>NC_051307.1:208673876-209923876 GCF_015220235.1 Choloepus didactylus | reverse complement strand
ACTTAAATGTTTGGGAATGTATAGAGGTGACGGTAGCTTGTTATTGAAATTATAAGCAATAGTGACTTATTATAGGTGAATTTGATTGAAAGTTGTTTAAAGTCATGTATGTAAATAAGTTCTTGCATGAACTACTGCAAATGTAAAAAAAATAGGGTTATATGGAAAAAAACATAGCTATTTCAAACTATGGACTATAGTTAACAGTAATATTTTAATATTCTCTCATCAACAGTAACAAATTTACTACACCAACAGGGAGGAATAAGGGTATGGGAAGATTTGGGTTTTATGTTTTATTCTTATTTCTGTTCTGGAGTAATGAAAATGTTCTAAAATTGATCATGGGGTTATGCACAACTATGTGATGATACTGTGAGCCAGTGATGATTGTATGCTTTAGATGGTTTATGTGCGGTATGTGACTATATCTCAATAAAATTGGAAAAAAATTTCCCACCCACAATAGGTCTACACCTACAGGAGTGGATTAGCTTTAAGTACATGATATTCTAGGGTATATACAGCTTCAAACCATCACACAGACCAAACTAAATTAGGTTCCCAGGTTAATTTCTCCCTAACTACTCTCCATCTATCCTTCATAGTTTTTTGTATCACAGTTTGTAATCATATTTATTTGTGTTTTATTTGCTTCCCACTATATTGTGAGCTCTGAGAGGATAGATATCATACCAACGTTTCTCTACTTATTCCAACTGCTTAGCTCAGTGCCTCACAAATACTTGGTGCTCAATAAATGTCAGTTAAATAAGTGAATGGATAAATGAGTGCAAGTTCCCTTTCAGATCTAACATCCTATGACTGCTATGGATTTTGATGGCCCACAGTTATTACCAAAAAGGTCTGGATGTTAGTAAAAATAAATGACCAGTAGATAAATTCTAATCCTACATATTTGAAAATAGTTGTCCTCAAAGTGTGGTTCTAGGACCAGCAGTATCAGTATTACCTAAAAACTTAATAGAAAAGCAAATTTTTGCCTCCTCCCCTCTCCTCCCTCCCTGCTCCCTTTCAGGCCCACTGGATCCGAAACTCTAGGGCCGGGACCAGTTTGTGTCTTATCAAACTCTCCAGGTGGTTCAGATGAACATGAAAGTTTCAGAACCTTTTTCTCCCAAAATATATTCTCTGGACTAGTTTCATGGACTTCAAACAGGTGTTAAAGGACCGATTCCAAGGACCAATAACCAGGATAGGTTTCTCTGCTGCAGCACTTCTTTTGCTCAGAGCCTTTAATTTGCTAATGTGTGTTGAGAATCTCCAAGACAGATTTATGGTGTCCAGTCCATCTTCCAGAAGCATCTCATGGGACTAACATTTCATGGAATGCAGTTTGATTCTTGGGGAGACACCACTCCAAATTAAAAGCAGAGTGTATAAACCGGCAAAAAAATTACAAATTAGAGAATTATTTTTTTACAAAAGAATTTATAGCTGTTCCAGGCCGAAAAGGTCTTTTAGGTCTATCTAAGTCACAGCACGGTGCCAGTTAGTTTATTGGTAGTACCTTATCATTGTGTTATTTTCAAAAATGCATGGTTTCTAAACTAACTCTGGTTTTTGTTATTTTCCCCAAATTACTAATGAAGAAACTGAGGCTCTGGGAGGGCAAGGGCTTGCCTGAGGTCATGGAGATAATGGGTGTGAAAATGGGATCTCATATCTGCACAAGCCAAATGGTTCCAGACAAGTTAACATTGAAAAAACATGTATGTATTGGAAATTTGGTATGCAGGGCTTTTCTGACAAGCTTTTTGGAGGATATCAGTACATCATCCTCAGGACATTTCTAGTGGTATTGGACCCCGACAGAGAGTTGGCCAGTTGGAGCAGGGGCATGTCTCTTCACACCTAGTGGGGGGGGGGGGGGGGTTTGAAACTTGGGACACTCCCAGGACTTCCCATTACTGTTCGTTCCTGCAATTCCTCACCTTCGACAAGAAAGGCCAGCTCCCATGCACATTTGGATGTCATTTGGTGGATGCTCCGATATCATAATTTTCCTAAATGAAGATAACCTGACAGCTCCCCCTGGTCCTTGTCTGGTGCATCTCCACTCCCTCGGCTGGCTTTGCAACAGGAAAATGGCTAATAAATCACATCTCTACCCCAAAGATGCTGCTGATCCTACTTTCTATTTGCCAAGCAGAATCAACTATCACTGTGTGATGACTCCAGAACCCTCCCACCAAACAAAGTCACAAATCTAAGCTTGTAGGGGAAAAAACAACAAAACACCCATCAATGAGAAATAGTTAGTGCAGAAGAGAATAAAAAACTACAATACGAATTCAGAACTTTTTGCTTATTACAATTGCATCCTTCCCATTGATGATTAGCAACATCACGAGATAAGTATTGTGTGCTAGCAGCCTTCTTTCATTGAGCACCTTCTGTATGGCAAGGGCTTGCTGCTAACTGCTTGCTGTATGACATGAGTGAATTCTCATAACACTGTGAGATGGGATAATATTATCCCCAATCCACTGATGAGAAAACAGGCTTAGGCTTTCATGCTTCAAAGCCAGCCAGCCTGCTCTACCACTCCACTGTGCTATCTATAGCAATGGCAAATGTAGAAATAATTTAAATGTCCCTTAAAAACACTCGTCTGATTTTTCTTTTTGGCATGCGGAATCTTAAGATAATCTATTTTTAAGTTTCAGACCACCAAATTCCTAAAAGAAATGCCTTTTCTTTTTCCAATTCATTAATAACAGGAAGCAGCATGAGGATTTGGTGAGCAGTAATAGCTTTGATTCGACAGATGCCTGGATTTGGGGAGAGTTACTTAAACTCTGGGATATGGTCCCTTGTCTTGCAAATGGAGCATACAATGTCCCACCTCCCAGGATTGTGGTGAGTGATAAATCAGGAAATGTTTGTAAGTAAAGCCCTTGGCCCAGTGCCTGCCACAGGCCAGTGCTCAATGAGTGGTGGCTGGTTCTAGTATTATTACCAGTATGAGAGTTCTCTGTGTTTAATCTTCCCCATTTCAGGCTCCATAGCTTTCATTTGCACTTTCATTTATTTAAGATTCATATAATACTTCCAAAAAGTGTTCAAGATGGAGCAACCATGCAAGCATGGTGGGCTATGAATTTGTTAAAGAAGTCCCAGCCATATATCTCAGTTTCCTTATTTATCAAATAGGGCTAATATTAGCACTCTGTTCCTCAAAGGGTTGTGAGGAAGACTGAATAAATCAAACAAATGGAAAGCTAAAATGCACTGACCAGCAGTCGTTAATGTCAATTTCTACTGTAAATGCTGCAAAGGACATTGTCTGCAGTAGGTTTAGCCTGAGACCTTAACAAAACCCAATGACAGAATAAAGCCTTATTTGTTTCCTTTTGGGTCTTCCCATGTGGACGGCCATGTGCGAGGGTCAGTTGGGAAGTTTTCTACTTTTATTGAACTCCCTGTGGTAAAATTACCTAATGTCAAAAGGCAAGTCTTAAAGGTAGTGAGGAGACAGAAATCTTATTGTCCCCTGTTTACTTATGATGTGGAATGGGCTTCAGCCCTTTGGGGTGAAGGTGCTATGAATAGGGCTACTTCTAATTAATGTGTCTTCTCAAATCAATGGATTGAGGCAAGGAAGGATTATGTAGACCTGAAAAATGTATTAAATATATCTCAATTATTATTGATAACTTGGGAAAATTTTCCACTGCCCAGAAGTTGAGGCTCACTTGTCATTTTATGCTTTAGAAACTGGTCTCATGGAAGAAATGTGTTCTTTAACCTTCATTACCACCAGAGACTTCTCAGCTCTCTGCTCTCCAACCCTCCCCCATCACAGCACTTACATTTTGCGACATTTGCTTTGACAGACTGCCAGCTGATTTTTCTCAGTGTATTCAATGGCCAGAACTACTTGAGCACTGCTGTTGATTAAAATTGGAACACCCAACCACAGCCCACTCTGAGGAGATTGGTATAAATTTATATCCTGCAGCTGTGTGGGCAGCACCTTTTGAAGTGGCAGTCGCTTATAGGAAGGTGGAAATGGGTGTTCTGGAGCTGTCTCGAACGTGTGAGCTTGTGGGAGGTACAGTCGTCTAGCAGTAGGTCAAGAGTTTGGGTTTGGGAGGCAGATGACCCAGTTAGAGCCTGACCTTACTAACTGTGTGAGCTTGGGCAAATCACTTCACCTCTTTGAGCTTCCCTTTTCTCTTCTAATATGGCTAGAATGGTAGCATTTCAGAGGGTTACTGTGAAGATTAAATAAGATTAAGCCTATACAGCACTTAGAAATTGCCTGAAAGGTAGGAAGTGCTCAAAGAATATCAGTTGTTGTTATTGATGCATATAAATTGCTTGGACAAGTATGCACATAAAGGGTGGCTACTGCTACTATTATTATTACTGTTAGCATTGCCTTGTCACCTGGACCCTAAATCTGCCCCCTTGTCTCACTAGACCTTTGCCAATGAAAGAGGCTCCATCACTTCCTGCTAGAGGTTCCCTCTACACAGACTTGACTTTGAGGGGCAGTGAGTGGGAGATGGTTACCAGTATCTGAAACAGACTCCAAGCTGTCTTCACCTATCTCAATCTTTGCCCAAGACTAGTATAACACTCTTACTCTCCTTTCCAACCTCCCCCCGGTCAAAATCCCCCAAACCCCTCACGTTAATCCTGATAGAAATTACGTAAATAAAATCCATTCTTCCTTCTTCTGAAGCATGTAACTGACTTGCCTCTAGAGCTCAGTCAGTGGTAGCAGGCATCCCTCTCTCAGCTTTGGTCAGGGTTTGAATCAAACGTGAACTTGGAGTTCTCAATGCTGGCTACACATCAGATTGATCTGGGGGTGGGGGAGTGGGCAGTCTTCTAGAACATATAGGCGTCCTGCCGTTAACCATTAAATCTGTTGGTGGCATTGGATATCTGTGTAGCTGATAATCTTTAAGTATTTACTTTGAGACAGGCACTGCATTAAGAGCTTTCCACGTATTAGTCATGGAATTCTCATAATAACCATATAGGGAGTTGTTATCCCCATTCTACAGAGGGGTTAAGTAAGTTGCCTAGGGTCATCAGGCTGAGTGAGAGGAGGACACTGGGTGGAATTCAGGTCTCTTGGGCTTCAAAACCACAGTTTCTTAATCACTAACCTACTTTCCCCCCAAATCTGTTTCAAGAATGACTCAATATCTGAGCTTCCCAATATTCTCACACACTTTGCTGTTGGAAAAAGCCTCTGCCCACCCTATCCCCCATATTTGTGGGTGCCTGATTTCAGCTGTGAGGGTAGAGGAGGAGGTGGTGTGGAGGCAATACCCACCATTTTCACATCCTCACCCACACTTAATAACTTAAATCTGCAGTCATTGCAAGGTGAGGCAAGTGTTAGTCATGTTCCCAGAGACCTGGAGAGCTTTGGACACTTATTCCAATTAGAAGCAATAAAATGATTTCTCTTATAGTATAAATATTTTCTTGTCCAAAGGAGAAAGGTTTGGAGCTGTGGTAAAACAGACAAAACATTTGACTCTTTTCCATTTCTTATCTTATATTAAGAATAAGATGGGTCTGTGAGTTTCTTCCATAATTAAGTCTACTTTATTTAAATGTTTTGATTTTTAACAGCTTTGAGAATTAACAAAGAGGGCTATGAAATTAACTACAGTGGAGCAACCCTCCAGAATCTTATAAACCACTACCATTTATTTTGAGCTGACAAAACATACTTATATTTATACACACAAGCACACACACACACGCTTGCTCAAAACTCAAACACACTGTGTGTAGAAAATTAAAGGTTTACTACATTTTAAAAATGCAGCAGTAAGCCCTGTTTTGGTCTTAGAATGAATAAATATTAATTTATTCACACCATTCATTCATTCAGGCAACAAATATTCATTGGGCATTGTGCTTAGCTTGGGGGAGAGTACAAAATAATTGCCACTTATGATTGCTCACAATCTGAGTGGCAAGACAAGGCATTCCTTATTATATTTCTATGCATGATGGTATGGCCAAATGAAGCCAATCTCACCTTATTTCCTTTTTAGGTCTGATTCCTAGACCAAAATGGTGAGAAATATTGTAGCAGAATGTATCTTGAACTGGACAAAACATTTGACAAATTCTCTTTGAAGCGTATGGGACAAGATGGCATAATGTGAGCTGGCTGGGAGTAATTTTAGGCTACTTCCGCTTGAAGGCAAGAATGGGGTCTTTTCCATTCTGTAGATGTGCTGTCCATGGTAAACACTCAGAAAATATTTGTTGAATGAATAAGGAATGAAGCCATGGCTCTTTAAATGATTGTAACCAGAGAAAGTGTGATGGCTCAGTGTTAAACTGGAAGAAGATCTGTTACGGAATGTCACAAAATCCTGTTTCAAGCCTTTTTATTAATAACTTAAATAGGAGAAACCTGGGAAGATGAACAGAATTCATATTGAGGAGCCAGATCACTGGGCTACTAAAGCGTAATGTGTGAAATTTTAGAACAATGAATTTAGCATTCTGTATTTGTTTTTTTGTAAATCTATTACATAATATATAGGAATACCTTTATATACATATACATATATCCTGAAGTTTCATTTCATTTTTAGGAACATATCCTAAAGATATAATCATGAATAGGTGCAAATATTTTCCTATGAGATATTCACCAAAATGTTTATGTTAGAGAAAAACTGGAAACAAACCAAATATCCAACAATAGGAGTGTGTCATACACAGCTGGTTGCTCACACAATATCCATTCTCCCATATTCCTTATTAATAAAACCCAAATTTTATTCAGGGCAGCAAAGTACCCAGATAAAAGAGACTACATTTCACAGCCTCCCTTGCAGTTAGGGATGGTCATTGACATTGTTATGAAGGACAAGATGTAGATGGAAGTTGTTGGAGGTCAACTCACCTGTGAATTAAAAATGGAAGGAAATACACTAAATGGTAATTGTCATTTATGTATGGATAATAGGAGTATGAAAGAATTTTCTTTTATTCTTTCTCTTTTCAAGACTTTGCAAATTTCCTATATTAAGCATATACTGGTTTTATAACTAGAAAACTAGAACAATATAATTCACTTTGAAAATAGATTCAGTTAAACTTTAGTCACCATTATGATGGGGTCCCTAACATGGTCAAAAATCTTAACTTGCATAAATAAAATTTTAGGGCACAGACATAGGAAAGACCTGCTTTTTTATGTGCCTGCATAGAACTGTGTATGAATTAGAATTATCATCTTCTGCAGAAATGGATTCAATTTTGAGAGTCCATTGTGACACTGACCTCCTAGAGGTCACAGAGCATTTCATAGAAGAAAGGGCTGAAGACACTGGGAGACTTAGCCTAGGAAAGGGTAAATGGGGTCATTGTATTCTAAGATTTGAATGCTTGCCAAATGGAAGGAGAAATAAGAACTTGCACCTATCTCTTTCCTTGAGTTAAGCACTAGGCTAAGTATTTGACATGCATTATATCTTTTACCCTTGAATACAGGTTAAGATTAAGTGTCCAAGATGAGTAGAAAAATGGGAACAAAAACTAAATGAAAAATAGGGTGGGATGGGGGGAGGGACAGAATGTTTTAGGTATTCTTTTTTTACTTTTATTTTTTTAAGGAAAATGTTCAAAAACTGATTCTGGTGATGAATGCACAACTATATGATGGTACTGTGAATAACTGTACACTGTGGATGATTGTAGGGTATGTGACTATATCTCAATAAAACTATATTTAAAAAAAAAGATGAAGTGTTCAAATTAGGAAACTGAGGCTCAAATGGGTGAAGGAATTTGCCCAAGATCACACAGCTATTAAGACCCAACCCTGAGACTGTCTGACCCTAGAATCTGAACTGCTGACCTTGGTGCACCTGTCAGGGAGCAGAATGGTTTTGATGTGTGGAATTAAGGTGTGCCACACTGTGCCGGGTTTGTGTGTATTATGTCCCCCAAAACGCCATTATCTTTGATGCAGTCTTGTGTGGGCAGGAAACCTATTGGTGTTGCTTGGGTTGGAGACTTTTGATTGGATGTTTCCATGGAGATGTGATCACTCAACTGTGGGCGAGATCTTTCATTGGATTATTTCCATGGAGGTGTGGCCCTGCCCATTCAGCATGGGCCTTGATTAGTTTACTAGAGCACTATATAAGCTCAGACAGAAGGAGCGAGCTTGCTACAGCCAAGAGGGACACTTTGAAGAATGCATAGGAGCTGAGAGTGGAGCTACAGCTTACAGAGACATTTTGGAGATGGCCTTTGAAAGCAGACTTTTGCTCTGGAGAAGCTAAGAAAGGACAAGCTCCCCAAGAGCAACTAAGAGTGACATTTTTGAGGAACTGAAGCCTAGAGAGGAACGTCCTGGGAGAAAGCCATTTTGAAACCAGAACTCTGGAACAGATGCCAGCCACATGCCCTCCCAGCTAACAGAGATTTTCCGGACGCCATTGGCCATCCTCCAGTGAAGGTACCTGATTGTTGATGTGTTACCTTGGACACTTTATGGCCTTAAGACTGTAACTGTGTAACCAAATAAACCCCTTTTTATAAAAGCCAATCCATTTCTGGTGTTTTGCATACTGGCAGCATTAGCAAACTAGAACACACACTTTGGTCTTAATACAGGAAGAAACTTCCTAACTCTCCAAACCATCCAAAAATGGAAGAGGCTGCTCTGTGGTGTGAGTCCCCATCACTGACAGGATCCAAGCAGAAGCTAGCTGGCTCTGGGATGGGCAGAAGCTACCTCAAAAGTTCCTTCCAGTTCAAAGTTGGGCTGAAACAGTGCAGGAGCTTTGAGACGATGATCAGCATCAACAGCAAGCCTCTGGATTTCTGGCTTCTGTCCAGGACCCTCACTTCAGTGTGACTGTGCAGAGGGAGAAGGTAGGGTTGTCAGGTCTCTGCTTCTACTAGTCTCTTTCAACTCCTTTAGCCAGTTGCACATCCAATTAGTGTTAATTGTAATAATCATCACTTTCTTTCCTGAAACTGATAACCAATTAATTTCACAGATGATAGATGATACAACATCACATAGCTTTTCTGTTGTTGTTATTACATTAGATAAAGGCATTCCCCTGACCTTCATAAGGAAAGCTTCTTAGCAAATTAGTTACTCTTTGAGTTTCTAAAGTTAAAGTAGAACTTCACTGCATAAAACTGATATTTCTTTCTCAAATTGTCAACAGATATTCACTGTGTCACTACAATGGACCTGACACTAGGGTCAGTGTGATGGAAGTGGTCCCAGACTTGGTGGAGCTGGAGTGTACAGGTTAATGGGCACAACAGCATTGAGTCTATGAATCAAACGATTATTTCATTATCACCCTGATAATGAAAAGAGAAGTGCAGTGGGTAATGAGATTTGATAGTAGGGGCACCTAACAGAGGGCTTGGGAAGGGCTTCCGGAGAAAATGCCATCTGAGTTGAGGAAGAAGGATAAACAGGCATTCACTAGGTGTAACAGTGGAAAGGACAGTGCCAAGCAGCAGAAATGCCAAGAAGTAACCCATTTCTTGGAAGGTACTAAATTATATCCCAATCTAGGTTGTGTAATTTGCTCTTGTGAGTTTTTCTCTGAATACTTAGTTTGAGTTCCTGAGGCTTCAAAACCATTAGGAGAAAAGGCTCTTGAATTCTATTTCACAAACTCTTTCCTTAAGGCTCTAGAAAATTGTCCTTTTTGTATCTGTTTGTACTTTGTACACTTTACCCGCAGTGTAATTCTCCTCTTAAAGAGAAACTCAACATTTAAAAAGTCATGCATCTTCTTATTTTTAGGATTCTTTTGCTTCCAAATGTTTCCTGGCTAGCACCCAGCTTTTTATGTGTGCTCCTGAAACTTTAGAAAAAACAGTTTTTGAAAGTCACATGGCAGTTGAGAAACTTGGAAAGTGGAAATAACATCAAACCCTGACAACAGCATTTATTGTGTATCATGAAGAAGGTGATGCTGCTAGCCCCCATTTATCTAGCATTTAATATGAACCTAACACAGTCATAGGAACTTCCCATGCGACTTCTTATTTAATCCTCTCAAAATATCTTTGAAGCAAGTAGTATTAATCTCTTTCTCTTTTTTTTATGATGAGGCAACAGCCTCAGAGGGGTTAAGAAAATTGCCCAACACCATACAGCTTATAAATGGAAAGCCTGGAACTGGACCTCATAACTGTGTGACCACAGAACCCAAGTTTAACCCTTTATTACAGTTGCTCTGTATCTTGGAAACTGTGTGCTGGAAACTTTGGGGGACGGATCTTTAGATGGAGCCAAGTAAGTATTAACTGAACTGAGTTTTCAGGCCTTAAGAACTGGTGCAAACATATCCTCCTCTGAAATTCATGCAATGAATTCATTGAATCTAACAAACAGATCATGTGAATGAGTGGATGAGTTCAAGGTTACTATGCCAGGTGTGATGGGGAAACTGGCATGCGTAAGGCAGTCTTGAGACCCCTAGAAGAGGTGAGAATAAAGCCGGCAAATTACTCTCCACTAAGAGCTATGATGTAGACAGCATGGCTGGTTGGGGAATAAGCGCTATTAAAACTTCAACTGTGCTGGCCTCTCATTTGCATAACAATCATCATCACTTTGGATGTGGCCCCAGCTCTTCAAGCTGAATAAAATGTTCTGCATATCACTTTTAAAACCTTCTCATGTTCCTGGCTCTAGAAAAAAGGTCTTAAACATTTATCTATACAATGGACTATTTTCAGCCATCGAGAAGGACAAGGGAGATGTGCACTGATACACACAATTTTAACTGAAAAAAAAATGCAGAAGCATATGTGTATTAGGATTCTCTTGGTTGCAAGTGGTGGACAACCACGGAAGATGGCTTCAGTGAGAAGTGAAATTTACGGTCAAGCACTGTCATAAGAACTGGAAGGATGCTGGTGTACCTCAGAGTATTGAAGAGCTGCACAAGGGAGCATTGGGAACAACAGGAACTTTAGGATCTTTGGTGATGGAAACAGAGGCCTGAATGTTGTCAGGGTCAAGACTCTCTCTCTGCTCCCTGCCTTTGCTTCTCACTCTTTGCAGGTTTTCCATGAGTCTGGAACCATGGATGCCACCAACTCTGTTACTATGTTCCTTTTCTGTTTCTTCTTTTTTTCTTCTTCTTTTTTTAAAGCTACATAGTTAAACAATCATCTTCAAGAATCAAGGCTACTGGGTTGCAGTTCGACAGTTTCCAGTTTTTCCTTCCAGCTATTTCAATACATTAAAAACTAAAAAGGGATATCTATATAGGAATAAGAATACCCTCCAGAGTGACCTCTTGACTTCATTGGAAATCTCTCAGTCATTGAGACTATCTTGTTTCATTTCGCTTCTCCTTTTTGGTCAAGAAGACTTTCTCAATCTCACGATGCCAGGTCCAGGGTCATTTATGTCCTGCGTTGCCAGGGAGATTTACACCCCTGGGAGTCAAGTCCCACGTAGCGGGGAGGGAAGTGAGTTCACCTGCTGAGTTGGGTTAGCTAGAGAAAGAGAGAGAGAGAGGGTCACATCTGAGCGACATGTTATTACATTCTTATAGCTCCTTGACTAGAGAAGAGCAGAGCGCTAGATGAAAACCCCAGGAAAGTACTCTGACTGGTCTGACCATGGTCATGTGTCTCTCCCTTGGACCCATCACTATGGCCAAGGAAAAGAGTGATATGACAATTCTGAAGCTAGAAGGCAAGGTTTAAAGCTAGAAGGAGGAGGCCAGGGATGCCACAAGGCAAAAATCATAGCCACAACAGTATATACAGTTAGACCCAATTTTTGTTAAAATATACTTTTTAAAAACCCAAGGGAATATACACCAGGCTGCTAAAAGTGGTTGGCTATCTCTGAGGGTAGATTTTTACTCTTTCTGGAATGTTTGAACTTCATTTCACAACATGCTTCTGTTACTTTTGCAAGCTGAAAAAAATATAAGCTTTTCATTAAAAGGTTAAAGTAAAAAGAGTCCTAAAGCAGTAAGCTCTTTGTTTGTTCAGTTGATAATGTATCTCATTAATCAAACCCAGGAGCAATGATTCTAAAGCTGTTGCCAATATGGTACAAATTTTTTGTCATTTAAAGTAACTTGTTTTCTTTCACTATTCCCTCCAAGTAAATGAGTTCCCTTTCATTTAGTCGTGGAAGCTTTTGTTTAGAAAAGGACTCTTTCTCAGAGCTGATCCAAAGCCTGTTTCAAGAAATGGATGAATTTTTGGCAACAAAGGTTATGAAGCTTTGTACTGTCTGCAAGAATTGCCCAGTGTTATAACATTCAGTAATTTGCATCACTCTTGTAGGTAGTAGGATGTATATGCCTAATGCTTGGAAAAAGGAAAACCAGTACCTTCTCCCCTGTTTTCTGGGTCTGTGCCCCATTCTACCTTTGTCGAGCTTTGGCCCCCATCCTAAACAGGCTGATTAATGGGCCCATCACTTAATATCTGTGCAGTGCCAACTGTGGACTCCACTCTCCAAATCACATAAAAAATTCTCTTATTACTAAAAAATGGCTCATATTTATCAAGTACTCAGAGTGTTGATTCAGACATTTGTCTCATTTATTCTTCAAATATGTAGATTAAAGCAGGTTTCTTTGTGGACCTCAGATCCTTGGTCAGATGGGATCCAAGCAAATCCATTCTGGCGCTCAGAAACATTTCCTGGTGGCTTGTGCTCTTTTCTCTCACAATGAGAACCCACTCTTTGGGAGAGACTCCAGGCTGTAAAGATAATAGATGAAAGCAGACACTCTCAGCAGCACAAGAATGCCAGGATTATTTAAAAGTCTCAGCATAAGAAATTCTTGTTTGGGACCCCAGGGTGGGAAATCCCTATAATTGAAGCACCAGCCTCTTCTTTCTCTTTATTGTGTTGTGTTCTTTGTTGCTCAGAAGTTCCAATAAAACTTATTTACATTTGGCCAGCCTATGGGCCATAGTTTGCTGATTTGATTTTTTTTAAAATATTGTATTAAAAGATGATTTATCTTGAGATTTTTGGTACACCCTTAAATTGTGTGCCCAAGGCGACTGTCTCATGTGTCTCACCTTCATCCTGGCCATTTAGCATGGAGTTCAACAGATTAAACTCCTGAGAATGTAACACCTAAACTTAACTCTTTTTCTTAACATGCTTATCGTTAAAGACACAGAAGCCTCTATTTATTGGGTGGCCTGAGGACTTTACTTGCACGGTTTTATTTTATTCTCATCACAGTCACTTTGAGAAGCAACTGTGAATTAGTTTCATTTTATGATAAGAAAACTGAAGCTCAAAGAAACTTATCCCAAGGACACACAACTATTAAACGCTGAACTTTGCCACAATGGAGAAAACAGAAAACGGGCTGTTGTTTGCTGTTGTATTAGTTAGGGTTCACTAGGGAAACAGAATCAACAAGAGATATCTATAAATATAAGACTTTATAAAATTGTCTCACACAACTGTGGGTATGCATGAGTCCAAATTCCGTACGGCAGGCAGCAAACTGGCAACTCCAGTGAAGATGTTCAATGAAATCCTCAGGCAGCAAACTGGCAACTTCGATGAACTCCCCAGGAACGAACTGGCAACTTCGATGAATTCCTCAGGAAACGCTTCACTGGTCAGCCAAAGAAGAAGTGAAGGTCCTCTATCTGTCTCGCTTAAAAGTCTTCAACTGATTGGATTAAATCCAGCTGATGGATTTCTCTCATTGTGGAAGACACGCCCTTTGTGGATGTAATCAGTCACAACTGCAGCCAATTGATGGTTTAATAAACCAGCCTTCTGTTTATTAATCAGCTACAAATGTCCTTGCAGTAACAGGCCAGTGCTTGCCTGACCAACACCTGGGTACCATCACCTGGCCAAGTTGGAACATGAACCTAACCATCACAGCCGTATTCTTGATATTAAATAATCGGGTACTTTTTTTTATATCTTAAACATCTTTCACATTAAAAAAACCCAATTTTGTTATTTTTCTCTCATGTAATGAACCCCATTATAAGCTAGCTTAAAAATTTTGCTTTGTCCTGTCAGCATGTACATGGATGCAAATGCAGACAGGATTTCAAGGTAAAAATTCTTCTTGAACAGCTTAACTCTCCATAATACCTTTAGCTTTAGAAAGAAAACATGGTGGTTGGTGTTTAATAATCGTAACTGCTTTAGTAGCAGAAAGCACAAATCTAAAGGAGACAGGGTTTTTGGGTGGGGCCAAATAACAAGGCAAGCCTGCAGCATTTTGGAGGTTTTCAAGCCTGTAGTTATTCCTCTCCTTTGGGTTTCCAAAGGGGCTTTTGCACCTTGAAGTTATTCTTGAATAATGGACACTTTAAAAAGCCCTCCTAATTTTATGGTTTTGGCATAATTTAAAAGGTGCTAATGAACTATCTTTAAATAGCCAAGCCAAGCAGGAAAGGAAGGAAGAAGCAGAGATGGGCTCATGGAAACTACCAGGCTCAGGGCTCAGCACAGTCATCTACCAGCATCTTCCAGCAGCAGAGGGGGTAACCCCCCTGGCTCCAACAATACCTATAACAATATTTGTAAGGTCTTCCCCGTTTGCTTTCTTGGGGGAATCTGGTCAGTAAGCCAGATTCAGCCACTGGACTCTAGTGGACTGGCATGAAAGGGCTTTATTTAAGTGTAAAGAAGCTGGATTTCCAATTCAGGAAGTACTTGTGACTGCAAGGAAGAGAAAATCACTCAAGCTACCTGAGGTGAACAACCACCACCAAAGACATGAACGTACTGAAGGACAAAGGGGTCTCTCATGGAACCCAAGGACAGAAGGGTTGGTCAGACTTCCTGTGAGGCCTGAATCAGCAAATGGAAAGTTATTGAAAACCAAGGAACTAGAGAAATTGACGTAACTTTAAATTATATGGACATTTAATTAAACTTCTTATAGGCCCCTGAAAGACTTGCATGCACTGACATTAAATGGAAAACTGTAATTTGAGAACTAATAGATGCTTAATTATAAATTTCCATGAAACACAACTTTTTTGAACAACTTTATTTCACATTTGCAAACATTACCTTCCATTTGAAAACAATTATTGGTAAGATTGTTTTTCTCACCTCATAATAATTACTAGGTATGCTTGATTATTATGGACAAATCATAGCCAGATGGGAATAAAATGAATTATTCCTAGATAATTTTAAGAGCAAACTTCAAAAAATAACTTTCAAACATTTGCACAGAAAAAAAGATATATTTAGACAATGCCGGATTTTGATATGTTCCCTAAGATACTAAGGGCCTACAAAGATCTTAAAACATTCTTGGTAAAGAGAATCTGACTGGCTTAGCTGAGCCAATAGGTTGGCTTCCCAAGTGTCAAGTCACCTATGACGGTGGTGGTAGGTCAGTTAATGGGGCCTTTTATCTTTTATGGCACTCTGATGATGTTTCCCTTGAGCTAAAATCTATCCTAAGAGAGTTATTCAGCTGACCACAGGCCAAGAAGGACCAACCACTGTGAGTTGTTTAGGGACTTTTTTTCTCACCCAACTAAAGTCTTCCTGTGGACACTCTAATGGCTGTCTGGGGTACTCAGCCATGTCCACTGCTCTACTTACCAAATGTGACAACCTCCACGTACTGTTTATCATGCGTTTCCCATCTGACCTCAAAACTCAGTGAGACAGCCATTTTTGGAATATCTCCACCTCGAGGTTCCTGGCACTTCAAATTTAAGAAGCCCCAGAGTGAACCCACTGAATTTTCCATGAACTTGTGCCCCCAGTCCCCATCTTTATTTCCAGTCTTACTGAATGGCAGACTATCCACCCAGTTGCCTAAACCAGACTCCTGGGAACATTCCTGGCTTCTCCCTTTTGTTCCATATCCATCCAGTCACCAAGTCCAGTTGCTTTTACCTTGTACATTTCTCAGCCTGGCAACTTCTTAGTTGTATGGCCTTGGTAAGTATTCTGGTTTGCTAATGCTGCCATCTTTCAAAATATCAGAAATGGATAGGCTTTTATAAAGGGGGTTTATTTGGTTACTAACTTACAGTCTTAAGGCCATAAAGTGTCCAAGAAAAGGCATCAACAATAGGGTACCTTCACCGGAGCAAGGCTATTGGCGTTTGAAAAACCTATTAGCTCGGAAGGCATGTGGCTGGCATCTGCTTGCTCCCAGGTTGCATTTCAAAATGGCTTTCCCCAAAATGTCAGCATCAGCTTTCAACAGCCATCTTCAAAATGTGTCTCTAAGCTGCAGTTGCACCCTGGTCCTTCTGTTTGTGAGCTTTTATAGGGCTCCAGTGAACTAATCAAGACCCATGCTGAATGGGCGGGGCCACACCTCCATGGAAATAATCTAATCAAAAGTATTACGCAGTTGGTGGGTCACATCTCCATGGAAACAGCCTAATCCAAAGATTCCAACCTAATCAACACTAATACGTTGGCCCTCATTAAGATTGCATCAAAAAACATGGTGTTTTGGAGGACATAGTACATCCAAACCGGCATGGTAAGCTACCTTGCCTCCCAGTGCCTCAGCGCCTTCATCTGTAAAATAGCATAATAATGGTATTCTACAGGGGGTTGTGAGGAATAAGTATATTAATTCACATAAACTGCTTTGCAGGCCCTGGCATGTACTACATGTTCTTCTTTGCTATTACAGTATCATTGGAACTGCCAACTTCCTCCATTCCCACTGCTACCATCCTAGTCCAAGCTACTTCCATATTTGGATTGAACTCTATACCAGTCTCCTAACCAATTTCCTAACCAATTTCCTGCCTCTTCTCTTGCCTCCTCAACACATTCTCCAGGACACAAAGGGAATTTTCTAAAACATAATTCTCATCATAAATTTTTTTGCATAAAACCCTTCTGTGGTTCCTCTTTGCTCTTGGGACAAAGGTCAAACTCCTTAACCTTTGCTGAGATTTGGTGCAGATTAGCTTTCCACTCACTCTATTCACTGTTCCAACCTGAATCAATTGCTTTGGTCCCAGAACTTGCCTCTGTTTTGACCTGAAGTTAGCCCTGGCTGGTGCCTCTGTCTGCAGTGCTGGTTCTCTGAAACTTTTTCTTCATTTCTTTGATTGCAAGGGAATACAAACATAAAGGGGGTGATTTATTATTTATTTATTCAACAACTATTTATTGTGTGTCTACTGTGTGGTACCAGGTGCCCTTCTAGGTTCTGGGAATATAAATGTGAAAAAACCAGTCTCTGCCCTTTATGAGGCTTACAATGTAGTGGAGGAGACAGAAAAAATGTGTGTATGCTGTAATGTCAGAAAGCCTGAGTATTATAAAGAAAAATAATGCAAGGTATTGGACTAGAGAGTAAGGAAAACTGCGTTTTCATGGTGATTAGGGAAGGCCTTTGGGAAGATGTGATATTTAAGTGGTGGGGAATTGAGCATCATGGATATCTGAAGGAAGCATTTTAGGCAGAGGAACAACATGTGCAAAGGTCTTGAGGCAGGTATGAGCTTGGAATTACTGAGAGAATAAGAAAGTTAGGTGGCTGAAGCTGAAGGAACTGGGGGGATTGGAAAGACAGAGGAGCCAGGGGCCTGGCTATGTAGGGCTCTGCATGGATTTTATTCCAAATGTGATGAGAAGCCACAGAAGGTACTGAGTAGAGAGGGTGGCATGATCTGATCTACATTTGAAAAGAATCCCTGCTTTTGTGTGTGGAGAGTAAAGGGTAGGAGGCAAGAGTGGAGACTGGGGGCAGAATGAGCAGCCTAGTGAGGAGGTGGGAGGAACAGATAGATGGGGCCTGGGTAGTGGTAGCCATGGAGATGGTGAGAAACCATTGGATTTGGAATATATCTTAAAGGTAGAGCCAGGGATGGGATTAAGCTGAGATGAATGAGGCATTCACCTTGGGAACAAAATTTTTAAGGCACCAAAATCTTAGTAATCAAGATAAATAACATTTAATGCAATATTTTTTAAAAAGCAAAATTAATGCAAAAATGTATAATGAACAAAAAGTAAAAATTTAGAAAACGATGCTGTTTTTTGTTTGTTTTATGGACCATGCATTACAGTGTAATGAGAATGCTGTAATGTAATCAGCTCTTGATTCTGGAACTGCTTGGCCACCAGGTACCCCAATGGGCAGTTTTTCAGAGTTGACAGTGGTAGGTGAATTGATCAGGCAACATGGGGCCTTATATAGAGTCATGATTTTAAACTGTAAAGCTTTTATTAACTTTTCCTACTCAGTTTAAGAACTACATATAGGGTTGCACATATTTCCTCTTACCTTAGGCTCGGATATGGCTCTACTCAGTACTGGGTAGAGCTGACAGAATTGGCTGATGGTGTGAATGTGTGGTATAAGCAAAAGAGGAATCGATGCTCCTAGTTTGGGCCTGAGCAACTGGATGAATGGTGATATCATTAACCTGATGGGTGAACTTGGGAGACAAGCAAGTTTGAGACATAAAATTCTGGAGTGCTGTTTAGGATAAATCAGATTTGAGATGCTGGTTAGGTCTCACATTGGGGATGACCAGTAGGCAGTTAGACATCCGAGTCTTTTAGGCCTTTAGGAATCTGTGTTTCTGTCTACACATCTGCTCTATTCTCCCCTCTGCAGATTAGCATCCTTGTCAAGCGGCTTAGATCTTGCTTCTGATGATTTTGCCAGCCCAGTTTTGGGTGTTATGGTTCTGATTTGGGCCACCACACTCCACAAACTCACCATTGAATATGAGCTGATGGACTCATTCTCACAGCCTAGTTTCAATATAGGGAAAGAGCCTGTGATGGCCCACCAAGGGTCAGGTGTCCACTGCAGATCCTGCCTGCTATGGCTGGGTTCACACAACATGCAGGATATTGCTCTGGGCAGGGCAGGAAAGTTGATGTGGCAGGCAAATCTACTCATAAGCTGGCCACGATCCTCACTGCCTGGCCAGCTCCTACTCACCCTCCAGGTCTTAGTTTTTTTGGCGCTTCTTTGGGAAGTCTTTTGTGAACCGCAGGGAAAAGGTTGATTGTCCTTCCTCCATGTTCCCATAGTTCCCAGAGCTTTGTCCTTGGGATGGTGAGGATGAGGAAAGATGTGAAAAAAAAAATTACAGAACAAAACAAACAAAAATCACAACAAAAACCTGGAGCTACATACCAGGTAAGGCAGCCTTTCTTCTCTCTCATAATAAAGTTACTTAAAACACAAATTTGGGAGGCCCTTTGGGGCTGATAAAGTCACCAGTCTCACATTTTATAATTTTCTATCTTGAGGAGTGAGATCCCACAATGGCTATGAGCAGTGTATGTTTATACATATATATAAACAATGTTAGAGAATACTGGTGCTGGAAAGGATCTTAAGATCCTTTAGTTCAGCCTTCTCATTTTTCAGATATGAAAACTAAGTCCCAGAGAGGGTAAAGATGATGTGCTTAAGATCCCTAAAACCTCCAGTCTTTCCATCTTTGTTCTAGTACATAAACTCACTTTCTATTTAAAGTGATTACTCTTAATCTGTTATAGGTTGTGCCAGTTTGAATTTATTACGTCCCCCCAAATGCCATTATCTTTGATGTAATCTTGTGGGGGCAGACCTATTAGTGTTAATTAGACTGTAATTCTGTGAGTGTTTCTGTGGAGATGTGCCACACCCAACTGTGGGTGATGACTATGACTGGATAATTTCCATGAAGGTGTTCCCCACCCATTCAGGACGGGTCTAAATTAAATCACTGGAGCCATATAAATGAGCTGACAAACAGAAGGAATTCAGTGCAGCTGAGAGTGACATTTTGAAGAGGAGCTACAGCCAAGAGGGACAATTTGAAGAAAGCACAGGAGCTGCAGATGAGAGATATTTTGAAGATGGCTGTTGAAAGCAGACTCTTGCTCTGAAGAAGCTAAGAAAGGACAACCACCCCAAGAGCAACTGAGAGTGACATTTTTGAGGAACTGCAGTCTAGAGAGGAACTCCAGGGAGAAAGCCATTTTGAAACCAGAACTTTGTAGCAGACGCCAGCCACATGCCTTACCAGCCAACAGAGGTTTTCCAGACACCATTGGCCATCCTCCAGTGAAGGTACCTGATTGTTGATGCATTACCTTGGACGCTTTATGGCCTTAAGACTATAAATGTGTAACCAAATAAACCCCCTTTGTAAAAGTCAATCCATTTCTGATGTTTTGCATTCTGGCAGCATTAGCAAACTAGAACATGGGTCAAGGACCCATTTGAAAGAAATCTGTTGAGAATCATGGATCTTCTTGGGGGAAAATGAACATTGGCATATATATGAGAAATTGTCACCTTGAAGTCCAAGGGTTCCTGTTTGGAACACACAAATCAAAGAAAAACTGATCTAAAAAAAAAAAAAAAACGAACACTGAAATACTGGTCAGGAAATATGGACATTGGTCATGAATTTGAAAAAATTCTTAATTGGGTCACCTGACTCTTTTCAAAGATGGGTAAACATCTCAGTTTTTGTGAGAGTTAGTTAAAAAACTACAAGTGCCATAGGAGGTTTCTTTCCCCTTCCTTCCTTCCTTCCTCCTTCCCTCCCTCCCTCCCTTCCTTCCTTCCTCTATATATATGTCTTTAGAAATTCTCAAAGGACTGTTAACTAGGATCTCTTACAACATGTCTTTTCAGCTGAGGCCATCAAGGACATACATTGAAACTAAGTACAATAGGTACAGCTTGGTTTGCTCCTGGAGTATCCTTCTCTGGAGAAAGAGTGCAGATTTCTGAAGGTTTATGGAACCAGCATTTGGGCTGAACCAGGAAGGCATCAGAGTCCATTCTTCTAAGCAGGGATGTTTTAATCTTTGAATTCCCACCAGGGGAGGAAAGAAAGAGCCAAGTCACTTGGCTAATTCCATACCTCTGCTTGATTTGCTTCTTTTGTCTGAGCTCCCCGCAGGAGACATTTATATGTGGCCACTGAAACTGCTGGGAAACAGACTCATCAGGACAGAAAGAAAATCACTGCTCTCATCCTGCAAACTGACTACTCAGAGAAAGAGAGACCAGGTCTGGGGATGCCCATATTTTCAAGTCCTCTCCCTAATATAATTGGCAGTCGCTGGGGCTCTAAACTTGTTGAGTGGAAGCTTTTCCAAAGATATCCTCCTGCACTTTACCTTGAGAGTGTGCGATTCTGTGGGTGTGTCTCGATGAGTTCAGTTGCCACCTTCCAACCTGAAATGGGACAATGCACGGACATTACAGGGCACAGAGGAGGCACCCAATGAATGGCGGCAGCGATGATGACGGTGATGATAATGATTAGCTTGATCTTTTTTCTTTTTCCCTTCTTCATCTTCTCTTCTCTGCTTTCCTTGGGGGAACAAGAGGGTAAAAATCTTATGAATTCCTTTACCCTCTGAGAGGGTGCCAGGGTATGAGAACTCCAACCCCCACTCTAAAGGTTAACTTGAAAGATAGCTCTCCCCCCCACCAGGGGCCATCCCTGCCCCTGTCGTCGAAGCCACCTGACAAGTCCCGGGAGTACCCGACAGCTTTGGGGGTGTGGGGCGGGTCACCCGGGACAGGATTTGAGGGCGAGGTGCCTCACGAGGGTTGCTTCCAGGGAGGAGGCGCCGCGAAGACCACCACCCCTCTCCACCCCGCCGGTGCCGGGCGCTCTCTGCTGCCCCCCGCGGAGGCGCCCGGGTCCCAGCCCCGGCCCCGCCAGCGGCTCCTCGGGAATGCTGGGAATGTGAGTCAGGGCCGCGGCGAGCGAGCTAGCGCGCCGGCCGGCCGGGAGGGGGGCCCGGCGGAGCGCAGCGCCCGGCAGCGCCGCGCGAGCGCGCGTCTCGGGACTGCGGCGGGTGCCGCCCCCTCGGCCGCCCGGCCCCGCCCGGCCCCGTGCCCGGCCCTCCAAGCGGCCCCCTCCGTCCTTTGCTCTCTTGCTCCCTCTCCGCCCCGCTCCTCCTCCTCCTCTTGCTCCTGCTAGCTCCGGCTCGGGCGCCGTCTCCTGCTCCTCCCGGCCGCCCGGGGCCAAGGCGACGTGAGGTTGTGAAAATCCAAGTGGGACGGCCCCTGGGCGAGCATCGGAAAGGTGAGACGCCGGGGCCCCGGCGCCGGCCGCCCGGTTCCCTCGGGGCGCTCGTGCCCGGGCATCCCTCGTGCTAGGTCCCCCTCGCTCGTAGGGAGCTGCAATGCGTTATCGGGGGGAGCCGAGGGGTGGACCATCCGCCTCCTCCGGGGCTTTCTCGGGCGGGGGAAGGGATGGGCGGCCTAAGGGCGGATTTGCCTTGATGTATAAACCCGGGGGTTGGAACAAGTGCACTGCTTCCTCCAGCGCGCGGGCGCCGCTCGCTCGCCCGGGCGGCCCGGGCCACCCCCCGCAGTCCCTCTCCGGCAGCCACACTCCTGTCATCGCCTTTCTTCTCTCCAGCTCCCCCTCATTCACCTGGCTTCCCCCGACTTGTCTGGAGGGGTGAGGTGTTCGCGGGGGCGGGGGTCGCGGAGAACCCCAAACCAAACAAAGTGGAGAAAGGTGGAGTCCCAGCCCAGGGGGTGGGGTGCCTGGCTGCTAACGGGGCTCCGAGGAGAGCGTGTTAAAAAAAGATCCGTGTCAGGGAAAATGAAGCGGATTTATTGAGGGGTAGGGGGTGGTGGTGTGAAAACGAGTACGATGTGAACGATGTGTAATTTATCTAAACGGCGTTCCTTCCCCCCCTCTCCCCCATGGCGAATTATACAAGAAACAGGGTACTTAACGAGGGTTGTACCTGTTTTTCTTTTTTTATAATTACTGCCAGAGCCTTTGAAAGATCTTAGTACAGTGAAGATTAAGGGCCGCTTCAGTGAGGGATAATAAAATAGCGCTCCTGAACTCTCTGATCGACCCTGCTTCATTTATTTTGTACTTAAGGGTTTCTGTTCCCCTTGCCGGAGAGGGAGGGTCCGCTCTGTAGGACTGGATCGATTTTAGGCGGCTACCTGCCTTTGCTGGCCGAAAGGCATTTTACTCCCGGAGCGGTGAATTGTTAGTTCCCTCTGTGATTGACAGCCACAACTGCCACTTATGGGGGCACTACGAGGACCGGTGGAACCCCAAGAGCCAATCATTGTCCGGGAGAGGAGGGGAGCTCTCACTTGTCCTGGTTGGCTTTTTAAATCAGCGGTTTTACTTAACTATTGGTTTGCAGCAGGTATGGGGCTCCAACAGTGAGAGGCAGAAAAGCAGGGAAGAAAACTCTTTGAAATTGGGCCTAAGAAGTAAGTGTTTGACCTGTGTTTCCCCCTCCATTATTAGTTGTAGCAGTTGGGGATGCTGAAGCCATTGGTGAATGGCTTAAAATAAAATTAAATAGATTTGTGTAAAGAATGAAATGAGGAGGTCTTGGGGGTCAGAATTGCCTACCTTTTTTTTAGATATGGTCCTTCTCTCCTTTATGAAAGGCACCGTACACTGTGGAGCTATCTGGGAAAAGGGTGTGGCACTTTGTCTCTTATAATCACCCTTGTTTTTGTAAAGTCACCTGGTTTCTCAGTATACATAACTTGGTTCTTGGCTCTATATGATGGATTTATAAGATATTTTTGAAGTAGGCAAGCTTGCTTTTTTAGGATTACAGAATAGTAGGGATTCTTATAGTTTTGGCAGTGTAACTGAACTTCTGGAACTAAGGGCTGCCTTGTTATTTCTCTGGATGTGATTTTGGGGGTAGCAGTGGAGTCAAACCAGATCCTTTTCTGGAGATTGGAAGAGTTTGCCTTTTTCTTAGGTAAGCCATTTTGTTGGTCTGGCCTTGCACAGTTTGGGAGGGAGGAGGGTGTGGATGGTGAGAGAAGTCTGCGACCATTCAGACTTTTACATGTGGATGGATTGTGGGCACAAGGACCAGATCCTTCATAACTTTCTACTAATCAAAAGCCTATTTTTCAACCCTCTTCTCCTTGAACTCATTAGCAAAATTATTGGTTGATCTTGAGAGCTGTCTCCTGATAGAAGCTATAGCTGGATGTGAATTTAAGGCTGTGAATAGAGTATTTCATGAACAGATTCTGAGCCAGAGTACACGGTTTAGGAGCCAGGTGTTTTAAGCAGTATTATTACTATTACTATTATCATTGTGTTATTGTTATTGAATATGTAAGAGGTGCTATGCTAAGTACTCAACATGCATTATTCTTTTTAAACCTCACAGAGCCTCTGTGAAGTAGGTACTATTACTAGTCCCAAATTATAGATAAGGAAACAAGAGGACTTAAGAACCTTGCCACAGCTCAGGTGAGAACACAAACTTGAGCCAAGTTTTTTCTGACCTAGAGCCTATGACCTTGACCAGTGGCCTTGGCCATTCAAATTTTGGTTGTGCCAACTGTGTGTGTCCAGTCTGAAGAGCAAGCTTTCCCTGCATATAGAAGGGCTGCTCTTTTAAGAGTCCACTGCAGTGTTGGTCTTTGCGCTGCCCTGCTGGCCTCTCTGCTTGAAGTCTCTTGCTTCCACCAACAGGCAAATTTAGTAACTATATATTTCAAGGAGACCAGTTTTGGCACAATAGAATATTGGTTCCAAATCCTGAAGCATCTTAGCAGGACCGATGATGACTTAAAACAAAATTCACTCTCTTCCATTTTAACCAATTGGAGTTTTGTATAGGTCTTAGTTGTATATACACTCTTAAGTTTGTTCAGTTGGCTTTTTTTCCCATATGCTAAGGGGTTAGATTTTTATTTTACATTTCTCTGACAAAGATATCCTTTTTCATTAGTGATTAAATATAATTACATTTAATTTTTTTTCTATTAAATCAGTGTGGCCCTCTTGTTTTATTATGTTGGAAAAGCCATAAGACTTAGGCCTTATCAATGTCTTCCCATTAGTGAAATTGTTGGTGGTTTGCCAAAGCAGGTATCCTAAAAGCTGAGTTTAGCTGAATGGTGGCCGCATCCACAAATTCACTTGAACAGATAGTTGTTTTACTATGGTAGGCTGATTTTTGTACAATCTGCATTTTTGTTTGTTTTACCAAGACATCCTTTAACCCCTTTTATCAGCTAGGAAACTAACATTTTGGGCGTCACATGGGTGACCTACCTGCTAGCCAACAATTCAGTTTCAACAATGAGTGTATTATTCTTTGGCATTTTATTGTGGTTTTCTTAATTTTAGAAAAATAGTAGGAAAAATGGAAAAAGAAAAGCTCTGATATCAATGATGAGATAGGTCTCATAAAGTTGGTCCAAAGGTAGAAGTGATTGGGTGTACAAGAAGCAATGATTCTTCAGCCTGTTCTTTCTTGTGTGAAGAAAAAGAGCAAAATAAATGAATATATAAGAAATGTTAAAAGATATTAATGCTAATTAGTCAATTACATTAGCCAATTTTTGCTGCGTAACAACGTCTGACATCCAACAATAGGTATTTATTCTCGCACTCCTGTGTCCTCAGATTGACTTGATTTGGCTGATCTTGGCGGGTTCCTTGGAACAGCTCTGCTGTGGGCTGCAGGTTGGGTTCAGGTCTGCTCCTCATGTGTCTGGGGCCCAGGCTGAAGGGATTATAGCAGTATTTATAGCTTAATTTTATTGAGTACTTACTATGTGCCAGGCACTGTCTTAGAACTTTCTATAAAATATCTAATTTAATATTAGGACAGATGGTGTAGGTTGCCTACCCAACATCCAATTTTGTTTGAGATGGCAATATACCCACCTCACCATCCTAGACTCCCCTGCAGTCTAGAGGGGCTGTGGGACTCAGGTCTGATAGTCATTAAGTGGAAGTAGTTAGATGGGGCCTTTCCTGAAAGCTTAAGGAAGAGGACACACTTGGCTGATACACTCCAACCGTTCTTGGCCCATTTCTGCTTCTTGCTACTGGGTACAAAGATGTAATGTTTGGAGGGGCAGCAGCCAACTTCAATAATGAAAATGAAACTTTGTATGTATTAAGAATGGCAGAGCTGGAGGCTGGAAGGATCTCAGTCTTGGTGACATTGTTGAGTTACAGTGCCAGCCTAGATTGCTTTCCCCAGTACTTCTTGTTGCATAAAGCAAATAACTTCCTTACTTGTAAGTGACTATTTGTTACTTGTAGCCAAACAAAATCCTCACTGATGTATACCCTCACAAGAGCCCCTCAGAGTAGCTGCTTCATACTTATTTTACAGGTGAGGATATTGAGTCTCAGAGAGGTTAAGGAACTTGCCCCAAATCACATGGCTAGTACATGGAGGAGCTGGGATTCAAAATGACATCACTTTGATTTTCAGGCCCATCATCTCGCCTTTGGGCAAAATAAATGCTATAGTAGCGGTAATGTTGGAAAAGTAGGTTGGTTTGAGATTGAGAAGGCAACTGGATGCCTGGTTAAAAAGTTTGAGCTTTTTTCATGGGCTGATGAATATAAGATGATTTGGAAAAGATAGAGACTGCAGGTTGGGAGACTGCTAGAGTTTAACTGCTTGACACACAGTGCCTTAATGTGAATGAAGGTGGAGGAGAAGCTGGCACAAAGCAGAGCTGGGAACACGAGGAGAGAATGGAGTTGGGTGAACACACATCAGAGTTGGCTGTTAACCTGTAATTCTTTTGGGAACAAAATGAAAGTCTCCTGAAGGTTAGTATTAACTTCTACTGGTGGCTTCACATTTGCCAGGAATCATTATTTAGTGTGAATCATTATTTATTTGAGATTTTGTAATTGTTTGTTACTGCAGCATATCTTACTTTATCTTTACTGACACATCATCTTTTAGCACATCTGCTGAGCTTTATGTGACTTGCTTTTTGAGTGTCTTCTGAATTAACCTGATTGTTAACCTGCCTGGCCAACTTGTCCTTATGTCAAACTTAGGAAATTAATAGACAGGTATCTGTATCAGCTGTTCAGGTAGGTCTTTGAATTGGAATCCTTATGCTCAGTAACATTGGCTTTCATGTTTGAAAAAAGAGTCTGGAGATATATTATATAGTGCACTTTTCTTTTTAAAGCCTTTTTTAAATACTCTGTTGCTTTCTTAGATAATAGAAAAATATCAATGGCTTGGGGAGGAAAATGATTATCAGTTACCATAATCATGGCTACTATTGATTTAGTACTTGTATTAGTTTCCTGGCTGCTAAAACAAATACCATACAATTGGCTTAAACAATGGCAATTTATTGGCTCGGTTTCGAGACTAGGAGAAGTCCAAAATTGAGGTGTTGCAAAGTGATACTTTCTCCCAGAAGACTGTGGCATTCTCGGCTGGCTGCAGGTGATCCTTGGTCCTTGACTTTTCTGTTACATGGCAATGCACACAGTGGGGTCTTCTTTCTCTTCTGAGTTCTATTGACTTCCAGCTTCTAGCTGCTCCCCGTGGCTTCTGTTTTGCGTCCAGTTTGCTTTGCTTAGGAGGACTTCAGCCATACTGGACTAACTTCTGCCTTCATTTGGTTTTGTCACACCATCTAATAACATCTTCAAAGCTGCTGTTTACAAATGGATTCACACCCAAGGGACCAGGGTTTGGGACCTCAGTGTGCCTTTTGTGGGGCACATGTTTCAATCCCTAACAATACTCATTCATTGATTTGTCAAATATTTATTGAGCATGTACTATGTAATAGGCACTTGAAGCACAGAGGCAAACCGTAGATATTTTCCCACTTAGAGCTTACTCTCTAGTTGGGGTTATGGATAAACTTGCTCTGTTCTATGAGGGACATCATTTATTGTGCATATACTATATACCAGGCACTGTGCCAAGTGCTCTATACCACTATACTACCTATAAAGGTAGGTGTATCATCTCCATTTTATATATAGGAAATGGAGGATCAAGGAGTTTGATATGCCTCACAAAGGCAGGAACTTTTGCCTTTTGTTGTGTCCCCAGTGCCTAGAAAAGTAGATGCTCAATAAATATTTGTTGGATAGTTCAAAGCTAATGCCAGTAACAGTGCCAAGATTTGAGCCTGAGTCTCAAGGCTGCTAGGTTTTCCCTGGACAAAGTTGGGGCAATGAGTGGCCTCACAGTTGCAACAGAAGCGACCATCTCTGGCTGATCCCCCCCAGTGTCAGTGCCAAAGGCACCAGGAAGACTCAGGCTCACTCTCTTTCACAGCAGGTCTCAGTGCTTTGCCTGTTTTTGCCCCTCTCTCTGCTTCAGTTGGGGAACTCCAAGGCCACTACCTCACTGACTTAATTGCTGGTGTAACTGGGCTGCCCCCGGCTTTTGGGCTAGTTCAACTTCTGCCACAGCTGGATATCCTTAGTATTTGGTTGGCTGATTCCTGGGGCTGTCTCTCCAAATTCTGCTCTTAGCCTTTTGGGTATTTCTTCTCCCCTTGCATCTTTCAGATTCATTGCTTTGCAGTTCTGCTGTCTCTGTTCTTGAACTCCTGTTGATGTTGCTAAGAAGGGCTGATTTTGGTCAGGCCCCAGGAAATATCTAGTTGCTGGCATCTACTGGGCACTCAACAAAATTAAAAAAAAAAAAAAAAATGGAAAAGAAAGAAAGGCAGCCAGCACTTTCAGGAAGAACTGAGCAAGAACTTTTTCCTGGAAGTCAGTGATGAGATATTGGCCCTAGTGGAGGAGGAGTATGGGACTGAAGGGCATCTCTGGAATACACCTATAGTTTCATGCATGCCTTATGCCAGCAGCCTTACTTTGCCTGGTTTGTTCTTCAGTTTTTACATTTGCTCACTTAATTCTGTCTCTCGTGTGTGTGTGTGTGTGTGTGTGTGTGTGTGTGTGTGTGTGTGTATCTGGCCTAGTAGACTTACCTTCTTTTTCCTGTCTTACTGCTTTCTACCTCTGAAGGTAGTTGTTGATCTGTGCTTTCAGGGTATGAATGAGTTGCAGGCAGCAAAGTGCATTCACCGTAAATGTATTAAAAGTACTGTAAGCAAACTGTTAATTCAAAGCAACTTCTTAGTGGGTCAGAAGACAAGAGTTTGAATGAAAATTGAGAAGCAAAGTAACTATTTTATAGGAATACTCTCAGATCCTTGTGTAAACTGAGAGACGTTTTCTCTAAAACAGTATGGCTAATTATAGCAAGAAAGAGCGGAGTTCAATACAAGGAATTAAACCTAGTTGTGCATTGTAGTTACTAGTTCTTATGCAGTGAATTTCTCTATAACAGAGTGGGGTAGTCAGGGTGGGATGTTCTGTGGGCCCAAGATGATTTAAGGTGGTTTCCATGTTCTGCAAGCTGCTCTGGGAGTGGAGAATTGCCCTCTGAAAGCAGGAGGTTGAGCGGTTCTGCAGGTTGTGAGTTTGGGCTGTACCAGTGATCCCTAGTTATTTTCTTGATGTCACTGGTGGGCATCAAACTCCAACCAAGATAGCTGTTTTGTGCCTGGTTTAAGGCAAATTAGCCATCTGTCTTCCTGCCCTCCAGATCCAAGCTAGCAGTCCTCACCTCGAGGTACCAAACCATGGTCCAAGAGGGTAGCAGTGGGGTTGACTCTTCCCACGTTAGCCCCTCAGGAGAGGATTTTTGATGTATTTTCTTTCCTCTTGCTGATGTGTGTTTTTCTTTCCTTCACAGCTGTAATGTTCTCTCCTACCCTGTCTTTATTTCCCATTTTGCCTCTTTATCCATCTTTTTCTGAAGCTGCTGCATGGGGGGTGGGGTAGCGAATGGGAGATTCACTAAGCTTGGCATTCTTAGGGCTTGTTGAAATAGGTCCTGTTTGATGCTGGGTGAGTACAAAAACAACTGGGTTTCAGTGGCTGTTGTTCATTGGACTTGAAAGCAAGGAGTAGTTAGCAGGGGTACGCAAAGGAAATTCTGTAGCTTGTTTTTTAGGGCTGGGAAAGAACTGTCTTTTTATATGCAGGCTTTGAATACATTGGTGGGGCCACCTTGACTTCAAGAACAGCAGTAGTTACTTAGAATAATAACTTCAGACCAGATTCTTTTCTTTCCTTTTTTTTTTTAATGAAGAGATGTGAGCACTAATCTGGGAGTCAAGAGACATAGGTTCCATTTCTAGCTTTACCACTGACTTTCTCTTTATTTGGAGTCTCTGTTTATCCACACCTATCAAAATCATCTCATCCAACTTTCTTCAAAGGTTCTGTTCCATATCTAAAATGATATTTTTAAAAGCAGTTTCTCATGCAGAGGATCAACCATCATTTCATTAGCTAGTGCTATTTTAATCTGGAAAACAAGAATGACCTGTGAGCGCTCATGACGGACTTCATTAACAAAGTGTGAAGCCATTATATTATATATTCACCACTTGTGTGTCTGCTTGCTTCATGCCAGGACCTTTGCTGGGCAGAGGGTATTAAACTGAAAACAGAACAGATGATTCTGGGGCCTCAGGGATTATAGTATGTAGTGGGGCACCAGACAAGTAGGCAGGCAATTGTAATGGGTGCCTTGAGAGGGGTACAGAAGGTTTCATGGAGAACATAGGAGAGGGGCTATCCCAGACTTGGGGTTGAGGGATGAAGGGAGGCTTCCTGAAAAGGGTGACATCTAAGATGTAACTGAAGGGTAAGTGGGAGTTAGCAGGGGTGGAGAGGGCTTGGTTTTGATGGTACAAATAACAGAGGGAATTGCGTGTGCTCAGGTCCAAAGGTGAGCGAGAGAATGGGAGATTTGGACTTTGGGGAAGTGGAAGTTGACCTGTAGAGCTGGAGCTTACCTTGGCTGGAGTGAGGGATGGTGAGAGAGGCCAGAGAGAGTGACAGGGCATGGAGGACCCTGTGAGGTAGTGAAGAGATGGGGTACAGACTAACCATCAAGTGTTTCAGATGGGGAACAATTTCAAATGGGAGACACGGATACAATCTGTGTCTCTGAATTCTCTGTATTCTCATTTCATTCCACTTCATGGTGCTAACTACCTGCTTTGGGTGCTTGTGGGAGTGTGAGGCTTTAAATCTGGGTGAGGAGCCTGCAGATTGACCTGGGAACAGTGGAAAAATTAAATATAGCCTTGGGATCCTAGCAGTGCCCATGCTGAATTCACTGACCAAACACAATATATAAAACCCATTTTCAAGGTGGGGATGCTCCTAATAAAAAATCTGCAGTGGGACTCCACACTACTGTTGGTTTTGAGAATCTCACCTGGACCAATTTCTTTTTAGTGAGTTGTGTGTGTGTGTGTCTATGCTGGAAGGCCTTTAATGCCAGGAATTGGTTACAGGCAATGAATCAGTTGAGACAAAGAGATTAGCAAAAAGCTACTTGTAGATGAAGAGGCAGAGGGAGGAGGTGGTGTTCCTGGAGCCCAGGGGTGGGAATCAACTGATGGGAAGCTGGAACTAAGGTGAGGTTGTCTGGTGGGAGCTAAAGCCAAGGAGAAGACTTAACCAGTGCTCAAGACTTGTCTGGAATAGAAGAGAGGGGTGGAAATATCCATTTTTCAATGAGTTTTAAGCAGAGCCTTGAGAATCCTGATCTTGTTTTGCAAATGTTTGCAATTAATAGATGGAATCAAACTGACTTTGTTAGCCTAATAGAGGGAAATACTTGGAGTAATTCATAGTGTACATCTTCTGGAAGGGTTGTCAGAAAGTCCATGACTGGAAATGGTTTAATTACTCCCTGAAACGTACAAGACTGAAAGTTACATGTTGGAACTGTATATTCAATGCCATGTGCATACCAGCTGCCTCTGTCTTTACTTTTGTATGACTTATACTTCTGTATGTTATATAGTAACACTCCTAAACTGCCTTTTTTTTTGCATTAATCTAGACTTCTGTGTCTCAGCTTATGAACCAACATTTTGAGCTATTGTATCAGGGCCTCAATTGCCAACAGAAAGTTTTATTTCAGTAGGATCACCATACCTGTTTAACACAGTTTGTGCAATTGTTTAAATATTTATTGAATTTTGTCCTTATTTTATAAAAACTAAGTTGAAAATGGAAAAGTATAAACAGTATTACAGGGAGAAGTATAAGCCTCATAGACAATGTAATTGAAGCAAGAATGGAAAGTTTTAGATATGCCCAATATGCTGCTGTTTAGCCTCAGTCAGATGCTTTAGACATAAGTTGGCCACCTGTATATAGTTGTGAATGATAAGAGCGAAGTTAAAGCCTATGTATGAAATGGAAAAAAGCATTGAGGACTCAGTCCATTGAGGACTGAGGAAAGATGTAATTTGAGAATTTGTCATTTATTTTTTGGAGAAAACAGAGCTTCCCCTTTTAACATGTAAATCTAGTCAATTTTGTGTGTAGAGTTTTATTTTGAGGTGAAAATCACATAACATAAAAGTAACCACTTTAAAATGGACAATTCAGTGGCGTTTAGTACAGCCACAATGTTATGCAACTAATACCTCTACCTAGTTCCAAAACTTTTTCATTACCCCAAAAGAAACCCATGTACCCATTAAGCAGTTGCTCCCCATTTCTCCCACTCATTTCCTCTCCTCCTGTCCTCCCCAGCCTCTGGCACCACTAATCTGCATTCTGTGTCTATAGTTTCACCTATACTGGATATTTAAATAGAATCATAAGATGTATGACCTTTTGTGTCTGACTTCTTTCACTTAGCATAATGTTTGCAAGGTTCATACATGTTGTAAGCATGTTTCAGTACTACATTCCTTTTCATGCCTGAATATTTTTCCATTGTATTTGTATACCACAATTTGTTATCAGTTGAGGGACTCTTGGGGCTGTTTCCACCACCTTTTGGCTACTGTGACTAGTTCTCCTATGAACATGCATGTGTATGTATTTGTTTGAATACCTGCTTTCAGTTCTTTTGGGTGTATACTTATGGTGCTAGGAGTCAAACTGCTGGGTCAAGTGGTAATTCTATGTTTAACTTTTCGAGGAGTCACCAAACTGTTTTCCACAGCAGCTGTACCATTTTACATTCCCACCAGCACTGTACAAGATTCCAGTTTCTCCATATCCTCATGAACACTTGTTATTTATTGTAGTGGGTTGTTTGTTTTTAAAAAAGAAAAGTATTCAGATAGGCAAAGTAGGGAATTGAGAATTGGATTTCTCATCAGTCTTGTTTAAGCGAGTCCTCCAGAATTAGTAACTGTGATGGTTAGGTTCATGTGTCAGCTTGGCCAGGTGATGGTATTCAGGTGTCTGGTCAAGCAAGCACTGGCCTAACCATTACTGCAAGGACGTTTGTGGCTGCTTAATAAACCAGAAGGCTGGTTTGTTAAATCATCAGTCAATTGGCTGCAGCTGTGACTGATGACGTCAAGGAAGGGCGTGTCTCCCACAATGAGAGAATGCGGTCAGCTGGATTCAATCCAATCAGTTGAAGACTTTTAAGGGACATAGATAGAGGACCTTCACTTCTTCTTCGGCTGACCAGCGAAGCGTTTCCTGAGGAGTTTGTCGAAGTTGCCAGTTCATTTCCTGAGGAGTGCGTCAGACACGTTCGTTGAAGTTGCTAGTTCGCTGCCTGAGGAGTTCATTGAACATCTTCATTAGAGTTGCTAGTTTGCTGCCCACTCTACGGAATTTGGACTCGTGCATACCCACAGTTGCGTGAGACACTTTTATAAATCTTATATTTATAGATATCTCTCGTTGATTCTGTTTCCCTAGAGAACCCTAACTAATACAGTAACCTATTCTTTTGATTTGTTAATCAGCATGGGTGATCTTTATGGTAACAAAATTCTCTGTGTATTTTGGCAAACAAGGAAAAAGAAACAAAGCAAATAAAATGGTACCTAGAAAAGCATACACCTTGATGGATTTTCCTGATTCCATGGTTTAATTTGTTATAATGGTGCCCTGTGGAACTAGAAAAAGATGAAATGCATTTTGCTAGACATCTTAGTCCTTACCATGAGCCAAGTGATGCTAAGAGACTTCATTTGGAACCAAGGAGAGAAGGGGATAAGAACTGAGGTGTGTGTTCAGTTAGCTCCACAGCCCTCTAGTTCAGGTTGGGAGGATATGTTGGTGCTCTCTCTGCCGTGGAGAGTCTGGTTGGTGTCTGGTGAACTTGTCCGACTTCCTTTGTGGTCTCAGCAAAGCCTTGAGTTGGGTGCACAATTGTGGTTCCTTTTGATGCATCTTGTGGTTAAATGGTGAATGTTAAATCATGCTAATTAGGAAAAGGAAGGGAGAGAATTGGCTTCTGGATGTTTAATGTCTTCTGAAACTGGGAGACATGATATAAACTTTGAAGCAAGCATAGTTTATCTTTTAACAAAAAGACAGATAACTATTTGACCAGAAGTTCAAGAAATTCATATGAAATATCTACTATGTGTCAGGCTCTGTGCTAAGCATTTTCAGGAGTTATTTCATTTAATCCTCACAATAACTTCATGATCTAAGTATTGTTTTTCTCAGTAAAGAAATTGATGCTTGGAGAGGTTAAAAAACCTGCTCAGGTGTCTTAGTTTAGTTTTCCCCCAGATCTTGAGACAATAATTCAGGTACAAGTCAATATTTGAGACTTACAAGGAAGACCAGTAGGGGAATGAGGATATGAAACAGGGAAGAGAAGGCAGCTAATAGATTGGGCATTAAGTAAGTTGCTACAGTGGTGAGTGGAGTTTAATACCAAGGGGAAATGCTGGAGACAGTTTAAAACACCTGCTTTGGGATGATCCCACATGTCGGATGAGGGGCAGGAGTGTGTAACCATTAGCTCCTATCAATTGTTGTTGAGGGTGGTTAATTCCTTGGCACTTCCATCCTGCCTCCTGCAAGGGCAGAGTGGCTTTCCAAGGTTCAGAAGAATCTTCAGGGAGAGATACTGGTGTTGGCAGTGGGATGTCCTTTGGGACATTCTAAAATGTTCCAGGTCAGAGGACAGTGGTGGGGCACTTATAGCACCTACAACACAAGGTCCCTATCCAAGAAAGTGGAGAAGCTGAGATTTGAATCTTGGACTCTTGACCTGAAGGCCCATGCTTTTAACTGCTCTACAATGAATTACCTCTAATTACAGGTGTAATAATGCTGAGATATGAAACATGGTTCTTACGTTTCAGGAGCTCTCAGGATTGAACCATCTGTCTTGCAGAAGGTACAAGGGACACAGTGGCATCACTTGGTGCATTCTGGGACTCACAAGCCATTGTAAGATGGAAACACAGATAGCAGGTATACAGGTGCCCTTTCTTCTGGCATCCTGTGGGGAGGTGTGCTTGGGCCAGGCACAGCTGGACTCTTCAAGGAGCTCTGCTCTAGGAGAAGCACAGACATACACACTGACCCTTGAAGCTGTGAGTCCCAGTCCATAGTAGTGATGCCTGCTGGTGTTCACTTGAGCTGTTTACACAACTGTATCATCTCATAGCAAGATTTATCCTATTCTGAGCCCTTCCAACAATTGCCTTCATATTGATGCCCCAGCATAGGAGCACCTGTTTACCAGGAGAAACATCTGGGCCTGGGACTGATAAAGAGAATATATTTCAGAACAGTTTAAATGATTGGTTATTGTATCTGTATGTGAATTACATCACTTATAAATGATTTGCATCTATCTAGAGACCTAACATGAGATATTTTGTCCCTGAAAGGATGACATTGCCTAGATTGGCAGTGTGGCAAAAGGAAAGAAATGAGAGATAAATTGGTGAGAAAATGCTACCCTATATTTTAACCTAAATGATAAATATTTTGTTATAGCACTTACTGCATCCAAGGTAGCTGGATGTATTAGATTTTGCTAGGTTGTGCTGAGGGAATAAGCAACCTCCAAATCTCAGTAGTTCATAACAACAAAGGCTTATTTCTCTCTCATGGGTTGTCTGTGGTTCTCTTCCATGTTTTCTTTATTCTGGGACCCAGGCTGATGGAGCAGTCCCTTTCTTGAGCAGTCCTTTGCATGGAAGAGAAGAAAAAATAATGGTTTCCCCACAACATGGTTCTTACAACATCTGTTTGGATATGGCATGTGTCACTTCGCACAGTTCATTGGCCAAAACATGTCACATGAGTGCGTCTTATGTCAACTGGGAAGGAAGGGTGGGCCTTCTAAAGAGGGACAGTGAATATTTTGAACAAATGATGTAATTTGGTGCACTGTCTAAAGTTTTACTCTCACGTGCAAATTGCTTAGCAAACTTTTTAATCAGCTCATCTTTTTAGGGCCATGGCAAGATGTTTAATATTGTTATTCCAATTTTACACATGAGGAAGAAACATATTGTACTTAGAAGTCTAATTCATCTCCCAGGCCTCATGTAAAACAATAATAATAGTATTATTATTCCTAAGAATTCAATCAATTGTACTGTGTTCCAAGAACTGCTTATCAAGAGTGAAGGGGACAGTAAGGCTCAGGCTTGGAACACTGTGGTGGATTGAATTCTGTACTCCAGTTTGGACATGTTCTTGGTTTTGGTCCACATTCTAAGGGTTGTGGACCCATTATAAATAGGATCTCTTGAAGATCATACTTCAGTTAAGGTGTTGCCCAACCAAATCAGTTTGGGCTTTAATCCAGATTTTTAGAGTCCTTTATTAGCAGAATAAAGTTCAAACAGAGAGAGAAAAGGCCACGGGAAGAAGTCAGAGTCATTGGAACCTGGAGGAGAAAGAAGACATCACCATGTGCATTGCCACGTGACAGAAAAGCCAAGAACAAAGGATCACCGGCACCCAGCTCTGCAGAGGAAAAAGCATCGCCTTACTGATGCCTCAATTTTGGACTCTCCCTTTCCTCAAAACTGTGAGCCAATAAATTCCCATTGTTTAAGCCAACCCTTTGTATGGGATTTATTTAAGCAGCTGGGAAACTAAGACAAATGCCTTTCGTAAAGTCACATGTTAAATTAACAGAGAGCAAAGAACTCATTATTAAAAACAAGACAACCATCCTTTGAGAGAACACCACGGTGTGCTGTGGTTAATACTGATGATGAGGGCTGTCTCACTGAGCACTTACTAAGCTCAGGCACTGTGCTAAGTACATACGCATTTCTGGCTTACTCATTACTCACTTTAATTTTGTAAAAGTGGCTGTTATTTCTGAGGCCACTGTTACTAACCGAGGCTCAGAGAGGTTAAAAGGATGATAAATGCCTGATTCAGGACTCACACCCAGGGCGGAATATACTTCATCACTTATCAAAGATTTCTCAAATATGGATGAGATCCCTTTTAAAGGAAATAATTTCTTGTCAAATCCCAGGTTTGACAAATTACTGTTAGTGTAATGATACTTGATTTACACACACAAAACTGGTGAGTGGTTTTTTTTTTTCTTTTTATCTCTTATGTTTATGAAACCCAAATACATTTACAAATTAAATACCCTTCATCTTACTAATTCAAAGAACAATGTTAATTTAACTGCATTAACTAAATGACCTCTTGTAAATGGAATATGATGCTGATTATTTGGAGTGGGTTCTTTGGGGGTCAGCTTGTTTACCCTGATGTAGGCTGGGTGAGGACTCAAGTCTCCCACCATGTTCACTATATTCACCTTCTGTGAAACTGTGATTCATGCTGAAACCTTGACATCCCTTACCTTTCACCAGTGAGAACACATCATTTAGATTCCCAAGTCCACCTTCGTTCCTTTCTCATTCACCCATGGTGATACCTTAGAGTATGGCTGGTACTCAAACTCAGTAGGCTTGGCTGCTCGGACAATTGAGAATATCCTTATATTGTTTGTTTTCAAATTATTGAAAGAAAACAACTGAAGTTCCTGTGAGAATTTGCGCTTCTATAATATACATGTTTATGGATCCTTCATGTCCTATTCTCCCAATTCTTGCCCACATTGAAGAACTGCATTCCCTTCTCTGGTTCTCCACTCTGACCTCCTTCATAGGCCTCTCTCCATATGAGGTCACACTCAATCACCCCCAGAAAGGCCCTCATCTGTTTCCCTTGTTCCAAGCACTTGGCAACCTTGCACTGTAAGTAGAGTTACCCACATCAATCCTAATAAAGAGGCTTCAGCCCCCTTTTAAATGGAGGGATTTGGGTCTCTGGAAGATCAGAGACCATGTTACAAATTTGTGTTCTAGAAATATTTGTTGAATTGATTTTAGCCATGTCCCACAATTTCCCTTATTACTTATTTTTATATTAGATATGCTTACTCATATCCATTCACTGACTGAGAGATTTAATTCAGTTACTTGATGACTTAATGCAGTTACCAATGCTTCTTCACTGTTCTTTCAGTTTTTAGCAGGGTTTTTGAGTACCATTCAGCACGTCAATTTTGATCCTTGCTAAAATCTCTGATGTGACAATTTCATGGTTATTAGTCATATTTTTGAGAGATCCCTGAGTTAGGAGATACAACATTTATTCTTTCTATTCTTTTAGAATCTATAGATGAATGTTTGTTTCTGAAATTTGTCCATTTAAGCCATCTCTCATTGCTTGCTCTTGATTGTGATGTTTTTTTTAAAATTTTCTGAGTAGCATAACATTTTTACTAAAATTTTTCCTCTTGTGTGTGATGATGTGTTATTCTTATCTAGTAAAAAGCTATTTAGACACAATTCTTATATGTTGACTTTAAATGTAAAAATTTTTTGTGTGATTCGGTTTTTGGGTCTAGAGGGTAGAGTTGTTATTCTACCTTTCTATCATTTTCTCTGAAATGTCTGTTAGTTGACAGACTGAGGATTTTCTTAATGTAAGACCCAATAAATTCCTGAATCTTCTTTTTTGTAGGTAGACTATAGCTAAAGCTTTGCCAATTGACATTTTATGTTTGCAGATTAAAGGAAATGCATGTTTTAAAAGTGAATCTATACCTGAAACTATCAAACTACAACCCAGAACCCATGAATCTCGAAGACAGTTGTATAAAAATGTAGCTTATGAGGGGTGACAATGGGATTGGGAAAGCCATAAGGACCACACTCCACTTTGTCTAGTTTATGGATGGATTAGTAGAAAAATAGGGGAAGGAAACAAACAGAGAAAGGTACCCAGTGTTCTTTTTTACTTCAATTGCTCTTTTTCACTCTAATTATTATTCTTGTTATTTTTGTGTGTGTGCTAATGAAGGTATCAGGGATTGATTTAGGTGATGAATGTACAACTATGTAATGGTACTGTAAACAATCGAAAGTACGATTTGTTTTGTATGACTGCGTGGTATGTGAATATATCTCAATAAAATGAAGATAAAAAAAAAAGTGAATCTAAAACTTTAGTTATTTATCGCTTCAATGTAGCCAATTTAATTTGTCTCATTTATGGGACTTTATGAGGCAATGAATAATGTTATAATCAACATATTAGTGATAATTGTTATTTTAATTTTATTTAGCGTCTCAAATTATTTTTTTAACTTTGCTTGTTGTTTGGGGTTTTGCTGTATTTTTAACTTGTGGATTTACCTATGGTACTATTACTGTTCCTTTAACAAAAGCTTTTAGCTATGTCAGATTTTAAATTTAATACTTTGGAAAAAATTTATAGGGTTTGAAATTAAAACAGATGAAATGGTTAATAGAGCAGTTAACTAATACTTCAGCATCCAGAGAGCCCTTACCTTGTAGTACAGAATAGAGTCTGTCTTTTCACTTCAGCACCTTGCCACAAAATAGAAGCCAAGGCAGCTGAACGTGTAATCATGCTAAATATGCAACGTGGAAAACAGTAATTATAAAGAGTTTGGGGGAACCAAAGGAGAGTGTCAAGTGTAGATGGGTGTGTTTGAGTTGCAGAAAGCTTCTTGGAGAATGATAGGAAAGTGTTTTTAAAAATTTCTGCTAAGTCAAGCTGGATTTCTTTTTTTCTGATTCGTATCATCATGACATTTTAAGATTAAGTGGTTTATTATTGGGAATTTCAATATCTGCAGATGCATAATATTGTAACCTGCAGATCAAACGAAATTGTCCATTTTTCTTTCCAGTTTTAAAAAGGATTGATGTCTTGAGTGCTTTTGAACAGATGGTTGAGCTTAACTTAGGAGTGTCTGACAAGGCTAAGCTTAGCAGACAGAATTCTGAGACAATTTTGAGGTTTAAAACCACCATTCCCTGTCTGGTAGCCTTGGGCTTATCAATGTTGGGTTTGATTGAACATTAGCTGTGTTGGGGGCATTGTGATGAGTTCTTTTCATTTATCATCTCATTTGATTTTCCCCAAAGGCCTATAAAAAGTACTACCATTATCCGTTGTACAGATGAGACAAGTGAGGATCAGAGAGGTAATTTATTCAAGGTTGCACGTTGAGAAATTAGAGATAAGGTTCCAAGAGTATCTGATTTAGACCCTCTACCCCTTTTCCTTTGTTAAAATACTATGTGTCTCCTCTGTGACTGCAATGACAAGATTGTCATATAACTGCCGTTGAAGTTATTTCAATATGATGAAAATATCATGACATTAAAGCACCAACTTTCATTCTTTAAAATATTCAAAAAAGGTTTTATTGGAACACAGCCCTGCACATTAGGTTAAAGATAGTCTGTGGCTTCTTTCCTATGCCAATGGCAGAGTTGAGTAGTTCAGACTGAATGGCTCAAAGTCTAAAGTATTTCTGGTCCTTTCTAGAAAAGGTTTGCTGACTTCTGGTATAGATGGGACTGTCTTAGCTTGCAGGCTGCAGCGTTCTCATGTGTGAGGCCCCTGGGGTTTGGTTGAGCCAGGGGTGGGGAAGAGCGAGTGTTGGCTGGGGTGCATTCTAAGTTCAAAATTCAAACCTTGTCTTCCATATCTTCATATTTGTCAAGGCAGGAGGATAGAGTTTATTTATTTAACAGTTTAAATAAGCTTGATTTATAGCTTGGGACCCACAAATGTTAAAGAACTAATATTTTAATGTTAGAATTAGTGTTAAACCTGAGTGCAGTGTAGGGGTTTACAAGTACTTGCACAAATTAATATAGAATTATAAAGTATGGAAGTTCTTTTTGGGTTATATATGGATTATTCAAAACCTTCCTCTGAGTTCAGTTTGTCCAAATTAAACTAAAAGTGCCAGAACCCACCTGACAGCTTAGGTGGAAGTTCTGTTCTCTCCTCTGGGGTTCCACCCCCACTTCCCATCTCCAGATGTCTGTGTTTACACTGCCCCAAAGTGAGGGGGATGTGGATACAAAACCTACCTACACCCAAGCCTGGGAAGTGAACAACTAGCCCTCCACATGGTTGCATCTTACTGCCACAAGGTGTCGCTGTTGAAGATGGTCCTTAGGCATGAAAGATGGTGGAGGTGTCCTCTGTGGTCCCCACTGTGTGCCCCTGCAAGGGGAGGCCACCCTGGTTTCCCAGGTACCAACCTCAACCTTGGGGAGTGCCATGTGTGGTTTGCAGATGTCGTTGGTGCCGCACAAGCAACTCCTGAGCACCTATGGCTTGTATAGGAACATGAGGTATTTCTCTTGCCTCTGTGTAGCAGGGGCTGGAAGTGCCTTGGGAGCAGCCCTTGATTAATGATGAATGGGATTCTTGCCCTTCTAAGGATGTAACTATGAGGCTCACTGTACCTTGTTTCTCAGCGATCCTTGTGCAGAATGGAGCCTAGTTGTCCACAGCAGAAACCTCCATGAAAATGTACCCCATACTGCCTTCCTTTTCTTCCTTGTCTTAGGGCTCAGCTCCCTTTGCAGTACTTCACCTTCTAAATGAACCATTTGCAGATCCTTGTCTCAGGGTCTGCTGGTAGGGAATGTGCCTCGGACAATTGGGCTTTCCCATGCACAGTGGTCATGCCCCATTGCACAGGCGCCACGCAGCAGGGCAGGGCCTAGAGTTCCCAGCCTTAGCCACAAGGTATGTCCATCCGGGTTTCCTCATGGCTCCTGGTCACTCGTCTTCAGTCCTGGTCATTAGCCTAGTCTTCCTACTTCCTTGAAGTAATTATTTTATTTCTGGCCTTGTTTACAACCATGTTCATGCCCTGCTCCAGATCTCATTTACTCTGAATCCTGGGCACCAGGGACTTTCCTCCTCAAAGCTGCCAGGATCCTTTGGCAAAGTGATTCCTCTCCTCCGTGGTTTTCCATTTTGCAACCAGGAATCTGAGGAGGGGCAGCCTTGATTAGGTTACAGAAGATTTTCTTACACCCTTACCAAAAGGCCCAGGCTACCGAGTCACCCTACTTTAGCCTAAGCAAGAGGGCCAGTCAGCAACCCTTGACGAGGCAGATAAAGTTGGCTTCCCTTTTTAAAAGAGATACCATGTCTTCATTATGAAAAAACCTCATTATGCTCTGAGAGACTATAACTAAAAGACCTGATTTGGATGGGGAAAGGCCTTGTGGAGGGTATGCTATCCAATACTGGGATCTTAACGATGAACAGAAATTAGCCTAGCAAAAAGAACAGGATATGTGAGGCTATGGGACAGGAAGCAACTTGATACATTTCAACAACAGAAAGAAGACCTGGACAGTCAGTGAAGGAAAGAGAAGCGAGAGAGGCGTCTGGAGCAGTTGGCAGCAGCCTCCGCCACAGGAAGGGTTTTGGTCTTTGTCCAAAGATCAGTGGGAGGCTTTGAAGGGTTTTTAAGTGGGGACCAAGATATGGTTTATGATTAGAATTGCCCCTTAAGACACTGTGGCTGATGTGTGGAAAGTAGAGTGGAGGGGAAGGTATGGGCTGGCTTAAGCAACAGTCACATTGGTGGAATAGGGCGGTGGGAGAAGAAATGGAAACCAGAGAACAGATTCAAGAGAGATTATGGAGGTAAGATTGTTAGGATTTGGTAATGGACTTGAAGTGGGTGGTGAAGGACATGCATTTTTTTTTGTGTTCTTCTTTTATATGGGGAGAAATAGTCAAATATTTAAATACCTATCCCTAAAGGGCCACACAGGAAGTGAGGGAATCAGGCTGAATGTAAAGTTAATAGGGAATGGAGGAGACTGTGGTGAAATGGAGGGTGCATGCCCTTTCTTGAAGGGCAACTGCTGGTTGACTCCAACAAGTCAATGTCTTGTAGGAATGTGGGTCTGACATTGTCATATTTTTCAGATTTTTTCAAGAGAAGCCAGAATCTTGATTTTAACATGAAATGTCTCTTTCTTTTTTATGTTGGCAACTAAATAAAAGTTCTTAAAGGACACTAGGCTAGCCATAGACAACACATCTGCAGGCAGGATCTGGCTCATGGGCATCCGTTTCTGGCTTGAGATCTGTTCTACACCATGTCTTCCTCTAGGAAGCTCTGAGAATTAAATTTAGTCTGTGCCACAGAATTTAGTTAGGGATGCTGATCAGAAAAAAAAAAATAGATATCTTAAGGTGGCTAAATCTTGGGAGATAGTGGTGATCTCAGCTCACACAGTCTGTCAGCAGGGCTCAGGTGATGGGCTGAGCCTGAGATCTGTGGAAATAAACTTAACCTAATTTAGAGCAGATAGCAGGAACAGCTTTTGTCTTAAAATAGACCATTTCATACCACATAGTCTGAGATATTTGAGGTAGATGGGAATCAAGGTTCTCCCCAGCTTTTTCCCTTCTGAGTTTTTGGTTCAAGAGTCCTACAGTCTTTTAAGAGAGTACATATTTTATTTATGAATCCATATGCAATTAGAGAAAGCATTCTCATAGGTTTGTAAAGCTATATTTCATTTTATTTTGTATTTGAGCCTTAAACAGAACTTACCCTTGGACTTCAAAGTTAATACATGAGGTGTTTTTAAAGTGAAAGGTGTGCAATTACTTTCCTTGGTGTCACATTCACCATTTGTCTGTTTCTTCCCAAAATTTGATATACTTAATAATTTATCATTCTTAGTGTTGCACACCACAAATATGTAAGATCAGCTGGTATTTTATAGAGTTTACAAGAAACCCCAATGGTTGAACCTGTCTTGGCCTTATAGTAGTATTTAAAACAAGAAGATCTTAACTACTGTCTTATTTCCTATAATGCATTTATATTTAGGTGGAAACACTTAGAAATGTTTTTCTTGAGGTCAGTAATGAGGAATAGAAGACGTTGTATCATTGATTGTTGAATCAAGTTGATCTTTTTGCTCTTTCTCAGGGATTCATTTGACAAGATTAAAAAAGAAAATCAGTGTAGAGGAGAAATTAGGAGACGACACCAAAAAAAAAAAAAAAAGCTGGAGTGTCAAAACAAGGACCTAAAAATATATCAGGGAATTTAAACACAGCTGGGGGGGAAGGGGGAGATGGCGCGGGTGACTCAGTAGAACAAGTGGGAATCACGTGGCTTGTGGGGACATGACAGACATCGGAACACCTCTGCTTACCTTGTCAGTGGGGCTTTTACCACCTGCTTGAAATCGGCAGCACTCGGGACTACAGTTTTCAGAGTGGAGTCATCTCAGGATACCATCGCTGACCTTTGTAAATTTGGTAGAAGGGGCCGATTCCAAAATAAAGGGTTGGGCCTAGGCTGAACTTAAGAAGCAGATGTATAGTGGTGAAGAAATTATTCTGCTATCATTTTGATGTCCTCTGAAGTTCCCATTTGATTTGATAACTTCCGTGGAATTGTACGTAATACTCTTGTCGGGTGTGATCTTGGTGGAGTAAACATAAGCCTGTTTCTTTAGCTTTCTAGACATAGAGACCGGCGATGGCCAGATTGTCTTTTTGAATTTCTGGCTTCTTTATTGAGTATTTGAAAAATAAATACAGAATTGTATTTATTTCCTGGCCTACTTTAGGGTCTAAACTACCAGTTATTATTTTGATCTTCAGTATTTCCCCCATAGTGGTCAATTCTGATTCTTTTCATTTAGTGTCATGTCCCCATCCTTAAAGTGGTTCCTAGTTCCTGTGATCATCTTTCCCTCAAACCCTTTTATCTGAGATGAAGAGAGTTCTGTCTGAGAAAGCCAATTCCAGTGGAAAAACTCCACACAGAAGCGGTGTCTGTTTCAATCACTGCTTTATTCTCAGTATTCAACCCAGAGCTGATGATTAAAAAGTATTTATTATATGAATAATCCTAATGTTCAGTAAAATGTTTGCAGCTATTCCAAAGGGAAAATTGTTTTCTTAGTAAATAAACTTGGAAAAAGCTATATTCTGTATTTGTTTTGGGGGTACATAATTGTGTCCTAAACTATCTGAGACGTCTTAGTAAAAAGTTAAAACCCCATTAGCCTTGTTTATCTGAGCATTTCCCAAACTATTTGGGAAATATTGGCCTGAAGCAGAGCTGTGTAGCACGATATTGGTATTTAATAAATACTTCTTAAGGTGTATTTGCTTATTACGCAGAGCCGAGATTCTGAGTTAGGGTATTCAGGGATTTTTAGTACCTCAGGAGGAGATGGTGGCTTCCAGGATAGGCTGGGAGTGGACAGCAGGGGCTCTGGAGGAAAAAGAATGAAGGGTGAAGGTGTGAGTTTAAATCATTTCAATATTTTTGGGGGGAATTTCTTTAATAGGTATTAAGAGCCTTAAAAGTGTCCATATCTCTTGATCTTGTAATTCTACTTTGAGAGTTTTAATCTAGGGAAGTAATAAGGGGTATGCAATATTTCATCAATCAGGATATTAATTATTATATATCCACTTTAAAAATTAAATCACCTAAATTGTCCCACTTTGAGTGATTGATTAAGTAAATGATTAGAGAACTATTCATCATTAATGGCTATTTCAGTTCTTTTGCTGCATAACAAATGACCCCCAAACTCAGGAGGTGCCGTTAAACAATGATTTACACTGCCCCCCCCCCCCCCCCCCGTCAGTGGGATCAGACGCCCAAGGGAGAGAATCTCCCTGGCAACGTGGAATATGACTCCCGGGGAGGAATGTAGGCCCAGCATCGTGGGATGGAGAACATCTTCTTGACCAAAAGGGGAATGTGAAAGGAAATGAAATAAGCTTCAGTGGCAGAGAGATTCCAAAAGGAGCCGAGAGGTCACTCTGGTGGGCACTCTTACGCACAATTTAGACAACCCTTTTTAGGTTCTAAAGAATTGGGGTAGCTGGTGGTGGATACCTGAAACTATCAAACTACAACCCAGAACCCATGAATCTCGAAGACAATTGTGTAAAAATGTAGCTTATGAGGGGTGACAATGGGATTGGGAAAGCCATAAGGACCACACTCCCCTTTGTCTAGTTTATGGATGGATGAGTAGAAAAATAGGGGAAGGCAACAAACAAACAGACAAAGGTACCCAGTGTTCTTTTTTACTTTAATTGCTCTTTTTCACTTTAATTATTATTCTTGTTATTTTTGTGTGTGTGCTAATGAAGGTGTCAGGGATTGATTTAGGTGATGAATGTACAACTATGTAATGGTACTGTGAACAATCGAATGTACGATTTGTTTTGTATGACTGCGTGGTATGTGAATATATTGCAGTAAAATGAAGATTTAAAACAAAACAAAACAAACAAACAAACAGAAAAAACAATGATTTACTATTTCTCACTACTCTGTGGATTGATTGGGTGTCCTTTGGTGACCCATGGTATTGATTGTCATTCATGCAACTGCCTTCAGATGGTGGCTGTGCTAGCTTGGAAAGTCCAGGTTGGCTTGTCCCTCTAGTCTGAGGTCTTGGTGCTGTCTGTGGGCTGGGGTGCCTCAGTTTCCCTCCCTGTGGCCTCTGTCTCCATGTGGTGTCTCATTGTCCAGAGCCTTTCTGTGTGGCCTCTCTTTCCAGCAGAATAGCTTGGACTTTCTTACATTATGGTAGCTAGGTTTTAAGAGCAAAAATGGAAGCTGCCAGATCTCTTTAGGACTAGGTTCAGAGCTGAAACATGTCACTTCTGCTGCATTTATTGGTCAAAGCAGGTCCCAAGTTTAGTCCAGAGTCCTGGAGAAGAGAAATTGACTCCATGTTTTGATAGGAGGGGAGACAAGTATGTACAGGAAGAGGAAAAATTTTAGTGGTCATCTTTGGAGATTCACAATGGCCATTAAAATTGTTTTATAGAAGTATTTTATGATACATAAGTTAAGTCAAAAAAGGAGATCATGTTAAGTAAGAATAAAACATTGAGGAATGAGGAGACTACAAGTATTTTATATGTATATATATATATATACACACACACACACACACACAATTAAAAGAGATTAGAAGCAACAGTATCAACTTGTTAACAGAGGTTCTCTATGAGTGACATGATTAAGAGTGTTTTTATTTTCTTCTTTATACATATTTGTATTTTCTAAATTTTCTGTAATCAACATTTATTAGGTTTTCTTTTAGCAATTAAGAACACTGATCATTTATTAGGCCAAGTAGAAAGTCTTGAAAAATTTCAAAGATTAGAAAACATATGTGTTTTATGCTGTGATCACAGTGGACAAATTTAACTGTAAAGTTGTAGCCAAAAACTTCTATTCACTTTGACATTTAAATATATCCTTCTGAATAACTCCTGGGATAGAAAAAAATTTCAAAAGAAATATATCAAGCCATTTGCGAAAAACGATGGGAATTCTACATGTGCAGTCCTGCAATATGTAGCTAAAGAAGATCATCTTACATGCATTCATCAGAAAATGTGATTGAAGATAAATGAACATTCAGTGCATAAAGGCAAAACTAACTAAACTGAAAGGAAGTAGAAATTATTATTAAGGATTCTGAGATGAAAAGTAAAACAGAATATAGGAAAAGGTATCAAACAAAAAGCTGCATCTGTAAACACTGAGAAAATAAGCATTTGTCAGATTGTCACTAAGAGAAACAAGAATTCAAGCATTATTAGGAATGAGAAAGGGGACATAACTGGAGGTGATTTAAAACATTTTAAGGAAACATTGTATAAAGCAATACCAATAAGATCCAGATATCTGGATGGAATGGACTTTTTCTGAAGAAACATTTTATTGATGTTTATTGACATGAAATAGGCAGCAGAACTGAATAAATTAATAAACATAGCAAAAAATGAAAAGGTAATCAGCACTCAAGCCCATTCCATTTAATGGGTGAGTTCTACCAAACATTTCAGGAATAAAGAAATCTCATGCTATGCTGTTTCAGAGCACATGAAAAATGGAAAACTTCTCAGTCCATTCTATGATGGCAATATACATCTGCTTTTAAACCTGTACAAGGAAAGCCCAAGGACATAGCAGACCAGTGTCAACACTGTATTACTTTTAAAATAAGGAGACATTATTTTAAAAAGATAATCTATTTATGCATATTATGTGTCATGTGTGTGTTGTGTGTGTGTTTCCAAAAAATTCAAATCCACTTTTTATTTGTTTTAATTCTCCAAAGCCTTGACTACCTGAGCTGGTAAAGTCACTGAAGATTAAATCTTTGTGGATGTTAATTTTCTGCATTTGGGTTGGGGACATCAAACCTAACCACAGACCTCAGAAATGTCTGCTTCTAGACTCAAGGGAAGCAGATAGGGGAGGATATGTTAAGGTTTAATAACTTCTTTTAGGAAGGCAACCCTATAAGTGATGGCCCTGTGGTGGCAGCTAAGACCTAGATACCTAAATTCTAGCTATAGCAAAGATAAACTCAGTTAGCTGTCAGAATTATTCAAGAAAATACACCCCCATGCCCCCCCAAATCAAATTGTATTTTCTTATTAAAAACAACATATCTTTATTATAGAAACTTTAGATCATGTAAAAAAACAAAGAAAATGAAACCACTTGGAATCCCACCACTGTTAACATTTTAAAGTATGTTGTTCCAGTCTTTTCTGTAATTTTGTGTGTGTGTGTGTGTGTGTGTGTGTGTGTGTGTGTGGTGTCTGTGTGTGCTTTACAAAAAATGTGAGTAAACCATAAAAATATCTGGTAGTTTGTTTTTTTCCCCCACTACCAGTATGTCATCAACATCTTTCCATTTGATTACATGTTCATGTGGCCAGCACCCTATTCCACTATATGTATATCTCTCTCATCATTTGTGCTTATTTCCTATTGATGGAAATGTTGATTCTCTTGTTTTTTTTTTAAAGAACAGATTATTGCACACATTTTAGAAACAAAATGATTTTTGTGTATTTCCAAATAAAGCAAAATTAAGAGCTGAGTAACAAACATTTGAAGCTAAGTATCTTGGTTGGAAACAGGTGTATCATCCTTTTATATTCTTTTAGGGAAAGGGGAAAACTTTATGGAAAACATTTCTTCATCTTATGTGTGAGGACTATTTAGGGTATGAGTGATAGAAATCCCAACTCAAATCGAATGAAGCGGAAAAGGAAACTTACTGGCGAATGTATCAGTTATCTGTTTCCCCGGTAATGCTACAAAACATCCAACCACAAAACATCAATGACTTACTTCAGGAAGCATTTACTTAGCCTCTGAGTGTGGGTTCAGCTGGGCTTGCTCATGCATCTGTGGTCAGCTGCTGCTTGGATGGGCAGCCCTGCTGATCTTGACTGGGCTTGTTCCTGCATCTTGGGCTTGATTTGCTGTTGGCCAGAGCATCTGGGCCCTGTTTTATGTTTTTCATCTTCTAGCAGGCTAGATTGGATGTGTTCTAATTGCTACGGCAGAAGACAGTGAGAAAGAGGAAACTCACATGCATTATATCAGGACTCTGCTTGCTTCGCATTTGCTATCACCCTGTTGGCCAAAGCAAGGCATGTTCTGAACCAAGAGCACCTCCAAAGATGTAGATACAGGAAAGGGTAAAGAATTGGGCCATTTATGCATTTGAAACTCAAATGGGTTGGTGATAGTTGTAGCTTCGGTCATTGCTGAATCCGTGTATCAAATGATGTCACTTGGCTTGGTCTCACACACTTCATAGTTTGGTTCTGCTTTCTTTTGTGTTAGGTTCAACTCTCAATGAGGCCCTTTCCACATGGTACTCAAAAGTGTCATCTTGAAAGCAGATCATCCCAGCTGTTTCCCAGTTGTTCCAGCTAAAGTCATGGTATGGAGCCTTTTTGGATCAATATGGGTCACATGCCCATTCCAAACCAGCTACTATATCTGGGGGATGGAATATGATGATTGACTTGACCTGGGTTATTGGCCTGGTCTGGTTTATGTTCCCACCCCTGCTATCACCCAGGTTGGAGTGGAGGGAGTCAGCCTTCCCCAGGTTGGTAATAATTTCTTTACAGAAAATAGAGATGGTATTACCAGAAAGGGCAGGGGGAAGATGGGTGATGGGCAGGTAAAAATAGAAGATGCCCCTGTATATTGCTGTTAATGTACTTATCTCATTGAAACACTATCAACAAAAATTATTGAGCGTCTACTCTGTGCAAATCACCAAACTCAGTGTTTTATAAATATCTTCTCACTTATTCTTCACAATGCCATTAGTTAGGTGGTATTACTTGAATTTTAGAGACTAGAGAAAGGAGGCTGATAACAGTTAAGTAATTCGTCCAGAGTCACCCAGCGAGTCAGTGTTAGAGTAGACATTTGAACCTTGGTTTGCCCCTCTCCAGAGTCTCTTTTCTTAGCCATGTGTTCCAGTTTGCTGATGCTGCTGGTTAGCAAAATACCAGAAATGGATTGGCTTTTATAAAGGGGATTTATTAGCTTACAAAGTTACAGCACTAAGGCCAATACAAGTGTCCAAACTAAGTCATGAACAAGAGGTTACCTTCACTGAGGAAAGGCCAATGGCATCCAGAACACCTCTGTCAGCTGGGAAGGCAAGTGGCTGGCATCTGCTGGTATTTTGTTTATGGGTTGTGTTTCAGAATGGCTTTCTCCAAAATATCTCTGGGCTTCTGTCTTCACTCCTCTCTCTCAGCTCCTGTGCATCCTTGCTTCTTTCTCCCAGGGCATTTCTCTGTAAGCATCTGGGGGTCTTCTCTTAGCTTCTTCGGGACAAATTCTGGGCTTCGTCTCTTAGCTTAGCATCTTCAGATGTCCTTCTGTCTGCATCTCCAGGTTTCTTCAGGTGACAGCATCTGTGTCAGATCTTGAACTCTCTTAAGTACTCCAGTTGAACTAATCATGACAGGGCAGGGCCACACCTCCATGGAAATAATCTAATCAAAATTCTCACCTACAGTTGGGTGAGTCACATCTCCATGGAAACACTCAGTTAAAGGTTCTGCCCTAATCAAAAGACTAGTTTGCCCCCACAAGATTGCATTAAAGAACATGGATTTTGTGGGGGACATAATAGATTCAAATGAGAACACCATGTTATTACTGTCTTAAAGCAGAAGAAAATGAAAGTATTATTAAGACACCCCAAGAAGAAGAGTAAGAGGCCACAATGCGATCCCTTAAGGGATTTGGGTCCATACACTGAAGGGATAATCACAACCCTGTAGCCCCAGTTATGTAAAATTTGCCCCAGCATAAGCATGAGGGGGAGTGTCTACTTAGGGATTATGGGATCAGGAACACTAACATGATGTTATTTCTCTGTGCCATTTCTGTACAGGTGTGAGTGGTTAATATGAATATTAAAGTCAACGAAAAGGCCAGACTGAAAGATACATGTGGGAGGGAATTATCGCTTTCTTTGGTGGTAGCATTTAGGACCTGGCTGTATGTATGTGAGTCATGGTGATAGAAGCACCTCTTTTTCCACTAGTTCCAAGATGGCCAGTAGATTCCAACTCACTTGTCAATGCCAGTTGACTGGTTGTAAACCACCTAGGGTGCTATGTTGAGAACAGTTCTGAACCTAGTGGAAAAGAGGACTGTGATGAATTAGTGATGCCTGCCAGGGGTATAGCATGCTTGCTGAATATTTGACATAGTAAGAGACAGAAACTTCTCAGAGTCATTGTCTAATTACTTGCATAGGGGGTCATGTCCCTGAGGATGGATTGTTTTTAAAGCTGAGGTCTCCATCATGGGGACCTGCATGGTGAATTTTTTGGAAGTCCCAACTCTCGTTTAAAAGCAGAAGCCAAAACTCAGAGTTTCATTTTCCTAAGGAAAAAGGCACTTCTTTTTTGGCTCTGAAAAGTTTTCACCTTGCTTGGGGGTGGGATAAGGGGGAATTCATAAAATGTTTACGTGTACCAAGTAAAGTTTTTGAGTTATTTTCCTTTTGTATGTACTTAATGGTTGCAACTTGATCTATCATCTGTCATCTGTCAATCTATCTATATGTATTAAAAAACAATAGTAGTTATAATCAGGTTTCTAAAGAAGTTTGTTCTTAATTATTCTTTTTCTCATTTTGCAGATCTCTGATTGGAGTCATTTCCTGGTATAGACTATGAAAAGAATGCAGTGAAAGTTCTGGCCGACAGTGGAAATATTGGCTTACTCCCCAACGTAGTATAGCATTTCTTCTCTTCAGTAGCACCTCATAGTAGAAGAAAAATGTATGGAAGTGCGAGAACAATCACTAATCTGGAAGGGAGCCCTTCCAGGTCTCCTCGTTTGCCAAGGTCTCCTCGTTTGGGCCACCGAAGAACAAGTAGTGGAGGAGGTGGAGGAACAGGCAAGACTCTGTCGATGGAGAATATCCAGTCCCTTAATGCAGCCTACGCTACTTCTGGACCCATGTATCTGAGTGACCATGAGGGAGTGGCTTCAACGACCTATCCAAAGGGCACCATGACTCTGGGAAGGGCCACTAATCGAGCTGTGTATGGGGGCCGAGTCACAGCCATGGGGAGCAGCCCCAATATTGCTTCTGCTGGACTTTCCCACACTGATGTCCTCTCATACACGGATCAACATGGTGGTCTGACCACCTCATCCCATCACCACCCCCACCAGGTCCCCTCCATGTTGAGGCAGGTAAGGGATAGCACAATGCTGGATCTTCAAGCCCAGCTCAAGGAACTTCAGAGAGAGAATGACCTCCTCCGGAAAGAGCTAGACATCAAGGACAGCAAGCTGGGATCTTCCATGAACAGTATCAAGACCTTCTGGAGTCCTGAGCTCAAGAAGGAGAGAGTCTTGAGGAAAGAAGAGGCAGCCCGAATGTCCGTCCTCAAGGAGCAGATGAGGGTTTCTCATGAAGAAAATCAGGTAGGTTATGACTCATCTCAATGTTTTTTAGCCTTGGCTTCTTGCTGAGTAGTTGATGCTCTGCAGATGGTCCCACGCCCTGCAAAGAAGAAAGTTTGACATTATCAAGAAGGTTATGGCTTAGTGTGTGTCTTATTTAGAGGCTACAAGAGGGGATGGGAAATATGAGGTCATGGCTTATGGTTTCTTTATTTTCCAATAACTTTTCCAGTAACCTTGCAGAGGAGGTGGGACTCATTCCTCATTGCCTAATTTTTATACTTGATTAATTTTATTTTCTTTTTCAGCAATGGCAGCAGCAGTTCAGATGTACTTCCCTCTGAATAGAAGAAGGAATGTTAATTTTTCCAAGTGTAAACACTATAACAGCAACATTTAGGGGGTCACATTTGGCTGGTGAATTAATTTTTCTTTTTTTTTCTTTTTGAAGCATCAGCAACATTATTTCCTTCTGAGTTGAGTGGAGTTTATTATCTAAATAGCAAACTGAATAACATTAAATGTAGTTGGGTAGAGTGTGTTTGATATCATGTTAGAGAAATACAATAAAATGTGACCTTTCTGCTTACATTCATTCAATATTAATTGAGCACCTACTATGTGGAAGGCACCTTCTTACTCTTCTTTGATCCATCTTCCACGTTATATAGCAAGATTAGTTTTCTCAGTGTCTACCTGAAGTTATGCCATTCCCCTGCTTAAAGGCTCTCAGTGATTCCTCATTACTTCTAGAATAAAGTCTGTCTGCTTGGCTGAGTGTACAGCACCATCCAATGGAAGGGCCTGAGCCAGCCTTTCTGGCCTTTTCTCATAACCACCTTCATCTGCCTGCTCAGCATCTCCCACTCCCAGCCCTACCCCCACCCTCACTCCCCACCAGTTTCCCTTTAGTTTAAGCCAGTCTTCATTTTCCAATCCTACCTGTTCTGTGAGGCCTGTCTTATATGCTGCTATTTTCATAAAGGCTTTGGAGCCAGATATAAATCTGAGTTTAAATCCCAGATTTACCTCTTACTGTTGGTGAGATAAGTGCTAAGAGAGGAGGAATCATTTCCTGGTACCGACTGTGCTCTGAGAACTTCCATTTGGCTGAAAAATTCATTTAACTTTCTATAGAAATTTGAGATAACTCTAACCTTGGCTGAACCAGTGATTCTCTGACAGTTGGTCTTGATGTTGGCCTGATGAAGCGCTCTGCCTCTCTTGGGGTCATCTGCTGGTCCTCCTGTTTGTTTCCCCGACTACCACCCCACTGGAGTCCAAGCAACCATGGAAGCGTTTGTGATCTTTATTGAGAGTCTGCTCTTTGCTTTCCTTCTGTGTAGAAAGCAATCACCTTATCCTTTTGATTATCTGATAGAGCCATTGCTGGTTTTCAGATGTGGAAATGTGATTTTTGGTAGGAACAGAAAGCTTTGTTCTTCCCTCCCAAATCAGATTAGTGCTCTGCGTCATCATTTCTGCTTTTTTCTAACTTTGTTGGTTCGCAAAGCTCTTGTGGACCAGTTACTGCAATGTGCTTTTCCTCAATTCTGTGCCATTTTCTCCCTTTCTTTTGAGTTGTTTTGGAAAATGGTTAAAGCAGTTTAGGAATGATACAAGTGGTGACCAAAAGTTTGAAAGCTATTCTCTAACCTGTCAGCTTCAAAATTACTTTTATCTCATTCTCCTATTGTTAATTTTTTTTGAAGACAGACTTCCAATTATATATGTATATATATTTATTTAGATTACATGCTGTGCTACTGTGCCAAAATATTATGTCCTGTATGACATTCATAAAAGAACAAATATGGAAGAGAGAAAATAAGTAATATATTGTGATAATTTTAATGGTCTGTAAACCCTTTTTTCCCTTCCAAAATGTTTTCAGGTGCTTGTTCATTTTGTGAGAGCTAGTTCAGTTAAAACTAGGTAACATCCATAGTTCCACTTAACTGTGCTGTGTTCCCAGAAGCCAGAAGCCTGTCAATGCTTGAGGGTGCTCCATTACCATTTCCTTGTTCTGAAACCTCCTTTGATCACAGGCTGCCTAGGGCACTGTGGGTGACGTGACAGAGTGATATCTGATGCAGTGAATGCCCCAGTATTAATCTGTATATTAAATGCAAGTAAAATATAATTGCTTTCTCTTTTAGGTTAAAACAAATATAAAGGGGAAGAAGCATGAATAGTTTGAAAAGTCAATTTACTTTCAATATAATGTCATATTGCAAACTAGAGAAAGTAAAGTTTGACAAAAAGCAAATTATATTTAAAAAATTGAAGCACCTCTTCTTCCTCCCTGTTTTAGTTTCCCAGGCTGCTCAAAGCTGATACCATGAAGTGGGTTGGCTTTAAACAATGGGAATTTACTAGCTTAAAGTTTGAGGCCTTGACAATGTCCAAATCAAGGCATCATCAAGGTGATGCTTTCTTTCCAAAGACCAGCTATTGGCAATCCTTGGCTCCTCAGCCACATGTTTTTCTGTGGTACGTACAGTTTCAAACCACCACACTCCACCTGCTGGACCCTAAAAAGACATGTTCTTTTGATATGCCAAATACATTCATTCCATCAAAATATCCCTGAAGCCTTAAGTCATTTCAGTAACAATACTAAGTACAAAGTATCATCAAAATTGGTTATAGGTGTGGTGTGTCCTGGGGCACAGTTCACCTCTGTCTGTGGACCTGTGAAACATGGAGAACAAAGTGTCTGCTTCTGGCAGTCATAGGATAAACATTTCCATTCCCATAGGGAGAAATTGGAAGAGAAACGGGTTATGGGTGATAAACAATTCTGAAACCCCCACAGGGCATACTCCCATTAGGTTTCAAGGTCTGAGAGTCATCTATGGAATGATGCTTTGTCCTCCTGGGCTGGTGAAGTGGCAGCTGTACCCCCTCCAAGTGCTTACACAGCAGCCATGCTCTCCCTGAACACTGGGGGTGAAGGTTTCACCCTCTTCAAGTTTCAAGATGGTGACTAGGCTTTAGGGTCTACCCTCAACAGACACTGGGGTAGTGGCCAGACTCTCTGCAATCCCCCAGGCATCTGAGAGCACTGGGGTGGCAGCACTCTTCCTGAACAGTGGAAAGCCTGCCCTCTCCAAGTGCCGGGGCACGCTCACCCTTTCCACACACGTGGTTTGGTCCGCTCTCTTGGCCCGAGAAGATGTCTTTGGTCTAGTCTTCAGCTTCCACGGTCCTTCCCTTGATGTGATTTTTCCTTCAATTAGGCCCTTTTCTGTCCCTTTTGGTCCAGGCTGGCAGTGGTTCTTTTCATAAGGATCTTGCAAAATACTTGTTGGTTTACATGTAGTCCACAGGGGTCCAAACCATCAGACAAAAGAAATTTCCACAGATCCTTCCTGAATAACTGCATTTTCAATCTGACTTGCACTGAAATAGCTGACTGGATCCATGGTCAGTTAAACCCTCACTTGGAGCACTAGTCTCTGGAGACTCACTTTCTGGAAGCTCAGGATTTTCCAAACCATCAATTTCTGGTTTCTTTGTATTCCGGACTTCTGTTCTCAGCTTATGCCTTTCCTCTTGCATTTTACTATAAGCTGCAAGGAGAAACCAGGCTGCACTTTCCACATTTAGCTTGGAAATCTCTTCAGTTAAATATCCAAGCTCATTGTTTTCAAATTCTGCATTCCATTCGACATCAGGATTCAATTTTTGCCAAGTACTTTGCTACTTTAAAACAATGATTGCCTTTCTTCCTGTTTCCAAGGACACATTCATCATTTCTTCCTGAGGCCTCATTGGAAGTACCTTTAGCATCCATATTTCTACCAATAGTCTCTTTAAATCGATCTAGGTCTTTTCTGTCAAACAGCTCACAATTCTTCCAGCCTCTAGCTATTACCCAATTCCAAAGCCGTTTCCACATTTTTGGTATGTGCAGTAGCAGCAACCCACTCTTCTGGTACCAAAATCTGTTTTAGTTTCCTAGGCTGGTCAAAGCAGATACCATGAAATATAGGTTGGCTTTAACAACTGGAGTTTATTAGCTTACAGTTTGAGACTGTGAGAGTTTCCAAATCAAGGCATCATCAAGGCAATACTTTCTTCCTGAAGACCAGCTGCTGGTGATCCTTGGTTCCCCTGCCACATGGAAAGGCACGACAGCATCTTCTGGTCTCTCCCTTCTCTTCTAGGTTTCGTTAATTTCAACCTCTTGCTTCCATGACTTTTTTTTTTTTCTTTCTCTGTATTCATTCCATTTATAAAGTACTCCAGTAATAGGATTAAGACCCATCCTGAATGAGATGAGTCACACCTTAACCGAAGTAGCCTTGTTAAAAGGTCCTACTTACAATGGGTTCACACCCACAGGAATGGATTAAATTTAAGAACATGTTTTTCTGCAGTATGTGCAGGATAGGGTAGGTTCTGCTGCAGTAACAAACAAATCTGAAATCTGTGGTTTAACATATTAGAGGTTTATTTCTTATTCACCTAAAGATGGAAGTAGGTTGAGCGATTCTCCAGAGTAGCCCTTCCATGCAGTGACACAGGTATCCAGACTTCCTGCTTCTTGATGCATGGCTTCAAGGGTCACTGCAGCAGGAGAACAGAGTGCATGGAGATGGCACATCAGCTCCTCATTTCCTCGAATTGAAAGTGACACAGTTGCAAGGGGGTGGGAGGGATGATCCTCTCCTCTTTTCAGGAAAGGGATGAGAAATAGGTCTGGAGGAACACTAGAAATTTCTACCAGTGAGACTTTTATGTTTGTCAAAAAGTAGGCCTAGGTGAAATAAAGTTGGAGGGTTTATTATATGCTAGACATTGTACTTATAGCATTGTATCCCTTATCTTAATTACTATTTGCATAGATTATCTGAGTTGGTGCTAGAATTTTCCTCATTTTACAGATAAAAATAAAATGTAGAGAGGATAAGCAGCTTTTCCAAATTGAGATATAGGCACTTAATATAATTGGGACTCCCTTGTACATAACATGTTGCTTTTCTTTTGCAGCTTTCAGAACTCTCTCCTTGTCCTTTCTATTCAACAGTTTGATCAGTATGTGACAGGGCATATTTTTCTTCAAGTTTATACTGTTTGGCTTCTTGGATGTGCATATTCATGTCTTCTGCTAAGTTTGGGAAGCTTTCTGTCATTATTTTTTTTGAAAATCTCTTCTGCTCCTTTTTCTCTTTCTTGTTTTTCATATATATTGGTATGCTTGATAGTGCCCCAAAGGTCTCTTATGCTATTTTTGCTTTTTATAATTCTTTTTTCTTTCTGCTACTCAGCCTGACTGATTTCAATTGTCTTGTCTTTGAGTTCACTGATTATTTCTTCTGTTAGCTCCAATATCTGGGAATTTTTCATTTCAGTTATGTGGTCTTCAACTCCAGTAGTCCTGTTTGGTTCTTTTTAAACATTTCTGTCTCTTTATTGAGATTCTCATGTTGCTTGTTCATTGTTTTCCTGATATCCTTTAGTTCTTTCTCTGTATTTTCCTTCATCTCCTTGAGCATATTGATGATCAGTTTTTAGTTTTTGTACGGTATGTCCACAGTCTGGTCTTCTTCATTGATATTTTCTGGATTTTTATCTTCTGCCTTTGGATGGGTCAACATTTCCAGTACCTTTATTTGTCTTGTAATCTTTTTTTGCACACTGTACATTTTAGCATTTTAAACTGTTATCCCTGGGATTTATTCCCTGAGATGTCTGTTTCTTGAGTTTGTATCCAGTTAGTGATATGGAGATTCTTGAGTGTCAGGAGCTAATAGAACTAAGCAAACCTAAGCAAAGAGCACCTTTCACCATCTTTGCAAATTGGGTTTGTTTTGGCTTTCTGTCAGAGTTCAGCTTTCCTAGCAGAAAGGTCAGCCCAAGGTAAGTGCAAAGTGCAGGGTCCTTCTGATCTTTTCTGGGCCTGTGTCTTATCCTGGGCTTGTGCTTGCTAGTGCTTTAGGAGTTTCCCTGCTTCCTTCTTTACAGGAGTTTGAATGCCCCCTCTACTTCCTAGTAAAGAGACCTTCTCCCTCTCTTAGGTGTTGCACAGCAGGACTTAAAGCAGGTAAGCCTTTGCCCCAGACCACCCACCTCAGTTGTTTCTTGCACTGATTTCATTGTCTCAAGTTGCTTATGCTTTGAGGGCAAATTCTGGCATGGGGGGCTTGCAGGAGAGGAGTTTCCCAAGTCAGTCTTTTCCAGCTGGAGCAAGGTCAGTGACGCACAAAAGGAGTACCAGCTGGCTCCAAACTGCCCTAGGGAGAGGATGAAGAGGGAGACAGGAAGGGAACCAGGAGCTTTTTCCATGGCTCCCCAAAGTTGTGCTTTCTTGACTCGGCACCTGCCCAGCGAATGCAGCCCTTCAACTGTCCTCCACAGCTCTGAGAATGAATACTGTCTTTAAGTTTCTTCTACAGCCTTTGTCTTGGGCAGGTTGGAACAAAGTTCACTCTCAGAGATGGGTCCCCAGCAATCTGAAGAGGCTAATCAAAAGCAGTGATCACCGATTGGACCATGTTCCTCACTTCCCCCCTCCTCCTTGGATCTTGGGGAACTGGAATTTTATGTTCTTCTCTGGTAGCAGCAAGATATACCAGGGGCTGGATCCTGCTGCTGCCTGCCATGAGAATGGGGGTGGGCGACACTAATTGCCTTGTGGAGAGAGCAATTTACTGGTATTACCACAATTTACCAGCTTTTCTTTCCGCTCTTCCCTGGATCGTGTACAGTATTCTTTTGGACTCCAGAGTTTCAAAATAGTTGATGCAGACAGTTCCTGCCTGTTTGATAGTTGTTCTGGTGGAGGGATTGATTCCTGGAGCATCCTACTCTGCCATCTTGCAGTAGATTTTGAAATCTTTTTGGTTCTGCCAGAGGGAGCTGAACCCATTTCTGTATCTAAGGGAGTATGTTGAACACCCTCCGTCTGTTACAGGAAGTACCGAATTGTCTGGAACCTTGGAGCTAATAGCTAGGTGGTTCTGACAAAATTTATTATGTTCAATAGTTTGATACTCAGGTTTCTGGAAGGATTTTTCCATTCTTCAAGCTCCACTTCTCAGCCACGCAGAATTATATTCAAATTACATTTGAATATAATGTAATTTTGGTGCTAAGAATTGCAGTGCTGAAATATGGAAACATTGGCTTATTTGTATAAATCAGAGTGGAAAGATGCAGAGCTATCTCTTTGCTATCATTTGTGTTTTTTTGCTTCATGATGTGCTTTCTTGAGTGGGGGATGAAAGAGATGGAGTATTATGGATAGCTTATTATTTGGAAATAGCATGAGCCCATCATAACCCATGACCTCAGTGTCACCATACCTGTAGACTGGCTGAGGTATGTTTTAGGCATATTTGCAGTTCTTTGGTGTTTTGTGGAGAGATGGAGAGAAAAGTTTGATAATGGAAGTTCAGCTGCAACTTAAAAATTTTGAATAGCCTGATGTGTTGGGGTGGAGGTTGTTGTTGAGGGGGTGGGAATAGAAATAGAATGACCCAATTTTCTCTAAAAGGTGTGTGGGCTTATATTTTCTTTACAACCCCAATCTGTTTACCTGAATGATGGAGATCAGAGAAAGAAAACATTGGAGGAAATAAATTTTCAGAAAGTTTATAAGGACTTCTATCTTTTGGTTTGGTGGATATAAGTTAGTAGCTTTTCATATTGCTGGATATTTTGTGCAATTGTTAACTGCAGTTTTAATAGATTATGTTTTTACCAATTAGGTGTACCTAAAGCAGTTTTTAGATATTTTCTTAAATTTTGCATGGCTAACCAAGGATCTGCATGAATATAAATAGCACCACACACTGGGAGATTGTACTAGATACAACATTTCCATCTCGTGTGTGCATAAGTGGGGCAAGGTCATTGGCAAAATGTAACCTAAGGAGTGTAAGTAAACCTGTCTGGGGACTGTGATGGCTTTTAAGCAATGGTTATGTGATAATTTCTATTTCTGGCATAACACAATAGGAAATAATCCACTCTAAATTGGTATTAATATAGGTTTTTGATGAGTTTTTGAGCTAGTTTCAACAGATGATTGATTGATTCTCATTTTGAGCCTATAATTTAAAAAGTTCAAGATGGATCACATTTCCGGGTTCCCTTTATTATTATTTTCTTTATTTGTGTAACTGCAGGGCCATTTTGACAAGGGACATTCAATTCTGTTCTAAAATATTCGTTTCATTGTGAGAGTCCAGACATGATGAGTTGTTCTAATTGGAAGTGGGTGATAGAATTTATTTTATCTCCTGTTGGGAAGGTGGTGAGATGGCTATGTTGTGATGGGGTGTCAGCCATTAAATGTAACTGCAGTCACCTTGAGTATTGAGTGTTTGTGGAATCAAGGGCTGAGCCCCAGAGAGTTGGGTCCGATCAGGTTTGTGGGTGGGACTCAGGTGTATTTACTACTGAGATAGACCTGTCTTATCCCTGGACCTTCTTCTCGGCTCCTCTCTTTCTGCAACTTTAAGTCTGAGAAACAATGGGTCCCTCAAAGACAATATTTCCAAAGTGTATCCAGGAATATAAGGCTTTCCAAAGTGGGTTGTCAGATGAGCTTGAGACATGACATACTAGATACTCCTATTTCAGAAATTCATAATGGCTCTAACTCTTGCAGTTAAAGTTTATTAAATTTATTTAACTGAACAACCCCCCAAACTTATGTGACAATGCAACTCTGTTTTAAACTGAGCACCTATGTCTTAGGCAGCTACTGCTACAATAATACTGTGTAAACAAACCAACCCAAAACTTAGTGGCTTAAAACAATAATTATTTATTTCTCCCTCACATATATGCAGGTTGGCTGCAATTGTGCTGGTCTGGTCTGGACTTTGGGCTCTGGACTCCAGGTTGAAAGTTGGGTTTGGGTATGGTCCATGTGTCTTCTTGGATTAGTGACCACCCAGGGCTTAGTCTTCTCGTGTGGGTCACAGATACTAACTGTCCAAATCAGCCACACAAACATATTTGAAACCTCTGGTGTATGTCTACTAACATTTCATTTTCTAAGCAAGTCACATCTCCAAGCGAAAAGTCTGTGGGTGGGAAAGTCTTCTCTCTGTTAAGGCTGAGAGAGAGAAGAGCAGATATTTTCTGAAAGACAGTCTCATCTATCACAAAACATAAGTACCCCTTGAACTAAGGGTATAAAGGACATATTTGGGAAAGGTTGCTTCAGGAGCATCTTTGGAAGCAAGACCTTAAAGTGAAGGTGAATGAGCACTTTCTGTGCAGTAAAAGGTTCCTTCAGTGGCCGGGCCTTCCAAAGAGTTCTAATGATACCTGATTTCTCCTTTTCCTCAAGCATCTGGCCAGTGAAACCCAAGTGGATATTAGGGGATTCAGAGAAGTCTTTTGTTTTTTGGATAAAAGGAATAATTGTCACCAGCAATACCCCTTCCCCCTTTTTGCTGCCTTGAGTGTAGGTGTGATGTCTGGAGCTGTGTCAGCTGTATTGTAACCGTGAAGGAAAGGCCAAGACAAGCACAGAGACGTCTGTGAGCAGCTGCACCAACACCACCAATGACCTGTTCCATACTTATTGTCATTTGAGAAAATAAACCCCTTGTTGTTTAAGTCACTCACGGTTGGGCTTTCTAGTACTTGCAGCTCAATACTTTCTTAACTGATAAAACATTATAGGAAATCATTAATTGAAAGTTATTATTCATAATAATTACTAATCAGGGTAACAAAAAAAGGTGCATTTCAATAAAGTGAAATGATATCTTCCACATTAGAATGAAGAAACCCACTTAAAAATTTTATTGGACAGAAGTCTGAAATAGTGACAGAAACACTGTTTTAAGCCTATTTATACAGAAAAAGGGGGAATTTATTGGTTCTTGTAAGAGATTGCAGAAAGCCTCCGATGTGGAGCTTGGTTCTGACTGGATCCAGGGCCTCAAACTATAGCAGAACTTTTCCTTTCCCCATCTCTTCATCTCTTATTCTTAGTGTCTGTTTCTTGTCTACGTCTGAGCCTGATATTCTTCTCCATGTGGTGTGTGGTCTTGGCTACAGGTACCCCAGGGAAGAGAGCCCTTCCATTTGGAAGATTCATGGAGGGACTCTTGTCCTGCTTTGGTCATATTTTACCTTCAGGACTTGGTGACTGTATGGGGCAGGGTTCGGGCGGGAGGGTCGGGGATGCGAGAAGGGTTACAGTGGCTGGAAATCCTATTAGAACTGCCTGGGTAGGGAGAGGAGCAGTTCTGTAAAGGAACTAGGATGAAGGGCAAGGTCATAGTATAGGACAAAAGACAGATGTCCACTGCACTGAATCGGGCTGTCCTTTAGTCACTTTCTTTCCCAACATATTTTAAGGACATAAGAGTCATATCAAGAGACCTGATTAACTAAGAAAGTCAATCATTTGCCGCATCTCTGTATTTTTTTACATTTTAACTCCAAATTGATGTGTTAGTGTGGGGGTGGGAGTGTATTTCCCCAAAGTTATATAGCCACATCACTTCAGAACTGGATAATATAAACTATTTAGCACCACAACATAACTTGGAATGCTGAATCTTAAAAGGATGAAAATGTCCATTTTCCTCATCTTGAAACTTTCATTCTTCACAGAACTGTACCTTTTGTCTACCTTTCCAGAAAGCTGGAAAAACTTTGGTCCAGACTTAGGCAATGACCTACTTAGACTGCAGCTACAATTTTAAATGACTTTCATTGATAGGTGAAAAATTCCTTTGGTTCTGAAGACAGATGTGATGGCACTGAGCCAATAGTTGGTTTCTTTGTTCCCTAGAATGTAGGAGATTGATTTGAAGTGAACTATACATCTTTGTCACAGATGTCAGCTGGTTTTTGCCTCAATAATCTCTCGCAGTCAACACTAAAATCAGTCATGTGCACCACATGAGTAGCCTTACAGATTTTTATTCCCAGGTTTTCTTCTGAAAGACTTGGCTGATGGAAGGAAAATAAACATTCTTGTATGGTGTACCTTAGGAGATCTAAATGACTTCCATCTTCCATTTTCTCTCTGGCTGACTTTATTTTGGAGTTGGGATAGCAGCTATACACAATAAAGGAAAGAAAACATTTTCAAATATTTCAACAAATAGATTATTCTAGTCTTACTTGTGCCAAAGGCATTTATTGAAACATGCTCAGAGAGGGAAAGGCAAAGGGAGTGGTCACCCCCAAACATTCACTGCCTAATTAAATTCCCTACGGACAGCATCCTCCCAGGATTTGAAGAAGCAAGTCTATGTTGACAGGATAAAAGTAACAGGGTAATTGTATTGGCTAGAGCAGGTGGGGTGGGCTCTGAACCTGGTCTCTTCTGGCCAGAGCACAGTTTCAGTGCCTGTAATTAGTTACAGGTGGAGTGCTTGTTTGTTGTTTTGGAGTCCATTGACATCTTTGTGCAAATTTCCACCACCCCGGGTGGCATTTGGAATCAATAAATAGTCAAAAATGGGAAATCGACTTCACACACACACACACACACACCGAGCTGTTGTAAAGGTCAGCCTCTGAAAGCTGTGGAAAGCATTTATAAAAGTTTGGGATGTAGGCATTTAGGCAGAGTGTGGGCATGATGCCAAGACCTGGGGTAACTCTGCAAACAGCATTCTGATATGTGCAATTTCCTCTCTTTCTCTGTGAAGCCAGCATTTGATTGTATCTTAGAGGCGACGTGCAGCCATTTTGTTTTTCAGGAGAGAAGTAAAGACTGAGGCGGCTGCTATTTCCCGTCGTGTAAACCCACGGCTGGGCTTGAAGTGTCTGGTTTGGCTGACATTGATCAAGTGAATGTCGTAGTTCTCGGCAGGGGGAGATTTTGTCCTTCAGGGGACATTTGGCAGTGTCTGGAGATATTTTTGATTATCACAACAGGGGGAGGGTATGCTACTGGCATCTAGTGGGTAGAGACCAGGGGTACATCATACAGTGTACCTGACAGGCCCCACGACAAAGAATTATCTGACTCGGAATGTAAATAGGGGCAAGACTAAGAAACCCTGAGTTAATTGGAAAATTACTGTATCTTCATTTTTCTTGGTACTTTGCCTTCACTCGATGCCTTACTTTCACTTTGTCTTTTGTGGAGTGATGAGCAAACTGGACATATTTTTGTAAAAATGATGATATAAAAGGTAAAACTGGATTCATCATTGTGTGGGAAAGAATTGTGAATGATATCTGTTTTTTTTTTTTCTTCCTGACTTGGGCCAGTAATCATGAATCTTCAAATACCTTGAATTCTTTTAGAGATCATTTGGTTAAAAGGTATCAATTTTGTAAGGAAATGAACAACCCTTTAATGAAATAAAAACTCTTTTTAAAAGGATCATTTCTTTATTCTTCCATTGACTTTTTATGGTGGTTTTTATCCATATTGAAGGGGAAGGAGCATAAGCATTTCTGGGCACCTACCATGTGCCGGGCATTTGCTAATTGCTTTCAATGTGCATGAGCTCAAGAGCCCTGCAAGAGACATGGGACATTCCCGTTTTATAGATAAGAAATAAGGCATAGAGAGATTTGGGGACTGCCTGAAGTCTCACCATTAGGTAGAGTTGGGCTTTGATCTCAGCTATGCTTAGCTTCAAAATTGTGCTCTTTCCACTATCTTGAAGGGAAAACAACCAATTTCCTCAAAAACTAGGTAATTTGATGCTGAAGTGGAGGCCCTAATATAGAGTGGAAGTAGCAGTTCTGACAGTATCTTAAGGATGCTGTCAGAGGTATACAGAAAGGATGGAAAGCAAGAATGAGGAAGCAAGTGAGTTGTCAGGAGCAGCAGAGGAGGGAGGGCAAACATGGGGTAGTGAATGCATTCTTGTCAAGTAAATGAGCAGAGGAAAATGCCACAGGAACATCCTATCTTGGAAACCCATCCAGAAGGAGAGGAGGAGGTGACTCCAGGACTGGCTGGAAAATTAAAACCACAGGTGGCAGAGAAATGAGAGAAACCAACTCAGGATGCTTGTTAAAGGCCCAGCAGATCTTTTCAGATGGTTGGGGCTTTGGCAAATTCATTGGATCCACAGAAGCAGAGCTCCAGGTACGGGGAGGGAAGATTATTGGGCTCTAATGAGGATGGTCCCAATTTCATTAATCCAGTTAGGCCTCTTCTTGACATTGTTCCCATCTTCAGGAACTTCAGGGTGCAATAACTGGCACCTCTCACGTCCTCTTCAGATGATTTCTGACCTCACTGGAGTGATCATGCCTTATTCGGGCTTCATGTCTCAAACTGAAGTATTCCTTCCCCTCTTGGACCCTAGTGTTCCTGATTTCCACACCCCTCCCAGCTCCTTTTCCCTATGGAATCTTTTCTTTGTTCTCTTTGAGACTCCACATCTTTCATCCACTAATTCACCCAGTCACCTCTCATCTAAGGGACAATGTGGATGCCTGTGGCAAAAACTTACTCAAGCAGGTTGAAGAAAAACAAGAAAAGGATTTATTGGGAATAATATAAAGTTTTTTTCCCAGATCCTAAGGGTAGGTAGGACAGGCAGGTGTACTGGGAGGCTGTAACCAGGAGTTGGGAGATGGTCAGGAATGAGGACAAAGTCAGTCCCTGGCTGGCTGTCTGCTTTCTCTCTTAGTTCCTCTCTGGATGCCTGCTTTTATATACCCCTTGTGAAAAAGTAGCCACTCAGGGAAACCATTTGTGTCTTCTCCATTTAAGTACTCAACAGACTGTTTAGATTGCTGTGTTTCAATATCAGATTCTGAGAACCGAGAATCTGATTGGCCTAGCTTGAGTCAGAGTCTGTTCAAGGTCTAATCATCAGTGGCCAAGGGAGTGAGGTCATAAGCCCAGACATGGAAAGAGTCTTTCTGAGAAAGGGGCATGATGGGTAGATTTTCTGACAAGGGATCATGTAGGTGGGATGGTAAGGAGGAAGGGATAGCTGTTGCTGGAAAATACATTTGTTCAACACATAATTGGGAGCTTACCTTGTTTCATTTATTGGGAAGACCAAGACCAATCAAGTAGACTCTAGAGTCAGGAGAATTTACTAGTCTCACCTCTGTCTATAACCAGGCATTTCAACAGCAACTGTAGTAGCTTCTTGAAATCTCTTTACCTTTATACCCACCTTGTCAATCCCTACCTCTGATTGTGCCCAGTGGAGAAATTCTGGAAGTAGTATTGACTGACACCGGGATTGATTCATGCTATCTTATCTTAGAGGACCCATAGGGCTCCTATATATAATGTCATTTTGCATCTTTTATGGAACTTTTAAAAAATATCCTCCACTTTCCATAAACTTAGTTACAATGGACAATCTCCAAAGTGCAACTTTGGGTCTCCGAAGTGGATGGAATTATGGTGTTAGGATCTGAAAATTTTTAGACTTAGTCATGTTTTCATTTGATGTCTTCTATTTTAAGGTATAATGGCTAGCTTGTGTTCTAAAAAATATTAGCTCCTTCTGTGCAATTTTTCTGTGAAACTGAACCTGCTCTAAATATAAAGTTTATTTAAAATCAACAATAACAACAACAAAAATATTGGCTCTTGAGCACATATTATGTGAAGAGGAATTGAAAGAAATTAAAATTCACTGATTTGTCTCTTGGGAAAGCTTTCTGAAACATTTATGTGAAACAATGTAAAAATTCCCCAGGAATCCTGAGGCCAGTGGAAATAACTAAGTATATGAGATGGAAAGTTGGACAGTGCATATGATGGCCAAATTTAAAAATTGCTCAAATTTGGGAATCTAGCAGATTATAAATAAAAATTGCCTTCTCACAGTTTTTAAATTTCTATTTGTGGTTTTTCACTTTTGGGCAGCAATGCACTCTTTTAGAAGTCAATGGAAACTTTGTAATTTCTCCCTAGAAAAATGTGCATACCTCAAATTGTGCACATTTCACTTCCTTATCCCTAGTCCCAACCCCTGGGGCATCCAAGGATAATTAGGTCAAAACCCCATCTAGATATTGAAATTTAATATTAAATATTGCATTGTGTATTAGCAGTAAGAAGTTCCCAATGTAGTTATTGGAATGAATGCACTATTGGTAATGTAAGACATGTCTTCAGCTCATTGCTATTCAGTTTGTGTTGGGAAGTGGGGAGCATGTCAGGTTTTTGGTGGTAGTTAGAGTGTTTATATTAGTAGGATGGAAACTTGTACTGTAGTCACTAAATGTAGGGACAATGTACATCTGGAAGTGATAGATTTTTGTCCACCCTTAGTAATATGTTACCTTAAAATGTTTGTGTAGCATTGGGTGATGTAGTAAAGTATGTTTAAAAATACTTTTCTTAAGGACTTTTATTTATTGTGTTTATCTTGTGGTGCCAGCATCCCAAATTCAGCTTAGATAATTCTGCTTCACTTCTTTGTAATTGAAAATCAAATTTAACACTACAAATTAAATTATGCTGAAGGCATTTATGATAGAATAAGGAACCAATGATTTTGGCAAGTTGTCAAGCAAGGGTTAATTGGGTACCAGCTGTGTTCCCAGTTGCATGCCCAGGGCTGAAAGAGATTCTAAAGAGGTTTAAGACACCTGTCCTGGCCCCTTACCATCTTGTGAAAAGCACTAGAGGCCCAGTTCTTTTTTCTTTGTAGAAAATGAATAAGGAGCACAGCAGTTACACCTTGATTTTGATGGACATTTGAATCCACTTTGGAACTTATACCTGAGTACAAAGTTCAGTCTAAGCAGCATAAATAGGTATCACCCCGCATCCTCCCGGTACCCAGCCAGTGTAGAGCTTCTGGAAGGGATGGGGGTGGGTTGGAAAAAGTCTGGGCTCCTAATTTTCACAGACAAGGGTGTGAGGTAGGGGAATCACTTAACTATTTAGCACACCTACTTTACCGCAATATGGTTTCTTGATAAGTAAGGATAAAAACTATCAGTACAACTCATAAGGCACTTTCTACTTGAATCCTAAATTAAACAGTATTAATTAATAGTGTCTTTTGAGTGCCAGACTCTGTGTAAAGGACTCACATATGGTAACTCACTTAATCCTCATGATGACCCTGTGAAGTAGGTACTGTTGATCTGATCCCAATTTTATATGCCATCCAGGCAGGGCTCAGAGGGGAGGTTACTTGCCCAAGGTTACAGTTAGCTGGTGGCAGAGCTGGGATTGAACCCAGGCAGACTAACTCCAAGGTCTCTAAAGTTAGAGTTAGCACTGTGTGCACAAGCTGATTTTAGGACAAGCATGGACTCTTCATTTAACAACTTTGAAGCCCATGTTGAGAAAGTCATTCCCTCTCCAAATCTCACTCAGTACTTGCGAATAACTTCAAGGAAAAGTCTCAGTTTGGTGCCAGTCTTGAACATCTCCCTTACACCTGTAAAGTGTTTTTTAGCCTCACTGTCTCATGGAGGATGTGCAGTGACATTCCTGCATGATGCTTACATTATACGTCTGACAGCTCCAGTTTTACCCTTGGTGTTGGATAGGCTGCCCATTAAAAGAGTCCCATGGAGTAGAACTGGCAATGTAGTGCTAGTGGGGCTTGCCATCTCAGTTCCTGCTTGATTGTCTTTGATGATGATTGAGGGCACCAGCTTTGGAAATGGATTGCCTGAGTCCACTTTCTAACTGTGGGACTTTGGGCAATTTACTTTATCTCTCTGGACCCGTTTTCTAAGCTGTAATGTGGGTATAATAATAGTAACTGATTTGTTGGGTTACATTTAACAGGATTAAATGAGGGAGTTTATGCAAAATATTTAGCACTATGCCAGCATGAGTAAATATTCACATATTAGGGGATGATGATAATGACCATGAAGAGGCCAATCTGTGGACAAAAAGCCAAGCCATGGAGTAAAGAGCAGAGAGAATGACTGAGAAATGGAACTAGAGCCTTGATTGCACCATATATGAAGACTGACCCTTTGAATTTCCTAAAATTTGCATAACTCAGTTTGAATTGAGGTTTTCTTACTTGTAGACAAAATCTTCTTGATTTATAGAGCTTCCTATATCCAAGGCTTTCTCTGTAGAAGCTTTGGAATTATAAAAATGAGTAGGTCCCAGCTCCTGCCATTAGAATCCAGTCTAGCAGGGAAAATGCCAAAGATATAGACCCATAAAAAAGGAAGAAAGTTGTACCTGCCATTAAAACATAGAGTTAAAATGCTTTAGGAACTCAGAGAAGGAAGAGATGGGAGAAGATTTCATGTAGGGAAGGGAGTATTGGAGACAGTCCTTGAGGATGGAGTAGTATTCAAAGGGGTGGAGGATGGTAGCAGGGATGGGTACTGCAGAGCCCAGGTTCTCAGTGGAAGGAATAGCCAAGAGAAAATAGATGACTGGAGACTTGTTTTGTAAAGTACAGGAATGAAGGTAGGGCAGAATTAGTGGTCCAAATATTACAGTTACGTTTAAAGAGGAGAAGGAGAATTTGCCCTATAGAAATTACTTTTTCTTATAGGGTCTCCCTCCCTTATTATTTTTTTTATTTTTTTTATTTTTTATCATCATTTTATTGAGATATATTCACATACCACGCAGTCATACAAAACAAATTGTACTTTCGATTGTTTACAGTACCGTTACATAGTTGTACATTCATCACCTAAATCAATCCCTGACACCTTCATTAGCACACACACAAAAATAACAAGAATAATAATTAGAGTGAAAAAGAGCAATTGAAGTAAAAAAGAACACTAGGTACCTTTGTCTGTTTGTTTGCTTCCCCTACTTTTCTACACATCCATCCATAAACTAGACAAAGTGGAGTTTGGTCCTTATGGCATTCCCAATCCCACTGTCACCCCTCATAAGCTACATTTTTATACAACTGTCTTCGAGATTCATGGGTTCTGGGTTGTAGTTTAATAGTTTCAGGTATCCACCACCAGCTACCCCAATTCTTTAGAACCTAAAAAGGTTGTCTAAAGTGTGCGTAAGAGTGCCCACCAGAGTGATCTCTCGGCTCGTTTTGGAATCTCTCTGCCACTGAAGCTTATTTCATTTCCTTTCACATCCCCCTTTTGGTCAAGAAGATGTTCTCCATCCCACGATGCCGGGTCTACATTCCTCCCCGGGAGTCATATTCCACGTTGCCAGCGAGATTCACTTCCCTGGGTGTCTGATCCCACGTAGGGGGGAGGGCAGTGATTTCACCTTTCAAGTTGGCTTAGCCAGAGAGAGAGGGCCACATCTGAGCAACAAAGAGGCATTCAGGAGGAGACTCTTAGGCACAAATACAGGGAGGCCTAGCCTCTCCTTTGCAGCAACCGTCTTCCCAAGGGTAAAACTTATGGTAGAGGGCTCAACCCATCAAACCACCAGTCCCCTATGTCTGTGGTCATGTTAGCAACCATGGAGGTGGGGTAGGCGAATACCCCTGCATTCTCCACAGGCTCCTCAAGGGGGCACTACATCTTTTTTTTTTTTTTCCTTGTTTGTCTTTTTTCTTTTCTTTTTTTTTTTTAACTTTCCCTTCTTTTTTCAAATCAACTGTATGAAAAAAAAAGTTAAAAAGAAAACAAACATACAATAAAAGAACATTTCAAAGAGACCATAGCAAGGGAGTAAGAAAAAGACAATTAACCTAAGATAACTGCTTAACTTCCAACATGTTCCTACTTTACCCCAAGAAAGTTACATAATATAGCAACATTTCAGTGAACTTGTTCCTACTACATCCATCAGAAATTAACAGACCATAGTCATTTCTGGGCATCCCCAGAACGTTAAATAGCTTATCTGTTCTTCTTGGATTATTGTTCCCCCTTCCTTAATTGCTCTCTACTGCTAGTTCCCCTACATTCTACATTATAAACCATTTGTTTTACATTTTTCAAAGTTCACATTAGTGGTAGCATATAATATTTCTCTTTTTGTGCCTGGCTTATTTCGCTCAGCATTATGTCTTCAAGGTTCATCCATGTTGTCATATGTTTCACGAGATCGTTCCTTCTTACTGCCGCGTAGTATTCCATCGTATGTATATACCACATTTTATTTATCCACTCATCTGTTGAAGGACATTTGGGTTGTTTCCATCTCTTGGCAATTGTGAATAATGCTGCTATGAACATTGGCATGCAGATATCTGTTCGTGTCACTGCTTTCCGATCTTCCGGGTATATACCGAGAAGTGCAATCGCTGGATCGAATGGTAGCTCTATATCTAGTTTTCTAAGGAACTGCCAGACTGACTTCCAGAGTGGCTGAACCATTATACAGTCCCACCAACAATGAATAAGAGTTCCAATTTCTCCACATCCCCTCCAGCATTTGTAGTTTCCTGTTTGTTTAATGGCAGCCATTCTAACCGGTGTTAGATGGTATCTCATTGTGGTCTTAATTTGCATCTCTCTAATAGCTAGTGAAGCTGAACATTTTTTCATGAGTTTCTTGGCCATTTGTATTTCCTCTTCAGAGAACTGTCTTTTCATATCTTTTGCCCATTTTATAATTGGGCTGTCTGTACTATTGTCATTGAGTTGTAGGATTTCTTTGTATATGCAAGATATCAGTCTTTTGTCAGATACATGGTTTCCAAAAATTTTTTCCCATTGAGTTGGCTGCCTCTTTACCTTTTTGAGAAATTCCTTTGAGGTGCAGAAACTTCTAAGCTTGAGGAGTTCCCATTTATCTATTTTCTCTTTTGTTGCTTGTGCTTTGGGTGTAAAGTCTAGGAAGTGGCCGCCTAATACAAGGTCTTGAAGATGTTTTCCTACATTATCTTCTAGGAGTTTTATGGTACTTTCTTTTATATTGAGATCTTTGGTCCATTTTGAGTTAATTTTTGTGTAGGGGGTGAGGTAGGGGTCCTCTTTCATTCTTTTGGATATGGATATCCAACTCTCCCAGCCCCATTTGTTGAAAAGACCATTATGGCTCAGTTCGGTGACTTTGGGGGCCTTATCAAAGATCAGTCGGCCATAGATCTGAGGGTCTATCTCTGAATTCTCAATTCGATTCCATTGATCTATATGTCTATCTTTGTGCCAGTACCATGCTGTTTTGGCAACTGTGGCTTTATAATAAGCTTCAAAGTCAGGGAGTGTAAGTCCTCCCACTTTGTTTTTCTTTTTTAGAGTGTCTTTAGCAATTCTAGGCATCTTCCCTTTCCAAATAAATTTGATAACTAGCTTTTCCAAGTCTGCAAAGTAGGTTGTTGGAATTTTGATTGGGATTGCATTGAATCTGTAGATGAGTTTGGGTAGAATTGACATCTTAATGACATTTAGCCTTCCTATCCATGAACATGGAATATTTTTCCATCTTTTAAGGTCCCCTTCTATTTCTTTTAGTAGAGTTATGTAGTTTTCTTTGTATAGGTCTTTTACATCTTTGGTTAAGTTGATTCCTAGGTACTTGATTTTTTTAGTTGCTATTGAAAATGGTATCTTTTTCTTGAGTGTCTCTTCAGTTTGTTCATTTCTAGCATATAGAAACATTACTGACTTACGTGCATTAATCTTGTATCCCGCTACTTTGCTAAATTTGTTTATTAGCTCTAGTAGCTGTATCATCGATTTCTCAGGGTTTTCTAGATATAAGATCATATCATCTGCAAACAATGACAGTTTTACTTCTTCTTTTCCAATTTGGATGCCTTTTATTTCTTTGTCTTGCCGGATTGCCCTGGCTAGCACTTCCAGCACAATGTTGAATAACAGTGGTGACAGCGGGCATCCTTGTCTTGTTCCTGATCTTAGAGGGAAGGCTTTCAGTCTCTCACCATTGAGTACTATGCTGGCTGTGGGTTTTTCATATATGCTCTTTATTATGTTGAGGAAGTTTCCTTCAATTCCTACCTTTTGAAGTGTTTTTATCAAAAAGGGATGTTGGATTTTGTCAAATGCTTTTTCAGCATCTATTGAGATGATCAATTGATTTTTCCCTTTCGAGTTTTTAATGTGTTGTAATACATTGATTGTTTTTCTTATGTTGAACCATCCTTGCATGCCTGGAATGAACCCCACTTGGTCATGGTGTATGATTTTTTTAATGTGTCTTTGGATTCGATTTGCAAGTATTTTGTTGAGGATTTTTGCATCTATATTCATTAGGGAGATTGGCCGGTAGTTTTCCTTTTTGTAGCATCTTTGCATGGTTTTGGTATTAGATTGATGTTAGCTTCATAAAATGAGTTAGGTAGTGTTCCATTTTTTTCAATGTTTTGAAAGAGTTTGAGTAAGATTGGTGTCAGTTCTTTCTGGAAAGTTTGGTAGAATTCCCCTGTGAAGCCATCTGGCCCTGGGCATTTATTTGTGGGAAGATTTTTGATGACTGATTGGATCTCTTTGCTTGTGATGGGTTGGTTGAGGTCTTCTATTTCTTCTCTGGTCAGTCTAGGTTGTTCATATGTTTCCAGGAAATTGTCCATTTCTTCTACATTATCCAGTTTGTTGCCATACAGTTGTTCATAATATCCTCTTATAATTTTTTTAATTTCTTCAGGATCTGCAGTTATGTCACCTTTTTCATTCATTATTTTGTTTATATGGGTCTTCTCTCTTTTTGATTTTGTCAGTCTAGCTAGGGGCTTGTCAATCTTGTTGATCTTCTCAAAGAACCAACTTTTGGTGATATTTATCCTTTCTATTGTTTTTTTGTTCTCTATGTCATTTATTTCTGCTTTAATCCTTGTTATTTCTTTTCTTCTACTTGGTTTAGGATTGGTTTGCTGTTCATTTTCTAGCTTCTTCAGTTGATCCATTAGTTCTTTGATTTTGGCTCTTTCTTCCTTTTTAATATATGCGTTTAGTGCTATAAATTTCCCCCTTAGCACTGCTTTTGCTGCATCCCATAGGTTTTGGTATGTTGTGTTCTCATTTTCATTCGTCTCTATATATTTAGCAATTTCTCTTGCTATTTCTTCTTTAACCCACTGATTGTTTAGGAGTGTGTTGTTTAACCTCCAGGTATTTGTGAATTTTCTAAGTCTCTGATGGTTATTGACTTCTAATTGTATTCCATTGTGGTCAGAGAATGTGCTTTGAATAATTTCAATCTTTTTAAATTTATTGAGGCTTGTTTTATGTCCCAGCATATGATCTATTCTGGAGAAAGTTCCGTGAGCACTAGAAAAGTATGTGTATCCTGGTGATTTGGGATGTAATGTCCTGTAGATGTCTGTTAAATCTAATTCATTTATCAGATTGTTTAGGTTTTCAATTTCCTTATTGGTCTTCTGTCTGGTTGATCTATCTATAGGAGAGAGTGATGTGTTGAAGTCTCCCACAATTATTGTGGAAACATCAATTGCTTCCTTTAGTTTTGCCAATGTTTCTCTCATGTATTTTGTGGCACCTTGATTGGGTGCATAGACATTTACGATTGTTATTTCTTCTTGCTGAATTGCCCCTTTTATTAGTATATAGTGGCCTTCTTTGTCTCTCAAAACATCCCTGCATTTGAAGTCTATTTTATCTGAGATTAATATTGCTACACCTGCTTTCTTTTGGCTGTGGCTTGCATGAAATATTTTTTTCCATCCTTTCACTTTCAGTTTCTTTGTGTCCCTGTGTCTAAGATGAGTCTCTTGTATGCAACATATTGATGGTTCATTTTTTTTGATCCATTCTGCGAATCTATATCTTTAATTGGGGAGTTTAATCCATTTACATTCAACGTTAAAACCGTGAAGGCATTTCTTGAATCGGCCATCTTATCCTTTGGATTATGTTTGCCATATTTTTTCCCTCTCTCTATTAATATCCTTTATTGTACCCATACCGAATCTCTTTAGTACTGAACCTTTCTCCAAGTCTCTCTGTCCTGTCTTTGTTTCTCTGTCTGTAGGGCTCCCTTTAGTATCTCCAGTAGGGCAGGTCTCTTGTTAGCAAATTCTCTCAGCATTTCTTTGTCTGTGAAAAATTTAAGCTCTCCCTCAAATTTGAAGGAGAGCTTTGCTGGATAAAGTATTCTTGGCTGGAAATTCCTCTCACTCAGAATTTTAAATATATCGTGCCACTGCCTTCTCGCCTCCATGGTGGCTGCTGAGTAGTCACTACTTAGTCTTATGCTGTTTCCTTTGTATGTGGTGAATTGCTTTTTTCTTGCTGCTTTCAGAACTTGCTCCTTCTCTTCTATGTTTGACAGTGTGATCAGTATATGTCTCGGAGTGGGTTTTTTTGGATTTATTCTATTTGGAGTTCGCTGAGCATTTATGATTTGTGTATTTATGTTGTTTAGAAGATTTGGGAAGTTTTCCCCAACAATTTCTTTGAATACTCTTCCTAGACCTTTACCCTTTTCTTCCCCTTCTGGGACACCAATGAGTCTTATATTCGGACGTTTCATATTATCTATCATATCCCTGAGGTCCATTTCGAGTTTTTCAATTTTTTTCCCCATTCTTTCTTTTATGCTTTCATTTTCCATTCTGTCATCTTCCAGGTCACTGATTCGTTGTTCAACTTCCTCTAGTCTTGTACTATGAGTGTCCAGAATCTTTTTAATTTGGTCAACAGTTTCTTTAATTTCCATAAGATCATCCATTTTTTTATTTAGTCTTGCAATGTCTTCTTTATGCTCTTCTAGGGTCTTCTTGATTTCCTTCATATCCCGTACTAGGGTCTCATTGTTCATCTTTAGTTCTTTGAGTAGCTGCTCTAGGTGTGTCTCTTCTGGTCTTTTGATTTGGGTGCTTGGGCTTGGGTTATCCATATCGTCTGGTTTTTTCATATGCTTTATAATTTTCTGTTGTTTTTGGCCTCGTGGCATTTGCTGAACTTGATAGGGTTCTTTTAGGGTTTGTAGACTAGTTGAAGTCCTTATCTCTAATTTATCAGATCTACAGCTTCGTGGAGTAGACTTTCTCTAACTAACCAGCAGGTGGCGTCCACGAGCCACCTGTTCTCCACAAGCCAGATCTCCCCTGCTTAGCCTTTTTGGTGAGTGGGGGAGTGAGTCTTGTGGGGCCCAATTGGTGTACCAAGCTTGCGTGTGTAGTTGGTGTTGCCTGCCCTGTATGTGGGGCGTGTTTCTGGGCAGTCGGGGAGGGGGGGTGGCCCTAACAATCAAATCTCCCTGATGATCCTAGAGTTTCAAAGCTACTGCAATAGTCTAATCCTTCAGTTCAGTCCTGCCACAGTTTGTCTCTGCCACTGACCCACAAGTCTTTGGTATTGGCGTATGGCTCCTGAGACTTGCAAGTGGGCCCCTCTTCCAGGCTGTGCACCCCGGGTCCTCTGTTGAGGGATGACTGTGCTATGTCACAGGTGAGTGCCGTCCCCCCAGGGCAGTTCTGGGCTGCTGGGCTGTGTTGGGAGGCTCCCAGTCTGCTCAAATGATGGCTGAATGGGGCTCTGTTAATTCACACTGCTCCCCCTTCCCAGCTCTGGGACATTCAGCTGAGGTTGCAGGGAAGGCTAATGTCCACGCCCAGTTTTGTGGTGTGTGCCTGTTATTTGAAGCACTTCCGTCACACTGGGTTGTCTGGGGCAGCTCTGAGCTATGGGGCTGGCGATGGGCAGGAGTGTTTCCTGTCCACCAGGATGGTGGCTGTGAGCGGATACCCCCCTTTTCTTGGGAAGTTGTGTTGTTTAGTGAATTTTCTCAGCCACTGGATTATTGCCTTTTGTCTCAGAGCTCTCTTAGTTCTGCTCTTGACTTGACGTGCCCAAATTTCAATTCTTTGAAGCTTTCTGTATTGAGCTTCTTAGAGTAATTGTTTTAGAAAAAGCAAAAAGGATTTAAAAAAAAAAAAAAAAAAAAAAAAAACGGCCCTCCTCAGAGATCTAATGGGTTATTGAAATGCTAATAGACAAAGCAACCAGGGCCATTAAGGAAAGGTGCACAGGGCAGAGAGATCAGCCTTGCTTCGGGATTTGCATATGCGCCTCAAGGCCTGATCTCCGCCCTTCCCCTTTCTGTGTTCACCAGAACTCCAAAAATCCTCTGCTTTTATTTTGGAGTTTTTCGTGTTGTTTTTTTTCTATGCCTGTCTCCTCTCTGCTGGGCTGGCTGCTCTCAGAGTCTCTGGTGTCTGGTCTCAGTCTATCTATGGTTGGAGTTTGAATCAGTAGAATGAGTTTCCGATAAGAGCAGCCACTGCAATTCTCCCTTCTCCTTCCTGGAGCTGACAGCCCCTCCTCCCCCGGGACTGAGCCTGGCAGGGAGGGGCGCGGGTCCCCTGGCCGCAAAAACTTACAGATTTCGCTGATCTCAGCAGTTCCACGTTTTCATGGATGTTGTATGAAGTATGCCCAAAGACAGATTGCTCTGTGGTGTCCAGTCCACGCAGTTCCTGGCTTTTTACCTACTTTCCTGGAGGAGTAACTAAAACATACAGCTCACCAGTCTGCCATCTTGCCCCGCCTCACTCCCTTATTATTATTTTTAACTGAATCAGAAGTTAGTCTGATGCTTAATGTAATGTGGAAGCAGATGCTGGGACAAACTGTATTTTGTTTCTGTAATTTTCCATATGTGTTCCTGGCTCCAGGAACCCCTCTGGGATTGCCATGGTACAGCAAAAGGACAAGTTTGACAAGAGCTCTTGTGTCAATATGCTGTTAGTTAAAAGGGGAAGGTGCTTTCAGAGTCAACAGAAGCTCTGGGTCTGTTGACTTGAGAACAGCCTAGTTTTTCTTGGCTTAATTCTTTAATGTATCTTTTCTAGTGTGTGTGTGTGTTTGTGTGCATGTGTGCATGTGCATATGCATGTGTGTGAGAGAGGAGGAGAGAGATGGGGAAGAGGAAGACACATGTCATTGCCATCTTCGAAATGTCATCATTGGATGCACAAGTCTTGCATGCCAAAGAGATGCCGTATCACAATCCTGGGAGCAGTTTTCCTTGTTCTGAGCCCTTTTATTGGCTCTTAGCTCTTTTAATTCCAGAGTCAGTGGAATTAAAATATCCTATCCATGAAACCAAGCCCAGAAGAGCTGGTTAGGGATGACTAGGAGAGTTTTCTTGTTGCAGCTACTGACTCCCATAGCTGAATCCAAGCCAACCCTGTTGACTTGCAGATGGCTTCCCTGGACAGTTTTGGGCCATAGCCAGATATTTCTCATGCTAAAAAAGAGGAAGACTCACAATACATTTTCCTGATAGGCTGCAATGAAATAGTTCCTGTGGCATGAAATGGAAAATGGAAATTTCTCTATCGCTATAGGGAGTAATACAGACAAAAGATGAAGGTGACTTCTCAGTAGATACTAATTTCTGAATCCTCAGGAAAGAAATTCTCAAGTTTCTGAAAGAAATATCTTTTGGTTTCTAGTTCAGATAACTATACATGTTAATCCAGCCAATTAGAATTTGAGGACTCAGAGGTGTTTGAATTATTGATTGTTGTAAACTTTAGCCTGTTTTGCTCATCTCTGTTGCATCCATCTGCTGCATCAGCTCTGGTCAGCCAGAGCTGTTGTTAACTGACAATTGAATAGTTTGTAGCAAAGGAATGATGTTCCAGGTCAAGTTCTCCAGCCCACATCTCTCCACTGTTCTTTAGATGTGTCCAACAACTTTTCAGCGAGAGGTTGCTGGTGCCCTCCAAAGTCCAACAAGATGAAGACTGAATGACTGGAATGAATTATGTCAACAAATATTATTTCGGAATTTCTACCATGTGCTGAGATAGTTCCTGAGGATATAGTAATAGACAAAATTTCCTGGCTGTATGCAGCTTCCATTCTAGTGGGGGAAGCAAAAGGAGTCAAACGTTTTGGGCTGGAGCTACTGGGGATGACCACGAGCTAGACAAGTTCAGGATGGGATAGATCAGGGATTTGGATTTTTGATTATGTTTTGTTGGCAAAGCCTCACTAATCCATGTGGTGATGCTGAGAAGGGAGTTGGGTTTGTTGGAATTGGCTTTCTTGTGGCTTCTGCCAGAGCACCAGCATGGCGGTGGTGAGGGGGACATTGGGCTGCAGTGGGCTGAAAGTGGCAATATTGACATTTATACTTTTCTTGCAAGGATCTTGGCTATGAAGGGTGGTAACTGGAGGGGATGCAGATTCTGGGAATTTCTCTCAATATGTGCCACACTAAACCATGTTTTTAACTTGTTGGGAATGGGCCAGTAAAGAGAGGGGTTATCTATTGGTGGAAAAAAGTCTGGAAGAGGAGGATGAAGGAGAGATCAGTCTTGGGCAGGAAGGAGGGAGTTAGAGAAGGTCCAAATAAGGAGACAATTGTAGGTGCGGAGTAGAAGAACTGACTTTTAATTTAAGGAGACTGCTTGGTTTAGTAAAAAGAAATCCCCAGATGAGGAATTCATTTAGATCTGTCTTTGATGTCAAACAGAATATGATATTGGCCAAATAATTTCCTCTTCTTGGGCCTCTGTTTCCCCTGCTACATTGTCATACTGAATAAAATCGTCTCAAAGGCTCGTCTTGGCTGAAACATGCCACAAGTCTAAGATTCTATGTTTTTTTCCAGGGAAATTAAGTGTGCCCTGGTGGCAAAAGAAAGTCAGCACTTGTATAAGATTACTCAAGAGCACAATTTGATGGGGGCTTGGGACCAGAGCGAGGCAGGTGTGGTTGAATCATGTAACGGTAGACCATGTTGGTAGTTCTGTTTGATGTGTTGGAGGTTTTATTCAGGTGCTGCTGATGGGGTGATTTTTTGCTGTGGAATGACATAGGAAGCTTATTACCATGCTTAGTGGAGACAGGAGGCACCAGAATTTCCCCAGGAGAAATTTTACAAGTGGAGGCTAATTTTACTTTTGCTGTTGATGGCATTTCTCAGCAATACTAATTACCATCCTGATAGAAACACTGCAGAAATATACCTGAGGCTCCCAAGAGTGCAGAAGAGAAAAGAGGTTGCTCTTAAATAATCCAAGACAAGGTTTTACCTGTGGGTTCCAAAGTTGCAATGCTTCCTCAGTTGTGGCTTTCTTAAGTGCAAGACACCCTGACTTAAGTAGAATTTTTGCATTTGCCAGTTTTCAGACTATATGACCCATTCCATATTCGGTGTCAATTGCAAATAAAATTAGCTTAGGAAGGAAAAAGATAATTATTAGCTGGATATTGTGTCTGTTTTTTACAAGGTATTTTGTAAATTTGAGAATTATGTTTCACTTTCTCTTTGAATTCCTTAATAAATATCTGGCTCGCTACCCATCCATCCATCCGTCCATCCATCCATCCATCCAACCTCCACTTATTAAAATACCACCACTGAATAGAGCAGTTGTTTAGTAAATAGCTTTTGAGGAAAATACACGAGTATGTATAAAGCCAGGGAATCTTGGGCTCCTTGAATCCATGGAGGCCTGGATCCATTTCTGGCTATGCTGCAAGTTGGCTGTGTGACCTCGGAAATTAGTTTCCAACATTGAAAGACTGGGAGACTTCATGTAAAAACCTGGATGTCTGGCTTTTCTTGGGCACTTGGCGGATCTGGTCGCCCTGAACCCAGTGAACTGCAGCTGAGCAGTTGCTGCTCGCCTTGGGTGGATGTTATCTCTCCAGGTTGCTCTAGTCCACGCCTTGGTTGACAGGGTCTTAGTTTAAGGGTGAAATGAAAGGACATTTTCAGATTCAAGAAGTTAGTAAAATGTGAACGACTTGTAGTCTTGCAGAATCTTTGGTGAAAATCCTGACTCAGCCAGTGGGAGAGGGTGCTGAGGTCATCCTAGCAACTCTCTTGGCCTCAAGGAGTTTATGAGCCACCCATGCAGGACTGGAAAATGGGAGAGGACCACTTTCTGGATCTTTGGGGAAGGAGAAAGGGGAATGATATATTACACACTAGTTAATTCTTTGAAATCAGTGTCAGTTGGCATGATTGTGGGTGATGGTGGCAGTCTGGTGCCTGGCCTGGAGTGAAAGGGATTATGTTTCCTGAATGAATGGAGGAAAGGGAAGGGAGAACTATCAAAAGTTTACTGCACATTAAAGTGCCGCCTCTTATGCTAAGAAGGCAGATGCAGAGGCCTTTCTAGGGAATTTGCTTTGCAGGAGAGGAGCTGCCTTTGTTTGCTTTTCTGATGACAGATTTCTATAGCTTCTCATGGTTCTTGAACTTCCTGGAAAAAGTACAGGTGGATAGAATGGTTGATGAAATTAGCAACTCAGCCCTGCCTCTGCTAAGGACACTTTAAATTCCAGTAGTATTTAGCTTCATTACAACAGCTGGGTTGGATTTTATATTGGAGTAGGTGCGACTGAGACAAGGTGTGTGTGTGTGTGTGTGTGTGCATGTGCTCACATGTGTAGGGTTGTGTGTGCATGTGTGTGGGTGTTTAGGAGGGGGCAGACCCATTGTTATAATTAGAGCAAGATAATCATTACAACAGATTGATGGTTTGGGGGAGAAATGGCTTTAATTTCCCCAGGTGTTTCATTTTCTTGGGATTCTTCCAGTCTGCAATATCATTTAGAGGAGTATTAGGAAGTTCAGTATGTCAGAAGACACTTTTTAATGAGCCTTAGTCTTCAAAAAAATAAAGTTTATTGCATGCATTTTCCATCATAAAGTAATATGACTTTGTTAGGGGCTTGGGTGGGGTTTTGGTGTCTAATGCTACTGCTCTCCCCTCTTCTCCCCAGGGTCTGACTGAGGTAGGTGTACACCTAAAGTCCAACAGTCAAAAGGAGACAGAGTATGCTTTATTAATCCCTGCAGTGTGCTCAGTATCCCTCTGTGCAGGGATTTTTGAGTAGGAGAGGGAGCATGAGGCATGGTCAAGGCTTGATACTCCCTCCTGTCCCAACCCTTAGATGGCCACACCTGCCGAGTGCAAGCTGACCCCATGGGTCCACCAGGCTTGGGAGAATCAGGGTTAGTGAGAGGAAGAGGCTTTGCTGTGCTTACCACATGGATGCCCACAAATGAAGGAGGGTTGGCAGGGCCCTGTCATCTAGGTGGAGGTAAGCCCTGGTTTCCTTACTGCTGATGAGGCTGGAAAGATGGGCAGGATGGTAGTCCTGCCCGAGAAAGCCATGTTTCCAGGGCTAGTTACCGTGCACCCAGCAGGAGGATGGGGGCTGGCTTGTCTTGTTGGGGACCCCTTAAATGGGAGAGAGGATAAGGGATCTGTTGTGGGACTTTTCCCTCACAGGGACCCCTAGTCTAGTAGCACAGCATGCCCAGTGAATGTCCTGGTTGCTGGCCAGTCGTGTCAGGCACTCCTTTCCTGGGGTGTGGCCAGTAAAGACTGGCAGAGAGGTGCAAGTCAAGGGGGCTGGACATGACCTCTTGATGTCCATCTCCCTCATAAAAAATTGGAAAAGAAGATCGATCATAAATTTCTACATATAAAGCTAAACACTATTAATGTGTCTTTCTGGTATTTTCCCAAGGCATTTCCATCTTCCTGATTTTATAATTTATCATTTATCAATAGCTAAGGAGATAATGGAATAAAATAATAGTAATGGCTGACATTATCAAAAACTTACAGCATACCAGGCACATATATTGACTCCTTTGAACCTCATGGTGGTACCAGGAGAAAGGTGTCATTGTATTCTCACTTTACAGCCCGAGGGGGCTTTGCCAGTCAAAAGACCAAAGAAGACACCAAGCATTTTCTGAAAAATGAACTTTATTTGGGGCTTACTCACAGGGAGGCAGAAATCAGCAGAAATCAAAAGGCTTTTTTCTTGCCAGGTGGATACCGCTTTCACAGGGAAGTTGGCCGAGCAATTGAAAGAGAATAGCAAGCCAGTTATAGGGGTTTAAGATAAAGACATTCCTAAGGGTGGGAGAGCATCCTGTGACATGGGGGTCATGCAGGAAGGAAAGAGTTTTAGGATGGGGCTTTGTAAATAACCACAAGAGTGATAACACTTGGGGGCCAGGAAGCAGGTAGACTAGATTAACATCCTTGCTCTTTTGTGAAACCAAGAGTTTCTCACCTCCTGCTTACTTCCCTTTTAAAGTTACAATTTACCCTTTTTCTCTCTACTGGCTTACAAAGATGATAGGTTAAACATTAGCTGCCTAGGTCATGCAGATTGCTGTGCACCAAGGTCCGCAGGCTTGTTTTGTTCAGGGCAGGGGCTGCCACACTTAGGTACACAGCTAGTGAGCTGCAGAAGCAGGAGGCTAATCCCATGGTTGGGTTCTAAAGTGCATGTTTGTGACCGCTATGTGATTCTGCCTCTCCAAGAGGAGATGAGTTGCTGAAGAAGTAGGTGGCCAGGAATCGGGAGACCCAGTGTGTGACCTAGAGCTTGGCTTGGCTCTGCTACAAACCTGTTTTGATAGACAGTGAGCTACTGAATTCTTCACTCTGAGCCTCGGTTTCCTGATCTGTGAAATGAGGATGCAAATCTCTGTTGGAGGTTTTTGGGTCCATAGCTCACTGTATTGGTTTCCTAGCACTGCCATGACAAATTACCACAAATGTGGTGGCTTAAAACAACAGAAATGTAGTCTTACACAGTTCTGGAGCCCCGAAGTCCAAACTCACGATGCTGGCAGTGTTGGTTCCCTTTGGAAGCTCTTAGGGAGTTCACATTCCATGCTTTTCTTCTAACTTCTGGTGGCTGCCAGCAGTTCTTGCTGTTTCTTGGTTTGTAGGCGTTATCACCCCAGTCTCTTCTGCCGTCTTCATGTTGTCTTCTCCTCTGAGTCTCCCTCTGCCTTTCTCTCATCAGGTCACCTATCTCTCATCAGATCTCCCTAAATCCAGGATGATCTCATGTTTAGGTCTTAAACTTAAGTATATCTACAAAGACCTTTTTTTCCAAATAAGATCACATTCACAGGTTCTGGGGGTTAGGATTTGGGAGTATCTTTTCTGGGGATCACGATTCAGCCCACTATACTCGTCCTCCAGCTTTTCTTCCCTGCTGCAATATATAACAACAGCATGGATCTTGGAGAAGAAAGGATGGAGGAGAGCCAGTGACTGAAGCCTCTTAGGCATTTAGTGTGGTGGTTGAGAACATAGAAGTCCAGAGCCCTTGGTTCAAGCGGTGGCTCTGCTACTCACTAGCCCTGTGACACTGCAGAACTCACTGGAGCCCTTTGGGCCTCAGTTCCCAACTCTGTAAAATGGGGCTAGTCACAATATCACAGGGTTATAAAATGAATTACTGTATACAAAGTGCTTAGAACAATGCTATGTAAGTGTTAACTGCTATTATTGTTATTATTGCTGTCGTGAGTTCCATTTAGAAGTTTCATGCCTATAATGGAGAAAAGAATTTTGTGAGGGATGCATTTAAAATACAGCATGAAACAACCCACAAGTAATGCTATTTTTCCACTATATTTTAAATTAGGATGTCCAAATGTGTCTGAAATGTGAAGATTATATTTTCCAGCGTGCTGAAACAATTTTGGCTCAATTTTTTTAGACATCAAGATAAGCTGAAAGTAGAGCGAGGCTGTGCTCACGTTGGAAGAGGCGGCCGAGCAGATGGAAAGTGGCTGAGGGAGCATTTTGATGGGCTCGTGGAGGAGGCGTTAATATTTCAACATCTTTCTTGTTATTTACAGATAATTTTTATGGGAGATTTTCGGAGATGCTCAGTTTTTTTTTCCCCCTTTTCTCTGAGTGGCCTGTGGTTATCACAAATCTATCTGTTAGTAAGAAGCCAAAGAACTTAACAGCCTCCTGTTTGGGGACTGACTGCAATTTGAGTTTTGTAATTAAGATGAGATTTGGCTTTCTAGCTCCTGACTTACTCTGTGATAATTTCATTGCCTTGCAAAAGATTCCTGATAGCTCAAACTCAGCAGGAATGATTCTTGATCTAGAAATAGAACAGTTAACTGATTTGTATTAATATTATATTCCTGTCCTATGCTAGGCAAGGAGAAGACAGAGGTGAACAGGTGAGTCCGTGAACTCTTCATTGGTGGGTGGGAACATAGAGGAGGACAGACCTTCAAATGAAACATCACAGTGTCGTGTGGTAACTGCTATAATCAAGATGCTTGGAGTAGTTAAGTACAAGGCCTGTGGAGGCAGACCTGCCTGCATTTAAAATTTGATTCTAGAAAAGAAAAGAAAACACACACACACACCTCAAAACTTATGTCTCTATCACTAAACAAATGATGACTTATTTGGTTTCACTGAGTTTCTGTTTCCACATCTGTGAACTGGGGTTATTTTACTATTTCCTCCATCATGAGCTTTAAATGAGACAATACGTGCCAAGTACTTGGCATGATGCCTGGCTTATAGTATGTGCTCAGTAAATGCTAGTCATATTATCACATGAATAAAGCACTGTGGGAAGAGCCATCTATAGAATAATTTTGTTAATTTATTCGTATGACTTGATATTTACGTACCACATTGAATGGCATGTTTAAGGAGTGTGTGCTTTAAAACGTCTTTAAATCTTTCACCAAAGATCATTTAACAAATTTATATTCTATATCACACAGACCTAAATTAAAATCAGCTCACTCTCTATATATATCCTGAAATTTAATATTTTGGGTACAGCTTTGCATCTAATTTTTTAAAAAGTTGCCTCTTTATAATTAGCAGCACTTACAGTCATAAAGAGACATCTAATACTCAGATGCTATAAAAGATTCTGTTTCAGGTTGTAAAGAACAGAGCCCCACTCAGGCCAACTCAAGTAATGAGGCTATATTTTAAGGAAAAAAATGAATTGATCAAGCATAATAGTTAACAACACAGACCTCTGGGGTCCCAGGCCTGCCCATTAGAATTTGATGACTTTTAGTAAGTAGCCCAACTTCTTGAATATGCTTCTTCAACCGTAAAAGTAGGGATAGTGATTTTTGCCTCAATACTTCCTTGTGATGGTAACATGACATAACATGGAAAGCCCTTTGCCCAGAGTAAACTTTTCCAATAAATGCTATCATTTCTCAAATGCTATTAAGAGGGTTGGAATCCTCCAGGAATCTGATACTGGGAACCTTAGGGAGTTGAGGATACATGGTGGCCAGGGGCCAAGGTGTCAGGAGTTTTAAATCTTTCCTAAAGAGTTCTGTTAGTAAGTTATCTTAGCTATGATGATTTCTCTCTCTGTCCACTCTTTTCCTTACCTTCAGCTGGGTATTCTATCCATGTTCCTGGTCAAGTTCCCGAGAGACGCTGATCGGCTCATCTAAGTGTCACCAGCCCTTTGTGGGCAGAGTTTTATACCAGCTGAGGTCAGAGGCGGCCAGTCTGGCCGAGGTTTGGCCACTCTGGGGCCTTGTGCCAATGTCTGGACCAGTGCGCTGAAGGGTGCTTCACACGTTAGATCCTGGCTGCCCAGAGCCCATGCTCGGGGCAGACATGAGTCCAGGAGCACTGGGGAGAGTCAGCAGACCCATTGCTAGGCATTTGGGTAAACTGGATTAGTGACAACATGGGTAAAAGAGTTCCTAAATTCGGAGACGTGGTTGGGGTGGTTGGGTCCTTGCCCAAATTGCCCCTTTTTTGTTGTACCACCTTCCTCTCCCTGATGTATCCTCTGTTTCTCAGACGTTCCTGAGGAGCTATACTTTAGGGCCTTCACATATACTTTATACCTGCAGTAGTTGTCCCCCTCACCCTACTTCTCCTTGTGGAATAGCTGGCTTCTTGTCCTTTCAGATTTTAACCACATGTCACCTACTCAGAGACACCTTTCTTCCTGATTCTGTCTGCTGGAGCCTCCCAGCACCTCCTTTACCACCCAGTTTAATTCCTTACCAGCACTTGTCACAATTCCCTTGTTTGCTTACTCCTCTGTTATCTGTCTGATAATACATAAGTAAATATCAGTTTACTCCTGTATTTCCAGAATGTCCCCATTAGATCTGGGACTGCTGTCTGTCTTGTTCACTGCTCTGTCCCCAGCATCTAGCATGGTGCTTGGCACAGGTAGATGTTCAATAAATTTATTTTGGATGAATGAAGCCATGGCTCTCTTGGTATTGTGGCCATTAGAAAGCGTGTGTGTGTGTGTGTGTGTGTGTGTGTGTGTGTGTGTATGTGTGAGAGAGAGAGAGAGAGAGAGAGAGAGAGAGAATATGCAGATACCCATGTGTTTGGGAGAGGAATAAATCCTCAGGGAACTTGTGCAGTGCCTCATTGGTCCTGTTACCCTTTCTTAGTCCAGACTGCTTGGATTCAAATTCTGCTTCCTCCACTAGTGACCCTCAGCTGTGTGTCCGTGGGCAAGCAACTTAACCTCTCTATGCTTCGGTTTCTTATCTGCAGGGTGGGGATAACAGTCGTGCCTACCTCTTAGGATTGTATGAGGATTAAATTAGTCAGACCTTGTAAAGTACTGAGAGGAGGTTCTGGCACAGAGTAAGGCAGCTCAACACATGTTGACATTCGTTATGAAGTACAGGGTGAGCTTCTGGGATTAGAGTGGTGAGCTGAGGAGGCAAGGTGCTTGCTCTGGTGGAGCTTACAGACATTACTTGATTTGCACAAATACATTATTGTAAAATGTGATGAAAGCTCTGAAAGGCCTTTGGGGTGCTATGAAGAGTATAAATACAGGGATCTCATTTGAATTTGCCTGGGGTGGGGCTGGTCAGGAAGGCTTCCCTGCAGAGGTGACAACTGAGCTGAAATGTAAAGGCAGTAAATGAGTAGAACTTAAGGCTAAGGGGGAAGGGGTGCTGGCGGTGTGAGGAATAGCGTGTGCAAAGGCTCCAAAATGACACTAAGTAAAGGACAGTGTGACAGGAGTGGAGGGTGTTGGGGTGAGTGGCTGGGAATGAGTGGCGTCTATGAACTGGCTATTGTTCTCATTTTATAGAAAGAGAAACTGAGGCTCAGGGAGTATCTACCCACAGTTTCATTCCATTGGTGCCTGGGCCCCGTCACCTGAGATTCTAATGCAATTGTTGGGTTACAGCCTGGGCATCATGATTTTTAAAATCTCTCCATGTGACTCTACTGTGCAGCCAGAGTGCGCATCGCTGTTCCAGGTTGACACGGGGACTTGTTGGAAATGCAGACTCTCAGCTCCCCAGCCTACATACTAAGTCAGAACCTTCATTTTAACAAGATCCCCAGGAGATATGTGTGCATAATAAATTGTGAGAAGCTCTGATTTGAATACAGGAACACCCCACCCGAACTTGATCAAAAGAATAGATTTCTGAGCCCTTTACTCAGAAATGCTGATTCAGGTCCAGCGTGGGGCTCCAAAGTCAACATTTTTGGGAAACACCCTAGGTGGTTCTGAAGCAATTGGTCCAAGACCAGACTTAAGAATATGCTCTCTAGAATGTCAGGACAGGAGGTAGAGAGGATGTTAGAAGGAGATGGTCTTGAATTTATACCTCAGAATGCTCTTGCCTGAAGTCTGGGGACTCCCTCCAGAGTATCTGTCTGCAGAATTCTAATACTCTTTGATCTTCTAAGCTTTAAATAAAACTTGGAAAAAGGGCAGTGTTCACAGTAGGAATACTAATAGTCTATTAAATTTTGGGGTGGGTGGAAGTTGTTGGGGGGTAGCAAGATCAGCGGTCCGGATTCTTCTGGAATAGGCTTAATCGGCTCCTAAGACCAATTGTTTTACGTGGCTCAGAATAATAAAAAGACACTTATCTTGTCTGTCTTAATATTCCAGATGGCCTCCAGGAAAATTTCCAAGCAGAAATCACATTTATTCAGTTCCAGAACCCACTGGGAAGATGATATAGTCAGAGAAAAAGCCAAATTCTTATTGACTTTGAACTTGGTGTTTTTTTCTGAATTATTGTCTCTCTAGGGTTTTAAAACCTTGTTTACTTTTTCTTTTCTCTGCATTTCTGTGAATTGTATTTAACTAACTCCCCTGTTCTGTGTAAGGAAATTAAGAAGTAATTTAATAATTATTATTTTTTTTTTTTAATTGAAAACTTTTAAAAACATGCATTTATTGTGGATTTGGTTTGATTTTTCACTGCAAGCTTAGAGGGAGCACAGTCCACAAGACTCCCTTACTTCTGACACCAATTGTGAGGTTAGGGAACAGTCTACGAAAGGCATCCCCCCTCGACCCCACCTCTGACACCAGTAGTGAGTTCAGAGGCCCCCCCATACCACTTTTAGGTTCAGTGATTTGCTGGAAGGACTCATAGAATTCATTGAAAGCTGTTATATTCACAGTTATGGTTTATTGCAACCAAAGGATACAGATAAAAATCAGCCAAAGGAAGAGGTGCATAGGGCAGAGTCCAGGAAAGTTCCACGTGTGGAGCTTCCAGTTGTTTCCCCATGGAGTTGTGGATAGTGTCACTTTCCCAGCATTGGTATGTCACAGTGTGCATGGGGTGTTGCCAACCAGGGAAGCTCACCCATGTCTTGGTTTCTAGAGTGTTTATTTGGGCTCCACCATGTAGGTATTGTTGACTGCCCACATGGCTGATCTCAGTGTCCGGCCCCTCTGATGGATGAGATGATACTGTGACCCAGAACCCCCAGCCTAAATCATATTGATGGTCTTTCTGGAGTGGCCAGCCCGCACCCTAAATTATACTGTTAGACTGTTTAGTGTGGCCAGCTCACACTCTAAATCACATTATTAGACTGTCCATGTGTCCCAGGGTCCCCAGACAAATTAAGGCACTCCTATCAGGCTTGGCATTCCAGGGGCTTAGAGATTACTTCCCAGAAGCTGAATGCAAAGGGCAGACCTCTTTTTGGGTAAGATTAAATGCTTTGCTGTACATTTTCCTTCTCCCTTTCATATAAACATAAAAAAGAAATAATAATGATAAGAATAATATGATAGCAGCTGTCAATATTGATTGCTTTATACCAAGGGATTTACAGCCATAATCTCATCTGAGTCTTCCCAACAATTTGTAAACTGGGTGGTTATGTACTTATGTTACAAATGAGGAAACTGAGGCCACAGAGCTAAATTGATGTGCCCGAGACCACACAGCCCACATGTAGAGGAGCCAGAAATGCTTCTCAGAGCGTTTCCTCTGAAAAGTGTCTGACTCCAGGAAGAAAGTAAAAATCACCTAAAACTATTGCTCTGATAGGTAACCGCTAATACTAGTATTTTGATGTAGCTCCTTGTTTTCTCTCAATCTCTCTTTTTCTTACTCTCCTTACAGATGTATACTGTAGGCTTATCATTGAGTACAACTTTATTTTTAAAGTTTAACATAGAATAAGCAATTTCCATGTCATTAAATATTTTTAAATTTTTAAATGTCTGGATAATATTTCATAATATGGATTTAGGTTAGATCCCATTTTTTGTCAATATTTAAAACAGAAAAATTGTGGTGAACATCTTTTTACTTTGTGTACATAGAATTCCTAGAAGAGGAATCACTGGGTCAGAGGATATGAACATTTTTTAAGACACTTGATATATATTTGCCATTTTCATTCCAGGAAACAGGTACCCATTTTTGCCTCTAGCAGCAGCATGCGGGTGTGTCCATCTTGTCCGTGGGAGCTTATTCAATAATCATTGATACTTTTCCTTAGTCAGCCCTGGTACTAGACGGGCTTGGATATTGTGTGGACAGTGACTTTGCTCAGAGCCACTGCCCAGTCTGGGTTCATCCTTTCTTTTCTCATCATCAAATGTGTCCACCCCATTGCGGTCTGGCCCTCAGCTGCCTTTTCTGCCAAATTTCCCACCTTGCATATTTTACTTGGCCAAAGTAGGCCCATTTACATTTGGATCTAGACTAATCTCCAGATCTTCTCCTTACCTATATATTGAAATCCTATCCATCTTTCAAACCACCACAAATGTTACTTCCTCTGAGAAGTTTTTTTTCCCCTCTTACTACCTGTGCCAGTTTGGATCTGTTATGTCCCCCAGAAAAGCCATGTGCTTTAATGAAGTCTTGTGGGAGCAGATGTATTAGTCTTTTGATTAGGGTGTGACCCGTTGATTAGATTATTTCCATGGAGTTCTGGTCCCACACATTCAGGGTAGGTCTTAATTAGATCATTGGAGTCCTTTAAGAGGCTCAGGAAGAGAGACAAGAGCCAGAGCCAACAGAGATGCTTAGAAATGCTTGGAGAGGTGGACAGAAGGATGTTTGGAGATACTAAGCTAAGAGATGAAGCCCAGAATCTGCCCTGGAGAAATGCAAGAGGACCCCCAGATGCTTAGAGAAAAATGCTCTGGGAGAAAGAGGCAAGGATGCCCATGAGCTGAGAGGGAGGAGCTGAAATGCAACCCTGGAGCCAAGAACCAGCAGACCAGCTGCGTGCCTTCTCAGCTAACAGAGGTGTTCTGGATGCCATCGGCCTTTCTTTAGTGAAGGGCTCCTCTTATTGATGCCTTAGTTTGGACACTTTTATGGCCTTAGAACTGTAAATTTGTAACCTAATAAATCCTCTTTATAAAAGCCAATCTATTTCTGGTATTTTGCATAATGCAGCTTTAGCAAACCAGAACACTACCCCAGCCCAAAATTGAGTGCTTCCTCTTCTGAATTTTTTATAGCACGTTGATTGTATTACTTATGTAACATGCTCTGTTTATTACTTTCTATTGTAATTATTTGTATGCATATCGTCTCTTCTCTACTGGATTAATAGCTTCTCAAGGAGGAGATCTTATCTTGCACATCTTTGAATCATCCAAATTGCCTCCCTTGTAAGAGGCATATAGATTAGCGATCTCTCTTTTTCTCACTTTCCCTACAGATTTATACTATGGGTTTATCATTACATACAACTTTATTTTTTAAAGCATGATATAGCAAAAGCAAGAAAAAGAACACAAAATGAGTACAGGATAAAAGGGAATGTAAAAAATTTAAATCTCTAGAATTAATTTAGTGGGAGAATGAAAATAAGTTTAACTGATTGACAAAATAAGAGGCCCTCTCATAGGTGTTGCCATATGTCTGATACTTTTCTTCACTGGACACATTTATTTATGTGGAATATATAAAAATAAACATTATAAGACTTAAAGACACTCTGAGTAATTGGATGTTGACAATGAAAGATTCTTTGAGTGGGTCTTCTTTGTGCATGGGAGTATTGATCCCATTAAAAATTTGGGTTAAGCATTGGTACAGACGACTTCAAACATTGTTTTTTCCCCTTCAGTGCAAACATTGTATCTCAATGAAAAAGAAGTCATTTTGATTGGCTTAATTTGGGGACTGAATACAAATGAGAGCATATCATGCTTTTGTTGCAAAGCATTGGGAGTGAGAGCAGATGTGAGAAAAATTAGTTTGTCTTCTATCTTTGAGACAATATAAACCAATCTCCCATTTTTTTGCTAGAAAAATTCTTTTGGTTTCTGCAACAATATGTTGTAGAGTGAGGAAGTGATTTCAGCTATCAGGCAGGTGGCTTAGTAAGTGGTTCATTGACTGTAGACAAGAGTCTGAGTGGATTCGTGTCAGGCAGGAGGCAGTGGGCTCCGTGGGACTCCAGGGCTCAATCCTGGACGTACTTCTGTTTACCGTTGTTGAGTGTTTGGGAGGAAGACGTGGGCAGGCTCATCAAGGTTTTGGATGAAGCTGAGATAAAAGAACCAGGACACATTAAGAACTTGGTAAATGAATCCAAAAGACAGAAGTTGACAAGGTTACATTTAATATAGATAATTATATATTTCTGAACATGGATTCAAACAGTCACCCTCAGAAGTCTTCGATATGTGGGACTCAACTGCAGTCCATGATGAAGGCCCAAGGAACCTGCTGACCACAAGTTTATTAATGCCACTAGTTAATGTAGCTGATGGGAAGTTACTAAATGAGGATAAAACTAATGCAGGCAGAGGCTACACTGCATACAGCTCGAAGAAGATGGTGGTCTCACTTTGAGACCTCCTGGAGCACTGCCTCTCCTTCTGGCCTTTATAAACTGAAAGGTGTAGAGTGAAGAACTGGATCAGTGAAGATTTGGAAACTAGCTCGGATGATGAAAGCCTGAGGGTGTTTATTCTGGAAACGTATTGACTTGTGGGATGAGTGAACACTTGGTAGCTGTCCTCAGTTGTTAGGATCTTCCAGCACAGTGTTTCTCAACCTCAGTACGCACACAGATCACCTGGGGATCTTGTTAAAATGAAGATCCCGATTTAGCAGGCCCAGGGTTGGGCCTGAGATTCTGTATTTCTAACAAATTCCTGGTTGATGTTGATGCTGATGCTGTGGGTCCAGGGACTGTAGTTTGAGTGCAAGGTTCTAGAGCAACAGCAGCTCGGACTGGAGGACTTGCTGCCATTGTGGGAATATCCTATAGCTGCGCTTTCCGAGATGGGTAGCCATCAGTCACGCGTGGCTGTTGAATACTTGAAATGGGGCTAGTGCCACTGAGCAACTTTGTGTTTTAAATTTTATTTAATTGCACATCCTTTAAATTTAAATAGCCACATGTGACTGGTGGCTACTGTAGTGGATAGTGCATTTCTAGAGAGTGCATTTCTCAAACTAATGATTGGAACTTAAAAGGATTTAGACTTCCTGCACATTACATGAGCTTTGGAACAGTTGTGGCTGTTCAGCATTGAGAAGGCTGCCTAGAAAATTAGGGTAGTATTCAAGTTGGTGGTTGTCTGTTAGGAAGGTGGGAAGGGAGGGAAGAGAGGTGGTGCTATGTATCTAAGAGGCAGTAGCATGTAAATGGAACAAGGAGTTGGCTCCCTTAACACAATAGTTCTCACTCAGGGGCACTTTTGTCTGCCAGGGGACATTTGACAATGTGTGGAGACATTTCTGGTTGTCACAACTTGGGGGAGGGGGGAGGTGCTACTGGCATCTAGTGAATAGAGAGCCAAGGATGCTACTAAACATCCTATAATGTAAAGGACTGCCCCCTAAAACAAAGAATTAGCTGATCCAAAATGTCAGGAGTGCTGAGGTGGGAGAACCCTGCCTTCATATATACAGAAATTTTATTAATCAATAATAAAAAGATTAAAAGTGGAGTAGAAAAATTAGTGAAAAACAAATATGCAATTTGCAGGAAAAAAAAAAAGAATGTAGACAAAGATGTTGAAACTTACAATAAAATATGTGCAGGTTAAAATTATGAAGTTATTTCCAGTTATATCGCCATAGTTTAAAGGGAAAGCTAATATGCAGTGGTGGGAAGAGTGGTGAAATAGACTTTAGTCCCTATTGAGAGTAGGAGGAGTTGCTGCAGTCCTGCTGGGGGGCAGTTTGTTGTTTTAATCCACATCTAAAATGTGCACACTCTGCCCACCCGCTGTTCTACTAAGACTGTTTATCCTGGAGAAATAATTGGATAGATTTACATAGATGTATATACATGGATACTCATTATATCATCATCCAATCATGGCAAAAAATTGGAAACAACCTAAATATCCAACCTAAAGGATTGTCTAAATAAGTTATGGTACGTTTCTGCTGTGAAATATTTGTAGCTATTCACATGATAAGGTGACCTTGATGTATGGGAAGATGTTGATGATAGAAATAAATACCACCCAGGTTACAGAACAGTAATTTATGTTGAAAGATATACATGACCACTTCTTTACATTCAGGGAAATGGACGGATATCAAGATTAGTTGTTAATAAGCTTTGGGATCAAGTCATCTACTCTTTAACTTGGTCTCATTTGGCAAATCCATTAATTTAGAGTCTCAGCTTCATTTGTAAAGTGATGGTTGTACAATTTATTCACTGCACAGGATGCCTAGACTAAATAATGCTTTGTTTGCAAAAGGCACTGTACATTTCACACCAGCAGCTTGACAGGGGTCTAATTTAAAATTATTTGGGCTTTGTGATATACAGGTTTAGGTAGAAAAGTTCACAGATTGTTTTCCCAGGCATTGTTTAGATTGTGCAACCTTGGAACTTGTCTGCTTCCCTTTTCTCAGGTAATTGCTACGGGGAGAAAACAAACCTAGAGTGGAAGTATCAGAAAGAGAATCTAGGAGTGGGGCAGCTTTTTTTTTTTCTTCAAGATTATGGCTAATAGGGCTGATAAAAATTGTTCCATGGTATGGCTGTTGAGGTTTCTCATGAACAACCTTTTTTAAAAAGTTTGGAGCAATAGGTTTCTTAGTTTCTATTAAAATCAGGTTAAATTATTATTCTCTTTTTATATTTGATTGATGTTCCAATTATATATCAGACTGAAAGCTAGACCAGAGTAAAAACAGTATTAGCAAAGTCATTCATTAGAGTTGGTTTACAATTTATTGATAGACAGTAGTAAGTCATTTTAAGAAGAGATGTCTTGATATTGCTGGCTTATAGGAAATTAAATATGTTTGAAATAAACATAGCATGTGTTATTTTTTCCACATTTTAATTCATAACAGGTAAGTCAAACCCTTCTTTCTGAAAAATACTCAAGACAAAGAATTTTACATGAATCACTAGTAACATTCACAATAGAACCTGATAGTGGGTTGCTCAAATTATTTTTTTCTGATGGAATCTTGTCATATTTCATATATTTACTACTGTACTGCTCAGGTATTAATTTAGATTTTTGACGTATGCTAGAAATTTTTAACAAAGTCTTTCTTTTGGAGAATTTCAGACATGCACAGATAGCAGCAAAAAAGTGAAATGACTCCTGTGTGCTCATCACCTGCCCAAATCCACCAGCCTCTGGCCATTCCTATCTGATACACACCCCACCCACTTCCCCCTCTTCTATTAATGTGAAGCAGATTACAGACATCCTATTAAGTCATCCATAAATATTTCAAACTCTATTTGTAAAATTGAAGGACCTTCTAAAAAGTTTGAAATACAATACTTTTATCACATGCACTGAAAAATTCACAGGACTTCATCAGTACTACCAAATAACCAGGCAGTGTTCAAATTTCCAGTCGTCTCCTAAATGCCATAATTTTCTTTAACAGTTTGTTTGAACCAGGATTTAAATAAAGACCCCACATTATGATTGGTTGATGTTTTTAAAGTCTCATTTAATATTTTTCCATTTTTTATTTAGTTATTGAAGAAACCAGGCTGTTTGTCCTATAGAGTTCCCTGCAGTCTGGATTTTGTTGATTGTATTCCTGCAGAGTAGTTTAAAATGTTGCACTGTTCTTTGTGTTTCCTGGAAATTGGTAGCAGGATCTAGAGTCTGGATAAGAATCAGGTTCTTTTTTTGGCAAGTGTGCTAAATTTTGGAAAGCTAAATCTTTAGGTTGTTCTTTTCTGGAGAAATAATGTGTATTACTTAGAATGAAAAAATGTGCTTAGAGCTAAGGTTCTTGATTTTTTTTGTTGTTGTTGTTATAAAATGTGTGTGTGTGTACCTGTAAAATCCTGTTATATGATAAATTCTACAGAGCCATTAATCTATCCTACTCATGAGTGTATTTATAATTAGGTAGAGGGGAGGTGAGAAGGATCTATTTGTTAGTGAGGTTTTAATTTTTTAAGCCATATATAGAGAATGTAATTGAGTATATTTACTGGCATAATTGAGATTTTCAGCTTGGTTCCCCATCCCCAGACATTATCACAATGTGAAGTGACAGTTTCAGAGGTGTTTGGAATCTTTAGTGTATCTATATTCCATGTTTGTGCTCTTCTCTGCATGGGTAATCAGCCAGAATTCAGACAAGATTTGCCTACCTTTGGCTTCTGTGAGTCAGCATTGATTTAGGGCTAATTTTATTTCTGAAGAGAGAGCACACAGGTTTTAATGGCCTTTGGATTGAAAGCATTTGCTGTAACCTCCATGGAGGTTGTCACCCATGTCTCCCTGACATAGAAGAATTCAATTAATTTTAAATATATGGCATGGATAGCATGATGGCTGAGCACTTGTAAATACTCATCTGCAGTGGGCAAGTATTTTCTTTGTGTTTTGTTGGGATATTTTTTGGTTCTACTTCATTTATGTACATTTATTGAGTGCCCACTTGACATGGCAATGTTGTACACAAGACAAGCTGTGGACTCCAAAGTCAAAAGGTTTAAATTCTACACCTGGCTCTGCTATAGGGTTGCCAGCTTTAGCAAATAAAAATACAGGATCCCAGTTAAATTTGAATTTCAGGTAAAAAACGGGTAATTTTTTAGTATAAATAGGTTGCAAATATTTTTATAATTTATTATTTTGTAAATTATTCATGTTTATTATTTTGTAAATTATTCATCTGAAATTCAAATCTGTTGGGCATCCTGTGTTTCATCTGGCAAAACTCAAGTCTGCTGGGAGCTAGTTATGTGAGTTTCGGCAGGTTTCTTCACCTCTTTGGTCTCAATCTTCGTCTGTAAAATGGGGGAACTAGAATAGAATCTCTGTCATATTTGTCTTGTAGTAATTGGTCCTAAAGTACTCTCATATAAGTGTACAGAGGCAGATACATGATTATGTCTGCTGCCTTGTTTGACTTGAAAAACATTGGAAGAAACTGCATTATTCCCCAATGTCTCTACTCCCCTATCTTCTATAGTAAAAGAACTCTTGATTTTAGGTGGACACCTGGCTGCCTGGAATCAAGGCTACATTTCTCAGCCTTCTTTGTAACAAAATATGATCAGGTTGTATACAAGACAGACTAAGATCTGGCCAATGGGGTGTAAGTAGTGTGTGAAATTTCTGGGACGTGCACTTAAAGGGAGAGGCATGTCTTTTTTCTTTTCATCGTTCTTGCTGGCTGGGATGTAGACATTGTGGCTGAAGCTACAGCAGCTATATTGGATAATGAGATGAACTTGGGAATCGGGCAATACATGGTAGAGTAACAGGAGGGAAAGGACATGGGTACCTGACATTTTAGAGGGCCAGAGCAGTTCTGGACCACCTACTTCCATACCTTTCTGTAATAACAACATTTTTGTATTGTTTAAGCCACTGTTATATTGGATATATCTGGGTCTTCTACTTACCAGTATACAACCTAAATATCTGTCAGGGAGGGATTGGATAGAGAAGTTGTATTATACCTCAAAATGCGATACTGGACAGCCTTTAACAAGATTAATAAGGTATTATTAATTAGATTTACATGTACCATTATGAAAAAGTTGCATAATTATATTAAGTGAAAAAAGAAAGCTCCAGGACAGAATGTGTGCTACCATTTGTGTAAGAAAAAGAAGCTGCAGGAATGCATGTATATGTGCAGATCATCTCTGGAAAAACAGACAAGACATTGGCAACAGTTGTTGCTTTTGGGGAGGGAATGGAGGGGAAACTGGAAATTTGGAATGCGAGGAAGATACTGTTTTTTCTATTTATGTGTTTTTTTACTGTTTGAAATTTAAAACATAACCATTTAAAAACTTTTAAAATCAAAACTATTGATTTTAGTTCTCTGGGACACTGCATACAAGAGATTGTCCTTTGTGCTGTGAAGGACTGAGAGATAAGTCAGCCTGAGCCCTATGTTTTGGGAGCTTGTGCCTCCACAGGAGAGTTGAGACACTGAGAATCGATCACTGTTTCAGTGGACTGAGGTAGGAAGTGGTTACGATGGTGAGTGGAGCAATGAAGGGCCCTGAGAGATGAAAAGGGGGGAGTGACTGTTCACAGTGGAGGGTGGAAGGTTGCCACTATTTCCATTTACTGGGGACACCTGTTATTTCTGTCTCCCTCTGTGTCGGTGCCTCTGCCCTGTTCTTCAGGAATCCAAACAAAGAAAAGGAACAATTCTTCTTTTAAAAATACTTCTTTTTTTTTGCTTGCAAAAGTAATGCATACAGTTGGTAAAAAAAAAAAAAAATACTTTAAAGCAATATTCAACATAAAAAATGGAAATCCTGTTACCCTAGGATAACCACTATTAAATTTGGAGTATATTGCTTCATGTTTTTCCTATGCATGTATTAACATTATATACACATATTATATTCTAACTTGCTTTTTTTTGTTAACAATACATCTTGGGCTCCTTTACATGCCAACACATATCAAATCACCTTAGTCTTTTTAATTTCCCTCAAGTATGCTATTGAGTGGACAGACTGTATTTTATTTAGCCCGTCCTTATTGTGGACATCTGGTTTGTTTCCAGTTTTTCAGTATTACAAATAATTACCTAGTTGAGCAAGCATTTCTGAAGAATAACTTCCAGGAGAGAATTTCTAGGTAAAAAACATGAACATATAAAATTTTTAATAGCTGTTGCCAAATTGTCCTCAAAATGGTTGTACAATTTCTACTTCTGCCAACAGGGAGTGTACATTCCTCTAACCACACACTTCCCAATCCTGGGCTTTTATCGGTATTATAGGTCAAAAAATGCATCTCATTTCAATTTGTGTTTCTTTAATTCTACCAAAGATTGAGCATCACTTCTTAGTTTAGCACTTGTGTTAATTTCCTATTGCTACTGTAACAGATTGCCACAAATTCAGTGTTAAAACAACACAAGATTTTTTTCTGCTTACAGTCCTGGAGATCGGAAGTTTGACCTGGGTCTCACAAGACTAAAATCAAGGTTTCAGCAGGCCAGCATTCCTTCTGGATCCTCTAGGGGAAAATCTTTTCCTTGCCTTTTCCTACTGCCCGCATTCCTTGGCTTTGTGGTCCTTTCCTCCATCTTCAAGCCGTCAGTGTAGCATCTTCAAATCTCTCTCTCTCTCTGATTATGATCCCTCCTTCCACTGTTACATTTCCTTTCTTTTGACTGTGAGCCTCCTGCCTCTCTTCTATAATGACCCTGGTGATTACACTGGGTCCATCCAGATATCCAGGACGCTCTCGCAGTCTCCAGATATTTAACATAATCATATTTGCAAAGTTCCCCTTGCTCCTCAGGTAACACAGTCACGGGTTCTGGGGATAATGGCATGGACATCTTTGGGGGACTGTGATTTTTTCTCCCATGGCACCCATTTGGATTTCCTCCTTGGTGAGTCATCTTTTCCTGTGAGAGGAGAGATCCTAACTCTTTGGTGAAAAGTTTTCTTTTCTGAATGCCTCATTCAAAATACAGCAGTCTCCAGTGGGATAAATTCTTTAGAGTCACTAGAAACTCCACTTTCCCTTTTAGCAGTTGATGACCTAATCCAAAGACCCTGTTCAAGAAATTGAGGTTCAAAGTAAAGTGCTTAAAGACCTGGCACTTTGGGTTTTATGGCCTGTTTTTATAGGTTGAAGATAGTTAAAGAGTCAGGTCAAAATTAGTGAGTTAAGACTATATTGTACAGTGATTTCATTGTACTGTAATCGTAAAGTTTCTGTGCTGCTGGAGTTACTGATATAAATACTTTGAATGTTTAACTTGAAATATTAACAGTGTTTAGCATTTATGTTGAATTTTCACCAAGAAAATTAATTTTATCTCTGTAATTTGAGGTAATCCTTGTCAAAGTTTTATTCTCATTAGTTTAGAGTTTGTTAAATATGCTTATTATGCCTATGGGCTGGTTCTTGCCCACAACACAAAAATTTTCACTTCTATTTTGGTAAATAAGAAATCTTGCCAGGGGCATGTTGACTGACCTTGCTTAAGCAAGTGCACCCCATGGGGATTCCTCACTTATACCTTTTAGCTGGTAGAGAAAATTCTCTACTTATCCAAGGCAGCAAGCTGGAGATCAGGTCAGAGCTCTATGGATGGCATGAAACTGCAGGGGAGGAGAAGACAGTTACAACTCCTTTCTTGCTATTACCTCAGCTTATGCTGTGAAGGAGATGTGGGAGCTTGTGTCCAGCAGATCTGGGGCTGCCTGGTGGCTCCCTAGGCTCTGTGCTTTGAGGCTTTTGCATCTCTTCAATGAGGTTCATGGTCTTCAGTCAGTGGGCCCAAGTTTGACCTGGGTAAAGGATGATAGAAGTGTTCTTGGTTAGAGAGTTTTCTAGTTAATCAGCTCAATTCATTCATTCATTCATTCATTCATTCATTCAATAAATTTATTAAGCTTTCACTGTGTGCCAGAAAGTATCTTAACCATTAGAGAACTAGAGGTAAAAAATACGTATATACTCAATCCTTGGTTTCAAGAACTAATGGTCTAGCAAGGCAGTTCCTAAATAGACAGTTACACAAACAGTAAGTTACAGTTGTGTTAAGTGGTATGGAAAGAGAAGTAGGAGAACCTATCAGAGCAGTGTAACTGGGGCCATAACTGGGGGCCTTGCCTGGGTGGGAAGTAGGGAAGATATTTTAGTTTCCTTGGCTGCTCAAGCAAACACCATGCAAAGGGATGACTTAAACAATGGGAATTTTTTTTTTCATTTTTTAATTGTGAACTTTAACATGTATGCATAACAGTGATAACTTTCAAAGTATGACTTGATAGTTAGAGAACAAATTTCAAATAATGTCATGGGTCACAGATACACAACTTCAGCTATTTCTATTATTGTAAAATATACATACAGAAAGCTGTTAACTTTTGATATAAGGCTAAATAAGCAGTTATATAGGTAATTTCAAAAATTGTTGTGGTTTACAGTTCCACAGTTTCAGTTCTTTCCTTATTATGCAATATAAGGTATAGATAGAAAGGTGAAGACTTTCAAAGCACAATTCAACGAGTAGCTATAGAGCAAATTTCAAAGGATGTTATAGGTTACAGTTCCACCATGTCATTTACCTCCTTCCAGCTATTCCAACACCTCAGCATCTAAAGATACATATGTATATAAAATTTCAGTATTCATAGATCTTTGTTAAGTCTTGTTTGTTGCTACCCCTTCCTCTCCCTTAATCTCTTTCTCCATCTTCAGGGGTGTCTAGGCAGTGAGCACCGTAACTTGTTCATATTGAAAGAGGGTGTCGACAGTATGGGGAAGGGGGCTGCATTTGATGTTTTTCTTAAAGGGGTTGTTGCCTCTGGGTTTTAGGACTTGCCACCAGGAACACTCTGGTGGGTTTAAGTTTCTGAGAGAGAAAATTTAGCAAGTGAATATTTTATAGAATCTCAGGTAGGGACCTAGGTATTTGGGAATTACTTCTGGTAAGCACATGGCATACTGTGGCCTTTTGGGATGTCTGGCTGGAGGTTGCATAAAAGAAACCTCCAGGATAGCCCCTTGACTCCATTTGGGATCTGTCAGCCACTGTGACCTCAGCTTGTTACCTTTCTCTTTTTTTCCCATTTTTGTCAAGCAGGCACTCTTAATCCCTGGCAGCCAGAGCCTGGCTCATTCCTGAGCATCATGTCCCACATTGCCAGGGAGATTCATTCCCCTGGGAGTCATTTCCCTCATGGGGGGGAGGTCAGTGTATCTATTTGCTGAGTTGGGCTTAGAGAGAGAAGGGTCACATCTGAGCAACACGAGAGGTTCCCTGGAGGTGCCTCCTAGTCACAACTATCAGAGGCCTCAAGTTGAAGGCTTGATTTATTAAGTAGTGGGTTCCTAATTTCACTTAATATATGTTCTATCCCAAGCTAAATGGTCAGTTTCTTACATTATCTCCACTTAGGTATACAACAATGGGAATTTAATGGCTCACGGTTTTCAGGGAAAAGTCCAGATCCAGGCATCATCAAAGCGATGCTTTCTTCCAGAAGACTGGCATTCTGCTGCTGGCTGCTGGTGATCTTTGGTCCTTGGCTTCTCTGTCACATGGCAGTGCACATGGCAGCTTCTCTTTTCTCTTCCAGGTTCCGGTGAATTTCAGCTTCTTGCTTCCCATGGCTTTTATGTCACTTTTGGTCTGAATTTCATTCTGCTTATAAAGGACTCCAGTAATAAGATTCAGAGCCATCCTGACTGGGTTGGGACACACTTTAACTGAAGTAACCTCACCAATGGTCCTACTTACAATGGGCTCTCACCCACAGGAATCGATTGCATTTAAGAACACATTTTTCTTGGGTACACAGCTCCAAACCACCACAGAAGGTTTCCCTGAGGCAATGACATTTTAGCTGGGAAGTAAAAGTTAACCGGTCAGTCAGGTGGGGAGGGATGGGGGAATAGAACATTCCAGGCAAAGGGAACAGCAGGTGAAAAGACCCTGAGGGAGGAAGTAGTGAATGGGAGCATCTGGAGGGGGATTGCAGATGAGAATGAGCTGGAAGGAGAGCATTTTCCCATGAGATTATGGAGGATGTGGTAGCCATATCAGGTGGGGCCTCCTCAGCTGTGGCAAGGAGTTTGGACTTTGCTTGACTGTCATAGCTTTTGAGTGGCCAGAGAATGAGAAGAAGAAGTATGAGGCCCTTATTCACTGAGATCCTTTTGCTACAACCACTATCATCTTTACTGGAAACTCTTTTCTATTGAACAAGAATCATGACTCCAAGCTATCCTTTAAAATAAATGTTCAAAATTATTTTACCACCATGGAAAAGCAGTTAACTGTACCCTGTTCGGAGAGTTTGTCCAGAAAGAGGACGTTAAGCTGTGGTGGATTCTAGTATAATGGTGAAAGGAGGTGGTAGACAAGTTAATGAGTTCCAGTACCTCTGGACAAAAAGCGTCTTAGTAATGGGAGTCATTGTGAAGCCTTTTCATCTCCCTATCAAAGCAGGAATATTTGAGTCACTGCACATGCCCAACACTTTCTTTCTAAATTATCCCTTAACAAACCCCAACAAGATAGAGGATGCTTTGTTGGTAACAAACTAGAAAAAAATAGACACTCATGAAGTTGACTTGGTTCAGGATGGAGAACTAAAAGTGTAAGTGAGATATTTTCATGACTAAAGGTCAGAAAATGTAAAGAGGAGAAAAAAAACTATTGTGGGGACATTAAATGCTACATGTGCATTCATGTATACACAAATACACATATGCACATAACACACGTTTGCCTGGATGAATTCTCTCGCATCTAGATAATTTTGAAATTTGAAAAATTCTTTAAAACCATTTTTAAAAATAGTTTGTCTCTTTGACATGCCTTTTCACTTTTATCTAGCAGAGAATAGCATTTTTGTCATTATTTGCACTACAGGATTTTAATTGCTTACCTGAATACATTGCATAGTGTGTCATCTGCTATACCATGCTTTGTACACAGTAAGTGCCCAGTAAATATTTGGGATATTATTATGCTTAGGGGGATAGAGAAGGTTGTTTTTGATATTTTTCCTTAAGCCCATAGGTGGATTTTAATTTGGAAAATAAAAAAACTTACCTGATTACTGCTCCCCCCCCCAGAGATATGTTCTTCAGAAACTCATTAGCAACCCATTGCTGTGCATGGTTGCCTTATCAGTACACTCTCTCCTATAGGAAACCTTAATTTCTGCCTCCTTAATTGAAATTCTTTTTCTCTGATCCATTCCTTAGTGGTGACAGAGAATACAGGGTCATTCTTCAGCAGACACAATTTACCTACTTGGAGTTGATAATACTCATCTTAAACAGTAGACCTGGCATGGTATTTAGAATCAAGGCTGCAGCCTTCTCCCTGCTCCCCATTTCTTATTCCCTTACTTTATCTCTTTCTCAGTTTCCTTATTTCTAATATGGGAATGATGGTAACATCTTGCAGTTGATATGAAGGTCTCCTCATGGTGAATGATTGATATACTGTGAAGTTCTAGACAGAAGTTTGTCACTGACCTAATTTTGTTCTTACTCCTCACTGGTGAGGGGTTTGTAGTCAATGGTGCATAATGAAAGTGGTGACCAAGAAACTTAGATGGGGGGACACTGCAGGGCACAGCGGAGAACTTAACCTCCTGCTCTTTATGGCCATCTTTCAATGGAGAATGAGTTGCAGTGTTGCTATTTGGGGACCAAATTCAGCATTTGTTTTTGGAACATCTCCCATGTATGAAATTGAAAGATGTCCATGGTGTGTTATAGTTTGAATGCTTCACTTAGCTTTAGTCCTGGCAACATCCTTTGACACGAGTTCAGGAGCCATTACTCCACTTAACTGGTGAGGAAACTAAAACTCAGGGGTTTAGTCTGATGTAGTATAAAGCATGATTGGAAATGGAGCAGGATGACTTTGTACTAAATTCGGTGCCTTTTCTCCTCATTGCACACAGCTTTACCAGGCTGTCAGAGTCCAACTTTTAAGTGGGTGGTCTCCTCCAACCTGGGAAGGGGCCCTTATGAGTCGTTTTTCCTGCTAATCATGGATATGACCCAGGCCCAAAGCTTTAAATAAAATCCCATGGCATGATAATCTGACCCCTTCATCAGACCAGATAAATGAACTCTTAATTGTGTTACATGTGACTATCTGAACCTTAAAAAACAGAAACAAAAACAACCTAAGATTCTTCTTGCTCTGTTGAGAATTTCTGAGTTCTTCTCTCCTATTTCCAACTAATGTGTCTATAGATTGCCCCAATGAAAAATATTTGACACACATGCCACCACTCTCCATTTTGGTTCCAATGGCAGACATCACTAGTCAATCAAAAGACTTTCCCACTAAACCCTGTTTGGGCTTTAGAATCCTTCTAAGTCCAGTGTACTAGGCAGCCGGTCACTACCAATTGCTGTCCTATGTTGCCATTCACTGTTGTTGCAGTTTATAACATTCTCATCACATATCACGTAGGTGGGGGGCAGGAGAGAGAATGGCTTGGAGTTAATTTAGGTTGAAAAGCAAGAAATGAGAAGAAAGTCATGAAATTCTATTTTTGGTGCAGGAGTAAGAACATTATTAGAAGCTCAATGTTGAGTTGGTTGTATTTTTTTTCCCAAAACTCAGTGGGAGGATTTCCAAGAAGTTGAGTGACAGATCTTTTGTGCAAGGTAAAATATACTTGACGGAAAAACTAATTAACAAATGGTTACTAATCAGTGCATTTAATCCTTTGAGAGAGGTTTTTGGGAAAAGGATTTCTTTTTTCATTGTAATAACATGTTATTCCAGTCCAGAGTTCAACATGGCCATTTATTTTGTTGGCTGTCACTAACTGTTTTTAGAATGGAAAAAGGAATTATTAACTGAGATGATTTTTCATTGTTAAAATTTCAGCTGTATTTTAGGCTCCCTTTCAGTCCGCTGTAGATTTAACCACTGAAATATAGTCACCTTTGTGAAGTTGGATTTATGTAGCTGTTGCTAGTTGCTGTTTAACTTTCTGTTCTTGGCTTCTATCTGGATGGACCTAACCCTCCTAGGTTGAGGCAGGGCGGATTCCTGCAGGTTTCTTGAATGTTCTGAGCCTTTCTTTACCTAGAGCCTCAGGAGAGTGCTCATTTATGGATTCTCAGTTTGGGCTTTCCTTCCAACCCACAGAATCAGAGTGTAATCAGGGTGAGAGAATCGGGCCAGTCAATGACATGATTTATTACTTCTGCTGACCCTAGCTAAAGTCAGCTGCAGAAGCAACAGGCCAACTCTCAAGAATATGGGCTCAACCTAATGCCCGGTCTGCCTTTCAGGGACATCGTTCTTTCTGTGGTACGATCCCCAGACCATGTGTGGGTTTTACCCTCCATCACAGGCTGTATGGTTTCATTTCTCTTTTGGTGGTTTTTCTCATTCTCATGCCATTGCATTAAGTGGGGGTACCCCTGGCAGGGCAACTGAATATTACACACGCAGCTCTGGAGACTATGAACGTTGCTTGGTCAAGTTCCTTCTGTGCCCCACCCCCGCTCCCATGGTTAAAAGAATGCAAATCATTCCACAGAGAGACTGCTTTCTCTCCATGTTTTGCTTTCTTTCTCGGGGAGGTCTGACTCTTGCCTCAAGGTCTGGCTGACTTACACAGTTTTTTCTGTTTGTTAACTGAGCTCCTTGATAGATTTCCCTCTTCCCATGTAATAGATGCCCCTGTGATCAATACTTTCCACCTAACAGCTATTACTTGACTGACTTTTATTTTTTGCTTCTTCCCATTTATCTATGGTATGGCCAGACTAAAATTCTTTGTTCATTCTTATAAGAAGGGGTCTATAATATGTGCACTCAATTTTTTTCTTGTCTTTTTCTTCTAATATTATGAATCCTCTAGTGCACCATAATTTTCATAAATTTCTATTTAGATTCTGGAAATGTAATTAGTGCTGATTTTAAAGGATGATTCCTGCTCCCTCATGTCTTTTATTCAGCTGATATTTGGAGGGCGGGTACCACCTATAAACAACAGCATTAGGTGAGGTGCATTTGGGGTTCAAAAATGAATGAGGGTGTAAATGTCTTATGGATGGACAGGGGAGAGGAAATATGTACAAGATTACCATATAAAGTAGAAAATACAGACCAGTGTGAGTAGAGTACTCTGAGTACATGGAATAAGGAAAGGAATCAAGGAAGGCCTCTGGGAGGAGGTGTCATTTTAAGTAGCCATGGGGAGTCTGGACTTTAAGTTCCATGAGTGCAGGGTCTGTGGACTCTCTTGCATACCACAGAATCACCAGTGCCGAGCATAGTCCTTAGCCCACAATGGGTGCTCCATCAATATTTATTATGGAAAGAAGGGGTTGGAATTTGGCTATGTAAAGATGATTTTGATGTTTTAAAGAGAATGGAACAGTCTTTGAATGGAGGAACAGAAGGGAAGATGAAAAGAGGAATCATGTCTGTCTACAAATGTATAAGAAGAAGATATTCATGTGTTAATTCCAGCTTTCTCAATATACCTGATTATTCTAGTCACAGGCAGTGAGTCTTTGTTGAAAATGAGAGAGATGGGGACATGGAACTTGCTCTTTCCCCTTATCCAGTCATATCTCTTTAGCATTGAGAGCTGGGTTATACGCTTCATGCAAGGACACTCTTAGAAAAGAAAGAGGTGAGAGAAGGGCAATGATATGCTTCTTTGAAAGGGAATTTGATTACCCTCTCCTCTGTTAGGTGGTGAGAAGAAACCCACTAGAGAGACTGTAAAATCTTCTTGTCATTTTCAAAGGCAATCTAAGGGCTTGGGTGCATTAGCGGAGGCTGCAGTGTTGTCATGGTGAAAGAATATTATCCCGCACCTGCCTGACCTGGTCGCAGGTTTTACAGACACAAAACAACAGAGACTCGTGAATAGTCAGATAAAGAAGGGAGGGGAAGGAGGGAGGTACTCTATAGCATGGTCTGCTGCCCATTTTATTGACATTTATTTTAGAGCATTTAAAAAAATCACTTTTCATTGCACAGGTTAAAGAGAAACCAAGAACACCCACAATATGATGAAAATCCTTGAGGCTTAGGCAAATTTAGACAAAGGCTAAATTGATAAATTTCATAACAGATTTTTTGTGTGTGTATGTGTGTAGGGGAGTCTATAATAACAAAATGGCTAAGCACAATTACAGTTACAATGGTAATTGTAAATGACTTCAGTCCATATCATTTCTGCATTTTCAAAATTGTTCTGACATTCCTGAATGTCTGTTTTATTGATAATGTAGCTAAAATTTGAACATATTTCAATTTTATTCTCCGCATTATATTATTATAGATTAATGACTTCTCTATGGATACTATTTCACTATATCACATTTTTGGTACCTTTTTATGATATATATTCATACACTTAGTGTGCCTCAATTCTGATTGTCTCTGGTTGGTCAAGCCTTTTTTTCTTGGCTTGATAGTAAGTTCCATTTGGGTAGATTCAATATCTGATCCAACTGTAGCCCCTGATGTGACAAGCATAGTGCTTGACAAAACATTGTTGTTAAAAGTCTATGGGATTTAATTAAAGTGAAATTGACATTTCTTTTGTTGCTATGGCATTTATTTATAATTGAGGCAGGAAGGTTGTGGAGATGCTGTTCTCTGTCCAACAACTGTTACCTTCTTTCTTGATGATAGAACCCAATTTTATTGGGATCAGCAGTATATCCAGGCCCAGAAAGTAAATAATGATTAATATAAACTAGGCAAAACATTCCCATTTCCTTTAACAGATTTTTAATTTCCCAGCATTCCTTGCAGCTAGGGTGGTCATGTGACCCATCATCCACTGAGATATAAGAGGAAGTTGGTTGGTATGGGCAGGTTCTGGAAATGTTGATGCTTCCTGTCTTTCCCTTTCCTTTTGCTTTGAACATAGACCTGATGCCTGGAGATGCAGTGCCCATTTTGTTATGATGAGACAAGTGTGAAGATACAAATGAAGAAAGAAAGATTCTCGTTCTTGGAGCGTATCGTTAAGTAGCACAACTAATGCCAGCAACCACCTACCTCTGGACTTCTTATCTTGTGAAGGAAAAGAAACCCAATTGGTTATGGCCACAGTGTTAGGTTTCTGTTGCTGTTGAATTGAAGTAAAGTTGGTATAGTGGTGTCTCTATAGTAGGTCTCTCCATTTAAGGGGTATCTGTGACAGGAGAATGCTTGAAAACCACCCACAAGTGCCCCTCATCGGTGGTTCTAAGCAGCTCCTTGCTACCACCAAAAGACTTCAGCTTCCATTGTGCTTATTATTTTACCTGGCCAGTATCTTAAATTACATAAAGTGCTACATTTGGCACATAGTTTTATAAATAGCATTATGTTGTATGTACTTCTCTGTGTTTCTATGTGGTCTATCAGTTATTCATTTTTAGTAACAGTAGCTGTCTCCCAATGACAGTGATGCCCTGTTTATTTGCAGAGCCAATTACTAATGTTGCTTCTCCAGCATGGAAAACCAGTAGACGTATGGGGTCTGGACCAGCAGGTCCCAAGCCCGTCTTATCAGGATCACCTGGAAAAACTTCAAACAAACAAACAAACAAAACCCAACTGTAGAGATTCTGACTTTATGTCTAGGATTGAGCCCTTATTTTTACAAGCTCTCCAGAGGGTTTGGATGATCAACCAGGGTTGAGAATCTCTGTGGTAATTCTATGATCCAGTTCTTTTATCAAAATAAGGAAAAAGTATAATCAGAACTGATTTCTGTAAGCCTAGTATCAGGAATAAGAGTCAAAAAAATTCAGGATGCTTGGATTGTTTCACTCTGACTTAACTGTTGTGAATGTTTAATTTCATTTATAATATTCTGAAGTTATCTTATTTTTTTGATTTGTTACTGGGTTCTGAGTCTTTCTGGGCTTTGCACCTTTGGTCACTCTGCTGCCAAGTAATCTGGGGCTTCACAGTATAGATAGAAACCTTTGTTTAAGTGTTTTCCTAATCATTTTCATTAGATCTTTTTTTAAATGGATCTATGTTCATTCTTGAGAGGTAGTTTGGGGTCTTCTGTTGTTTTCAGAGTAAACCAAGCCTTTCCATTCTCACTTTGCTTGTTTAAAACTAAGATGACTTTGAGGTCATATATCCTTCATCAGTTCATGATGGTTTCCCTTCAGAAAAGACCCATGTTCACAGTGGATGCCACAGCAGAACCAAAGTTCTATCTCCCATTCTCTGCAGTTCAGGCCATTTAGCAGTGAATGAAGTTCTTACTCATTTTTTAGAAGTCTGATTCATTAATTCATCTGCCTTGGAGAGTCTTCTTAAAGAGACCCAGATGAATGTAGTAAACATAACTGAAGTAAACCATTTTGAAAGAATGTATGTGTCTGTGGGTCATCTTTATAGCCAAAGTTTTGAAAAAATGGAGTTTGATTCCTGTGGAAGTAGTGAGTTCCCCATCAGTAGAAGTATTCAGACATAGATGAAATGACCATATGGAGATTTTTATATAGGGGTTTCAATATGCCATAAATTATTGGAGTATATGACCTTTAAAGTCTTTAAGAGGCAAACATGTTGATTTTTCACCCACTGGTTGTTCAATTATGGTATATTTAGGAACATATGATGGTCGGGGAAATTATTTTGTCCCTAATGTTGGGTAGAATTATGGTAATGTGTAAAAGGACTGGTTGTGTTTTACAGTTACAGGATGCTATATAGCTCAAATGAACATTAAATATTATCTAGCCAGGATGGCCTCAGGTTTCAACTTGTGTGCCAATTCTGACTGACTGCTAGGGTCTGCTTAGACTTATTTGTTGAGAAGGATTCTGATAATTTTCTTGAGCTTATGGGAAACAGTCTCGTGATTGGCTAATGATGTCTGCCCCAGGTACAGACTGGGGGTTTTGACGTGTGCTACGTATCTGCCATCCCTGCTGAAGGAACCTGTTCATTCTACAGTTTTAGGAAGGAAATTGGTGAGGTCAAGAGATTTGCTCAAAGAAACAAGAAGCATACTGACAGAGATGAGATTACCTCTGTAGTCCTCAGATGTGATTTGTGCTTTACTCGTTCTCACACTTTGATTCATTCATACAGTCATTTATTCAGCACATATTGTTGAGTATCTGCTATATGCCAGTCACTATTCTAGATGCTGTGGATACAGTAGTGAAGGAAGCAAATAAAAGGCCTGCCCACTTGGAGCTTACATGCTAATGGACCATATGGAGAATAAACAAAATAAAAAGTAAAGTATCTGGTATATTAGATGGTATTCTGGTTTGCTAAAGCTGCTGTTATGCAAAATACCAAAAATGGATTGGCTTTATAAAGGGGGTTTATTTGGTTACAAAGTTACAGTCCTAAAGCCATAAAAGTGTTCAAATTAAAGCATCAACAAGAAGATGCCTTCAACTGAAGAATGGCTGATGGCATCGAATACTTCTGTCAGCTGAGAAGGCATGTGCCTGGCATCTGCTCCAGGGTTCAGGTTTCAAAATGGCTTTCTCCCAGGATGTTTCTCTCTAAGCATCTGGGGGTGTTCTCTTAATTTCTTCCTGGCAAACTCTGGGCTAACAAAAGTACATTCAATGGCTGTTTCCAAATGTCTCTCTCAGCTGCAGCAGTCTGGGCCTGTGATGGCTCTTTTTAAAGAATTCCAGTAAACTAATCAAGACCCATGCTGAATGGGCGGGGCCACACCTCCGTGGAAATAATCTAATCAAAAGTAGTACCCAGAGTTGAGTGGGTCACATCTCCATGGAAACTCAATCAAAATGTTCCACACAACAAGATTGGATTAAAAGATCATGGTTTTGTGGTAAACATAATATATCCAAACTGGCACAGATGGTGATTAGTACCTTGAGAAGAATAAAATGGGATTAGAGGGAACGGGGCCAGATCATGGAGGATTTTGAGATCTGTTTTGAGGAGTTGGGTCTTTTGAGTGAAGCGTGATGGGGTGTTTAATGGGATTCCTTTGGCTGCTGTGTTGAGAAGAGACCACAGGAGGGCAGTGGGAGCAGCAGGAAGACCCCAGGCAAATAGTCTAGTCCAGGGGAGAAGAGGCCAGTGGTTTGGACCAGGAGGGTAGCCATGGAGGAGGAGGGAAGTGGTCAGGTTCTGGATGTATTTTGATGATAAAACTGAGTGGATTTGCTGATGAATGTGGATGGGAGAGAAAGAGAGAAATTGAGAATGACTCTGAGGTATAGAGCCTAGGCAGCCAGGAGGCAGTTGTCATTTATGTTGGGAATGTCACTGGGGGAGCAGGTTTGGAGAGTAAAATTGGGGATTTGTTTTTGACTATCTGAAACTAGAGATGTCTATTAGACAGAAATAGAGATGAGAAAATGACCAAGGACTGAATCCTGGGGTATTCCAGGTTAAGAAGTAGAGTAGATGAGATGAAATGAAACAAGAGAGTGTTGTGTCCTTGAAGTCAAATGAAGAAAAGTGTTTCATGAAGGAGGGAGTGATCGATTGTTTCAGATAACTTCAGCTAGATTAGGTAATACCTAACTGAGCATTCTCTTCTCTATTTATACTCATCCTCTTAGCGATCTGATCCAGTCTTTCTGCTATGACTCCCAAATTTATATCTTTAGCCTGCATGTCTCCTCCGAAATCTAGGAGTGTAGAGGCTAATCATCTCCACTTTGATGTTGTAGTAGACTTCTGTAGCTTCAGGTAATATCAAAACTGCAAACTGTTCATTGTAATTATCAAGGTCACCAGTGACCTCAATCTTGCTTACAGCTGTTTTGGGGAAATGGTGGGGAAAAATGCTTGACTCTAGCTGGAAACCATAAGTCCAGACAACTTTTTCAAGGAGTTTTGCTGTAAAGGGAAATAGAGAGAAAGGAACAGTAGGTGGAAGAGGAAGTAGGGATAAGACAAGATGTTTCTGAGATGAAAGATGTTGATCTTTTTGTCTGCTGATGGGTATGACTTGGTAGAGAGGGCACTTCTGGAGTGGTGTCCTAGAGTAAGAGAGAGGGATGGGATCTGGTGCACAAGAGTGGGTTCTGCCATAAATAGGCATGTGTCCAGTGCATCCAGAATCACAGGAGGAAGGCAGGGTCTCTGGGCACAGATGCAAGTCTGTGGGTCGGTGGGGTGGCAGCAGGTCAAGAAAGTTCTCTTCTGTGGCTTCCATTTTCTGGGTGAAATGGGAAGGAAGGCCATCAGCTGAAAGTGTCGTTGGGGGAAGATTGCAGGAACAAGTGAGGATGGGGAGTTACTGGAGGAAAGCTAGGATGGGGAAGGAGTTGCTGGAGAAGTGTGAAGTACATGCTAAGGAGGGTGGGAAGGTGAATGAATTAGTAAGGAAGGGGAAGCTGTCACTCATGAAAAGCTTGAAAAGTGCTGCTTCTGAGGACCCTGGGTTCCTGGATTTTGAGATTTTGAGATCTGCGGGGAGAGCTGAGTCATGCACAAGCCATCAGTGAGATCATTTTTCTAGGTTTTCGCTCCCCTCCCCTCCCTTCTCTTTCTTCCTTCCTTCGTTTCTTTTTCTCTGTTTCTCTCCCCTCTCTGTTTCCCTCTGTTTCTCTTTCTTCTTCTCCCACCCACTGTCCCTCTCTTCTTTCCTTCCTTCCTCTTTCTCATTCTCTTTGTTTCTTTGTCTCTTTTTCTTGAGTTTATCTTTGAGACACTAAAAAGGATCTGCTATTGGATTTATTCCTCTGCAATTGTCCTATATACATTTAAACAAATCACTTTAAAATACTTTAAAAATATTGACAGTGACGTGGCTAGAGGAAATTCCCCCATTTTTTTCCTTTAAAAAAAAGAAAAATAAAATTCCCCATGAATGACATTGGAATAGTGGCTTAAGTGTGACAGTCTAGGGTTTTCCTTGGCATAGTCAAATGGGATAATTCAGAACTTTCAGTCTTATTAATCAGTCGTCTTTAATTAAACTTTTCTGATTTTCACTGGGTTTAGCCTAGGGAACTGATTGTTGAGAAACAGAAAGAAATTGATGCATGTGGAAGCAATTTTCTTTTCTTTTGTGGTCGTCCCAGTTTCTAGAGGTTGCAGAGGGATTGTAGGTGTAAATTGGCCTAGTTTGATAGTCAATTATCATTTAAAATAATTTTGAATTGTTTAACAAGACAGATTATAAATAATTTTCTAATACTAAATTAGGACAAAATAATTAGCTGCTGTTTCCCATGTGTGGAGTATTTCAAGAGCAAATGTTTCAACTTGCAGCAGTTCAAACTTGAGCTGCATTTGTGAAGTTTACATTTTTAGTTACAACTCACTTTATATCAAAGGTGATGTGCTGATAGCTTAATTTACTTTTAAAATGTATTTGTGGCTTTTAATTGCAGTGTATTGGACATTTGTATTAAGAACATGAGGATTCATTCTCCGTAAGTAGGTAATTAGATCTTAAATGTTTATTTGCTCATATATACCATGTCTGTTTCCTGAAAGGTGACTAACCATGCAAACGAGGACAAAGTGGAAAGGGGAAGCTAAAGGTGATTCTGGCCAGAGGCAAATTTCTCAGCCAACCACACTGCAGCTGCCTTTTTATTTATATTCCTCTCTGGGGTCAGCTGAAAGGAGTGGAAAGGCATGCAAATCCCTGCATGAATGGGAAATGAGAAGAGAACTCATGTTTACTAGCAGTAAAAATATGCTTTAGAATCTGGCAAACCTGGTTCCAGTCCGGCTTCTTTCATTTATTAGCACCTCTGGTCAGCTACTCAACCAAGCATCAGCTTCCTCATCTGTAAAGTGAGGGGCAATAATAATGCTTCCCATTTAGGGCTGCTGCAAAGAATAAATAAGATAATGTAAGTGAACCCTTAGCACAGTGGTTCCCAACCAGGGATGGTTTCTTGGCAATGCCCAGAAACACTTCTGATCGTCACACAGGGTGGGAATCGGGGACTGTTACTGGCATCTAGTGAGAAGAAGCCAGGGATGGTGCTAAACCTCCTAAAATTCACAGGACAATCCCTCACAATGAAGAATTATTTAGTCCCAAATTTCTATAGTGCTGAAGTTGAGAAACCCTTAACTTAGCACAGTGCCAGACCCAGAGCAAAGTTACCAAAAGTATTAGTTCTTATCATCATCTTCGTCATTGTCATTGTTGACTAAAAATTTTCAATTACTTGCCAAATTTTCCCCCTTGAATGTATTTCTCATCCTCTTCTCTTCCTTACCTTGTGTACTGTTACCTTACAAGTGAAATTCTTTCTGTACCTCAAGCCTGAATTTCTGTCCCAACCTTTTCAAATACTTACCTGAATATTTTCTGATCTGCATACTTAACATTAGACCAAGCTTTCCTCACCAGCTCTCTCCTCTGTCTTCCCTTAACTCCCTATTGTAGAGTACGTGCCGCTGATAAGAGTTTGTGTTTTAGAGTCAGACTGTTTGGGATGAAGTCCTGGCATGACAAATAGAGAGGAGGCCCCACCCCAATCAAAATGATGGAGAGAAATACTCCAGGGCTCCACCCCCCACAGAAGCTGTGAACAACAAGCAGAACTGGCAGCTCCAGAAAACAGTAAAAGGATTGCGGTAACAGGATGAGTGCCATGGCAAGGAAAAGGCAACTTAAAAATGGTAGGATTTCCTGATACCCTTCCTGGCCCCTCCCTCACCCTCTCACCAGCTTGGTGTGGAGCCATCACACGCTCCCAATGTGAGTCCCTGGTCTGGTATTGGAGGGATCAGAGTAATTTTTGTGACTATGCTAGGGTGCATGCATGTCTGTGTATCTGCCTGTGAGTATCCTGAAGGACTAAACCAGGACATGCATCACAGTCTCACCATCACAGAACATTCCCTGCTTTTAGAAGTTGTTCACAGAGCTCTCCTGCAGAACACTGTAGGACAAATGACAAATTGCATCTGACTGGAGTAAAGAAGTTTCAGTTGTGAGACATATAAAGTAGCACCTGTGCTGTGCAAAAGCACTGTTTCATAGGGAAATGAGGACATTAGTATCTGTCTAAACAGGTAAATGAATTTGTAGGGCCATGTGTATATGTCAAGACAAGACTCATGTGCAGAAAAGGTGGAGAAGTCCCTACACTTTTGCCATGGGCTCTTATCTTAACTCATTGTATGACTAACCTCTGAAGGAGAGCATTCACACAGGTCAATTTGCAAAGTGAAGGAAATGTGTTTTCTTTTTATCCTTTTTAAAATGTTAGCTCCTGACGTTTACTCTGTCATACTGCCAGCTGCATACAAGCTTAAGGGACAGAAACTTCAGAGTCTAAATTCTGATGATAAATTGAAGTATCAAAATGCCCAGGTTGTAACAATAGATTACAAGACATTCAAAGAAACTGGAAGTGATGGACAATACAAAGGAGAAGATTAAAGCATTAGAAACCTTTAACGAAGAGTAACAGACATGGGACATGCCAGAGAAAGATTTTTTAAAAATCGTTCTAAATATGCTCATAGAGCAAAAGGAAAACATGGGCAAAGATCTTTAAAGAGCACTAGGAAAATAATGGATGAACACAAACAGAATATCAGAAAAGATATGGAAATTATGAAAGGGAACCAACAGGAGCTGAACACCACAGTGACAGAAAATTTTAAAATTCCCTAGAGGGGTTCAATAGCAGATTGGAGCTGGCAGAAAAAAGAATCAGTGAACTTGAAATTAAGAGAATGGAAATCATTCAGCCTGAGGATTAGAAGGACAAAAGAATGAAGAAAAGTGAAAAGAGCCTTGGAGACCTGTCAACTTTACCAATAAATGCATTGTGGGAGTCCCAGAAGAAGAAGAAAGAGAGAAAAGGGCAGAGAGAATATTAAAAAGTAAAATGTCTGGAAACTTCCCAAGTTTAACAAAAGACTTGAATAAAGAAACCCAAGAAGCTCACCACACTCCAAATAGGTTAAACCCAAATAGATCAACACCAAGAACTATTATAATTAAACTGTTATATGCCAAAGATAAGAGAATTCTGAAAGCTGCAAGAGCAAAGCAATGCATCACATATAAAGGACCTCAATAAGACTAAGTTTGATTTCTCATCAGAAACCATGGAGGCAAGAAGGTAGTGGGATGACATATTTAAAGTGCTAAAAAGAAAAAATTGCCAGCTAAGAATTCCATATCCAGCAAAACTGTCTTTCAAAAATATGGGAGAGAAAGGTATTCCCAGATAAACCAAAGCTAAGGGAGTTTGTCAGCACTAGATAGGCCCAACAAGAAATGCCAAAGAGGGTTCTTCAGGTTAAAAGAAAAGAACACCAGAAAATAGACTAAAGCTACATGAAGAAATAAAGTTCTCCAGTAAAGGTAACAGCAAGAGTAAATGTAAATGCCATTCCACTTTTTGCTTTCTAGAGGATCTAAAATGCAAACACAGAAAAAGTAATGATAAATCAATGGTTTTGGACTCATAATGTATAAACATGTAATTTGTGACAAGAACTACATAACTGTGGGGAAATGGAGGAATATAGGAACAAGTTTGTGTATGCTATTGAAGTTAAGTTGGTATCAAAGCAAATTTGATTGCTATAGTTTTAGGGTGTTAAATTTAAGCCACATGGCAACCACAAAGGAAATATAAGAAAAATATGCACAGAAAAAAATGAGAAAGATTCTAAAGGGTTCACTACAAAAGATCAACTAAATACAAAAGTAGGCAGAGATGGAAGAATTGAAAGACAAAAAATGTATGACTTAAAAAATCCAAAGAGTAAAGTGATAGAAGAAAGTCTCGCACGATCATCAGTTACTTTAAATGTAAATACAGGGTTAAATTCTCCAGTTAACAGGCAGAAATTGGCAGAATGGATTAATAAAGCATGACCCAAAGATGTTTACAAGAGACTTACCTTAAATTCAAAGACACAAGCAGATTGAAAGTGAAAGGATGGAAAATATATTCCATGAAACCTGTAATCCAAAGGGAGCAGGCTATATTAAGATTATAAAAATGGATTTTAAGTAAAAAACTGTTAAAAAGGACAAGGATATTGATAAAAGGGCCAATTAATCAAGAAGATATAATGATTATAAACACATAGGCACCAAACAACAGAGCACCAAAATATATGAAGCAAAGATTGACAGGTTTGAAGGAAGATATAGACAGTTTTATATTAAACATAGAAGACTCAATATACCACTTTCAATAATAGATTCAACATCTAGACAGAAGATCAATAAGGAAATAGAAGACTTGAACAATAGCATAAGCCAACCAGATCTAGATCTAGGAGACACGTATATAACACTTCATCCAGCAATAGCAGAGGATACATTCTTCTCAAGTGCACATGGATCACTCTCTAGGATAGACTGTATACTAGATCACAAAACAAGTTTCAATAAATTTAGAAAGATTGAAATTATATAATGTATCTTCTCCGGCCACAGTGGGATAAAGCTGGGAATCAATGACAGAGGGAGAACTGGAAAATTTACAAATATGTGGAAGTTAAACAATATACTGCTAAGCAATCAATGGGTTAAAGAGGAAATAACAAGGGAAATTAGGAAGTATCTTGAGAAGAATGAAAACAAGAACAAAGCATACCAAAAACTTGTGGAATGAGCATAGGCAGTGCTCAGAGGGAAATATCTAGTGCTAAGCGCTTACATTAAAAAGAAGAAAGATCTCGACTCAGTAAGCTGATCTCCCACTTTGAGGAACTAGGGAAAGAACAAACCAAATCCATAGTGAGCAGAAGGAAGGACATGATAAAAAATAAAGCAGAGATAAATGAAATAGAGAATAGAAAAACAATAGAATCAATGAAACTAAAAGTTGGTTCTTTGAAAAGATCAGTGAAATTGACAAACTTTTGACTGGAATAACAAAGAAAATAAGAGAGAGGACACAAATAACTAAAATCAGAAAATGAAAGGGAGGACATTCTATAAGGACATTATTTCCTTACAGAAATAAAAAGGGTTATAGGAGAATATTATGAACAATTTTACACCAACAAATTAGACAACCTAGATGAAATGAACAAATTCCTAGAAACATACAAACTACCTAGACTCACTCAAGAAGAAACAGAAAATCTCAACAGACCAATAAAAATTAAAGAGAATTAGTCAATAATCAAAAACTTCCCCCAAAGTCTGGGAATGGATGGCCTCACTGGTGAATTTTACCAAACACTTCAAGAAGAATTAATACCAATCCTTCTCAAACTCTTCAAAAGAATTGAAGGAGAAAGAAAACTTTTTAATTCATCTAAGAGGCCAGCATCACCCTAATACCAAAGCCAGCTAAAGACTCTACAAGAAAAGAAAATTACAGACCAATATCACTTATGAATACAGATGCAAAAATCCTCAACAAAATAGTAGCAAACAGAATCCATCCAACTGTAAGTGATCAGGTAGGATTTATTCCAGGAATGTCAGGGTGGTTCAACATAAGAAAATCAATGTAATACACCACATTAACAGAATGAAAAAAAAAAAAAAACTGCACAATTGTCACAATTGTTGCAGAAAAGGCAATTGACAAAATCCAGCTAATTTGCTTGATAAAAACATGCAGAAAAATAGGAATAGAAGGAAATTTTCTCAGCATAAGGGTCTTCATATAAAAAACCCACAGCTAACATCATACTGAACGGTGAAAAGCCGAAAGATTTCCTTCTAAGATCAGAAAGAAGGCAAGGATGCCTGCTGTCACCATTGCTATTCAACATTGTGCTGGAAATCCAGGCATTGCTACCTGCTGGAAGTGTGACCTTAGGCAAGTTTTCTCTGCCTCACTCTTCTCATCTGTAAATGGAGATTAGAGTTATATCTTCTCTTAGGGTTATTGTGAGGATTAAATGAAATGGACTGTGTAACGCTCTTGGCTCAGTGACTGGTACAGAGAAGGTGCTCAGTATATATTACTTCATGAGTGAATGGAAGCTGCACCTTGTTCTGCTTTTTGTTTTCTGTATGGTTGAGCTTTGGCTAAAATTCATGAGAAATGAGCTATCTTGATAAATATGAAACAATACAAAAAGGTTTCTACTGGGTAGTCAGGGGGGAAGTGCACTAACCCTGTACTGTCCAGTATGGTAGCCATGAGCCACATATGAATTTTGAGACTTCGAAATATGGGGTGTCTCAATTAGTGTGACATACATACTGGATTTAGAAGACTTTATACCAAAAAAAGAATCTAAAGTACCTTAGTAATTTTTAATATTGATTACATGTTGAAATATTTTAGATATATTCATTTAAAATAAATTATTAAAATTAGTTTTATCTTTCTATTTTTGTATTTTAAAAATGTGGTTACTACCAAATGTAAAATTACATAAGTGGCTTGCATGTTATTTCTTTTGGATAGTGCAGTGGAGGTGCCCCGTGATTGTTTCTGGCACACTGAGGGTCAGGGCAAAGTAGGAATGGTGGCCTGTTTATCTGAGCTTATTTGGTTGCTTTGTAAATCTGGGGACGTGTGGATGGCTTTAGGCTCTCTTTGGAATTTGGAATCATATGAAAGAAATGTTTCCTATGTGTATAAATCCAGAGTGCCTGTGGAGAACTAATTTCAGGAGCCTTTGTTTCTAAAATGGAAGGCATTGAGCTCTTGGGAGGGTGCCTGCTCTCTGAGGCTGCTTTTGTGATCTGGTCCAGTGACTTGTAAAAACATGAGGTGTATGCAAACACATGTGTGTGCACACACACACTTCTTCCACTTAATTGACCACATTTGGGGGGGTGGTGATCTTCTTTTGTGAGTTGTGTTTTAAAGATGGTTAGAGTGAATGCATCCTCATAATGCAGAGATTCTCATGTGGTTGTTTTTTAATACAATATGTTCTCCCATTTGATACCTTTCAGGGCCTAATGTGTGAAGTGATTAATTCTATTTAAAGATAAAAATCGGTTGTAACTGTATGCATAATATTGCTCTGCAGGTGTTGATCTCTTAATTTATATTTGAAAGTTTCTACATGGCCTTTCAGAATTCAGTTGTCAGGTTGACAAATTGACAAGTGAGATGATAATCTGATATAAAGAAATCTTTGAATGGGGAAGGTTATGGCAGCAATCTCAAGGTTGTAACATTTTAAAAGTAACCTGAATAGAGCCCCAAAGATCTGGTATTTGTTTCTCTCTGCATTATAGACATTTTGGAAAATGCAGACAAGTATATCAAAGAAAATTAAAAAGGATCGTATTCCCCCATCTAGTGGTTATCATTGTTTATGTTTTGATGCATTTCTTTCTTGTTTTTTTTTTTTTTTTTAATACATATTTCCTATACTCACTTGGCTAATATATACTGAATTCTTGTCATCTGGCAGGGACCGTATCAGACACTGAGAACGCAGTGATGACTGACACAGACACTGGTCCCCACTTCTAGTGGGAGGGTGCTTTGGGAATACCGAAGTACCATTATAATTATACGCGTCTCTTACCCTTGCAAAAGGAAATCTAGGGGGAAGCCAATGGATCTTGTGTCTCCTGAATTATATTTTAAAAACAGTCTCCAGTTTATTGTGACTTCCTTATTTATTACATTTTTCTGTCAGTTCTTAGAGAGGATCTGCTATCATCCTCCCTTACCCAGCCCGTCTTATCCCGAGCCCACTGCCAAGAGACAGCTGCCTTCTTTTGTCTCGTGTTTTCTGGGAGCAAGCTCAGCTTCACCCATTGGGAAGGATGATTTTCCTTTACAACATCAGTGTTACCATGTCAGAGCTTCTGGGCTTTGGCAGTAAATACCCCATTGTCTATTTCTCTTGTGAGAAACAAGAGATGTTTGGAAGAGTTAGGTGGGTATTAACTTGGGCAACCTACTTTGATATGTGTTTAGTTATCTTTTGCAGCATAACAAATTTCCCCCAAACTTAGTGCCTTGAGGTATTTATTACCTCAGTTTCTGTGGGTCAGGAATCTGGAGGCAGCTTAGCCAAGTCTCTGGTTCTGGGTCTCTAACAGGTTGTAATTCATGTGTCACCTGGGGCACCAGTCTCATCTGAGACTTGAATGGGGAGGGATCTGTTTCCAGGTTCTTCCATGAGGGTGTTGGTAGGATTCAGGTTCCTCAGGGCTGTTGGCTGTTGACTTCCCTCTGTTCCGTGCCATGTAGGCCTCTCCACAGTCCAGCTCACAGCACAGCAGCTGGCTTCCCTCAGGATAAATGAGCAAGAGAGGGCAAGAGAGAGAAATCAGTCTCTAATATTCTAACCTCAGAAGTGACATCCCATTCCTTTCGCTGTATCCTGTTCAACAGAAGAAAGCCACAAGGTCAAGGGAGGGAATTATACACGGCCACGCACACCAGGAGGTGGGGATCATTGGGAACCATTTTAAGAAGCTTCTGAATCCCTCATCCTTCATGGTTCCTCCCCCAACTGATATTCCCATAAGATTATCATCGTAAGTTCCTCTCCCTTTGTCATTAACTGGTTGTCTTCCATCAACAGCCTAAACAACGAGGGCAGTGACCATGTCTGTCTTGCCCTCTGCTGTGTCTCCAAGGCCTAGATTTGTCACACAAAACAGATATTTTGTGTATATTTTTTGAAGGAGTGGATGAGGCCACAGGTTCAGTAAAAAGTTCCCTTTTCTGCTCACTAGTGCCAGATTCTTCCTCCTCTTGGGTCTTCAGGACCTACCCTGTTTGCTTGACCACAGCCAGGGACCCTTCACTTGAGATCTGGTCGCTGCTTGCCCCTTCAGACATGATGTTTTGGGAGCCCCTTTGGCTCTAAATTTTGCTGTCCCTGGTCACTGTATGTAATTCTCCTTGGCTCTGTCTGCCTTTCTTGCCCCTTTCTCATACCCAGCCCTGGCTCCAGAATCCTGGACCTCCCCAAAGAGAGAGATATCAGGGAGAGATTGCTATGTAAAACTCCCTTGTTATGGACAGACAAGACCTTGGGTACAATAGAGACAACAGATAAGACAAGTGATGACTTTGGGAGCATCCTGGGTCCCTTCCCTTGATGTAAAATATCAAGGAAGACCATGCAGAATGGCTGTCCTCATCCGTTCCCCGAAGTGTAAAAAGGTGCCCTTCCTAGCCACTGAAAAATAAAAGGCAGAGATAACTGGACTAGTCGTTTCCCCCCTTTCCTACTTATTTTTAAAAAAGTTTTGTTGAGATATTTTCACACACCATACAATCCATCCAAAGTGAACAATTGGTGGCTTTTAGAATAATCACAGAGTTGTGTGCTTATCACCACAATCAATTTTAGAACATTTTCATTACTACAACAAGAAAACCCCTAGCAGTCACCTGTCAATCCTTCTGTAGCCCTACATAACCACTAATCTAATTCTGTCTCTATAATTTATTTCTATTTACATTTTGTGTAAATTAAATCATACAATATTTAGTACTTTGTGTTTGGTTTCTTTCACTTAGTGTAATATATTTTTAAATTATTGTTAATTATTTTTTTAATTAGGTTGTAGGTTTACAGAAAATTCATGTAAAAAATACAGCATTCCTATATATCCCCCTATTGTTGACACTTTGCATTAGTGTGGTACCTTTGTTACCACAGTCATGAAAGAATATTAAAATATTACTGTTAACTATAGTCCATTTTTTCCCATATTACCACCTAATTATTAACAAGTTGTAATACTGTCGTATATTTGTTATATCAAGAAAGAACATTCTTATATTTGTACTCTTAACTACAGGGGACTAGTCATTTTTAAAAGAAATGTAGAGACAGGAACTTTCCTTACTGTGTTGGTGGTTATGACCTTTGCTCTGTTTCTTTTCCTATTTTCTTTCTTCATATCCTTCCTGGTTGACCTTTATTCTTCTTTCCCGCCTTCTGCTGTGCAGAAGCTGTTTCAGAAAGGCTTATAAATAGTAGGGGTACTAATAGCAAGACTCTGGAGTCATGCTGCTTAGGTCTATGATTTACTGATTTCTTGACCTTGGGCAAGTTACTTCTCTAAGCCTCAGTTTCCTCATCTGTAAAATGTACATAATGATGGAACCCACCTTTAAGGTTGAGAGGGAAAAATATATGAAATGATGCACTCAAAGCAATAAACGTATGGCCTGACATACAGTAAGCACTTAGTGTTAGCTTTATTTATTGGATTATATTTACTAGATGGCCTCTCTCACAGACCCTACCCCCCGACTCCCCCGCCTCCAAAGTGTGAACTTGAGTAAGGGTGTTATTATAAGAAAAAATGGAGACAGCTCTGCTTTAGACCAGAAATCAGCAAAGTAGGGCCCAAGGGCCCATCTCCTGTTTTTTATATGGCACACGAGCTAAGAATAGATTTTACATTTTTAAATGCTTGGAAAATGTAAAGAAGAATAATATTGCAAGACACATGAAAATTCCATGAAATTCAAATTTTCGTATTGTTAAGTTTTATTGGAACACAGCCCCACTCTTTTATTTAGGTATTGTCTGTGGCTGCTTTTGCAGAGTGGGTATGTGGTAGAGTTGAGTAGTTGTGAAAGAGACTGTCTGGTCCACAAAAACTAAAATATTCATTATCTGGCCTTTTGCGGAAAATGTTTGCTCACCCTTGCTTTAGAGCAATGTCCTGCTGTTTCAAGCATCAAGCTGGGAGGTGGGGGAGTGATGAGATGGGGGAGCTGGAAAGCTCTCCAGCTAATCCCCCATTGAGTCCTCTTATGCTCTCATGGTATGGTGATGTCCTAGATTGTTAATATCCTCCGTTTAATTTAGGAGGTAGCACACCATAAGGTTGATTAGACTAAATTACTTTCAAATTCCTTTTCTTTGTAGTGTATAGAAATTGGCTATGAGTAAAAATAGCAAGTTATTGAAAAAACTTCTGAAATAGCACACAAATATTAGTATGATGTATAGATTTTTTTTTTTATTCATATCAGCCTGGCGTCCATATAATTTTACAGAATTAAAATATATTAGTTAAATTTCATTAATATTATGCTGAAAGACACTGATGAAATGCTGGCCTGGTGCATAAAATAGACTATTACAATATATGAAATTACTCTACTGGTTATCATCTCAAATAATTTGGAAGGCAATTGCTGTCTCAAAGTTAATTTTAAAACCACAGTAAGTTGAAACAATAAAAGAAATTTATATCCCATATTTGTTGAAATATAAAGTGTATTTAATTAGAATTTGCATAACATTAATAGCTGACTTGATACAAATTAAAATTTAGCATCTAGAATATAGTGAGAGCTCACTGAGTATTAGATGTGTTATGATGATGGTAATTCTCCTTAGCAATATTATTTAATGTTTTAGATGTCCTGCCATTATTGGGAATGTGAGCATGTTATGGGTTCCACCTGTTTGGAGCCATGCTGCGGCTTGCCATTTGTCCAGTTCTCTTAAGTTTGGAAGCATGGAACACCTCTTAGCCACAGATCTCTTTAGCTTATTTCCCTGGGGGCAAATCTCTTAGCTTCCAAATCAGATGTGTGTGTGCACTTTGCTGAAGCCCCACAGGTCTGTACATGTCCTTCACAGAGCACAGGCTGGCATACAGCGTGAGAGACACTAGGACCAGGTGGCACAAAGACCTCTTCGTGCCTTCCCAGCTTTTTCAAGTCATGGCATATGCAGAAAATGATAATGTTTTGTGTGGTTCTCGGGGTGAACCAATGAGGTTGCCCGTGGCAGAGACGCCTGACTGGTGGGATGGAGATCAGTAACTTCTCAGCATACCTATAACCTTTCATTTGTTTGTGGCAGTGGCCTGGCACATGACTCGTAAGCTCTAGGTCTGAGTGGAATGTGGGTGGAGTGGTGGGATGTTTGGCTACCAAAGGAGGCCAGGTTTATCTGGGAAAGTAGTATTTGTAGGTGGTAGCAATTGTCCTGAACCATTGGGGGAGAGAGGTGAGAATTTGGTACCTTACTAAAGAATGCCCCTCCTTATGTGGCTGCTGGAATTTCTTGTGTCTTGCACATGGCCATGCTTTTTTACGTGTGGGTGTGAGTGTGTTCATGGTTGTGTGTAGTGTGGAAATAAATGAAGATTACCCAAATAAGAACAAACAGAGGCTGTTTATTCAATGCTTTTTACAGCATGGAAAGCAGCTACCATCAGTTGTGTTTGTCGGAGACTTACAGGCAGGCAGGGGAGTGGGAAAACTTTACAGTGAAAAAAGGGAAGCCTTCAGGTATGTGTGCTCTGATTGGAGGTTGTTGGTAACGCTGGAGGCAGGCTAGCTAGAAGCCAGGCATCTTACATGACTGGTTTGGGGAGAATATTTGGCTTTTTCTTGATTGTCCTGAGTTGGAAGTGAAGACAAAAACATAGGGAAGCTGGCAGACATTTACCAAATCCCGGCTGATTGCTGCAGGGGTTGTGGTTTGGCTTCCCACAATGGTGACTGCAGAGGTTGTGGGTCAGAGTTCTGTTGTCATATGTGGTCTGGCCATGACCATTTTTTTCCTGCACATTTTATTGAGATATATTCACATACCATATAATCCATCCAGGGCGTATAATCAGTGTCTCAGAGTGTCGTCACCTAGTTGTGCAATCATCATCACACTCAATTTTAAACCATTTTCATTGCTCCAAAAAGAAAAATAGCAGATAGATAGAAAAGAAAACCCAGAACACCCCATAGCCCTTAGCCTCCCCTGTTACTGACCCTTAGTATTAGTGTGGTACACCTGTTACTATTCATGAAAGGATATTAAGATATTACTGTTAACTATAGTTGGTAGCTTGCAATAAGTATTTTCCCCCATATATTAATCTCTTATTAACTCATTGTACAAGTATTGTACATTTGCACTAGATCATGAAAGAACTGTTTTATATTTGTAGTATTTATCTTTAAACAATGTTTAAATTAATCTTAAATGATAGCTATTAAACCTCTAGCTTTCCTTCTGATGACCTACATGACTCTAAACAACCCCTTTCAACTAAATTCACCTACAGTTCAGCACTATTACTTATGATCCCAATAACAAGCTACCTTCACCTCTATCCATTTCCAGCATTTAAGTTCAACCTTGTTAAAAATTCTGTGCATGATAGGCAACCGCTCCCCATTCTCTAGCTTCAGTCTATCTCTTGGTAACCTGTATTCTATGTTTTATGACTATGAGTTTACGTATTTTGGTTAGTTCATGTTAGTGAAATCATATAATATCTGTCCTTTTGTATCTGACTTATTTCACTCTGCATTATGTCCTCAAGGTTCAACCATGTGGTCACGTTGTTTCAGGACTTCATTCCTTCTTACTGCTGAGTAATATTCCATTGTATGTATATGCCACACTTTGTTTATCCACTTATCGGTTGATAGACACTTGGATTGTTTCCATCCTTTGGCAGTCATGAACAATATCACTATGAACATTGGTGTACAAATGTCTGTTCTTATCCCTGCTTTCAGATCTTCTCGGTATATACCTAGTAGTGTGCTGAGTCATAGGACAACTCAATGTTTAGTTTTCTGAGGAACCGCCAGACTGTCGCCATGACCATTTTTATATTTAGTTTCTCAGTCCTCCCTTCTCATTCTTCTCTCACTTTTGAGCAGATGACCTGTTCAGGAAAGGTTAGCCATCCAGACCTTCTTCACTCAGTGATGGTCCAGTTGTCTCCATGGTCAACTGTATCACAGGATCTTCTTGACTTTTTTGCTGTCTTTTTAGCATGGCAGTCATGTGATGAGAGAATGCCAGTGCAGAAGCATTTAGGACTCTGAATAGAATGCAGTTACCAGCATTATGGCAACTGTCACATAAATGAGAACAATTAATAGTTTCTGTAACATGTTTTAGAACCAGGAAAATCAGTTATCCAATCCAGGCCAAGTGTGGTAGTTTGGAGCTGTTATGTATCCCAGAAAAGGCCATGTTCTTGTAATCCATCCCCATGGGTGCAGGCCTTTTATAGGTGGGATATTTTGATTAGTTTATTTCAATTGCGATGTGACCCACCTCATTCCAGGTGGGTTACTGCAATCCTTTATGAGAGGATAAAAGACAGAAAAAAGCTAAGACAGGTCATAGATGAAAAGCCCTAGAGAGCTAAGAGAGGGCTGACAGAAGCTGAGAGAGGAAGCCACTGGAACTAGAATCTGAAAGCAACAAAACCCAGGAGTGAAGGACTAGCAGATGCCAGCTATGTGCCTTCCCATGTGACAGAGGCATTCCAGATGCTGGCGGCCTTTCTTCAGAGTCCAGTATTATCCTGTTGATGCCTTAATTGGGACATTTTTATGGCCTAAGAATTGTAAATTTGTAAGTTACTAAATCCCCATTGTGAAAGCCATCTCGTATCTGATATACTGCATTCTGGCAGCTTTAGCAAACCAAAACACCAAGGAAACAAATCCCGCAGGCCTTGAGAATCAACCTTAGAGAGCCAAGTAATTGTTCCTTAAACAGTGTTTAGTCTGTTCTATGTTGCTTTGATCCAAGTTTAGCAACAAGTATTAGCAATGACACAGATGACACCATGACTGACCAACAAGAAATCTAGAACAACGTAATTGTCCACCACTAAGTCTGCCAGTGAGTTGAGTCTGGCTGTACTTCACCTAGGGAGAGGGGGTATCATTAATAATTACCACCAGAATTAGTGAAAAGCTTCTTACAGACATTTCTATTTGCATGATTCTCACTATTGGAAACACTGCGCTGATTATCTGCATAAACGAGTCAGTAATTCCCCCAGGTAGAGTTCCTGAATAATCATGATGGGGTGGCCTCATTTTCTAGCTTGCATCTGAGTTGGAAGTTCCAGCCTTGATGATTTATAGAATTAGAGTCTCTGTGTACAGATAAGTCTTGGAATATTGTTTTTAAAGTGAATGCAATATTTTAAGGCAAACAGGATCAGCCTCCTGGCCACAAAAGAATTACTATTTATCAGGGACTTATGGGGTTCCAGGAAAAAAGATTTTCATGACACAATTCAGAAGTCATTAACTAGGTTACATATTTCAACCTCTGATAGGCTCCTCCAGATGGCAAGAATTTAGCCCATTGCCATACAAAGATAGTTAAATTCAAATTTAGAATTATCTAGGAACTGGTCAATATATTATAATAAATGGTTCTTTTCCTAGCAAAAAGGTGACTATCAAAATCACAGGTTGATTTACTTACGGTCATTTGCCCATGTAGATGGCAGTGGGAAATCCATTGGCTATAAATCTGTATGGTCTCATCTGATCAGACCAGAGCTGCCAGAGGATTTTATCATGGAGGCAGGTGATGGGTGGCATATCCAGCAGTTGAAAGGCTACTGTTTGAGATAATCTAAGAATGAGCATTTCTGAACTAACAGTTATAGTAAAGAGAAAGAAAATAGAAAAAGGGCCATTATGGGTGGATAACAAGCAGGGGTCTATAGAAGATGAGACTTAATGGAACAAGTTGGAAAACTTTTTTTTTTTTTTTTTTTCAGTTTTTCAGCAGATGAAAAGTTAAACATGAATTAGAGGTCTTGGTCCAATGTCTTGGGTGGAGCCTCTCATCTATATGACGTCATTAGCTTGTTCTGAAGATCTTAGCTGTCTACCTCTGAAAATTGGCTGCTTCTTAAGGATTTCTAAGAATTCTCTATTGGAGGTCTCATGTTGGAGTAGCCTTCCAATTGCGTGGATTTCTGCATAGCTTCTTTAGTTGTGTTGCATTGCTGTATTTATAGCTAATAGCCAATAAGGTCCTTTCCAATAGGTTTAAGATCAGTTTTTCTCTGATGTTTCTTCCAATATAAAAAATCTCCTAGTTGAAGATCATGAAGAGGCTGTTTAGGAAGATGTAGAGAGGAGCATAACCTCAGCTAAAGCTGCTTGTTTGACATAATGATCTGCTAGAGCATTTCCTTTATCTTTCGTATTATCTCTTTTTGCATGGGCCTCACCTTTATAATAGTCACCTCTTTAGGAAGTAGGAGTGCATCCAAAAGTTGCTTAACTTGTCTGTTTTTTTTTTTTTTAATCTTCATTTTATTGAGATATATTCACATACCACGCAGTCATACAAAACAAATCGTGCTTTCGATTGTTTACAGTACCATTACATAGTTGTACATTCATCACCTAAATCAATCCCTGACACCTTCATTAGCACACACACAAAAATAACAAGAATAATAATTAGAGTGAAAAAGAGCAATTGAAGTAAAAAAGAACACTGGGTACCTTTTTCTGTTTGTTTCCTTCCCCTATTTTTCTACTCATCCATCCATAAACTAGACAAAGTGGAGTATGGTCCTTATGGCTTTCCCAATCCCATTGTCACCCCTCATAAGCTACATTTTTATACAACTGTCTTCGAGATTCATGGGTTCTGGGTTGTAGTTTGATAGTTTCAGGTATCCACCACCAGCTACCCCAATTCTTTAGAACCTAAAAAGGGTTGTCTAAAGTGTACGTAAGAGTGCCCACCAGAGTGACCTCTCGGCTCGTTTTGGAATCTCTCTGCCACTGAAGCTTATTTCATTTCCTTTCACATCCCCCTTTTGGTCAAGAAGATGTTCTCCGTCCCACGATGCCGGGTCTACATTCCTCCCTGGGAGTCATATTCCACGTTGCCAGGGAGATTCACTCCCCTGGGTGTCTGATCCCACGTAGAGGGGAGGGCAGTGATTTCACCTTTCAAGTTGGCTTAGCCAGAGAGAGAGGGCCACATCTGAGCAACAAAGAACTTGTCTGTTTTTAATGCAGGTTTCACCAGAGGTGATAAAATCCCTTTGTTTTTAAAGCATCCTGATACCATGTTGTATTTCAAAAGCATGCCTGATGTCTGGATATGTTTGCATTCTGGCTTTTGGATAGTTGATAAGCTCCAAATGCAAGAAATTCTTCTGCTGTCTGAGCTGGTTTTGCCTCAGGTAAAAGACTGTATTCTACAGGAGAGCTTAAATTAGTGAGCATATATTCTGCTTGAAAACTGCCAGTTTTGGTTTTGAGTATGATCAGGACAAATACTGTTAGATCAGGATTCTCAATAGGAGTCTTTAATAAATCTGAGTGAGGTACAGAAAGTTCCCTAACTGAGGTAAGATAATTGTAAGGTTCCCCTTCTCTGGTAGGGGCAGGAGAATGGCAGGATTCAAGGTGTTGTAGCAGTGAACGGTAATGCGAAGAGGAGAGAGTAATAGAATCTCACAGGAGTTTAATTGGCTGGATGGAAAAATTTGTGAGTAACCAGTCAGTAGTAATGTCTGTACTGTGTGAGGAAGCATGAAGTCAAGTGGGAAACCTAGAGATAGTTCAGCAGAAATCTTGACAAGCTTTGTGGTGGCAGCCATTGCCATAACACGGGATAAAGCCTTTGCAACTGGGTTAAGGGTAGGGCTATAGTAAGTGATGGTTTTTGATGGTTCCATGAAGTTGAGTTAAAACCCCAAGGACTGTACAGATCACTTGTGCACAAATAGACATAAAAGTTTTTTATATTAGGATGTCCTAATTTTCAGGCTGCTCTGACAAATACCACTTAGTAGGTAGGCTAAAACAATGAAAATTTATTGTCTTCATGGTTTTGGAGGCTGAAAGTCTTTTTTTCCCAGGTTGGGTAGCATTCTTGCTGACTGTAAGTCCTTGGCTTTCCAATTACATGGTGACGTCCTCTCCTTTCTCTTCCAGGTTCTGTCAACTTCTAGTTTCTCATTCCTCCCATTGGCTTTCTCTTCATAAGGCCCCCAGTAATAGTTTTAAGACCCATCCTGATTCAGCTGGCCACACCTTAACTAAAAATAGCATCTTCAAAACGTCTTAATTACAATGAGTTCATACGCACAGGAATGGGATTAAGACTAAAGCATGACCCTACCCTCCTACCACCGTCCCACCCTTGGGTGCAGGACTCATTCCACAGGAGGGAAGGAGGCTGTTGGAGGGCCTTCTTTAGGTTACAGAAGGCATGTTTACATTTGCTCTCTCAGAGTCTCTTACTGAGGACTTAGTCAATTCATGAAGAGATGTCCCAATCTCAGAAAAATTTGGCACCCATTGTCTGCAATGTCCAGTTAAATATAGAAATCCTCTCAATATAGAAGTCCTCTCAATTATCATTTTGTGAGGGGTCTAGGATAAATTTGGATAGTCTTTCATTAGGAGAGAGTGTTTTTCCTTCCTTAGATAGGTCATGCCCTAAATAATGGACTGTATTTGGCAAAAATTGTAATTTATCTTTTAAAACTTTATGTCTCTTTGCTGCAAAAGCTGAGAACAAGTAAGTGGGATCCTTTTTACAAGCTTCTTTTGTCTCAGAACAAAGTGGAAGATTATATACATATTTTAAGGGAACTGATTCATAAGCGAAATTTAGATCTTTTAAGTATTGTTTGAGGACTTGGGAAAAATAGGTGATGGCTTCAGTGAGCCACTAGGACATGACTGTGCAGGTATAGTATTGTCCGTCCCAGGCAAAGGCAAAAAGTATTGACTGTCCTGGTTTACAGGCATGCTGAAAAACACAGCCAAGGTCTACTACATAAAGCAGCTGACTTCAGGTGGAATGGATGACAGGAAGGTGTTTGGGTTAGGTGCTACCAGGAAGTAAGGAATAACAGTTTTGTAGATGACTCAGATCTTGTACAAATTGATAGCTGTGCCGGTTTGAATGTATTATGTCCCCCCAAACTCCATTATCTTTGATGTAATCTTGTGTGGGCAGAGGTATCAGTGTTGATTAGATTGTAATTCTTTGAGTGTTTCCGTGGAGATGTGCCCCACCCACCTGTGGGTGATGACTCTGATTGGATAATTTCCATGAAGGGGTTACCCCACGCATTCAGGGTGGGTCTAAATTAAATCACTGGAGCCATATAAATGAGCTGACAAACAGAAGGAACTCAGTGCTGTACAGCTGAGAGTGACATTTTGAAGAGGAGCTACAGCCAAGAGGGACACTTGGAAGAATGCACTGGAACTGAGAGAGGAGCTTCAGCTTACAGAGACATTTTGGAGACGGCCTTTGAAAGCAGACTTTTGCTCTGGAGAAGCTATGAGAGGACAAATGCCCCAAGGGCAACTAAGAGTGACATTTTTGAGGAGCTGAAGCCTAGAGAGGAACATCCTGGAAGAAACTCATTTTGAAACCAGAACTTGGAGCAGATGCCAGCCACGTGCCTTCCCAGCTAACAGAGGTTTTCCAGATGCCATTGGCCATCCTTCAGTGGAGGTACCCGATTGTTGATGACGTTTACCTTGGACACTTTATGGCCTTAAGACAGTAACTGTGTAACCAAATAAACTCCCATTATAAAAGCCAATTCATTTCTGGTGTTTCGCATCCCGGCAGCATTAGCAAACTAGAACAATAGCCCCAGGAAAGGGGTGTTATAAGGGCTAAGTGCAGGCTGTGAGAAAGCCTTTGTATATAAGGCCTTCAACTGTACGTTTGAGTCCCTCCATTGCTTTTGGCTTCCAGGGGTACTGGCAAAGTTTGGATAACAGTCTGGTAGGATTGATCTGAACTGTATTAAGTTCCACTACAATTATTTTTACTATGTTGGTGGAATTTTTTTGCTTGTAGAATGTTAGGTATGATGTCAAGATCTTTGTCTGCATCTGTTATGCATCTAGTATAATGAAGAAGGCAAAAGTATATATAAAAATTTGATTAGCAATAGAAGAATCTTCTGGAACCCCAAGAAATAGTTCCTAGTGAGTATTTAAAATTACAATTCCATTTCAAAAGTAAGTCTCTCCCATTAAATTTGAAGGGGTGGTATTACAGAGCAGGAAGTGATGTTTTTCAGTTAAGGGCCAAAGGTTACAGTTAAGGCCTGGGAAGTAGGGAAAATCTATGGATTGTTTGAGATACCTGCTACTGAAGTGGAATATTTACTCTGAGGGAGAGGTTAAGCAAAGATGGCAGATTTTAAAAATAGTAATTCCTAATTTACCATAAATTGATGAGGTTGACCATCTATTTTTATAGCTAATTCACTTTGAGGGTTTATGGGTAAGGTATGATATTGGGTGTTTTTTTCTCCCTCAAAGTACTCTCGTGAATCTGAATTGAAGAACTTTTTTATGCCTTTGATTAACATAGGACAGTCTTTTTCCCAGTGTCCCTTTATGCTTGTAGTATCTACAAGTGTCCTTTTCAATAGGTGACTAGTTGGGAAGTGGACCATATAGCTGTTTGAGCTGCAGGGCCATAAATTATTTTAGGTTCTGTCTTATATTTGTTCTAGAGCTCTTTTAAAATGTTCTACCAGGTGTTATAGTTAAGGTAATGGAACACTTCCCCATTTTAATTCCTGTTTTCTAATTAATTCTCCAATTTCGGGTTTAATTCCATTGACAAAATGAGAAGAAGGTCCACTGTTTCACTGGCACCTTCTTTAAATATTTTCCAAATGTTATTGGAAAGTACTTTCTGGTGTATCCCAAAAATCTCCTGTGGCTTTATATTTTCTGTTTGCATGATTGGATTATAGCTTTTTCCAGGACTTTTTTTTTTTTTTTTTTTTGCCCTTCAGATTCATTGGGGAAAGGGGGATCCTGTAGGTTCTTTTCTGGGTCAGTCCAATCAGCTTTTGTCAAACAGCATTTAGTACACGGGGTTCCAACCAACATGTGTACAAGTAAACATAAGGTCAGGTACTCCTGAGTTATATGCATTCAAAAGAATTTGAAATTCCTCTGTGAAGAGTTGCTGGTCCTGTCCAGATTTAGGGAAATCCTTAATTGTAGCTCTTAATGCAGCTTAGGTCCAAGGTTTAAATTCCACAGTTTCTCATTGGTGGGATGGCTTTAGAGGTGACTGGCATTTTGAGGTTTTAGGGAAGTCATTAGGAAAAGAAAGGTAGGGTGTCTGGACAAAGGGAAGAGGAATTGATGGAGATGTGGAAGGACAGAGATTGGAAAGCTAAAGGGTAAGCAGGAGAACTGGATACAGGGAGTCAGCTGAAGGACAGGGAAGGGGAAGATTCACTGGGGAAATGTGTCTAGTTTGTTGTTGCTGAAATGTGTCAAACTGCTCATTAATGTTGTCCACAGAATTTTTTAGCAAAGCAATTTTTGATTCAGAATTTTGTTTGGAGGCCTTTCTTTTGCATGCCAATAAAAAATGCTGGTTGGTGAGCCTGAGATAAATTATTCTTTTTTTTTTCCTCAGGTACCTCTCTAATGAACAATTTTGTTCAAGTCTACTATTCCCCCAGAATGGCCATTGAATACCCAAGTCATCCTTGGTGAAGTTATGCCATTTAGAGAGATAAGTGCAAGAATTAGGATTATAATGAGAGTATATCTGTTATGGTTTGCTAAGGCTGCTGTTAGGTAAAATACCAGAAATGGATTTGCTTTTATAAAGGGGATTTATTAGATTACAAATTTACAGTTCTAAGGCCATAAAAATTTCCAAACTAAGGCATCAACAAGAGGATACCTTTACTGAAGAAAGGCCAGTGGTGTCTGGGACGTCTCTGTCTGCTGGGAAGTCACATGGCTGGCATCTGCTGGTCCTTTGCTCCTGGGTTGTGTTTCACAATGGCTTCCTCCAAAATGCCTCTGGGTTTCTGTCTCTCTCAGCTTCTCTCAGCTCTCTGCTTGGTTCTCCTGGGGCATTTCTCTCTAAGCATCTGGGAGTCCTCTCTTAGCTTCTCCAGGGCAAACTTTGGGCTTCAGCTCTTAGCTTAGTATCTCCAAATGTCCTTCTGTCTGCATCTTTCAGTGTCTCCAAGTGTCTGGGCTTGTGTTGGCTCTCAGTTTCTCCTGAGGCAAACTATGGATTACGTGTCTTAGCTTCTCTCCAAAATGTCTCTCTCAGCTTCCCTGAGCTCCTTCTCTCCATGAGCTCTCTTACAGTACTCCAGTGAACTAATCACTGTATGAATGGAGTCACAGTTCCATGGAAATGATCTAATCAAAAGGTCTCACCTACATTTGGGTGGGTCATCTACATGGAAACAACCAAATCAAAAGGTCCCACCGTAATCATAGGACTAATAAGTCTGCCCCCACAAGATTGCATTGAAGAACATGGCTTTGTGGGGGATGTAATAGATTCAAACCAGCACAACATATAAGAAGCAGGAGGTTTTTCTGAAAGAGGAGAGGATTGAGACTTCTGTGACCCCATAAGAGCTGGCAATGGTCAGTCCAGAATGATGCTTGTGCCCTTCGTGTCTCAGGCCTCCAACTTGATGACTGGCTGCCTTTGAATGCAGACTGACAACCTGCACCCCCAGTAGGTGGAAAACCAGAGAGAATGTGCTCTCTTGATCAAAGTTAAGCCCCCAGGACAAAAAATTGAGATGGAAGGGGTATCTTATTTGGTTTTATTGGTGACTCACAGTGAAGTTTGTCCAAATGGATGTTGGTCCAATGCAAACTGCAGACTCATCCATCTGTGAGACCAGTTTGAACGATGAGCTTGTGGGGCCAATGCCTTTGTTGTGCCCCGTGATTCTCCTTATGACAAACAACACTTCTTGACAGTACAACAACTAACATAAAATGGAAGCACAAAAGAGAGCAAAAGAGATGCAAAGAAATGGTCTGATTCCACCCAAAATAATAAAACCCAGGCGCTAAACTGAGAATTAACAGCCAAGGAAATTAATACAAAGGGAGTGGAATTCAGGCCTGGTGCTGACTTACCACGTGGGTGTGGAGTCGACAAGCTGTGAGCAGCAAGGCACAAGGGTCCTCCGTGGGTACCACATCTGACTGAAGGCTGAGGTCTGTGCTGATAGACACTGCAGACCATATCTCCCTGGGGTTTCCAGGAAACTGGAAATAAGTGAAGACCACCTACATGAGAACAAGCAAAAGTAATTTATTCAGAGCTTGCTCTACAGCAAGGGAGTCATCCACTATCACTTGCAATTGGCAGAGACTCAAAGACAGGCAGGGAGCAGGAAAGTTTTACAGTGGAAAAAGGGAAGGGTTGAGGTATGCTTTAGTTAGTGGTTGCTAGCATAGGGGAGGTAGAGGGAGACTAAATAGAAATGGGGCATCTCATGTGATTGGTTTGGGGAGAAGATTTGACTTTCTTTGGTTTGTCCTGAGTTGGATATGAGGCCCAAATTAGAGGAAGCTGGCGGTCACTTACCAAATCCTAACTGTTCTGGGCTGATTGCTGCAAGGATTGTGGTTTGGCTTCCCTGGATGGTGGCTGCAGAGGTTGTGGGTCAGGTTGTCATGTGTGGTCTGGCCATGTCTATATACATATTTAGTGTCTCAGCCGAAATGAACTCCAATTTAATTTCTGGAGGTTTCCAGCTACCATAGGGTAGTCCTAAATGAACAAGAACTTGTCTTTGCATTCAACAAGTTTATCCTCCTAGTAAGGGGTAGGCAGACTTTCTTTGTAAAGGGCCAGGAAGTAAGTAGTTTAGGCTTTGTGGGCCAGACAGTCTCTATTGCGACTATTCAACTCTGAAAGCAGACATAGGTAATGCATAAATGAATGGACGTGCTTTTTTTATTGACTCTGAAATTTGAATTTGATGTCATGAAATGTTACTTTTTAAAAAATTTTTTTATTTTTCCAACCATTTAAAAATGTAGAGTTCTTAGCTCATGGGCCATACAAAACCAGGCGGTAGGATGATTTGGTCCTTAGGCCATGGTGGGATGCATTTGGTCTGCAGACTGTAGTTTGCCAGTCCGTGCTCTAGTAGAGGATAGATAAATATCACATGAGTGTAATACAGCAGCAGCAGCAGCAGCAATGAAAATAATAGCAGCTCATAGTAGACTAAATGCTTAGGTCACATTGCTGGGTGTCAGACGTTGTTTTAAGTACTTCGCGTAAATGATCATGTTGACTCTCTTGATAACCTTATGCGGTAGGTGTCACTATTATTCCCATTGCTCAGGTGAGGAAAAGCTCTGTGAGGTAACTGGCGCATGGTGGAACGTGGGAAGTCTTCCTCCAGGGGCTCTGCGTGCGTTATTAACCTCTGCCCACCGAGACACTGCGTCATAAATAGATGGATCCAAGTAGTAGGAAGCTCAACGAGGGAAGAAACAAGAGGCAATGCTAGGTGCCTGGTTTCCTCTCTGGCATTCAATCACCATGTGCGCCGACCTTTAACAAGAGAGAATCAAGACTTATTTTATTTTTACCTTGTTTAAGATATCGAGGTTTTAAAAATGACAATTATTCTCTCTGTATTGGTTGCAAAGGCAATACAATGCAAGCTTATTGTGAAAAATTGGGAAAACATAGGAAAGTTCAGAAAAGAAAATAGGATCTCCTGCACTTTGCCATTCAGAATTAATCACTGTTAGCATGTGGGAGTATATCCTCCCTGTCCTTCCACACATGCGTTTTATGTATATATCGTACACATTGTTTTGTAACCTACTTTTTCATTTAATAGCACACTTGTGAAAAATTTCCTGATTAAGTGAGGGCTATATGATGGAATGTGGAAATGGGCTGAATTTAATAAACCATACTAAGGAATTTGGATTGTTCCAAGGCAATGATGCAGTAGTCAAGTCTTCCTGTTCCTTTTTTTTTTTTTCTTTTTTTTAAAGCGGGAGAATGACATGATGAGATTTCTGTTTCAGGAAGAGCACTCCAATAGGGAAGAGGAATGGAACGTGACAATTTTGGAAACCTTGATCGTCAAACTTGTTGATTAAAATGCAGAGTCCCTGGCCCCACCCCAGATGGCCTCCCTCAGTGAATCTTGGGTGAGGCCAAGGGATCTGCATTTTAAACCTGTTTTCTAGGCAATCCTTGTGCACCTGGGTCATGGACTTTATTTTGAGAAATACTGGATTAATGGTTAGAAAACCAGTTTGCTGTTTTGTCCAATTTGATTTTTTATAGATGGATTAAATGGTTTTCTATTTAAAGTGAAGCTGAGTCACTCTGTAGTTGTACCTTTTTTCAACACAAAGAATATTGGCACTGGGGGATTTATTTGGGCCACAGGAAGAAACACATGATGTTGGCTGCATGGCTTCTGCCTCTCACAGTATAAATTACCTTTTTCACTAATTCTGTCCTGTGCACCTTGCTTGTACCAGCTGGGATTTCAAGCTTCTTTGGATAAAGATCTGCTTTAACTTTCTCTCCTGTGTTCCAGTGGTTGGTGTCGGAGTAGGCAGTCATGAGTACTTGATTAATGGATTTGAAAATAAGGGCTTAAATTTTGAGACTGAAATATTGTATGTTTATTTTTTGTGCTGTGGATGGCTTGTCCAAATTGCAGTTCAGCATATCTATTTTTGTTTTTAAATTATGGTCATTTTATTCATCAGGAGTTTATTCTTCAGGAAGAAGACTGTAAGTTTTGATTACACATTTAATGAATTTCTCATTATATTCCTTTCTACTCCTCTCCATTGTTTCTCAGTTCTATAATGTATTGCCATCCACACATTCAGTTCATTTCCCTCTGTGTAATAAAAGTATCATGAAGAAATGATATTTGTTACACTGATAGTCTTAACTACTGTCTATTTCTGCATGTGACTGTCCCAAAAATCAGTTGCAACTGTCCTGTTTACCTCTCCCAAAGGAGAGCAGGCTACAAGGAGCCAGTGTCCCCAGTTAGGCAGGTCTGCCAATTGCTGGGCAGATTTTTGAGACATCTAGAAAGCTCAGGCTCAAAAACCCCAAGAAAGGTTGCACTACAAGAAAGGAGGAACCTCTTCCCAGGTGCCATACAGAGCTTCCAGAGCAAGGTTGCCTGCTCCAGCAGTAAGAGCCCCCTTGTGGGAGGATGATGAGATTTGTCAAGAAGAGCCCCACTGTCACCTCCTTGTAGAGACAAATAACTAATTGTCCCTTCTGAATAGGCTTGTAAGTAATTGTTCTTGCATTTTCATAATAGAAAAAATAATCCATGGCTCAACTGGATACACCCACAAAACAGGGGCAGGGTTGTGAGAGTGGGACTGAAATGCTCTATCCACCCTCTACCCAAATCAATAAATTAGTGGTTCAGAACCAGGGTGGCTGGTGTATCTCCTGTCTCTCTTTCATGTCATCTGTTTTCTTGTGAATCCTGGACTTCTAAACCTCATTTTTATCATCCAGAGGGGTTTGAGTCTCACCAGTGGGGAGAGGGGGCTGGTTGACCTGAGAACTTGGGCACTGGGTCCTGGAAGAAGCAGCATCTTGGAATGGAAGGTGTCAGAAGCTCTGGTTCCATCTACCTATCTGTCTCTCTTTCTCCCTTCTCTCCCCTCCCTCTTCTGTATCTATCTATCTATCTATCTATCTACCTACCTACCTACCTACCTACCTACCTACTTACATCTATATAACATCTATCAATTAACCTATCTAATCATGTATTTAGATCTCTCCCTTCTGTCATCTGTCTATCTACCATCCCTATCCCTATCCCTCTCTTTTTCTCCACCAAAGTGCTGTATGAGGTGTGGGTGGGCTGGAGGGTGTCTTCCCCACTCTGGCCTTTATTTACCTAATCTGTGAAACAGGAAGTTGGACAAGATGGTTGCCAAGGTCCCTTGCAGCTCTCTCACTTAAAATCCCTCCTTGATTTCCCATTAGCTTTGTCTGCATACTTTTCTAACTATTTATTCTGATTTCGTCGACCAGTGTCCTTCCTTCTGCTTAGTAGAAGATACAGTTTTTATCTTGCCTCACTGGGGACTTTCCTAAATCCTCCAGATGGAGGATTGGCTGGGCTTTAAAGTTTTGCCTGTCTCGCTAGAAATGAATCACCTTCCTTTCTGTAGAAGTTGTATGTGTGATTGAAGCAGGGTTTTTTGGGAGAACCTTTAATTCCTGAATGTGAGTCATGAGTTAGAACGTGCACCATGAGAGGAGTGCTGAGAAGCCATCTAAGGAAGTGATGCTTTATTGCAGGCCTCAGGGTTCCCTGGGTCACACCTTTTATATATGATTTATGATGCATCTCTTAGGGGAAAATGCAGAAAACCCGCTCTGTGGGCATGGTCTACAGTGACACGCACCATTTCTACCACTTGGATGGCTTGGCCGACCATTGCCTGCTCTCACTGCTGGTGCTGGTTCACCTCTGGAAGTCCCTGCATGCATCCCAGAGTCCAGTGACCTCACCCCCAAGCCAGACTTACTGTGTTTTGTTTCTGTCTTTTATTTTATTTTCTTGCTTTCAATTTCTTATTCCTCTTGGTTAAGTTTCCCTGAACGTGTACAAATTTTGAATCTTGACCTTTTACTTCTTGGGCTCTGGTGCTCTCTGTGATGCATCACTTTCACTTTTTTTCTCTCCCTTTTTCTTACTGGTGTAAATCAAATGTGCTATTGGCTGGTTCTGCTTTTTGGTTCTGTATCTTAAATATCAAGAATCCTACACTGTTCATATTTCTCTGGTAGGCTGTGTCTGCCTTGTGGGGCCTACTTTGAGTGGACACCATCTTTTTTTCTATGTGTTTTACATCAGCCTTTGACGTCCTTGCCTTGCAGGGCACCCCACCTTCACCCCCCATCCCACAGATAATGCTTTGGATTCACTGGTTGTCCTTACCTTTCATCTTCTCTTGCCTGTGCTGTTGTCCCTTTCTGCCTGCAATTTGTCCACTGAATCCATTTCTTACTCCACAGCATTGCTGATGAAGTGTGTCACAACTGGCCTCCAGTCTTCCTCTCCAGCCTGTTTCTGTTTTTCTAACACTCATATTACTGCTGCCTAACCACCTCCAACATGCGAGGATCTCTCACACCTCTGTTTGTGCTTCTGTTTGCATGACTACCCCAGGCCTAGATGCCCATCTCTCTTTTCTGACTGGCAAACTCCTATTCATCCTTCAACATGCAACTCTTACATGGCCTCTTCTATGAAGCTTTCTCCATCCCAGGCTGACTCCCTTCCTCCTTGGAGCTCCCATCGCCTGTTTTGGAGAGGAAGTTTTCACATTGCATCATCATTACTTGCTTCTGTCTTTCCTTCCTATTAGACTATGTTCTCCTTCAGGACAGAAGTCAGTCTTAGTTTCTATATGTGGGTCCTATACCTGTCACAGAGCTTGGAGAAGCAAGAGAGGCTGTTAGGAAGACCTTTGAAAACAGAGAGCCTAGGGTTCAAATCCTGACTTACCGCTTATCAGTTGTGTGGCCCTGGGCAAATCACTGTGTCTGCCAAAGCCTTGATTTTCTGATCTGTGAAATGGGAATAAGAACATATACTTGGCATATTATTTGTAAAGATTAGAGGCAATAACATTGGACAGTTGATAAGGTGTTTGGTGCAGAACAGCCTCAGTGTTTATTGAATGAGTCATTTTCTGGTCAAATGGTGCTGCTGTTTGATTACTTTCTCAGGAATCCTTATTCTCCTATGTTTTCCTTTTGCTTTTTTTCTCTTATCTCATTTCTGAGCAGTATATTCTTGGCACGGGTAAGCAGGTTCATTGTGGGAGGGTGATGAGAAGTGGAGAAAGGAGAAAGGAAATTGAGAAACTGCCTTCATTTGGATAGCTATGATCCAATTTTAACTTGATAGTTGTTCTGTGATAGACTCCTCAGTCTGGTTAGATAAATGAAGCATGATGATAATGTGGTGGGGTTTCTACAGATATGCCAGAATTTGCACATATGCACACCTTTGCATAGTCAGGCACACATGTCCACATGTTGAAATAAATTCCTACCAACTGCTTTTAGCCCCTTTTCAAGGTGTCACCATAGACTATCCACCCTTCCCAGTAATTTCGTGGCTTGGCATTTTCTTTTAGCTCTTCTTTCAGAAATGCACATTCTTTAGAATCTGTTCAGTGATAACAAATCAATATTAATAATAAAGCTAACAGTAAAAACCTACAGGTGTTGAATTCTTACAAGGTATCAGACACTATATTAAATGATTTACGTGGATTATCTCATTTCACCCTCATAATAAGCCCATGGAGTCTGCACCATCATCCCAGATTGGATGATGATTCCAAGGCTCAATGAGGGTAGGGACTTGCCCATGACCACAGTTACTAAGTGCAGATCCAGGATGTGAACGAAGGAGGCTGGCTTTAGTTCCCATAGCCTAAGCTACCAGCTTGAATGGATATCTGCTGCACATTTTTGGATGCACTTGCCTTTTGGAAACAGATCTATGTTTGGTCAATTAAACAAGAGTTTTATTTTGTTGCCCACTCTGAAAAACTATATTGAAATATGCTTTTGCTTTATTAACTATTTCATACACTTGTTTGTGGACCTCAAGAAAATATCTAGGAAGACCATGACTTTAGGTCATTCCAATATAATTGTGCCTCAGTACATTTTTACCTTATGCTAACTTTGGAAGTCTAAAAAATGTGTATGAAAGTAAATACAACAGATGCTATGATAGTCATTCCACTTAAAAATAAAATACATGTGGTTTAAAAATAAAATAATAAGGGCGAGGGGTAGGGTGGTGACTGCTGTTTGGGTCAGTTGCTTTATAAATATCATTTCATTTAGTCAAGATCGTTGTGGTATGGTCATTTTTGTTCTCATGTTCTAGACAAGGAGCTTGAGGTTTAGTGAAGTTCAAGGTCATTCCAATGGTAATCTCATTTTCTGGATTTAAAACCTGTGTTCCCTCTACTGGACCACTTATCAACCCATGGGTAGAACAAAGATTTATTCCTTTGTTAGCAGGACCTGTTTTTCCCCTTTCTCTGCTCAGACAACACGAGGCTTGTCTTTATCCATTATTGTCAGAATTAGAGCAGAAGAAGTCTTTATTGAGGAGGAAATGTTATATGTGCAATTTAGTTTGATATGGTAAGTTGGTGCCTCGGAATAGAGTCAAGTACACTTGGTGGGGGAACAGATTATAAAGAAAGGGACTCTGGGAGGTGATTTCCTTGATGCTTGTGCCATCTATTTAGAATTTTTCAAAAATATATCACGTTATGGGATATGTTCTATTCGATCCCTCAGATCATTCAGTCACTGAATGTAAAGGCTCATTAAAGTTTAACAATGGAGTATGAAATCAGGCCTTCCGAAATGACTCTTGATCTTCAGTTAATGGAGCTCTGTGTTCCGCCTGTTGAAGGTGGTGAGGGTGCTCGGCACCCGATGCATATGCCTGTCAACCAGGACCCGCCTCGGCCGGCGGAGGCTGCGGCGGTCCAGAAGTGTCTCCTGTGACTCAAGTGCGGAGGTGGGTAGCAAACAGCCAGGAGACCAGGACTCCATTCAGGGTTCTCAGACAGAAGAGGTGCAGGTCTTGACTTAGCCGACTTGGCACAGGCAGGTTGCTGAGGTGAAAATGCCGCTCTGGAGTTAGAGTGCCTGGATTCAAATCCCGGTTCACACCTAACTAGTTATTTAACTAGAAGGGTAACCTTATGAATTTCCTTCACTTCTTGAAGCTTTGTTTGTATGTACTCTCAAATGGTAATAGTAGTGGTCTCTGCCCTGCAGGAGGGTTGTTGTCTATTTTCTAACAAACACACAGAGTTGCTGTTACTGTGGATAAGGCTATAGCTGTCAACCCTGGTGTATTGACCTTTACATAGAGCAATTTTTCGTGTAGGCCCATTGGCTGCCTGTTTTCCTGCTGCAAGTGAGCTAAGAATTTTTTTTTTTCCATTTTTTATTGTATAATATATGGCTGCTTTCGCACTATAACGGCAAAGTTGAGGAATTGCAACAGACTGTGTGGCCTGCAAAGCCTAAAATATTTTCTAACTGCCCTTTACAGGGAAATTCGCTCATCCTTGGTTTAGTGCTCAGGCTCTAATTTTGGGCTTTAGTTCCAGCTCCACTATTTACTAGCTCTGTGATCTGGGACAAGTTGCTTTTCCTCTCTGAGTTTCAGTTTCCTCATCTGTAAAGTGGGTTTACTACTTTCCTGGTGTAGGGAAATTAAACCAAGTCAATTATATAAAGACCTGAGCATAGTGCCTGGAACATTGTAAGAGCCCAGTGAACAGTTGCTCTGATGCGGGGCTGCTGCTGGCTTATGGAGGGATTCAGAGGATGAGGTGAGATGGTGCTGGCTGGAGATGGTCAGGGTTGGTTGCTTGGAGGAGGGGGAGCTTAATTTGGGCCATGCTTTGTAGAGAATGTGTTGAATCTGGGTAAGCAGACAGCAGCAGTGGGAGCCCTCCAGGAAAGGAAAGGAAAGTCAGAGTAAATGCCCCACATGTCAGAGTAAAGCTCAGCCAGAGTAGGTGGAATGAATAAAGGGAGGGCTAGATCCTGGGAGGGCTTTTGAAGTCTGGGCTGAGGAGTCAGGTTGAATGAATGAATGAATGGGTATATACTGATGCCAACTCAGACTCTAAACCAGGTCTTAGCCAGGGGCCTAGTCTACCCAAATTAACTCACTGACCCCAGTAGAATGGGCTAATTTAGGCTCAGATGAACTTCAACCCCAGGCCACATACCCCTGCTACACACCTATATTGTGGTTTCCTGACGCCATTTGGCATGTGTTCAGGGAGTTCACGGGAAAATTTTCAAATTAGCCTAAGAAAATCATCTTCTAAAAGTCAGATCTGTTGTTTCAAAAAACAGCCTTCAGTGAATTCCAAATGTGACTATTAGTGATTTTGAGGTTCCCCACTGCTTTGAATCTCTCACATCCCATTAAAAATGGTATGGGGTTGATTGTACAAAGTGGCCATTGTCTTTCACAACCTCCTTGGATTTGATTCTTTGAGTGGTGATGGTGGTGGAAAACAGCAGGAGCTTATGGCCTTGTGCTGGGTTTTGAGACTGTCAGATTCACCGGGATTCTGTGTACAGCTTCACTAATTGGGTGTAATCAAGGTGCTCCTGAAGCACTTCAGAGACCTGTCCAGTCTGATTAATCAGCCCCCTGTGGAAAATACAGTGCTGAAGCAGACAGAACAATTTGGGAGCCTTCTCAGCAGTGTGGGCGGGGTCCCAAAGCTTTTAAGTTTATTTTGGGACTTGTTTTTTGTTTTTTTTGAGAGGAAAGACGAACCAGACTGTACCCTGAGATTGGGTCACAGAGGCGTGGAAATACAAGGTGCGACATTTCCCTAATTGGGACAAGGTTTGTTGGGATGGGGCAGAACTGAAGCTGATCACTTGACTCATTGTCTGAAGGACGGACTTAACTTTCTGTATTTTGAAAAATGCTATAATAGCATGTTCTCCCTCCTAGAATTATAATGTGTGCTCATCTTAATATGCACACAACCCCTACTTATGCTAACAAATGACACAGCTTGTTTATCCTCTAGCAAATACGTCTGATGTGCTTTAGAACAGTGTTCTTTTCTCTCAGAATGATCTGTGACAAACAAAAAGAGGATGTTTGATCCCTGGTCCATTTGCATGTTGGTGACTTTCATATATTTAAGATTGAGTGGTTGCATAAGGAGATAAATACCTTTGGTCCTTGACATTTAATGATGCCTTCTGGGTCCCTCTATTTGGCTCAGTTTTGTATATTGTTTTGTCTATCTGATTTTTCTGAACAAGGGATTTGGTTGTTAATTTAAATATACAGGTGCCAGAGGTTGCTCTGGATAGGGCCGTATTATCTTCAGAAGTAAATTAGCCTTTAGTAAATTCAAAGTAGAAGCTCCTAATTCGAAGGGAACTTGCTAATCATTGGATAAATAACTCTCCTAGAAGTAAAGCCTACTGGATCTTAGAGATACATTTCAATTCGGAAAGTATCTCTTGGGCACTCACCATATTTGGAATTTAGGCATAGGTTTAGAAAGATGGGGTGGCTAGGAGCTCATGTAGTGCTTGCTGGGATGACATGTAGGTTTATTGTGGAGAGTTGAGACAAATACATATAAAACAGAGAATTTTACAGTGATGTGGATCACAGTTTTTTAAGCTTGCCACTGTTGACGTTTTGATTGGATAATTCTTCATTGCAGGGTGCTGTTGAGTACACTGCAGTAGGTTTAGCAGCATCCCTGGCCTCTATCCACTAGATGCCAGTAGCACCACCTCCCCAGTCATGACGATCAGTGTCCCCAGACATTGCCAAGTTCCCCTGGGGTGCAGTATCCTCCCTGATGGAGAACTGCTGATGTGGATTATAATCCATGTACCAAAAGAATGTGACAGAGGCCACAACTGTCCAGCCCTGGAGGCACATGGGGAGAGCTCTGAGGCTCTGCAAATGGTTGCCAGTCTACATTGTGGAGAGAATAAAATGTTTGCACATGCATCTGTTGCTTTTTGAAAATGTTTGTAGGTTTTACTGTGAGGAAAAAACTACTAATACATTTAAAGCTGTTAACTGTATTCAAAGTAGCTTTTGGCTCTTTTGTATTTTCTATTCCGAAGACTCTAAAAATACAGCTGGTGGTATTTAAGTACTAGTCCGTCTTTGAGTGTGGGCTCTGGAGTCAGACTACTCAGTTCCTGCCATTTATTAAGTTTTTAGCCTCTCTGTGCCTCAATTTATTCATCTATAAAATAGGAATAATATATGTAATGTAACTTAGTATCATTGCAAGGATTACAGATGATTTTGCATGTAGGGTTTCCAGTATAGTCAGTGAAGTATTGTAGGCATTTAATAAATGGCAGCTATTATTATTTCCTTGGGGATGCATGCAAGTTTTTGACCCTCAAATTCTGGGAACCATTGGTTTAGATTTTAAGTGTGATTAGACCAGAATTGGGAGTGGGGAGGGGAGAGACTTCTTTCATGAAAGGTTTCTTAAAAGGAGTGGGATTGAGAGGGCTGGCTGGGTTATTGATCTAGATTTACCTACCACTCAGTATCTAATTGCTTAGGCATTGGAGCCTTAGGAGGTGGGAAGTGGGTCCAAAAGTTTCCAACTTTTGGGGACCAGATGAAATGAGTGTGGTGGATAGCCTCCGTGGTGGCCCCATGGCCCTGCCTCCAGTGTTCATGCCTTTGTGTGGTCCCCTCCCCTTGTGTGTGAACAGGATGTGTGACTTGCTCCTATCCGGTAGAATACAGCAAAGGTGATGGTATGATTACACGTCTGTGATTATGTTACATAATATTGTAACGCCTGACTTGCAAGGAGACTTGCTTGCTGGCTTTGAGGAAGGAAGCTGCTGTATTGTTAGCTGCCTGTGGAGAGAGCCATGTGGCTGGGAGTTTAGTGTGGCCTCTGATTGATCAATACCAATAAGAGAATGAGGCCTTCATTCCTGCAGCTGAAATGAACTGAATGCTGCCAACAACTCCATGAGCTGACAGACAGAGCCTTCCCCAGTTGAGTTTCAGATGAAAACCTAGTCCCGGCTGACACTTTGCTGGCAGCCTTGCACAGGAACCAGCTACGTTGTTCCTGGACACCTCACCCACAGATACCATGAGATGGTAAATGTGTGGTGTTTTAAGTGATGGAGTTTGTGGTAGGGTTGTCATGCAGTAAAAGATATCTAATATAGTGAGGGTGACATAGAGACACAAATGGCTGTGCACTCCACCAGATAAAGGTGTTTTAACTCACCATGTCCATGCCTGAACTTTGTACTATCCCCCCACATCTTGTCCTGTGTCCCTTTCTTAGAGAATGGTTCCAGCGTCCCAGTCCTGCCACAGCAAGCCACACACTTGGAGCCACCCTGGATTCCTTTCTTCTCCATAACCTCTATCCACATTGGCCACACATTCCTGTTGGTTCTCTCCTCTAAGTGTCTCTTGACTCTGCCCACTTCTTTTCATTCTTTCTGCCCTGACTTTGGTTTAGATTTCAGTAGGTCTAGTCTGGACAATTGCTGTAGTTGTGACTTACCTCTTTGTCTCTAGTTTAAACATCTCTCCAATCTGTTATCAACATTGTCTCCAGGTTTTCATTTTTAAATGCTAGTCTGGTCATGGAATTCCCTTGTGTAAGAACCTTGAGTAGCTTTCCATTCTCTTCAGGATAAAATATAAAGATCTTATGGTGGCATGTGAAGCCCTGGCTCTCATACCCTCTCAGCCTCTTTCTCTTCTCCCCACCTCCCTCTTCCAGAGGGACCCACACTAGTTCCAGTTCTCCTAACTCACTGTGTACTTTTGGGCTCTGAAAGCCCTTCTTCCACTTCTTTCCTTGGTTATCGCCCACTTCAAGACTCACATGTCACCTCCTCCTAGAAGCCTTCCTCAATCCCTCCTCCCTGATGTTGGGGTTCTAGAACCCTGGGATATCGTCTATTATGGATAGGGATGATTGACATCTGACTTACCTGTGATTTCCCTACAAACCGTGGGCTTCCTAATGGTGAGGGACCATGACTGGGTTCTTCATAGTATTTCCACTTCCGTTGATGGTCCAGGCTCATAGTAGGGTCTAGATAAATATTTGTTGCAGGAATGAATGAATGCAGGAATGAATGAATGAATACACGTGCTGGAGCTACATCTGTGCACTCGTTTTCCAGGCACTCTGCCACCTCCTTTAAAAAACCTCCCCAAAATAGTTCTCCTGCCTTTCTGGGTGTGAACCTCCTTCCTCTTCACATCTGTCACTTCAAGTGTGATTCTGCAGAATTTGGAAGAAAGCATGTAATGAGCTGCCTAGTTTTCTGGGTCATTAGTTTTCCCTCCCTCCCTCCCACCTTTGCTCCCTCCCTCCTTCCATTCTTCCCTCGCTCCCTCCCTTTCTGCCTTCTCTAAAAAGTGATGTAGCCCTACATCATTGTCGTGGGTAAACTTTTCAGAGGTATGGTCTATAAATTAAATTTTGTTGCAGAGAAAGCTGCTCCCTCTGCTGATCTTACTGTGAATTATGTTATCTCAAATATTAAAGGAAACAAAGAAGAATAGTACAAGATTTCTTTTATTTTACATCCCCTAGTAGTTCTGCTTTATTTTCCTTCTTAGTGTTCTGTTAATTGTTTTGAAAAGGGCAATCATTTGGCCTGTCAGAGGGAAGGCATTTTTCTTCTCTTTCAGAAATGGATTTTTTAAAAAAGTATGCTCTGTTTCTTCATCTGTTAAATGGGATAACAATATCGACACTGTGGAAATGCTCTAAGCGGAGACTTAAGCATTCATTCATTGGGTACATGAAAGCCTAGACCATGGCCAGATGCTGTGCTAGAGAGTCATGGTCCCTGCCCACGTGGAGCAGCGATGGAGCTGAGTGCAGAGAACCAGGGGCTCAGTGGGTGTCCAGCTTCATTAAAGCATCTTCCCTTTTCTCCTTTCTCTGTGCTTCTCCCACTCCCACTCCCCAGGGCAGGTTTTGGCACTAGGCAGACTTGGAATCCAATTCTGTCTATGCCTCTTCCTGGCCAGGTGACCTTGGGCTTTGCACTCTCTCAGCCTCTGAAGCCTCACTTGAAAAATGTATATAACATCAGCCCCACAGGTTTGCTTAGAGGGTTGAATGTGAGAAAGCAGGTGAAGCACTTGACACCAAGCCTAGCACCGATCAGTGTACAACAAACGTCAGCTGCTGCTCTGACAGTTATGAGAATTGTGATATTTGTGCCCCTCTGGGCTGTTTCAGTTGGTTCCCTTCCTCTGTTCCATGCATACTGCCCGTTGCTGTCCTTTTCCTTGGCTTTGGTCTCTTTCCAGCCTTTTAACAGGTTGCACTGTCCCTTTCAGGCCCGCATTGCGTGGCTTGCTCAGGCACTCCAACAAGCCTGTTTAACACACCTCCCTTTCTCTTCAGCATTTGGTGTCTCCACCATTTGGCATTTCACAATGCATACGTACTTTTCTTTTCCAAGTGCTTTGGATTTGTTTCCATACTGACATTTCCCATGTCTGATCTGTGAGCTTTGAAATCAGTCAGGCTGGTTAGAATTTTGTGTTGTTTCAGAGTCGGTGGACTGTGGATACAGTAAGTCTCTAATAAATCTTTAGGGCATGGGTTTTGTGCCGACCATATTAATCCTGCAGAAACCTTTTATGGCTGCTTCCTGGCTCTTGGACAGTGAAGTTGTGGGTTTTAGGTAGGCCAGTTCTTGCTGTATTTGACAATAAGCCCTGACTGGGGTGAAGCAAAATAAGTTGGCAGAGGAAACTTTTGGTTTTTTTCTTTCTGTGGTAATAACACACAGGGACACGTTGGAATAAGGAATAAGAAATTACCCCCTGCCTATACACACACAACCCTGGCGTTACTGACATTCCTTTGTCCCCAACAGGTGGATTTCCTGTTCTTCGGGGCTTCTAGTCCAGGTAGCAGGCATCTATCCTACTGCTTTGGTGTTTGCTCTGAGGCTGATAAAGTGTGCCTGGGAAATGCAGCTAAGCTTTTAAAAGGGCATGATTTTCCCGTTCCTGTCTGGTAATTATAGAGCCAGAGTGTCTTTTTCTCGCAGATTGGGTAATTGTACATAAGGGGGCTTGAGAGGTACGTGGGTGTGCGCCCTTATGCGTCCCCAAATGGTTGACTTACTCAAATGATGCCTTCTCCATTTTGGAGACTTAGGTGTTGGTGAGAGGAGCAGAGGGTAATTTATCACCAGATCAAGCCCCAATTTCATTGTCACCATTTTGGCGTGTATACACCAGGCCTCCTCTATTTGCGTTGTTTAGAACTCCAGAACAAACTGTTCTGTAAATATTACTTAAAAAATAATGCCTCGCTACCACCTTCTTCTAAAATAAACTCTAAAAGCTTTGCTTTAGAGAGCTGTTTTCTTCTGTTAATTTTTTTTAAGTTGAATCCCAGATTTCCTGAGAGTTTAGTCAAGTAGTGTCTTCTGTTACTCCACTCTTTGGTTTTGTGCCTTCTTTCTTTCTTTTTTTTTCTTTCATTTTGATGATAAATTGGGAAAGTGGTAAGGAAAAGCATTCTGCTTACTTTTGGTTTATTGTTATAGCCTAGAGTTCTATAGGTAACTGTTAAGGAAATAATTTCTATCATAAAATCTTTGCCAAGGTAATTGAATGTGTGGAATGCCTTTGGGACTAGCTTAGGGCAGTGACATACAGGCAGACTCTGGCAAACTTCATTTCACCTACACAGAGTGTTAAAGAAAATTGAGTCAATATTTTAAAACCTGGAGATTTCACATAAACATCTTGATTTTCAGCTTTTCTTGAAAAATTGAAGTCTGGCATCCTGATAAGGCAGGTACTCTGGAGGCCCCGCTGTCCCCACTACTCTCTATTTCTCTCTGACTCTGAGGCTGAATGTAGTTAAATATTTAGATATAGAAATCTGAAGATGATGGTGTTGAACTCCCAGAATTCCTGTGTCTCGCCGGCTTCTCTTCTTTGTTTCTTGTCTTCCCCTGGTAGGCATTTCAGTTTGCAACTTAGCACAAGGAAAGGAGCCCAAGAAAAGGAGCACAAGAGCCTGACTCTAGAGTCAGCTCTACCTCTCTCTGAGGCCCATCCTCTTTGTCAGACTGGTTTTTGGGCTTTTGTGATGGAGAATTAGGACGAGGGGAGGAAGACAAAAGGGTCCAGAGGAGAAGCTAAGGGTAGAAGGAATTTTGTTTTCCCCTTGGGTGGGTGGGGGGAAAGCTTTTGAGAATTCAGGCTTGGGAGCAGCTGTAGTATTTGAGAGCAGCAGATGGGATTTTAAGAAATATAGTTCAGGATTATGTGTGCCCTTCTTAGTGTTCAAGAAACACAAGCAAGGATTTGACTTTTTCTGAAACCACTGGGCTGTGTTTGTGACAGTCAGGGTCAAGTCAGGAGACAAACTACACCAATTATTTTAACAGAGAGGATTTAATATTAAGAATTGTTTACTAGATATTGAAGAATTGAACAGGTGACAAGAGAACACTAAGGTATCATGGAAGTAGCTACTGTAGAAGTCATTTACACTCCTAGGGTTGGGATTATTAAAATTTAGAAGTCTGGAGGAGAAGTCCTGTGAGGATGACATGCCGTCTCCAAGGAGATGGCTGGTGCTGGACCTCTGCGCTCAGAGGAGGGAACCTGAGGGCCGGGTACCCCGAGCTCTGAGGAGGTGGTACTGCCTGGCTGGTGTTGGAGTCTCCGAGCTCTGAGGAGCATGGAGCTGAGACCTGGAATTCTGAGGAGGGGCACCAGCTGGCTGGGGCTGGGGCCTCTGAGCAGGCATAGTGATGCTAGACTCTCCACAAATACCGCAGACTGGATTCAGCAGTTGTCACAGGAAGGAATTGCTGCTTCTGGAGGCAAGAAGCATGCCTGGGACCATGTCCTCAGGAGCAGGAAGCAAACTGGAGGCAGACAGGACCGCCTCCCCCTCTAGCCTCATGGCTTCCCTCTAGTGCCCTCTATGGGCAGAGCCTAACGGGGAAAGCTGGCAAAGCAGACTGACAGAGCCCCAGCCTGGGGATCACAAAGCCCTGATTCCAAGGGCCGCTTTGGAGCTGAGAGATGGTAGCTTAATTATAGGCTCAGTGTCCTTTCCACCACGATGGTACTTTGAGACTGAGCTGCGGGGGACTTTACAAGCACTGCACAAATATATTCGTGGTTCCAGTTTTATAAATGGAATTTAGCAGAGTTTAGTTGTTCTTGTGGTCCCCAGATCTCTATCTTGTGCCTATATGGAAATGATGTACAGCACCAGTTTCCATCTTGGGATTTAAGTACTGATCTCCTTACAAAGTATCCCAAAGTAGTATTGCTGCTAATTGATTTTGTCCTTCACTTGCAGTTGTAAAACTGCAGCCTATGGGCCAAATATGGCTTGCTGCCTGTTTTTATAAATAAATGTTTTAATAGAGTAAACCATGGCCATTCATTTACCAGAAAAGGTTTACACACTCCTGCTTTAGTAAAATTTTAGTTTTTCTTTAGTCCTGGTTTAGAAGAGGACTATGACACATATGTTTAGAAAAGTAACTCTCACAACTATAAAAGTTGCACACATAGCATAGCTCTTTATTTGAAAAGATAAAGGCATTGTCCTTGTACTTGACTTTCATGTGAGTACCATCAAAATTTCCCTGGGCTTTCCAAGAGAATTGGCAAATATGGGCACATTTGGGGACTTGCTCATAAAACCAAGATAATACCATCTTCCTAGAACACATAATAGCAGTTTAAACAGTCTGTCCAAATAGGACAATCTGCTAGAGGCATCTGCAGCAGAGTAGAAAGAATATTGGGTTTGGAGTCAGATTCCTGGAGGCCTGCTCCCACCATCTACATGCTGCTTTGTGACTGTGGGCAACTTAGTTAACCTCTGAGACTCACTTTTCACACAGGCAGTCTGAGGAGTAGAATTTTCACATTTACCCTGGTAGGTCCTCAGTCTGTATCGCCAACCCTGACGTCTTGTTTGAGCTCAAGGCCTGTGCAGGTGGTAGTCTTCTAGACGGCATTCTTTGGTTATCCATCAGACTTAGCATGTCTGCAATGGACATTATTGCTGATCCCTGATACCTAGTCCTCCTCTGCTTCTGGACTGTCTATGGGTGACTTCTAGCAGAATTGCAACTTCCTTGCCCCTTTGAAGTAGGCACAATCATAAGCCCAATTCTGGCCAAGGGTTGTGATTGGAAGTGCTGTGCGCCACTTCTGTGGCAGTGTGTTTTGTTGTCAGGTGTGTGTCTTCAGCACACCCTTCTCCTCTCTTGCATCCAGCAGATGGTAGAGCCTCCGTCAGCCTCAGCCACAGAGGGAGGTCTGCTGAAGCACAATAAGCAGGTAGTGTGAGCAATAATTTAGTCTTTGTTGTTTAGATTTCTGAGATTTGGGGATTTTTTATTACCATAACTTACCTGAATCTTGCCTGGCTGATACAGTCTCTAACGAGAACTTACTATCTTCTCCTCCATGTCTGCCACCCCTTTGTTCCTTAGGCCATACCATGGCTCTGCTATCAATTTACTTGCCAGGAACCTGGGGATTATATTTTTCTTTTTTTTCTCTGCTCTCACTCCCCATATCCAGTCAATTATCAGATCCCTCACCTTCTGTTTCCTTAATTCCACTTGTATTATACAAACCTCTCTTCTTGATTCCTACTGCCATTACCTCATTTTAGGGTGTATAACCTTCCACCTGGACCATTATTTTCTAAGTACTCTATTTATAGCTTGCCTGTGTCTACCCCATCTCCTATAGGATATACCTAGATTGGATTGTCTCACTTTACTTCTAATAACTCTTCAAGGATTCTACGTAGTATCCAAGAGAATGTCAAACCCTCAGCACCATGGACAAAACTCTTCATGATCTATTCAGTCTCCCCAATGTACCCGATGTGTGTGCTGTCCATTGTGAACCAACTTTAATGCCCTCTGCCTAAAAGGACCTTTCTTGTTGTCTTCTTATCAAGCTGTGTTTACATCCTTCAGATTTTATCTCAAGACCTACTTCCTCTGTGAAGCCCTTCCTGATTTCCCCATACACTTAGTTGCTCCTTTCTCAACATTCGCATTGTTCTTTGTACAAACTTTTGTACAGACTTTGTACAAACATATTAACATGTTAAATATAATTGCTTGCATTCGTCTTTTTTTATTAGGCATGTAAACAATTATATTTAAATATCTTCAAATATTTAATATTTGTCATCTTGTTGGAGTCAGGCTCTGAATTTTATTTCTCTTTTTGCCCACGTAGTTAGTAGAATGTCTGGCATACAGGTGCTCAATCTGTAGTTGTCGAATGAATGATATACTGTTACCTTTAACTAAGGAATAAAAACATTTTTATAAAATATAATTATGACAAAAAAACAATTTAAGTTCAATAACAAAATAATTAGCTCCAAAACATTAAAAAAATGTTATAGCCTTCACAAGCTGCATACTTATTAACACTACATTGTTACTCTTTTTGAGGGCAGTATAGAATGTATTTTAGGAATCAAAAGAACTTATATTTTAACAAAATTTTATGTGGCAAAAATGCTGTTGGACAATATTAGTTAAAATTTATTTATTTTTTGGTTTTATGAAAAGAAGAGGGTTATCGTTTTAATAATTATATTGAATTGGCCAACATCAATTTTTAAAATGTTCTAGTTGGTAAGTAGAAGTTTAAAAAACACTGACACAGCCATGATGATGACATTTTAGTCATCTTAGTCTCTAAAAATGTGTTAAATTCAGAAAGGACAACTCTTGTATCATACATCTTGTGTCCTTTTTTTTCGAAAGTGTTGTACTGAATTCTGTTCCATAGGGACTTTTAGTAACATAAGAACCTAGTATAAAATAGACAAAATGAATCAAAAGCCTAAAAAATATTCATATCTTGTTCTCCCATGATTTGTCTTCTGGGAATGTAGTACATGGAAATAATCTTAATAGTAGAACAGTTTACATTACAAATGCTATGTAACAAACAACTCTTAAATGTAGTGGCTAACACAGTGATTTACTGTCATCTGTCATGGTTCTGTGGTTTACTGGGCTCTGCTGGGTGTTTCTCACCTGTGCCTCTCATCTGCTTGCAGTTAGATGTCTGCTGGGGCTGCAGTCACCTGAAGGCTGCAGTGGGCCTTCATCCAAGGTGGCTCATTCACTTTGTGGTAGCTGATGTTGGTTATCATCTTGGTGCTCAGCTGAGGTTGTTGACTGGGGCACTTACACATGAATTCTCCAGGAAGGCCAGGCTTCTCAGGTGGTGGTTGGCTTCCACAGCAAGAAACCGAAGCCACCAAGCTGGTTTGGGGTATACCTAGAACTGACACAGTGTTACTTCTGCCATATTCTATTGCTCAAAGAAGTCATAGGGCCCACCCAAATTCAAGGGGCAGGAAAAAAATTTGGAAACAACCTAAATATCCAACAGTAAGGAAGTGAGGAAGTAAATTACAAGGTGATCTAGTTAATGGAATATTAGTGCAAAAAACTTTGGGATCACCTGAGAAATACTTATAACGCTAAATGAATAAAAAAGAAATATACTGAATTGTTTATACATGATTTTGCATGTTTGTGAGTAAACACATACACACACACACACGATTATAATCAGACAGTGGGACCATTGGTATGGTGGATAGATCCTAGGGTGATCCCCATGATTCCCAACCCCTGGTGTTCATGCCTTAGTTAATCCCTTCCTCTTGAGTGTGGGTGGGCCCTGTGACTTGTTTCTAGCCAATAGAATGTGACAAAGGTGAGGGGATTGTGCAGAGGTAATTAAGGTCCTAAATTAGTTGACTTTGAGTTAATTTAATTAAAAGAGAAATTTTCTTGGGTGGGTCTGGCTTAATCAGATGATAGCACTCACTGATGTGAGAGACTCTTCTTGTAGGCTTAAAAGGTCAAGCAGGGTGAGGATGCTGCAGACCTGGGACCTGGAGCAGCTCAGAGGTGGTGAATAATAGCTCTTTAAGTCTGCAATAAAAAATGACCTGTAAAACTACATTGCAGGAAATGAGGAGGAAGCAGAATGGAAAGAGTGAAAAAGTCAAAGAGGCAGAGCCTGAAGAATTTGTGGTGGAAAAAGTACTGGATTAATGTGTAGTGAATGAGAAGGTAGAGTATTTATTTCCTGAAGTGAAAGGGATTTACAGATGCTGACAATACTTGTGAGCCTGAAGAAAATTTAGATTATCTGAGTTAATTGAAGCAGTTCTTAATTCACAAAAAGCTGGTAAAGAAAAAGATGGTACAAAAAGGAAATCTATCTGACAGTGAATCTAATGATAACGAATCAAAGGAGAAAAGAGATGCTGCTGACAAACCAAGAGGCTTTGCTGTAGGTTTTAATCCTGAACGAATAATTGAAGTCACAACAGTGGTAGTGAATTACTGTTTCTCATGAAGTGGAAAGATTCAGATGAGGCAGACTTGGTGCTGGCAAAAGAGACAAACATGTAGTGTCCTCAAATTATAATTGTTTTTTTTTAACAAGGAGAGACTGTGAATTCTTGTCTAGAAGATGAAGTTCAATAATTGTTTGCTTTGCTTTTTATATATATTTCTCTATACATAAAATCCAGATCTTGGTTTTTTTGATTTACTAGTGTGAAGAAATAACTACATTCTAAAAAAAATCAAGCTTGATATGTTTATTTTGAAATAGTGATATTAGAACAAATGTTTTTGGTTTGCTTGTTTTTAGCATCAATAGCTCTGGTTCCTTTGAACAAACAAATAAATAAAAGCTTTCTGTGGCTGCTTCATTTATCACAAAAGAACATTTGATACCATGTATATTATTTCCTCTGCATTACAGGGCACCTTTCTAATACTGGGAAATAGTTCCATAGTCATTACTGAGTCAGAACTTGTGTTTAACCCATATATGCCTAAGGATTTATGGCTTTTAAATTTGTTTTCATGTGTGTGTATACATAAATACATAATGTTAATTTTTTTTTTTTTTTTTTTTTTTTTTTTTTTTTAAATTTATCAAAAAGGAAAAAACCAGACAAAACAAAATGGCATTTAAGTCCATGGTGCTTCTGGGAAGAATGATGATTCTGAGAAATTCAAGAAATAGACCACTTCAAGTTCAACTGACAACTTTCCTGAAAGCATAAGCTTACAAGTCAAATAGATGATTCAATAATTATATAATTTAAATATAATATAAATAATTTAAATTGCATAATTTAAAGCAACCAGATCAGAATCCATGACTGTATCTATAGTCACATAAATGTAATAGGAAAACTCTTTGAGAGGCAAAATTTTATCACAACCAGCAATCTCCCCGCCCAATGGGAAAACTAGATAAATTCTGGTGTGTTTTAGTTAGCCAAGCAAGGCTTAGTTAAATGGACATTTAAAGCTTCCTTCTAGGAGCCATTCCCTTGAGGAAAGTTGAAATCCCTGTGCTATACTGACTAAAAAATCATGATTCACTGAATGTCTAAGGCTTTGCTGATAAAACCTAATCAGATAGAGATGTTGCCATTTAGGGCCTGCTGTCATAAATGGATAAAGAAATTTTGTAATCTAAAGTATTGACCCAAATGTTTTTTTCTTTATCGGAGCATATTCCTTACCATACATGTTAGGCTCAGTCTTTTCAGTATTTGGGTTAGTGTTTCAGCAGAAGCCAGGAAAAACAGTAAATTTGTAGTAATCAGAATGTTATCCAACTGTATATTGTTTAGTTTATTGTAAATACTGGTGAACAGGGGTCAATAAATAGTTTTATATTCCTTTAAAACAAAACAAAAAAACGAAGCAAGTGGTCATGTAGTGATCCGCATATGGGGAGGCCCAGGTGGCTGGTAGGAGCTGGGGGCTTTAGTTGTACAGCCGCAGGGAAATGAATTCTGTTATCAACCTGAATGAGCATGGAAGTCTGTTCTTCCCTGGTCAAGCTTCTGATGAGAACACAGTCCCGGTTGATACTTTAACTGCAGCCTTGTGAGACCTTGAGCAGAGGACCAGGTAAGCCGAGTCTGGATTCTTGACCTGCAGAGCCTGTGAGATTAATTTCTTTGTGTCCCTGTGTCTAAGATGAGTCTCTTGTATGCAGCATATTGATGGTTCATTTTTTTTAAATCCATTCTGCGAATCTATATCTTTTAATTGAGGAGTTTAATCTATTTACATTCAACGTTATAACTGTGAAGGCATTTCTTGAATCAGCCATCTTATCCTTTGGTTTATGTTTGTCATATATATTTTTCCCCTCTCTCTATTAATATCCTTTAATGTACCCATACCGAATCTCTTTAGTACTGAACCTTTCTCCAAGTCTCTCTCTCCTTTCTTTGTTTCTCTGTCTGTAGGGCTCCCTTTAGTATCTCCGGTAGGGCAGGTCTCTTGTTAGCAAATTCTCTCAGCATTTGTTTGTCTGTGAAAAATTTAAGCTCTCCCTCAAATTTGAAGGAGAGCTTTGCTGGATAAAGTATTCTTGGTTGGAAATTTTTCTCACTCAGAATTTTAAATATATCATGCCACTGCCTTCTCGCCTCCATGGTGGCCACTGAGTAGTCACTAATTAGTCTTACGCTGTTTCCTTTGTATGTGGTGAATTACTTTTCTCTTGCTGCTTTCAGAACTTGCTCCTTCTCTTCTGTGTTTGACAGTGTGATCAGAATATGTCTCAGAGTGGGTTTATTTGGATTTATTCTACTTGGAGTTTGCTGGGCATTTATGATTTGTGTATTTATGGTGTTTAGAAGATTTGGGAAGTTTTCCCCAGCAATTTCTTTGAATACTCTTCCTAGACCTTTACCCTTTTCTTCCCCTTCTGTAACACCAATGAGTCTTATATTTGGACGTTTTACATTATCTATCATATCTCTGAGGTCCATTTCGATTTTTTTGATTTTTTCCCCCCATTCTTTCTTTTGTGCTTTCATTTTCCATTCTTTCATCTTCCAGGTCACTGATTCATTGTTCAGTTTCCTCTAGTCTTGTACTATGAGTATCCAGAATCTTTTTAATTTGGTCAACAGTTTCTTTAATTTCCATAAGATCATCCATTTTTTTATTTAGTCTTGCAATGTCTTCTTTATACTCTTCTAGGGTCTTCTTGATATCCTTTGTATCCCGTACTATGGTCTCATTGTTCATCTTTAGTTCTTTGATTAGTTGCTCTAGGTACTGTGTCTCTTCTGGTCTTTTGATTTGGGTGCTTGGGCTTGGGTTATCCATACCGTCTGGTTTTTTCATATGCTTTATAATTTTCTGTTGTTTTTGGCCTCTTGGCATTTGCTTAACTTGATAGGGTTCTTTTAGGATTTGTAGACCAATTGAAGTCCTTATCTCTAATTTATCAGATCTACAGCTTCGTGGAGTACACTTTCTCTAACCAACCAGCAGGTGGTGTCCACGAGCCACCTGTTTGCCACAAGCCAGTTCTCCCCTGCTTTGCCTTTGTGGTGAGTGGGGGAGTGAGTCTTGTGGGGTCCAATTGGTGTACCAAGCTTGTGTGTGTAGTTGGTGTTGCCTGCCCTGTATGTGGGGCATGTGTCTGGGCGGTCAGGGATGGGGGGTGGCTCTAACAATCAAATCTCCCTGATGTTCCTGGAGTTTTAAAGCTGCTGCAATAGTCTAATCCTTCAATTCAGTCCTACCACAATTTGTCTCTGCCACTGACCCACAAGTCCTTGGTATTGGCGTATGGCTCCTGAGATTTGCAAGTGGGTCCCTCTTCCTGGCCGTGCACCCCCTGGTCCTCTGTTGAGGGATGACTATGCTATGTCACAGGTGAGTGCCGTTCCCCCAGGGCAGTTCTGGGCTGCTGGGCTGTGTAGGGAGGCTCCCAGTCTGCTGAAATGATGGCTGAATGGGGCTTTGTTAATTCACACTGCTCCACCTTCCCAACTCTGGGACAACCAGCTGAGGGTGCAAGGAAAGCTAATGTCCACGCCCAGTTTTGTGATGTGTGTGTGTTATTTGAAGCACTTCCATCACACTGGGTTGTCTGGGGCAGCTCTGGGCTATGGGGCTGGCGATGGGCAGGAGTGTTCCTGTCCACCGGGATGATGGCTGTGAGAGGATGCCCCCCCTTTTCTTGGGAAGTTGTGGTGTTTAGTGAATTTTCTCAGCCACTGGATTATTGCCTTTTGTCTCAGAGCTCTCTTAGTTCTGCTCTTGTCTTGACCTGCCCAAATTGCAAGTCTTTGAAGCTTTCTGTATTGGGCTTCTTAGAGTAATTGTTTTAGAAACAGAAAAGAAAAAAAGATTAAAAAAAAAAAAAAAAGAAAAGCCCTCCTTACAGATCTAATGGGCTATTGAAATGCTAAGAGACAAAGCAATTAGGGCCATTAAGGAAAGACCCAGGGAGCAGAGAGATCAGTTTTTCTTTGGGATTTGCATATGAGCCTCAGGGCCTGAGCTCTGCCCTTCCCCTTTCTATATTCACCAGAACTCCAAAAAGCCTCCGCTTTTGTTTTGGAGTTTTTCTCGCTATTTTTTTGCTATGCCTATCTCCTGTCTCCTGGGCTGGCTGCTCTCAGATTCTCTGGTGTCTGGTCTCAGTCTATCTATGATTGGAGTTTGGATCAGTAGAATGAGTTTCCAATAAGAGCTGCCACTGCAGTTCTCCCTTCTCCTTCCCAAAGCTGATGGCCCCTCCTCCCACGGGACTGAGCCTGGCAGGGAGGGGCACAGGTCCCCTGGCTGCAAAAACTTACAGATTACGCTTATTTCAGCAGTTCGACGTGTTCATGAGTGTTGTATGAAGTATGCCCAAAGTCAGATTGCTCTGTGGTGTCCAGTCCACGCAGTTCCTGGCTTTCTACCTAGTTTCCTGGAGGAGTAACTAAAACATACAGCTCACCAATCCACCATCTTGCCCTGCCCTCGCCTGTGAGATTAAAAATGTGTGTCGTTGTAAGCTGCTAAGTTTGTGATAAGTCATTATACAGTATAATGGAGAAAAAAATGTAGTCAAAAGTTGAGAGGCTTAAATGTTAGCCTGGGCCACGTGTCCTGGGGACTTTACTTTCATAAAGAATCCTAGGGATGGGGAGTCATGCTTAGTTCCATTCTCCCTGAAGACAATAATGTCAAGATAGCCTGGTCCTCTTATTCTGTAATTTTGGCTCCCCTGAGGTTTTTTTTTTTTTTTTTTTTTTTTTTTTTTAAATTAGAGAAGTTGTGGCTTTACAGGACAATTATGAATAAACTATAGGATTCCTATATGGCACCCTATTATTAATACCTTGCATTGGTGTGGTACATTTGTTATAATCAATGAAATCACATTTTTATAATTGTAATATTAACTATAGTGCATAGTTTAACTTAGGGTTTACTGTGTAGTGAAGTTTCATGGATTTTTAAAAAAAAATTCATTGTATTACCATGTATCTAACCTAATGTTTTCCTCTTTATCCACATTCAGATACATATTTCAGTGCTGTTTATTACATTTACAATGTGGTGCTACCGTCACCACCGTCATCCATTATCAAAACATTTCCATCATTTCATGTAAGAACTGTGTACATTGTAAGCCTGAACTCCCTATTCCCTATTTCCATCCCATCCCCTGGTAACCTATATTCTAGTTTATGACTCTGTGAATTTGCTTATTCTAATTATTTCATATCAGTGAGATCATACAGTATTTGTCCTTTTGTTTCTGGCTTATTTCACTCAACATGATGTCTTCAAGATTCATCCATGTTGACACATATATCAGAACTTCATTCCTTTTTACAACTTCATAGTATTCCATAATATTTTATCCACTCATCAGTTGATGGGCACTGGATTGCGTCCATTTTTTTGGCAATTGTGAATAATGCCACTATGAACACAGGTGTGCAAATATCTGTTTGAGTACCTGCTTTCAATTCTTGTCGGTATGTACCTAGAAGTGGGGTTGCCAGTTCATGTGTTAATGCTATACTTAACTTTCTGAGGAACTGCCGAACTGTCTTCCACAGCGCCTGCACCATTTTACATTGCTACCAGCAATGAATGAGTGTTCCTATTTCCCTGCATCTTCTCCAACACTTAAAAATTTTCTGTTTTTTTTTTTTTAATAGTAGCCATTCTAGTAGGTGTGAAATGGTATCTCATTGTGGGTTTGATTTGTATTTCCCTGATGGCTAATGATGTTGAGCATCCTTTCATGTGCTTTTGGGCCACTTGTATATCTTCTTTGGAGAAATGTCTATTCAAGTCTTTTGCCCATTTTTAAAAAGGGTTGTTTATGTTTTTGTTGCTAAGTTGAAGGATTTCTTTATCTATTCTGAATATTAAACCTTTATCGGATATGTGGTTTTGCAATATTTTCTCCCATTGTGTAGGTTGTTGCTTTATTTTCATGATAAAGACCTTTGAGGCACAGAAGTTTTTGATTTTGATGAGATCCCATTTATCTGATTTTTCTTTTGTTTGTGCTTTGTGTGTAAACTCTAAGTAACCATTGCCCAACTCAAGATCCCGAACTCAAGATCCCGAGGATGCTTCCCTACATTTTCTTCTTTAGGTCTTTGATCCATTTTGAGTTGATTTTTTTATAGGGTGTGAGGTATGGGTCCGCCTCCTCTTTTGCAAATGGATATCCAGTTTTCCCAGCACCATTTGTTGAAAAGAGTATTCTTTCCCAATTGAGTGGTCTTTGCCCCCTTGTCAGAAGTCATTTGGCCATAAATGTGAGGGTTGATTTCTGAGCTCTCAATTCAATTCCATTGGTCTGTCCTTGTGCCAGTACCATGCTGTTTTGATTACTGTTGTTTTGTAATAAATTTTAAGATAGGGTAGTGTGATTCCTCCAGCCTCATCCTTCTTTTTTTAAAATGGCTTTGCCTATTTGGGCCTTTACCCTTCCATGTAAATTTGATCATTGGCTTTTCCATTTCTGCAAAGACGGTTGTTGGGATTTTGATTGAAATTGTATTGAATCTATAAATTGCTTTGGGTTGAATTGACATCTTAACGATATTTGGTTTTCCAATCCATGAACACGGAATGTCCTTCATTTATTTAGGTCTTCTTTGATTTCTTTTAGCAATGTTTTGTAGTTTTCTGTGTACGAGTCTTTTATATCATTGTTTAGGTTTATTCCTAGATACCTGAATCTGTTAGTTACTATTGTAAATGAGATTTTTTTCTTGATTTCTTCTTCCAGTTGTTCATTGCTTGTGTATATAAACACTACTGATTTTTGCATGTTGATCTTGTACCCTGCCACTTTGCTGAGTTCATTTATTAGCTCTAGGAGCTTTGTTGAAGAATTTTCAGTATTTTCTGCATATAGGACCATGTCATCTGAAAATATGGAAAGTTTTACTTCTTCCTTTCCAACTTGGATGCCTTTTATTTCTTTTTTTGCCTAATTGTTCTGGCAGGAACTTCCAGTAAATGTTGACTAACAGTGGTGACAGTGGGCACCCTTGTCCTGTTCCTGATCTTAGAGTGAAAGCTGTCAGTCTTTCACTTTAAGTAGGATGTTAGCTGTGGGTTTTTCATATACGTCCTTTATCAAGTTGAGGAAGTTTCCTTCTATTGTTAGTTTTCTGCATCAATTGAGATGATTATGTGTTTTTTCCTGTCTTTCTGTTAATATGGTATGTTACATTAATTTATTTTATTAGGTTGAATCACCCTTGCATACTAGGGATAAATCCCAAATGATCATGGTGCATAATTCTTTTAATGTGCTGTTGGAGTTGGTTTACTAGTATTTTGTTGAGGATTTTTGCATCTATATTAATAAGAGATATTGGTCTTTACTTTTCTTGTGGCATCTTTATCTGGCTCTGGTATGAGGGTGAGGTAGAAAAAATTAGGGAATTTTCCCTCCACTTCAATTTTTTAGAAGCGTTTGAACAGGATTGATATACATTCTTCTTGGAATATTTGGTAAAATTCCCCTGTGAAGCCATCTGGTCCTGGGCTTTTCTTTGTTTTGGAGGTTTGATTACTGATTCAATCTCTTTACTAGTTATTGGTTTGTTGAGATCTTCTATTTCTTTTTGAGTTAGTGTGTTTTTGAGAATTTGTCCATTTCATCTAGGTTACCTAATTTATTCGTGTACAGTTGTTCGTGGTATCCTCTTATGGTTTTTTATTTCAGCAGGGTTAATAGTAATGTCCTCCTTTTCATTTCTGATTTTAGTTATTTGGATCCTCTCTCTTTTTTTGTTCCTTAGTTTCGCAAAAGATTTGTCAGTTTTATAGATCTTTTCGAATAACCAACTTTTTGATTTGTTGATTCTACTTTTCTGTTCTTTCTTTTGTCTCCACTCTAATCTTTGTTATTTTGTTCTTCTGCTTGCTTTTGGTTTAGTTTTCCCTTCTTTTTCTAGGTCTTCCAGTTTTGAGATTAGATCTATGATTTGAAATATTTCTCCTTTTTTTTAATGTAAGCATTTGGAGCTATAAATTTCCCTCTCAGTACTTCCTTCACTGCATCCCATAAGTTTTGGTATGTTGTATTTTCATTTCATTCACCTGAAGAGATATCCTAATTTCCCTTGTGATTTCCTCTTTAACCCACTGACTGTTTAAGGGTACATTCATGAATTTTCCATTTCTCCCTCTGTTATTGATTTCTAGCTTCATTCCATTGTAATTAGGAAGATACTTTGTATAATTTCAATATGTTTGAATTTATTGAGATTTGTTTTGTGACCTAACATATGGCTGATCCTAGAGAGTGATCCATGTGCATTTGTGAAGAATGTGTATTCTGTTGTTAGGTGAAGTGTTCTATATATGTCTGTTTAGTCTAGTTGGTTTAGCGTGTCATTCAAGTCTTGTATTTCCTTATTTATTTTCTGTCTAGATGTTCTATTCATTGTTGAAAGTCATGTATTAAAGCCTCCTTCTGTTAACGTAATATTGTCAATTTCTCCCTTTTAATCTGTCAGTATTTGCTTCATATATTTTGGGGCTCTGCTGTTAGGTGCATATATATTTTTAATTGTTAGAGCTCCTTGTTGAACTGACCCCTGTATCAGTATATCATGACTGTCGTTGTCCCTTGTAACTATTTTTGACTTAAAGTCTATTCATTTAATATTAGTATAGCTATCCCAGCTCTCTTGGTTACTACATGCATAGTAAATTTTATTTTTTTTTCCATCACTTTACTTTCAATCTATTTGTGTCTTCGAATTTAAGGTGAGTCTCTTGCAGACAGCATATATTTGGTCATGCTTTTTTGTTCATTCTGCCAATGTCTGCCTTTTGACTGGAGAGTTTAATCTACTTACATTTAAATTCACTACTGGCAATGCAGGACTTTCTTCTCTGTTTTGCTACTTAGTCTTTTTAAGTCTTATACGTTTTTTGTCCCTCAATTTTTCTGTTAATGGCTACTTTCATATTTATTTCATTTTTTGTTATTGTATCATAGTTGGTCCCTTCTCTTTTCTATCTGAATATATTTTCATATATTTTCTTTGTGGTTACCATGGGGTTAAAATTTAACATCCTAAATACTTAACAAACATACATAGTTTGAGACCAACTGGACTTCAAGAGCATATACATACACTTGTCCTATACCCCTCTGTCCCCCCACCTTTTTTTGGTACTTGATACCAGATATATCTTTATATGTTGTAGGTCCAAAACCATAGATTTGTCATTATTTTTATGTGTTTGCATTTTAGCATCTGTAGGAAGTAAGAAGTGGAGTTACATACCAACAAATGTAATATGATAGTAATGGCATTTATAATCACCCAAATGGTTACCTTTACCAGAGGTCTTTATTTCTTTATGTCTCGTGTCCTTTCCTTTCAATTTGAAGAGCTCCCCTTAGCATTGCTGACAAGGCAGGTCTAGTGGTGATGAACTCCCCCAGCTTTTGTTTATCTGGAAATGTCTTAATCTCTCTCTATCATTTTTGAACTAATGTCTTGCCAGATATAAAATTCTTGGTTGATGGTTGTTTTCTTTCAGCATTTTAAGTATTTCAACCCACTGCCTTCTGGCCTCTGGTTTCTGATGAGAAATAGGCACCCAGTGTAACTAGGACTCCTTTGTAGGTAACACATTTTTTTTTTCTTTTTTTTTTCCCCTTACAGCTTTCAGAACTCTCTCCTTGTCCTTTGAGTTTGACAATCACTATGATGGGGTTTATTTTTCTTCTTGTTTATCCTGTATGGTGTTCTCTGGGCTTCTTGGATGTACATATTCATGTCTTTTGCTAAGTTTGGGAAGTTCTCTGTCATATCTTTTAATATTCTTCTGCTCCTATCTCTCTCTTTCTTCTCCTTCAGGGACTCCCATAATGCATATGTTGGTATGCTTGATGGTATTCCAGAGGTGTCTTAGGCTATTTTCACTTTTTATAATTCTTTTTTTCTCTCTGCTCCTCAGCCTGACTCATTTCAATTGTCTTGTCTTTGAGTTTGCTGATTTTTAATTCTGCCAGTTCCAGTCTGCTGTTGAAACCCTCCTGGGCTTTTTCATTTTAGTTATTATGTTGTTCGACTGCACTAGTTCTGTTTGGTTCCTTTTAAAATTTCTGTCTCTTTACTAAGATTCTCATATTGCTCATTCATTGTTTTCCTCACATCCTTTAGTTCTTTCTCTGTATTTTTCCTTCATCTCCTTGAACATTTTTAAGATCATTTTTTTAAAGGCTTTGTTTGGTATGTCCACAGTCTTGTCTTCTTCTTTGGTGTTTTCTAGGTTCTTATCTCTTCCTTTAGGTGGGCCATCGTTTCCTTTTTCTTTGTTTGTCTTGTACTCTTTTATTGAACACTGTAAATTTTAATATTTTAAAATACTAACTCTGGGATTTATTCCCTGGGTTTGTCTGTTTCTTGATTTGGTGACCAGCTGGTGATGTGACAGATTCTCTTGCGTGTCAGCCTCCCTATCAGGAAGGTCCGCCTGAGGCACATGAAAAATAGAGGGTCCTCCATGTCTTTTCTGGGCCTGTGTTTGGTTCTGGACTTGTGCTTGTTTGTTGCTTTGGAGTTTCCCTGTTTACAGGAGTCTGAATGCCCCTCTATTTCCCAGGAGACATACCTTCTCTCTCTTCCAGGTGTTTAAAGCATGTGATCCTTTGCCTTACGCTGTCAGCCTCAGTAGTTTCTTACACTGATTTCATTGCAGTTTTCAAGCTCCTTTCACCTGGAGTGCAAATTCTGGGAGGGGAGGCGGGGTGGCGCTCAGGAGAGGAGTTTCCCAAGTCAGTCTGGAACAAAGCCAGGGACCCACCATGGGAGTGCAGACCGGTTCCAAACTTCCCTAGGGAGGCGATCAGAAAGGGAGCCAGGATCTTCTTCTATGACTCCCTCAAGGTGCGCTTTTTTGACCTGCCCAGCAAATGCAACCCTTGAACTATCGCCTGCAGCGCTGACAAAGCATGGCTTCTTTAATCTTCTCGTTAGCCTTTGTCTGAGGCAGGTTGGAACAAAGGCCGCCCTCGGAGCTGGGCCCCCAGTGATCAGAAATTTGCTAATCAAAAGCTGTGATCAGCAGTTGGCTGGGCCCACTCCTGATCTTGGGGAGGTGGATTTTTGTGTCCCTTTCTGTCATCAGTGAGCTAGCCAGGGGCTGGATCTCACGGCGGCCTGCTGTGAGAGTAGGGGCTGGGTGCCTGCCGACAACTGCTATGCAGAGAGAGCAGTTTACTCATCTTTACCATACTTTACCAGCCTCTTCCTCCCACTCTTACGTGGATGCTGTACAGTGTTCTGGACTCCAGAGTTTCAAAATAGTTGATTCAGACAGTTCTTGCCTGTTTGATAGTTGTTCTGGTGGAAGGACTGAGTCTCAGAGCTTCCTATTCTGCCATCTTCCCACAATCCCTCCTGAGATTTGAGAAGTTTTTGTTTGTACCTTTTGTTTTGTTTTGCCCAGGAAGTGAGAATAATGAATGAGCATTCCTTTAACTTTTTCCAGTTTTGCACCTAAGGAATGGAGTGTAGATGGGAAGGTGGAAGAGGATCCATCTCCAAAAATATGTCTCTTTTCTTTCTTATTTATACTAAATTTTGTTCTGAAGACTTCTCAGGGGCCGAAGAACAAGCATACAAACAAAAGCAAGTGATATGAATTATATATATATATATATATATGTATATGTATATGTATGTACACATACCCATATATATAGTATACGTTTATATACATTATATATTATGTATACATATATGTGTCTTTAAGAAAGGACATTATATATTTTATATACTTATGTATAAGTCTTTAAGGAAGGTATGCTTTACTACCCCCATTTACAAATGGTGTCCTCTACATTATACCTGTGGTTGTCATGTTCCTGACATAATCTATTTGTCTTCGCTGGAAGCTGCAACATCTTGAAGGCAAAAGATGGCGAACCTCTGTGGCCAGCCTCCTCGCAGGCCTGGTCTACTCTCCAGCTGTGACGGGCAGTCGAGGGTAGTGATGAGGGGCTGTGGGCTTGTCCTGAATCGCCTACTATAGATCAACTGTGGGCAAGCCACTTAAGCTCTCCCACCATCAGTTTTCTCACTGGAAAATAGAGTTAATAATAGTTTGAAGAGTAAATACGATAAGACAGGCAAAATGGTTTGCATGAACATAATGCAGCTTCTCATGGAGAGTTGAGGGATCTGGAAAATCAGAAGGATTATGAAGGAAAGCCTTGTAGCCCCAGGAATCCCTCTTGGCATGTGTGTGGGGAAGGGGACGGGGGAGGTTATCTAAGAGTGCGAGTCTCAGTAGTGCTCTGAATGGCCATTTTCCCTGCCTCAGTTGTTGCAGGGAACAGACAGAACCAACCAAATACAGCACCTGTGCTTTACCTTCATAGCCTCTGCAACTTCTCTTGCCAAATGCTTGCCCTTCCAACAAGACTGTAAGCTCCACTAGGGTAGGGCTCTGTCTGTCTTTTTTACTGCTGTGTCTTTAGGGGCTGGCATAGAATAGATGTTCAATAAAAGCTGTTGAGTGAATGATTGCACAAAACATGTTAAAGGTAAGCCTGTGTTCGGATTTCATCGTTTCCAGATCCTTGCTCTGTGGCTTGGTGCTGTAAGTGGCTTTGATGGGAATGAACACATGAATTGGGAACTGGTATGTCTGCTTTTCATCGACACTTTCAGCAAAGATCGATTTCACGTCTCTGTACTTCGTGTGTAACAGTGCTGTGCTTGGAATTGGGCAAATGTGTCCCTGTCCTTGAGACAGCTAACGGATGAGTAGAAGATAAAGTGTAATGACTCTGGCACATAGTAGGCAGTCAGTCACTGGTGCCTGAATGGCCCACCTTCACCAGGGCACGGTGGATTCAACTGATGTTCCATTAGTGGAAGTGCTTCAGTTTTAATTCCTTATTTGCTTGGCGTTAATGGTGTGATGTGGTGGCCTCCTAGCAGAGAAAACATTTGAGGAAATGACTTAAATCCATTTCATACCACATACATCGACTGTTGGTGTCCAGGTGCATCTTTTATTCAAGGGCGATGTTTTTTCCTTGTTACTTCTTGAAATTTGGGTGCTGGGGAGAAGTGGCTCCTGGCTCCTTGACCTGAGTGATGGTGCAGGCAATTATTGGAGACAGACATTTGGGCACTTGGTTCTGGGAATTGTGAGCCTTGTGCTCAATAGACCATCCGTAGGCACGTTGCAGTTGTGCTCCTGCATGGAGAGGAGAAGGTTTGAGAGAAGCAGGAGGGAGAGAAAGAAGGAGTCTTTTTGGGGCAGTGGAGACCTGAAGGTGCTTAAGTGGCCAGTTCCGCCTAGGTTGCTAGAGGTTCCCAGAGGCCTTGAGCCCTTTTCTTAAGTTTGTTTTCTTTGCTTTTTCTTCTTGCTGCTAGATCTAGGAGATATGAACAATGAAATGGTATTTGTTTTATAAATGTAAAAGAATATTTGACGTAATGTGATATTTGAAATATCCTTCCATCTCTCTGCCTGTTTACTCTGATAAGTCTTAGTAACACAGGAACTGCTGGGTTAGGAGCCAGGGATCATGCAGTGTATTTGGTGGGTAATAAAGAATGTTAAATTTCAACAGAAAAGATTATTTAAATAAGTAATCCTTTCTTTGTTGTTACTGAATTCTTCAGACCAGCACTATGTTGTGGCTACTGAATGTGAATAACAGAATTTGCAAAGCTAATGAGGACAACACTTTGTGAAGGAGAGAAATTTTTACATATATATATATATATATATATAAACACCTTTACTGTTAGGAACAATAATTTAATTTACGCAACTCTCTTGTGGCCTAATGCTTGCTTGTTTTTTTATTCAGTGAACCTTTTTTCTGGTGCTCTTAATTTAAGCTGGGCATTTTCTTTTGATGGAGGAAGTCAAGTGATCCAAAAACTAAAATTTTCACCATTTGACAATTAAGTACTTATTATATAGCAGGCCTTGGAGATACAATGAGTAGCAGGATAAGGGTGTGTGTGTGTGTGCGTGTGTGTGTGTGTGAGAGAGAAAGAGAGAGGTAGAAATCTCAGAAGGCTGCCCAAAGGAGGTGGTTCCTGAAGACAAATCACAGTCAGCCTGGCTGAGGGTGCCAGGGAGCATGTGGCCTGAAGATGGAAAGGCTTGGTACCCTGTGCTGAGTCCTGAAATGTGCTGAAGTTCAGAAGGTTGGATGTCATCAGCCCCCAGTCTTGAAGGGGCGCAGAGGGAATATCAGGTAGAGACAGACAGCCTGGGGAGCTGAACTTGATTAGAGTCAAAGCTTTCTTTCCTGGAGAACTTATTTTTTCCTCAGTCAACTAAAAAAGAAGCCTTGCATGAGAGATCATTTCCTTGTCTCACGGGTAATGATGTATCAGATTCTTAATGATGCCTTCAATCTACTCCATTCTATTCAATTTTATATTCCATTTTTATTCCTCTTTCTTCAATTAAGGATTGCTCTGATAGTGGCGAGGCTTACAATACATGGATGAGTAATCACTCCCTCCTCGGCAGCCCATCAGTATCTGACATGCACCTCCCAGAGGCCATGTGACCTTTTCTCCTCCTCTACTAAAGTGCAAGTGCTCTGAGAGCAGGGCCCAGGGCTGTTTGATCTCCAGGTCCATCAAGGTGCTTGGCACAGCCTGGTGGGAAATGTGTTGAGTGCCACATAAGGGCTCACTCAAGCATTTGCCATGGGTCCTTTAGGAGTCTGGATATGAAATTGACAAGTGTTTAGTACGGGAGCTGGCACCTGGCAAAATGTCTGATGAATGTTCGTTTTCAACCAATTTTAATCAAAAGCAACACCACCAGGGATATTTATAATTATTATTTCCAATGCTGAAACTCGATCATACTGTTCCTCTGTTTTCAGTTTTTGCATTGCTTAGTGAATTAAGAAAAGTGGCATGTTTTTGAGTCATGGTTGTGATTATAGTATTTTATTGTGCGAATTTATTCTCAATTCTGTGATGTCAGTAAGCAGTATCGTTAATTTAAAAACCAGAGTAGGAAAGAGCTTGTGTTGCATTTTTAGATGGTCTGGGATATTTGAACTAAAATTTATGCCAGGTTGCTTTGAGCTCAGACCGCTTGGAAAAACACCGAGTCTTTGAGAAGTTGCAGTTCTGCATTTCTCGTGTGGAGGGAGAGGTAAGGTGGTAGTGTCAGCACCACAGGATTTCAGAATGCATAGTGACAGATGAGCAGATTCTAAGATTATTGCAGTGCAAGCTCATGCTTGCTTCCCATTGCCTCCATGCCTCTCCAGCTAGCCTGTGGGAGGGCCTGTCTCGGTGAGCGGCATGGGCTATAGAAGGCACCATCACAAGCCTCCCTGAGGATCAAACCATCTGTGTGTGATCTAAGGGTTGTTGGTGCCTTGCTTAGGAAACAGGAATAAATGAAGAGGAAGTTGACCTTGTGTTTTTGGGAATCACAAATAATTAGGAAAAGCCAAGGAGTTGCAATTAAGGTTATTTCCTTGATGGAGCAAGGTTCTGGAGTCCAAAAAAATGTCTCAGGAATTGGTAGCAGGATTAGAGATCCTTCTTGGGCATTCTAGGATGATGCTTAATTATATGTAGCATAGTGGTCTCAGAATGGGACTCTGCCTTGTTATTCTCTTTTATTTATTTTTTTCCTGAAAGGTTGATGAGCTTATGACACAAGCCTTCCAGAAGTGTTTCCTTTTATCTGTGGTAGGTGCTGCAAATGGGAACAGATTGACTTATCCTAACAGATAGCTCTCTTCTCATGCTGGGCCCTTTGAAGACACTCTCCTGCTCTTTACAACCTCTGCTTTTTCGAAATGGAAGGCTTGACTCCCAGGGGATTGGGCCCAGTGCATTCCGTTTTTAATTGGCAGAAATATCCCCTAACCCAACAGTGATGCATTATGTCTGTTCCTAGAATGACTTTAATTATAGGCTCCCTGTGCTCTGTGCCAGCCAGGACCAGTTCACCTTAGAACAGCTTTTATAAGATGGAAGCGGATAGAGAGGGGACAGAAAGGAGAAGGTCTCCAATAATAGGCCACATCCTTTTAAAATAACCATGACCTGTTACATTAAGTATTAATTGCAAATCTGTTTCAATCTTTAAATAACATTCAGTTCTTTAAAGATTTACACTGGCTCATCTAACTAAGTTCAGCCAAATACAATTTAAAATGAAGGAAGGAATGATCAAATTCTGGGTACCCTTCAGTGTGTTAAATTAGTTTCCCCCCCAAGGAGTGGGACATTTATTTTTAGGATCTATATTCTTTTTTTTCTTCTTCCTATTGCAACTGCTCAGAAGTAGACAAGTCTATCTTGAGAGGAGGCCTGTCTACTTTTAAAGTTTTCTTGTAGGCAGCCTTAACTTTTAACTTTTGCACCATATAGGGAGAAGGAGATGCTTATATCTATAAATCTGGCTCACTGCTGAGGATAAGCTATAAAGGAAGCTGTTATCTGTTGAGTATTCCGAACCCCTGCTTTACCATAAAAAAAAAAAAAAAAAAAAAAAAAAATTCCCTTGGTTGTCTCCTCAGCATGAGTTTGGTGCCACCTTGTGGGCAGTTGTCAGACTATTATGCATGCTGTCAAAAGAACGAGTTCCCTAAGGCAATTAATAAGGCTTAAAATATATATTTTGTAAATTAGTTAGATAAAAAACAAAATTAAACAGAAACATCACAAAAACACACACCTCAGTGATTCTTCCACTGGGTTTGAACAGCTTCATTTTAGAAGCAATATTGCTACCTAATTTCCCGAATCATCTCATTTCTTCTTCAGGGATTTTCATACCCTGCTGAGGTACCAGTGCTTTTTGTAGAAGCTTTTTTTCTGTGTGCCTGTTTTCTTTTCTTAAGCTGTATTTTTCAACATATTTTATGCATTGTTTTCGTTCTTCCATTTTGAGCTAAATAGTAAGTATCTATCAATATGTATCTTTTTAATGGTAGTATTGAATGCTGTCCTTATCAGAGAGAAAATAATAAAGTCAAGACAGATTATCCTAAATATAATATTGGCCATGTACAGGTATGAGGAATCCTTTCCAATTAATTTTAAATAAAATCTAGATTTCACTTCTGCATATATTTACCAAATCATAAGATGTATATACTTTTAATTAATAAGAGAACAAGTAAATTGTGCTGTGTGATGTTATTTTGCATTGGGATGCTACTTTTACCAAAGTCTTTTGGCAGATTCAGAGGTGCAGGGGCTGTGATTTTTGTCCCACTTTATCACATATCTCACAACAGCCCTCTGAGGTACGCAGAACTGACTCTTGTGTACCTCTTTTTGCCCATGGAGAAGCTGAGGCTGGGGGTGGCAGTGACTTGGCCTGGACCTGTTAGTAGCAGAATTAGAACCCAGCTCCCAGGACAGCTGGTGAGATAACCGAATCATGTTCCCCGCAAGACATGCTCACATCCTAACCCCCAGTTCTGTGGGTGTGAACCCATTTGTGAATAGGACCTTTGAAGATCCTGAATAGCTTAGGCAGGATCGAATCGGGGTGGACCTTAATCCCTACCTCTGGAGTTCTTATAAGCAGAGGGAATTGTATGCAGTCAGTCATTGGCAGCCAGAGAAGTAGACACATGTGACCAAGTGACAAAGGCAGAGGTTCATTTACAAGCCCAGGAGTGCCAAACATTGTCAGCAAACCAGCACCAGAAGGCTGTAGACTCTTGGAGAAAGCATGGCCTAAGAGATACCTCGATGTTGGACTTCTGGCCTTCAAAGCCATGAGACAATAAATTCCTGTTGTTTAGGCCAACCAGCTCGTGGCATTTGTCATAGCAGTCCTGGCAAACTAAGGCAGCTGGTGTCCTCCTTTTGTCATTAGATGATGCTGGGTCACATTTGTTTAAATCACAGAGTGACAACTGTAAGAAATGAAAGTTCTGGGGCTTATGGGAGTTTTAGAGAGTCAGGCTCTGCAGGGAGAAAAAGAGGGAGAGAGAAATCTGTGCCTTCTGCCAGAAAATGGGCTTAGAAGACATCTGGATCTTTCTGAGAGGAAAATTGGACCTTGGCGTTCCCCTTTTTAAAACTTTTCAAAGCTTGCTGTTGCTTTCCCAACTAAGTCCAAATTCTTTTAAATAGCTCTCAGCTCCTTTATAATGTATCTCCCTGGCTTCTTTTCCTGCCTACCACACTTCACTCCAGCGATACCAACGTTCTCTGAGTGCACCCCTTATTCCTCTTATTATCTCCCACCTTTGTTCAAGCTACTTCCATTGTCTTGGCTACTCTTTTCTCTTTTCTTTCCTCTGTTGAAGCCAAAGCATTCTATTGGGCTCAGCCAAAAGTCCTACCTGATGCTTCCTGCTCGTTCTCTGGTCCAGTTAAGATGCCCAGATTGCATATATTCCCATTATGCCTTGTGCCTCTGTTTCCCCAATTAAACTGTGATATCTGTAAGAGGAAGGCCTGCATGTTATTTACCTTTCTGTTACTAATACCGAGCATGAGATCTGACCTATATTATTTCACTATAGCTAGGAAGGGCAGAACTGAGGTTAAGCTGCAGGGATTGAGGCATTGGTGGGGAACTGGGGACTGAAGGCTGCAAAACCCTCTCTCTGTTTTCACTGGCCTCTGCTCCTCTCTGCTTGTGATGTCATTCTTAAGCCCTTGCCTTTTCTCTCTCCATCTCGCAGCCTTCCTTTCCTCTATCACTGTTGAAGCTCAGACATAGCTTCCTCCACATGGTTGGGGAAGGTGGCCCCCAGAAGCTCTAGGCTTACTCTTGTAGCTTGGAAGCCTCAGGAGTGAAAGTGCGTCTCTTCCACAATTTTCCTATACTGATTGTGGCTCTGCTTTGGTCATATACTCATCCCAGAACACCCACTCCGTCCTGGTACTTTGCATATGTTGAGTGAATGGACTGTGTGGCATCTCATTTCTTGCTTGTGCTAATTGTAAACTCATGGTTCACTCATGCTTATGTTCATATCTCAAAAAATGACATGATACAAGACAGGGGGTGACTCTGGGGGTTTATCCCTTGAGGCCAGTATGGAAAGGTCAGCTGGTTCTATATAGACCAGTTATAGGTGATTGGTCTATCCCTCCCCCACCCCTCCTGAATCCTCTCTGGCTCTTGTCCCCCCACGTACTCATCAACCACGTTCCCCAATCCTCTAACACATCTTGAAAGAGGGCATGAATTAGGTGGAGCAGGCATAGAATGATTATTTTAAAACAACTTTATTGTGAAATATTATATATATACAGGAATTGTACAAAACATAAGTGTACAGCTTAATGGATTAAAATAACACACCTGTGTATCCACCATCCAGACCAAGAAATAGAAGCCCTTACATCTTCACAATCAGAGTCCCTTCTTCCCTCCAAAGCTAACCATTACCCTGGCATTGTGGTAATCTTTCCCTTGGCTTTCTGTGTCCTTTTACCACCTAAGTATGCATCCTTAAACACTAGAATTAATTTGCTTGTTTTTAACTTTATACAAATGGAACCATCTAGTCTTATTCTTTTGTGCCTGGCTCCTTTCATTGGGTTTGTGAGATTCATCCCCGCTGTTGAATGTAGCCATGATTTGTTTATTTTTGGTACCATCTGGTATATTCTATTATGTAACTATACCACCATTTATCTTTCCATTCTAATGTTGGTGGACATGTGGGTTGTTTCTAGTTTGGGGCTATTGTGGATGATGCTCCCATGAGCTTTCCCGTTCTTGCCTCCTGGTGCACACACTTTGGTTGGGTGTGCTCCTAGGAGTGCGAGTGCCGGGACCTGGGATAGGTGTATCTTCTTCATTAGTCAACGTGCCAAATAACTTTCTAAACAGTTGAACAATTTATTAGCTGTGTTTTCGTTTTCTACCTCTTCTAACCCCCAATTTTGGTGGCATTGTGGGAACCACAGATGGATAATAACCATAGCTGCTATTTGTTAAATGCTTACTCTGTATCCGGCACTGTGCCAAGTGCTTTACAAATAGTATATCAAAGTTAAGTCATCCTCACATCAACCACTGGAGGTAGGCGAGATTGTTTTCTCCAGTTTGCAAAAGAGATGACTCTGAGGATTAGACAGAAGCGAAACAACTTACTTAGGGTTACATAGCCAGTATGTGGCAGAGCTAGGACCTAAAGCTGGTTCTCTCCAGCTCCGAAATCTGAGTTCTTAATGTTGAGGCTGAAAGGTTGGGGTTTTACCTGATGTTCAGGAGTGTGGGAAACTGTGGTTTGGCACAGTGGACATGTGCCTTCCCGCCTAGAGGATGTGGGTCAAGTCGTTCCTTTAAAGAAAGATCCTATTTTCCAGAGGGAAGGAACATGGAGGAAAATTTGGTGTGAGAGTTGCAAGCCTGAAGCGTCTCTTAAGTCTCCTTGGGTTGATGCACCCTTAGGGCTCAAGTTCAGCTGATACCGAGACTTTGCCTCAAGTATTTGTCCACCCAAAATTGGTTTTTTTCAAGGTGTCACAAAACTATGCTTTGACCATATGCCATCCTCATGCCCCTATTAAAATTCTGATGCTAGAAAATATCCATAGTAATAGTATGTGTTAGTAATAGTATGTAGTAATAATAATGATTGATTGATGGGCCAGTATTTGACTTTTCCATTAAGAGTCTTTTTAAAATTAGTGATAAAATTGAAATCATACATGTGCAGAATATTAATATCTTAAATATTCTCCAAGGCCTCAGCATTATCTCATTAGGCCTTTTCTTCCAGCCACACCCTGAAGCATCCTCATTATTGGATTACTGGTTAATATGTCCACATTTGTGACTCCTAATGAGGTCTTTTAAAAAGATCCAATCAATATTATGCAGCTGTAAGACAGAACAAAGACATGGAACATATAATAATGTGGATGAACCTTGAGGACATTATGTTGAGTGAAGTTAGCCAGAAACAAAAGGACAAGTACTGTATGATCTGTCTAATATGAAATAACATTAGTGAGCAAACATTGAGAGTTAAAAGCTGATAACGCAGGCTACCAGGAGACAGAAAGAGGGTAGAGATCAGGCATTTGATGCTGAAGGACTACAAAATGTTCAGCAGGATTGATTGTATAGATCCAGAAATAGATAGCATAATACTGTGTGATGGTAGCACAATATTGTAAGTACACTGAACAAGGATGTCTTTGAGTAAGGTTGAAAGAGGTGGGATAGGGGAATGTATGACCCCAGATATGAAGATAGATGATGAGGACTGGGACTGTATAACTTGGCAAAAACAGGAGTGGCCAATGACTATTATGAAATGTACAAATATAAAAATATTCTCACATGTGGGAGAACAAATGACTGTCAGCCATGCAAAGTGTGGAAAAAGGGATGGTATTTGGGGAAAAAACATAATCAAAGCAAACTGGAGTCTGTGGTCAACAGTAACATTGTAATATGCTGCCATTAAATGTAACAAAGGCAATATACCAAAGCTAAATGTGTATGAAGGAGGGATATGGGGGAGGGATATGGTATTCTTTTCTGTCCTTACTAATGTATTGTATTGTATGAGACTTTATTTTTATTATTATCTTTTTTATTATTCACCAAAAAACAACCCAACTTTTTCATAGTAATCACTATGTTCAAGTGCTGACTGTGGTGATAAAAGTACAACTATATGATGATACTGTGAATAACTGATTGTACACTGTGGATAATTGTATGTTATGTGACTATATCTCTGTAGAATTGTAGGAAAGAATGTAAATAGGGGTAAAAAATGCAAAACAAAAAACAAAAAACAACATCCAATCTGCTCATATTTTTCTTACCAAGGCCCTGTGTGATTTGGCCCCTGCTACCCTTTGCCAGCCTCACGCTGCTCTCCTCCTTTCTCTATGCTCCAATCACAGTACTGGACAAACGCTTTTATTTCTTCTGTCATGTACCAGCCACTTTTCAAAGCATGTATAAGTATTAACTCAGTTAACCCTCATGAGGTAGAAATTATTATTCCTGCTTTACAGATGAAGTACAGAGAGATTAAGGAACTTGCCCAAGGTCACACAGCTTGTAAGTGTCAGGCTGAGCTGAGATTCAAACCAGGAGGACTGGCTCCGGAGTCCCTGTCTCACCCATTTCACTGTGCTGCCCTCCTCCCTAGATGTCTCTAAGTACCATTAGTTCACCCTAGGGATTTTGCATTTGCCTGGGATGCTGTTCCCCCCCACCTCCCTCATCTAATTAGCATTTTCCTCTCCTACAGAACTGGGCTTTAATGTACTTGCTTGAACTGCCTCTAGGCTAAGTTAGACCCCTCTGTTGTCTTAAACAAGCAAACAAGCAAACAAACAAAAAAACCCCAACAAACTCAGTGCCTTTACAATTGCTTCTAGACTGTTTTGCTTTCCCCTGAGGGCTGTGGCCCACTCTCCCTACTTACCCCCCAAGTCCCCCATGCCGGGCTCACAACTGCACACTGGTCACTGAGGGCATATTTGTTCATTCACTGAATGAATGAGTGAAAGGATGGTTCTCAGCAGAGTACGGAGACAGCCTTGTTCTAGCCTCAGATATATTTTTCAAGGAAGCCCTAACTTAAATGAACTCAGCTTCTATTGTTTAAATGGCTTTTTTTGGTCTGGTGCCCAATTGTTCTAGATTTTAATGTATATTTTTAGTTCTTAGTCTACTTTTCTTCAGGCCCTGCAATCTAATTTAGGAGGCTCCATTACCTCTAGGTGTCCTGCCCTATGGTATTGTATTTCATCTTACGGTTTATGGATCATTTCATCAGATTCATTACAAAATCGTGCTTAGGCAAACTGTTGCCCAACTTTACATAGTGTACACTGGAACTGCTGCTTATCAGAACATCTTTTTTTTTTAAAATTGTAACTTTCTCAGTTGATGCAATCCTTTCAGTCATGTATCAGCGAAAGTCATGACCTCGGTTTGGTGAAGTCATGGAAAAATTGCTACTGACATCTGTGTGCCCAGTATCGATCCATTGTGTGCTAACCCAAGAGAAGGTGGGAACTTGAGATGAAATGAGATGTGCTTTCAGTTGGTTCTTTAATTGCGAACACGTTAAATATTTTCTCTCATTATTCAATTCACTAGAGAATCCATCAACCTTTTAAGAAGTCACATTTTTACCTAATGTTCTAGTATTAATGTATGATTAAATATATAGATTTTTGTGTTCCAATCCAATAGACTTTGCCTCACATTCAAAATTTTTATGAGAAATTTTATTGTCAACTTCATCATCAGTATCAATCAGCTTGGGAACTTTTCAGGTGTTTCCTGCTTCTCCATAAATAAGCTTATCAGGCATGGTCTTGCCCTGGTATCTTCAAAACAAAGCAGTATTTTTTGTGTTTCTTTTTTTCCCCCAATATAGTATATCTTAATGATTCTAACTTAATATTGCGTATTTCTAGTCACTAAAGACATAAAAAGAGTCTCTATTAGGACAGATTTAGTTGCAAATTAGATAGCCAAACAAAATTAGCCTAAGCAAAATGGGAATTTATTGTCGGACAGAATTGGGGCTAAGTTGTAGGAACTGGGGCAACTGGGCTTGGGGACTCAAGGATTCCAGAGCCCTCTCTGCCTCTGCTCCTCTTGGTGTGTGGGGTCATTCTCTGGCCCTTGCCTTATTTCTCTCCATAGTGCTGCTACCTTCCCCCTGCCTGGTGACTCCTTTTGTCCTCCTGCAGACCTGGCTTCCACTGGGTGGCTGGGGAATGTGGCCCTGGAAGCTCCAGGCACCTTCTCAGAGCTTGGTCTTTTGGGAGTGGGGAAGAGAAGGTCGAGGTAGGAAAATGCTTCTTACCCCCAATAGCCCAGTAGCGATTTTAGAGAAGGACTTTGGTCCTGCTTGGGTCGTATCCCTACTCCCTGAACTGTCCCTGTGTCCTGGTCAGGGGGCTGTGAATGAGCAACAGCCTCACCTTTTTTTTTTTTAATTGTAATTTTTTTTTATTGGAAAACAAATTTAAAATTTGGAATAAATTTGAGGCAAACTGTGCCCTAAGCATATTTTCTTTAAGTGCTAGATAATTTTTTAAAAGCAAGTAACAATAAAAGAAAATGTTTCTGGAACAGAACGAGTGGTGCAAAAAAGTAGTATGCGAGTACCTGGATCCTACATCCCTTTTGCAATAGAGCAGCTTTAAGTATCTTGTTGACTGTCCATAGGCCATGCAGAGTTACAACTCCACACCTCAACAACAACATGCTGACAGCTCCCAAAGAAGACTGTAGGGAGGGGGCATGAGTTAGCTAAAGGAAAGGGGGACTGTAGTGGAAGAAGGGAGATTTGGGCATTGGAGGGGATGATAAAATTATGGTTCCCACAGTCTATTAGATAATTGTTTTTGAGATTAAACAAATACTTACTGAGTGATTTTTCTGTGTCAGGCTAAACCTGGGGATTGACTAATAGAGAGATTAAAAAATAAATTAAATGGGTATAAATTACAGTGGGAGGGAATGGGGCAAATGTTAGGAGTGGATTTATACTTTAGAATATGCTTCCTCCTGTTCTTTAGACTTTTTTTTTGGTTATGTTCTATTGTGTTTAAATGAATTATCTCTTCTCTGGATGACTAGACTTTAATATCTATTATGAATCAGTTTCCTTGCGTTGAACATAGATTTAAAATTTTTTTTGATTTTAAAATTACCTTATTTATCAAAAAAAAAAAAAAAACATTTCCAAACAAAATGAAGCAAAAAATGGGAAAAACAAATATCCTGAAATGACTTCATTCCTTCCAATATACTCCCACCATAACCAAAAGAAAAATTACCTTTTGTCCTGATATGTATAAGAATATACATTAATTTGGAAAAGATAGGAAAGAATAAAGAAAAAAAAATGGAAAATAATTCTAATAGCCAGAGACAGCATCTCAGTTAGTTAGCATTTTAGAGTATTTACTTATAGTTTTTTACATGCATATATGTAAAAATCAAATAAGTTGCCTAATTTTTATTTTTTGGACTAATTGGCTGAATACTATTTGTACCATTTTGAATCTTGCTTTCTCATTTAATATTTTATGTAGTTCCTCTGTTATGAAATGTATGTAAAATATAGGATTTTTGTAATTCCCTGCTTCATAGTACATCATATGACTGAACTATAACTTATTTGACTATTCCTCTGTTATAGCCCAGTGAGGTTTTGGGCTAAATTTTGCTAATATGAGAAATGCAAAGGATGTGCAGGCATTTCTGCCCTTCACATGTTTTCCGTGGTCTCCCAGGAGTGGACCGTGCGATCCAAGGGAAGGCACGAGTTTGAGGCTCTTGACCCAGGTGACCACACTGCCCGTTGAGAGGTTCCTTTAGTTTGCATTCTCACCAGCCATAGAGGAGGGCCTCTCCTCTGCAGTGGATGATCTCCTGAGAGTTAGCCTGTGTCCAGTTAACTAGCTTTGTCCTATGTGTGAGGGACACCTGTGTGTGAACCAAGTGTAACCACATCCTGGATACTAGAAAAGTCTCTGGCAGCATGAACTGGCAATTTAAAATTTTAAGTGAAAAATGAGTGAATTTCTCAAAAGGATTCCTTTCTTTGTTCTGAAATGCCATATTCTGACTTTAAGGCCAAGTAAATAGAAAACACTGTGTCCGTGTTGATTCTTTCCTTTCCCTTCCCCTCCCCTTTCCCCCTCGCTCACCTTCTCCTCCTTTCCCCGTCTCCTCTCCTTCCCTCTCCGCTCCCCTCCTTCTCCTTCCCTCCCCTCCTCTCCCTCCCCTCCCTCCGCTTCCCCTCTCATTCCCCTACCCTTCCCTACTCTTCCTTCTCCCCTCTTGTTTCCTCCCCCCTCCCTTTCCTTCCTTTTCTCCTCCTCTTTCTCCCCCCTTCTCTTTCTTTTCTTTTGAAAACAAGAGCCCCCCACCTCCCATCAAATAGAAGTTTGTACTGCAAGTTTCTTTAGATAGATAGGTCTGTCAAAGGATAGGTGACATTGGATATTATGGAAGAAAAGTTTATTAGTCCTCACGTGTCCCAGAACAGAGAGGCGCAGGAGGGCATGTCTCACAGGGTCACATGGGAAACATGTCAGGAGTGTAGTAGGCTCAACCAAGCAGGTGGGGAGCAAGAGATGCACAGTGGATCTGGGGTCTGTGCCTTTAGGGTGTTACAGGGGAGGGGCTGTAGCAGCTTGTCAATAAGAGTGGGGATTGGGGAGTTTGTATTTGACTTGCATGGGCGAGAATCTAGGTAGGATGCAGGGAGGAGAGGGAGAAGCTGTTTGTTTTTTATAAGCAGGTGTTAGGGGTGTCAGAGAGATCTAATGTTAGGGTCTGTGTTGCTAAGGCTGTGAAAATGCAAAGCCCCTGTGCCATTTTGGATATATTATGTCCCCCAGAAAAGCCATGTTCTTTAATGCAATCTTGTGGGGGCAGACTTCTTAGTCTTTTGATTGTTTCCATGGAGATGTGACTCACCCAACTATGGGTGAGCCCTTTTGATTAGATTATTTCTATGGAGGTGTGGACCTTGCCCATTAATGTGGGTCTTGATTAGATCACTGGAGTTCTTTAAGAGAAGCTAAGAGCCAAAACAGACACAGATGCTTAGAGACATTTGGAGATGCTAGTCAAGAGTTTGCTTCAGAGAAGCTAAGAGAGGAACCTCAGATGCTTAGATGCACAGGAGCTGAAGAAGCTAAGAGAGACAAGCCTGGAGACATTTTGGAGAAAGCCATTTTGAAACCAGAACTTAGGAGCAAAGGATCAACAGAAGCCACCCATGTGCCTTCTGAGCTAACAGAGGTGTTCTGGACACCAATGACTGTTCTTCAGTGGAGCCAATCCATTTCTGGATTGGATTCTTTCCAAGGATGCATGGAACTGAGAGAGAGAAGCTGAAACACAACCCAGGAGCAAAGGACCAGCAGACGCCAGCCGCATGCCTTCCCAGCTGACAGAGTTGTTTGGATGCCATTGGCTGTTCTTCAGTGAAGGTATCCTCTTGTTGATATCTTAGTTTGGGCACTTTTATGGCCTTAGGACTGTAAATTTGTAACTTAATAAATCCCCTTTATGAAAGCCAATCCATTTCTGATATTTTGCATAATGGCAGCTGTAGCAAATTGGGACAGCCCCTTATGTTTTTACCGACATTAGAGATGCTGAGGCATCATAAGGGTGAAAAACCCCTGCATTATTTTAATTTACTACAGATCCTCTTAGATTATGTCCCAGGTCAGATTCCTAAGAGTGCAGCTTTGGGATCAAAGGTATATAATATTTTCCATTATTGTCATCATTTCAAAAGAAGGAAAGTCCTTTAGAAGGACCCTGAAGTGAAAGTTGTATCCTTCAGTAAATAGAAAATATGTTTTAAGATAGAGTCATTCATTCAACAGAATTTATTGAGCACCTCCTGTGTGGCTGTAGCATGTAAAGAAACTGGATCATGAAAGGATTTGAATCTGGGGCTCTGAGTATTGTGTCCTACTTACATATTTGATGGAAATCATTCCTCGTGTGAAATCAGGGATGAGATGGAAAGCACACTGGCTTTGGGATCGGTGGACCTGGGTGGAAATCCTGGCTCTGCTGGGTGCTGTTGGACACTTTAGTTCACCTCTCCAAGGCTCAGTTTCCTTGTTGGTAAATCCTGCCTACTCATGGGACCAACTCATGGGAGTAAACACAGTGATTGAATTGTCTAGTATGGTGTTGGCACCATAGGTGCTCAGTAATTGGTAGCTGCTATTATTTTTGTTATGATTGTTACCTGCTGTCTCAGAGGTTATATGAACTCAGTGCTTTGGCAGTAATTCACAGTGCCTCCTTAGCACCTTGTTTCCCAGAGCAAAAGAAATTCTGCATTTACGTGTGTGCATGCGTGTAATATAGAAATTCTTTCCCCTAGGATTGGTCCCAGAGCCTGTCAGGAGGTTCTTGTTAGGGGGCTGTTAGATACCCATCTTTCCTGCCCTGCTTCTTGAACCTTAAAAGCTCAAGATGGAGGCACGTGGGAGTGAGTTCCCCAGTGAGCCCTCAACATGAATCAGGCCTGGGACAATCTAGACAGTCTTGGACAAAGCAGTGGCTGGAAATGGGGTACCCTGCCCAGAAAAGCTAATGGTAAAGCTTCTTCTTCTCCATCCTCATGGCCTTTGGGATCCAGAAGGCAAGTCTTGGGAATGGCAGGAGAGTGGGGAGGCAGTGGGCCAAATGTCAGTGGACACCGCAAAGCTGCAAGCCCAGCTGGGAGAGGCAGTGGAGCAGCTGCTGGAGTGTGGTTGATTGCATATGCACCTACCAGCTACCACCTCCTGTTTTTAGGTGCTTAATGCTCTTCTACTCTGATGCACTTCTTCTCCCCATCAGATAAAATACTGATTTAAAATGTGTTTAAACATCCGAGCATGCATGAGCTTCACAGCCTTGTGGGTGATTGGAAACTTTGGTCCAGAAGTTCCTGAGCCCAGGAACTGTCAATTTGTTGGAGCATCATTCCTGCTAAGAAGGGAACGAATGTATCACAAGTGGCAGGTTGTTCAGGGCTAACCTTTGGATCATACTTGCTTGATGCAAGACCGTGGCAAGTTACTTGGCGTCTATGATCCTGAGTCTGTTACAGGAAAATGGACCAAACGGTACCTACCTATAGGGAATGTGGTGAGCATCAAATGAGATAATGCACATGAAGGGCTTGCCACAGCACCCGGCCTGGGGTAAGGACTCAATAAATGGTATTAATATTGTAAGATGGGGACTATAATTGAGTTGCAATCCATCCAGTAAATTTAATGTAGTGAATCCTTTCTAATCTATAAGTAATACAGGAAAAGATGTGGTTTAGTGAAAGCTGCTTTGGACTGGGAGTCTGAATAGCTGGATTTAAAATCTGGTCCTACCCGTGTTGAGCTTCCTCTCAGAGCCTTAGTTTCTTATCTATAAAATGAGACAATGCTTTCTTCTCTGTCTGTCCCACAGATTGGTACGAAGAGAGGAAATATTTGGGAAAACACTTGGGAAACTAGAAAGGACTATAACTAGCATCTAAATAAAAACTTGTCTAAAATTTAAAATTTAGCTTTAAAAATTAATAAGGGAGATTTGGGCAAGATGGCGGCATAGAGAGGAATGGAAGCTAAGTAGTCCCCCTGGAATAACTACAAAAAACCAGAAACAACTAGTAAATAATCCAGAATAATTGCGGGGGGACAAACTAGACCTTCCACTCATCATACACCAACCTGAATTGGGAGGAATGCCCAAGAACACAGCATAAATTCTGTAAGTAAAACCTGCGGATCCAAGTCGCGAGACCCCCTCCTCCATAGCCTGAGCTGCAAAGCCTCCTGGTACCAGAGAGAAGCTCTCTCCCAGCAAGCAAATATAGCTCAGCTGAGCTCCAGCTGGGGTTTTAAGTAGCGAGTGTGAACTGCTCATTACAGATACGAATCCCCAAAAAACAGACAGAGGCTTTGGATGACGACTGACCTTGGAGAGCTGGAGGATTGCCTTGGACTAGGTCTGAAGGGGACTATCTGTTTCTTTTTCGGCTCAGTGGAGAAAGCCCCAGTCATTTTCAGTTTCCAGGGCTGTGACTCAGAGAAGGGTGGAGACAGCACAAGCAGAGAGTGAGACCATTGAAATGCTAATAACCTCCACCTGGGGGGTCTGTCTTCTCTAAGAGGAAAGGGGTGGGGCCCTTTCCATTCAGAACCAGATCCCAGAGCCTGGGGGAACATGGCCATACCTCCTCACACTAGTCAAAAATTATAGGCTAACAGGCATCACTTGCTGGGCAGAAAAAGCACAGTGACCTGAGGCATCACAGGGTGGAACAGTTTTCTAAGACACATCCTCAGGGAAACCAGATACTGAATATTTCTTCCCTCTGGGACCTGAGCCTGTTCTGGTCTGGGAAAACCTGATTTGGACAACCAAGGAAACCATGCCCAGACAACAGAAAATTACAACCTACACTAAGAAAAACAAAGTTATGGCCCAGTCAAAGGAACAGACGTACACTTCAACTGAGATACAGGAATGTAAACAACAAATGCTAAATCAATTCAAAAAGTTTAGAGAAGATATTGCAAAAGAGATAAAGGCTGTAAAGGAAACACTGGACATACATACGGCAGAAATCGAAAGTTCAAAAAAACAACTAGTAGAATCTGTGGAAATGAAAGGCACAACACAAGAGATGAAAGACACAGTAGAAACATACAACAGCAGATCTCAAGAGGCAGAAGAAAACACTCAGGAACTGGAGAACAAAACACCTGAAAGCCTACACGCAAAGGAGCAGATGGAGAAAAGAATGAAAAAATATGAGCAACGTCCGGGAACTCAAGGATGAAACAAAGTACAAGAATGTATGTATCATTGGTGTCCCAGAAGGAGAAGAGAAGGGAAAGGGGGCAGAAGCAATAATAGAGGAAATAATTAATGAAAATTTCCCATCTCTTATGAAAGACATAAAAATACAGATCCGAGAAGCGCAGCGTACTCCAAACAGAAGAGATCTGAATAGGCCTACGCCAAGACACTTAATAATCAGATTATCAAACGTCAAAGACAAAGAGAGAATCCTGAAAGCAGCAAGAGAAAAGCAATCCATTACATACAAAGGAAGCTTAATAAGACTATGTGCAGATCTCTCAGCAGAAACCATGGAGGCAAGAAGGAAGTGGTGTGTGATATATTTAAGATACTGAAAGAGAAAAACCGCCAACCAAGAATCCTATATCCAGCAAAGCTGTCCTTCAAATATGAGGGGGAGCTCAAAATATTTTCTGACAAACAGACAATGAGAGACTTTGTGAACAAGACACCCGCCCTAAAGGAAATACTAAAGGGAGCACTACAGAGTAATTGAAGACAGGAGTGTGTGATTTGGAACACAATTTTGGAAGATGGTAGCACAACAATGTAAGTACACTGAACAAAGATAACTATGAATATGGTTGAGAGAGGAAGGTGGGGAGCATGTGAGACACCAGAAGAAAGGAGGAAAGATAAAGACTTGGGGCTGTGTAACTTGGTGAAATCTAGAGTATTCAACAATTGTGGTAAAATGTACAAATATGTTCTTTTATGAGGGAGAACAAGCGAATGTCAACCTTGCAAGGTGTTAAAAATGGGGAGGCATTGGGGGAGGGATGTAATCAACATAAACTAGAGACTGTAACTAATAGAATCATTGTATTATGCTTGCTTTGATGTAACAAAGGTGATATACCAAGGTGAATGCAGATAAGAGGGGGGGATAGGGGAGGCATGTTAGACACTTGACATTGGTGGTATTGTCTGATTCTTTACTTTGATTTAAGGTTATTTTTCCTTTTGCTGCTTCCTAGCTGTCAATTTTTTTTCCTCTTTCTTTTGCCTCTCTACCTTCTTTGACTTTCCCTTCTGCCTTGTGGAAGAAATGTAGATGCCCTTATATAGATAGTGGTGAAGGTGGTGAACACATAAATATATGACCATACAGAGAACCATTGATTATTTACTTAGGATGGAATGTATGGTGAGTGAGCAAAACCATATAAAAAAAAAATGGGTTGATGACAAAACCTCGAGGGCAATATACTGAGAGAAATAAGCCATACACATAAGGACAATTATTGCAGGGTCTCACTGATAGGAACTAATTATAATATGTAAACTCATAGGCATGAAATATAAGGTACCAAGATATAGGATGAGGCTTAAGAATGGGGAGTGGTTGCTTAGTATGAGCAGAATGTTCAACTAGGATGAACTTAAATGTTTGGAAATGAACAGGGGTGTCGATAGCAAGATGTGAGAATGACTAACAGTGCTGAATGGTGTGTGAAAGAGGTGGAAAGGGGAAGCTCAGAGTCATATATGTCACCAGAAGGAAAGTTGGAGGTCAAAAGATGGGAATGTATAAAACTGAATCCTATGGTGGGCAATGTCCATGATCAACTATACAAATAGTAGAAATCACTTCCATGAACCAGAACAAATGTATGACAATACAATTAGAAGTTCATAATAGAGGGGCATGTAGGGAAGAAATATATACCTATTGCAAACTATATACTACAGTTAGTAGTATTTCAATACTTTTTCATAAACAGTAACAAATGTACTATACCAATACTACGAGTCAACAATTGAGGGGGGTTGGTTAGGGATAGGGGAGGATTAGTTTCCTTTTCTTTTTTTCTTTTTTCATCTTTCACTTTATTTCTTGTCTGGAGTAATGAAAAGTTTCTAAAAATTGAACAAAAATTAAATGTGGTGATGGATGCACAGCTGTATGATGGTACCCAGGGGCAAGTGATTGTACACTTTGGATTTTTGGATAATTGTATGGTATCTGAACAATCTCAATAAAAATGAAAAAAATAAAATAAAAAAAATAAAAAATTAACAAAAGAGTAATATTTTTCTTGTTTTGTTCCATCAGCCTGTAGATTGGTCATGGAAAGAAGGTCCAGGACATTAGCAACCATTTAAAGAATTTATTTAGAATAACAATAATATCTGGCAACAGAAGTACATCTATTTTGTGATTACACCTAGATCTTCCTAATACAAGCATGTCATTCAAATGGAAAAGGTTGTGGATGAAAAGAGCAAGCCACCTGTATTTGGATCCTTTGGGAGAAAATAGATACATTTATTCTTTTTTCACTCCTGACTTATGTTACCATAGCTCTTTATTTCTGTGTGTGTGTGTATAGATGTTGTATCCATGTCAGAATATGGTGGATCTTCAAAATCTAACAAAAGCTAAAACATCATAGAAATAATTGGCTTTTACAGACTAGATAATTCTTTAAGCAGTCATCATTTTAGAAGGTCCTTTAAACTATTAAAAAAAAGTACCACCATATCAAATGATTTTAATTCTTGGACATTTTGATAACGGGATTTGTTTCTGATTTACATTCTAAATGATGTTAGGTTGAAAAAGTAAAAAACAAAGAAAGGAAATTCTTAACTCCCAAGCATACTTTATAAACTGTAACAAAATCTTTTAAGCATCAGAAGTTCACTTCACATGTTGTAATTTGCAAAAAAAAAAAAAAAAAAAAAAAAGGTTTTTAATTATTTTCGGGATTCTTAAGTGTCCTTTTATTGGAAAATAAAATAAAAATTGGTGGCTGGAAGTAGGGGTTGGGGCACAGTGGGAAGAAATAGGGAACTACCTAAATTTAAATGCCCATGGACTTGTCCCTTGCTCTGCTGTTCGCCCCTTTCACTTGAATTACCTTCAGGACACCAGAAGCTGGGGCTGTGTACTTCAGTAAGGAAGCTCTCAGAGGAGAAGCTGCTGTAATTTGCCAAACACCAAATCTAGGCTTCTTTCTGTCTTCTCCCAAAGTACACTTGTTCTGTTCCAAATTTGGAGTCAGGTGGTGATGGAGAACTTAGCTTTGAGAGGACTCCCTGGGTTCCAGTCTGGTTCATAATCTTCACAGTGTGTGACCTTGGTTGTATGGGGCAGGGGATGCCTTCCTCACCTCTCTGTACTCCAGTTTCTTGGTCTGTAAAATTGGAATAATAATACTACCTCCCTTTTAGAGTGGTTGGGGGGCGAGTATTCAATAAGAGAATCCTTGTACAGGGCTCAGTCTAGTGCCTGGCTCATTGTAAAGGTTCAGTAAGTGTTAGCAGATGCTATTATAATGTTACTCATCTCCTTCACCCACTTCTGTCTTCTTTTTTTGGCTCCTTTCCCACTTAATGTGTCTTTGCACAGACTAGTCTGAAAATAGGGTGTCCTGTTCATTTCCAGCTCAGTTTCATTTAGTACACATATGTGCGCACATGTACTATACTCACAGTCATGTACCTATATAGATGCTCACGCAAATGCCCACACATACACATACATGCACACGCAAACACTTATTTCTTTACTGAGCACTTGTAGTGTATAAAGTACTCTGGTAGATAGTGAGGAAACAGCAATGAACCTGCCAGAAAAGATTCCTGATTTCACAGAGTTTGCATCCACTGAGAAAAATGTGGACGATAATGAGTAACCATGAAAGTGGAAGAAAGAGCAGGGTGTTTTGGGGCTGTACAACCAGGGCACAAACCAATCCCTTGAGCTCACGAAAGCCATCATAGGAAGGATCATTGAAGATGAGCATAACTAGGACCTTCAAGGATTAACTAAACTTCCATCTTTTCCATGGAGCCCTTCCTGGATACATTTATTCTTTTTTCACTCCTGACTTATGTTACCATAGCTCTTTATTTCTGTTCGTGTATGGCATGCACAAATGCCTATCTTGTCCTGTAGATAGGTGGATCTGTCTCTCTCCCATTGACTTACAAACTGTTCAGAGATGGAGGCCAGACCTTGCTCATCTTTGTATGATCCCAGCTTCCTGCATAACAGTGTTCAAATCAACGTTTAGTTGAATGTGAACTAAACCATGTTGGTTTTTGAGGACAGTGGATCCTACAAAGGAATCCTCCTGACTCGTGCTTGGCTCACATAGTCCTGAGGTTCCTGCTTCCCTGTGATGACTGAGTTTCAGCATATGGAAACTGAAAGGACTGATTAGGATTCTTCTGGTTAAGGTTTCTGTGATTGCCTCCAATCTGGAGGGAAATATGTGTTGTATGGATGTATGGCAGGCGAGAATGGGCATGTACAGTAGAGATATGTAAATATGGGTTCATTATCTGTCAGTAATCTTTTTGAGGTATATTTTGGCTATACCTAGTGGAAGCTGGCCAGCAGGTGGAGTTAGGCAGCAGCCTCTTTTTTTTTTTTTTTTTAAATTCGACTTTTTTTTTTTTTCCCCTGCAATTTTCCTGAGATATTTTCACATACCATACAGTCATCCAAAGTATATAATCAGTTGTTCATAGTATCATCATATAGTTGTGCATTCATCACCAAAATCAGCCCTTGAACACATTCATTACTAAAAGAAAAAAATAAAAATAAAAGTAAAAAATAGCACCCAAAATATCCCAACCCCTACCCCCTCCTATTATTTATTTTTTGTCCCCATTTTTCTCTTCATCTGTCCATGCACCGGATAAAGGGAGTGTGAGTCACAAGGTTTTCACAATCACACGGTCACACCGTGTAAGCTACATAGTTATACAGTCATCTTCAAGAATCAAGGCTACTGGATTGAAGTTCAACAGTTTCAGGTATTTCCTTCTAGATATTCTAATACATTAAAAACTAAAAAGGGCTAACTGTATAATGCATAAGAATATACTCCGGAATGACCTCTTGACTCCATTTGAAATCTCCCAGACACTGAAACTTTATTTTGTTTCATTTCTCTTCCCCCTTTTTCTCAAGAAGGCTTTCTCACTCCCACGATGCTGGGTCCAGGCTCATCCCCGGGAGTCATGTCTCACATTGCGAGGGAGATTTACACTACTGGGAGTCATGTCCCACTTAGGGGGCAGGGCAGTGAGTTCATCTGCCGAGGTGGCTTAGAGAGAGAAGCAGTCTCCTCTTTGTATGCTTCTGGACCTCCTTGGAATCCTAGAACATCAGCCAAAAAGAACTTGAGCCCTTAACATAAGTAGAATCCAGACATGTGTAGCCCCAGTGTGATAGACTGGGAATTTTCTGAGAGAGGCATCTGATGGCCTGGCCAGGCTGTGGATAAAGTTCCCATCTCTTGGTCCGTTTAGCCACATGAATGGGGGAAGGAGGGTCAGGGCCATGTGAGACAAAGCTTGGCTGTTGATGGGCAGAGTTCCTTGGATGAAGCTGTGACCCCAGAGCAAGTCGTGGTGGAAATCTCCAGTTCATAACCTATGCATTTAGTCATTCTGTTTCCTATGTGGCAACATAGCATTGGAATTAAGAGCTATGATATCAGAGTTAGGCTCAATCTTGACTGAACCTTGGACAAATGACTACCTCTCTCTGATCCTCACTTTCCTCATTTGTAAAAAGGGTTGATAATTGTAACCATTTCATAACATTATTGTAAAGAGGATGTAAGAAAATGCATGTAAAGAGCTCAGCATAGGGCTTAGCCCAGGGTAAACACTGTAAATATTGCTTATTATTTTTCATGTAGTCTGTAAGTGAACAAGACAGATATAGTACCTGTCTTTATAGAGCTTACAGTTTAACAAGGAAATAGTTTTCAAGAATCATCTATATGGAACACTTCTGATAATATATTTGCATTGTATAAAAGACATCTTATAGTTAGATTAATTAATTCATTGGACAAATATTTATTGACTATCTACTAGGTGTTTGGCACTATTGTAGGCATTGGACATAAAGTGTTTAAAAAACTAGGCAAATCCCTGCTCTCATGGGGCTCACATTCCAGTTGGGAGATAAACAAGCACATTAAATTAGATAGGTAGGTAGGTAGATAGATGGATAGATAGATAGATAGATGAATGATAGAGATTATGATATCAGATGATGCTATGACCTATTTGAAGAAAAGTAGGGAAAGAATAGAGAAGATAGTGCTGAATTAGATGTCATGATCAAGGAATATCTCTCTGAGCAGGTGACATAAAATGAGGGAACCATTCAGACATCAAGGCAGAGGAAGTGGCAAAGGCAGCAGTCTGCAGGCAAGACTGCTTGGCAGGCTCATGGAACACAGGGAGGCTGGTGGCTGAAGCTGAGAGAGTGAAGGTGGGAGCAGTGGGAAGGGAGGCTTCAGGGATAGTCAGAAGCCAGGAGTGATTTTAATTTTAAGCTCTGAGAGGTTCAGTGCCTCTTGTTTCCGTGGCTCATCTGTGCTTTTCAGTTCAGCATGAACTCCTGGCTTGTCAGTTTCCTTTGTCACCAAGGGCTGGAGACAGATACCCACTTAGAAACAGCCCATCTTCAGGAGTTGTACAAAAGCTCATTAGAACTTTGACCAGTATATTGTGGACTGTTGTCTTTTAACAGACTGCACTTGGTATTTTTCCCTGCTAGGGTAGGTTGAGTCATCAGAGAGGTGGGGCAGGGGCTCCTTATGAATTTAAAGCTAGTTCACTCTCTCACTACTACCAAGAGCTGCTTCTTTCATCATCCTTTGATCCTGTTTCTGTTTTCTGACCTCTTTCTTCAGGATTAAAATAGCCCAGCATGCTACATCAAGTGTCATTATCGTTTAGGGAGAGGAACTGTGTGGAGTGACTCACCACACATACGGGGTGGATGACTTAGCTGGTCCTGGGAGGGGCTGTTGTTGCTGAAGACAGGAGACTGACAGGTGCCATCGTGGGTGCCAGAGAGGGCAGTCCTCAATGTCCCATGAAACCAGAGGAAGAAGGTCGGTATTTCCATCAGCAGAATCTTGGGAGGACTTCATAGTGGAAGTTACATTTGGACCTACTTGTATCAGGACTCTCTGACTCAAAACGTGTTTTCCACAATGGTCTTAACTTCCTGCAAGTGAAAGGCTGTGACTCTTGCTGCAGTTGTGACTGGCTGCCCTTAGGTATTGCTTTAGGTGATGGGTGGCAGAGATGGGCCATTTACTGAACATTTATTACTAATTTTCTATGTGTAAGTCATTGTTGAAGACATCTTGTGTATCATTTATCTATTGCTGTGTAATAAATCAGCCTAAACTTGTTGACTTAGAACAAGGATTTTAAGTGCTCATGGTTTTGAGTGTCATTAGTTTTGGCAGAGCTCAGCCAGGTGGTTCTTCTGCTGATCTCTTCTGGGTTATTCATGAAGCTGCAGTCATCTGGTGATTTGACAAGGGCAGTTTGGTTTAAGACGGCTTCTTTCAGAGGTTGGCTGGTGCTGGCTTTTGCCAGGAGATCTCTCCTCATGTTCTCTTGTCCTCAAAGAGGGTAGCTTGGATGTCTTCATATCAGGGTCCTGCATTCCAAGAGGGCCAAAGTATGAGCCATGAGCACTGTTTTCTCTATCCTTTCAGGTGGGTCTTTCCCTGCCCTCAGGTAGTTTTCTCACACACCTGTGCTGATCCGCACACAGCTGAGTACTTGAGGGGACTCTCTGCAGCTGTCTGTCCTGTGAACTCTGGCTGACTTGGTCTCCCCAGACTCCCAGCATTCTCTCCTCAATTCAGGGAGACCACAGGGCTGTGCCTGCCATTTCTCTCCCTGTGCTTCAGTCTGGAAACTGCGTCAAGGCAGTAGGTTGGGTGGGCCAACCTCATTTGTTTCACATCTCGCAGGAGTCATCATTCTTAAAACTGTTTTATATATGGTGTTCAGTCTTTTAATTGTTTTAGGCAGGAGAGTAAACCCATCTCTGTTACTCCACTTTGGATAGAAGCGGAAGTCTCAAGAGATTGAAGTGTAGACTTGGAATTCACAAACATCACCTCTGAATTCTATTAGTCAAAGCAAGCCCAAAGCCAGTCCAGACTCAGGGGTTGGAGAAATCGATTGACCTCTTGGTGGGAGGAATGTCAAAGTCACATTGCAAAGAGGTCTGTGGATTGGGATAGGACAAATAATTGTAGCCATCTTCTCAAACACTCTACCCACCATGTTAGAGTTAATTATGATAGTTATCATTTGTCCAGCTGCTGCTATGAACTAGACCCTGTATGAAGCACTTTATACACAGCTCATCTAATCCTAACTACCTTGTGAAGTATAGTTGTTAGCTCATTTTACAGTTGAAGAAACCGCTGCTCCTCAGGGGTTAAGTGACTTGCCTGAAGTTATACCTAGGCTGCTGTGACTTCATGCCCATGTAGTTCCATGCCTGTGCTCTGAATCCATCCTTTGACTTTCAACTTTTCTGTATAATTAGGTTTTAGGCTCCTTGTGCCAGATTACAGCAGCATTAAAAAATGCAAACAGATGATTTCTTTTTGGCTAGTAAGATTATTCCGTTTGTATTTATTTTACTTATTGACATGTTTGGATTTATTTCTACCATCTCGTTTGTGCTTTCCATTTACCCTACCTTTTCTATGCTTATTCCCTCTTTGTTGATGTTTTCTCCTGCCCTACAAATTTGAATGTTAATGATTCTATTCCCTATCTTTTCAGCTATTACTCTTAACATTTTAGCATGCACATTTGAATAAAAGTCTAAGGTTAACTTTTTTATTTTCCTTTTTTTTCCTCTAAGAAAACCCACAAGGAACCTGGAACATTTTAATACCAGCCACCTGCCTGCTGTCTTACATGTTTTCATTTTATACCCCTAGGGACATGGTTCCCTTTGAGATTCAGCATGGGCATGTGACTTGCTTTGGCCAATGAAGTCTGAGCAGAAGTGATGTCATTTGTGGGAGAAATGTTAGAGTCAGCGTGCAGGTCACAGTGTGACTTGTGATTGCTGAAGCAGGTTTGAAGATGATGCTTCTAACTGGACTGGGTTCTTGAGGGACTTCAAAGGACAGAGGCCCCCAGTTAACCCCTGTGGGACATTTAGCATAAGTGAGAAATAAACACTTTTTCATTTTAAGCCATAGAGATTTGGGGGTTGTTTGTTACCACAGCAAAAGATAGTCACCCTGGCCACCCTGACTACACTAAATTAGTTGTCATCATTATTATTGTTTTATACAATCAATGCTTGTTTAGAATTACATTATTTACTGCATTTATTTGCTCACATTTTCTTCATTCATGTCAATTCTTCCCTCTAGATTCATTTTCCTTTTTCTTGAAGTACACATTTTAGAGGTTCTTTCAAGTCGGTGGTGTCCTGTAAATGTTTAACAACTGGCTCGCCAGTGGTGAAAAGCCTGATTTTTAGTGTTTGTCAGTTTTCATGGTGTAAATATGCCCACTGTTTCAGTTTCTTCATTGCTAAAGCAATACCATGCAATGGACTGGCTTAAACTTAGGAATTTATTGGCTCATGGTTTTGAGGCTAGGAGAAGTCCAAACCAAGGCATTATCAAGGGGATGTTTCTTCCCGGAGACTGGCATTTTGGGATTGGCTGCCTGTGATTCTTGGTCTTGGCTTTTCTGTCACATGAGAATGCACGTGGCAGCCTCCCCACACCTCCCCTTTCTCTTCTGGGTTCTGTTGACTTTCACCTTCTGGCTGCTCTCTCTGTGGCGTTCTGTCTGTGACTTTCCCCATAAAGCCTTCAGTGACAATATTAAAACCCACCCCAACTCGGCTGGGCCACACTTAGCTGAAGTAACCTTAATAAAAGGTCCCATTTATAACAGTTCACACCCACAGAAATGTTTTTTCTGGGGTACGTAGCTCTGAACCACCACACCCACCATAGCTGATTTCATCTTACCCAACATGTTGTCAAGTGGCTCACAAAATTCCTGAAAATTTAACATTTGGCTCTTATGAGCCAGTCCAGCATACCACTTGTTTTAGGTTGCTAGGCTACTGAAAGCAGATACCACAAAATAGGTTGGCTTTTAACAAAGGGAATTTAAAGCTTACAGTTTTGAGGCCATGAAAATGTCAAAATCAAGGCATCATCAAGATGGTGCTTTCTTCCTGAAGCCCGGCTGCCAGCGATCCTAAACTCCTCTGTCCCATGACAAGGCATGTGGCGGCATCTGCTGGTTTCTCCTTTCTCTTCTGGGTTTTGTTGCTCTCAGCTTCTTGCTTCTGTCATTTTTTCTCTCTTTGTCTGAATTTCATTCTCTTATAAAGGACTCCAGTAAGAGGATTAAGACCTACCCTGAATGAAGTGGGTCGCGTCTTAACTGAAGTGACCTTATCAAAAGATCCTAGTTACAATGGGTCCACACTCCAAGGAGTAGATTAGCTTTAAGAACATTATTTTCCAGGGAACCACAGTTCCAAACCACCGCACCACTCTTTTAAATGGATTATATTAATGGTAAACTCTGTTTTTCTTGGGAGATATTTTTATGTCATCCTCATTCTAGAATGGCAGATTAACTGAGAATAAAATTCTAGGTTGAGAATTATTTTCTTTTAGCATTTTCAGGCTGCTGTTGTTGAAATAATGTTGTTGCTCCCTTGTGAAGTCTATTGTCATCCTAACCATTATTCTTTTGTAGTGAATCTATTTCTTTCTCTGGTTGCTTTTAACATCTTCTCTTTGTGTTTGGTATTCTGTAGTTTTACTTTGATATGTTTGGGTGTGGGTTTAATTTTATTTATACTGCTTGGACACATTTTGCTTCCTTGAATCAAAGGGCTTCTGTCTTACTTAATGAGTTTCGGAATATTTTTAGTCATTATCTTGTTGAATATTGTTTAACCTATGGGGAGCTTGTGTGGTCGTGGTTGAGGGACTGTCCCGTGGAGCACTTTTGTTTGTTTTTGTCAGGGATAATCTTTTAAAAAATTTATTTCTCCATTTTGGGGTTCCCAGAACTTTAGCCACTGTAAAATGAACCTCAAACTCACATGAGGACAGACTGATACTTTTCTTTGGAGAAACTAGTTTTTTCTTGTCCCAAGCCCATAGTTCAGCCTATCATTTCTCTATGCTGTTTTCTTCCATTTTATTGATCCAGTTTTATTAAGGGGTCTTAGTTTTCATGTGCCCAGAACCTTTTCTCCTGCCTTATCTCCAAGGCTGTTAATCCAAACCCACTCTCCACTGCCCCTTCCTATCTCCTTGCAGCCAAAGCCTCAGCTCCTTCTTACCAATCTGGTTTTCGATTGCACTCTTAGGTTTTGGTCTGTGAAGCTTTCTCTTATATTCATGCAGCCCATGTATTCAGACAAAGTAGTATTTGTTGTATCTTCTCTAGCTATCCTAGATGTTTGTAGTTATCTGATCTGCCATATTACCTGACATGGAAGTGCAGGCTGTACACTATGTCCTCATCATCCTTTTCCCTTGGATTGTTTCAATATCTTCCCAACTTGTTTCTCCTGCTTCTAATCTCCCTTCCTTTTAGGTTGTCTACCTGTTCTAAAATACTTTTATTTTTCAAACTTCAAACTTGAATAGCATATGTGCCCTTTTTAAAGTAAAAATAAAATAATCCTTATAGAACATCCTTAAGAATGTTCATAGCAACTGTAGGAAATGAAAATCTTATTTCAGATCTTTGCTCAGCTGTCATGAGAACAGGGAGGTATTCCCTGAACACCCTGTGTAAAATTAATGATCCCCCCCCCCCCCATTTCACTTTGGACCCTCTTACCATATTCATGCTTTATTTATCTGTGTAGCACTTACCATCTGCTGATGTGTTATATTTTTATTTGTTTATTGGTTGCCTCCTCTTATTAGACTCTAGTCTAATAAGTCTGGGAAGTTATAATAAGTTCTATGAAGGCAATTACTTTGTCTCATTTGTTCATTGTTATATCCTCAGTGCCTAGTATTGTGCCTGGCACATAGTAGATGTTCATTAAATATTTTTTCAATGAATGAATGAAATATGAAATTATTAGTACAAAGAAAGGTTATATCAATATAATTTCCAGATAATTCTGTTTTTTAGATTATATTAAAATAAAAACAAATTTCAAAAATTTTTAAAACTCAAAGACCCGTGAGAATACATTCATAAGCCCAGTTTGCAACATGAAGTATTAAACACTCCATTTACATCACTCCCTGCTCTATGTAGTTTGTGTCCTTTGTGTGGTATTTTGGGTCCTTTAATGACTAGCATTCCTACCTTTGTAGCTGCTTCCTACTGCTAGCGAGGCTTATGTTTGGCCATGAAACTGCATTTTCCCACCAACATGTGATACTTTTTCCACACTTCCCTACCTTTGCCCAGGCCCTCCATACTCCCCGGAATATCCTTCTCTTCACCTCTGGAAAACTTCTTTCTTCTAGGCCCCGCTCAAAGTTTATATCTTCTGTGGAGTCTTCCCTTGTGCTTGGACCAGATTGATGCCTCTCTCCTTTGTGCAACCTCTGCACTTTGTACACACTCCCTTGTACTCACATCTCTATATGTTGTGATTCTTGGCCTCCACATTGGTCACTTCCTCTTGACTAGGAGCAGTCTCAGGGCCAAGGAGGAAAGTCTCATGCCTTCTTTGTCTTTGCATTCCTAATGCTTTAACGAAGTGCTTAGCTCACTGGGTGTGAGTTCAGTGGGTGTGTCTCAGAGTGGTTCTGGTGGAAATGAATGACCAACCTGTACTCTCTAACTCTCTGAGTGAGCACAAGCAAAGGAAGAATTCTTTGAAGTACAATGGTTGTTCAACAGAGGATATGGTGGGAGATTATGTCACATCCTTTAAAAAGTTTCTTGGAAAAAAAAGAAAAAGCCTTGTGTCAGAGGAAGTAAATAAATGTTTTCCTGCCTGGCATTTGTGGAATAAGTGGCTAAATTACCTTTACCAGCATAATGGCTGTTTTTCCTATTAACACTAATTACAACATTAATACATTTACTGAGTTGATAGCACTGTGCTAATTTATATATATATATATATATGTTTGTATATGTTTGTGTGTGTACACATCAGTACAATGGTACCATCTCCGTTTTACACACTGGGTCTCCGTAATTTCTATAATAGCAGTGTTTTCTCTGCCCTTTTAAAAGGTGGTTTAAAAGCATATTTAAAAGGTTTGTGAGGAGTCTCTTCATAGACACTGTAAACTGTGAACTCACCCTGTATTTATTTTTCCCTCCTTCCTAAAACCATAAAGCCTGCAATTCTTCCCATTCTTATTTCCCTTTGGATTTTTAAACTAAATAAATAAAACCTTCAAAGATACAGCAAAACAAAAAAGCACTCATCTTGCAGACCATCATCTCCATTGACTTTGTAAAGCAAAGTTCTCCTAGTCCACAGCTAAGGACCTGAACAATGATGAGAAGACAGTTGTGCATTTTAGATAGTGCACAGATGCAGGGATTCAAGAGGGCCACTGGCTTCCCTGTAGTTTGCTGAGGGCCCTCGTATGTTGAAATTTATGTAACCCCAGACTAATAGTTCATCTTATTAGGAAAAATGCCAGTAGGACCTGGAGTGAGTAAGGTATTACATTAGGGCTTGCTTTGATTTAAATTCTTCTCCCATTCAATAATGCTTTTGTTCTGGGCAGTGGCACTGTCTGCACTTAGAAATTTTTTTTTTTATATCGCTGCTGGACTTGATGGGTGAGGTCTGTTCCAGACTCAAATTTGAAAGCCATCTTTTTTCTCTTCCTGACTTTAAAGGTCTCAAATGAATTGTAAAACAAAATAAATATCTAGAGATGGAAAAATAGTACTTTGCAAGTCCTTGTTTAAAAATACTTTTACTGTGTTTGTGGAGAAAATTCTATTCTCTTTCACTGGTTTAACGATTGGAAAGAATCTTAAAACATATGAAATGTATCTCTGTGCTCATGAATGCATACATAGGTCTTGGAGTCTTTGCTAAGAAAACTATTATTAATATGTACAAAATTATCCAGATTAAATAAAAACAACCTTAAATTGATATTATTCAAGATTGGTATCAAGGGATCTTATTTCTTAGTGATGTAGCATGTTCCTTTTGTGATGATATCTGCAAAGGAACCATTCCCATCTTTCTGGTTTCACTTTGCCTTACCCAATGATAACACAGAACTTCTGTGACTTATTTTTGTCTTTTTCAGGTTCCTAAGCAGGCTCTTCATTCTTGACATTTATCCCACATATTTTTGGGAAGGGGGAGTCCTCTAAACCCTTTTCAAAGTCCTTAAGCTCCCAGATGAAGAACGCTAAATCTTAAAAATATTCCCTAAAGGTGTTCTTTAAGAAGTTGTTTCAGAGAGAAGAGTTGCTTCATCCTGGTTGGAATGAATCATCCGTTCTGACTCCCGAAGCCTTAAGAGTGCTGGGATAGGGACTGTGGTTACGGCAGCTGCACCGTCGGTGGTATGTGGTGGAAGGGATGTGTCTGTGCCACAGATGTGTGACTCCAGCATGGAAATCTGGCTCGTGGCAGCTTTGCACATGCCCCGATGTTAATCATGTGGCGAAGGCATCCTTCTGCAGCTCAGTGACCAAATCAAGATTGGTTGGTGGATGGGGCTAGAAGGGAGGGATGAGGAAAGAGCCCTGCACTGAGGGTTTGGGGCTTGGGTTTATACTTGGCAGCACTGCCATCTCTGTTCTGACTTCGGACGAGGAGTCTCTTTGTCCTCAGTTTATCCTCCTGTAAAAAGAAGCAAAAATGATGATCTGTCTGATTCCTTTCACCTTGAATGTTTAGTGATTCTGAAACTAAATATTTGCCATCTCTTTAAAATAGCTATACTGGCTTATAACAAGATCAAAGTATTTTATTTACTTTTGAAAGGTTAGCACTTGAAATGGCAAGCTAAAACGTTCTTCTGGTTTAGAAGTTTTATCTGTATGTGACACAGCCAAACTGGATCTCACATCTTTCCTACTGTGGTTTCATGTCTTTCCATTGTGTTCTGGGAAGATTTGCTATCTGGGTTTTGTAATAGTGACTTTGTTGTTGTTGTTGTTGTTGTTCTTTCTGCTTGAATTTGCTCTTTACTTAGAAAATACATTAACCCTTTATAATATTGGTTAATAGTAGCTCTCTTCCCAGTCACATCTCTCTCCAGCTCACTTGCTCTGCTGTCAGTGTACCCAAGGTCACTGAATTGTACACTTTAAAGTAGATAAAATGGCTTTAGATTATGCATATTTTACCAGAATAAAGAATGTTAAAAAAAACAAGCTAATGGGCAGAGAAAGAGTGGCCCAGTCAATGGATGTCCATTCCAAACAGGCAATAGTGGCTTTTAAAATGGCTTCCTGCAGGATGGGGATGGGGCTTGCTAAGTGTCTGTTTTACCAGATCACTGTTCAGTGAGCTGTTTGTATTATTAGCAGCTTTTAGAGGAGGTGGAGACTGAGAGCTAGAGAAAGAAGTTACCTGCCAGCACCCAGCATCCCCACAGCCAGCAAGTGGCTGGGCTTGAGTGTGACCCAATGGTGTCTTATGTCAAAGACAGGGTACTGAATCTGAGGTATTATTTCCAATCAAATCTTTAGGACTTTCACTGTCAAATTTATTATTCCTTTATTTTGTCCTGAAAATTTGTAATTCTCTTTGAGTTTTCCAGGTTCTTCACTCTCTGTAACTGTTGCTGGATGTCAGAAGCTTCAACCAGCTTGGTTACATCTTTACCATGAAGACCACCTGAATCCTATACATACATTTTTCTTTAGAAATCCCTTATTTCTACTCAACATTAACCATAGCACTGTTATATTATTCATATATTATTATTGTTCGTAACATTATTAATTATGTTTAACTATAATAGCCATTGTAGTAGAATTCTTCCTGGGATTTCTGCCCACCCTTAAACTCATCTCCTTTTCTTGGAGTGGCTCCTGACCAGTAGAGTTGGTGCCACAATGGATTGATTCGCACTGGGCACCCTGCCCAAGGCAGGCCAGCTGTATTCTCTGTCCTTCCTGGGTGTTTACAGTTTGGAGCAGGGAGTCTTTGAAACCAAGTCATAGGCTCCTCACAAAGATCCCTCTTGTGTTGTGCTTTCTTACTTTCCTGGGTCTTGTTTTCACAGCTGCTGCTTTGATTTAGGGAGATGCCCTGGTATCCTTCCCATACAGCCTCTTCTTTGGCTGAAGAGAGGCCAGGTCTGCTTCTGTTGCTTGCAACTCAAAGACCATTAAGCAAGCAGTGATGAGTACAGGGTAGGCATTCACAAATTATTCTTGGAAAAAGTATCTGCTGAATGAAAATGGGAACAGAAAGGAGGGCATCCGTAACACCCCCACTCCTAAAAGAGAAATTATAATTTTAGCAATTTATTGAGATATAATTCACATTCCCTGAATTCACCCTTTTAAAGTATACCATTCATGATTTTTAGTATATTCCCAGAGTTGTGCAGCCATCAACATGATCTAATTTTAGTACATTTTCATTACCCTAAAAAGAAGCCCCACACCCTTTAGCAGTCATTTCCCATCTTCCCCTCTCCCAGCAATGATCATTTTGGTGTATTTTTCTTCCTGTCTTTTTTTCTCATCTATTCATATTACTTTCCTGTGGTATATTGGCCAAATTCTTGTTGTGGGATATATAGTATATTTATCCAGTCATTTATACTCTCTCTCTCTCTCTCTGTCTATATATATACCTGTCAACCTCATTAAATGTTAAAGACCATAGCCATTGTGTGGATACAATGGAAGGTATCTTAACTTCATACCAGAAAATGAAATGAAGCTTTAGGCCTTTGATTCTAGTTCATTAATAAAATGGAAAAACTTAGAGAATTCAAGAGATTAGGCTACTTAGGAACCAGGATATTCACATTTTTCCTGTATATTGTTCAAGTTATAATTTGAAAAGAGGTTTCATTGCAGACTCCTCATGGTTTTCCCAGTCACTTAAAATTCCACTGAGAGTACAGGCATGCATTCAGAAATGCTGTTTAAAAGTAGAAATGAATAAAACAGTTGAACATAAAGCCTAGTATTGATACTTCAGATCCCTTCAAGGAACTAAAAATGCAAATATTTCTATGTTCCTTAAAAATAAATAAAATATAAATTTAATCTGGCAGGATTTCTTTTTCAACTGGGAAAGGAAAATTTAGTATGTATGTATATCAAATTGAATATAGCTCAGTAATGGTTGAATGTATAAATGAATGGATGACTTATTTTATCTACTTTATCTAGAAGTGCCCTATGTTGAAGGGCATTACTCATAGTTTATTCAGATTTTATTAATCACACAAACCAGCTTTTTGGTTTGCTTCCTAGGACTATATTAGAGTACTGTCATAGTGTTTTCATTCCTCACCTTGAGATTACCAAATAGTCTTTTCTTGAGCAATAGTAAAACTGAAACTTTTTTCTGATGTCTAGAGTAGGGCTTCTCAAACCTTTAGGCACCTGCCGATCACCTGGGGTTCTTGTTAAAATGCAGATTCTGATTCTGCAGGTGTGAGGTGGCACTGCCAGGTGATGCTGATGCTGCTGGTTCAGGTCTCCCCTCCCCCCTTCTTACGGCTCAAGTGGCTCGAGAAGCAGAGACAAGTGGGAAGGTGCTTGGAAGAATCTTTCCTCATTGAAACTGAGTAGCAAGATTGGTGGGAAACCCATGTAGGAGCTCGATACCTGCCACCTGGCTATTTGAAATTACATTAATGTAGGTAAAACCTCTTACCTGATGTAAAAATACTTAGGTGGTTAACAAATTTAAATGTTAAAATTTAAACATTTTCATGGGGGTGAAGAGGAAGTGGTAGGGAAGGAAATTGCAATAAAGATCTCAAATTGTCATTTACACAAAAGATTTGCTGAGTTTTTGTCTGGAAAATTTCTAAGTTTAGCCATTTTTTTATGATTACCTGTTTTGAGTTGCTTCTCTAAATGCATTTAAAAATATCAATATTTCTTAAACTTAAAAAAAAAAACTGTATCAGTTTGAGAGGTGGTGGCAACAGGAGATGCAACTGTCCTTTATTGCTTATATGTTACTGGCTAATAGTAGGGAAGGAAATCTGACCTTCAGTTCAGAAATGGCCGGTATTCCCGTGCACCCATTGGGGAGTTACTTATAGAACAGTTAATAGGAAATAAATTTTATCCATCTTTGAGTTGGTCTCAAAACAACTGTTTCCTGTTTTCCCTTATTTAAAAAATTGCTAAAGTGCTTAGCATTTTATTTCCCCCTGTCGCATTTATATGATGATCAAAAATTTATGTTCATTGTGCCCATTTCTTCTCTCTGCCCAAATGGGAGGATGGAGAGAAGGAATTTTGGCTTCTAGCCATCACCACCACCTCAACAATAAGATAATAGTGAATGTTTATTGAACACGCATTATGTGCCAGGCCCTGTGCTTCACACTTTATGGGAACTTGTTCGCTTACTGGACAAATGTCTCATTTGGTCTTTGTATGAACCCTGTGTTGTGATTATTATTTCCTGTTTATGGATGAATTGTCTGATGCTCTAAGGTACTTAAGTGTTTTGCCCAGAAGCTGTCATGGGTAGACTAGACTGTCTGGCTTTAAAATTCAGGCCTGTGTGTCTCAGAAACCAAGCACTTCACTGCTATTCTCAGAAGCCCAGAAAAGTTAAGTGATTTTCCCATGATCATATAGCTGGTTAGGAGCAAAGCTTGAATTTGAATTTAAGTTTTTAACTCTCAGCTCAGCACAGTGTTACAGTACTGTGTCACTTTACAGTACTGGTCTGTAATGAAAACCAGAACTCTTCCTTGCTTGCAAAAGCAACTGCCAAGAGGGCTTTCCCACCTAGACAGCTCTTAGTATTATGAATCTTGGTGAAATGTCACATATTATCAACCAAAGTAGATTCAACTGTGATCACTGACAGTACATCTATATGAGACACCCAGGGCTCAGTGCTTTGTGCTTTTAAAAAGTACCCATCAGTATTCTCTGTTTGGCAACTTGGGCTTATTCTACCCTAAAGGAGAAAGCCTAGGACCATATGTTGAAATATTCACTTTTTATATTTTTATCCACAGAGCAGCTCTTCCCCAGCACACTGGGGCCACATGGTTTTGGATGATGCCTGCTGTTTGTCTTTTCACACACATGACATGGCCTGTGGAAGGTTCGGAGCTACAAAGAGTGTTGTACATCCTGTACATGGGATTACAGAGAAAGGGTTCAGAGAACTTGCCCTTAAAATTTGATTAGAGACAAACTGGAAAATGATAAATAGAAAAATAAAGTCACAGGAAAAGTGGAACAGGCCAAGTTGTCTGCAAAGAGATTGTTTTCTTTGAAAGAGTTATGTTAAGCCCTTGCTTGAGAGGGATCATGGAGTTATTAAAAAAAGTTCAAGACGTTTGGGTATAAGCCAATTCATATTTTTATATAGTTCAAGACAGTTTTCATAGCAGTGAAACCCTAAACTGCATTATAGCACAGAACTTTATCATTTTTGTTTTTTCCTCATAGTGTGGAAAAGAGCTTAAGGTCACACATTTTTTCAAACCTGCCAGGAACTCATATTTTCCATGTTTGGGGATAAGACACAGTAGATTCTAAACATCTGGCTAGTTCCTTATTTAAATAATTATGTGTTCTATGTATATCATGCATATATAATTATGTTTTCCCTCTGTTTACCTTTAGGTGTTTTAGACATTCTGAAATCTGGATTAGATTCTGACTTCAGTAGCTATTGGAAGTCTCTCTTCTAAATGTTGACTGAGGCAAAGTGTATTCCCCCTTTCCTTATAAATTCAAATACACTTTAGTTTACTGTATTTTCATTGTTCTCCTTTTATTTTTTCAAAATTAAGTGAATATTGGAGCTTATAAGAATTGTGTAAAATGAAGTTTGCAGTATTTTTAGAGCAGGAGAGACTTCAGAATTGGCTAGAGGAAACCTCAGTTTTAGACACTGGCCTGCAACCACTAACAGTGTGATTGCAGTCAGATTCTTTAAGCCACCTCAATTTATCTTCTTATGGAGTGGACATAGTGCTGGCAGCTTCTGAGTGTATTGTCTGACACGTGACTGGTGGACGTGAGGCATTTTGAGTACTTGGGGAGAGAACAGGACAGAGTAATCTGAGGTTGAAGATTCTCTCCACCCTTTCTACTCTGCCTCTTAACCTAACTACAGCAAAGCAAAGAAGGAAGGAAACCCACTCTCCCTTAACATCATTCCCTGGTACTGACCATGTGGGGAGACAGTTTCCCTTTGGGTCCTCTTATCTTTCCATATTTCACTCCCTATTTGTTGAGTATTTTTTTTGTGCTAGATTTAGGGTACAATGAAAATTAGGCCCAGACCTGCCCTTTGAGAAGCTGATTTTTTTTCTCTCTCTTTTTCTGTACAGTAAATACATTGCACTTCCTTCCCATCACTCCCCTAACAGAATGATGTTCAAGGGAACAAACTTTGGGAAACAATGTTTAGAAACAACCTGGCAAAAGCTGTGAGGATGCTTAATGTCTTGGTTGCCTGGTTGGATAAAGAAGTGTGCCAGGTTCTTGGACTTTGTATTTTGGCCCTAATGTCACCATTCTCTGAAGCTGGGGACTCACATTTATTGGGCATCTACCAGGTGCCAGAAACTATGCACAATATCTCATTTAGTTGTTTGAACGACCCTGTGAGGTCCACACTATTATCCTTATTTTACAGATGACCAGACTGAGTTTTGGGGAGTCTCATTAACTCTGCTGTTGCTCCCACACATGATAATTGGTAAGCCCTGCCAATTTACCTAAAAGCCCACACTTTCCCCTATACTGTGCTCTGTTGTGAGAAGGACTTAGATTGGGAGGAGAGGCAAGGACTGAGGTCACATCTTATACATGGAAAGCCAGGAATATATACATCTTTCCTTCTGACCTGAAAGTTGGTGATTTCGGGTGCTGCTGAAGTGGAAGTTGGTCTCTAGTTCTTTGTGAAATGACTTGTAGGAACTGTGTGCAGACATTTCCCAGCCAAACATCGCGATTATGTGGCCTTCTCCCCACACCTCCTGACCATTGTGGGCCAGCTTCTGGATGCTGTGACAAGCTTGGCAGATTCTGCCCCAGGGCTGGTGCATATCGGGGTGCCCTGGCTCTGCCTCTAACTCAGCCATGTGAGGTGCAGGAGGGCAGCTCGAAGGCAGGCTCTGCTGATGCCTGGGGAGTGATGCCCAGTGTGCTGAGCCCACACCTGCCAATGAATGACATGTTTTCTGTGGTCTTAATGATAGTCTTTCATCCCCATTTTACAGATGAGGAACCTGTGACTCAGAGAGGCTAAGAAACTTGCTCAAGATCACACAGCTAGATGGGGACTGGAACCAGACAGGCTAGCTCCAGAGTCTGTGCCATTACACACTACCCTATATTTCTCCCATGGACTCTCTTTAAAAGATTATTGTATGCTCATTGACATGTACAAAAGAACATGTGTGTACATCATGAAGCATTATATTAAAATGAGCACCCATGAACCTCCTCCAGCCAACCTGAGAGTACTACCAATCCTGTTGACAGTTTATGTGTGTTCCTCTAAGTTCCTTTTCTTCTGATTTTTGGTAACACTATCTAAGGGGAATGATATTGCATGCAGTCTCTTTTTTTTTTTAAACTTCTTCCATTCATTGTTGCTTTAAGTTTCACTCCTGTTGTTGCATGTAGCTGTCATTCCATTATATGCATATACCATTATATATTTGTTTTCCTGTTGACAGATTATTTCTAGTTTTTGCTATTAGGAATAGTGCTGCACTGGATGTTTTTATATGTGTCTGAGGTGCTCATGTACAAATGTTTCTCTAGGGCAAGGGTCAGCAAACTTTTGCTGTAAAGTGCCAGATGTAAATATTTACTAAATAGTTATTGCTGCTGTTATTATTATTATTACAATTATTATAATATGTGTGTATCTTTTTTTTTTTTTGGCCAAGATAGTGGGTATAAATGGTTTCTTATTATGGTTTTCATATGCATTTTTTCTATTACAGTTGAGGATCTTTTCTTATACTTATTGGCTAGTCATATTTCTTCTTCTATGAGCTGCCTGCTCATTTCTTTTGTATATTTTTCTATTAAGTGTCAGTCTCTTTCTTATTGATTTGTAGGGATTCTGTATATATGCTGGCTAATAATCCTTTTACATTTTTGTATATTGCAAAACATCATCTCTTGGTTTGGCTTCTTTTCCCCACTCATTCCAAATGCTCTTTTTTTTTTTCCCCCTTATTAAATTCAGTTTTATTGAAATACATTCACACACCATACAATCATCCACGGTATACAATCCACTGTCCACAGTATGATAACATAGTTATGCGTTCATCACCACAATCTATCTCTGAACGTTTTCCTTACATCAGAAAGAACCAGAACAAGAATGAAAAATAAAAGTGAAAAAAGAACACCCAAATCATCCCCCCATCCCACCCCATTTGTCCTTTAGTTTTTATCCCCATTCTTCTACTCATCCATATACTAGATAAAGGGGGTGTGATCCACAAGGTCTTCACAATCACACTGTCACCCCTTGTAATCTACATTATTATATAATTGTCTTCAGCAGTCCAGACTGCTGGGTTGGAGTTTGGTAGTTTCAGGTATTTACTTCTAGCTATTCCAATACATTAAAACCTAAGAGGTGTTATCTATATAGTACATAAGAATGTCCACCAGAGTGACCTCTCGACTCCATTTGAAATCTCTCAGCCATTGAAACTATTTCGTCTCATTTTGCATCCCCCTTTTGGCCAAGAAGATACTCTCAGTCCCATGATGCCGAGTCCACATTTATCCCCGGGAGTCATATTCTGCATTGCCAGGGAGATTTACAACCCTGGGAGTCAGGTCCCACGTAGGGGGGAGGGCAGCGAGTTCACCTGTCGAGATGGCTCAGTTAGAGAGAGAGAGGGCCACATCTGAGCAACAAAGAGGCACTCGGGGAGACTCTTAGGCACAATTACATGCAAATTTAGACTCTCCTTTGCAGTAACGAGCTTCATAAGGGCAAGTCTCATGTTCGAGGGCTCAGCACATCAAACCACCAGTCCCAATGTTTGTGACAACATCAACACCAGTCCAGGTGAGGATGTCCAACACATCCGCACCTTCCCCCAGATCCTCGGGGCTGGGGATGGGGAGGCTGTAAATATATTTTTTATTATCTGCCCAAATTACTCTGGGATGTGTCACTATTTCACTCCAGCCTATACTAACCTACCGTATCTCACTTCCTATTCAAAGTTCCATGAAGTTGTGGTGTTTGAACAAATCGACTGTAGAGTTGTACCATTTAGAAAATTTAGATCCTGTACCGAATAGATATCTCTTCCCTTGGTCTCATATGGAAGTTGAAGTTTTAAAACACAATCAGTTTCAACCTTTACCCTTTGGCCTGGCTTGCCCTGGTCTTAACCAGACCTGCTTCATTCATATCACTAATTGAAGTCTGGGCTCTTTTTCAGCTTTTTTTTTTTTTTTTTTGACAGTGGCTGTGTGCACTAATACTGACATTCATATCTGCCAAGCTCTAGCTCTGAGTTTCAGGTGTCTCAGAGATACGCATTTTTCCAGAGACCAATCAGGTTATATGCTAGGGAATCAGCATCTCAAAGTTTAGAGACAGGCCTTACAATTCAGGGATAGAGTTAACTGCTGTAAGAGCTTACAATCTAGGGACTATTACAATTATTATGTCCACGTTAGGCTATGTTCTAAGATTCAATTCTGAGTTTACACATTGCAGTTAGTCCATATTGGTGAGGCATCATCCCTCTCACCATGTTTTCTCCAACACTTTTACTCCTCTATCTATTTTTTCCTACAATTTTATAGAGTTATATTCACATACCATACATTTATCCACAGTGTACAATCAGTTGTTCATGGTATCATCATAAAGTTGTACATTTATCACTACAATCAGCACATGAACATATTGATTACTACAAGAAAAATTGTTTTTTTTTTTTTAGCAATAAGAAAAAAATGATAAAAAGAAAAATAACATCATACAATACAATATACTACTAAGGACAGCAAATAACACCACTAACAAGAATCCCATATTCCTCCCCTATATCCCCCTCTCATATACACCAAATGCTCTTTTGTTGAACAAAAATTCCTAATTTTAACATAGTGAAATTTACACTCTTATCTTTATGCCTGTTCTGGTTTGCTAAAGCTGCCATTATGTAAAATACCAGAAATGAATTGGCTTTTATAAAGGGGATTTATTAAGTTACAACCTTATAGTTCTAAGGCCGTAAAAAGTGTCCAAACTAAGGCATCAACAAGAGCATACATTCACTGAAGAAAGGCTGATGGCATCTGGAACATCTCTTCATCTGAGAAGTCACGTGGCTGGCATCTGCTGTTCCTTTGCTCTCAGGTTGTTTCAAAATGGCTTTCTCCAAAATGTGTCTGGGCTTCTGTCTCTCTCAGCTTCTCTCGGCTCTCTGCTTGGTTCTCCTGGGGCATTCCTCTCTAACTGTCTGGAGGTCCTCTCTTAGCTTCTCCAGGGCAAACTCTGGGCTTCATCTCTTAGTTTAGCATCTCCAAATGTCCTTCTATCTGCATCTCCCAGTGTCTCCAAGCATCTGGGTCTGTGTTAGCTTCTCCCAGGAGCAAACTCTGGATTATGTATCTTAACTACTCTCCAAAATGTCTGTCTCAGCTTCTCTGAGCTCCTTCTCTCCGTTAATTCTCTTAAAGGACTCCAGTGATCTAATTAAAATCCACCCTGACTGGGCTAGGTCATATCTCCATGGAAATAGTCAATCAAAAGATCCCACCCCACAAGATTGGATTAAAAGATCATGGCTCTTCTGGGGTTCATAACAGTTTTGAACCAGCACAATGCCCTACATTTTTTTTTTTGTGCCCTGTTTAATAAATCTTTCCATATACTTTTTGCATTTAACTCTCTAGTCCAACTTGATGTGATTTTTATATATGGTATTAGATAGAGGGTACAATTTAATTTTTTCCTTCATGTGAATATTCAATGTTCCTAGCACCATTCATTGAAAGGTAATCTTTTTCTTACAGATTTGCAGTGTTAGCTGTGGCATAAATCCAGTGTTCATATGTATATGAGTCTGTTCTGGGCTGTCTGTTTTGTTGTATTATCTACCTTGTACTAATACCAAAAGATCTTAATTACTATACTTTGTAAAAATCTTTGATACCTGGTAAGGCAAGTCTAGCAACTTGCTTCTTCTGGAGCATCTTGGCTATTCTTGGTCTTTTGCAACTGCTAGATAAACCCCAAGATCTTCTGAACAATTTCCCCCCCAAAATACCTGTTGGGATTTTGACTGGAATTGTATTGCTTGAGTAGATTACTTCGAGTCTTCTAATCTATGAGCTTGATACATTTTTCCATTCACTTTGGTCTCCTTCATTGTCTTTAAATAAATAATATTTTCCCTATAAAGGTCTTGCACATCTTTCATTAGATTTATTTTTAGTGCCCTGTTTTTAGTTGCTATTGTAAATGTTACTTTTTAAAATTGTATTTTCTGTTTATGGCTAGCGTATCGAGGTTAAGTTCATTTTCTTCTATTGACTGAAGTTGATTTTCTCTTATTTCTTTAACCAGACACTTTGCTAAACTTTATTTTTAATAATGTGTATTCTTTTGGTGTTCCTATTTATTTTCTGATCTTCCAGTAGAATGTTGTCTAGAAGTGGTGATAGTGGGCATCATTATTTTATGCTTCAGTTTAAATGGATGCCTCTATAATTTTACCATTAGGAATGACATTTGCTGTAATTTGCAGTAGGTATGCACTATAAGTTAAGGACGTTCCTTATTTATTTCTAATTTGCTAGGATTCTTTAAAAATATGATGACTCTTTGCGTCTATTGAACTGATCATGTAATTTTTCTTCTTTACTCTGTTAATGTGGTGTGCCAGTTTGAGTGTATTGTGTCCCCCAAATGCCATTATCTTTGTGGTCTTGTGTGGGGCAGAAGTTTTGGTGCTGGTTGGATTTGCTTGGAATGTGCCCCACCCAGCTGTGCGTAATGATTTTGATGAGATGTTCCCATGGAGGCGTGGCCCTGCCCATTCAGGGTGGGCCTTGTTCAGTGGAGCTATGTAGATGAACTGACTCAGCGAGAGGAAACTCAGGGAGTGCAGCTGGGAGTGATGTTTTGAAGAGGAGCAAGCTTGCTAGAGAGGAACGTCCTGGAAGAAAGCCGTTTTGAGGCTGGAGCTTTGGAGCAGACGCCGGCTGCCTTCCCAGCTAACAGAGGTTTTCCGGACGCCATTGGCCATCTCCGGTGAAGGTGCCCGGTTGCTGATGTGTTGCCTTGGACACTTTGTGGCCTTAAGACTGTAACTGTGTAGTGAAATAAACCCCCGTTTTATAAAAGCCAATCCATCTCTGGTGTTTTGCATTCTGCAGCATTAGCAAACTAGAACATGTGGTGATTGACATGAGTAGTTTGTTTAATGTCGAACTACCCTTTAATTCCTAGAAGAAACCCAACTTGGTCTTGATTTATTTGCTTTTCTATGTACTTCTGGATTCAGTTTGCTAATAATACTCATTGTTTAGGTGCAAAATTTGGTCTATAACTTACCTTTCTCATATAGTTATGTCTAGCTTCAGTGCCTCCATGGTTTCTGATGTGAAATCGGAACTTAGTCTTATTGAGGATCACTTGTATGTGACAAATCGCTTTTCTCTGGCTGCTTTCAGAATTCTCTCTTTATCTTTGGCATTTGACATTCTGATTAGGATGTGTCCTGGAGGAGGTCTATTAGTGTTTGTTCTGTTTGGCGTATATTGTGCTTCTTGGACATATATGTCTTTCATAGGCATTGGAAAATTTTCAGCCATTATTTCCTCAAATATTCTTTCCGCCCCTTTTCCTTTCTTTTCTCCTCTGCGACACCCATGATACATACATTTGTTCACTTCATGCTGTCACTCAAGTCCCTGAGACACTGCTCAATTTTTTCTATTCTTTCCGCTATTTGTTCTGCTGATTGTATCATTTCAATTGTCCTTTTTAAGTCACTGATTATTTTTTCTGCCTGTTCAATCTGGTGTATGCCTCTAGTGTATTTTTAATCTCTGCTACTAATTTCTGTAATGTTTCTTTTTAAGCTTAAAAATTCTTCTTTATGTTCACACATTGCTTTTTAATATCTTTAGCTCTATATCCACTATTAGTTTATTTCTATTTCTATTTTCATTTATGTCCTTGAAATTGATTTAGATTTGCTTGAACTTCTTTGATTAGTTTTTCTACATTCTGTGTCTCCTCTGAAGTTTTCATTTGTTCTCTTGACTGAGCCATATCTTCCTGTTTCTTAGTATGGTTTATAATTTTTTGCTGATGTCTGGGCATATGATTATTTTGATGTGTTAACTCTGAAGGTCAGTTTCTCCCTCTTACCTAGGGTTGAATTGTTGTTTGGCTTTGTGTTAAGGCTCTTCTTTGGTGCTTGGTCCAACTTATTTTGGACCTTTGGAGTTGCCTTTGTTTATTCAGATTTTCTCAGCTCTTCTGCACCTGATTCTTGTCCTGGATATGTGGTACAATTCTTAAGATTGCTGTTTTTTTTTTTAAAATGTGTGTATGCAATTGTTTCACCTCCAGGAGAAAGCTTCCTTTCCTATGTTCCTTTTCCAGGAATCTTGATTAGTTCTGTTTGTTTCTTGTGCAGAATTTTCTCTCCCGCTCCTATGATTTGTTTAAATTCTCTTGCTCACTCAGTACCCACTTTTTATTATACTTTTCAGTTCTGGGACCTGTCCGGTCTTACAGGAATTTGTTTCTCCCCCAATTTCCTCCCCATCCCCACACTTTTTTCCCCCATGAGGCTCTTTGCCTCTGATTTCTTCCCTATTAAGGTATCCTGTCCTGGAGAGGCAGATGGGGCCAATCCAGAAAGGTCCTTTTTTTCATTTAGGTAGTTCAGCCAAAAGAGATAGGATTGAGTGTTTGCACCTCCTGCCAACAGTTCTGCTGTGGTCTCTTTTTCCCTGGGGGTGCCTTTATATGTGGCACTCTTCAGCAGCTTCTGTGCCTCCCTGGGTCTCAACAGACTTGGGTCCGGTGCTTGCATATGAGAGGGGTTCTAACTTGTGCTGTTAGTGGCTGTATAGTCTGCATCTGTGGCAGGAGGGACCCATGTGCTTCCTCTGTGTCACTCTTAAGCTGTGTGGGAGTAGGAGGGGTCCGGACTGGCTGGTCCAGGATGCAAATCTCATCTATCTGATTTTGATGTTTTCTTTTATTTTTCTTCGGTACAGCCTTTGCAGAGTCCTTCTCCAGTTTCTGTTGTACTTCAGAGTTCCAAGCAAGTGGGATTTGTCCTTTTATTAGTTGATTCTGATGGGAGACTTTTCCAGGGGATGATATTACCCCCTATCTATTGAATTTTAATTTAAAATAACTTTATTTTTCATTATTATATATTTTTATTCTTTTTTCATATATGCTTTGTCATTTTTCAGAGTTGCTTTTTCCATGCTGATCATTTAATTCTGTCATATTTATTTTAAAATATTAATTTTTGAACATTTCAAATATGCTTCATATTTTGCATATGACTCTCACTCATGAAAGTTTCGTTTGTGGTAATTTTTTATTGTAAGTGCATATTTAATTAAACTGAATTTTTTGGAATCCTGAGGGCTTTTGTTCTTTTCTCCCCTGCAGAAAGGATTTGCATGTGTTCCTGTGAGGAGTTTGTGAATGCTAATCTACCAGGGACTCTTTGAACCTCCTCTGGAAATCTGGGTTGGTGGGATAATCTCTCTCCAGAAAGCCCCAGTTCACTCCCTCAAGCTTTTTTGGTGGAATTGACATTATTCCTGTACTTGTTTAACTGTACTATTTTGAGAATCTCTCTCCCTCTCTGTCTTTCACTGACCCTGCCTCTCTTCCTTGGAGATTTCCCTTACTGCCTTGTAAGGCCATCCATGCTTCGAAAGTAAATTTTCTTTTATCTAGCTATGGTATAGTGGGAGGCCCATCAGAGAATGCAGCCTACCATCATACCAGACACAGACGTCCTTGTGAGCTCCTTTACCGTCCATTGTTCCAGGATAGTTTCACTGAACTGCATGTGTGAGACTTGGAATAAGTTGCATAGGATAAGCTATTTAGCTCTTGTTCAGTTTGCTTATGTTTAAAGTACACATCAGTGATTTTAAACTTTTTTTCCTTCTGTGAACTGCAGATGGGGCTAGTTTTTACTATCCAGGGCAGAGTTCAAAGTATGCATCTAAGTCGGGGTGGGGAAGGGAGGTTAAAAAGGACTGAGTTAAACGGCAGATATTGGGATAAATGTGCCTTTTATTTGTACTCCTCGCAGAGTGACCTCAGAGTAGCCTGGATGTGCATGGTCACAGCTGCTTTGCTTTACTCCATGTTGTCTTTCTGGTGGCAGGCTGTGGAGAGGGAGAGTTTTTCTTTTGACCCTTGATCCTTTGTATGGGGTACAAAGGTATGATCCCAGAATCAAGTTGGGGAATGAAATATATTGTGAAATATAACATATATTCAGAAAAGTGATAACTTTCGCAGTACAGTTTAACAGGTAGTTATAGAGCAAATTTCAAAGTATAATGTGGGTTACAGTTCCATAATTTCGCTTGTTTCCTTCTACACTAGAGACTAAAAAATATCTAAACAATGGTTCAGTATTTATAATCCTTTATTAAGTCCTATCTTGTCTGTTGCTACTCCTCCCTCTCATTTGATCACTGTCTCAGTCTTTAGGGGTATCTGGGCAGTGATCATTCTAACTTGTTCATATTGAAAAGGAGTGTTGACATTAAGTGGAAGGGGGATGCAGCTTGTTGATGTTCTTGAAGAGAATGGAGGAGGGGGAGATGATTTGATCAATTTGAAGGAATCAAATAATCTGGGGAGGAGGAAGTTGAAAAATGTACATCATTTTCTTACCTTTTGATTCTTAGAAAAAGTGCATTGGCTTTGCTAGACTTCCTGACTTCTTAGAGCTAGTTTTTTTTTTTTTTAATTGAGTTTATTTTCTAATATCTACATAGTCTAATTCCAAAGTCTTGGGAAGGAGTCTTGGTAAATTTTCTTTGGGGTGTGCCATGTTATTTAACTGTTGGATGGGAGTAGCCATGTGGAGGTTAAATGGTTTAGGTTATTCCTCCTCCTCTGTCCAGGAGACACCAGTGACATCACTTGGTTGTCATCATGGAGAGTCACCCCTTTTGTTCTCCTCCTGTGGTTGTACATTAGAATACACACCAGGCTGGGGTCCAGGATCCCAGAAACTGAGATTCGGGCTTTGGCAGTGCATGTGTGTCCTTGGGCCTGCCATTTAACCTGCAGGGACCTGATTTTCTCATTTTTACAGTGAGATTAATAAGCTAATCCTTAAGGTCTCTTTGAGCTCTAAGAGTTCTGATTTTGGGTCAGCAGATGGGTCATGTCTTTCAGAATGTTGCTACTGCCACCATAACGTATCCTAGCTTATCCTGACTGATATGTTTACTCTGTGTCAGGTGCTTTCTAGGAGCTTTGTATTAATTCATTTAATTCTCACACAATCCTATATGGTAGGGATTAGTACTCTTCCCTCTTACAAATGAGGAAATGGAGGCACAGAGAGGATATTATTTTTAGTGGATTCTTTGTTATTAAAAGTGGTGTTATTTTTAAAAATTGAAACTATGTTAAATATCTAACTAGTGATGAGTTGAATTTCTCATTCTAGAATGACTAGAATGAGAGGGAGAGAGAGAGAGAGAGAGAGAGAGAGAGAGAGAGAGAGAGAGAGAGAGGGAAGAGATTGCTTTCTTGCTTCAAATCCCCTTCCCACCCTAAGTATACGAAGCAGAAAGTTGATCAAGTCTCTATAAGATACATGTATTTTGCTCAAGAATTCTTTTAGTAGAAACAAGGATATCCCTCCCTGCTCAAGTCTGAATGTCTTAAAATTTAAAGAGAGTGAAAACTACATGTATGCACTGATTTGAGAAATGTTTGAACATTAAATTTTAGGTTGATTATTAGGTTGTGTTTGATCATGTGAAGTCATTTAGTGACTAACAAAGTGACTACTTGGAAAAAGACTTTGCTTCTTTATAAATGTAAAAACTGGAGGCATTTGTCACGACCACCACTGAATGACGAACAGCCTCATTAGCATGGCTAAGCCTTAATTTTGAGAATTGCTTTAACTATCATAATTCCCTGCCTGTCTATGCTCTTACCATTACTTCCTCCTTCCCAAAGCACTCCTTTCTCCAGCCATCCTGAAGTATTTATGCCAATTCAGATGCCAGATAGTGTGGTAGTTTGAGCAAGGCTTTAGTCATATTGCCTGGGTTCAAACCTGCCCGTGTCACTTACCTAGCTAGGTTACCTGACAGGTCATTTCATCACTTCATGTCTCTGTTTACTCATTCATTAAATGGGCGTCATAATAGTGCTAACCTTATGGGGGAGTTGAGAGGATTAAAAGAACTTAGAACTATGTGTGGCACGTGGTAAATGCTATACAGATTTTTGCTATTACTGGTTTTTAATAGGTCTGGCCTGTCATGCCTCTGGGCTTTTACATGTTCTCTTCTCTTTTCATCATTCTTCACAGGACTGGCTCTCCTGTGCTCTTTTTTTCAAAACAATTTTATTCACATACCATACAGTCCATCCAAAGAGTACAATCAGTGGTTTTCAGTATAATCATGGAGCTGTGCTGTTATCGCCGCAGTCAATTTTAGAACATTTTCACTGCTCCAAAAAGAAAAGTCCCATGGCCCTTATACCTCCCTATTATTAACACTTACCTTTTGTGTGGTACCGTTTGTATAAGTGATGGAAGAACATTAAGATGTTACTGTCAGCTGGAGTCCATGGTTTGCATTAGGTGTATTTTTTCCCATATATCACCTCTGCTGGTTTGGATATATTATTTCCCCCAAAACACCATTATCTTTGATGCAGTCGACTTTGTGTGGGCAGGAAATGTATTGGTGTTGATTGGGTTGGAGACTTTTGACTGGATGTTTCTGTGGAGATGTGATTGCTTAACTGTGGGCGAGATCTTTCACTGAATAATTTCCATGGAGGTGTGGCCCTGCCCATTCAGCATGGGCCTTGATTAGTTTATTGGAGCTCTATATAAGCTCAGACAGAAGGAGCGAGCTTGCTACAGCCAAGAGGGACACTTTGAAGAAAGTACAGGAGCTGAGAGACTGGCTGCAGATGAGAGACAGTTTGAAGATGGCTGTTGAAAGCAGACTTCTGCTCCAGAGAAGCCAAGAAAGGAAAAATGCCCCAAGAGCAACTAAGAGTGACATTTTTGAGGAACTGCAGCTTAGAGAGGAATGTCCTGGGAGAAGGCCATTTTTGAAACCAGAACTCTGGAGCAGACACCAGCCATGTGCCTTCCCAGCTAACAGAGGTTTTCTGGACACCATTGGCCATCCTCCAGTGAAGGTACCTGATTGCTGATGACTTACCTTGGGCATTTTATGGCCTTAAGACTGTAACTTTGTAACCAAATAAATCCCCTTTATAAAAGCTGATCCATTTCTGGTGTTTTGCAAAAAGGCATTAGCAAACTAGAAAACCACCCTATTTTTAAAATACAGTTTTATTGAGCTATATGCACATACCCTACAATCATCCACAGTGTGCAATCAGTTATTCACAGTACCATCATTTAGTTGTACATTCTTCACTAGAATCAATTTTTGAACATTTTCCTTACTCGCCCCCAAAAATAAAAATAAAAGTAAAAAAGAACACCCAAAACATTCCATCCCCCAATCCCACCCTATTTTTCATTTAGTTTTTGTCCCCATTTTTCTACTCATCTATCCATATACTGGAGAAAGGGAGTGTGAGCCATGAGGTTTTCACAATCACACAGTCACATCATGTAAGCTGCATAGTTCTGTAGTCATCTTCAAGAATCAAGGATACTGGTTTGCAGTTCGACAGTTTCAGGTATTTCCTTCTAGCTATTCCAATACATGAAAAACTGAAGAGGGATATCTATATAGCACGTAAGAATGCCCTCCAGAGTGACCTCTTGACTCCATTTGAAATCTCGCAGCCACTGAAATTTTATTTGGTTTTATTTCTCTTCCTTCTTTTGGTCAAGAAGATTTTCTCAATCCCATGATGCTGGGTCCAGGCTCATCCCTGGGAATCATGTCCCAAGTTGCCAGGGAGATTTATACTCCTGGGAGTCATGTACCATATAGGGTGGGGGGGGGGCAGTGAGTTCACCTGCCATGTGGGCTTAGAGAGAGAGAGAGAGAGAGAGAGAGAGAGAGAGAGAGAGAGAGAGAGAGAAAGAGAGAAGGCCACATCTAAGCAACAGAGAGGTTCTCTGAGTGGGACTCTTACGCACAATTAAAAGTAGGCTGAGCCTCTCCTTTGCAGTAACAAGCTTCATAAGGGTAAGCCCCAAGATCGAGGAATCATCCTGCTAAATTATTAGTTCTCAGTGTTTGTGAGAATATCAGTAATAACCCAGATGGGGAAGACCAAGATTTCTGCATTTTTCTCCAGTTCCTCAGGGGGGCCCTACAAATATATTTTTATTCTCTGCACAGATTACTTTGGGATATATCAGGATTTCACACTAACCTGTACAGACCTACCTGATCTCACTTCCTATTCAAACTTGCATTTAATTATATACGACTCTATTTTTTTTATATTTCATTTTTATTGATATATATTCACATACCATGCAGTCATACAAAACAAAGTGTCCATTCATTTGTTTACAGTACCATTATATAGTTTGTGCATTCATCAAGAAAATTAATTTTTGACATTTTTATTACCACACACACAAAAATAATAAGAATAAAAATTGAAAAAGAACAATTAAAGTAAAAAAGAACACTGGGTACCTTTTTTATTTCCTTCCCCGATTTTTCTACTCATCCATCCATAAACTAGACAAAGGGGAGTATGGTCCATATGGCTTTCCCAACCACATTGTCACCCCTTATAAGCTACATTTTTATACAATTGTCTTCAAGATTCATGGGTTTTGGGTTGTAGTTTGATAGTTTCAGGTATTTACTGCTAGCTATTCCAATTCATTAGAACCTAAAAAGGGCTGTCTATATTGTGCATAAGAGTGCCCACCAGAGTGACCTCTTGGCTCCTTTTGGAATCTTTCTGCCACTGAAGCTTATTTCATTTCCTTTCACATCTCCCTTTTGGTTAAGAAGATGTTCTCCATCCCACGATGCCGGGTCTAGATTCCTCCCCGGGACTCATATTCCACTTTGCCAGGGAGATTCACTCCCCTGGGTGTCTGATCCCACGTAGTGGGAAGGGCAGTGATTTCACCTGCCAGGTTGGCTTAGCTGGAGAGAGAGGGCCACATCTGAGCAACAAAGAGGCATTCGGGAGGAGGCTCTTAGGCACAATTATAGGGAGGCCTAGCCTCTCCTTTGCAGCAACCGTCTTCCCAAGGGCAAGTCCTGTGATAGAGGGCTCAACCCATCAAACCACCAGTCCCCTATGTCTGTGAGCACGTCAGCAACCATCAACGTGGGGAAGCCCAACACCCCTGCATTCTCCCCCAGCTCCTCAGGGGGGATCTGTATATTTTTTCATTTTTTTAAAAAATTAATTCTTTTTTTTGTATCAACTATATATAAAAAAAAATACACTAAAAAAGACATTACAAACAACCTGTAACAAGGGAGTAAAAAAAAGACAACTAATCTAAGATAACTACTTTACTTTCAACAGGTTCCTATTCTACCCCAAGAAAATAACCTAATACAGCAACATTTCTGTGAACTTGTTCCTACCATACCCATCAGAAATTAACAGACCATAGTCATTCCTGGGTATTCCCAGAACATTAAATTTACCCACTTTACTTATCTATTCTTATTGGGTTATCATTCCCCCTTCTTAATTGCTCTCTATCACTAGTTCCCCTACATTCTACGTGATAAACCATTTGTTTTACATTTTTCAAAGTTCACATTAGTGGTAGCATATAATATTTCTCTTTTTGTGCCTGGCTTATTTTGCTCAGCATTATGTCTTCAAGGTTCATCCATGTTGTCATATGTTTCACGGCATCGTTCCTTCTTCCAGCTGCTTAGTATTCCATTGTGTGTATATACCACATTTTTTTTTCCAGATTAGATTTTTTTTAACAAATAAATTTTCAAAACAGAAACATAATTATTTGGTAGGCAATCATAAATTACCAAAATTGTGTAAGAAAAGGTATAGGACTAGTATGGACCAGTAGCCATAGAAGAAAGTGGAAGGGTAGTCAAAGTCCACCTTTAAAATGTGTTGCAGGCAGCCTCTAAAATGGCCCATAATAGCACCTACTGATATTCACACCCTTGTGTAATCTTCTCTCTTTGAGGGTGGCTGGACTAGCAACTCGCTGCTTCTAGCCAATAGACTGCAGCAAAAGTGATGGGATATTTTCAAGGTTAGGGTACGGAACAGACTGTCACTCTTGTTTTGCTACATGGCTCTCTCCCTTAGTGAAGCCAGTTGCCAAGTTATGAGCTGCCTTGGGGAGAGTTCCATGTGTCAAGGAAGTGAGGGGGCCCCAATGGGAGAAAATACTTGGAAACCACCTGTGACGGTTAGGTTCATGTGTCAACTTGGCCAGGTGATGGGGTCCAGATGTCTGGTCAAGCAAGCACTGCCCTGTTACTGCAAGGACATTTGTGGCTGGTTAATAAACCAGAGGCTGCTTTATTAAGTCATCAGTCAATTAACTGCACCTGTGACTGATTACATCAACGAAGGGCATGTCTTCTTCAATGAGAGAATTCAATCAGCTGGATTTAATCCAATCAGTTGAAGACTTTTAAGGGAGAAAGAGAGAGGACCTTCACTTCTTATTTGGCTAGCCAGTGTCTCATGAGGAGTTCATTGTACACCTTCGTTGGAGTTGCCAGTTTGCTGCCTGCCCTCTGGAATTTGGACTCATGCATCGTGCCTTATGGAATTTGGACTCATGCATCCCCACAGTTGCATGAGACATTTCTATAAAATCTTATGTTTTACAGATATCCCTTGTTGGTTCTGTTTCCCTATAGAACACTAACTGATACATCACCTATCCAATAAGGGATTATTATCCAGAATATATAAAGAAATCCTATGAATCAACAATAAAAAGACAAACACAATTTAAAATTGGCAAAGGCATGAACAGATATGTTTCCAAAGAGGAAATACAAGTAGCTAAAAAGCATATGAAAAGATGCTCAACTTCCCATTGAGTAGACCATCTTTTCACCTTTTTTGGCAAAGTTGTTTGAAGCATAAAAGTGTTCAATTTTGAGGAGGTCCCATTTCTCTATTTTTTCTTTTTTTGCTTGTACTTTGGGCTTAAGGTGTAAGAAACCATAGCCTACCACAAGATCTTGAAGATGTTTCCCTATATTTTCTTTTAGGAGTTTTATGGTCCTGTCTCTTATAGTTAGTTTTTTGATCCATTTTGAATTAATTTTTGTAAAAGGTGTGAGATAGGGGTCTTCTTTCATTCTTTTGCATATGGATATTCAGTTCTCCCAGTACCATTTGTTGAAGAGATTGTTCTGTCCCAGTTGAGTGGACTTGGCAGCCTTGTCAAAAATCAATTGACCACAGATGTGAGGGTTTATTATTAAACCCTCAATTCGAATCCATTGATCACTATACCTATCTTTATGCCAATGCCATGCTGTTTGGACCACTGTAGTTTTGTAATATGCTTAAAGTCAGGAAATGTGAGTCTTCCACTTTGTTCTTCTTTTCAAGATGTTTTTGACTATTCAGGACCCCTTACCCTTCCAGATAAATTTGATAATTGAATTTTCTATTTCTGCAAAATAGGTTGTTGGAATTTTGATTGGGATTGCATTGAATCTGTAAATCAATTTGGGTAGAATTGACATATTAATGGCATTTAGCTTTCCAATCCATGAACATGGAATGTCCTTGCATTTCTTTAGGTGTTCTTTGATTTCTTTTAGCAGGGTTTTTATAGTTTTCTGAATATAGGGTCCTGTACATCCTTGCTGAAGTTTGTTCCTAGATATTTGATTCTTTTAGGTGCTATTGTACATGGAATTTTTTTTCTTGATTTCCTACTTGAATAGCTCATTACTATAGAAACACTACTGATTTTTACATGTTGATTTTATATCCTGTCACTTTGCTGAACTCATTTACTATCTCTAATAGCTTTTTCAGGATGTTCTAAATATATGATCTTGTCATCTGCAAATAGTGATACCGATTGTTCTAGTTTGCTAATGCTGCTGGAATGCAAAACACCAGAAATGGATTGGCTTTTATATAAGGGGGTTTATTTGGTTACACAGTTACAGTCTTAAGGCCATAAAGTGTCCAAGGTAACACATCAGCAATCGGGTACCTTCACTGGAGGATGGCCAATGGTGTCTGGAAAACCTCTGTTAGCTGGGAAGGCCCGTGGCTGGTGTCTGCTCCAAGGTCTGGTTTCAAAATGGTTTTCTCCCAGGACATTCCTCTCTAGGCCACAGCCCCTCTTCAAAATGTCATTCTCAGTTCCTCTTGGGGCATTTGTCCTCTCTTAGCTTCTCTGGAGCAAAAGTCTGCTTTAAAAGGCAATCTCCAAAATGTCTCTGTAAGCTACAGTTCCTCTCTTAGCTCCTGTGCGTTCTTCAAAGTGTCCCTCTTGGCTGTAGCAAGCTCACTCCTTCTGTCTGAGCTTATACAGTGCTCCAGTAAACTAATCAAGGCCCATGCTGAATGGGCAGGGCCACACCTCCATGGAAATTATCCAATTAAAGATCTCGCTCACAGTTGAGTGATCACATCTCCATGGAAACATCCAACCAAAGGCTCCAACCCAATCAACACCAATACTTTTCCTGCCCACACAAGACAGCATCAAAGGTAATGGCATTTTGGGGGAATAATACATCCAAACCAGCACACCGATTAAAAGTAATGGATTCTTTGCCTGATTCACTCAAATGACCAATTCCTGAGACACCAGGGTTTCAAATAGAGAAAGAGTATTGCTAAGTACAAAGCAGGACATCACATGGGCTGTCAGACAGAAAAATCTGACTCTCCAAACTGCAGTAATTCAGATAGTTATGTAGTATTAAAAGATGGGCAGGGTTTGGCTAATGATACAATGGCTCAAGATGACAAAGTTAGAAGTTAGAGGTGATCTAATTATTGAGTGTGCACAGGTTGATTACATGTTTAGTGTAAGAACATGTTGGCCTTAATATGATGATGGTGTGATTATTATTATAATGAGGTATAGGTAACTTCTGGGTTAAAGTTTAAGCTATTGTACACGTCAGGTGGGCCATTTTTTATTAGATTCATCTGCATCTAGCAAGATAGTTTAGGAATTGGGATGGATTAGTTCTGGGCTGACTTGAGTTCCTTCATTAATAAACATTAAGGCTGTCTTTTGTGATTATAAGACTCTAAAGTTGGAAAACTGGATAAAGGGGTACAAGTGGGGGACAGTCACAAGGTTTTTTACAAGCACAAGGAAAAGGCTATATAGTTATGCAATCATTATCTAAGATCCAAGGAAGCTGAGCCACAGTTCAGCAATTTCAGGGTTGGGTTTTAGGGCTTAGCTGGCATAGGAACCATCCAGAGGTTTTAAGTTTCTGAAAAATAAACTTAAGTTAAACTTTTATAGAGTCTCATTTAGAGAATGGGGTATTCTTTAGGATTTTCAGGAACACTGTTGCTTGGAGCTTGGCATACTATGGCAATTTGAAAGGTTTGGCTGAAACCTGCATAAGAGTAACCCCCAGAGTGACCTCTTCACTCTATTTGAAATCTCTTAGCAATTGAAACTTTATTTTGTTTCATTTTTCCCCCCTTTGATCAAGAAAGTATTGCTACTCACATGGTGCCAGGGCAGGGCTCATCCCTGGGAGTCACTGCCCGTGTTTCCAGGGAGTCTTATACCCCTAGGAGTCATGTCTCACATAGGGGGTAAAGTAGTGAGTTTATTTGTGGAGTTTGGCTTAAAGAGAGGCCATGTCTGAGCAATAAAAGGGGTTTTCAGGGGGTGACTTTAGACATTAATTATAACTAGGCTTAGCTCACCTTTACAGAAATAAGTTCTGTAAGGGTAAACCTTAAGATTGAGGAGTAAATTGGGAGCCCCTATTGCTTGAGAGAATAGCAGGAATTCCTGAGGTGGGGAGGTTTAATAGTTCTACACTTTCTTTCTTCAGTCCATCAAGGAACTTTGCAAATACTTCCTAATTTTCTGTCCCCAAATACGGTGAAAAGCATCCAGGTATTACATCAACCTGTACAAAATATCAAGATCTTATTCCCAGAGAACCTAAGATGGCGGCTAGGAGAGACAGGGCAAAAAAAACACCTCCCTGGAAAAATACTAGATAGAGGCCAGAAAGTGGCCCAGAACACCAGTTCCAGCAATGCAACAGCTGGACAAGGTCTGCTAAATCCACAGGGACCGTTCACTTGGTGAAACTGGGAGTCTGAGTTCTGAAACAAGTGAGTGAGCCTGCTGAATGCCCGGCAGCCATGCTGTGGTGTGGGGAAACCATGGGCTGACATTTGGAGGTGGACTAGTTCTTTTAAAAAAAACCCCAAAGCAGCTGCAGATATAGCAGCAAGAACCACACAGTGAAGTGCAGCAGGAAAGGGCTGTGCAAACGCCTCAATATCTGGTGTGGAAGATAGCCTTTCATGCACCCACTGCTAGTTGTCTTGGAGCGAGGAGGGCAGAGGGGAGCCAAAAGGGGAAAAAACCATGCCCCTTGCAGCCATCTTCCAGGCAGGCTGGGAAAGCTCCTGCCCAGTGCCGGAGCCACAGCCCAGAGCCATGCCAAGGGGCCCAGTGGGTTGGGAAGTGTTTCTGGTAACACCGCCCACACACCACAATATTGGGTGTGGACAATAGACTTTGGTGCACCCACAGCTAATTGTCCCGGAGCTGGGAAGGCAGAGATGTGTGAAAAGGGGGAAATTAACATGCCCCATTCAGCCATCTTTACAGCAGGCTGGGAACGTCCCTGCATGACTCGGCAACCCAGGGCTTCCCTTGAGGGATGGCACGCACTTGTGATGTAGCACAGCCTTCCCTCAGCAGAGGCCCTAGAAGGGCTTCGCTGGGAAGAGGGACCCACTCAGAAATCCCAGGGACCCTATGCCAATACCAAGGACTTGTGGGTCAGCAGCAGAGACAATCTGTGGCAAGACTGAAATGAAGGTTTAGACTCTTGCAGCAACCTTAAATCTCCGGGAACACCTGGGAGGTTTGATTATTAAAGCTGGCCTGCCTCCCTAACCACTCAGACACACCTCCCACATTCAGGCTGGACAGCAGCAACAACACATCCAAACTTGGTGCACCAATTGGACCCCACAAGAACCAGACCCCCACACACCACAATGCCGAAGTTGGGAAGAACTGACTTGACGGGACTAGGTGACTCGTGGATGCCGTGTGCTGGTTCGAGAAAGTATATGCCACCAAGCAGTAGATCTGACAAATCAGAGGTTGGTGTCTGAATAATTCTTCATATCCTAAAAGAACCCTATCAAGTGAAGCAAATGCCAAGAGCCCAAAAACAACAGAAAATTTTAAAGGAAATGAAAAAACCAGACAATATAGATAACCCAAACCCAAACACCCAAATCAGAAGATCAGAGGAGACACAGTACTTGGAGCAATTAATCAAAGAACTAAAGACGAACAATGAGAGCATGGCACAGGATATAAAGGATGTAAGGAAGAGCATGGCACAGGATATAAAGGACATGAAGAAGATCCTAGAAGAACATAAAGGAGAAATTGCAAGAGTAAATAAAAAATAGATGATCTTATGGAAATAAAAGAAACTGTTGACCAAATTAAAAAGATTCTGGATACTCATAGTACAAGACTAGAGGAAGCTGAACAATGACTCAGTGACCTTGAGAACCACAGAATGGAAAATGAAAGAACAAAAGAAAGAATGGGGAAAAAATGAAAAATAAACTCATTGGTGTTCCAGAAGGGGAAGAGAAGGGTAAAGGTCTAGAAAGAGTATTCAAAGAAATTGTTGGGGAAAACTTCCCAAACCTTCTACACAATATAAATACACAAAACATAAATGCCCAGCAAACTCCAAATAGAATAAATCCAAATAAACCCACTCCAAGACATATTCTGATCAGACTGTCAAATATTGAAGAGAAGGAGCAAGTTCTGAAAGCAGCAAGAGAAAAGCAATTCACCACATACAAAGGAAACAACATGAGACTAAGTAGTGACTACTCAGCAGCCACCATGGAGGTGAAAAGGCAGTGGCATGACATATTTAAAATTCTGAGAGAGAAAAATTTCCGACCAAGAATACTTTATCCAGCAAAACTCTCCTTCAAATTTGAGGGAGAGCTTAAATTTTTCACAGACAAACAAATGCTGAGAGATTTTGCTGATAAAAGACCTGCCCTACTTCAGATACTAAAGGGAGCCCTATCAACACAGAAACAAAGGAAGGAGAGAGAGATATAGAGAAATTCAACAGGCATATAGAACATTACATCCCAAATCACCAGGATACACATTCTTCTCTAGTGATCACGGAACTTTCTCCAGAATAGACCATAGGCTGGGACATAAAACAAGCCTCAATAAATTTAAAATAATTGAAATTATTGAAAGCGCATTCTCTGACCACAATGGAATACAAATGGAAGTCAATAACCATCGGAGATTTAGAAAATTCACATTTAAAAATGAGGGGAGATGAAAACATTCCGGATAATCAAAAGCTGAGGGACTTCATCACCAGTAGATCAGTCCTATAAGAAATGCTAAAGGGAATTGAGCAGGCTGAAAGGAAGGGACACTAAACAATTGACTGAAACCACATGAAGAAATAAAGATTTCCAGTAAAGATCACATAGTAAATATAAATACCAATACTACTGTATTTTTGATTTGTAACTCTACTATTTGCTTCCTACGGGATCTAAAATACATAAAGTGTAATGATAAATGAGTGGTTTTGGACTCAATGTAAAATATGTAATGTTTGAAAAGAACTACATAAAGGTGGGGGAATGGAGGAGTATAGGAATATAGTTTATGTGTCCTTTTGGAGTTAAGTTGGTATCAAAGAAAACAAGATTGTTATAGACTTAAGATGTTAAATTTAAGCCCCACAGTAAACACAAAGAACGTATCAGAGAATATGGTCATAGAGATGAAAAGTAGAGTATGGGTTACGAGAAGTGGGGGAAGGGGCAATGGGGAGTTAATAAGAAATGAATGTAGGGTTTCTGTTTGGGGTGAAGGGAAATTTCTAGTAATGGATGGTGGGAAGGTGATGGCATTGCAACATTGTGAATGTAATTAATCCCACTAAATGGAATGCTTGGGAGGGGTTGTAATGGGAAGATTTATGCTGTAGATATGTTTCCACAGTTGAAAAAAATAAGACAGTCTAAATAGATAATGACAGTTAAATGCCATGGATGATCCTGAATGAGATCTAAGAATAGAGGAGAAAAGGCTCAAAAGGACACAATTGGGACATAAGGGAAAAAATGAAATATAGAATGTAAGCTTTATATCAATGTTAAATTTCTTGAACTTCTTAACTACACTTAATGTGATTACATAAATTAATGTTCTTGTTCATAGGAAATTTATATGTGAATTATATTATTTGTTCAAGGATGTGTGCAACTTGCTCTCATATATTCAGAAGATAGAGCAATAGATGATGGATGATAGGGAGGGAGGGAGGGAAAGAAAGAAATGGTAAAGTGACAAAATATTAAATTTGGTAGATCAGGGTATCGGTGGAGGGGGGTTGGGGTGTGCTGGAGTTCTGTGTATGGGGTTTGTATTATTTTTGCAACTGTTACTAAAGTCTGAATTTATTTCAAAATAAAAATTGAAAAAAAAAGTTCTTATTCCCTATTCTAAGTTCCATGTCGAATACAGCTCAATTAGGTTGTTTAAATAAACTGACTAGGCAGGTTACATCAGATAGTGTGCTACAGAAAAATTTAAATTTTGGACATAATAAATCTCTCCTCCTTTGGTCTCACACATAAATTAAAGTCTTAAAATACAGGCAATATCATATTTTACCCTATATTCTGATTTACTTTAGTCCTAACTACTAGATCAGTGTCATTCGTATCCCTAGTTGAAGTCTGATCTCCTTTTCAGCTTCTTTAACATTTGCTCTATGGGGTAGAATGTTGCTCCTTTAGGACTTCTAGAGCTGGAGAATTCTGAATCTGAGTCTCATGTGTCACACAGATACCCAAAGTTCCAGGGAGTTACCAGGTTATACACAAAAAGCAAAGCATCTCAGAATTTAGAAATAACACTTAAAGCTTAGGAATAAATGTGACTGATGTAAGAGCTTATGATCTAGGCCATAATTTTCTTCTAAGCATTTTCTAACTGAAGCTGTTTCCAGAAATAAAAATATCTGACAACTGACTTATATTGGGGTCATCAACCACAAACCATAGCAGAAGTTTTGTCCTGTCTCACCTTTACATATTTACCAGGGTTATGTCAATTAAGAGGTAAAACGTAATTTGTATACTTGTCTTGCTTCTCTCTTAAAGTCTTTTTGGTTGAAGAAAAAGTTCTAACTTGTAGTTGACTACATGGACTTTTAGAGAAGCATTGGAGCAAAGCAGTGTAACTGGCAAGGAAATTTGGTCTTTTCCATGATCTGTAATACTTGGTTACAACTGTGAAAGTTTTACTTCTTCCATTCTGATTTGGATGACTTTTATTTCTTTTTTTGCCTAATTGCTTTAGCTAGAACTTCTAGCACAATGTTGAATAACATGGTGGGAACCCTTATCTTGTTCCTGATCTTAGAGGGGGCACTTTCAGTCTTTTACCATCAAGTACAATGTTAGCTTTGTGTTTGTTTGTTTTTTTTCCCCATATATGCCTTTTATCATGTTGAGGAATTTTCCTTAGAGTCCTGTCTTTTGAAGTGTTTTTATCAAGAAAGAATGCTGGATTTTGTCAAATGCATGTTCTTTGTTTCTCATGATGATCATGTGTTTTTTTCCCCGTTTTGTTGATATGATATATTACATTAATTACCTAATTGATTTTTTGTGTGTGTTGAACCACCCTTGCAAAGCTGGAATAAAACCCACATGATCATGGTGCGTAATTCTTTTAATTGCCTCTGGATTCACTTTGAAAGTATTTTGTTGAGGATATTTGCATCTATATTCATTAAAGAGATTGGTCAGTAATTTTCTTTTCTTGTGGTTTCTTTATCTGACTTTGGGATTAGGGTGATGTTGGCTTCATAGTATGAGTTAGGTAGTGTTCATCCCTCTTCAATTTTTTTGGAAGATTGTGAGCAGAATTGGTAATAATTCTTCTTGGAATGATTGGTAGAATTCACCTGTGAAACCAGTGGGTCACAGGCTTTTCTTTTGGGGGGACATTTTTGATGACTTAGTCCATCTCTTATATTGGTATGTTGAGGTCTTCTGTTTCTACTTGAGTCATTGTAGGTTGTTCATGTATTTCTAGGAAATTGTCCATTTCATCTGAGTTTTCTAATTTGTTGGCATACAGGTTTTCATAGTATCCTCTTATGATCCATTTTATTTCTATGAGGTTAGTGGTAATTACCCTCTTGTCATTTCTGATTTTATCTATTTACATTTTCTCTATTTTTTATTTGTAATTCTAGCTAAAGTTATTCTCAAATAACCAACTTTTAGTTTTATTGATTATCTCCATTTTTTTTTTCTCTCTAAATTGCATTTATTTCTGCCCTAATCTTCGTTGTTTCTTTCCTTCTGCTTGCTTTGGAGTTAGTTTGCTGTTCTTTCTCTAGTTCCTCCAGGTGTTCGGTTCTTTTATTTTAGCTCTTTCTTCCTTTTTAAAGTAGGTGTTTAAAGATTTAAATTTCTGTCTCAACACTGCCTTTGCTGCACCCTGTGTTTTGATATGTTTTATTATAATTTTCATCTGTCCCAAGATGTTTACTGATTTCTCTTTCAGTTTTGTCTTTGACTCCCTGATTGTTTAAGAGTGTGTTATTTAACTTCCATATATTTGTGAATTTTCCAGGTCTCTGCCTGTTACTGATTTCCAGCTTCATTCCATTAAGAGCAGAGAAAGTGCTTTGTATAATTTCAGTCTTTTAAAATTTATTGAGACCTGTTTTGTGGTTCAACATGAGGTCTGTCCTAGAGAATGATCCATGAGTACATGAGAAGAATGTATCAACTGCTGTTTTGGGGTGCAGTGTTCTGTAAATATCTGTTAAGTCTAGTTCATTTATCATATTATTTAGGTTCTCTGTTTCCTTACTGATCCCCTGTTTAGGTGTTCTGTTTATTAATGAGAGTGGTATAATGACGTCTTCAGCTATTATTGTAGAGATGACCCTTTAGTTCACCAGTGTTTGCCTCATACAGTTTGGGGCACCTCATTTAGGTGCATAGATATTTATGATTGTTATTCCTGTTGAATTGCCACTTTTAATATATAGTGTCCTTCTTTGTCTCCTATACAATTTTTGCATTTAAAATCTATTTTGTATGATATTAGTACAGCTACCCCAGCCCTTTTTTGGATAATGCTTGCCTGGAATATCTTTTTCCAGCTTTCACTTTCAACTTATTTGTATCTTTGGGTCTAAGATGAGTCTTTTGTAAGTGCATCATATTTTTAAATTCATTCTGCCAATCTGTGTCTTTTGATTAGGGAGCTTTAACAGTCAGTGTTGTTACTGTTAATGGCAGGGCTTGCTTCAACCATTTTATCCTTTGGCTTTTATTTGTCATATCTTATTTCTTCTCTCTTTTTATCCTTCTAGTTAGCTTACTGATAATCTTCATTTCTACACTCCCTTCCAAACCTCTCTCCTGTCTTTCCAGCTTGCAGAACTCCCTTTAGTATTTCTTGTGGGGCAGGTCTGTTGTTAGTAAACTCTCTCAGCTTCTGTTTATCTGTGAATATGTTAAACTCTCCCTCATTTTTGAAGGATAGTTTTACTGAATAAAGAATTCTTGGCTGACAGTTTTTCTTTTCTAGTATCTTAAATATATCATACCACTGATTCTGTCCTCCATGGTTTCTGGTAAGAAATCAACACTTAGTCATACTGGGTGTTCCAGTTTGCTAGAGCTTCACTGAAGAATGGTCAGTGGCATTCAGAACACCTCTGTTAGCTGGGAAGGCACATGGTCCTTTGCTCTCGGGTTGTGTTTCAAAATGGCTTTCTCCAAAATGTCTTTGGGCTTCTGTCTTTGCTCTTCTCTCTCAGCTCCTATGCATCCTTGCTTCTTTCTCCCAGGGCATTCCTGTCCTAGCATCTGGGGGTCCTCTCTTAGCTTCTCCAGGGCAAACTCTGGGCTTTGTCTCTTAGCTTAGCATCTCCAAATGTCCTTCTGTCTGCATCTCCAAGCATCCCGAAGTATCAGTGTCTGTGTTGGCTCTTAGCTTCTCTTAAATACTCCAGTGAACTAATCAAGCCCCACTCTGAACGGGTGGGTTCCACACCTCCGTGGAAATAATTTAATCAGAGTTCACACCCACAGTTGAGTGGGTCACATCTCCATGGAAATGTTCAATCAAAAGTCACACCCTAATCAAGACTTAAGTCTGGCCCCACAAGTTTTCACCAAAGAATATCGCTTTTCTGTGGGGACACAATGCATCAAACTAGTACTTTGGGCATCCCTTGTATGTGATGAATCACTTTCTCCTGCTGCTTTCAGGATTCTCTCTTTATCTTTGGCATTTGACATTCTGATTAATATGTGTCTTGGAGTAGGTCTATTCAGATTTATTTGGTTCGGAATATGTTTCTCTTCTTGAACATGGATATCTGTGTCTTTCATGAGACTTGGGGAATTTTCAACCATACTTTTCTCAAATATTCTTTCTGCTCTTTTTCCTTTCTCGGACACCCATGATGCGTATGTTTGTGAGTTTTGTGTTTTCAACCAATTCCCCAAGACCCTGCTCAATTTTTTCCATTCTTTTCTCTGTGTGTTCTTTTGACTGTTCAAATTCAGATCCACTGTCTTCTAGCCTGCTGTTCCTTTTTCCTGCCTCTTCAAACCTGCTGTTGTATGCCTCTAGTGTATTTTAAATTTCATCTGTTTTGTCTTTCATTCCCATAAGATCTGATATTTTTCTTTGCATGCTTTCAAGTTCTTCTTTATGCTCACCCAGTGTCTTCGTAATATCCTTTATCTCTTTAGCCATCTCTTTGCATTGATTTAGGAATTTTGTTTGAACGTCTTTTATAAGTTGCTCCAGATTCTGTATTTCTGACTTTTTAATTTGCTCCTTTGACTGGTTCATATCGTCCTGTTTCTTAATATGGCTTTTAATTTTTTGTAATGTCCAGGCATCAGATTGTCTTGATGAGTTTACTCTGAAGGTCAGATCCTCTCTTGACTAAGATTTTGTTGTTGATTGAGTTTGTGTTAATGTTCTTTGACACTTGGTTCTTCAGTGTTACTCAACCAAAGCAGGGCTAGGGACCCACTAAGGGGGTGCACACCAGTTCCTTAGGGCCCTGGGAAGAGGTTCAGGTAAAGATACAAAAATCCTGTAATTCTGCTTCGGGTGCACTTTCCTGGCCTGCCCAGCAAGTGTTGTCTTCAGCAACCTATTCCCCTCAGCCCTCAGAAGGCAGGCTGTAGTTAGCTCTCTGCTGGCTCCCTGGTGCAGGTTGAAACAATGGCATGGCAGTGTCCAACATGATGGGTTGAAACTCTGTGGCCCAGCATGCTAAATTCACCAGCTAAAAGCTGGAACGGTGCTGTACTGTATTCCGCCATATTCTTGGGAAAGTGAATTTCCATGGCTGTCTGTCTGCAGCTATCTGCCAGGGATCAGACAACCAGAAGCTATTTGCCCTGGGAGTGGGGGATGGGCTCCAGGAGCCAGGGCTTAGGTAGTTGCACTCTGCCATTGCAGTTTCTCTGTCTCTTCACCCCATACTTTCCTGGGTGCTGCACAGTACTCCCCTGACCTTCAAAGCCCCCAAACTGCTGTTCTGGATAGTTTCTGCCCATTCTGCAGCTGTTTTCCTGGAGGGAAGTAAGCCCTGCAACTCCCTTAATCAACCATCTTCCCAGAAGTCTCTCATTTTCCCTTAAGTTGCAGCTCACTGATGTCCCCTTGGTTTGGGATGTTTTCCTACATGCTCCCCACTGGGTTAGGTCACCTCTGCATTTCTGGCCACCTGGTTATGACTTCTGTCATAACCCTCATAAGATAGTATTGTTACTATTGCTTTACTTGTCCGCATGGACTCTGAGAGTGGACTATGTCTTACTCTTTTGGTACTTTATGAGCATAAGGGAGATACTGGGTGAATTTATATTGAAGAGATAAATGGATGGTTTTTTCCTCCATTCTTCCTTCCTTCCTTCTTAACTTTTTTTTTTTTTTGTATTCCATCCTTAACTCACCAGTCATTTCATCTCATTTATTACGTTTTATCTCACTCTATTGTGTCTTTCTTTTTTATTCCAGTTACTGGCAGTCATGCTTTTGCATTTTGCAAAGATAAGCATTTCTCTAAATTTCTTTCCCCCTGGTTTCTTTTTTCTTTTTTTTAAAATTCATTTTATTGAGATATATTCACATACCATGCAGTCATACAAAACAAAGTGTACATTCTATTGTTCACAGTACCATTACATAGTTGTGCATTCATCACCAAAATCAATCCCTGACACCTTCATTACCACACACACAAAAATAACAAGAATAATAATCAAAGTGAAAAAGAACAATTAAAGTAAAAAAGAACACTGGGTGCCTTTGTTTGTTTGCTTTTTTCCTTTCCTGATTTTTCTACTCATCCATCCATAAACAAGACAAAGGGGAGTGTGGTCCTTATGGCTTTCCCAATCCCATTGTCACCCCTCATAAAATACATTTTTATACAACTGTCTTCGAGATTCATGGGTTCTGGGTTGTAGTTTGATAGTTTCAGGTATCCACCACCAGCTACCCCAAAATTCTTTAGAACCTAAAAAGGGTTGTCTAAATTGTGCGTAAGAGTGCCCACCAGAGTGACCTCTCGGCTCCTTTTGGAATCCCTCTGCCACTGTAGCTTATTTCATTTCCTTTCACATCCCCCTTTTGGTCAAGAAGATGTTCTCCATCCCAAGATGCCAGGTCTGCATTCCTCCCCAGGAGTCATATGCCATGTTGCCAGGGAGATTCACTCCCCTGGATGTCTGATCCCACATAGGGGGGAGGGCAGGGATTTCACCTGCCAAGTTGGCTTAGCTAGAGAGAGAGGGCCACATCTGAGCAACAAAGAGGCATTCGGGAGGAGGCTCTTAGGCACAATTATAGGGAGGCCTAGCCTCTCCTTTGCAGCAACAGTCTTCCCAAGGGCAAATCCTGTGGTAGAGGGCTCAACCCATTAAACCACCAGTCCCCTATGTCTGTGAGCACATCAGCAACCATCGAGGTGGGGAAGCCCAATACCCCTGCATTCTCCACCAGCTCCTCAAGGGGGCTCTGCATATTTTTTTCCTTTTTTTTTTTCTTAATTAACTTTTTTTTTTTAAATCAACTGTATAAAAGATAAAAAAAAATAAAAAAAAAACATACAATAAAAAAACGTTTCAAACAGACCATAACAAGGAAGTAAGAAAAAGACAACTAACCTAAGGTAACTACTTTACTTCCAACATGTTCCTACTCTACCCCAAGAAAGTAATCTAATATAGCAACATTTCTGTGAACTTGTTCCTACTATACCCATCAGAAATTAACAGACCATAGTCATTCCTGGGCACTCCCAGAACATTAAATTTACCCATGATAGCTTATCTATTCTTACTGGATTATCGTTCCCCCTTCCTTAATTGTTCTCTATTGCTAGTTCCCCTACATTCTACATTATAAACCATTTGTTTTACATTTTTCAATGTTCACATTAGTGGTAGTGTTCTCTTTTTGTGCCTGGCTTATTTCGCTCAATATTATGTCTTCAAGTTTCATCCATGTTGTCATATGTTTCACGACATCGCTCCTTCTTACTGCCGCACAGTATTCCATCGTGTGTATATACCACATTTTATTTATCCACTCATCTGTTGAGGGACATTTCAGTTGTTTCTGTCTCTTGGTAATTCTGTACAATGCTGCTATGAACATTGGCGTGCAGATATCTGTTGATGTCACTGCTTTCAGATCTTCCGGGTATGTACCGAGAAGTGCAATCGCTGGATTGAAGGGTAACTCTATATCTAGTTTTCTAAGGAACTGCCAGACTGTCTTCCAGAGTGGCTGAACCATTATACATTCCCACCAACAATGAATAAGAGTTCCAATTTCTCCACATCCTCTCCAGCATTTGTAGTTTCCTGTTTGTTTAATGGCAGCCATTCTAATTGGGGTGAGATGGTATCTCATTGTGGTCTTAATTTGCATCTCTCTAATAGCTAGTGAAGCTGAACATTTTTTCATGTGTTTCTTGGCCATTTGTATTTCCTCTTCAGAGAACTGTCTTTTCATATCTTTTGCCCATTTTATAATTGGGCTGTCTATACTATCGTCATTGAGTTGTAGGATTTCTTTATATGTGCAGGATATCAGTCTTTTGTCAGATACATGGTCTCCAAAAATTTTTTCGCATTGAGTTGACTGCCTCTTTACCTTTCTGACAAATTCCTTTGAGGTACAGAAACTTCTAAGCTTGAGGAGTTCCCGTTTATCTATTTTTTCTTTTGTTGCTTTTGCTTTGGGTGTCAAGTCTAGGAAGGGTCCGCCTAATACAAGGTCTTGAAGATGTTTCCCTACATCATCTTCTAGGAGTTTTATGGTACTGTCTTTTATATTGAGGTGTTTGATCCACTTTGAGTTAATTTTTATGTAGGGTGTGAGGTAGGGGTCCTCTTTCATTCTTTTGGATATGGATATCCAACTCTCCCAGCTCCATTTTTTGAAAAGACTGTTATGTCTCAGTTCAGTGGATTTGGGGGACTTATCAAAGATCAGTCGGCCATAGATCTGGGGGTCTATCTCCGAATTCTCAATTCAATTCCATTGATGGATATGTCTATCTTTGTGCCAGTACCATGCTGTTTTGACAACTGTGGCTTTATAATAAGCTTCAAAGTCAGGGGGTGTAAGTCCTCCCACTTCGTTTTTCTTTTTTTAGAGTGTCTTTAGCAATTCCAGGCATCTTCCCTTTCCAAATAAATTTTTTTTTTAATTCAGTTTTATTGAAATATATTCACAAACCATACAGTCATCCATGGTATACAATCAACTGTTTACAGTATGATCATATAGTTATGCGTTCATCACCACAATCTATTTCTGAACATTTTCCTTACATCAGAAAGAATCAGAATAAGAATAAAAAATAAAAGTGAAAAGAGAATACCCAAACCATCCCCCCATCCCACCCTATTTGTCATTTAGTTTTTACTCCCATTTTTCTACTGATTTTTTTTCCAATTTTTTAACTTTGTTTATCAAAAAATTAAAAACAAACAGGCAAACAACAACCAAAAAAACCCCACAACATTTCAAACAAAGCAATGGATTAAGGAAAACAAATAACCTAAAATAACTACTTTGCTTCCAATATGTTCCTACCATACCCCAAGAAAATTAATAAACCATGTCCAAACAGAGGAGTAAGAAAAACAAATAATCTAAAATAACTACATTGCTTCCAACATGTTCCTACCATACCCCAAGAAAATTAACAACCCCTAAGAAAACAAAGGAATAAGAGAAAAAAAAAACCTAAAATAACTCTATTGCTTCCAACATGATCTTACTATATCCAAGAAAGTTTACAAACCATAATCATTCCTGAGCATTCCCATAACATTGAGATTACCCTCCATAGTTTATCTGTTCTTATTCGATTATCATTCCCCCTCCACTAATTGGTATCTCTAGGTCCCCTACATTCTACAGTATAAAACATTGTACATTTTTCACAGAATTCACATTAGTGGTAACATACAATATCTCTCTTTTTGTGCCTGGCTTATTTTGCTCAGCATTATGTCTTTTTTTTTTTTTTAAATCTTCATTTTATTGAGATATATTCATATACCACGCAGTCATACAAAACAAATCGTATTTTCGATTGTTCACAGTACCATTACATAGCTGTACATTCATCACCCAAATCAATCCCTGACACCTTCATTAGCACACACACAAGAATAACAAGAATAATAATTAGAGTGAAAAAGAGCAATTGAAGTAAAAAAGAACACTGGGTACCTTTGTCTGTTTGTTTCCTTCCCCTATTTTTCTACTCATCCATCCATAAACTAGACAAAGTGGAGTGTGGTCCTTATGGCTTTCCCAATCCCCTTGTCACCCCTCATAAGCTACATTATTATACAACTGTCTTCGAGATTCATGGGTTCTGGGTTGTAGTTTGATAGTTTCAGGTATCCACCACCAGCTACCCCAATTCTTTAGAACCTAAAAAGGGTTGTCTAAAGTGTGCGTAAGAGTGCCCACCAGAGTGACCTCTCGGCTCCTTTTGGATTCTCTCTGCCACTGAAGCTTATTTCATTTCCTTTCACATCCCCCTTTTGGTCAAGAAGATGTTCTCCGTCCCACGATGCCAGGTCTACATTCCTCCCCGGGAGTCATGTTCCACGTTGCCTGGGAGATTCACTCCCCTGGGTGTCTGATCCCACGTAGGGGGGAGGGCAGTGATTTCACCTTTCAAGTTGGCTTAGCTAGAGAGACAGGGCCACATCTGAGCAACAAAGAGGCATTCGGGAGGAGGCTCTTAGGCACAACCATAGGGAGGCCTAGCCTCTCCTTTGCAGCAACCGTCTTCCCAAGGGTAAAACCTGTGGTAGAGGGCTCAACCCATCAAACCACCAGTCCCCTATGTCTGTGGTCATGTTAGCAACCATGGAGGTGGGGTAGGCGAATACCCCTGCATTCTCCACAGGCTCCTCAAGGGGGCACTGCATCTTTTTTTTTTCCTTGTTTTTTTTTTTTTTTTTTTTTTGACTTTCCCTTCTTTTATAAATCAACTGTATGAAAAAAAAGTTAAAAAGAAAACAAACATACAATACAAGAACATTTTAAAGAGACCATAACAAGGGAGTAAGAAAAAGACAACTAACCTAAGATAACTGCTTAACTTCCAACATGTTCCTACTTTACCCCAAGAAAGTTACCTAATATAGCAACATTTCTGTGAACTTGCTCCGACTATATCCATCAGAAATTAACAGACCATAGTCATTCCTGGGCATCCCCAGAACGTTAAACGGCTTATCTGTTCTTCTTGGATTATTGTTCCCCCTTCCTTAATTGCTCTCTATTGCTAGTTCCCCTACATTCTACATTATAAGCCATTTGTTTTATATTTTTCAAAGTTCACATTAGTGGTAGCATATAATATTTCTCTTTTTCTGCCTGGCTTATTTCACTTAGCATTATGTCTTCAAGGTTCATCCATGTTGTCATATGTTTCACGAGATCGTTCCTTCTTACTGCCGCGTAGTATTCCATTGTGTGTATATACCACATTTTATTTATCCACTCATCTGTTGAAGGACATTTGGGTTGTTTCCATCTTTTGGCAATTGTGAATAATGCTGCTATGAACATTGGTGTGCAGATATCTGTTCGTGTCACTGCTTTCCGATCTTCTGGGTATATACCGAGAAGTGCAATCACTGGGTCGAATGGTAACTCTATATCTAGTTTTCTAAGGAACTGCCAGACTGACTTCCAGAGTGGCTGAACCATTATACAGTCCCACCAACAGTGAATAAGAGTTCCAATTTCTCCACATCCCCTCCAGCATTTGTAGTTTCCTGTTTGTTTAATGGCAGCCATTCTAACCGGTGTTAGATGGTATCTCATTGTGGTCTTAATTTGCATCTCTCTAATAGCTAGTGAAGCTGAACATTTTTTCATGTGTTTCTTGGCCATTTGTATTTCCTCTTCAGAGAACTGTCTTTTCATATCTTTTGCCCATTTTATAATTGGGCCGACTGTACTATTGTCATTGAGTTGTAGGATTTCTTTATATATGCAAGATATCAGTCTTTTGTCAGATACATGGTTTCCAAGAATTTTTTCCCATTGAGTTGGCTGCCTCTTTACCTTTTTGAGAAATTCCTTTGAGGTGCAGAAACTTCTAAGCTTGAGGAGTTCCTATTTATCTATTTTCTCTTTTGTTGCTTGTGCTTTGGGTGTAAAGTCTAGGAAGTGGCCGCCTAATACAAGGTCTTGAAGATGTTTTCCTACATTATCTTCTAGGAGTTTTATGGTACTTTCTTTTATATTGAGATCTTTGGTCCATTTTGAGTTAATTTTTGTGTAGGGGGGTGAGGTAGGGGTCCTCTTTCATTCTTTTGGATATGGATATCCAACTCTCCCAGCCCCATTTGTTGAAAAGACCATTATGACTCAGTTCAGTGACTTTGGGGGCCTTATCAAAGATCAGTCGGCCATAGATCTGAGGGTCTATCTCCGAATTCTCAATTCGATTCCATTGATCTATATGTCTATCTTTGTGCCAGTACCATGCTGTTTTGGCAACTGTGGCTTTATAATAAGCTTCAAAGTCAGGGAGTGTAAGTCCTCCCACTTCGTTTTTCTTTTTTAGAGTGTCTTTAGCAATTTGAGGCATCTTCCCTTTCCAAATAAATTTGATAACTAGCTTTTCCAAGTCTGCAAAGTAGGTTGTTGGAATTTTGATTGGGATTGCATTGTATCTGTAGATGAGTTTGGGTAGAATTGACATCTTAATGACATTTAATCTTCCTATCCATGAACATGGAATATTTTTCCATCTTTTAAGGTCCCCTTCTATTTCTTTTAGTAGAGTTATGTAGTTTTCTTTGTATAGGTCTTCTACATCTTTGGTTAAGTTTATTCCTAGGTACTTGATTTTTTTAGTTGCTATTGAAAATGGTATCTTTTTCTTGAGTGTCTCTTCAGTTTGTTCATTTCTAGCATATAGAAACATTACTGACTTATGTGCATTAACCTTGTATCCCGCTACTTTGCTAAATTTGTTTATTAGCTCTAGTTGCTGTATCGTCGATTTCTCAGGGTTTTCTAGATATAAGATCATATCATCTGCAAACAATGACAGTTTTACTTCTTCTTTTCCAATTTGGATGCCTTTTATTTCTTTGTCTTTCCGGATTGCCCTGGCTAGCGCTTCCAGCACAATGTTGAATAACAGTGGTGATAGCGGGTATCCTTGTCTTGTTCCTGATCTTAGAGGGAAGGCTTTCAGTCTCTCTCCATTGAGTACTATGCTGGCTGTGGGTTTTTCATATATGCTCTTTATCATGTTGAGGAAGTTTCCTTCAATTCCTACCTTTTGAAGTGTTTTTATCAAAAAGGGATGTTGGATTTTGTCAAATGCTTTTTCAGCATCTATTGAGATGATCAATTGATTTTTCCCTTTTGACTTGTTAATGTGTTGTAGTACATTGATTGATTTTCTTATGTTGAACCATCCTTGCATGCCTGGAATAAACCCCACTTGGTCATGGTGTATGATTTTTTTAATGTGTCTTTGGATTCGATTTGCAAGTATTTTGTTGAGGATTTTTGCATCTATATTCATTAGGGAGATTGGCCAGTAGTTTTCCTTTTTTGTAACATCTTTGCCTGGTTTTGGTATTAGATTGATGTTAGCTTCATAAAATGAGTTAGGTAGTATTCCATTTTCTTCAATGTTTTGAAAGAGTTTGAGTAAGATTGGTGTCAGTTCTTTCTGGAAAGTTTGGTAGAATTCCCCTGTGAAGCCATCTGGCCCTGGGCATTTATTTGTGGGAAGATTTTTGATGACTGATTGGATCTCTTTGCTTGTGATGGGTTGGTTGAGGTCTTCTATTTCTTCTCTGGTCAGTCTAGGTTGTTCATATGTTTCCAGGAAATTGTCCATTTCCTCTACATTCTCCAGTTTGTTGCCATACAGTTGTTCATAGTATCCTCTTATAATTTTTTTAATTTCTTCAGGATCTGCAGTTATGTCACCTTTTTCATTCATTATTTTGTTTATATGGGTCTTCTCTCTTTTTGATTTTGTCAGTCTAGCTAGGGGCTTGTCAATCTTGTTGATCTTCTCAAAGAACCAACTTTTGGTGATATTTATCCTCTCTATTGTTTTTTTGTTCTCTATGTCATTTATTTCTGCTTTAATCCTTGTTATTTCTTTTCTTGTACTTGGTTTAGGATTGGTTTGCTGTTCATTTTCTAGCTTCTTCAGTTGATCCATTAGTTCTTTGATTTTGGCTCTTTCTTCCTTTTTAATATATACGTTTAGTGCTATAAATTTCCCCCTTAGCACTGCTTTTGCTGCATCCCATAGGTTTTGGTATGTTGTGTTCTCATTTTCATTCGTCTCTATATATTTAGCAATTTCTCTTGCTATTTCTTCTTTAACCCAGTGATTGTTTAGGAGTGTGTTGTTTAACCTCCAGGTATTTGTGAATTTTCTAAGTCTCTGATGGTTATTGACTTCTAATTGTATTCCATTGTGATCAGAGAATGTGCTTTGAATAATTTCAATCTTTTTAAATTTATTGAGGCTTGTTTTATGTCCCAGCATATGATCTATTCTGGAGAAAGTTCCATGAGCACTAGAAAAGTATGTGTATCCTGGTGATTTGGGATGTAATGTCCTGTATATGTCTGTTAAATCTAATTCATTTATCAGATTGTTTAGGTTTTCAATTTCCTTATTGGTCTTCTGTCTGGTTGATCTATCTATAGGAGAGAGTGATGTGTTGAAGTCTCCCACAATTATTGTGGAAACATCAATTGCTTCCTTTAGTTTTTCCAGTGTTTCTCTCATGTATTTTGTGGCACCTTGATTGGGTGCATAGACATTTACGATTGTTATTTCTTCTTGCTGAATTGCCCCTTTTATTAGTATGTAGTGGCCTTCTTTGTCTCTCAAAACATCCCTGCATTTGAAGTCTATTTTATCTGAGATTAATATTGCTACACCTGCTTTCTTTTGGCTGTAGCTTGCATGAAATATTTTTTTCCATCCTTTCACTTTCAGTTTCTTTGTGTCCCTGTGTCTAAGATGAGTCTCATGTATGCAACATATTGATGGTTCATTTTTTTTGATCCATTCTGCGAATCTATATCTTTTAATTGGGGAGTTTAATCCATTTACATTCAACGTTATAACCGTGAAGGCATTTCTTGAATCAGCCATCTCATCCTTTGGTTTATGTTTGTCATATTTTTCCCCTCTGTCTATTAATATCCTTTATTGTACCCATACCGAATCTCTTTAGTACTGAACCTTTCTCCAAGTCTCTCTGTCCTTTCTTTGTTTCTCTGTCTGTAGAGCTCCCTTGAGTATCTCCAGTAGGGCAGGTGTCTTGTTAGCAAATTCTCTCAGCATTTGTTTGTCTGTGAAAAATTTAAGCTCTCCCTCAAATTTGAAGGAGAGCTTTGCTGGATAAAGTATTCTTGGCTGGAAATTTTTCTCACTCAGAATTTTAAATATATCGTGCCACTGCCTTCTTGCCTCCATGGTGGCTGCTGAGTAGTCACTACTTAGTCTTATGCTGTTTCCTTTGTATGTGGTGAATTGCTTTTCTCTTGCTGCTTTCAGAACTTGCTCCTTCTCTTCTGTGTTTGACAGTGTGATCAGTATATGTCTCGGAGTGGGTTTATTTGGATTTATTCTATTTGGAGTTCGCTGAGCATTTATGATTTGTGTATTTATGTTGTTTAGAAGATTTGGGAAGTTTTCCCCAACAATTTCTTTGAATACTCTTCCTAGACCTTTACCCTTTTCTTCCCCTTCTGGGACACCAATGAGTCTTATATTTGGACGTTTCATATTATCTATCATATCCCTGAGGTCCATTTCGATTTTTTCAATTTTTTTCCCCATTCTTTCTTTATGCTTTCATTTTCCATTCTGTCATCTTCGAGGTCACTGATTCGTTCTTCAACTTCCTCTAGTCTTGTACTATGAGTGTCCAGAATCTTTTTAATTTGGTCAACAGTTTCTTTAATTTCCATAAGATCATCCGTTTTTTCATTTAGTCTTGCAATGTCTTCTTTATGCTCTTCTAGGGTCTTCTTGATTTCCTTTATCTCCCGTACTATGGTCTCATTGTTCATCTTTAGTTCTTTGAGTAACTGCTCTAGTTGCTGTGTCTCTTCTGTTCTTTTGATTTGGGTGCTTGGGCTTGGGTTATCCATATCGTCTGGTTTTTTCATATGCTTTATAATTTTCTGTTGTTTTTGGCCTTGTGGCATTTGCTGAACTTGATAGGGTTCTTTTAGGATTTGTAGACCAATTGAAGTCCTTATCTCTAATTTATCAGATCTACAGCTTCGTGGAGTACACTTTCTCTAACTAACCAGCAGGTGGCGTCCACGAGCCACCTGTTCTCCACAAGCCAGTTCTCCCCTGCTTAGCCTTTTTGGTGAGTGGGTGAGTGAGTCTTGTGGGGTCCAATTGGTGTACCAAGCTTGCGTGTGTAGTTGGTGTTGCTTGCCCTGTATATGGGGCGTGTTTCTGGGCAGTCAGGGAGGGGGGTGTGGCTCTAACAATCAAATCTCCGTGGTGATCCTAGAGTTTTAAAGCTGCTGCAATAGTCTAATCCTTCAGTTCAGTCCTGCCACAGTTTGTCCCTGCGAGTGACCCACAAGTCCTTGGTATTGGCGTATGGCTCCTGAGACTTGCAAGTGGGCCCCTCTTCCAGGCCGTGCACCCCGGGTCCTCTGTTGAGGGATGACTGTGCTATGTCACAGGTGAGTGCCGTTCCCCCAGGGCAGTTCTGGGCTGCTGGGCTGTGTAGGGAGGCTCCCAGTCTGTTGAAATGATGGGTGAATGGGGCTTTGTTAATTCACACTGCTCTACCTTCCCAACTCTGGGACAATCAGCTGAGGGTGCAGGGAAGGCTAATGTCCACGCCCAGTTTTGTGGTGTGTGCCTGTTATTTGAAGCACTTCCGTCACACTGGGTTGTCTGGGGCAGTTCTGGGCTATGGGGCTGGCGATGGGCAGGAGTGTTTCCTGTCCACCAGGATGATGGCTGTGAGCGGACACCCCCCTTTTCTTGGAAGTTGTGGTGTTTAGTGAATTTTCTCAGCCACTGGATTATTGCGTTTTGTCTCAGAGCTCTCCTAGTTCTGCTCTTGACTTGACCTGCCCAAATAGCAAGTCTTTGAAGCTTTCTGTATTAGGCTTCTTAGAGTAATTGTTTTAGAAAAAGAAAAAAGGATTAAAAAAAAAAAAACAAAAAACAAACAAACAAACAAAAAAAAAACGGGCCCCCCTCAGAGATCTAATGGGTTATTGAAATGCTGAAATGCTAAGAGACAAAGCAACCAGGGCCATTAAGGAAAGGTCCACAGGGCAGAGAGATCAGCTTTTCTTCGGGATTTGCATATGCGCCTCAGGGCCCTTCCCCTTTCTATGTTCACCAGAACTCCAAAAATCCTCCGCTTTTATTTTGGAGTTTTTCATGTTGTTTTTTTTCTATGCCTGTCTCCTCTCTGCTGGGCTGGCTGCTCTCAGATTCTCTGGTGTCTGGTCTCCGTCTATCTATGGTTGGAGTTTGAATCAGTAGAATGAGTTTCCGATAAGAGCTGCCACTGCAGTTCTCCCTTCTCCTTCCCGGAGCTGACAGCCCCTCCTCCCCCGGGACTGAGCCTGGCAGTGAGGGGCGCGGGTCCCCTGGCCGCAAAAACTTACAGATTTCGCTGATCTCAGCAGTTCCACGTTTTCATGAGTGTTGTATGAAGTATGCCCAAAGTCAGATTGCTCTGTGGTGTCCAGTCCATGCAGTTCCTGGCTTTCTACCTACTTTCCTGGAGGAGTAAGTAAAACATACAGCTCACCAGTCTGCCATGTTGCCCCGCCTCCCCAAATAAATTTGATTACTAGCTTTTCCAAGTCTGAAAAGTAGGTTGTTGGAATTTTGATTGAGATTGCATTGAATCTATACATGGGTTTGGGTAGAATTGACATCTTAATGACATTTAGCCTTCCTATCCATGAACATGGAATATCTTTCTCTCTTTTAAGGTCCCCTTCTATTTCTTTTAGTAGAGTTATGTAGTTTTCTTTGTATAGGTCTTTTACATCTTTGGTTAAGTTTCTTCCTAGGTAGTTGATTTTTTTAGTTGCTATTGAAAGTGGTATCTTTTTCTTGAGTGTCTCTTCAGTTTGTTCATTTCTAGTATATAGAAACTACTGACTTATGTGCATTAATCTTGTATCCCGCTACTTTGCTAAATTTGTTTATTAGCTCTAGTAGCTGTATGGATGATTTCTCGGGGTTTTCCAGATATAAGATCATATCATCTGCAAACAATGACAGTTTTACTTCTTCCTTTCCAATTTGGATGCCTTTTATTTCTTTGTCTTGCTGGATTGCCCTGGCTAGCACTTCCAGCACAATGTTGAATAACCGTGTGATGGTGGGCATCCTTGTCTTGTTCCTGATCTTAGAGGGAAGGCTTTCAGTCTCTCACCATTGAGTACTATGCTGGCTGTGGGCTTTTCATATATGCTCTTTATCATGTTGAGGAAGTTTCCTTCAATTCCTACCTTTTGAAGTGTTTTTATCAAAAAGGGATGTTGGATTTTGTCGAATGCTTTTTCAGCATCTATTGAGATGATCATTTGATTTTTCTCTTTTGATTTGTTAATATGTTGTAATAGATTGATTGATTTTCTTATGTTGAACCATCCTTGCATGCCTGGTATGAACCCCACTTGGTCATGGTGTATGATTTTTTTTAATGTGCCTTTGGATTTGATTTGCAAGTATTCTGCTGAGAATTTTTGCATCTGTATTCATTAGGGAGATAGGCCTGTAGTTTTCCTTTTTTGTGGCATCTTTGCCTGGTTTTGGTATTACATTGATTGCATTGGTGTTTAAATGCAAGGATGTTATGAGAGACAAAGAAAGCCACTACATACTAATAAAAGGGGGAATTCAACAAGAAGAAATAAGAATCATAAATATTTATGGACCCATTCATTTTCTATGATGTTTTGAAAGAGTTTAAGTAAGACTGGTGTCAGTTGTTTTTGGAAATTTTGGTAGAATTCCCTTGTGAAGCCATCTGGCCCTGGGCATTTATTTGTGGGAAGTTTTTTGATGACTGATTGTATCTCTTTGCTTGTGATTGGTTGGTTGAGGTCTTCTGTTTCTTCTGTGTTTAGTCTAGGTTGTTCATATGTTTCCAGAAAAGTGTCCATTTCCTCTACATTATCCAGTTTGTTGGCATACAGTTGTTCATAGTATCCTCTTACAGTTTTTTAAATTTCTTCAAGATCCGCAGTAGTGTCACCTTTCTCATTCATTATTTTGTTTATATGGGTCTTCTCTCTTTTTGATTTTGTCAGTCTAGCTAGGGGCTTGTCAATCTTGTTGATCTTCTCAAAGAACCAACTTTTGGTGTTGTTTATCCTCTCTTTTGTTTTTTTTGTTCTCTATGTCATTTATTTCTGCTTTAATCCTTGTTATTTCTTTTCTTCTACTTGGTTTAGGATTGGTTTGCTGTTCATTTTCTAGCTTCTTCAGTTGATCCATTAGTTCTTTGATTTTGGCTCTTTCTTCCTTTTTAATATATGCGTTTAGTGCTATCAATTTCCCCCTCAGTACTGCTTTTGCTGCATCCCACAGGTTTTGGTGTGTTGTGTTCTCATTTTCATTCGTCTCTATATATTTAGCAATTTCTCTTGCTATTTCTTCTTTAACCCACTGATTGTTTAGGAGTGTGTTATTTAACCTCCAGATATTTGTGAATTTTCTAATTCTCTGATGGTTATTGACTTCTAATTGTATTCCATTGTGGTCAGAGAATGTGCTTTGAATAATTTCAATTTTTTTAAATTTATTGAGGCTTGTTTTATGTCCCAGAATATGATCTATTCTGGAGAAAGTTCTGTGAGCACTAGAGAAGAATATGTATCCTGGTGATTTGGGATGTAATGTTCTATATATGTCTGTTAAATCCATTTCATTTATCAGATTGTTTACGTTTTCAGTTTCCTTATTGGTGTTCTGTCTGGTTGCTCTATTATAGGAGAGAGTGATGTGTTGAAGTGTCCTACAATTATTGTGGAAACATCAATTGCTTCCTTTAATTTTGCCAGTGTTTCTTTTATGTATTTTATGGCACCTTGATTGGGTCCATAAACATTTATGATTGTTATTTCTTCTTGTTGAATTGCCCCTTTTATTAGTATGTAGTGGCCTTCTGTGTCTCTCATAACATCCTTGCATTTAAAGCCTATTTTATCTGAGATTTATTTTGCTACTCCTGCTTTCTTTTGGCTATAGCGTGCATGAAATATTTTTTTCCATCCTTTCACTTTCAATTTCTTCGTGAGTCTCTTGTGTGCAAGATATTGATGGTTCATTTTTTTTGATCCATTCTGTGAATCTATGTCTTTTAATTGGGGATTTTAATCCATTTACATTCAACTTTATAACTGTGAAGGCATTTCTTGAATCATCCATCTTATCCTTTGGTTTATGTTTTTCACATATATTTTTTCCCTCTGTTAATGTCCTTTAACATACCGATAGAGAATCTCTTTAGTACTGAACCTTTCTCCATATCTCTCTCTCATTTCTTTGTTTCTCTGTCAGTAGGGCTGCCTTTGGTATGTCAAGTAGGGCAGGTCTCTTGTTAGCAAATTCTCTCAGCATTTGTTTGTCTGTAAAAAATTTAAGCTCTCCCTCAAATTTGAAGGAGAGCTTTGCTGGATAAAGAATTCTTGGTTGGCAATTTTTCTTGCTCACAGTTTAAAATATGTCATGCCACTGCCTTTTCACCTCCATGGTGGCTGCTGAGTAGTCACCACTTAGTCTTATGCTGTTTCCTTTGTATGTGGTGAACTGCTTTTCTCTTGCTGCTTTCAGAACTTGCTCCTTTTCTTCCGTATTTGATAGTGTGATCAGAATATATCTTGGAGTGGGTTCATTTGGATTTATTCTATTTGGAGTTTGCTGAGCATTTATGATTTGTGTATTTATAGTGTTTAGAAGATTTGGGAAGTTTTCCCCAACAATTTCTTTGAATATTCTTCCTAGACTTTTATGCTTCTCTTCTCCTTCTGGAACACCAATGAGTCTTATATTTGGGTGTTTTATATTATCTATCATATCCCTGAGGTCCATTTAGATTTTTTTCGATTTTTTTCCCCATTCTTTCTTTTGTTCTTTCATTTTCCGTTCTGTCATCTTCCAGGTCACTGATTCGTAGTTCAGCTTCCTCTAGTCTTGTACTGTGAGTATCCAGAATCTTTTTAATTTGGTCAACAATTTCTTTAATTTCCATAAGATTGTCTATTTTTTTATTTACTCTTGCAATTTCTTCTTTATGCTCTTCTAGGGTCTTCTTGATGTCCTTTATATCCTGTGCCATGCTATTCTTCATGTCGTTTATATCCTGTGCCATGGTCTCATTGTTCATCTTTAGTTCTGTGATTAATTGCTCCAAGTACTATGTCTCTTCTGACCTTTTGATTTGGGTGCTTGGGCTTGGGTTATCTATATCGTCTGGTTTTTTCATATGCTTTAAAATTTTCTGTTGTTTTTGGCCTCTTGGCATTTGCTTAACTTGATATGGTTGTTTTAGGATTTGTAGACCGATTAAAACCCTTACCTCTAATTTGTCAGATCTACAGGTTCATGGAGTACACTTTCTCTAACTAACCAGCAGGTGGCGTCCACGAGCCACCTATTCCCTTCAAGCCAATTCTCCCGCACTTTGTCTTTGTGGTGAGTGGGGGTGTGAGTCTTGTGGGGTCCAATTGGTGTACCATGCTTGCATGTGTAGTTGGTGTTGCCCACCCTGTATATGGGGCATGTGTCTGGGTGGTCAGGGAGGGGGGCAGCTCTAACAATCAAATCTCCCTGGTGTTCCTGGAGATTTAAAGCTGCTGCAATAGTCTAAACCTTCAGTTCAGTCCTGCCACAGTTTGTCTCTGCTGCTGACCCACAAGTCCTTGGTATTGGTGTATTGCCCCTGAGACTTGCAAGTGGGTGTCTCTTCCAGGCCTTGCACCCCCAGGTCCTCTGTTGAGGGATGACTGTGCTATGTCACAGGTGAGTGCTGTCCCCCCAGGGTGGTTCTGGGCTTCAGGGCTGTCCCTTAACTTCTTAATGTTCTCCTCTGATGCTTAGCACGTGATGTATTATCTTACTTATTCCTCAGAGGAACCCTATGAGGTAGGCATCATGATTATCTATATTCAGATTTAGAAACAAAGAGTCAGGGTGACAGGCAACTTGCGCTTTCAAAGGTACAGCTCCTTTACAGAGTTTTTCTTGCAGTTTTGCTACTACTGGTCAAAGCATTTTGGCAATGTATCTTTGGCATTCCCTTCTGGCTGGTTTATGAGCGACATAAGAAAACAAATTTTATTTTTGGTCACTTTCAGTAAAGATGATTTACAGCCACCTTCAAAGGACAAAGATTTGCCATCATCAAGAATATTTAAATGCTTTGAAGACAATTGCTAAAGCATTCTCTGAAGTTCAGCAGCAGTTCACATCACTTAACTGAAGGCCATAGATGCTCTTGTGGACGTTGTTTTGATGTGGTTTAGTGGTAAGGGGCTGGTGGAGGAAGGGCGTAACACTTTATAGTCCCACCTCATTTTTTTAAAGCTTTATTGAGAGATAATTTTTCATACCCATTTAAAATTTAAAATCCATTGGTTTTTAGTATATTCACAAAGTTGTTTAACCATCACCATCTAATTCTGGAACAGTTTCATCACCCCTAAAAGAAACTCCTGTGCATTTGGCAGTCACTCCCCATTCACATTTTTCCCCATCCCCTGTCAATCACTAATTTACTTTTTGTCTTTATGGATTTGCCTATTCTGGACATTTTATATAAATGGAATTGTATAATATGTGTGTGGTCTTTTGTGACTGGTTGCTTTCACTTAGCACAATGTTTTCAAGGTTCAACCACATTATAGTGTGCATCAATACTTCTTTACTTTTTATGACCCAATAATACTTCATTGTATGGATAGTCCACATTTTGTTTATGTGTTCATCCATTGATGGATATTTGGGCTGTTTCCAGATGAAAAGGCTCCAAAGAATATTTACACATGGTCAATAAGCACACAAGATGCTGTTCAACATCCTTAGCCATCAGGGAAATGAAAATCAAAACCACAGTGAGTTAAGATTTCACACCCACTAGGATGACTATACTCAAAAAAAAAAAAAAACCAGATATAACAAGTGTTGGCAAGCATGTGAGAAATTGGAACCCTTATGCAAAAGCTGCTGGTAGGAATGTAAAATGGGGTAGTTGCTTTGGAAAACAGTGTGATAGTTCCTCAGAAGGTCAACCATAGAGTTACCAGATGACTTAGCAACTCCAGATCTAAATATTTACCAAAGATAAATGAAAACGTATGTCCGTACAAAATCTTGTACATGAGTGTTCATAGCAGCATTAATTATGGTAGCCCCAAATGGAAACAACCCCAATGTCCATCATGATATATGCATACAATGGAAAGTTATTCAGCCATACAAGGAATGAAATATTAATACACACTACAACATGGATGAATCTTGAAAAAATTAAGCTAAGTGAAAGAAGCCAGATCAAAATGCCGCATATTATATTATTCCATTGATATGAAATGTCCAGAATAAGCAAATCCATAAAGACGGAAAATAAATTAGTGGTTGCCAGGGCTGTGGGTAGGGAATGAGCAGTCACTGCGAAAGAGTGTGGGGTTTCTTTTTGGAGTAATGGAAATGCCTGGACATAGTAGTAATGGTTGCACAACATTGTGAATATACTAAAAACAGTATTGTACACTTTAAAGAGATGAATTTTATGATATATGAATGATATCTCAATAACAAAGAAATAAAAATGGAAGTTCTGATACTTGGTGTAGAGACAGAAAGTAGATCATTGGTTGTCTAGGGATGGGGGATTGGGGAGAAATGGAGACTGGCTGCTAATGGGTGAGGGTTTCTTTTTGGGTTGATGAAAATATTCTAAATTAGGTTGTGGTGATGGTTGCACATCTTTGTGAATATGTTAATAATCTATGAATTTTGTACTTTACAGAGGGGAATTGTATGATATGTGAATTATATCTCAATAAAGCAGTTACATAAAATGAATTCATAGTCTCCATTATTAAATAACACTTGCTTATTCTGCATTCATTATTGCATGAGGCACCATGGCCCACGAATGAGAGAGTACTTGTTCCTGTACTCCAGGGATTTCTCAATGGGCATTCCTAGGTGGGAAGATAGAATGGATACACAAAGATTACAACCAAGATGGGATATCACACAACACAAATTTCTTAGTGTAGGCCACACTCAGAAAGATCTCAGCACCTCTGAGTGTTGGCTATTGGAATTCAGAAAGATTTTCAAATGCCTTACAACTCAGTGAGTTCTCAGCACACAGGAGCTCCGCCTTATGTCCAGAAGCAGGAAGGAGGATGTGTTTGGTGAACAGATAACTGCTGTGTTGTTGGAGCCTCCTGTCCTGCCCTGGGACAGGCAGCCTTCAGGCTTAACTCTGCCTGCTCTTGAGCAGCCTGGGGGATGATGCTGTGGGGAAGGTGTTGCTGAATTCACCACCTGTCTTCTTGCAAGAGTTTTTTCTCAGACAAATAGTTTCTTTGGTGCTTTCCCTCTGATTTTGGTTAAAACGGTGACCTAGAATAATATGTGGAGTGCTGGGCATTTTTCTCTTTGGTCATATTTTGGTTTGTTAAAGCTGCCAAAATGCAATAAACCAGAAGTGGACTGGCTTTTAACAACAGGGACTGATTAGTTTACAAATTTACAGTTCTAACGCCATGAAAATGTCCAAATTAAGACATTAAGAGGAAGATACCTTCTCTGAAGAAAGGCTTCTGGCATCTGGGGTTCCTCTGTCAGATAGCAAGGCATATGGCTGGCACCAGCTGGTCCTTCTCTCCTTGGTTTCTTTGCTCTCAGGTTCTGGCTCTTTCCGTTTCTGTGGGTCCTTTGTTGTTTCTATGGGACGTTTCTCTCCAAGCTCTCTGGGTGTTACTGTCTCTGAGCTCTCTGACTTTTTTCTGTCCTTTATCCTCTCATAAAAGACTCCAGTAAAGGACTAAGATCCACCTTGAATGGTCTGGGTCACATCTCAGTTGAAACAACCTAATCAAAAGGTCCCACCCACAATAGGTCTGCACCTACGAGAATGGATTAAAAGAAATGTCCTTTTCTGGGCTACATACAGCTCCAAACCAACACAGGTAATAAATCCAAAGCTTTGGGCTCCTGAGTCAATAAGATTTAGGAAAACAAAAGGTGGAATGACCCTCTCATTTGGTTTTTCTTTTTTCCATGTTTATCAAACATCAATGCTATCTATTCTGTGTAGCTTATGGGTCTTTGCTGTAATAAGAAAGTGTTTTACTTTTTTCTTTTTTTTTTCTGTGAAGGTACTTTATGTTAAGTTTTTTCTGTTAAATATCCTTTGCTTGCACTGTACTTTTCTTTGTGTTGATTTTTTGCTTCATTTTTTTTCATTTCCCATGCTGTTCAGTTACTGGATGCCAGAAGAACCAAGGTTTGTCCACTCTTTGCCGCTTGTTTGTTTTGCTCTGCACAGCTTCACCTCCTTGTGTGTTTGAGTGTGCCTGTTTGTGTCTGTGTTTGTTCTCTTTTGCTTGCAGATGCAGTAATCCTGTTTACTAAACCTGTTCACAGCTTTATTTGTAAAAAAATAAAATAATAATAATAATAATAAAGTCCTCTTTTTTGTCTACTTGTAGTGGATGCTATTAGTTCCAATTTTAAATAAACATGCATTTAGCGCAGAAAATAATGGACTGTGGAAGAAAGAACATCTTAGGAAACAAGGAGTACTGAGTCTGGAGTGTTGTGAGCATTAAGAAGATGTGTTTGTGAGATTTTCCCTCTAACCCTTTCCACTTCCTAAATTAAAACTCTGTAGATGTATAATTTCCCTTGTGACTGACACTAATATACTGTTTCTGTGTACATGTATGTTTCTCTTCTCCTAAGACATTTGGAAAGCATCCTTGAATTAATTTCCCCCTCTCCATGTGCTGTCCCATGCTTCTGAAGTCACCGTGGAAGACTCCACGGGTGGCCCTTTGGACTTCATGATTCACATTCCATCTTCATGGTGCACTAGCAACAAAGAGCGTTGACATTTGGTTGACTGTTTTCTTCTTTTTCCTCTCCTGCTTCGTCTTTCTCATTGTAGCATCTGCAGTTGACCATCCAGGCCCTTCAGGATGAGCTGCGGACCCAAAGAGACCTCAACCACCTCCTGCAGCAAGAGAGTGGCAGCCGGGGAGCTGAGCACTTCACCATTGAGCTGACCGAGGAGAACTTTCGGCGGCTCCAAGCTGAGCATGACAGGCAGGCTAAAGAGCTCTTCCTTTTGAGGAAGACCTTGGAGGAAATGGAGCTGAGAATCGAAACGCAGAAACAGACCCTCAATGCCCGAGATGAGTCGATTAAAAAGCTTCTTGAGATGTTGCAAAGTAAAGGTTTGCCATCCAAAAGCCTTGAGGATGACAATGAACGGACGCGGCGGATGGCAGAGGCTGAGTCTCAGGTCAGCCACTTAGAAGTGATTTTAGACCAGAAAGAGAAGGAAAATATACATCTTCGAGAGGTAAGAACATTCATTCCATTTCCCCAAAGCCAGATTTTCCAAGTTGAAGTATGTTATCAAATTGTTTTTACAGATTGGAAGATATTTATAGACAACACATTTCCCTTCGTCTTCTGTTTTATAACCTCTCTGTCTGCTTATCTCCTTTAAACTGGAATTTTCCATTAGGTATTTTTTTCTCTGTTCACCATGCATTTGTTCCGTAAGTATTCAACCCCAAAACTGATGTATTCTGGATCCAAGTGTTCATAGCACACATGTACTCTATGCTGGTTTACAATTGCTTTTCCACAGATGACATTGGTTTCAGGGTCTTGTAAGCACAGTAAGTTTTAAGTTTTAGCTGTTAATCAAAAGCCATCACTCTAAAGGGACAAAATGAATAGGTAATTAGTGAAACAATGAGCCTAAATATTTTTAGAGCTGAATTGGGGGTGAGGTTTGTGGAAAGTAGAGCATGTGGATATTTTTGGAAAGCATGGTAAAAGAAAATGTGCAGACAAATTTCGAACATTTTTATTTAACATAATTTGTGTCTGCATCCATCTAGGACAGAGTGTTACAGGTTTTCTGAGCATGCTTTTTGCATTCAGTGTGTTAAATCATTTGAACTTGAGGTAAGTACTTCAGAGGCGGCCACCACCATTGAACCATAGGATGCCAAGATGTCTGAGAATATGTGGTTGGGTAGAGCTTAGAAAAATGTGGGTGACAGCCAAGGTTTGAAATTTTTATAGCAGTCCCTTGCCACTGTTGTAGTAAAGGATTGTAAAAATATCATGCAGGCAAAATTGCTGGGGGTGGGGGAGGGGGCACAGATCACACAGAAAATAGTAAGCAATAAAATGGAAACATGTATTTTCAAGATATTCCACAGCAATAAATAAAAATTCCCAAAGATATTTTCTTCCAGTTTTCTTGGCATTAAATACCTGTTCAGATAGGCAAGTACTTCTTTTGAGTCACTTGTTAAGTTGTTGATAAAACATGGCTTCTCCATTGGGACATGCTAATGCAGATGTTCTCAAGAGTTTTCTGAGATATAGATTGTGTTTCTTTAGAAGATTTGAACAGCCTTTAGTGTCCTCAAACTTAATGTCCTCCACACTTATATTCTCCCTTGTTTTGTTTTCATGAGACCTTAGCATGGTTGGGCAACATCATGGCTTGGCTTCATATTGAGATGCTTAAAGAGATGTTTTGCTGGGCCTGGTCTTCCCATCCATATTCCAAGAGGGTGAAAGTGAATATGGTGGGCAGATTACTAAGATCCGGCCCCAAATGTTCCCTACCTCCTGGTATTCCCCTCCCTTTGAGTGTAGGCTGAACCTAGTGGTTTGCTTCTTAACAATAGAATACAGCAAAGGTGATGGGGTGCCACTTCCATGATTAGGTTCCATAAGATTGTGACTTCTGTCTTGCTAGCAGACTCTATTGCCTTTTCTGCTTGCATGTTTTGATGAAGTAAGCTGTCATGTGGGAGAGCCCCATGGAGATGGAACTGAGTGTGATCTCCAGCCAACAGTCAGTAAGGCGCTGAAGCCTTTAGTCCAACAGCCCACAAGGAACTGAATTCTGCCAACAGCCACTTTGTGAGCTTGGAATAGATCCTTTCCCATTTAACCTTTCACATGAAACCTTAGTCCTGACTGGCAACTTGGTTGCAGCTTTCTGAGAGACAGTGAAGCAGGGGACCCAACAAAGCTGCGCCAGGATTTCTGTCCACAAAATTGTGAGATAATAAATGTGTATTGGTTCAAGCTGCTAAGTTTTGGGGTAATTTATTACACAGCAATACATAACTAATACAGTGGAGCAGAAACTGATCCTCACCCTGACTTACTCCATAGACATCTAGTTTACAGAAGAGGAGGAATAGTTACTGGCATGTTATCATCTGCATGTAGAGTGGCTGTGGATTTTGAAATTTTGGCTGTGTTGTCTCAAAACTCTTGTCTGTAGAGGATGACTATAGTTGAAAAATGTTGCTGCTTTATTTTGGGTGACTGGGGATGATGTTGGTTCTACAGGAAGTTGGTGATGCCAGAGAAACCTTGACCTGCTGCACTATTCCCCACTTCATGTTGGGATATTGAGGTCAGGGTAGAGTTAATTTTCTTCTCTTATTGGATTCTGCTCACTGGTAGCACTTGTTACATGGTTGCCCCCATTTAAACCAATCTAAACAGTATTCAACTCACTCATCTTTTCTGAGGTTGGTTGGTCCCCAACTTGCCTTACAATGGTCTGGGAGGGTATATAGACTATGTGTAGAGCCTTACACATCAGTCTGAGGGCCACAGAGGAAGATACACACGATACAGAGAGACACAGCCAGTTAGTTACCTTGGGCAGCAGACCGAAGTCAGTTAAGTCAGTTACATGACCCTTATCTTGGCTCATCAAGAAGGAAGAACGCAGACAGGTGTCTCTATATGAGAACTTTTTAAGCTTGAGCTCAATAAACAGGACTTGGAAACCTGAAAGTTTCCTTCCCATAAGAATGGTTGTAGTAGCTTTGAGAGCCATCTGTTAAATTTTCAGGTGTTTTGCAAGCTGGTTGTTAAACCACTGATAACCTGCAATTGGCCATGGTGGGAGTACTTATACCATGGAAATTGGCAAATGCTATGCTCAGGTTCCCCCCCCCCCCCAAAGCCTCTTTACCAGCATGCCACTGAGTAAATGTTGTGAAGTGTTTGCACATGATACAGCAAGAAGAGGCACCGAGGAACCAGGAAGTCAACTAGTGGAAGCATGATGAGTGCCCCAAGCACTCGTGGTTCATCAGAAGTTTACATAAAAGCATTTTGATGGATGCTTATGTGTCAGTTACTTTGAAAGTACTTAACATTGATGCAGATTTCATTCTCACAACCACTCATTCATTTATTCATTCATTCAATACTTGTTGAGACTTTGTTCTGGGATATAGTATGATAACTGATAAAGTCTGACTTTATGGTGCTTGCATTTTATTGGGGGAGGGAGACAATAATTTAGTAGCTAAATTGAGAATACTTATGAAGAAAATAAGGGAATGAAATGCTAATGACCCGGGTGGGTGCTACTTCAAAAGGGAGAGTCAGGGAAGGCCTTTTGGGGTGAGTTGGCATTGTGAACTGAGACCTGATCAACAAGAAGGAGCCAGCCAGGTGAGGATCTGGGAAGGTTGTTCCAGTCGGAGGGAAAAGCTCATAGGATAGGAGGGAGGTACTATTATTTTGCCCATTTTACCTGGGGAAACCAAGGGACCAGTGACATTGAGAAGCTTGCCCAGTGACACACATTTAATAAGTGATGAAGCTGGGATTTGAATCTGGGTGACTCCAGAGTCAGAGCTCTTAAACAACAAGAATCTTACCCAAAGTGTGCTCAGCAGAACAGCCATTCTGTGGGATGTTAATATGTGTTTTGAGAGAAAAATGGCTTAAGGCCAAATAAACTTGGGGAAACGCTAGATTCCACAGAGTTAACTGCAGTACCCATCCGATTTTTAATATACAGAGGTACATTTTTCATTTTCAAGAAGGAGACTAGGGAAGGCAGAGCTTCTTAAACTTATTTGAGTTGCTTTTCTTTTGTTACACTAGTATTCTTTCTAATACACTTTGTAAAACTGTTCTACTAGAAAATAAAAATTATGCTTTTAATTTTTGACCCATAAAATGTATAATAGTATAAAAATGGTTGTTTCCCTTGGCCAAATAGCTAGATAATTTCCTTCATTATTATTCTATAAGGTAAAGTTTATTGTAAGCTGTTTCAATATTCTCTACTGATTTTTAGAACGTTTTGTCAAGGTAATTTTTATTTTTTAGTGGGAAAATCTGGCTGATGTCTTTTGGTATTAAACCAGTAAGAATAACTCAGCTTGTATAAAGAAGTTGCCTGACCTCTATTAATTTAAATGATTCTAAAACGGGATTTAAAATGTACTTGAGGTTTTAAGTTCAGTGTGTTGCTGTTTTCGTTTTCACCATACATGGTTTGCCCCGGTTGGAGCTAGATGGTGTAATGCTGGGGAATGGAGTGCTAGTGGTTTTATGATTTATTCTGAGTCAGAGGTGTTGGACCTCACATACACCCATCCCCTGGAATTCTGGCCTTGTTCAGCCCATTGTTTCAGGAGATTTGGAAGTTGGCAGGAATTGCACATGGGTTGGGTTGGGTTGCTTTAGTGTCTTGTTGTCTTTCAGTGGTCTGGAAAAGGCTGAGGGTAAAACCACTTCTTTGCCTGGCAGGAATCTGCAACAACAAAAGGGTAATGATCTCAACTTATTTGGAAGACCAAAACCATTGCACAGGAACTACAATTGATGTGCTAACGTGAGCTCAAGTGTTGGCTGAAACTCAGCATTACTCACTAGTATTGTCTGATGCATTCGAATACAAGTTGATTTGATAAGACATTGTTCTATGTCGTAAGAGTTTACCTTATTCTCTGCTTTTGTGCAGAGAACAAACTGTTTTGTGAAAAGGTTTTAGTAACTGAGGATCCAAAATAGTACTGATCTCATTAAAGAAAACTGGTTTTATATACCAGGATCCTTTTATACCTACCCTCCTTAATATATTTTTTGACTGGTCCTGTAGAAGAGAATCAGGGGACTTTGGGCTTCCTGCACTGTAAGATGCTTGAAGAGAAGGGATATATGCTCTGCTAGTCCCTTAGGGCAGCTTGACTTTCTTTGAGGTAGGGGCAGAGAAATACTCAAGTCATTGGGGGTCACAGTTGCTGCTAACCCAGTCTAAGCAAAGTCCCCAGGAGACTGGGCCTGGGCTTCCTCCAAGAAGAGTGAGGTAACCTGAATTCTTGGGCTCCTGGTTTATTTATCTGTGTTATCCCCAGGCCCAGTGGGAGATCCACCAAGGTAAAGGCTGTGACCCAAAATTTCTTGAGCTCGTAGACCTTTAACTGAGGATGTAACTCTCCCCATATACTCTATACCCAACTTCTAAACTCTACCCCAGACTACTTCTCTTTAACACATGCTTGTGTGTCCAGTTATGCTGACTGACCCGTGATTTTGCTTATGGTGGTATTTCTAATTCTGGCGCTACAGATTCAATATGTTTTATTTTTACCAGCAAAAATTAATACAGAAAATATCTCCAAACAAGTGGCCACATAAACATAACTTTTTACATATGTGATCTTTTATAAGATCTTTTATAAGTTAGGTTCTGTACACATGTTACAGAACGTAATGATTTCTCCGTTTTAATACAGTAATTTTCCTACCTGATCAATATATTCCATCAGTATTCCCAGACCTCAACTATGCCTATAGGTGCTCAATAAATACTTGAATGAGTGAAAAGATGGTTAAAAATGCTTTGTGGTTTATTTTGCCAATATTGGAAATATTCCTAAGGATTTTATAAGCTCCATGTTCTTTTATTTTTCCCTATCATTGCTGTGTGTTTGGAGTGGAGCAGTGCTTCCAGGGTACCTGTAACTGGACGTCTTCTTTCACTTTTTTAAAACCACGTGTTGGACATTGTTGGACACATGTTAAACCACCAAATGTAGAGGAGCCCTTGGAGAGTTTATGGTCTTATCAGGGGTTCAGGTGGGCAATAGCAGAAACAGCTCATACCTATTGAGGCTTCTTCTGTGCTGGGAGGTGTGCTAAGTGATTACTGTTTTCATCCTCCAAATTGCACAGGTCAGGAAACTGAGGCACAAAGAGGTAAGTAATTGTCTTCAGTAGCACAGACAGCAGGTGCTGGGGCCAAGCTCAGAACTCGGGCAGCCTGGCTCCAGTCTCTACGTGTCCCCACTGTACTCTGTGGCTTCTTGGGGTGGTACACCAAGAGGGACTCAGTGGTGTTTAAACTGTGTATCTTAGAGGCAGGAGAGTCAGTGGTGGTTTCTTCCATGGCAGGACAGGTCTTCAAAGAATTTCAACATATGGGTTGTGGTGGGGGAAGCACAATTGGGAGATGAGATGGCATGAGTCAAGCTGTAGAGGTGAGAACTATGGCGGGTTTGGAACAGCTGAAACGCCTCCTGTCAGGAGGGGAAGGAACTAGAGCTAAACAAGTGGTTTGGGGTCAGATCACTGAAGGTGCTGAGTCTTTGACACAGGAACTTGGCTTTTAATCTGTGGGTTCTGGGAGCATTTGGCCTTGAGAATGGCATGACCAGAGGAGAGACAGTCAGTTGATAAGTGGGTTGGATGGGAAGAGGCCAAGGGCATAGAGTGGTTTTTCAGGGGACTGGGCTGTGAAGCTGGTGGTAGCCACAGAAGTTAAAGGGAAAGGTCATCTCCGTTGGCAGGCAGGACCTCGACAGCTTGGGAACTGAGTGGGGAGCTGTGAGGAGGAGATGACTGCATGTGACCTGGTGCTGTGGGTTTGTTTGTGGGCAGGCAAAAGTTTTCAGCTGGAGGGGCTCGGGTTGAGGGAAATCTTTGGACATTTTGTGTTGCATGATATCCTAGAGGAGCTGTCCAGCCAAGGTTGAGAATGTGGGATTTGTGGGCAGAGGTGAGGAAATGATTGTGAAGTTCTACCCAAATGCATACGGTATTAATGACCATTGGTCGCATTTATTGTTTTTTTTTCACACTTACCTGATAATTTGTGACCCCAAGTCCCTAGTTTGTGTGATTGTTCTAAGGTCTGCCTGTCTCTTACTCCTACTAGTATTTAGTATTGTAGGAATCGCCAGGAACCACATACTTTGCCTGCATGCCTCTTTTTTGAGTAAGCGTTTAGTTTTGAATGTGATATCTCTTTTTAGATTACATGGAATTTTCATCATCTGATGCCAACTTGATACAGATTCTCTTTGTTCTCACTGAGTTCCATTTTCTCCAAGCACTCAATGCAGGATGAGTGCCAACAAGACATCTATAAAGAAAAGCACCCACTCTGGATCCCTGATTGACAACAAATCTGAAAGCAAGATTTAATGACTTTTGCTCTCACATTTCTGATGAAATAGGGGATGTATAGATTTGCTGTATCTCTAAATTTTGATACATTCTGTAAAGCTTGAACACAGCATGCTAATTTGAAATAGTTTAGGTTTTACCCTTATTGATTTAATGAGTGTGATTAGCTGCTTTTTACAGTAACAGAGATTGGTGGAGGCCCAGGGAGCCATTAGGTACAAGGCAATTTGGAATCTGCTGAGAAAAGAAAGTGGCAGATTGGGAGGGAAGTGTCAGGGATTGCAAAGGACATCACGAGGCCATGCTGGGAGAGATGCTGGCTACTGTCCTCATCTCCCTTGTCCCCCTGAATACCTCTTGAACATTTGGAGAATGTTCAAGAGGTATTTGACATAATGTGCATCATCATCATCATTTGATAAAAGAGTGTACCACAAATAAAACCTCAGCAGTGTGGAAGTACTCCAGGCCCTGATACTGTAGGTACTTTAGCATGTTTCATTCACTGTAGCTACAGAAATTTGAAATGGGCTTGGCTCTATCAGGGTTCTTTCTCTCTTGAGTAGGCACATTAACTAATACCTTACATGTTGTCTTAGTTTGCCAGGGCTGCTATGACAAATACCATATACTGGTTGGCTTAAACAACAGGAATTTATTGATTCACAGATTTGGAGGCTAGAAGTCCAAAATCAAGGTGTTGGCAAGGCCATGCTTTTTCCAGAGTCTGTAGCATTCTAGTGATGGTAATCCTCTGCCACACAGTGATTTCTCTCTCTGGTTTTTCCTCCTGTGCCCAATTTCCTTTGCTTCTAAGGACTTCAGCCATATTTGATTAAGGCTCACTGTCACTCAGTTTGCCACACTTTAATAGTAGCATCTTCAAAGGTCCTATTTCCAAATGGGTTGATACTCACAGGACCAGGGTTAGGACTTGAACATGTCCTTTGTGGGGGCATAATTTGATTCCCAACACATGTGTAGGAAGCTTTATAGGGTCAAGAATACATTGCATATCAATGATCTTATCTGATGTGTCATCCACCCTGTGAGGAAACTGAGGCTCAAAGAAATTAAATAATGATGACATGTAACATTTACTGAGCACTCACTAAGCATGAGCTTGTGCAAAGCACTTCCCAGGGAGTGCCATTTAATCCTCACACATATCTCACAACAATCAGAGACAGAAACCCAAAATACCCAACAAAAGCTAGATAAAAAGTAAATTCTTTGGGGAGTCAAAGAACTTTGAGGTGGGTGGTGGTTTTCCTGCCTCTCAGATGAGGAGGTTGAGGCCCAGAGGGATGACATGACTCGTCCAGATTCTCAGATCAAGTGATGATGGAACTAGGATTCAAATTTGGGGTCTGCTGGCTCTAGTGACTTTGTTCCTAACTGCTGCCAGGGATTTTAGCCTGATACAGAGTGGACCAGTGACTAGAATTCTGGTCTTCTGAGTTTTTGTTCAGGCATATTCTCTCTGTAAATGCAAAAAATGGAAAAACACAAAAGGCTCAGATTTTGTTTTCTTGCCACATTTTTTTTCAGGACTTGCTGAATCTGGGACTGTAAATCTGTGAAGTCACCAAGTAGTGGAAAGGTTAAATGGTACCACTGTAGAAGGTAGTGTTGGGGCTCTGTCTCCTAGGTACACTTGCAGCTCACGAAGATGAAGGTTCTTGCTTACAATACCAAGAACGGTCCTGTGCATTTTGGCCATTGGTAAATTCCTAGGGAATGGATGAGTTTTCGTGAGAAGGGAACAAGAAAAAGCTAGTGGCACTTGCAGTTGAACCTTCCCCATTTCATCTGTTCAAACTTCTTACTTTTCTTTTTATATTTTTTTAATTTCATAAGGACCCCATTGCTAAAAAGAAATTCTTTGACTCCCCAACGAATTTACTTTTTATCTAGCTTTCGTTGGGTATTTTGGGTTTCTGTCTCTGATTGTTGTGAGATATTAAAATTGTAGTTCTAGCCTCCCAACAGGAGCCTCCACGTCACTGTTCTTCTAATTGCCTACAGTTTTGTAAAGCAAAACCTACTCTCCCACCTATGGTGGCTTGGATGTGAAAGGGGCTTCTTTATTTGTGTCTCCAGTTTGGCACATTGGTTAAACGGTGTCTTAAATGTTGTGGGTAGAGTGTTAAATAAGGCAATGTGAACAGTTGCTGGCAATTACTAGGAATGGCTTATGGTTTTAGTGGCTGCAACCTATATAAAGAATGAATTAACTCCCCAGTACTACAGGAAAAATATAATTCTATGAGTAGTTTTTTCTTGTAGAAAAAGGAAAAAGGAAGAAAGGTGGGTGAGACTTTGGAGTAAAAATTACTTATTTCTAAATTAGACTTACTACTCATTTAGAACAGGGGTTGGCAAATTCAGCCTGCTGCCTGTTTTCTTTGTAATGTGGGAGCTAAGAGTGGTATTTACATTTTCAAATGTTTACATTTGCAATGGTTCTATAAATACCTATATAATATCCTCTATTGTGCCCCTTGACCAGCAAAGCCTAAAATCATTGTCCTCTGGCCCTTTAAGAAAAAGTTTGCTGATCCCTGATTTAGATGGTAAGTAGATAGTTTTTGGATCAAGAAGTTGGTAAAAAAAGTCTGTGTACATTTTTATATATTTAGAGTATCAAATCTCACTACTTTCATGTATGCTTTTTGAGTTTTATTTTTTTAATGAGGAGATACTATTTTTCTGTTATTTCTGCCCGTTTTCTTTTACAATTATTAGACCCATGATTTGAATCTCTGGGTTCATAGCACACTGGGTATCGCCAGTTATCACAGTTGTATGTATCAGGAGTGGTGGGTATTGGGAAAATAACCCATGCAGATCCAGAGGGGCTGTGAATGCAGTATTCTGTAACCTATACTGTACAGAGCAATGGAGATGGCCATTATAACTCCAAAAGAGTTAGCAATTTCTGACCTAATTAAAACACAGGCTTCCTTTTTTTTTTAATACCTGTGTTTGTGGATACTTCATAGACCTATAGATTTAGTGCTTTAAAAATCCACTGCTGCTTTGAAAGAACTAGCCTGAAAAAGAAACTGCGTGTAAATATACAAGTCTTCTTGAAAAGTATATTCAGGTAGTAATTGTTAATGTGCCATAGAATTGCTAGATTTTCCTATGGAAAGTGTTCTTATTCTGGGAAAGGCCGGCCCTGGTTGGGTTGACAGTAGAGCCCTCGCTCACCACCCTCTGCCCTTCCTTGTGCCCCCAAGGCAGTCAGCTCTCTCTGGTGGTCTTTGGGCTGGATTGGCCAATGTTTTGAGCATTTTTAGTGTTGGGGGCAGACTGTTTGTTCCTTGGATTTGGATTCCTTGTTGTAGCCCAGGGGTTCTCCACCTCAGCACTGTTGACATTTGGGTGGCATAATTTTGAATTTTGGGGGCTGTCCTGTGCATTGTAGGTTGTTGAGCAGCATCCCTGAGCTCTGTCCACCAGATGTCAATAGCAGCTGTCCCACTTACGCCAACCAAAAATGTCTGCAGACATTGCAGAGTATGCCTTGGGTGGGTGGGACAGAATTACCCTGGTCATGAACTGCTGGTGGCTGGCTTGTGGCCACAGGAAACAGAGTAACTCCCAGCCCACCTGCCTGAAACTGTTTCACTTAGGGAGGGCAGCCCTGGTCATGCCACTTCTTGACCCAAAGACTGACCACAGGGGATTGGACTAGGAAACAGATGTGCTGAGGAGGTGGGGGTAGGGGTTTGAGCCTGACAAGAAAAAGGGGAGGGGGCAGAGAGAGAGAGAGGGAGGGAGGGGGGGAGAGAGAGAGTGAGAGAAAGAGAGAGAGGGAAAGGGAGAGAGAAAGGAGGTTGCTTCCGATTTACTTCTTCCTTCAGGAAATTTCCAAGGAAACATTAGGCTGGGAATGACGCGAGCCCTGGAAAAGAAATCTGAGGGAGGGGGTAGGAATGGGTTTTGATTTGAGACACAATGTAGAAAGGTTGGGACTTTATTAAAAACAAATGAAGTTTGATTCTCAGGAATATTTATGGAGGTGATAATTATTGATCTGAGAAGAGACACAAACCTCACTTTTTGGCTATTGTACTCTTACTATTAATTGGTAGTTTTATTCTCTAATAAAGGTCATCTTCCCCGCTTTTCCCAAAGTGGCCTTTGGGTCTCCCTTTCTGTTTTTTTAAATAAACATCCCCTTTCTGCCTCCTGCCCCCCAGCACCACTCCAAGCTTCAGAATAATTTTGGAATGTGGTGGTTTTATCATGTGGAAATGCAGCACAGATGTTCAGAATTACCTTTTCTTCCCCTCTTTAAAACATGGTGACCACACATGCTTTGCTCTAAGTACTATTAAGTATTTTTATTATTACTATTAAAAAATCTTGCCTCAGGCAGAGTCTTCTAAATCTCAAATAAAGGCAAATATTAAAATAGCAGCAAGTATTTATGCGTATCACACTAAAAAATATCTGAACTCATATTTGGCTTTTTATGCAGTTGAAACCTTTCTTTTTTTGACCCACTTGACCAAGTCCTCTAGTTTTATACTCTTTTCCTGACTCTAAAAGTTAAGTTCAGACTATATGAGCACCACCTCCACCTTTTTAATAGACTTGAGTTTTTCTCTTTGCCTTACGTGTATTTTTTAACTCTGCTGGGTCACATAATGAAGTTTGATGGTAGGATTTGAATTGCCAGCACAAATTAGTTGTACCTGTTTTTAAAATTATTAATGGAGCAGTGTTCTCCTCTGGCAGAGAATCCTGCAGATGCGTAGCAGTTTCTGTGTTCTCCCAGTGTCATGTGCTGGGGCCAGTAGTCACTTACCCAGAAAATGCATTATCAACACCAAACAGTCCCCCCCCACCTCCAAAACCTATTTATAGAGATTAGCTGCCACTCCAAACTTAGCCTCTTTTGAATTTATTAGTGCTGCTTTCTTTTTATATCTCTTGGCTAGCCTTAAAAATATTTCTTTAAAGAGTTTAAAAAAAAAAACAACTTTTTTCATTTAATCACTTGAGGCCAGATTGAGAACTTCCTCACAACTTGTGCATGTGTTTTAGTGTGCTGGAAATTAATCCTGTTCTAGACAAATGGTTTTCTTTAAACATTGTCTTTTCCATCCTTATCCAGAGGAGAATGCATTGCAAGGCGAGAACCGGGTACAGGCAGCCAAGAGGCAAAACTTGATTGTGCCTTTCACAGTGTTGTGGGTACTCTCCTTTGTTCCCCCGTACCTTCGTGTGACCCAGTGGCATTCCTGCCAAGGGCCTCTATTACAACACTTGTATGATGCATGTCAAGAATTAAATGGTTAAGGACTCGAGCTTCAGTTGCTTTAAAAGACAGAATGCCGCACAGTGATTGTGTCCTTGCCAATTCCACCATGGAAGCTTGAGACACTAGCAAACCTGCCAGGCAGAAACTTCAGCGGGTATTGTTAGGATGCCTCTTAAGTGACTGTTACAGGTAGAGTGGACACGGGAGTTTAGAGATTTGAGGATGCTTGTGCCAAGTGGGAATTCCTGACACAGGATCCTCCAGAGGTTGTGAAACCATTTAGAAAAGCTTGTCGTTCTCTCTCCCCACTTTTCTAGGCTGTGGTTAGCTTTGCATGCTGACTCCTTCCTTTGTTGCTCCACAGATACAAATGTGCTACTCTTTGCATAAAAGACCCAAGGAGAATGGTTCAAAATGATTGCATTTTCTGAAATCACAGCAGCATCTTGAGGAATCAGTGTGGCACTGGGCTTATCGTGTGGATAGAGGAAGGCTCATAAAAGCAGTGTTGCCAGAGCTTGGCTGGCATCAGTGAGCTACGGTGCAACTTCGGATTTTCTTGTCTCAAGAAGGGATTCAGGGACAAGAGAAATAACAGCAAGCAGTACAGTTTATCTGAAAGGCCAGCACATGTGGGAGGAAAATAGCAAAGGTTTGTAAGAAGGAACACCCGCTTGAGAGGTCAGCGCGGGCGTGCCTAAGAGAGGGGATGCACCTGGGTGAGCTATGTCCAGGTTTTATATGTGAGCCTGTTGCTGTGCATTAGGCTAGGGTTGGGGCTGGGAATTTCCATTTTCCCCACCTTGGCTTAACCTCTCTTTTTCCCTCCGCCTGGCTATCTCAGCTGATTCTGAGAAATAGGGTTTTGTCCTCCTTCTTCCCAGCCCCTCCTTCTTGCTCTCCATCTGGCTTTCTTGATTATTGCCTGATGCTGACTCATCCTTCCATTTGGACTGTCCAATGCCCCTGGCCTGCCCAGAGTGACCTATTCTAACCTGCCTCCGCAGGGTGCTTTTAAAACTATAAATCACCACCACCTCCACCACCACTGTTGATAGGAGACTTTCTAGATGCAGGCATGGTGTTCAGTGCCGCACTAACCTACTCCTCAGAGTAATCCACAAGGTGAAGGTGCTGGTGTTGTCCCATTTTTACAGATGAGCAAACCAAAATCAGGGCTACGCCCCTTGCCCATGACTTCAGAGGGGATTTGACCTCAGAAATGAGAACCATTGTACTATCCATTGTCCTATAGAAAGTCTAAATAACTTCTAGTTATTTCTTCCTGCCTGGTTTCTCTCTTTTTGATTTGTTTTCTTTGATACTTTCCTTTTCTATTAGGTTTCTCATCTGGTTCCTATTATGACTTCATTTAAAATCTTATTTTTCCCCTCGGTATTTTGATTTCTCTTTTATTTTAACCTCAATTATTTTCTCAATCATTTTCACCCCTTTGCATTTTCATCTGCATTGTTTTATGGGGTTAATTGTCTTTGCTGTCATTTTCAAGTAGCAGTTCTGGGCTTTTGCAAGAGACCTGAGAATGCTCTTGAAATTTATAGGAGACTTCCAGCCTAATATCATTTTAATCAGCCATTCTCTCTGCCTCCTGCAAAACCCTTTCATCCGTCTCTGTGAGTTTACTCTTTGGTCTCAAATGAGGTGACCTATGCAAAACACTCTGCTGAGCGCTTGGTTCAACAAATGTTATTAATGTTTCCTTGAAGAAAGGTGAGGAGGGGATACATTGAGACTTTCCTTCACATCATTTTTACTCCTTGTAAAGCAAGTCCATGCTCCCTCTACTAACGATTGATTTGTCTCTTCAGAATCAGACCTTACCTCATGGCATTTTATAGGTCATTTCTTGGGGCACTGATGTTGGTACTGAGCTGTGCAAATTCAAGAGTGACCTTCTCTCCACCATTCCAGTTTCAGTTTGTAATGGGTTCAGAATATTATAGAGTCCATTATATCATGTGGTAAATATCTGATTCAAGAGCTTGAATAAATGCAATACATGCCAATCTAGATGAAGTCTGATACATAGTAGGTGTTCAGTAAATGTTAGGTACCGTTATTTATTTATCTGTGTCTTCTCTCAAGACTGCATTCCCTGAAAGGAATCACATCTTACTCTTATTATCACCAGTACCTTGCACACAGCAGGTGCTCACTGTTGGTCTATCATTATTTATACATATTTGCCTCCTGCCAAGACTGTGTACTGCCTACGAGCAGGGATCATATTTTACACAGCATTCATATCATAAGGTAGGTGACCAAAGTGGGTGTTCTATATAGAAAATGATTGGGCATAGGATGAAACTATTAAAAGTTTGTTGCAACTTTTGGGATGGCTTTCACAAGTTCTTGTGATTGATTCATCAGAATATTTTTATTAGTCTGTATAAGCACTACTTAAAATAGCTATCCTTTCTTTAGCACTTGCTTTGTGTTGGGTATTCAGCTAAGTGCTAGGCATTCATTGTAAATGGAATCCCAGTTAGAGTTTATCTCCTTTTTACAGATGAGGAAACTAAGGACAGAGGTTGTGACTTTCTCAGGGTAATGTCACTACTATGCTAGATCTAGAATTTGAATACGGGTTCTTTCCACTATCCCACTCTTGCTTATAGAAATAATCACTTCTCAAATTGTATTTCATAATTGTAACAATACTAATAGTAATTTCTTTAAAAGAAGATGAAACCTAATTAAACATATACTGAGTACCAGTTTTGTGGGTAATTCTGTCCCCAGGCTGTACCTCTCTCCTGTGCATGCATGCCATATGTGTAACTGTCCAGTGAAAACCTTGTAGGTGCAGAGGCATCTTAAACTTAGCGTCCAGAACAGGACTTTTTTGTCTTCCTCCCCAGCCTGCCCTTCCTCCTGTGTCCTTGCCTTGCTGACTGCTACCACTGTGTGCCCATAGCCCAGGCCGGATACTGGGAGTGTTCGTCAATTTCTTCATTACACTGTATTAGTTTCCTATGGCTGCTGTAACAAATTGGCACAAGCTTAGTGGTTTAAAAACAACCCATATTTATTTTCTTACAGTTCTGGATGCTCTGTTTGAGATATTGGCCTGGAAGTAGATTGTTGTCATTGTCATCAGTGGCTAACATTTATTGATTACCTACAATAAATGGGCCAGGCATTGATCTAGACACTTACATGCAGTAACTCATTTAATGCACACAACAACCCTAATGGAGTTGAGTCTGTTGTTACAGATGAAGAAACTGAGTTACCTGGGGTCTGGGTTACCTTGCCGAGAGTCACAATCAGGGTGGTCCCGGGACCTGTGTTCCTAACCGTCAGGCTATACTAGTGCAGCATCCAGGTCATGGGGGTTCTCATGGGGCAGTGACAACCATACTCTTCACAACCAGCCACCGTGCTGGTCCCCTTCATTTCCACCCACCAATTAGGAGACTGCTCATTAGGGGAATTAGGGTGGTGACAGTGGGAACGGACAGGGGGCAAATGGAAGAGGATGCCTTGAAATAGGAACATGTCTAGCTTGAAGTTGAAAATGCAAAGGAAGGGGAGAAGGGAGGTATCAGAGAGAAGCTGGGGATTTCAGCTTGAGTGACAGGTCATTGACAAAGCCCATGAAAATCATGAGGGTGGCAGGGTTTTGAGAAGGAAAGATGAGTTTGACATTAGAAGACTGGGCTAGAGAAGTAGGTTTGGGAACCTGTGGAAGAGGTGGGGACCATCACCTGGAAGGGAGGAGAGTCCAATGTTAGAGCCTCGGGCAGATCTGTTTTTAGGTACAGAAGCAAGAAAACTGAGAAGAAAATATTCAGAGAGGAGGGAAAGCCAGAAAACTGGGCCTTCAGGAACAAGAGAGTTCATTCATACATTCACTCATTCTTTTGGTCAATTGTGAACTGTGTCTTGGAGGGGACACTGAGAAGACAGAGACCTGGCCATAGGGGTCCTGTTAAGCTAGGGTCTTCAGTCCGGGTCTCTAGGGTTGAAGAAAAGTTCACCAATAGCTAAGTAGGAAGGACAGAGGGATGTGTTGAGTCTGGGGGCCTGATGCATTAGCACACAGGATCTTTCTTAGACCACAAAAGAAGAAAAGGCTACATGATTGTAACCAAAACTTAATTTGCCCCCCAAATTATATTCAGATTTATAGTCTTCCTTAAAGATATGCTGTAATCAAACAATGTGACATTTGAAAATTTATACCACAATAAAACATGGTTAACATGGTTACTTCAGTTAAAATATTAAACTTGAACTAGTTTGATGGTACTAGGAACATTAAAGACCCACATGAATGATTCATTCACTCACGGAGTTTGGGGAATTGAGTGGGTGCCAGGTATAGAGCAGCCCAGATCCCAGCATGATCTGATGGTAGGGAGCGATAGCAATGCTAGATAATAAAAGATGGTTTCATGTGATCCTTGTCAATGGGGTGAATGTTTGGGCTGCCAGAGCAGGAAATTATAAAATTTGCATCTGAAAATAATCTTATCCTTTGCCTTTTCAATTGTGACCTCAGTGCCAACAAACAAGGACCTTACAGAAACTCCAGACAATTCTGAAACCCTTCTTTGTAATCAGCTGATTTGGTTTTCTTCAGTACAATGGCAGTATATTGCTGAGGAAATTAAACTCCATCATACGCCAGCCATCGGTTGCGTGGTATAAACTTTTCTGTTGAGTTTTAAAGAGAACTTTTGAAATACTGGAGTTAACTTTGACTCCAGTGCAAGTTTGCAGATCTACAACAGCTTTGGGAGAAGTTGAAATGAACTTGGGACTGTCTAAACAGGGTTTCTCAGTCTCTGCACTATTGACGTTTTGGGCTGGATAATTCTTTGTTGGGAAGGAAGGGGGCTTCCTGTGCATTGTAGGATGCTCAGCAGCATCCCTGGCCTCCACCCACTAGATGCCAGTGGCACCACCATCCCCAGAGGTGGCAGCATTGCTGGATGTCCCCTGGGAGGCAAAGTCACCCCAATTAAGAACTACTGATCTGAAGCCTGGCCACCAAGTTGTGGTCCAATGACCAGCAGACCATTAGCCTCTCTTGGGAAACTGTTAGAAGTTCAGAATCTCAGGCTCCATCCTAGGCCTCCTGAATCAGAATCTGCCTTCTAACAAGATCTCCAGGAGATCTGTGGGCACAGGAAGGTTTGAGAAGCTCTGAGTGGGGCAGTGTGGTAGAACAGAAGGGTCTGAGCTTTGGAGTCAGGCACTGCTTATGGTTAGTAACTGTGTGACCTCAGGCAAATTGTTAACCTCTCTGAGACTCTTCTCTGTAAAATGAGACTCTTCTCTGTAAAATGAGACTAAAATTGCTTTCTGTGTTGTGAGAATAAAAGGAGAAAATCCAGTGGAAGTAGTGAAAAGGGCACTGGTACTTCTTAGATACTCAACCAGGCTGTCTTCCTTCCCTTCTTTACAAAGCTGAGATGTTTTCCTTGGTCCTGCTGTGCTTGCTGTTACTTGTGATGAAAGGGAGTAAGGAAAAGCACTATGTCTGAGTTAGTGTTCCACAAGTAGAGCAGGTCATAAAAAATCTGCCTGTTTACTGATTTTTATTTTTGAATTATCTGTTTTCTTTAAGCTGTGGCTCTTGTGGTCTGGCTTTCCCCATTGCTTATGACACTGAGATCCTGTTTCTGGTAAACTCATTATTCTGGGTATTGTGAACTCTTGTCCCATTTAAAGGCCAGAATCTAAAGGTGGGTAAGGTGAAGTTGATGGCAGCTAAATGTGGAAATGTTGAAGGAGGAAGAGGTTCACACAGTAAACTTGACTTCTCTGCTATGGCAACTGGATTTTGAAATGAGACCATTTATTTTTGTGACCATTAGTAAAATTTTTGTTTATACAAAATAAGTATAAATATTTTTGCCCTGGGAATGAACTGAAGGCTCTGGGACTCTAAATTTCCCCCTTTTTTTTCTATTTCACACTATGTTGTTGCCTTGTTAGAGCATGTATTTTAAATTTCTTGTCCTGATATTTCAAGAATAGCTGTTCTCCTAGCTTTTGGCCAGTGATCTAACCTGACATGGACAATTCTCTTTTTTGGCAAAATTCATTAAAAAATATATATGTGTGTATGTGTATGTGTGTGTGTGTGTGTGTATGATACATATACACAAACATGCATATATACAATATTTGAATCTGACTTGGTGGCCAATTTTTAGTAGTTAGTTTATTTGAAGTGCTGTGATGGTACGAAGATGAAAGGATGTCGTCCAGGGCCAACGTACAGAGTTACGTAGGTTGGGCACTCCCAACCCTAGGGGGTGCTGTGCATATCGTGGACATCATAGACTATATATATATACACACACACACACACACACATATACAGATAAGTATATATGTATATAGTGACAGTTTTCTGGAAGATGGCATCACAGTGCCGCCTTCTAACAGAATTTTTATGTTGCAACAATTTTCCAGCAGATGGAAGTAAAGTGTCTTGAGGAAGAAGTATTCTTTTATAATTTGCACCAAGGCACCATTATAGCTAGTGGCAGCCCTGACATCTCCCTCTCCTTCTGGAGCTTCCACTCTGGCATGCAAAATAACATCCACTGTCCTTGAAGACAGAAGATGGCTGAGAACCATAAGGAAAGTACAGTTTGTTTATTTTCACATTTTATGAATATGAAAAAAGAATCCTTCATAAAAGGTATGTCCTTGAATATCATTTTCATCTTGAAGCTATTGCTAGAATGTGTGTGTATGCTTCCATTTCCCCAAGTGAAGGAGAAATAATTTTGGAAGTAGAAGAGATTTGCCAGTGTAGGTCCGGCAGACAGTAATGAGTATACACTGAAGAATCTCTTCTGCTCAGATATGTTGGAGATGAGATGACGCTGTGGAGGAAGCTGGGTAGCATGGTGGGTGCCTGGAGGCTAGGGATGGGGGTGGACACCCTCCAGTGCATGTTCCTCTTCAGGACTTTGCTTCTTGGCCATGAGGGCTGTTCACATACCTCAGTACTGGCCATGCGAGCATTTTTGGTTTGCCCAGTATTGTGCATTAGGGTGACACATTTTACACATGTTCTTGTGGTTATTCCACTTTTACTTCCATTTCTTTCTATAGATAGTTTGTGGTTTACATGGTGTTGCATCTGAATAATTGCTGAGGAGGGAAAGTTTACTTTTTCAGCTTGGCCTTTTCAGGTACGACAACATTGATGATACTGGAGCAGACACGGACTCTTCAAGATGGGTAGAGCAGGAAGGAACGAATCTAATTACTGAGAGGGAAGGAGGCAGAAGGAAAAATCTATTTTTTTGTTTGTTTGTTTGTGTGGTAAACTTCTGGGACTTTTTCTTGGGCCTAGATGTGCCTAAATTGGCCATTTTAACTGGATGACAAAGAAGGGTCTCCCCTGTATTTTCTTGTGATGGTGTCATTTTTATTGCTGTGGCTACAGCAGGGTTCTCCTCTGCGAGTGTTGAGCCAGTGAGGTGTGGGGGAAACAGTTTGTTCTTAATTATACTTAAGGTCATGAAAATTGTAAATAATGTATTGAAAGTAAATTATATGATGATAATATAATAATGATGATGGAAATAATAGGTGCCCTTTATTGAAAGCTTAGTTTGGGTGCATGATCTCACTTAATTCTCATATAATTCCCCCAGGAAGGTTCTGTTCTATTTTAGCAATATGGAAACTGAGGCACACAGCTGAGAAGCAGAGGGGATGGGATCTGAACACAAGTCTGACTGAAAGACTCACACTTGCTTAAGTTCAGTTATGTTTCCTTGAACCACAAAAGACAGGGATTGTGCGTATCCCCATCTCTGCGTGCTGTCCATGAGAATGTGTGAATGTCATTGCTCCTGCATAGGATGGCCAAATGTTCTAGTTTGCCTGGGAGTGAGGGGCTTCCTGGGATGCAGGATTTTCAGTTTTGAAACCAGAAAAGTCCTGGGAGAACCAGGAAGAGTTGTTTACCTTATTCCTTCATGCTATGGAGAGACAAACCACTGGATTGCCTCGTCCTCCTTGGTATTTGCAGTGGGTTGAATGGTGACTCTCCAAAAAGATACGTCTTTGCCCCAATCCCTGCAACCTGTGAATGTTACTTTACTTGGAAGTAATTAATTTAAGGATCTTGAGATGAGAACATCCTGGATTACCTGGGTGGGCTCTAAATCCTATGACACGTGTCCTTATAAGAGACCACAGAGAAGACAGAGGAGGCAGCATGTGGAGATGGAGGCCGAGATTGGAGTGCTGTGGCCGCAAGCAAAGGAAGGCAAGGAATGCTGGCGGCCCCGAGAAGCTCCCAAGAAAGTGCAGCCCTGCCAGCACCTTGATTTTGGACTTCCATCTCCCAGAACGGTGAGAGAATAAATTTGTGTTGTTTGAAGCTGCCCGCTTGTGGTAATTGGTTACGGCAGACCCAGGAAATGCCTACATTGTTGTTACATTTTTCTGGACAGTTTGGAAGAGAGTGTGGTTTTCTCATTAAACTTGCAGAATTTGAAGAAAATATGGGAAGAAAACAACATCATTAAAGCCTCAGTGGGAAAGTCTTCAGATATGGGATTGGTCTGTTAGGCAGCCCTCAGCCTGGGTTCTCATGGTCTTACTGGAAGCAGGTGAAGAAAAATGATAAATACGTAACTAGCCCACTGGTGGGAAACATGCTTACTGCAGCTCAGATTTGGCCATGATGGTTGTGTTTCAGTCAGATGTCTCAGTGTTTTTGGTGCTAAGTTGAGGGATTTTAGTAATTCTTTTTGGGTTCCATACCCTCACATGATTCTATCTTGAATGTGGGAGGTTCTTCTGCTGTTGAGGGAGTTTAGAAACCAGAATCTAATGTTTAACTGCAACCAACATTCTTGAACTAGTGAAAATAAAAGCGAATATGCTTATTTTAAAATGGAAATTTGCTTCTTGGAAGTGTCTGCTTCTTTGGGGAAATTCTTCAGGTTGACCATCTCATGTTGGAAACTCTGCCTGTGGGCCTGGCAATTGTTCAAGGGGAAATTTATTTGGTTCCTTTTTTTTTTGTAAAAATTAGAATTATTTGTCTGTCTGTCTGTTTGTTTGTTTGTTTTTTTGTTTGTTTTAAAGGTGCTCCTGTGCCCTCTTTGGTAACTCAGAAATTTGTTTTTTAACTAATTGACAGATTCACATATCTGGTCGCATCTTTTCTATCTGTTTTCTCCTCATTGAACAGTTCGGGAGTCGGGAGGAGCTATCTGTGCTTCTTCAGGACATCTGTTGTTTGTTTTTATAGCTGACTTTGGAATGCCATCCTTGCAATGGCTTCTGATGGGAAACGACCATATGCAGTGCTTCATGAACTGATGTCGTGGAAGAAAGGAGCTTTCCTTATAAGAGAATCCCCAAGTGACCAAAGCTTCACCCTTTACATGTCAACACTTTCAAAATGATTAACCATTTTGGGGGAGATCTTTATAAATTTCATCTATTTGAATATTTTCCTGGCTTTCTTACACAGAGAGTATCCTGAGGAGACTGGAACTTTTTCTTTATAGGCCACAGTCAGGATTATCCATGTCAATAATTACTCTTTCCTGTGAAGGGGTGGGTGTCTTGGGAATTTGCCACCATTCCAGATGGTCTCATCTCATCTCCTTTTGGTATTTTTTCTGGTCCCTTCCATGCTTCTAGAGGCCAGCTGCCCTGGTTGACAATATGTGTGCCTCTAGAACTTCTCTCACATTTCAAGGTTTTACTGTTAATTTGCTATAGGCTGATAATCAGATCACCAAGCTTAAGAGTAAATAGGGTGATTGAAGTCTCACCTGTGAGTAAATTGAATGTGTCTTAGTGTGTTGAACTTGGAACATCTAAGATGGGCTTCTAGATAATTGTGGTGCTACTGTGTGTAGAAATCTCCTTGTGAATTTTGGCACTGGCAAAATAAAGCTTGTGAAGAATTTGACATCAGTATCAGGAAGGATCTAATTCTTTAGAATGTTAACCTCAATTCTTTTTAGTAAAGATGGTGCTTAGAACTCTCATTTCTTTACTGATACCCTTTTTAACATCTTGATATATAACAGAATTTTATACAAGCTCTTTGGATCTTATCTGTTTAACATTAACATTAGCCAAAGTACTAGTACTTTTGAAATTTCTTTTGTGTTCTTTTTAATGGTGGGTCCTCAAATGTTTCTTCTGCTTTTATAATTTAGCCTCCTGCCATCTTTAACTTCAATGTGGCTGGATGTAAGCAGAAAATAGTGAGAGCATCACATAAGGCACCAAATTTGGAGAAACCCCACAATGGGTAAAAAGTCATATTCCTTAATGCCATGTGGAAGTCAGCTGAGTCTGGGAGAAGGAGGGTGAAAATTAGAACTTTTAAAGTCATATGTTTCCCTCAGCCTGAATGGTCTGTGAAAGTAAGTTTTACCAAATTGCCAGGCCATCTGTTTTGGTTCTTCAGTGTTTGATTGAAATTAAAAAGTAATTAGACTTGCCTTGAATTAAGTTGGGAAAGTAAAATCACTTATCAGATAGACTTATTATAATATAGCACTTTAAAATAATATAAAAAATTAAAGCTATTTTTTAGTTTATTCATTACAAATGAAACATTCTGTATTATTCTGGCCTGCTGAGAATTTCTCAAGTTTGTACTTCTGTGGGTAGATAGGAAGCCAGAACAAATATGTATATTAGAAAACTTTTATTTTTATAAATCAATGAGAAAATCAAAAGCTGATCGAATTAATAGACTAAAAATTAAGATCACTTTGAACGTCAGTATCTTGTAAGTTATTTGAGGCTTTTTCACCTGAGAGGCCCGACAGTAAATGGAAATGGGCTAGTAATGCAGTATTTCCCTTGTGCTACCCTGGAGCTTCTTGTTCTGAAATTGCTTTCTCTGGCCAGGCTCCATGTGTGGAATGAGAGGATCATTTTGTTTTGGGGGAATCAGCTTGTGGCTGTGAAGACGTCTAAGGTTATAATTTCTGCATCATAAATGTGAGACCAAAGAAGTGACAACTTTTGAAATGTTCATGTGTTGTCTGGAAATAGTTAAGACTTTATCCCAGGAAGGAAGTCTTCCTGACTTATGAGGATAATTCATATTGGAACCCCAAAACTGAGGCCAAACTACTTTGTATAAGCATTGAGTGTAAAGTTAGTAAGTTTAGATTAGACCCTCATCTTGAAAAATGAGATTAAACTTTATGAAAATAAGTTTTTAAAATCTCACATTCAACAAAATATAGATATCAATTGCAACTACTTACTAGTTTTTAGAAGGAGCACAGAATGAATCTCAAATATCAGTTTTCATTTGGGCATGATTTTTCTGATAAAATTGACAGCTGGCATGATGGAGATGTCTCTGTGCTTGTCCTTTGAACTGTCATCTTTAACAAAAAGTCATTTTTCTAAAAATACACTGGAAGGCTTCTTCAGTTTTCTAGCAGCCTGTTTTAATCCATTGTTATTAAAATAATTCTCTTTTGAAATTCCCATTCTTGCCATTATCCTTGTATACTATTTCTTCAATTGTTAAACATCCCAGCTCTGCTAGATTCCCAGTAGATGGCTCTGCCTGTTACTCAGCATTTCCCCACCTCACCTGCATGGAATGGGTGCTGTGTTCCAGACATAGTGTTGGGAGCTGGGGTGATGTGGGCTTCCCCTTCCAGCCATACGGCAGGAGCAGGAGGAGGAGGCAGATGCTTGAAGGGTTGCAATGCCAAACATGTTTAAGAAAGGTGCAAAGAATGAAAATTTCCATCCAGTGTTGGGGAACTCCAAAGGCTTCTTATAGGAAGTGACATTTGAAAGGGGGCAGATTTCAAGAGATGGAGTGGGATGAGATAGCAAGACAGGGCACTGTATAAGCAAAAGCTCAAGAGTACAAACATGTAGGATGAGTCCAGAGGACAGTGGGCTGTGCAGGTTGGCTGGGGTGTAGGAGAGGCGGGGAGGATCAGAACGAATTCAGATGAAGGATAAGCTAGGCTTCTCCTTCTTGCAGGGCTTTACACACCAGCATGAGTTCCGTTAGGTAGAGGAGACTTATTGACTGCCCTTCAGGCACTGTATATACAGTCATTTGTAAGGCAGACACTGTGCTGGTCCTTATGGGAAACAGACATTAAACAGAGTGTGTGTAATTAAATAATTTCAATCATTAACTTTGCCTTAGAGCATTTAACAGAGTTACTTAACCTAGTCATGAGGGGGCGAGGAAGCTTTCTCTGGGTCAGTAGTGTTTAAGCTGAGACTTGAAGGGGAGGTTACAGATGCACTGGAGGTAAAAAGAATAGCTTTATATAGACTAGAGGCAGCAGAGAGCCAGGTCCATTCTAGGAACCAAGGAAAGTCTAGAGCTGCACTATCTAGGGTGGTACCCACTAGTCACCTGTGAATCTTGAGCACTTGAAATGTGGCTAATGCAACTGAGAAACTGTATCAGTTAGCCACATGTGGCTAGTGGCTACCATATTGGACAGCATAGGTCTAGAATATTTATAGCAGAGCAGACAAAAGAGGGAGAGCTTTTTATGAGGCTGAAGAGGAGGAGGGTCAGAGAGATTTTATGAGATTTGGTAGGGCATGATGAGCAGTTAGTACTTTATTCTAGAGTTTTAGGAAACCAGTGAAGGGTTTTGTATAACTTGAAATTTGATTTATTTTCACTTTATCTAAAATATTTACCAAAGTTAATATTGGGGTGGTTTTCTGAGGGTCTCCCACAACATTCTTCTAGAACTTGCTTTTCCCAATCACAGACCAAAGGACTTTGGGAGCAAATTTGCTTTCTCTCTGGAAAAGCCTGAGAGATGCTACTAGGAAGGTGGGATGAGAATTGGCATGAGGTAGTGTGTGTGGAAGTTAAGACTCTGTGGTGGCAATCAATCCAAGCTAGCCTGGTTAAAAAAGGAGCCTTTACTGAAAGGACACAGGGCTGCTTGTGGAATCTAAATGCAGAATATACCTGACCCAGAGGAAGGGGCTGGAGGAGGGAATCTGAGGGCTGTCAGGATATCCAGGCTGTCCTCTGAGCACAGGTGTCACCTACCTTTTCTACAACTCAACCTTGTGATAAAATCAGCTGCCTCATAGCTCTTGAATTTACCCATTATAGGTCCAATTGGAATGTGGGAGAGGCCCAGCTTGGGTCAGTAGTCATCATTTCTCCAGTTAGGCCTGGCCTACTGGGAGGGCCCACATGGAACAAACATGGCTGCTGGGCCCCCTTCCCATGACCCCTTAGGGCTGGGGTTCTGCCCAGTTATTGGCAGAGCAGTGTTTGTATAGTGTGTAGTGTAGTGTAATATAGTGTAATATCATATAGTATAATATAATACATACATACTTTAAATATAATATCCTAGGTAGTATCTGGGATAGTATATAAAAAATTACTCCAAAACTCAAGTTCTTTCCCCTATATCCATCGTATCTCAGGTGGCTCTGGTCTGATGTTTATTATAAGGAAACTTGTTTGGTTCTGCCCTCTGTTTTTCATAATACCAGCTATTTATACATGAGAAAGGGAGGGTAAACCTAATTTATGTGATACCTATGAGATATAGTTTATTTGGGGGAGGGGACTGATCTGTAGGAGTACAGGGATCAGCAACATACATCATCTCAGAATTAAAATTCACAGAGTGTGAAAGATTGCATTTGAGATGATCATGATTCATAGAGTAAAACATAGTTGTAAGGTCCTAAACAGCTACTCAGTAGATAAGATACGATTTTCATGTTCTAAAGACTTTGGTAAATATTGTGGATAAAGTGAAAATAAATCAAATTTCAAGTTGTACAAAATGGAGTTTCTGGTGCTTTCTGTGATATATTCTGCATCTCCTTTGGAGATCATCGAACCAAGAGACAATACAAAGGTATGTTGATAAGGGGTCAAAAAACTGTGACCCACAGGCCAAACCCAGCTGGCCACCTGTTTTAGTAGATAAAGTTTTATTGGAGCACAGGCCCATTTGTTTATGTGTGGTCTATGGCTGCTTTCAGACTACAATGGGAGGGTTGAAGAGTTGTGACAGAGAACTTATGGCCGGCAAAACTGAAAATATTTGCTATTTGTCCCTTTACAGAAAAAGTTTGCTGACCTCTGTTGTAGACACCTGAGGTGGTGGGCTTTAAAGGTGCACTGAGGGGTCCTAGAGTTCTGTGGGTAGGCTGAGATCTGCCATAGTTTGCTGGTTTAAATCTATTTTGTAGCCTATAAGAGGCCATGTTCTTTTAATCCAATTTTGTAGGGGCAGACCTATTGTGGGTGGAACCTTTTGATTCCATGGAGATGTGACCCAGCCCCATTCAGGGTGGGTCTTGATCCTTTATGGGAGTCCTTTAAGAGAGCTCATAGAGAAAGAGTGCTCAGAGAAGCTGAGAGAGACAGTTTGGAGAAAGCTAAGATATGTAATCCAGAGTTCGCCCCTCAGAGAAGCTAAGAGAGAAGCTAAGACAGAAGCCTAGAGACATTTTGGAGAAAGCCATGGAAAACAAGCTAAACCTGGGAGAGGACCAGCAGACTCCAGCCATGTGCCTTCCCATGTGACAGAGGAACCCCAGATGCCATCGCCTTTCTTCAGAGAAGGTATCATCCTCTGGATGCCTTAATTGGGGCATTTTCATGGTCTAAGAACTGTAAATTTGTGAACTAATAAACCCCTGTTGTAAAAGCCAATCCATTTCTGGTATATTGCATTTTGGCAGCTTTAGCAAACTGGAACGCATGGGTTGAGAAACCCGAGCATCTGACTCCCTACACCCTTTTCATCCACAGTAGTTTTGCTGCCCTTTTTGCTCTATCAGGCTTCTGTGTATAACTTGATATGAACTTGTTCTCTGTGCTGCAATAGGATTTAAAAAGAAAAATGCCTAGAATTGATGATGGGGGTAAAGTTCATACTCACAAGGCAATGACTAAAAAGTAAAATGTGCCAAATTCTCTTTTTAGGTTCAGGTTCTTCAAGCATCAGTGCATTAATTTGACCTTGAACCTGATGACTTATTACTTGGCTAATTTCCTCAAGTGCTTCTATTTCTGTAGCTTAAATCAAAGTCCAATTCTGAGCTGTAAGAGTTACTCTGTGGGAAATGCAACCTTGGGGTTTGGAGATAAGGATGAGTCTCATTCTTAACTAAGTTGCCTGAAGTTCAGGTGGTGCTCAAGCTTGGCATGACTGATGAAAATTTTAAGCCACTATGCATCATGTCATCTAGAAGAGAAAATTAGTAAGAGGGTGTGGTGGGTAACACTTGCTCTATACCAGATAATATATGTGTGTGTGTGTGTGTTTACACACACACGTATATAATCTCATTTAATCCTCATAGTGATCCTTGTGAGACGGATACTACTTCCCCCATTTTACAGATATGGAAATTGATTAATTAAGCATTTTTAAAGTTCTCACAGCCAGTTAGTACTTAAGTACATTAACTTAATGTTTTTCTTCCACACCAGGCTGCTTACCCTTAAAAAATAATTTCCTGGAAAGTAAATCTCTAGCTACAAAGAAAGAGAAGATAAATTGTGGCATTTTCCTGGAAAACTGGAGCAAACTCTGCATATTAAAAAGAGAAAATATATCTGTCTCTGTTACCTAGATATTGGAGTAATTCTCATTGGGAGCTATTAACCTCAAAGCCACAGTCAGCCCATATTAATTTAATTTTGTGACCAACCAATTGAGTACTGACTGTATTTCAGGTTGCTTTGAATCACCTATTGGGTGTTAGTGTGTAGTAGGATAATGGTTTTGAAATGTTAAGCAATGTGATTTTCATTTGTGGTAGGTACTTGTTTCTAGTTGATCTCCAGTTCTCTTCCTGGAGATTCAATGCATTCATTCTTTCCAGAGAAGGAGTAACTGCCCACTTGTGAGACTCCAAATAGAGTTAAACATTTGCAGTAGTGTGAACACCAAGGTGTGTTCAATTTCCAAGGACCAGCCTTGTGGAAAGAGAGGGAAGGGTATTTTGGCCTTGAGAATAAGATCCAGGCTGGGAGAACTGTGCTTGCAGTTTATTTTTAAGCCATCACGTCTCAAACAGTAACACATTTACCTGGGGATCTTGTCAAATGCAGTTTCTGATTCATCAGGTCTGGAGTAGGACCTGAGATTCTGCAGCACTTAGAAACTCCCAGGTGATGTTGATGCTGCTAGAATGCAGACCACCCTTAGTGTGGCAAGGTTGTAAGTTGCAAAGCAGAGAATGCCTAATGGCAGGACAGCAGCTTTCCCACCCAAAAGGAAGAAAGAGTTCAACCCGCAGGCAGAAAAAGGCGCATCGATGGGGATGTGATTGCTGTTGGAAAGCAAGTGAATACCTGGGAAGAGATCCAAGAATCTGGAAATCTCCCAGGATACTTCAGGAGGAATGCAGCACGGTGGGGACCTGAGCTTGCTTCCCAGGGGTGACTGAACGACGCATATCCAGCAAGCCTCTTGGGTGGTGAAGTGGCAGTGACTGAGGACAGCCTCAGAGGACCCCAAGCTCCAGGGTGCTGTGGGGAAAGCGGCCGAGAGGTGCTGAGCTCCTGAGGGAGAGCTGTGACAGGTGCTGGGAGGGTCAGCGGGCTGCAGAGGCCTGGGATGGGGACAAGGAGGACTCGGGGTGTGAGGACCTTATCAGAGGCCTTGAAGGGACCACAGAAGTTAATGTGAGAGGTCAGCACCCAAATCTGGGTGGCACCAGCTATTCTGACACTACTACAGAGGATGGGTATTCTTGAGTGCTCTTTCCCAGTGCCAGGCACTTAGGGATGAATACGATCATGGGGGAAAAAAGAGAATCTTAAAAGGCTGACATTTAACTGATGGTGATAAGAGTTCTCATTGGCAAAATTAAGTCAGCTGTACCTTCATCCTCCACTAGGGGGTGGACTTGGGAATGTGTAGGATATATTGAGTTCAATTAAAAAGGTATAAATTTTATTTTTGCACATCATCTTTCAATATTCACCACAATAACTTTTGACCACAAGCAGCTAAATTAGTTATGTTTCTATTTTTCAAATTAGTGATTAAGCTACATTTTTTGAATACTTAATAGATATTGGACACCATTTCTTCATGTGTATTATCTCACTCAATTTGGGAGGTATGTACAACTATTAAATACTGTGAGGCAGGTACCATTAATATCCCATGTTTTATAAATAAGGAGACTGAGGCTCAGAGAAATTAGTTGACTTGTCCAAGGTCACATAACTGGTAAGTGAGCAAGGCTGCAGTTTAAAGTTACAAATTAGTGTCCATTTTGGATTCCCAGAACCTAGCATGAGACCTCACAAGAAATAAGAGCACAAAAACATTCGAATGAATGATCTCGCGAATGTAGTGTCAGCTGATCAGTCGGTGTTTTGGGACCTCTTTTTTGAGCAAGGCAAAGAAAGAAAAATGAATCAGGTAGACCCTGCTGTCAACGAATTCACTGTCCCTAATGTGATGTGCATTCTAACTCAGAGCAGAGCCTTTGGAAATACTTGTACATCTTGTCAGAAAATGCAGCAAAAGCAAAACAGCAAGTTTCTATAAACTTATGTTTTAGAACTGAAAAAAAATTATTTTCTAGTTTGGGGACTCTTGAAGAAAGTTGTTAACTCTTGGGCTGAGCATAGTATCAGGGGCTTTGGAACATGTGAGATGCCAAGAAAGTATTTCAGATGAGTTCATGCCTTTTAGTGTCACTTAGCAGCATCCTATCACGTTGCTGCAAACCTTGAGTGGAATGAAAGCAGATAACCTTTCAGGGCAGATGCAGTGAAATTACAGCCAGCCCTCTGTGTGCAAAGCAGTGCCAATTTCAAACTTGGACCCAGCCCATTCCCAATCTAACCTAACTGATGGTACTTATGTCTGATTTCCACTCTGCACGTGGGTCCCTGTTAATCGGATTAAAGCACCAATCCTATATGTAGATGTTAAACCTCTTGTTAACATCTTGAGCTTTGGATCCTTCTTAAGAGCTTTTCTTCACCTACCAGAAGCACAAGTCTTGTGAAAACGTATGGCTTTTGAAATTGGGGGAGCATTTGGTATTTGAATCTCATCACATATGGGGAGTGGATTCTTGATGTTAAAGTCTGAGTTCATGTGCAAACAAGTAAGCATTTCCAGAGCCTTCCAGTTACTGTGCATGTCCAACCTGGACTAAACCGAGAGTGGCTTGCTCACCTACAGTCGGCTCTTAATTAAGCCTCCCGCTCATAGTCATAGTTTGCTGTAAATTGGGAGAGCCATTTTGGGAAATAAGACTTGTCAGTGTAAATGAGTGTTAATCTTTGATTCTGTAATTACACTTCTGGAATTTATCCTTTGCGGATAGTTCTTAGTACAGGAAAAATTTTGTGTCCAAAGATATTCAGAGTAATGTCTTTCTCCCTTTTTAAATGAGAAAAGTAAAAAAATTTCCAAATATAAAGCTAGCAACAATGGAATATTATATACACATCAGAATGATTTTAAAATTTCTCTCTGGGTGGCAGGATGATAGGAGTTTTTTTTCTTTGTATCTTTCTGTAGTTTCTAATTTTTTTTTGCAATGAGCTTATAATAATTTCATAAAAGTAAAAACAGGCAATTATTAAAATTATTCTGTCTATGGAATGACATGAACAAATGTTAAATAATCAGTGGAAAAGGATGCAATATTATGTATTCAGTATATTTACAACCATACAAAATCCCTGAGCATCTGGAGAAAAAGCAAAACAGAAAGGAATACCATCAAAATATTAAAACTGGTTGGACTACAGCCATGGGTTTTTAGGTTGTCCTTTTTCTGTCTTTGGTGTTCTACATTGCAATATTTTAGGGAGTCTTCATGTTCTATTTTATAATAAGCACACCAAATTAGTTTTTAAATGTAAATGGCCCATTTTGTGTTTGGGGTCAGTATTAGAGAGAAAATCACTTCTGAATTTTCTGATAGTGATTTAATGAGGCACTAGTATTAAAAAAATACAACTGCTTGAAGGACAAGTGGTATAGAGGAAGAAAATGACTTGGTACATTGTTAAGCAAAAAGTGCCCCTGGCAGGTGGGTTAGGAAGGAAAAATTAATACTTATTGAGCAATGACTTAAAGACCAACCCCAGTAAGATACCTTCATTACTTGTGTTTACTCTTTAATCTTTATTTGATTACTGTTATCCCATTTTCAGTCTCAAGAGAAGGGAGTGGGCTGTGGAACCAGTGTTTGTGATCATAGAATTGCCTTTTAGAATTACTAGTTCTTAAGGTGCCACATGAAAAACCCTGGGAGACTTGGCGTGTGGCTGGGGCTGTCCCTCAAAGACCTGGGTTGCAGGGGGTGCTCAGCCAGCCCTGCCTGCACAGAGGGTTCACCCTGTAAGGAGTCGTGTGCCTGGCATCTTCTGTAAGTTCCTTGGGATGCCGATGAGATGCCACAATTGGATTTTCTTTTGAAATTTAAAATTTATTTCCAAATGAAAATATATTTTAGTTTTTCAGAATAATTTGTCACCATGGCCTTGGAAGCTGCTTTTGTAATTCCAGTTTACCATCCTACGTAGTATTTGCTGTACGTAGAGTAGAGGAGGTGTGGAAGGCATACCCTTCTTAGATCTTATTGGTTGAGACTATAATTCTTTGATTTTTGATTTCCATAATTGCTACCAGCTATTGTTGTCCTTCAGTCTCATGCCCAAGTGGGGCATGTATGGGAGGCATCAGAATTAACTTTCACACACTGTTAAACAGTTTCTCTAAAAATATATAAATATAATAAAAAATTTATGAAGACAAACTACCACCCATGTCGATATATAACATTAAGATCCATTTATCGCCAGATTAAAAAATAACAACCGTCAAAACTTGGAGGGCAAGTATTAAGTTTTAAAATCAGTGTTTAATTTAACTGCAAAACGATGTCTTTCCTCCAGACCTCCCACAATTGTATTTCAAGAATAGAGGAGAGGGGAGGGCCCATTAGGTACCTCCCACTTCCACCCAATCCTCAGGTTACCTCACTTAACAAACACAGCCCTGCCAGGGGCTCGTGCAGCCATAGGCGGTCTTGGGAGCCAGGAAAAGTTACTTAAATTGCTGGAGCCCTCTTGTGTAAAATGTGCAGTGGGATTAGAGGCTCACTTCCCAAACATTGTTTTGAGAAACTCCAGCGCCCCGTGTGGAGTTCAGAGGCATGCACAAGTAAAGAGTTCCCCTGATCCAATATACGTGAGAAATGCCACATCAGCTTTTGGAGATTCCCAGTGTGGGTTAGCATATTCAAGGTTGTGAGATGTCCTGTAGTAAAGGCATATTTTCCACGCTGTTTCACCCAGCATGTCCTAAAGTATTTGATGACAGAATCCTGTCAGTGAGGAATATATTTAGGGAAACACTGAACTCAGTTTCTTATAAGCTCCCAGATTTGGGGGTTTTAAGCATGCTCTCCAAATGTTGTCACCCCCTTTTCCCACTAGATGGCACCATTGAATGAGATTTACTTTCACATTTTGCCTGGTTTCTCTTTGAGTATTTTTAGACATTGCTTTTCCCATGCACCAGGAGAGTGCAGGTCAGTTAGCAAATTGATTTTAAGGCCATTGTGGCAACATTTTACAAGTCATTTAAAATAAAATGGCTGTGTCAACTAGAGGGATAAATGCCGAGCCAAGACTGAAATAATAGATGAAATTTTCTCAACAGAGCGAACATTTTTCTTTTTAAACACTATTTGAACAAGACTGATATGTCTTACATTTTTACTTTTTAAATCTGACTTTAGTCAAAATGTTAATTGGACTTTGGGTTATTCTGTTGATCAATGTGAAACATTGAATTGCTAGACTGTTGGGGAATCTGGTGGCTGCCAGAACCTTCTGTAGTTTCTATGGTGGGTAAGAAGTGTGTTCAGCCACAGTATGTGTTTAACTTTGAGAGTATTGAAAGATCGTCGAGTTAGATGGCCAAGCACCCTCAGGAGGTCACATGCTCCAGGCAGCCTGTGTTAAGGATCTTAACATTGTCTTCATGTTGTTGTAAATTTTTGATTGAACCTTTATTAAAAATAATTTGCTATTCGGCATTAAGGTATTGGTATATGGGGTTGTCAGTTTGTCTTTGTTTCACTGGGTCTCACTGCTGTTAGCTCAAGCGCTCCGCAAACCCTCCCTGCCTAGACTCCATGGAATTTCACACGTCGGTTTAAGCATGCCCAGGAGTTTTGGAAAATGAAGGCAACTTTACTTAGGAATAGGCATGCTTCGAGTTTGTTCAACCGAAGGATGTTTACCTATTAGAAATGTGTGCCCTTTTTAATGATGGAAAGGGAGCTTTTAAAAATATAATGAAGAGGCTTCCCCGAACTGCTTCCTGAATTTCCTGAAATATGAATGGGCGGGGAGAAGCCAAACTTGCCACTGGAGCCCCATCCTGCCCGTTTGATGCTCACCTTTTGAAGGTGAAATCTTTTTAAGGCCTCTTAGATCTTATTCCAGTAAAAGGTTCTTTCTGAACCCCGGCACCCCAAGGGCATTAAAATGCTCAGACTTCCTAAAGAGAGATAAACTGTCTGAATTTTGATTAGCATGAATATCAGATCCACTGCTACCTCTTGCTTTGTGTTGTGCCTTTTCCCTTAGCTTTTTCCTCCATAATGTTCAGCCCAGTGTGGGCCCTTACTTTTTAGTTTATCTTTGGTCCTTAGATTTTTAGGGAGGTAAGGTGGAAAACCATTTGTGTTTTGCACTCTTAAGATTATCCGTTTGAGAAATTTGATGCAGATTTTGTGAGTGTGGTTTATAATGGAAATGCCAGATAAAATGGATAATAATAATAGATAATACTTATTGAGCGCTTTTATTGTTCCAGGCACTCTGCCAAGCACTTTTCATGTATTAGCTCATTTAATCCGCACAGCAGCCCTCAGGGGATAGAAGCTATTATTATGACATTTTCAGATGAAGAAACTGAGAGTTAGAAAGGTTAAATAACTTCGCTAATGTCACACAGCCTGTAAGCAGCTCAGCCAGGACAGGAGACCAGGCTTTACCACCATGTGAATGATATGAAATGTTTGTGTCCTAAATATTTCGAAGAACACGCATGTGAATCCTTGTAAGGTTGAGGCAGGCTAGACGGACTGGCCACAGAGTAGCAAGAAATCCACTGATAATGAACCCAACTGCCAATTTTGCTTTCAGCTCTAGACACCAAGATTTCTTGGCCTGATGGCTTCATATTCAAATATGTTTGGCCATGTTTCCAAAAACACTGAGTTACTATACTTTGCATTAACAGTGCTTGGCTTTGTCTTTTATGCAGAAAGCCCCTCCAGGCCTCTGTAATGTGCTAAAAAAGATCTTGTCTAAAACTCATGAAAATAAATAACATAAAACTGTTCTGAATAAATTTAAGTGAACAGAACCCTTTTCTGTGTACACGTATTGCATACATACAGTTGTGTGTGCCTGTGAACACATGTTCTGTCACTGGGCTTAGGACCAATATCCTCAGTAGTGGAGGGCATCTCAGAATTTCCATTATAAATTATTTTAGGGCTATATAACTAATACTGTAAAAAATCCAGCCCCACCTGGAATTTACTTTATTGTGTTTGCAGAATTAGTTATTGCAAGAAAGCAGGTAGATGTGAACATAGCTTTGCCTTAGCTGTTGGAGGTGGTGTGAATATTTGTGTGATTGTTGGCAAGAATGCAAGGGCTTCAGAAGTAGATCAGGGACCTCAAAGATTCAAGGGGCAAAGAGCACCCCATCCGTTGGATTGTAGATGCCTGAAGGTAAATGCAAGGTTTGATCATTAACTCGAACATTGATTACAAATGGGGAGTCCACATAGCATATCATTGTATTCCTGTAGAGGAATCCCATTTTTTTTTTTTTTTTAGAAATTAATTGATAGAAATGGAAACACTATTAGATGGAGGCACATAGATTTATCTTTGCTGTCAAGAACAAGTCCCAGCTCAAAAGTCACCGCTTCTGGAAGGCCTGAGATAACTGCTAAAGTTTAGTGGGGACTTACTGTGTTTCAGGCAGTGCACTAGGCTCTTCACGTGGGTTTTTCTCATTTACTCCACTGAATACCTCCATTTTACAGTTGAAGAAGCCCAAGGTCAGAGTAAGGAAGTAACTCAAGGTCACAGAACTGGTAGAAGAGCTGATTGACCCTGGGGTAGGAGAATCAGAGCCTGCACCACTGTGCACCCAGTTGCTTATTCCTATGTTGCACGGACATTACTGGGAACAAATGTGGTCTCAGCCCTGGGCTCATTAGAACTTTCAGGGCATAGAAGAGCAGATATTCATGTTCTGTTCAAGACTAATTAAATTGGGATTGGTAGAACCGAAGCCCAGGTGATTATACTGTGCAGAGAAGGCTGAGAACCTCTGCTTTACTCCTAATCAGCTTCAGTGGTTGTGGGATCAGTTGCTTCTCTACTGAAAGCTTAACTCAAAACTCACTACTTAAAATTTACACCAGTTTATGTAGATCTGGGCAAAGGTTTATCTTTGCAGAGGATTGCAATTAATAGATTAGAGAGCACAAACAGCTTTCAAACCTAATAGAAAAAAGTGCTCATTATAAACAAAGTGAGAGATGAATTTCAGGTCATTCTTCAATCCATTAAATAGATTTCTTAAGTATTCTTAACTTTATTTTCCTGATTGGTCCCTTGCTTTTAAAAAAATTGTTTTTAAGAAAGATATTCTGTAATTCAAACTTTTGATGCCGTCAACTTGGGCTCTCCCCTCCTTGGGTTGAAATTCATGCTTGCTCTGTGATGTACTGTGTAAGTCTTCGTAATGTCCTTTTGTGATTGGGTGCTTTGCCTGACCCATGAGAGTTTATGTTTCTTAAAGGCAAGGATCTCATATCTTATTTTTTTTTAGTACGCATGCCATTTGGTGCTCTGCGCCTTGCAGAGGTTTGGTGAATGCATGCTTTTGAAGAAGGCGGTACCTACCTGAGCAAAATAAAACTTCAGTTGAGGAAAATACAGAGCTCACCTGCAGCCGGCAGGCACTCGGCGGCTGGTCATATGCATGCAGATTGAGCAGGACCCTCGTCCATGGAACTGGTTCATCCCCAAGCCAAAATCAGTTGTTAAATAGTTGAATTTTACCCGTGGGGTGATGCAAGAGCTCCTGCAGTGCGGTTGATGTGCTTAAATGATGGCTCTAGGTAACAAAGTAGGGGAGATTCAGAGGCTGTACCTGGTCTACTGCTGTCAATTGTACATTTCCAGAAAGGCAAAAAGGCACAGTAGTTAAGAGCTAAGGCTCCTAAATCAGTGGACTCAGTGTCAAAAAGTGGTTTCACCACTCACAGTGTGGCCTTAGACAAGGCATTTACCTCTGGGTATTTCCTCATTTTTGTAATGGGGAATTGAGAAGATTAAGCAAGTAAATTTACATAATATGATTAGAATAGTGGATGACCAATTTTAAATCTCAATATGTTAACTTTTACTTAAATGGTATTTTTATAAAGTGAAGCTATTATATTTAGAGCAGTGGTTGTCAACAGGAGGCAATTCTGACCCTCAGGGGATGTATGGCAATGACTGGAACATTTTGGTTTGTCACGACTTGATATGTGTGTGTGCTACTGGCATGTCTAATGGGTAGAGCCATGAATGCTACTTAACATCCTATAATGCACAGGACAGCCCCTCACAACAAAGAATTATACGGCCCCCAATGTCAGTGTTGCTGAAGTTGAGAAAACTTGGTTCAGAGCCTAATAAGCACACAAAGGTGAATATAAATTAGCCAAGAAAGGTTGAAATAATTAAATTACCCCATTGTGTTAGGGGAAGGCAATTCATGGAGATAAGTATTTCATTTAGGAATCTGGGGAAAAAAAGACTTACCTTGATGATTAGGGAAGAAGTATCACTCAGAAAAGATGAGGAAAGTTTTCTTTTAGGAAAATAGCTCACCTTAGGGCATGTGTGTTAGTGGAATAAGTTTGAGAAAGCCATGGGGCCACTATTTGGGGATTAAGCTGCTAAAAGATATGTTCCTCTTGCCACTTCTTTATAAAGAAGCATTCACTGAAGGAACTTTTGTTGCTTTTTCAATAAAACTAAAGGAGTGTATAGATTAACACATGTACACTCATACACGCAAATATAAGTCCGGCAGACCATGTAGAGCCTGAAGTTTGGCTCATTTGGAAGTACTGTCCACAGCCAGCGGTACCCGGCTGCTGTACTGATGTATACTAGGCCCCTTCTGTATTTCTCAAAATGATCAAGTTCGAACACTTGAGAAAAAGTGGTGTGCAATTTCCAAAGTTAAATTCACATTTTGCTCTGTACTTTGCTGTAAATGCTGTTGGCTCTGAAGAACAGGGTTAGACAAATGTTCTATGGTCTAAAATGTGAGTGGAGCTTGTATGGTAAACATCTTTTTTTTAGAATAGAATTCAGCCTCCTTGTTCCACATTCAAAGAATTTCACATTTAGGTCCTAACCTACCAGTCACACCTCATCTCCCACAATATTCCTCACCCACGCAATGCTCTCTTCACATCAGAATGATGACCATATGAAGTCACCTTTAGAGGCTGGGAGCCTGTCTTGCTCCCAGATACATCACCTGGCACAGAGTAGAAACTTGATAAACATTTGAAGAATAACTAACTATAATAGCTTCTCTTATGGAGCATGTATGGATGCTCCAGGCACTGGACCTCCCTATCTTTGTGCCTTTATTCTTTCCTCACCCTGAAAGTTTTCTTATGGAAAATTACCTTCTCTGAAAGCCTCCTTCACAAAGTCTTCTCTTATTTCCTCCCCATCCTCTTGTCCCTTCCAAATTAGTCCCTCCTTCTTTGGGGCCCCAAGGTCTGTGTGCATTCTTCTACCTTTGCCTTTTGTTGAGAGCTGGTTGCAACCGTCCCCACTGTAGACAGCTTTAAGAAAGAAGCCATCACTGTTCACCCCCTTTCTCTGCCTCAGGGCCTTTGCATGTAGTAACTACTACGTGGGTCTTTGTCATTAACTTGAGGCCCTGTTTGTTATTGTGCTACTTACTAGGCATTTACTTTGAAATGAATTTAAGGATATTTAGTCTGAGTAGACTCTTAGCTCCTTGAGGTTGGGGACTGTGTCTAATTTCACTTGGTAGCTGTATCAGTTTGAATGTATTATGTCCCCCCAAATGCCATTATCTTTGATGTAATCTTGTGTGGGCTGACCTATCAGTGTTAATTAGATTGTAATTCTTTGAATGTTTCCATGGAGATGCGCCCCACCCAACTGTGGGTGATGACTCTGATTGAATAATTTCCATGAAGGTGTTGGCCTGCCCATTGGGTGGGTCTGAATTAAATTACTGGAACACTATGTAAGATCAGACAGAAGGAGCGAGCTTGCTACAGCCAAGAGGGACACTTTGAAGAACGCACTGAAACTGAGAGAGGAGCTTCAGCTTACAGAGACATTTTGGAGATGGCCTTTGAAAGCAGACTTCTGCTCTGGAGAAGCTAAGAGAGGATAAACGACCCAAGGGCAGCAAAGAGTGACATTTTTGAGGAGCTGAAGCCTAGAGAGGAACATCCTGGGGGATAGCCATTTTGAAACCAGAACTTGGAGCAGACACTGGCCACATGCCTTCCCAGCTAACAGAGGTTTTCCAGACACCATTGGCCATCCTCCCGTGAAAGTACTCATTTGTTGATGACTTACCTTGGACACTTTATGGTCTTAAGACTGTAACTGTGCAACCAAATAAACCCCCTTTATAAAAGCTGGTCCATTTCTGATGTTTTGCATTCCAGCAGCATTAGCAAACTAGAACAGTAGCCTCTTAGCTAGAGTAGCACAGAAAGTTTGCCCAACAGAATACTGGAAAATGATTTGTGCTTTAAAATTACTCTTAGATTCTTAACATTTCTTTGTTATAGTTTTTGTATGGTATTAAAAGGCAATTGATGGTCCTCAAGACTTCAGTCCAATGAACTTTATCAGGGAGATAGATGGGGTCCTATCTGTATTAGTCACACAGCTAGTATTGCACTGATTTATATACTAAATCTCAACTTGTAAAAAGAGGGATAAGATGGAGGGCAAAGAACTTCCTTTGGAAATGAAAATTAGCCTGAATAAGGCAAGTGTGAAAAGGTATATGAGTCAGCTTGATTTAGAGATATGCTCCTCTTTTTAGATTACTAAAATCTGGCAATAAGTACATATTTACTCTTTTTCCCTCTGTGCCAGCTGCTACTGGGAGATTATAATGCTAGTTTCCAGTGACGGCCCTGCCTTCTAGGGCCTTATGCTCTAGTGCATGCCTCGGCAAACTTTTTCTTAAAGGGCCAGATGATAAACATTTTAGCATTTGTGGCCATATGGTCTCTCTTGCAACTCTAGGGCTCCGGTGTTAGAGTGTGAAAGCAGCCATAGGCAATAAGTAATTCAATGGGAGTGGCTGTGTTCCAGGAAAACCTTATTTACAAAACTAGTGGCTGGATTTGGCCCGTGGGCCATAGTTTATTGATCCAGTTCTGGACTAGGAATCAGTGTGCGTATGTGTGTATGTGTATGCCTATAAAACTAGTGTTGGAGTGTGTTTTGCTGTGAACATTGTAGGAAGTCTGAGGGGAGTGAGAAAGCTGGGCCAGAATAGTAGGGAAAAAAGTCAATAAAGGAGGGATGATCTATGTGTCTCTGTGATCGCATTCCACTTTTCCATCAAGAAAATAGTTTGTAAAGCCATTCGTTATTCGTTTAATCCACAAGTATTTGCTAAGTAGTCAATATACACAAATATTCTTTCTAGGTTTTTGAAGTTGAATAGCTGGATGTGTTTTCCATATTCTAATGACTTATTTTACACATTTTAACAGCTTTGAAATTGGGATGCATCTCTCAGATGTTATTACAAGATTTTCCTTTCTCTGCAGGTATCAATTGTTGGTGCCTCTTACATTTGATGGTGGCTTAGATTCAGAAGAACTAGGGTAGGTGCTTTATTGCTGCCTGATATCTTTCTAGAACAGGGTATTTACTTTAGATATTTTAGTTTTTTACATTTACTCAGCAACTTACTAGACACAAAGATCCTGAGAACATTTTTAAATAAAGATTGCATTTTTTTTAAAACTAATACTTTAAATCCTGAAAGAGATTAGTTACTTTACACGTCTCAGTTAATATACTCTTAAATAAACTTCTCATGTCTAGCACGACTTTACGTGTGCTCTTTGATGATTTTGGCTTGTTTCACAGATTCCTTCATAAAGGTAGAATATGGACTGAAATTTCAGAAATACCATACTCTGTGGCTCAGAGAGGAACCTGCTTGTCATCCTCCATGCCCATTACCTATAACTTCCCTTTGTTGAAAGCACGGGATTTGAGAACAGGTGTTGGAATGTGTGTTTACTCCCAACTTATCTCATTTTTATTTCATTGCTCTTGGATTTCCTAAAACTATGAAGTTCTTTATGCATGACTGGCCTAATTAGGTGAGTTTGGGAAGGTTTGGAAAAGGTTTAACGTTCTCCCATTTTCCTGTCTGCATAAATCAATTAAAATGAAATATGAAGAAACTCAGACTCGAATCATATGTAACTCTAGATTTCATTGGTGTATGTTTGTTTTCTACATTCAGGGTGGGGTTTCCACTATCTGTATTTATGATTTATGGTAGTCAGAGATACATTTCAGCCAGTTCAGTGATATGCAAGAGTGCGACATAATACAGAAATGTTATTTATGCCTCTAAACAGAATGGGAAAGTTGTTTCTTATACTATGCTTATAGTAGAAGCAGCATGTATAGTAAGGACATCTGTCTTTGTAGTTAGTGCAAAAAAAAAAAAAAAGAATCAGAAAAATTAAAAACTCAGGTATTTCACAACTGACATCTCTCAATCTTTTAAAGTTAATGCTCCTAAGTAATAATAGTAAATATTCCTCAGTGTTTGTAGTCTTTGGCAGTTTTTTGCATGCTTTTGTTTATTTGTTGTCTTTAAAGTTTTTTTTTTTTTTTGGATGCTTAATCTTGAAGTAATCCCTACTTAGTTTTCCCCCTTGTGTATTTTGAAAATATCTTCAGTGTAAGACGTTGGTTATATATTAATGGCCAGTTGATCATTAGAGAGCAATAGACTGTGATTCTTATAACACATGGAGGATTTTACAGTGTGGTATTTGTGGTATTTTTGTATGTGTGGATCCCTAAGTATTTTCAAACCATAGTTTTACTTAATGACATTCTTTTTATAGGGCATGCAACCTGAGAGGTAGGAAAGGGTGAGCCAGAAGTTGCAAATCACTTAGAGGTTTCTTTTTGAAATAACTCTGAAATAAGAAATTTTATTATTTTTTTTGTTTCTGGCATCTTGAATTGCAATTTTTACTTCACTTTATCTAAAGGTACTTAAATGAAAATGTAACAACTCTTTTTGGAGCAGGTTCAAACTGTAGAACTATTTAATCCAGTCCCACCATTTTAGATATGGAGCTAGAGGTGGGTATGCCCCCAACATTTGCAGGGCCAGGGCAAGTGCTAGTGGGGACCTACAGACCAGAAGTCTAAACGTGTCAAGCGCAGTCTGCTTGACTTCCTTACTGGGGCCTTGCCGCCCATTGCCCAGGTGGTAGCCTGGATGTGCTGGAGCAGCGCAGGTGGGAGCTAGACTTGGGCCCAGGACTCCTGGGCTGTGACTTGACCTCCCCCAATCCAGAATGGGGATGATCTGCTCATGCTCTCCTGGTGAGCTGATCAGGCAGGTTCTCCTCCTTGGGACCCCACTTATCTGGCTCAGGGCTTCCGGGGGTTCTAAGCACCTCCTAGACATAACCTCTGAGCAAAGGAAGGCAGGAGCAGATTTACCTGGGGAGCCCGATGTAGCTAGACACCTTTTTAACCCCTAGTTTCCAAGGGGAGAGGCTGTGGTTTTTCTCCTTTCCCCATTCTCTCATGCCTCTCAGTCCAGCCTTCTTTGGCTTGGGGGCCAAGTTCAGCTAACAGTCCCTCCCATTGGATCAGGCATTTATGGAATTAGAACCAAACTTCCTTATAAGGTTGAAAAGAAAAGAAATACATTTGGGAGTTTATCATATGTGGGGCCCCCTAGCCATGTGGACCCTAGGACAAGGACCCCTATGGCCTGGGTCTAAGAGAGGTCGAGGGGCTTGGACAATATCATACAGCTGAATAGTGGTACAGGCATAATATCTTCTACACATTTGTTCCATTTACACTGTAATTTACAAACATGCTTACTTCTGGCAAAGTACAAAAAAAAAGAGAATGGCAGAAATCATTTAAAGAGTGTATTATGCACGTTATCATTATCCCATCTTAAGTGTTTTCCTTGTTGCATATGGAATCTTTAGAATTCACATGTACATTGTGACTTCGAAAGAAAGAAAAGCTATCAAAACACTCTTCTACGAGAAGTTTTCCATTTCTTAGGGAATTCAGGTGTGTAAATCACTTCCTTCTGTCCTGTCATAGGAAAAAAACAAAAAGCAATGTGACTTCATTGTTCAGCCGAGGAGCCTGGGTTGGCATTTTCCAGAGAAGATTGCTTATCATGGAGAAAAGCTATATTCTTAAATGGATTTCTGCACGGACCTTTGAGGAACAGTTTGCAGATGTGGATGGCATTCCCAAGAAAAGATTTTTACAGTGACTGACATCCCCAAAACCTTCCCAGGAAAAGGAAAACGTGTCTTTTCTCAATTTCACGTATCCTTTCTCCCTGATCAAAAGGCAGATTTATCCGTGGTGGCACCCGAAATATAAATTTTTTAGCAAGGTTGCTTCACAGTAAAGATGAAAGTACAAGTGAGTATTCGACAGCCAACTGGCAGGAGTCGAATGTGGAGGATTTTTGATTTCTTCTTGCAGTAAACACATGTGGAGTCCAGGAAGGCTGATGCCGTCATCCTGTAGGATGGCAATCCCCACCAATGCTGGAAAAATACCAGGTTCATGAAATACAGAACATGGTGTTTAGGTACAGGCAGGTGTTTTCTGAGTCTGAGAATCAGTTGATGGAAATAAAATCTTAAATCTTGTTGGTCTCAAGGATTTGGGATAGAAGGAGTGGGCAGAGGGCTTCGGCAGGGAAGAGAGAAGTTTCGGCCTCAGTTACTGTACCAGGCTGTCCCATGGGAGGTCAGTGAAGAGCTGTATGAGAGATGGTCCCTGTAGGTTTCATGTATTTATTGGCCCTGATGTTTTAAAAATGTGTGCTGGTTGTTCATTTAACACGTTACATATTGGCTTTTAGCTGCATAGGAGCTTTTTTTTAAATGCAATTATATTTGAGATATAATCACATACTGTGATGGTTAGATTCATGTGTCAGCTTGGCCAGGTGATGGTGCCCAGGTGTCTGGTCAGCAAGCACTGGCCTAACCATTACTGCAAGGACATTGGTGGCTGCTTAATAAACCAGAAGGGTGTTTATTAAATTGTCAGTCAGTTGGCTGCAGCTGTGACTGATTACATCAATGAAGGGTGTGTCTTCCACAATGAGAGCATGCAGTCAGCTGGATTTAATCCAATCAGTTGAAGACTTTTAAGGAAGAGAGAGAGAAAGGACCTTCACTTCTTCTTCAGCTAGCCAGCGAAGCATTTCCTGAGGAGTTCATCGAACACCTTCGTCAGAGTTGCCAGTTCACTGCCTGCCCTACGGAATTTGGACTTGTGCTTCCCTACAGTTGCGTGAGACACTTTTATAAAATCTTATATTTATGGATATCTCTTGTTGATTCTGTTGCCCTAGAGAACCCTAACTAATATACATACCATACAACCATCCAAAGTGTATAATCAGTTGTTCACAGTATCATCATTTAGTTGTGCATTCATCACCATAATCAATTTTTAAACATTTTCATTACTCCAAAAAATAAAAATAAGAATAAAAATAAAAAAGAACACCCCAAACATCCCTTACCCCTCTGCCCCCCCATTATTCATTTAGTTTTTGTCCCCATTTTTTAAATGCATTTTTTATTGTGAACTTTAACATATATACATAACAGTGATAACTTTCAAAGTGCGATTTAACAAGTAGTTAGAGAGCAAATTCCCAAGAATGTCATAGATCACAGTTCCACAACTTCAGCTGCTTCCATTATTGTAAAATATAACATACATACAGAAACATGTTAACTTTCGATTTACAGCTCAACAAGCAGTTATATAGGTAATTTCAAAAATCATTATAGGTTACAGTTCCACAGTTTCAGTTCTTTTCTTATTATGAAATATAGGGTATATACAGAAAGGTAAAGACTTTCAAAGCACAATTCACGAGTAGGTATAGAGTAAATTTCAAAGAATGTGATAGGTTATAGTTCCACCATGTCATTTACCTCCTTCCAGCTATTCCAACACCCCAGCATCTAAAAATATATATATTTATATATAATTTCAGTATTCATAGATCTTTGTTAAATCTTATCTTGTTTGTTGTTACCCCTTCCTCTTACTTAATCTCTTTCTCCATCTTCAGGGGTGTCTAGGCAGTGAGCACCCTAACTAGTTCATATTGAAAGGGGTTGTCAACAGTATGGGGAAGGGGGCTGCATCTGATTGTTGTTCTTAAAGAGGCTGTTGCCTCTGGGTTGTAGGACTTGTCTCGCATAGGAACACTCTGGTGGATTTAAGTTTCTGAGAGATAAAACTTAGGGAGTGAATCTTTTATAGAATCTCAGGTAGGGACCTAGATATTTGGGGGCTACTTTTGGTAAGGGCATGGCATACTGTGGCCATTTGGGATGTCCAGCTGGAGCATGCATAAGAGAAACCTCCAGGATAGCTTCTTGACTCTATTTGGGATCTCTCAGCCTCTTTAACTTCAGCTTGTTACCTTTCTTTCTCCTCCTTTTGGTCAAGTAGGTATTTTCAATCCCTCACTGCCAGGGCCAGGCTCATTCCTGGGAGTCATGTCCCACGTTGCCAGGGAGATTCATTCCCCTGGGAGTCATGTCTCTCGTGGGGGTAGGGGGAAGGTTAGTCAATTTATTTGCCTAATTGAGTCACCATTTTTTTACTCATCTGTCCAAACACTGAATAAAGGGAGTGTGAGCCGCAAGGTTTTCACAATCACACGGTCACATCATATAAGCTATATAGTTATATGATTGTCTGCAAGAATCAAGGATACTGGATTGCAGTTCAACAGTTTCAGGTATTTCCTTCTAGCTATTCTAATACACTAAAAACTATATAAAAACTCTATATATTCTTATATAATGTGTAAGAATAACCTCCAGAATGACCTCTTAAATCTCTCAGCCACTGAAACTTTATTTTGTTTCATTTCTCTTCCCCCTTTTTGTCCAAAAGGCTTTCTCAATCCTACAATGCTGGGTCCAGGCTCATCCCAGGAGTCAAGCAACATAGGATCTTAAACACAAACCAAATTAAGCATTTTCAATGAAGATACATGTTCTAAAATAAAAAAAAAAAAGAAAAAAATCTGAGGATGCCCTTCCCTGAAGAGAAGTCATTGTCCTTTAGAAAGGAAGAATATTCTGGTGAAATCCACTCAAGAAGGTCATTTGTTGCCCAGGGAAACGATCCGCTAAGCAGATGGTCTTCACACTTAGTTCCTTGATAGTCTCAGGTTAGAAGCTACCATCCTGAAATGTAGAGGAGGAAAAGTTGATTTTCTGAGTATGTGCCCTGTGAATGGAGATGGCTTTTCAAGTATGACAATAAGAAAGTATGGCAATATTATCCAAAGTTCTGTATATATAGCTTTATACTTTTTGTATATGTGCTAATCAAGGTTTTTTTTTCCCACTAAGGAGATATGAAGTGACCTAGTATCATCAAGAAAGATTTCTAGAAGTCTGAATTCCCACCTTAAGTTTCCCTCCATGTTGTTCTCTGCCTGGAACATTTTTCCTTCATCTATTGTCAATCAACTAATGTTGGCACACCCTTCAGATCCTGCTTAGCAGTTGCTTCCAAAGGAGAGCCTTCCTTAAATCTCCAGATCCAATTTGGTCCTCCCATTTAAGTAATTCCATACCATCCTATACCAGGGCTGTTGAACTTGTGTGCTTGTCGGGGCTAGGTGGTGATCTAAGGAATTAAATGGACTGTTGCTAGCTGAACTTTTTCAGTAATAGAAATGTTCTCTATCTGTGGTCCATTTTGGTAGCCACTAGACACATGTTGCTAGTGAGCACTTGAAATATGGCTGTTGCAACTGACAAACGTAATTTTAAATTTTTAATTTTAATTAAAATTTAAATTAAATAGTCACACGTGTCTAGTGGCTACTGTATTGGTCAGTGTGGAATTTTATAAAAAAACAGCATCATAAACATGATGACAAATGGTGACTAGAGCTTAGGCTGAGTGTCAGGGAGACAGAAAGGAGAGCTGAGGACTGTGGAAAACCAGAAACCATGTGCCCCACCAAAGAGAGTTGGCTGTTACTGACTTCCAGCCAACCTTTTAAAAAAGAGTAGCAGGAAATTCTTATTTTTTTTTTTGAAATTTTGACAACTATCCAAAATTCTTGGCTGAATTTTGCGCATGTTTAGCCATTTTGTGACTTCTGTGATTTCTCCATCACAGGTATCACTATACAATGAACTGTTTGTGTAATTATTTGATTTTACACTAGAATGTAAGCTACATGTGGACAGGGCCATACCTTTCTTTCTTATTCACTTGTATATCTAAATACTTAACTTGTCATTGAGTAGGCAGTCGTGATATTTGTTGAATGATTGTTGTGTGCATAAGGTAAAAATAAGTTAAAAGATCTACCTCCTCCACCCTCACCCCCCCCTCCCCCCCAAAAAAAAACAAAACCTGCAAATCTAAGAAATAAGAGGTAGGGAATTTGGTGCTTGAATGAAACCCAGCTTGCTTTTCTGCATGGATAAATGGTTGCCTGGAACTGGATATGTAATTTAATAGCTGGATATGTTATATATGCCTTTTGGATATATAACTTAGTGTGTGGTGGTGGGTTTAAGGAAAGAGATCAGGTCTTAGAAGAATACAATATGTGGTTCCTTAAGAAGGGGGTGGGGGTGGGCAGCAAAGACCAAAGGACCCTGGAGGGGGGAGGCTTTTTGTGAAAGCGGTTATTCCACTGAAAACTCTGAAGGAGATCAGAAAGAATGGATCGTTTCAAGACTATAGGGGAAAATGATGCTGCTGATGATAACTGTCATGGTGTCTATATCCCAACTAAGATTTTTTCTCTTTCAATACCCAAAACCATTAGAATGTCCTATAAATTCCGGGGTCTGTGGTCCAAATAATGTTAAGAGCTGTGGGTCAAGGCCTTGGAAGTTAGTAATAGTCTATTTCATGGAATTGCATTTTTGGGGTGTTTGAGTAAAGCTTATAAAGCTTAATGTAATTAAATTTTCTACTCTCCAGTTCTCTGTTTGACCTTATAAAAAAGCCCAGCCAAAGGAAAAATGCATCCTTTTAATCATTTTATACCATTTCACTACATTCCACTTTTGGCCATTAAGGCAGTTGATTTGAGTTGAGATGTGTGGTACATGAGAAATCATGTCAAGAACAGAGTAACTGTGTTTATTGTCATGCTGCTACTCTTTGCCATCCCTATAATTAAGTTTGCAGAGTGATCCTGTAAGAGACAGAACTATAATGGATTCCCATTTCTATCATTATTGTTGTTTTTACATATTCCTGTAGGGAAAGAGGCACATTGGAAACCAATTGCAGTAGGAAGAATAATGGCCCCCAAAGGTATTTATGTCTTCTTCCCAAGAACCTGTGAATATGTTGCCTTACAAGGAAAAAACAGACCTTGCAGATGTGATTAAGTTAAGGATCTTGTGATGGGGAGATTATCCTGGGTTATCCATGTGAGCCCAATGTGATCTTATAAGTGAAAGAGGGAGGCAAAAGAGTCACAGTCAGAGAAGGATATGTGACAATGGAAGCAGAGTTTGAGCCATACAATAGAAGGGGGCCATGAGCCAAAGAATGTAGGCAGCTTCTAGATGCTAGAAAGGGCAAGGGAATGATTCTCCCTAGAGCTTCCAGAAAGCATGCAGCCCTGCCAACACCTTGTCTGTAGCCCTGGGAGACCCATTTCAGGCTTCTGACTCCAGAACTGTAAGAGAATAAATTTCTGCGGCTTTAAGCCACTGAATTTGTGATAATTTGTTACAGCAGCCATAAGACTAATAGAACTAATACCCTGATGAATGAAATGAAGTCTGTTTCAGAATGGTGACAGTATTTTCTATGCCCAAAATTGTGACGTGTGGTCTGATAAGAGAATTCATTCATTTGGTAGTATTGATTGCGCATCTTCTGTGTGCAGGGTACTGTTCTAGGCACTGGGGAATCGGTAGTGAGCAGAGCCCAACATAGTCCATGTGCTCTGAGAGCCTGTGTTCCAGTGGAGGCAGACAGTAAACGAGTAGGCAGTCAAGTATTTAGTTGCAGGAGTTGCTTAGTATGGTGGCATCTATAAATGGGCTCATGATTTCTACCATGCCTCTCTGCCCCGTGCATGCTGTCACAGTGTCCACGAGTTTTACCTCTACCAAGGTACCATATGCAAGCAGACTACACAGATGACAACAAAGGTACGTGTCATGGAACCCTATACCCTGGTTTGTCTGGGTTTGGGGTGCAATTTTTTCAGCCTCTGCTTAGATTTTCATTGTCATTCTTACTCATATCAGAGATTGTTGAGTACAGTTCTCTGGTTTATTGCAGTGAATTCAAATATAGGACATTCACTTAGAATCATCTCTAAGGTTTTTTCAGCACATAGACCCTCCATTTGGGTGCCTCCACTTCTCCATCCCTGCCTTGTGCCTGCCTGATTATGGGGAAAGGGTAAGAACATTTGGAATCCGACATGTGAGCTCCATCTCTACTTTTCTACCATTTTGCTAGAGAATTGTGTGAACATCAAGAAAGTTTTCATACTTGGCATCTGGTATTATTATTATTACGATATTTATGCCTTAATTCTGCCAGGGAATCTCTGGTTCCTGTAGATGGTAAAGCATCGTTTACTGCCTGTTAAAAGTGATAAAGTGGCCAATCCCTTGTGGGCTGCCTCTGGGGGTCTCACATGGTCATGCCCTTTTCTGCTACAATAGCTTCACCCCACACTGTACTCCCAAGGGCATCTTCCATTTTTGGCACACGACACAGCCTTCTCCCAATATGCCCTAAGCTGTGTCTGCCCCTAGAACTTGAGTTTTTCTCTGCTCTCACCTGAGATGTCCTTCCATTCTTATAGATCCATCTCTTAGGACTGATTTCCAAGTGTAAAATTGGTCTGTTTTCCCAGTGTAATTGGTCTCTGTCCTGTACTCTGTGGGTTTTTCTGTTATGACACTCATCAGCTCATGTCTACAGTGAGCTGTTGGGACCATAACTGTACAACCATGGACATCCTTGAGGTAGGGGTTGGGGGGACAGGTATATTTCATTCCAGTAGCATCTTGCTCAGAGTATACTTTCAATCATTATTTACTTTGTTGATTTATGATTGCAATCCTTGTTAAGTAGGTAGAACAATTCTGAATTTTTATTTGTACCTTATAACGTAGATTGAGTTAAACTGAACTTTCTTCTTTTTCTTTCTAGTCCTCAATTGTGGTATATAGTTTATAAAAGGAGAAGTAACAATATTTATATTTTTTAAAAAAAGATCTTCCATTGTTTTGCTGGGCCATCTTACTTTTTTTCTGAGTTGTCTAGGTTTTGCTGTGTAGTCAGTTTTGCAGTATTTTTCATATGGCCTTTGGTTATGTCAAAGTTTGATAAGGTTGCTATGAAGTAATTGTTGAGTTTATTTTTGAGTGTCTTTACTTCATATCCTTTGGACTTCTTTTAAGCTCTCCTTTTAGGGAAGGCTTTCAGAAGTATGTGGTTTGGTGTCCATGAATTCCTGGAAGTTCCGGATGGTTGGAAAATGATTCACACAGTAAACATCTAGGGCTGGATTTGCAAATCATATGGTAAAATTTTGCAGGCATCATTGGCCATCAATCACTATGTTTTTGGAAAGAGATAAAAGAGAATGGTGTCCATGTGAAGGTTCTCAGCTATGGCTTTGACATATCAGGCGTTCCTTAGAGCAGTGGTTCCCGGAGTGTGGACCCTGGATCAGCATCAGCATCACCTGGGAACTTGTTAGAAATCCAAAGTCTTAGGGCCCACCAGACCTACTGAATTAGAAACTCTGGGGTTGGGGCCCAGCAATCTAAGTTTCAACAAATTGTTCAGGTGATTCTGATGCACTAAAGCTTTATAATCATAGCTTAAGAAGATAGGAAGGTGATGTCATAAGCATGGTGATGTAAGACATCCCCTGAGAAAACATCCCCAGAGATTCAGTGAATAAAAGGACAAATCCCATTTTCTTAAAACTTGGGAGGATGGTAGAGACTGGAGAAGGACTCTATAAATACTGAAGCAAAGAAAAAGAAAAATGACAGGCAGGAAATTGCCATTCCAGAATGCTAGTCCCACTCCCTCCTCTCACTTGATCCTGCACAGTGTGGGAGTCCGTGAGAGACAGAGAGCCAGGATCCCTCCTTCCTTCTGTGGTCACGGACTTTAGAGCCACTCGCAGGAGCATGCTAGAACAGCAGGCATATCTACGCACTGGGTCCCAAGTCTGCAGAGACCCAGGGCAGAACACAAGCTTCTTGGGAGTGCCGCATGCATAAGGGCCCCTGGGAGGGAGGGGAAGAGAAGCTGCGACTGGAAAGTGGCGCACTCAGTCCAGTTTCTGTTGGCTGGACCATCTAAATGCAAAATGGATTTTTCTGGAGTGACCCACCTTTCTGGATTGATCTCATCTGGATTCCCGGGGTTGGATACCCTAATGGGGAAGAAACCAGAATCAGAAAAGCCTCAGAGAGAGAAAGAAAGGTATGGGGTGTGAATTGAACTGCTGTAAGACAGGAGGTTCCCAGAACTGAAGAGTGCAAGGAAAACATTCTGCACAAAAACAAATAGAACAGATCAAGATTCCCAGAGAAGAAACATAAGAAAGGAAGCTTTCTCCTGGAGGTGAAACAATTGCACAAGAAATGCAATCTCAAAAATTGTACTGGATATCCAGGGCAAGTTTCTGATGAAGAAGGGCTGTAAAAATCTTATCAGTTAAACAGGGAATATTCTAAATGTTTGGAATAAGGCAGACTAAGCATCAAAGAAGAACCTTAACACGAAATCAATCAAAAATATAATTCTAGCACGAGGGAGCAGTTTACTTTCAGAGTAAACTCATCAAGATAATCAGATGCCTAAACATCAGCAAAAAATTACAAGGCATTTTAAAAAACAAGAGGATATGGCCCAGTCAAGGATATGTTCCAGTCAAGGGAACAAATTAAAACTTCAGAGGAGACAGAATTTGGAAGAACTTATCAAACAAGTTTAAACAAATATCCTAAATCAATTCAAGGAGATGAAGGAAAATATGGCTAAAGAGTTAAAGGATATTAGGAAGACGTGTGAACATAAAGAAGAATTTGAAAGTACAAGTAGAAAAATAACAAATTATGGGGATGAAAGACACAATAGTAGAGGTTAAAAATAAACTAGAGGCATATAACAGCAGATTTGAATAGGCAGAAGAAAGAATCAGCAAACTCGATCTAGAAGACCGACAATCGAAATTTTAGAGACAGAAGAACTGATAGAGAAAAGAATAGAAAAAATTGAGCAGTGTCTTAGGGATTTGAGAGAAAGTACAATGGGTAGAAACATATGCATCATGAGTGTCACAGAAAAAGAGAAGGGTAAAGGGGCAGAAAGAATATTTAAAGAAATAAAGGTTGAAAAATTCCCAACTCTTATGAAAAACATAAATATACATGTCCAAGAAGCACAAAGACTTCCAAACAGAGTAATTCCTAATAGACCTACTCTGAGACACTTACTAATCTGAATATCAAGTGCCAAAGATAAGGAGAGAATTCTGAAAGCAGCAAGAGAAAAGTGTTTTGTTACATACAAGAGAACTGCAATAAGACTAAATACCAATTTCTCATTGGAAACCATGGAGGTGAGAAGGTGGTGCTATGATATATTTAAGGTACTGAAAGAGAAGACTTCCAGCCAAAAATTCTTTATCTGGCAAAACTGTCCTGAAAAATGAGGGAGAGTTTTAAATATTCACAGACAGAAACAGAGAGTTCGTCAACAAGAGATCTGCCCTACAAGAAACTCTAAAGGGAGTTCTGCAGGTTAAAATGAAAAGACAGGTGAGAGAGGGTTGGAGTAGTGTGAAGAAATGAAGATTATCAGTAAGGGGAATTAAAACGGTAAAAGAAAGAGACAAAAAAAATTTGACATATAAAATCCTAAGGATAAAATGGTAAAGTAAGTGCTGCCTTTTCAGTGCTAACATTGAATGTTAATGGATTAAACTCACCAATCAAAATACACAGATTGGAAGGATGGATAAAAAAAAGCATGATCCAACTATAGACTGTTTACAGACAAAAAGACACAAATAGGTTGAAGAGAAAGGCTGGAAAAAGAAATTCCTTGCAAACAGTAACCAAAAAAGAGCTGGAATAGCTATACTGATAGCTGACAAAATAGACTTTAAATGTAAAGCTGTTATAAGAGACAAAGAAAGACACTATGTATTAATAAAAGTAGCAATCCACCAAGAAGAAAAATCAATCAAAAATATTTTTGCACCTAGCCATGGTGCCCCAAAATGCATGAGACAAACACTGGCAAAACTGAAGGGAAAAATAGACCTCTTTGCAATAATACTTCGAAACTTCAATACACCACTCTCGTCAATAGATAGAACATCTAGACAGAGGATCAATAAGGAAATAGGGAACTTGAATAATATGGTAAATGAACTAGACCTAGCAGAGATATACAGAACATTCTGCTCAGAACAGCAGGATATACATCCTTCTCAAGTGCGCATGAATCATTCTCCAGGATAGACCACATGTTGGGTCACAAAACAAGTCTCAATAAATTTAAAAAGATTGAAATTATACAGAGCATTTTCTTTGACCATAATAGAATGAAGCTGGAAATCACTTACAGGTGGAGAACTGGAAAATTCACAAATATATGGAAGTTAAATAACACACTCTTAAACAATCAGTGAGTCAAAGAAGAAAGTGCAAGGCAAATCAATAAATATCTCAAGACAAATAAAAATGAAAATGCAGCATATCGAAACTTACATGATGCAGTAAAGGCAGTGCTGAGCATCTTATATTAAAAAAGCAAATTAAATATGAGCATCTTATATTAAACACTTATATTAAAAAAGAAGAAAGATCAAAAATCAAAGACATGACTCCACACCTGGGGGAACAAGATAAAAATTGCAAACCAATCCCAAAGCAAGCAGAAGGAAAGAAATAACAAAGATTAGGGCAGAAATAAATGAAATTGAGAATTAAAAAAAACAATAGAGAGACTCAACAAAACCAAAAGTTGGTTCTTTGAGAAGATCAATAAAATTGACAAATGTTTAGCTAGATTGACAAAGCGAAAAAGAGAGAAGATGCAAATAAAATCAGAAACGAAAGGGGAGGGGCATTATTCCTGACCCCACAGAAATAAAAAGATTCATAAGAGGATACTATGAACAACTGTATGCCAACAAATTAGACCATTTAGATGAAATGGACAAATTCCTAGATACACACAAACAACCTACATTGATTATAGAAGAAATAGAAGACCTCAACAGATCAATTATAAGTAAAGAGATTAAATCAGTCATCAAAAATCTCCCCCCCAAAAAAGCCCAGGACTAGATGGCTTCACCTGGAAATTCTACCCAATCATTCCAAGAGGAATTAATACCAATCTTGCTCACTCCTCCAGAAAATTGAAGAGGAGGGAACACTCTCTAACTCATTCTGTGAAGCCAACATCACTCTAATACCAAAGCCAGTAAAGATACTATGAGAAATTTCAGACCAATTTCTCTTATGAATATAGATGCAAAACTCTCAATGAAATACTTGCAAATTGAATCCACCAGCACATTAAAAGAATTATACACCATGATCAAGTGGGTTTTATCCCACATATGCAAAGGTGGTTCAACCTAAGAAAATTAATTAATGTAATACACTACATTAACAAAATGAATGGGAAAGTCACGTGATCATCTCAATTGATGCAGAAAAGCCATTTGACAAAGTCAAGCATTCTTTTTGAAAAAAAAAATTAAAAAAAATAGGAATAAAAGGAAACTTCTTCCACATGATAAAGGGCATATATGAAAAACCCACAGCTAACATCATACTCAATGGCAAAAGACTGAAAGTTTTCCTTCTAAGATTGGGAACAAGACAAGGATGTCTACTGTCACCACTGTTATTCAACATTGTGCTGGAAGTTCTAGCCATAGCAGTTAGGCAAGATGAAGTAAAATGCATCCAAATTGGAAAGAAGAAGTAAAACTTCCACTGTTTGCGGATGACACAATCCTATGTATAGAAAGTCCCAAAAAACTACAACAAAGCTACTAGAGCTAATAAATGAGTTCAACAAAGTGGCAGAATACAAGATCAACACACAAAAATCAGTAGTGTTGCCCTCCTCCCTATGTGGGACCTGACTCCCAGGGGTGTAAATCTCCCTGGCAATGCAGAATATGACTCCCAGGGATGAATCTGGACCCAGCATCATGGGATTGAGAACATCTTCTTGACCAAAAAGGGGATGTGAAATGAAATGAAATAAAGTTTCAGTCTCTGAGAGATTTCAAATGGAGTTGAGAGGTCCCTGTGGTGGACATTCTTATGCACAATATAGATAACCCTTTTTAGGTTTTAATGCATTGGAATAACTAGAAGTAAATACCTGAAACTATCAAACTGCAACCCAGTAGCCTTGACTCTTGAAGACAATTGTATAATAATGTAGCTTAAAAGGGGTGACAGTGTGATTGTGAAATTGTGGATTGCACTCCCTCTATCCAGTGTTTGGATGGATGAGTAGAAAAATGGGGACAAAAACTCAATGAAAAATAGGGTGGGATGGGGGGATGATTTGGATGTTCTTTTTTCCCTTTTTTAAAATTCTTTTTCTTATTCTTTCTGGTATAAGGAAAATGTTCAAAAATAGATTGGGGTGATGAATGCACGACTATATGATGGTACTATAAACAGTTGATTTTACACCATGGATGATTGTATGGTATATGAATATATCTCAATAAAGCTAAATTTAATTTAAAACAGGTATACATTAAAGTTTTTATGTTGAAAGAAAAAAATCAGTAGTGTTCATATACACTAGTAATGAGCAATCTGAGGAGGAAATAAAAAAATTCCATTTACAATAGCAACTGAGAGAATCAAATAACCATGAATAAATTTAACCAAGGATGTAAAGGACCTATACACAGAAAACCATAAAACATTGCTAAAAGAAATCCAAGAATACCTAAATAAATGGAAGGACATTCTGTTTTCTTGGATTGGAAGGCTAAGTATCAATAAGATATCAATTCTACCCAAATTGATTTACAGATACAACATGATCCCAATTAAAATTCCAACAGCCTACTTTGCAGAAATGGAAAATCAAATTATCAAGTTTATTTGGATGGGTAAGTGACCCCAAATAGCCAAAAACACCTTGAAAAGAAGAACAAAGTTAGAGGACTCACTCTTCCTGACTTTAAAGCATATTACATAGCTACAGTGGTTAAACAGCATGGTACTGGCATAAGGATAGATGTCAATGGAATCAAATTGAGAGCTCAGAAACAGACCCTCACGTCAATGGTTGATTTATTTTTGACAAGACTGCCAAGACAATTCAACTAGGAAAGAATAGTCTGTTTAACAAATGGTGCTGGGAGAACTGGATATCCATAGGCAAAAGAATGAAAGAGGACCCCTGTCTCTCAACCTATATAAAAAGGGACTCAAAATGGATCAAAGAACTAAATTTAAGAACCAAGTCTATAAAACTTTTGGAAGAAAACGTAGGGAAGCATTCTCAAGATCTTGTGATTGACAATGGTTTCTTTGGTTTACACCCATAGCACAAGCAACAAAAGAAAAAAATAGATAAGTGGGACCTCCTCACAATTAGAAACTTTTGTGCATAAAAGGACTTTGTCACAAAAGTGTAAAGACAACCTACTCAATGGGAGAAAATATTAGGAAAACACATATCTGATAAGGGTTTGTTATCCAGAATATATAAAGAAATCCTACAACTCAACAATAAAAAGACAACCTAAATAAAAAATGGGCAAACATTTGAACAGACATTTCTTCAAAGAGGAAATATAAATGGGTAATAAGCATATTTGAAAAAAGATATTTGATATCACCAGCTATTAGGGAAATGCAAATCGAAACTACAATGAAATATCTTACACACACCAGAATGGACACTATTTTAAAAAAAACACAGAAAACTGCAAGTATTGAAAAGGTTGTAGAAAAATAAGAACACTAATTCATTGCTGGTGGGAATATAAAATGGTGCAGCTGCTGTGGAAGATGGTTTGGCAGTTCTGCAATAAGCTAAATATAGAATTACCATATGATCTGGCAATCCTGCTACTAGGTGTATACCCAGAAGAACTAAACACAGGAACTCAAAGAGGGATTTGCACACCCATGTTCATGGCAGCATTATTTACAGTTTCCAAAAGATGGAAGCAACCCAAGTATTCATGAATTGATGAATGGATAAAGAAGATGTGGTATATGCATACAATCGAATATTACTCAGTTGTAAAAAGGAATGAATTCCTGCTACATGTGACGACATGTACGACCGTTGAGGACATTATGTTGAGTGAAATAAGCCAGACACAGAAGGGCAAATATTGTATGATCTCACTGATATGAACTAATTATAATAAGCAAAGTCATAGAGTTAGAATCTAGAATGTAGGTTACCATGAGATAGAGTAGGGTTAGAGAATGAGGAGTTTATGCTTAACGTGTACAGAATTTTTATTTAGGTTAATGGTAAAGGTTTGGAAATGGATGGTGATGATGATAGCACACTATTGTGAGTGTAATCAACATCACTAAACTACAGAGGTGAAATATGGTTAAAAGGGGGAAGTTTAGGATGTATATATTACTAGAATAAAAATTAAAAGATAAAACATTAGACTATACAACACAGTGAACCCTATTGTGAATGATGGAGTAGAGTTAATAGTACAAGGATAGAAATCCTCTTTCATGAATTATAACAAACGTATGATGTTAATACAGGGTGTTAATAACAGGGTGGGATATGGGAAAATATGCCTAGTGTAAATTATAGTTGGTAGATAATAGTATGATTTTAATAATCTTTCACCAATTGTAACCAAGATAAGTACTGTTAAAAAATAGTACAATTATAAAAAAGTGCTCTCATCACTTGAAACAAATGTTCCACTTCAATGCTGGGGTGGTGTATGGGAATCCAGTATTTTATGCATGATTGTTTTGTAAACCCACAATTCCTCTAATAAAAAATAAAAAAATAATATAAGGGAGAAATTATTGGTGGGAATCACCCAAACTCTTTCATGTACTTGATATGTGAGGCCTGAAATAAGCCTTAGTTTCCTCTTTAGCTCTCTAGCTGATTTAAAAGTTTATTTAGTTTTTGAATACATGAATTGTAAATCTAATTTCTAGGTCTGAAGGAGATGTTTTATGCTCTGTTAGGAAGGCAGGTGGTAGAGATACAGGTAATTGAACAAATTGTTACAAAAGGTTGTTTGTGACATTATTTTTTCACACCTCCTTCAATAATTGAAAGAGGTTTTCTTGTAGGAAGATTTATTTTTGTTCTTTCTTTGACAGCATTACACCAAAATTGTAGCTGGCAAATATTTGGGCATGGCTCTGTGCTTAGGGCTCAGCACATTAGCAGAAGAACCTGTTTTTCTGATGAGCAAGCAGAAGCTCAAGGAGGGGAAGCCTCTCATTTAAACAGAGTAGCTAATAAGTGGCTGAGCCAGAGCACACCCAGGTCCTGTTCCAAAGTCTGTGCTCCTAGCCAGCATATGTACTGCTTTGCCAATGTCCCTGGGCTACAAGCAGCACCAGTTGCTGCTCTCTGGCCTTCTCTGCTGTCATGCCCTCTGAATCCCTTAAAATCATACATCCTTCTTTCTCTCCTTTCCAAGGAGTAAACTTCCAGCCCAAGAAAAGAGTGCCTTCCAGGAAGAACTTTGCAAAACTACTCAAGGTATCAGACAGAGCTGGAGATACTATTTAGATTTATGATTCTCAGACCTTTGGAGTAAAAATAGTAAAGTAGATATTTTTAAAACCCCCACAAAACCACCAAACCAAAGTTGGGCATAGAATTGCCACCTTTTGATTTTCCCAACTAAGGAAATTGGAAGCTATCATCAACTAAGCTATCATCAACTATCTTCATATTTAGGATCTCAGACTTTTTCTTTTCTCTCAGTTGAGGGTGATATCATCTGGTTTATGGCTTTAAATATCATCGGTTTATTGATGATTCCCAAATTTATATCTTTGACTTCAACCTCACCTTTGAATTCTAGTGTCATCTGTTCAATTGTTACTCTGCCTTTCTTATTGGATGTTTGATTGGCTTCCAAAGTCAATGAGTTCAAATCCAGAATCTTGATTCCCCTCCTACCTTTGTCTTCCTCTGTGTTCCCCAGCTGATGCTCAGGACAAAATCCTAACCAGTATCTTTTGGTCTTTCTTTCTCTCACACCTCATAGCCATTTCGTGAGAAAATTCTGTTGTTCTCCTTTCAAAATGTATCTGGAAATCAACCCTTTCTAACCTCCTCCACTGTCACCATCCTATCCTAAACCAGTACCATCACCTCTTACCTGGATTATTCAGTGGCCTTTTGACTGCTCTCCCAGCTTCCTTCTTGGCTCCTTTAGTCGGTTCTCTGCATGGTATCCAGAGTGATCCTTTTAAGAGTCGGGTCATGTCCCTCTTCTGCTTGGAGCTCTCCCCTGGCTCCCTTCTCACCCAGAATATCACCTGTAATAGTCCTGTGGATATCAAGAACCCTCTGATATGATGTGATGAGAAGGGGACTTTGCATCTCCAAATCCCATAACCCCAGGCTGAACACAAGGAAAACATCAGAGAAGGCCAAATTGAGGAACATTCTACAAAATACCTGATCAGTGCTCTTTAAAACTGCAAAGTCACTAAAAACAAGGAAAGATTGAAAAATTGTCCCAGAGCAGAAGAGGCTAAGGAGACGCAATGGCTAAATGCAATATAGAAGCCTGTATTAGACATTAGTGGGAAAATTGGTGAAATCTGAATGAATTCTGGAGTGTAATTAATAGCACTGTACTGATGTTATTTTCTTAGTTTTGACAAGTGTACCATGGTAATGTAAGACGTTTAACAACAGGAAACTGGCTGGGGGTATACCCTCTGAACTATCTTTGTAAGTGTTCCATAAATCTAAAATTATTCCAAGGTTAAAAGTTTATTTTTAAAAAGGCATAAGTCCTTTACAGTGTCCCGCAAAATTCTACATGATCTGATCCTGATAGAGTAACCTTATCTTCTACTGCTCACCCGAATCCAACCACATTCAGTTCTCTCTTGGATATGCAAAGTGTTTGTTTCTGGGCCTTTACATTTGCTATGTCTTACGCATGGTTGGCTGCCTCACCTCCTTCCCGTACTTGCTCAGATGTCGAAGTGTGGGAAAGGGCTTCCCAGACCTTTCCTCTTCCTCCCCCATTCTTTATTACTTTATTCTACTTTATGTGTGTGCATGTGTGTATTTATTTATTATCTTTCTCTCTCCTCTAGGATGTAGAGCTCCAGTAAAGCAGGACTTTCTTTCATTCACTTTGTATTCCCGGAACAATGCCTAGCCTATAAATATCTATTGATTGAATAAACTTCATAGAAACATAGGATAAGCACCCAACTTCAGAATGAAGGATAGTTTTTTAAATGGGATGGATTTAGTTTTATGAAAAATTCATAAAATTGAATTTTTGTTTTGTTTTGTTTTCCGGGGACGAGTGAAACTTGATGGTATTTGGCACTGGCCTACATTTTTAGGGCCACTGGGCTAAATTGATGGGACATTCTCCCATCAAAGGTAAGTGGTTTTTTGGTTATTCTAAATCCATGCTTTCCAATACTATAGTCACTAGCTATATATACTGAATTAACTTTAAATTAAAGGCACTCTTTTCTTGGGCTGGAAGTTTATGCCTTGCAAAGGAGAGAAGGATGTATGATTTTAAGGGATTCAGAGAGCATGACAGCAGAGAAGGATGGTGCAGATATAGAACATTTCCATCATTACAAAGAATTCCATTGGCCACATAATTCTAGACAGATGAATCTTTGTTTAAATGCCTTCAGATAATAAACACCAAATAACAGTAGTAGCCCCTATAATTTATTGGCACTTACTATGTGGCAGGCTCTGACTGGGCTGCTTTCTAAGTGTTCTTTCAGTCCATAGATCCCTGGGAGAAGTACTATTTTTATTTTCATTTTTCACATGAGGAAACTAAAGGCCAGGAAGAGTGGGTTTCCCAAGGCCATACAGCTGGTAATACAGATTTGAATCCCAAGACTGCTGCCAAACCAGGCCTGTAAACCACCACATTTCAGAGAAGCAGCATTCATAGCTGTGAGAGTCCCTCATCCTAGTGCATCTTTGGATAACCTTCTTTCATTGTCAGGCAGCAGGGTTGCCAGGTCACGTTTGTGTTTTCCCTTCTTTCTAAACTCAGCAGTAAGCTCCAGCTTTATCCTGCAGGGTAAATTTTATCCCTAAATCCCTCCTCACCATTCTGATTTTGCAAATACCTGTCCCAGTGTAAGTGTTGGTTGCAGGCTCTGCTCACTACCGACAGTTTTCTCTTTGGGTGAGCTGGTTGAGCATGTTATGTCTGCCTGTGCCTCATCAAGATCCTAAATCTTCAAGCATGGATGCAGTCCCAGAGCCCCACTGTAATGGAGGCAATTGGAACACAGGACAGTGTTTTCTGAATGATAAAAGGAAGGAATCCTAGACTGTTAGGGAAAGCCCTGTATATTTGTTTGTTTTAATTCAATTTTATTGAGATATATTCACATACCATACAGTAATCCAAAGTGTTCAGTTGTTCACAGTACCATTTGTATAGTTGTGCATTCATCACCACAATCAAGTTTTGAACATTTTCATTACTCCCCCGAAAATAAAAATAAGAATAAAAATTAAAGTAAAAAAGAATACTCCAAACATCGTATCTCTCCTATCCCCACCTATTATTCATTTACTTTTTGTCCCTATTTTTCTACTCATCTGTCCTTACACCAGATAAAGGGAGTGTGAGCCATAAGGTTTTCACAATCACGCTGTCACACTATGTAAGCTACATAGTTATACAGTTGTTTTCAAGAATGAAGGCTACTGGATTGCAATTTGCCAGTTTCAGATTTTTCCTTCTAGCTATTCCAGTAAATTAAAAACTAAAAAGGGGAAATCTATATAACGCATAAGAATAACCTCCAGAATGACCTCTTGACTACATTTGAAATCTCTCTGCCACTGAAACTTTATTTTGTTTGATTTCTCTTCCCCCTTTTGGTCAAGATGGTTTTCTCAATCCCACTGAAATCTCTGTTTTGTCCCAAAACTTGTCTCTTCAAATTTATTTTGTTTATCAAAGTCAGAGACTATTTTTGTTTCTTCATGTGGGTTGTTTTAGTTTAGAATTGAGAAATATATCTAGATCTTATATTCTACAAAGAAAAAGTTTTTTTTTTTTTTTTTTTTTCAGTGCCAACTGAATGATGCTTACCTTACTCTGTATGGCCAAAGGGTGTTTTTCTGAGGCAACTGAAGAAGTAATTTACTTAGAACAAGTTTCTTTTCTTGTCTAAGTGATCTATGAGAGAAATTCTCTGATATGCGGCAATTAGGCTGTGAGACTGAAGGCACAGTGACCATTTGAATAACATTGTTCTTGAAGTGAACAGCTAGTGGTGATTGGCTGCTAAAATTCAGCCTGTCAGGTTTGACCTGGGTCTCTGTGGCTCAACAAAGATAACAGAATATATTTAATGCAGTGGATGTGTCATAACTGCAACCCCGGTATATTTGTCTCAAATTCAGTGGTTTTATTTTATAATGCAATGTGGATACTTTCATCATGGACCTTCACAACATTCTGCTTGGAATGTTCTAATATAAGGTTGTCAATCAGAGATGCTGTATATACCATGTGCACAGTTGGTTGAAGGCGATGGATTTTGAGCTAGGTCTTGCATAAGGGATTGGGCTTTGACTGGAAGAGATGAATCAGTGGGGCATTCCTCAGAGAGGAGTGTGCACACAGGTGGAGGGCTTGGGAAATCTCTTATATGTTGAGAAAAGAGTGCTCAGTCCAGTGATTGAAGTGTGAGAAATAGGTCTTTTTTTTTTTTTATCTTCACTTTATTGAGATATATTCACATACCACGCAGTCATACAAAACAAATCGTACATTCGATTGTTCACAGTACCATTACATAGTTGTACATTCATCACCTAAATCAATCCCTGACACCTTCATTAGCACACACACAAAAATAACAAGAATAATAATTAAAGTGAAAAAGAGCAATTGAAGTAAAAAAGAACACTGGGTACCTTTGTCTGTTTGTTTGTTTGTTTCCTTCCCCTATTTTTCTACTCATCCATCCATAAACTAGACAAAGTGGAGTATGGTCCTTATGGCTTTCCCAATCCCATTGTCACCCCTCATAAGCTACATTTTTGTACAATTGTCTTCAAGATTCATGGGTTCTGGGTTGTAGTTTGATAGTTTCAGGTATCCACCACCAGCTACCCCAATTCTTTAGAACCTAAAAAGGGTTGTCTAAAGTGTGCGTAAGAGTGCCCACCAGAGTGACCTCTCGGCTCCTTTTGGAATCTCTCTGCCACTGAAGCTTATTTCCTTTCCTTTCACATCCCCCTTTTGGTCAAGAAGATGTTCTCCATCCCACGAGAGAGTCATATTCCACGTTGCCAGGGAGATTCACTCCCCTGGGTGTCTGATCCCACGTAGGGGGGAGGGCAGTGATTTCACCTTTCAAGTTGGCTTAGCTAGAGAGAGATGGCCACATCTGAGCAACAAAGAGGCATTCGGGAGGAGGCTCTTAGGCACAATTATAGGGAGGCCTAGCCTCTCCTTTGCAGCAACCGTCTTCCCAAGGGTAAAACCTATGGTAGAGGGCTCAACCCTCAGAGAGCTTTCAGTGCTCAGGAAAATAATTTTTACTTAATACAGGAGTCACTCAAGGTATTATAGCACTATGCTTTAGAGAACTTAATTTGGTATTGGAGTGGAAGCTGCTATGTGTGTAAATACCATGCTGAAGGCTGTGAACCCTGGAGTTAGACTATTCCTGGTTTGAATTCCAAATAACTTAAATATTCTTATTTAAGTTTTAATAGTTCCTATCTCTTAGAGTTGTTGTGAAGGTTGAGGGAAGATAAACAAAGTACACGTCAGGTGCTTTGCCCTTAGTGCCTGATGCATGTTGTTTTTCTCTTATTTTGCATTTGTTATTATCGTTTGAGTGAGATAACCTTAAAAAAAAATAAAAATAAAAATAAAAACCGTTGCAATAATCTGCATAAGAGGTAGTACTTGTCCTGGAGATTCTACGAGAACTGGCAAGGAACATTTGAACATTTTTTGCACTATTTTAGTATTCTGGCACAATTTTCAGTTTACATTTTTTTCTTATTTTAACAATAAAATGCTTTCCGTAACATAAGCAATGGCATACATAATTTATAGGGTTCTTTTTCCACCCCATGTGTAATGACTTTGAATTCAAGGAGCCTAAGAGAATATCCTAATATCACTTTACAATAATTCGGATGATTTAAAAATCATTTTTCTATAGTGATATATGGATGTTATCTCACCTCATTGAACACTGCTGGATTTGAAATTGCTTTTCTCACCCTTTCAAATGGTGGATTTGATAAATTATTTTACATAATAAATGTAAGACTTAGTAGTGTGAAGAATACTTTTTTTAAAATGATGAAGCTAAGTTTTAAAAATCCTCTAGGTTAGGCCATTTTTTTCTTTGACAAATATCCAGTTTTATTATGATGTTTATTAGTAATTTAAACAGAAGGTGATGCTGATTGAGACATCTCTGATGACAAATAGAAAATGAGGATAAACTTAATTGTGTGTGGAGTTATAAATATTCTGGGGATATCATCAACTGCCACATCTTTGATTGGTTTAGTTTGTTACTTTTTTTTTTTTATTTTCTTCTTAGATGATTCTCTGAGCAAAAGAATAAAACTCCCTTCAGAATTTATTCCTAAGTGTTGGACTCGAGTACCTTTAGTTCTTCCAGTTTACTCTGTATTGGTCAGGATCTTAGAGGGAGACCAGAGGACCCAAATTCTATTCCGCTCTGGCACTCATTAACAGTGTGACTTTGGGGAGCAATTGTCATTTCTCTGAACTACCTTTTTGACTCTGAAAAATCCGGCACTTGGTCTACAGTGCCTTCTAAAGCTCTAAGAATGGTAGAAGTGCCTTTTAGGTATAAAACAGAGTGTTTGGGGTTGGACACCTTGCCCTCATGGCATTTATAGTGAAATGATAGTAAAGAAACACCTGAATATCTCTACCGATCTTCCCTTTTAAAAATGTCTATTACCATTTAAGTCCTTGGAAGGCAGGGACATTTTTGGGATCTGTTTTGATCACTGCTCTGTCCTCACTAAATACATAGAAATAATATGTGGCACATGGTAGAAACACAAATAAATGTGTATTATATACATATCCATTACATATATGTCAAATGTTCTAACAATATATATGCAGTCCTGAAAATTTATTTCTGCAAACCATACATTAAAAGTGTTAGGGCTTGTGGGAAAAATAGGATTGGAGCAGACTGTAAAGAAATTTGTAATCAAAGCGCTAACAAAGACAGTAATTGGTGTCTGCCAGGAATATGTAGACTGTCCAACCAGGCACCTCAGGGCACCTGGAGGCTGTTGTGGAGGATATGTTTTTGCTGCTGTTTGGCATTTTTATATTTTTGTTGAGGGCTAGTGCATAAACTGTGCACAAATCTTAAACATAAAGCTTGATAAATTTTTACAAATATTTTATGCCCATGTTAACCAGCACTCAGATTAAGATACATGATGTTTCCAGTCTTCAGGAGAGCCCTTGTGTTCTTCCTTGTCAATTTTGTCCACTTAAAGTAACCACTATTATACCAATCCTTGAAGTTCATATGGACTTCTGAAATTTGTTTCGTGGCTGGTGTCTTCTCTAATCAGCATGTTTATGGCATTTTTCCATGTTGTGCATACCAGTAGTTTGTTATGTTTTATTATTATATAATATTCTATTTATTAATATACCACAACTTTTTTATCTGGTTCCTGGTTGTCTTAGTTTGCCAGCCTGCCACACACCAGTTGACTTGAAAAACAGATTTGTTGTCTCATGGTTTGGAGGCTAGCATCCTGGTATCAAGGCGTTGGCAGGGCCATGCTTCCTCTTAAAGGGGAGAATCTGTCCCATGCCCCTCCCCTGTCTTCTGGTGCGTGGCTGACAATGGGTGTTGCTTGGCTTATGGTGGCATAACTCAGTCTCTTTTTTTCACTCTCTCCCTGTGTCCAAATTTCCTCTCATAAGGACACTAGTTATATTGGATTAGGGCCCACCCTAATCTAGTTTGGCCTCATCTTAACTAATAACCTCTTCAAAGATCCTATTTACAAATAAGTTCACATTTGTAGGACCAGGGTTTAGTACTTGAACATGTCTTTTGGGGGTCGCAATACAATCTGTAACACTAGTTGATGGACATTTGGGCTGTTTTCAGTTTCTGTCAAAGTAAAGCTGCCATGAACATTTTTTATATATCTTTTGGTGGACATCTTTATTCATTTCTCTTGGTTGGAATTGCTGGGTCATATGTTAGTTCAGTAGATACTGCCAAATTGTTTTCCAAAGTGATTCTACCAATTTATACTCCTACTAATATTGTATGAGCATTCCAGTTGCTCCACATCCTTTTCAACTCTTGATATTGTTAATGTCACAGGAGATCATCAAAATGCACAAAAACAGCAATATGGAAATGCTAGTTCTTGGGTGCTAATCCAGTGCAAATGGAACTAGAGCTGAGTCAGTGAGTCTGCTATTAGGAGGGAATAAGAAGTACAATTTATGACCATCTGAGTGACAGTTTAGTCTGGGGAGGGACTCTTTGGGGAGGGAACCCCAGATGCAGGCATTCATTTTTAATTTTTAAAACATAGAGCTCTCAAGCTGAGAGCCGTTTTCTTTCTTTTTTTTCTACTGAAGGCTGTAAGTTACTCCAGTATTCTAGCATCCCATTGCCTAGGAAAAATTGCATATGAAACAACACAACTTCCACATTATACTGAGTTCATTCTTTTGCTTACCAATCACATCTGAGCTAATTGGTTTTATGATAACACGTCTTGTAGCAGAATACACCATGTATACATGTAGAATTAAGAATGGGGATGAACACTATGGAATGAGAGGAGAAAAGGATGTGAAGATGTTTGTAAAGGAGTAATTTTGATGAATGACCTTGGAATCTGCAAGTGGTGAGATGATGAACAGGGAGGGCTGACGAGAAAGTGGTGGTATTGATGACTGAGGGTTGTGGTGAGGTGGAGGTTAACTGAGCAAGGAAGCTGGAGGATGGCAAGTGAGGTTAAAGGGCAGGGCATTTGCATAAAGATTTTAAACATGGGGCAGTTTTTAGTGCGGACAAGATCTAGGGAGTAATCGTGGATGTATTGCATTTGAACAAAGGATAAGATTGTTGGAGATAGGGTGGTAAAAATATAAACAAAACAAAACAAGAGGCCAGTGAGTTTAGATGAATCCTCCAGAAGAAGGTGGAGGTTTCCAAAAAGGGTGTTAGGAGCTGAGATGGAGAGAAAGGCTATGAGTCCAGGACTTCAAGATGGAGACTGTTGAATATCCTTCCTCCCTGACTCCACTGGGGGAGTAGCCTGGGAGCGACATGGAAACCCTTTTCATGTTCCCATTGTGCCTCAGGCTGTCTTGACATCCTTGTGTGTCACCTTTACATGTCTCTTTCCAGTCCTTTATATAATCACTTTCCATGTGCTTTTAATTTTATGCAACTACAAAATGTTAATATTTTGAGCCTCTATTATTTTCTAGGCATGGCACTAGATTCTGGGGAGATGATAACAAACTAAACCTGATTCTTAACCCATGGAGCATGCAGAGGATTAATTTAAAACAAAACGAAACAGTAGCAGTCTTCTTGCATGTGGGCTGGAAGTATTTTCTCTAACTTAATGTGAGACTTAATTGCTCATAGGGAACAATCATAAGATGAGATACAATTTGCAAAATCTTTTGTAGATAGATAATTTTTATGTGAAGCGAATTACAAAGAATGTTACATCTCTTAAGATCTTAGACTCTTTAACCGTAACTTTTAATATAGCTGAAATACTGTATATTTTCATTGTAAAAATAGTAGAAGCCATCTCAGTTGCAGTAGTAGTTCAATAAACAGAAAGACAATGCAATTGCATGAGACTCAGTTCTCAGGTTTTCATGAATGCTAGTGCTTGGAGAAGTAGATTGCTGGATCCAAGGAGGTGAAGTTCTAGAAGGAGTCTTGTGAGGTTGAGTGAGCATCTGTTTGCTGTGTTGTTGACGGGGTGGACACATCAATAGGATGACATTTTATTTTCTTCAGAACATAGGATGTTCTTTCCTCTGATGTTAGTATCAATACCCCTAGCCAGAGACCACCAGGAACACACCTGTTGAACAAGTTGGGTTTATTATTTGTTGCCGTGAGGGGGTATCTCTGTCATGGGGAACTTCAATAAGAGGGTGCTGGAAAGAACCTGTTGTAGGAGTTTGGCTTTGGTTGGGTGATTTGAGGAAGGGCCTGTTCTTGTTAGCTAATGCTGCCGTTTTGCAAAACACCAGAAATGGATTGGCTTTTATAAAGGGGGTTTATTTGGTTACAAAGTTACAGTCTTAAGGCCAAAAAGTGTCCAAGCTAAGGCATCAGCCATAGGGTACCTTCACAGAAGAATGGCCAATGGTGTCTGGAAAACCTCTGTTAGCTCAGAAGGCACGTGCTTGGCATCCGCTTGCTCCCAGGTTGCGTTTCAAAATGGCATTCTCCAAAATGTTGTTCTTGGGGCATTTTGTCCTCTCTTAGCTTCAGCTCCTCTTCAAAATGTTACTCTCGGTTGCTCTGAGGTCCTCTGTCTGTGAATTCCTTTATATGACTCCAGTGATCCAATTAACACCCACCCTGACTAGGTGGGGTAACACCTTCATGGAAATTATCCAATCAAAGGTTTCACTCACAGTTGTTTGAGTCACATCTCCATGGAAACACTCAAAGATTTCCAGTCTAATTAACACCAATAAGCCTGCCCCCACAAGATTGCATCAAAGGTAATGGCATTTTGGGAGACATAGTACACCCAAACTGGCACAGGGTCTAAGAAAGCAGAGGTGTAGGGTGTTAGAAAGTGGGTTTAATTCTATGATTGGATTTCTATAAGGAGGAAAGACTAGGGGGATGGTAGAACTATCATTGTTAAAAAAGTTGTGGACACTCATTTTAGCCAAGAGAAGGGGGTGTTTGTGGGTGGCACAATGACCTTTTTATTTATGCTTAGACAAAAGAATGATGTGGCCTTGTTTTATCTCATGTTATCATGGTAGCAGAGTAACCTTGTCTGAAGTTGATGCTCGGTGAGATTGTTTATGTCCCATAGGAGAATAACACAGCCAGCTGTGAGTGCCAGGTCGGTTCATGGATGTCAGGAGATGTTCTTTTTTCTTTTTCTTTTTTCTCATTAGTATGCTGGCAGCTTCAGGCTTCCTCTTGGAGCCATTAACAAATGGGAAGAAAGGAGGGGGTATGCAAAAAGAGGGGACAAATCTTAACGGAGAAATTTTACTAAAGAACTTTGTAGAAGGCTGAAACATGCAGAAGAATGTGAGAAGAGCTGGCAGTTCCTGAGAACAGGGTAGCCTGAGGGAGAGTAACAGGACCAACAAAGGACAGTCAGGAAAAAGGGGAAGCAGAGGAAGCAGATCCCCTCCCACCAGAAGCCACAAAAAGAGGCAATGATAGGGAATATATACCAAATGAGAGTGGATTCTCTGGGTGACCAGCTGGCCGTTGTGTTGGTTTAGAGTGTGCCTGGCTCTTAGTAACTGCTCTGTCAATGCCCCTCCTATTTTTATTAGTCTTCCCAGGGGTAGAATGTATAAGATAATGATTCATAATAGGGTTTCCACAATTATTTGTGTGTAGATATGTGTGTTGTGGGGTAAGAAAGGGGTTGTAACCTTGGGTGTCCTTGCATATTAAAATCTATATGTGTGTGTATCACATGTGTGTTTATGTGTATCTATTCTATATGTGTGTATCTTATGTGTATGTGTATATGTGTATATTATGTATGTGTATATGTTTGTGTGATGTATGTGTGTGTGTACTTTTTACAAAGCCTTGACCCACCTGGGTCAAGATTTGCCTGGTGTCTTTGTCAGTAGAAAACTGTATAGCAACAACAATAATTTCAAAGTGGCTCATATTATTTGTTTAAATTTCTCAAATACCATGGGAAAAGGTAGACCATGGCAATACTTCTTATAATAAAAAAAAGTACACTTCTCACCTGCTCACTGTTTCTCTTACTTTGCTATTCTCATCCCCATGGCCATGAAAAACCCCTTGCAGTAACTCTAAGTACTCATGGTCCTTTTTAACCTTCCTGTTTCCTCTTCATTCTGAATTTGGATATTTGGGTTTTTTTTCCATAAACAATAATGCTGCAAAAAGCATCCTTTTACACAAACACTAAGGTCCTTGTTTTAATAAATTCACTGGGTAAATTCCTAGCATTGATATTGGTTGGCCATTAAAATTTGGCCAAATTACCATATAAGTAAGTTGTACCAATTTAGACATCCACTGATAGAATTTGACAGGGCTTGTTTTTCCACACTTGAGCCAGCATTGGCCATGCCAAACTTGAACACTTATTGCTCTGAAGACAAAAATGTGGTTACATGTCAGCGTGTATGTGTGTATTTTTTTATATTCATTTTATTGAGATATATTCACATACCACCCAGTCATACAAAACAAATCGTACATTTGATTGTTCACAGTACCATTACATAGTTGTGTATGTGTGTATTTTAGATATATAGTGATATATCTATATATTGATATATATAAAATTTAGTAGATCTAATTGACTTATGGTGAACATACAAAGACTTTAAAATCCAAATATTACTTTCTGACTTCATATTCTAAGTTGATATAATATCTCTTTACTTATTATTGACTTTAAGTTATGTACCTGCATATATGTTTCAGAAAGGCATGGGCAAATTAACAAGCATATTTGGCAACTTTTAACCTGCAGAGATAGTGTTTTACAGAGCATTTTTAAAAAATGTATTTGGTGGAGAAGAAAATCTGCAAGTAATTTTTAGCATAGAGTAGTCATTCCAGGAGTAAGGACCCTTAGGGAAAATATCAGCCCTCTGGTCAACCACCAGGGCCAGCATATGATTCGCGATTATAGGGAGATGTCAAGGAGAGCTTCAGTAGATATGGTGCAGGTGCCAAGAGGCAGTGGATTGAACAACAGCAACAGAAAGGTTTACATAAATTGCAGGGCTAAAATGTCAGCAGATAAGTGTGGTTTTCCTGCCAAGTTGACTATTGGTTGACATTTCTTGGCTGTTTGTCTTTGGTAGCCCTTGAGATTGTTCTCCCTTTATTTTTGTCCCCTCTCCATTTGACAAACATGGCCAACATTTCCTAGTATATGTTGGCTTCAGTTGTGGGCCATCTTGGTTTTGGGGAAAATTTTTCCCATCTAAGAGAAATAATTCAGTCAGCGCAGTGTGAAATGGGGACAGTGGTTAACGGGTCCCACCACCACATCAACAAGCCTAGCCCTCCCAGCAAAGGCATCTCCTCAAATGGCATCTTTCATACTGACCTATTTGGACACTCTATTTCTGATTTTCAAAATGTTCGTTTTAGGCACAAAGATTCTTTTGAAAAATGAAATGTGAAGAGGTGAGGACAGTCCAGATTACACAGAGCCCCATTTGTTGACAGACATGGATGTCTGCCTTGTGTTTGGAAGGGAACCAGTTAAATTCTCTCCTCTGAGCTGTCTGTGGTGATGCAGTGTCTGTCTTCATTCCTAGCATGGGAAGAGGCACCCAGTTGGGAGATGGCTGCTCATTTGGAAGGTATGAGGAAGTGAGAAATATGATGGCCTCAGTGAGAAGCCAACTTTGTTCTGAGAACTGGTTGTTCCCAAGATGGAGAGGTTTGGGCATTGTCTGAAGCTCATCCAGGCTTGAGAGAGTCTGTGTGGGGGTCTCAAGTTTTCCAGTTGACATATCATGGCCAGGGGGCTTTTGTTTGGTTACTGAAACTATATGACTGGGATGTATTTTGCACTTAGCTATAGCAGCTCTATTCATTCATTCATTTATCCATTAATTCATCCAATATATGTTGAGCATATACTATGTGCAAGGTATAAAGAATTCATTGCTGAATAACATCAACATTTTCTGTGTCTCCTCTGACCTTCCATTCTGGAAGGGAGCTAAAAGTTAGAAAAGTACTTAAAAAGTGTGGTGGCAGTTTGGAAAGGGGTACAGGCAGTTAGGGAGAGAAAGGCAGGCATGCCTAATCTATTTTAAAAGGTCAGACAGGGCCTCCTGGAGCAAATGATGTTGAAATTCAGACCTGAGGGTGGAGTATAAGTTGGGCTGTGGATGATGGAGGGAGCAGGAGGTGGTGGGAAATGGTGTGTGTGTGTGTGTGTGTGTGTGTTTCCGTGCATGCCGAAGGGTGTCATCTGCAAAGGCCGGGGAAAGTGAGAGGTATTTGTATGGGAAACTAAGAGGAATGTTTTCAACTAAAGTGAAAGAGTTCAGGTCCCTTAACCTGCCTGCTCTTCCAATAAACCAGAATACTTTTTGTATTAGCTGCTATTCTCAGCAGAGAATTTTCATTTGGGCTCAGCACCCTCAATTGTTTGTAGAATTTCAACTCCAATGATGAGTTATTAGTAACTTTGTCTTTGATTATTAAAAACATTTTAACACACTCTTAAAATTTTTCAGAGACAGTAAAATGTTCTCTCCTGTGCTAGTGGGTGAGTTATGTAAGCTTCCTCCATGATTTGTCATAATTTCTGTGTCCTTTGTGTTTTTTTTTATTTTTTTAATCAGAAGCTGTGAGAACTTCTCATTGTACTGTTGTGCAGATTGTTTCAGGAATTTTGAACTGCTTCTTGGATTTTGTATAGAAACAACAGGATATTGCCATGCTATGGAGATAGCATGCCTCAGAATTGAGCGTGGCCTTGGGTGATCCCAGAACCCTTCTGCCCTCAGCGTTCTCTTCTGCAGGAGGCTGCCAAGCAGCTATGCAGGAAATCTATGTAAAGCACCTACTATTCTGCATTGCATGCTGCATAGAAGGTCCTCAATAAACAAGAGTTACTCTTGTTTTTTCAATGAGTTGATAACTTAAGCAGGCTCTGAAATAACGTTTCTTGACTTCTGTAATAAAAGCAGAATAACAATGTGTGAACTCATTTCCCAGCTTTGTAGATGTGGATGGTTCTGTAGTATTGATGCTTGCTAATGCTTATTTAAGCCCCTAATGTTAGCCTGACAAAAAGCAGAGAAACAAGAGAATCTTAGTGACAGCTGCCAAATTGCCAAATTAAATTATGGACTTAGAAGTTCCTTATCTCATTGTGTGTCTCTAAGATATTTGCTTATGTGTATGTCTTCCAGCAGGTTGCTTCATCTACTGTAATACCAGAATATTATATATGTTTTATTTATAAATATATATATGTATATATAAAGCTCAATTATTTTTTACTGATCAAAGCATTTGATCAAAATGTTTGGAGTCTATTGTTATAGGAGACATTTGTCTTTTTATTTATTTTTGCTCTTGGCATCAGAACCAACTTTCTGTATCTGGGACAGGGAATTCCCTGTCTTAGAAGTCTTGGTAGGAATCCGATCTTGAAAATGAAAAATACCAGATGCTTACTTTCTGAGTTCCTGTGCAACCCTACTGTAAGCCGATGCCAATCAGATGCTTTAGTTCTGGAATTTGAACAGGAACTGGTAACACGTTCTGTGGCAGTGGTGAAGTCTAAAGCATCTAGACTATAGGGGCAATGGCAGTGCAGCTGGTGTCAATGTCCAGTGGTTAGTGTTTGACATACCGGCAGACAGGCTGCTGAGTGATGTCTGTAGTGGAACAGTTCAGTGGTGTCATTTAGGCTGTGATCCAGCTGCAAGGCACTGGGCCTGGTTTCTCATCCCTCCCAGTGGTCTTATGAGCTGCCCCAAAACCTTTCAATAAATTTCTGCTTTAATTGGCCAATTTCAGGCTTGCAACCCCAAACCCCCGCTGCCCCATGTTGTAGCCAGTGTTTCCAAATCTACTTGTCCATGCAGCCAGTTTTCACAGAGCATTTCATGGGATTAGGATGTTGGAACATGTTAGCAAAACCTGGGGATAGTGCCGAATTACATACAGCATATGGAAATGAGTCTAGACACCCATAATTAGAAAGTCCCTTGGGTGTGCTGCTGGTTATCATCCAAAAGCCCCATAATCACAGTTTTAAGGTTTTATGGAGGATGAGCAGGTAGGCAATGGGAAGGGAAGCCAGATTCAAGTTTTGTTTTTATGCCTTTGGGAGTAGTCTGTTTTTGGGCCATTTGGAGTAGTCTGTTTTTGTTTGCTTGTATTACTCTGTTTCTAACAAAAAATAATAGTCATAGACAATCATACTAGGCAACCAATTTTTTATGCTTTTACCATAAGCCAGGCCCTTTCCATAATTTTCATTTTAATCCTCATAACAGCCATGTGTAGGTAATGCCCAAGATTATCAGGGTTACAGCTATGATTTCAATCTGGAGCCAATATTCTTTGGCCAGTAAACTTTCAAAACTATGGTACCTGTCAAACCAGGGAGGACCAACTCTCTTACCTCCCTTGCTTTTGAGTCACCCTGGTCTTACTGGCTGGTGCTCTAAGCCCAAGACTCTTTCCTCTACTCGTTGCCTCACTTGAGGCTTCTTGTCCGTTATGGCTCAGCCTAAATTCACTTCCTTCGTGAGATGGCTGTTGACCCCTCAGTCACGTCCGCAGCACCCTATTTTTCTTAAACCTTGGAGTTTGCTTATATATAAAGTATGTATTTTTATAATGTCATTGAGAGTGAAGGAAGAGGGGAAAAATACACCTTTCCCCAACTCCACAAAGCAGTGCTCCTCTCCCTGAAAGGACCAAGTTAAAGACTGGATGAAAATTGCAATTGTGTTTTTCGTGGTCCACTCACCTGGGGGTTCTCTGAAGCCCGAGGCTGGTTGCTTATCTATAGGTTAAAAAAGAGGAGGGTACACGGGCTTATTAATGCTATTCACTGCCCTAAGGTCAGAAGCCAAGGTGGAGCTGGGCCCCCAGGCAGACTCTAGTTTTTCTCCACCTCTGTGAGGACTTTGGAGGCTTCCTTCCCCAGGCAATATCCAGGGGTCTTCCTTCTGAGTTCCTTTGACGGAGAAATAATGCCATCTATTTGTCCATTTATTTAACGGGTATTTATTGAGCACTAAGTATTGGAAATGCAGCAGTGAATTGACAGAGATGTCCACACCCTCATGGAACTTATAGTCTGCAAGGCAAGGTAGGCACATCAAAGGGAATTTCCAGTGCGAGGCGAGTAACCAAGGAGAACACAGTGTATGTTAGAGAAGTCCCTCGACTGGAAGGCATCTAGGAGACCTGAACTGAGGCTGGAAGTGGGCCAGGGAGAGAGAGAGAAATCCATAGGAGGAGGGCAGAGTAGGTATGAAGATTCCAGACAGGGCAGGGTTAAAGTCATGCTCTGGAGGAACTAAACCAGTCATATTTGGCTGAAGCTGATGAGACAGGGAGAGAAGGGGTGTGAGAGGAAGCTGGGCTGGATGGCCGAGGCCTTGAATCCTGGGTCAAGATGCCTGGACTTGATCAGTTGGGCAGTGGGGAGCCCTTAAAGGGTTCACACAGGGGAAGCGAGTGATCGTATTTGACCACCTGGCTGCTCAGTGGAGACTGGATTGAATCCAAGAGTGGACTGTGGGGCCTGGCTCTATCACCAGCACCTCATTTTCTGAGCCTGAGTTCCTAAGGACATTGGACTGTGTGGCTGTGATTATCGTACAGATTCCTGGCCTGCCTGTTCTATCCACCCTCTGGCCCTGTTGTAGCCAGTTTTTACAGAGGTGCCCCCAGTGGTCTTAGCATCCAGGCTTTTGGCTTCATCTGGTGGATGTACCCCTTTACTCTGAGCCTCCCTCCACACCCCACCTCCAGCAGACACTTTTTTTCCCTTTGTCTCTTTCTAATGAGACACTAAGGTGTTCTTTGCTGCTAGGTTAATTTCTGAAAAGTTATCGGCTACTGGCCACAGCCTGAGGACAAGGGAGATTTCAAGTGTGAATGCAGGCACAAACTTCCCCTTCTTCAGGCGATGCTCTGAAGATTGGGGGTTTATAAACATCTTGGCACTGTTTGCTGTTACATCTGCAAAATGATAACATACATTAAAGCAGTGCATTAAAACTACAGTTTGAGACAAGGGCAGGTAAACAGGTATGTGTCCTGAATTCTGACCTCTTGACTAAAGCAGAACTTGCTAGAATTAACTTTGTCTAGATTGGGGACAAAAAACTTATTTAAAAATATTTGCTCATTATCTGTCTATGAATTTTCAATCACCATCTTTTCTGTCAGAGAGAAAGAGCTTAATATTCCTGGTAACAATTAATTACCCATTTGTGGCAGTCCCTATGACCTTTTTATGACTTGATAGGCTGAATCATGGAAACCCTACCCTGTCCAAGCTTATGCCCCAGAAGAGATTGATTGGAAAATCTGCTTGAAGATGCGTCAGTTTGTTCCCACACTGTCTGGATCTGATAAGCCCAGCATACTTTTTGGGGATCAAATTACCACAGTTGGCTTTGCTGTGTTGCCAGCTATTTTGCATGCTGCAAAATAGAAGTAGTTTACACTTAGTAAAAATGCCATCTATGAAACGGTAAAACATAATTGTGTGCAAGCCCTTTACTTCTCCATTTGATCTAGCAGCATCACAGTGATTGGGGAATTGAGTTTTCTAGAGCCCCAAAGTGTACAATTCTCCAACGGTAATCTCCAAATTCTAATTCCTGGCTACCCATTGCTTTCTTCCCTTTAAATAAATGTTTATTGTGCCAGGGACTCTTCTAGTCCCTGAAGATAATGCAATGGACAAGACAGATGTGATCCCTCACCTCATTGGGTCAGCATGTATCCTTTGTTTGCTGTTTACAAAGTAACTTAACACCATAAAAATTATTCTTAAAAAAACTATTTTAAGAATCATATTAAAATTATTTTAAAACTTAATTTTAAAATTATTTTAAAGTTATGTTTTATAAATTTACCTTATCCCAATTCCCTATGTTTATATTTCTAAACTATAATAAAGGGTAATTGTGATCTTTAAGATTCTTAAAGCCCATGAGATGGAATATACTAATTCCAGTAAATATAATGTTTTTGAAGAATGATAAATAAATTTAATGGTAAATAAATTTAATAGTAAATAGCTCAAGATAAAATGTTAAATGAAAAAGGCAGAATACAAAGCCTTATATACCATATGATCCCAGTTTTATTTTATGAATAACTCCATAAACTTAAACAGCTACATAAATAGCTAGAAAACTAAATAAACACATAGATAAGAGACTGAGTGGAAGTACATGAACATTTTAATAGCTACAATATGTGGGTGGAGGCATTGTGATTACTTATTCCTAAACTATTCTGCATTTTTCCTATTTTCAAAAAAAACCCTATATTAATTTTATACTCAGGGAAAAAGGCTGTTAAAAATAATACCTAGTCTTGGACTGAAGTAGCCATTATAGTATCATAAGAATATCCACAACAAGCATCTTGAAATTTCTTATAACAGGGGGAGCAGCAACCAATGATAATCCTCTAATCTCCTATGTCTCATATTATATCTCTTTACCTCCCACCTTGAAGTCGCCCTTCATTTTGCTTATTTCCATCCAGTTCTTCCAATTATTTAATTGTATTATTATTGACATGGGAGAAATGCTTGTATTTCAGGAATAGGATGACTGTCTAGCTGTGTTTCATTGACTTAGATCCTGGACTTGGTGAGAACTTAAATACACTGGAAGTGATAAAATTAAGTAAAGACATACATGATGTGAAAATCCAGTTGGGGTATATTTGGAGGTGTAGGATACAATGGATATATTGTTCACGAATGAGAGGAAGAGGATTGCTAGAGGAAGCTTCTGGAATATCACTCAAAAAGGCGAGACCTCAAGAGTAGGAGTTCCCAAATTAGGCTGTGTGTTGGGAGTGTGTGTGTGTGTGTGTGTCCTGTTATAGGATGTTTTCATATAGATAATATGCTTCAAGCATTTTTTTGTACTCTGCAAATCATATAGAGAGTCCTCTTTTTCCAATGAATATAATTGCTGTTATAATGGATAGAATACTAATTCATTCATAAGCATCACCATCAATGAATCTTAAAGTCAGAAATAGAGTTGCTATATGTGGTCCTTTATAACCATACTAATGATGATAACAATCTAGCATTTCTTGGTTGGTTGTTTAGTATGTGTGGGATGCTATACTTAGCTCATCATTGTATGTTAACTTTTGAAAGGTTTTGTTATTGAGAAGGTGTCTTCATACTTGGAAAATTGGAAAACCACTGGTTGAGAATGTCTGGTATAAACTCTAAGACCTAACAGCGTTGAAGGCAGTGGAGTGTCAATAGTTAAGGACATGAATCTTGTTGTCAGGGAGTCCTGGGTTCAAATCCTGACACTGCCTTTTTTCTGGCTAAGTGACTTTGAGAAAGTTATTTGACATTCCCTAACCCCATTCCCATTTATAAAACAGAAATGATTGTTACAGGATTAATTGGGAAAACCCTTAACAATGCCTGCTAAGTAGAGAGGGCTCACAATGGTACCTATTCCTAATGGGCTCATAGTCACAGGTTAACGTGAAAGAACAGCTGTGGCAAGAAACCCCATATGCAACCTTTGTAGAATTGCATCCAAAAGCCACAAGACAGGAGATAAAAATCTGTTCAAGACTTAAAAATTTTAAACCTTGCTCAAGATAAACTTTGGAAAGATTTAATCTCCAAGAAAGGAAACAAAATATGAGATTAACTAAATAGAGTTGGTTAAAGAGCTTGGGATACCACTATCTATTTTACCAGAGATTTTTTTCTCCATACCTAGGGGATTTGCTGCCTAGTGCTCCTTTAGAGACACAAGTGGATTTGTTTTCCTAAGTGGGTGTTCCTTCTGCCTTTCAGTATTGTTCCTGGCATTTGCTGCTTCTGGCCTGATGACCTGGTGGTAGTTTTGGTGTCCATACCCACAGCTGGCAAGGCTGTTGTTATTTTAATGCCTCTAAATAGCCTGTCTGAACCACAGCCCTTGGATACCAAGAATCAACATTATAAAAGATAATGGGACCTAATGATGTGGGTTGTTAGGTGGTTAGCTGAGTTACAGAGGGTCGGGCAAGAGTTTGGACAGACATTAATCAGATGCTGGAGTAATTGGGGTCCTGCTCAGAATGCAGTGTACTCTAGTGACCCAAACTGTAAAGTGATACTCCCCTTTCTGAGATAGCATACAGGCCTTGGGGGCAAAATTTGGAGACTGGCTTAATGAGGCTATTTCCATAGATTCATAAGTTTTGTCACACACAATTATGGAACACAGGTGTCTGCTTTTTCTAATCAAGCATTTAATTGTCTATAGCCTGAAAAATAAAATGTGAGGGCAGATGAAACCTGGTTACCATATTCACTGATAATTTCTTCAATGAAGCAGATATTGACATTGGATGGCAGATAGTAAGAACTGGGTTTGTACTTTGGTTCAGAGAAGTGGGTGGGGATTCTACACAAGGCAAGAAGTCATGTTAGGAGAAGGCAGAGTTTTACGAGGTGTTAGAAGGGTTTATATGAAAATGCTTTTGAAGAAAAAGAATTCAAAGTCAATCTGAATTCAGCTTTGTGGCTTCAAAATCAGAAATACCACACACACGAACACGCACGTGTGCGCGCACACACACACACACACATCCTACTCTAAAATAAAAACATTCTTGCTGGGTATAACTGGCTTTGTTGGGGGCAGTGTGATGTCTTATTTATGTGACTGAATATTTTTCAATGCTTTCTAAATGCGCATCTAGTTAAACGTATATGTTGCATTAAAATTTCAGGATAACTAATTACAAATGTTTGTATATCTCTTAGTAAAAAGGAGGACTTACATAGAGTTAACAGACTAAAACTAATATTAAATTATGCATTCATTCTGCAAATATTTTTTGAGTGTCTACTCTGTTGAATACTGTGTTGGAAGATTGGGCCACACTGTTGTGAGCAAGACAAACTTCCCCTGCCTTCATCGAGCATAGAACAACCTAATTAATGCACTTGAGCTATATTGTGAGTATTTCTCCAAGGTAATAAAAAATGTCACTGACCAAGTCCTCTGTATGAGGTTGTTCTTCAGATAGATTTTGAGTTTATTGTGAAATAGCATTCACTTAGCACTTACCATGTCATTTCTTTTTTCAGTTTATATGGTCCTCCCAAGCCCCTTGTAAATAAATATTATAACTTCTTTTTCCAAGGTTGCAATTTGGCCTTTGTGTTTTTCTGTTTTTAGTATGTTTCTTTTTTTGGATAATAGTCATGAAATAACTGGGATGATTTGGGGCATTCAATCCGTGATCTGTCATAAACACAATAGGGATAGGGGAATGTGCCTTTTCATCATACCCAGAACATTTTCAGTTGGTGCCTTATTTATGAAGTCATTTTAAATAAAAAAGTTTGCTGCAAATTTTAAAGAAATTCCTGTGAAATTAGAGTTTGTACCAAAACTTGATACTTGGGTTTTTCTCATGTCCTATAAGTAAGAAATAATTTTCCCTTTTGTCCTAATTAGGATAGGACTTAATTGTACCCCTTTTGAACCAGAGGTCATGAACTACAGAAGTGGCCAGAAAAATCTGGCCTCCTCCAGCTTCCACAAATAGCTCTGAGTTATTTTAAGGTCAGAGCCTGTCAGGCCACTGTGCATCTCTCAAGAACTTCATGACAGTTTAATCAAGTCAAGAAGGAGATGTTGGGTGATCCTGCTCTTGATGGTCTTTGATAAGCTGGTAATGGGCAGCAATGTTTTCCCAAAGAGGTTTAGGTTTCAGCTGTACAAAGAGGCTTCTACATGGTCTTTCAGGAAATATGAGCCCAGGTACAATACTGACTTGTCTTTTGCCCAAGCGCTTTCATAGCTTGAAGGCCTAAGATTCCTTGGATCTAAGACATGTATGATTTCAATGCCAGTGGGGTGGTATGCGTTTTTAAAGCAGTTAATGACATTGCCTCAGTTACCTCTTAAAAGCTTGCGTTTATAGAGACACTCAGAATTTTCTATCATTTTTGCTAACTGTCCTTTGCTCTAAGTTACGGTGCAATTACATATGAGTTCCTCAATTAGGATATTTCTTGAGAATTTATACAAATACAAAATCATTGTAATCAGATTTTGGTGTTTTAGTTTAATTTAACAGCTATTTATAAGGATATATTGTGTTTTTTGGATAATTAAGAGAAACTGGTTTTCATCCTCAATTTGAGTCATTTTTATGCTTGCTAAAACGCACTGCAATTCCTGGATATACTTGAGGATTTCAAAACCCAAATGGAGTTTTCACCTGTGGACATTTTTATGTACAATTGGCTATTAGGGGAAGTGAGTGCAGACATTGGATGTTCCAGCAGGCTAAAACCTTCTGCTCCTCCAATGGCCTGTGGTGTTCTGCCTAATGGAGGAATATGAAGATGGCCAAACCAGCGATCTGATGACTGCTTTGATCCAGGCGTTGGCAGAAGTTATGTTTCTGCAGTTTGACTCTGAGTTAACAGCAGCATTTGTTTCTCGTGTGATGAAGCATGTTAAGAAAGCATCCCTTCTAAATGTGGTCCAAGGAACAGGCTTCCAGAAACAAGGAGGAATTTTCTGGAAACATAGCAAGACTTTATGCTCCCAGTGTTGTAAAGAAGAAATTGTTACGTAGGAACTGATTTATTGTGCATAAGAGCGTTCTTAATCTTTTATTCTTTGCTGATAGCAAATGTATCTATTTGATAGGGACCGTCTTGGTGTTCTTTAGAGGTTGTTTAGCAATCCGAGTTTCCACTGAGGGTGTAGCCTTTTGCACTTACTGAAGCAAGTGGTTTTGCTGAGCCCTTACCTGGTGGTTGGGTTGCATATGCATAGACAGATGATTGTGGACTTTGGGGAATGGAAACTGCCAGGCATGCCTTTTAATGAGACTCTTAGATTTACTTCAAGTTCTAACTCTTTTACTGAATCTCCCAGTTACTTAAAAAGAAAAAAAAAATTAAGGGGAAAGGACTTAGGCCATGCAGACTTCTCACATTCCTGGAATAAAATTATGGTTTATATAAAATTCTCCCAGTAAGAGCAGAACCCCAAGGAACTCCATCTCGTGTTTTGTAAGTAAAACAAAAATGACCATGAGCATGCTCATGTATTTCAATCAAATCATAAAATTCCACAAGAGAAGTCTGAATGTGGCACAGAGGGGATGATGATTCTGTTTGCTTGGTGCTTGGTAGAAGGTCAATAATTGTTTGCTGAATTTAATTCTTGAGAGATCCAGGAAAGGCTTCACAAAGAGAGCTGAGTTGATGTTAGGAGGATGAGAGTGAGGGAGGGATGAGGAGAGAGGGACAAACCAGGCGAAGAACTGAGACAAGGAGAAAATCTTAAAAGCTGTAAAAAAAGGAGTGATTAGTCACATACGAGGGAAATCACCTAAGAGTAAGTGTCAGTTTCTCATCAGGCACCATGGAGAGGAGAAGGCAGTGGTATGACATATTTAAGATTGTGAAATATAAAAACTGCCGGGCAAGAATTCTTTATCCAGCAAAGCTCTCCTTCAAAATTGAGGGAGAGTAAAATTTTCACAAACAATTGCTGAGAGATTTTGTTAACAAGAGACCTCCCCTGCTAGAAATATTAAAGGGAATTCTAGTGGCTGAGAAAAAATATAGAAGAGAGGTTGGGAGAAGGGCAGAGAACTGAAGACTATTAGGAACGGTAACTTAAAGGGAAAAAAGAGAGTCGGGGTGGGGGCAGGGGAACAGTTCTGACAAATAAAAACCAAAGGACCAGAATTGGTTCAAGAACTGCCTTTACAGAAATAACATTGAATGTGATTGCATTAAACTCCTCAATTAAAAGATACCAATTGGCAGAATGGATTGAAAGTATGATCCATCAATACGCTGTTTATAAGACACTTATAAACAATAGAAATAGAAAGAGACTAAAAGTGAATGGATGGAAAAAATATATCCCATGTGAGCTACAGCAAAACAAAAATATATCAAAAATATATCCCATGTGAGCTACAGCAAAACAAAACATGGGTAGCAATATAATATCAGGCAAAATATACTATGTATACTATATGAGGAGACAGGGACAAACCAGGCGAAGGACTGAGGAGAGGGTAGGCTAGGAGTAAGGAGACACAAGGGGAGTGACGGGGCTCTGACAAGTTCCAGGTTCTGTCTAAGGTTGCTGAGCAGGGTATGGCAAGCCGAGAAGGACATTTAGCACAGAGCCAAGTACACAGTAAGTGCCCATTAAATGTTAGTATGAAAAATTATGAAAAATAAAGGCTGCTTCCAGTGGCGTGCTGGTAGATGTTTAACATCTGGCTCTTAGAAGAGGGTGGAGAGTAGAATCCCTGATTTGCAGTGCATTGCAAATCCCGCGGTGTAATTACTCTCACTGTGGCCGATTTCAAGCTACCAAAGTGGTGTCATTGAACACAGAGTTGGGAAGAGAGGCATGGAATCAGTGAGCTGGTATAAGCTACTTCCTCTTCTGTGTAAGGCCTAAGGTCTTTGCAATTCTTCTTTTTTATCTGTGGGGTATTCTCCATAAGTCACCTTGGCCAAAGCAGCAGAAAGTTAATTCAGGTACTAAAAGACAAATGTTGTGAATAATGAGGTATGTTATTGGTAATAATTTCTAGGCTTTGGGATATGAATTTTACTTTGGAATTTCTAGACTCACATCTTTGGGCAAGAGCCGCTTAGAGTTTTGGATGTGAAAATAGTTTGGGAATGCTATTTTAGATTCTCTGCAGGGTGAGGGTGGCCCTGTGGGAGGAACTGACTAATGTGAGTAACTTAGAGCTGTAAGGAAAGTTCTTGATATTTTTGTTAGCAAAAAGATACTAGGTATTTTTCAGTTTTTTTTTTTTTTCAGTTTTTTTTTTTTTTTTTTTTTTAGTAGTGAGTGGCTGAGTAGGCAAAGTGTGTGGGAGAAAGAAGAGAACAGCCTCTGATGGAGGAGAGTGGAAAATGAGGACAGTCATCAAATCTGCTCTGTGTGGGTGTGTGGGGAGGAGAGTAATGCTGATGAGGCCTCCTGTTCCAGCTGCTCACCTGACGGTGCCTTTGAATCAGTAAAGAATCTGAGCCATGGCCAAGGTTCCGTGGACATCATGTATTGCCTCTTACATCTAGGGAGCATCTAAGTTCATTCCCTCTCCCCTCCCTTCTGCTCTACAGTGGACTGGCAGCACCAGGGGGTGGTAGCCTGTGGTTACAGTCCACATCAGTCCCACGGTGCCCCTCTAACTTTAACCACCATTTGTTTGCTGATAATTCCCCAGTCTTGGTCTCACAGCATCTTACCTCACCTCCCGTCTATGTTTCCAATACCAGCTGGGCATCTTCCATCAGCTGGGTCTCAGGGTGCTCAAAAGCAGCTTGTACAAAACTGAATTCATCAAATTCCCTGTCTCCCTATGTTCCTCATCTCAATAAACAGTGCTTTTGTTTCACATTCAATTGTCCAGGTCAGAACATGAACTTCCTTCTTGGGGGGATTTTTTTTACTCTTTACATTCAATCAGTCACCAAAACCTACCAGTTTGACCTTCTGACCTAGGACCCTTCTCTCTGTTTCTCTGTGTTAGCTCAGGCCACTCTCTTCTCCAACAGAGGGTTACTGTGCAGCCTTGTCACTGGTCTCCCCACTTCAAGTCCAGCCAGCTCCAGTCTGTCCTAAGGGCTCCATCTGAAATGCACGTTTGATCCTGCCACTCCCCTCTTGAACCCTTGCACTATGACTATGGGGAGGAAGTTCCAATCCCTTGGCACATTAAAAGGGCCAGGGAAAAATGTTGCGCTAATTGATGCACGGGTTGTGAGGTATTTATAGGTCAAGCATATGAAGAGTGAGTGTCATGCATGTCTTAGTCACTCCCTGGTAAAGCAGGACCTGGTGCATCCTCAGTTCTAGGCTCTGGGCCTGGTGTTGGAATACCAGAGGGAGCAAATCTACCTTTTTCTTTTCATGGCCTCTTGTCTTTTTGTTTTCTCTGACTGTCATCTTATTAGTGGTTATTTTCCATTTTTCTGTCTTTTCTTTGTGTGTTTATGTCTATTAGTTCCTGTGACGTATGATATAGTTATATGTTCCATGCTCCTGGAATTTGATCAGTGTTTCTAGATGTATGTTCTAGACTTTAAAGTCAGAACTGAAGCACTTCATTGCTGTAAAGTATAGTGAACCCCTACTACCAAGAATTACTGGAAAATTTTCCAAGTGTCTAGTTTTTCCTTTTTTTGCTGCCACTGCCACCACCATCACCACCAATAACATCAGCTAACATTGCTGAGCAAACAGTAAATTGCAAAATATTAATGGGTTGTAAAAGTCAGCTAATTGGGTCATGATCAACGTGTTTTAAATGAAATAGATTAGGATGGAATGTACTGGAGTGGAATAGAAACATCAGAGTTTATCATGTGTACTTAAGGGGAGGAATTGTCTCATTAAACTTTCATTTCTGTTAAAGACATGTTATACAGACTGCTGGTGCTCACCAGTATCCCTTTCCTCTTTTCTTCCTGGGCACACAGCTGGATTACATTTCCCAGCCTCCCTTGCACTTGTGGCCATGTGACCAAGATCTGGTCAGTGGAATGTGAGCAAAAGTGCGTTTTCCAATTTCAGGCCTGGCCTATAAAAGCCTTGACTCAATTTGTTATTCAAGTAATTGCTACAATAGCAGGCTTATCCTAAAGTACACTTTGTTGAGTTGTGGTCAGAAAGTTTGGAAACTGTGGTGGATTGAATTGTGTATCCCAGTTTAGACATGTTTTTGGTCTTGATCTGCATTTTGGTGGGTGTGGACCCACTGTAAATAAGATCTCTTGAAGATGATGCTTCAGCAAAGATGCAACTGATGCTGTATCAGTTTGGACTTTAATCCAGATTCCTAGAGTCCTTTATAAGCAGAATGAAATTCAGAGAGAGAGAGAGAAAGCCAAGGGAAGAAGCCAAAAGTCAACAGAACCGGAGCATAAAGGAGAAGATATTACCATGTGCATCACCATGTGACCGGAAAGCCTAGATCTGAGGATTGCTTGGAGTCAGCCTCAGAGGGCCACAGTCTGCAGGGAAAAACGCATTGCCCTGCTGATACCTCCATTTTGGACTTCTCCTAGCCTTAAAACCATGAGCCAATAAATTCCTGTTGTTTAAGGCTATCCATTGTATGATATTTGTTTTAGCAGCCAGGAAACTAAGACAGAAGCCCTTGCATTATCACGTTTAACTCTCATAACCCTGTGAAGCAAGTGCATTTGACAGATACTGAGGCTGAGGCAGAGAATTGATTTGCTCAAGGCCGCATAGCCAGAAATTAATGGAGCCAGGATTTGAATCCAGGCCATGAGGCTGGATCTGACACTCGCTCCCTCTCGTGATGATGCCTGTATCTCAGGTATGGGCACAGCCAATACCAAGAGATTTCTTCGCACTTACAAGTGCCTGGAGCTCAGTTTCCAGTTATCTTTTTTCATTGTTTTGAATCTGCTTTTTGTACAGATACTATGAAAATACTATTGTGAAATATGACTCTGAAGTCTTCAAGGTGTCGTGTTGGGGATTAGCAGTGTTATTCCCAGGGATTCTTACTTTGAATCTGGCTGCCAAAAAATCCCTCCCACTGTTTTGGGAAGGACAAAGGGGGATATAGTCCCTTTTATAGGGGCGTAAGGGTAATTTCTAACATATGGCTCATGATTTACTATCTTGAAGAAACATTTATCTGTGGCTCAGTAGCTATGTCTCGTCAAGCCAAGGATGATGAAAGTGTTTATGAGGAATGTACTTGCCGGTTCAATTATTATTTCAAGGGAATGGCCAACATGAAAATTATACCATTACAGTTTTTAGAAGCTAAGCTCTGAGTGTCTTTGTGGACAGCTTGATTGTTTTTAGAGCAGTTTATTTAATTTCCCTTATATCTTCCCAATAACTCATCTCAAGAAGTTTTGGTCTTTGATTTTTTTTTTTTTTTTTTTTTTTTTAAGTCATCTGTCCTGCTACTCAGTAGTGAGTTTAGAGAGGGGCTGCTGATTGCGAATGCAGTTGTCTGGGCTTGATTGAGGATAGGCTGAACTTTTAATATACTTTAAATTTATCCATTCGAGACCTTTTCCTCTCAAGACAAGGGCATAGTGGGTAATGCTTGTGTTGTATTTTATCAAGACCTTGATGAGGAAGGCTGGTGGGAAAACTTCCCTACTTTCCAAATGAAAGCTGCCTAATGAGAGCGTGGTGGGTACCTTCTGTGGTGATGCCCAGCCTCTGGCCCACCCCTGCCTGCCCCCACTGAGTCACCATCTTCCTTGATGCAGTGGTTTGCCAAGGAGGGGCACGGCAGTGGATGGGGCGGGTTGTCTACATAGAATTTAGAAACAATAATAAACAGACTTAAAATCACTTTGTTTTCTGTGATCACTATGCTCTGGTGTTTCTGAACAATGTCAGAGATAAAATACTCCTTTCCAGCCCAACTGCTTCCCCTGCCTCCGTTCGTCCACCACTGCCCATCAGATTTACAGAGAATACCAGGTTGTTAGGATTTATTAAGTGCATACAGCAGACATCCCAACAACATATATAGTATTGTCCTATTTTAATTGAAAAAATATATATATACACATACGTATACATACACATATTCATGGGAAAAGGTCTGGAAGATATGTCTATGCCAGATTGTTGATGGTAATTATTTCTGATAGTGGGATTACAGACGATTTTCACTTTTTCCCAAGCATTATTTGAAAAAAACCAAACAGCCACTTTAACAAAAATGTGTGGCTTTCATAATCAGCATCTTTTTAACTGCATGCCCCTTTCACCGGAAGCTGATCACAAATGATTGTCTCTGTAGCCACACTTTGGAGGGAGATGAATGTAACCCCCTTCTGCTCCAAACGGGGTGGCCTCGGGCAAGCTCCTGTGTCTCCAGTTCACATTTTAAAATGGGAACAACGCCGGTTACCTTGTGAGGATTAGAAATAATGTCTGTCAGCGTGTAGCATGGGGCCTGGCAGATGGCAGGGGCTCAGGAAGCTGCAGCTGCAGCTGTTGTTTCCCTGGGCCTGTGTGTCCTCCCGTGGCCCCTCTCCTCTCCGTGCTTACAGCCCCCCTTCTGTGCAGCCCCCCACTTCCTCAGTTATTGCAATAACCCTCCATGCTCTCCTTGCCTCGAGCTCCCCAGCCTGCAGGTTGCTGCCTGATTCATCTTCACTGAGCATATATCTGATCTTATGATTCCCAAGATTCATAAACTCAGTCCACGTGACCTGTCTGACATTTAAGGCTGATGCTAATGCCCCCCCCTTTATCTCCACTGCACCCCTGCATTTTTCCCTACTGTCAGCCAAATCCAACTATGTCTTCATTGTGCTGATCTGAAAAATGGCCTTTGTGAGGGTCAGACAAGGTAGTGTCTGTGAAAGTGCTGTAAACTGCAAAGTGCAGTACACCTGTGGGTCGCTGTTAGTAGCACCATGCATTAGTTTCCTAGGGTGCCACTTTAATTTTCTAGTGCTGCTGAAATGCAATATACAAGAAATGGGCTAGCTTTTAACAATGGAAGTTTATTAGCTTACAAGCTTACAGTTCTGAGGCTGTGAAAATGTCCAGATTGAGGCACCGTTAGGATGATACCTGGACTCCTCTGTCAGATGGCCAGGCACATGGCGGCTCTCCCTTCTCTTCTGGGCTTTGTTGCTTTCAGCTTCTTGCTTCATCGCTTTCTCCCCAAGCTTCTGTGTCTTGCTCTCAGTTTCTGTCTCTGAATTTCACTTCTTATAAAAGACTCTGGTAAGAGGATTGAGACCTACCCTTGGCATGCGTCAGCTGAAATAACCTCATCAAAGGGTCCCACCTACAATCAATTTTCACCCACAGGAGTGGATTAGCTTTAAGCACATGATCTTCTGGGGTCCATAAAGCCTCCAAACCATCACAGGTGCCTTAACAAATTACTACAACCTTAGTGGCTTTAAATAACAGAAATTTATTTTCTCAGGGTTCTGGAAGGCAGAAGATGGAGACCTGGGTGTCAGCAGGGCTCCAGGGGGAATCGGTTCCTTGTCTCTTCCAGCTTCTGGTGGCTGCTGGCCTTCCTTCCCCTTCCTTGGCTCGTGGCGGCATCCCTCCTCTCCCTGCCTCTGTCTTCACATTGCTGCTGCCTCCATGTGTCTGTCTTCTCTTCCATCTGTCTCAAATCTCCCTTTGTCTTTCTCTCATCAGGACACTTGTCATTAGATTTAGTGCCCAGTGGGTAATCCAGGATGATCTCATTTCAAGATGCTTAATTTAGTTCCATCTGCAAAGGTCCTTTTTCCCAGTAGCGTCACATTCACAGGTTGCAGGTGGATGTATTTTTTGAGGGGATGTGGGGGGTGGGAGGTGGTTACCATTCCACCCACTACATGCTTTTTTCTGAGCTTCCTTCTTTTTCTCTTCAAACCAATCTGTAGGCAGTGCCTACTGTGTGTTGGCACTTGCCACGTGCCAGGGATATAGCAGTGGCTAAGACAGGTGCTTTATCTGTCTTAGGACCATACAGACTGGTGGAAAATGTAGACACTAAAGCAATGAATCATTGAAAGACCTGATGAGTACATTACTGGGTGATCTTCCAAAGCTAATTGACCTCTCGGAGTCTCAGTTTATTCCTCTGTATAATGGGGATAAAGGTGGAAGCCCAGCCCAATTCACAAGAAAGCTTTGAAGATGAAACAGGACCCTAGGTATGGAAATGTCCTTGGCCTGGCTGTGTTATGCCATGCCTTTGCTCAGACTGTGCCTCTAGGCCTCAGAGTTTGGGGTCTGGATTTGGTTCCTCAATTCTAATTCTGCACCAATCTCAAGGTTCTGGGACTTTGGGCAAGTCACTTAACTTCTATTTCCTTAGCTGCAAAATGGAGGTAATGATAATACCTGCCTCATTGGATTCTTGCCATGATTAAAATGAGCTCATGTGTTGACAGTGTAAAAAAACACGACAAAGTGTAAATTCTTTTCATAAGATTCATGGATGGTTACCTTAGGCAAACTAGAAAGTCTAAATTCACAAGAAGGAAACATGAAAATTAATTGTGATTTTACCTATAATTAATCTCTGGCAGCATTTTGACATATTATTTTGGTCATTTTTTTATACCATTTAGTTCATAATTTTTGATTAAAACAAAAAGTGCATACCACTTGGTAATCTCTTTTCATTTACCCTACATTAGTGAAGTTTCCTACATTATTGAGCAGTTACATACAGAAGAGAATCAAAATGGGATAGGTAGTTTTATGAGTGGTGGCAGCTCAGAATCACCTCAGCCCTTGGGACTCCTGTCAGGGGTGGTTTCTGGCCTGTGGCAGTATTGCTTAGTGAGGAGAACTTTCAGAAAACTGTCTTCCACCCAATGTCTGTGGGTGCATTTCTCATGGATCACTTCGGGTCTGCCTGGATCCCAGGCCTCACAGCTCTCTGTTGGACCGTTGATGAGGCCAATGTGCCACCTTCTTCCAGCCCAGTGCCATTCCAAACCAGGACCCCATTGCCCATCCCAGTGAGGGGAATTCACCTGGATCAGGTAACACTGCATCAAGCCTGCCTTGCAGTGATTCCCATTTCTGCCCGAGTCTCATGCACGAGCCCCTTGTGACTGAAAAGCATGGAATCTGCTTGCAGGGAGGCTTGAGTTCAAATTGCCTTCTAGTTACCACATGCCACATGCCAGGCCCTTTTCTCAGCACTACAAACATTGGTCTCATTTCAAACGTGAGTGGAACTTATGTCTACTAAATTTAGCAGTGATGAGCACCAACCTTGGGCAGGACACAGTAGAGCTCTGCCTGACCCTCCTGGGCTTCTCACGAGAGACAGCCATGCACACATGCAGGGTGAATCTTCAGATGAGCTGGGTAGTAGCTAGGAGCTCAGGCTGGGGATTGAATTTGAACTTTGTTATCTTTGGCAAGTCACTTAGTTTCTTTGCTTGTAAAATGGGGAGAATTGTGAGGATTGAAGGACATAAAACATGGATAGTTTAGCATAGTAATGGCAAAATGCAGGATGGGAAGGGAGAGTTAATGCTCTTGTGTGAGTGTGTGAGTGTGTGTTTGTGCCTATGTACGTGTGTGTGTGTTGGCTTGTGCAGTAGATGGGATTTGAGCTGGGCGCTTTAGAGATTGCAATGAAGGAAAAGCATGTAGCCAGAGGGACAGCCTGGGGGAGATGGGAACTTGGAGACTATGTTGGGGGTGTGTGGATGGGCTGAGCTTAGGGGATATCAGGAAGTTGCCATCTTATCTGCAATTAGGGGGCTTTGGGGAGTTATTATGGGGGGATGAGATTGGAGGCTGATGTGCTGTTTCTTTCTAGGAGATAGGTTCCTGCCTTGGGTTTGAGACCAAGTTGTCTCATCTTAGCTCATCCATCTGTCCATCCATCCAGTCATCCCACATCTGAGTACTTATGCAGTCACTTCATTTTGCTGGGCCTTAGTCCCCTCATCTGTAAAATGAAGATAATCACAGGACCTTGTGGAGTTGTGGGGAGCGATGTGTGAGAAAGGGCATGCAGAGACCTTAGCCTGGCTGAGGCACAGAGAGGGAACTTGACAATGGATGTCCGATGCTGTTGTTTCAACCATGTGCCAGAGGCTGTGCTGAGTGCTGGTCAGTGGGTGGATGGGGTGGGGCATGGGGCGGGTGGAGTTGGTCACCTCAGAGAACCTGCCCTCAGGCAGTTTGTGGTGTAACTCCTCCAGTTTAGCTCCTGGCTCCGGACCCCATTCCCTTTGTTCTTGACTGGGGCCTGGGTTCTTTCCCTGGACCTTCTGATGACAAGTTTGTTCTTGGGCTTCCCTCTGCCACCTGCCTACCTGCCTCCTGCCGCCAGCTTGCCAAATAAGAGGGTCTCTTCCAGGCTTCCCATTGGCCAGCTCTGTGTCTGAACTTCACCTGTGACCCATCGCTTGTCCCTCTGCCTAGGCTGCATCTTGCCCTCATACCTCTCCAGAGGACCACCTTGCCATCCTGGGGACGCCCGATTCCTGGCCCCTTCTCAGGGCATATGCCCCCTTTCCAGCCCCCTGCCTTTTCTGATTGACTTGTCTTCATGCCTTAAGAATTTGGTACTGCCATGGGGATATTGGCTTTCCACTGCTTCTGGGAAGCCATGCTACTAAATCAATGTTAAATAGCTAACATTTATTGACCCCTGCTCCAGGTGCTCTTCTAGGCACCAGTGCAAACTGGCTTTACACCTGTTAACTCATTTTATCCTCACAACCAACTTGGGTGGGTGTAGTTAATATCCCCATTTACCAGGTAGGCTATGAAGCACGGAGAGGTCCAGCTAGTTGGGGGCAGAGCCAGAAGGGGTCTGCGAATCAAATGTCCAAATGGCAGTTATTCCATTTATGTGTTTTATAGGAGGAAGGGACAACTGTTCCCAGAGATATGAAAAAGATTTTGAAAAGCCCAAATTACATTTCATCTTTTAGACACAGTTTTTAGGGGTCTCTTTCTGGCAGTATTAATAACTTTGTTATTCTGTCTCACACATGGAAGAGAGTTGCTGGGTTTAAGTATTAGATTCACACTGAGGTGAGACTTTTTTTTTGCTTTTTAATTTTTTTTTCTTTTTTAATGCATTTTTAAAATTATGAACTTTAACATGTATATGTAACAGTAATAACTTTCAAAGTGCAATTTAACAAATAGAGAGCAGTTTCAAAGAATGTTATGGATTATAGTGCCACCATTTCAGTTATTTCCATTATTGTAAAATGTAACATACATACAGAAAGGTGTTAACTTTCAAAGTACAGCTCAACAAGCAGTTATATAGGTAATTTAAAAAAATGTTATGAGATACAGCCCCACAGTTTCAGTTCTTTCCTTATTGTGAAATATAGGATAGAAAGGTGCTAACTTTCAAAGCACAAGTCAAATAATAGCTATAGAGCAAATATCAAAGAATGTTATAGGTTACAGTTCCACTGTTTCAGTTATTTCCTTCTAGCTATTATAATACCCTAGCATCTAATATATATATATATATATATATATATATATAAACTTTATATAAAGTTTCAGTATTTGTAATCCTTTTTAAATCCTATCTTGTCTGTTGCTACACCTTCCTCTTACTTAATCTCTTTCTCCATCTTCAGGGGTGTCTAGGCAGTGAGCTCCATATCTTGTTCTAATTGAAAGTTGCGGAAGGGGCTGCATCTAATTGTTCTTAAAGAGACTGTTGCCTCTGGGTTTTAGGATGTGTCTGGCATAGGAACACTCTGGTGGATTTAAGTTTCTGAGAGAGAAAACTTAGTAGTTTCCAGAGATATGAAAAAGATTATATAAAATTTATAAAATTTCAAATAAGAACCTAGATATTTCAGAACTAATGTTGGTAAGGGCATGGCATACTGTGGGCATTTGGGATGTCTAGCTGGAGCTTGCATAAGAGAAACCTCCAGAATTGCTTCTGGACTCTAATTTGAGATCTCTTAGCCACTGTGACCTTGTTTGTTACCTTTCTTTTCTTTTTCTTTCTTTTTAATTTTTTTTTTGGAGAGAAGATGATTTTTTTGTTTTATTTGGAAACAACATGATCATCTACCTAGAAAATCTCAAATAAAAGTATAAAAACTAAGTGACTTTAGCAAGGTCACAGGATACAAGATCAATATATAAAAATCAATTGTATTTCTATGTATTATCTATGAAAATTTGAAAATTATAATTTGAAAAGATCCATTTACTATTGTACTAAAACCATGAAATACTTACGTATAAATCTTAGAAAGTCTGTTCAAGATCTATACATAGGCTACTAAACATTGATGAAAGAAATTTTTTTTAAATTTACGTACATGGAGAGAGATACCATGTGGTTTGGAAGATGACTCAATCTTGTTAAGATGGCAGTTTTCCCCAAATTGATCTGTAGTTTTCAATTCATTCCAATCAAAACTGTCAGCAATATTTTTGTTAGAAATTGGGAACTAATTTTATAAATTTATATAGGATAGCAAAGGAATTAAGAGTAGCTAAAATTTTGAAAATAAAATAAATTTGGAAAGACCCAATTTACCTGAACACCCATACTACCTTACTATAAAGTTTTATAATTAAAATTGCACATGATCAATTTGTAACAGAATAAAGAATCTAGAAATAGACTGAAAAAACCTACGGTCAATTGATTATCCATAAAGGTACCAAGGCAGGTCAATGAAACAAAGAATATTCTTTTCAGCAATATGTGCAAAAAACAAGTGGATATCTGTAAGTTCCCTTACCCCCTCCCCCCCAAATTAGCCTCATTACTTTTAACACCGTACATACAAAAAGGTCTACACATCCCTAAATGTAAAACCTACTATTTTATATCACTAGAATTGAAACATAGGAGAAAAAATTTTGTTACTTTGGGTTAAATAAATGCTTCTTAGATACGACAGAAAAAAACATGACCCATGGGGGAAGGGGAAAACGTCATCAAAATTAAGAACTTCTGCAATTCAAGAGATACTGTTATGAGAATGATAGGAAAGCCCACAACTGCAAGAATATATTTAAAAATTACTTATGTAATAAAAAACTTGTGTCCAGGATATGTAACCACCTCTGAAACTAATAAGAAAAAAAATACACAACACTTTGTTCACTTTTTTTTTGTTACCTTTCTTTTCCTCCTTTTAGTCAAGTAGGCATTTTCAATCCCTCGATGCCAGGGCCAGGTTCAAGATGAGCCATTTTGAGCTGCAAAATTCACTGGTGCCCCCTTGTCTTAGCTTTTTGTGTTTCTTGTCCCTTATGTCTTCCCTTTTGCTTCAGTTTTCCACTAATTTTAATAAAATCATAAGGGCAAGTGCAGTAATATATCAAAGATTTGCCCAAAACCTGCCACTAGATGACAAGGGTGTTGAGTGGGTCTAGAGTTGGCTCACAAGCAGTACCAACAGATTTTGTCACCATTAAAAACCCTAAAGCTCCAGCTCAGTATGGGAATGATGGTCTAAAAGGTTCCATCTTTGGTGCTCGCAAACCAAATGTTTGAAAGTCCCATGGGGGAAGCTGCAGAACACTTGTGTACAAGGCATTTCTCTGGAGGAAAGGGCTGGGTTTGCTCTTGTGAGACCCCTAACAGAAGACCACTACCTGGTCCCACACATTTATGGACATACCATTTCTGATTAAGGAGCATCTTGTTTTTTGTTTGTTTGTTTGTTTTAATTCAATTTTATTGAGATAAATTCACATACCATTCAATCATCCACAGTGTACAGTCAGTTGTTCACAGTACCATTATATAGTTGCACATTCAAAACCACAATCAATTTTTGAACATTTTCATTACCACCTACAAAAAAGAATAAGAATTAAAGTTAAAGTAAAAAAGAACACCCAAAAACATCCCACACCCCTCATCCCTCCCTATTATTCATTTACATTTTTGTCCTCATTTTTTCCATTCATCTGTCCATACACTGTATAAAGGGAGTGGGAGCCACAAAGTTTTCACAATCACACAGTCACACAGTGTAAGCCATTAGTTATACAATCGTCTTCAATAATGAAGACTCCTGGGTTGCAGTTTCAATAGTTGAGGTGTTTCCCTCCAGCTATTCCAATACACTAAAAACTAAAAGGGATATCTATATACTGCATAAGAATAACCTCCAGAATTACCTCTTGACTCTATTTGAGATCTCTCAGCCACTGAAACTTTATTTTGTTTCATTTTTCTTTCCCCTTTTGATCCAAGGAAGCTTTCTCAATCCCATGATGTCAGGGCCAAGCTCATCCGTGCGAGGTCATATCCCACATTGCCAGGAAGACCTACACCCCCTGGGAGTCATGTCTCACATAGAGGGGAAGGCAGTGAATTTACCTGCAGAGTTGGCTTAGAGAGAGAGACCACATCTGAGCAACAAAAAAGGTTCTCTGAGGGTGACTCTTAGGCACCTTGTTAAGTAGGCTTAGCCTCTCCTTTGCAGTAACAAATTTCATAAGGGCAAGCCCCAAGATCAAGGACTCAGCCTTCCAAATTAATAGTCTCCAATGCTTGTGAGAGGAGCATCTTGTTTTTTTTGCAGAGTGGCATGAGCCCACAGCTATAAAAGTGGTCTGACCCCAGTATTTGACTGCTTGAGTAGATACAGACCCAGTGGGCTCTACCATGACACAATGTATGTGGATAGCCAGTTCTGGACACCACATTTTAATAAGAATAGAAGCTGGATCTTGTCCACAAAAGGGTCACCAGGATGGTTCTTATTTAGGCTATTTCCTTTCTATAAAGAATGGCTGAACGAAGTGGCATATTTTACAAAGAGAAGAAAAGTTTTGAGCTGAGAGAAATGGGCTGGCTTTCTGTATTTAGAGAACCATCTTGTGAAAAAAAGAAATAGACTTGTCTGCACACACCAGAGTGTCAAGAGCTTGGCTGAGCTTTGGAGAATAATGGACATGGGTTCGAATCTCAGCTTTGCTTCTCAGTGGTCTGACCTCAGGTTGATCTGTTATCCTATCTGAACCTTGGGTTTCCTCCTCAAGAGTGGGGATAAGATTAGTTGCTTAGCTCCAGGGATTGGGTTGAGAGTGAGATGAGACATTCCATGTTAAGTACCCTAGCTCATGCCTGGAATATGGCAAGGCTTTGATGAATGGCCTGAGTACGTAGTTATTAAATTCTGTATAATGAAGAATCAGACCAAAAGGAGGGAATTTATAGGGAGCAGTTTTGACCTAACATAGGAGAGGATGGAACTTTCCAATTCTCAGAGCTGCTTCTTGGAGGCATGACTGCCTGGAGACTGAAATTGTTTGATTTTCAGCCCAGTGACCTGTATCAGAGATGTGAAAGGATTCAGGCTGTGAGTGAGAAACTGGGCTAGATGGTTCCTATAGTACTTTCCAACTCTATGAGCCCTTGGTATTTTGCACCATAAGGTTTTTTCTAAAATTGTGATAACATGTATATCATAAAATTTGACATTTTAACCCTTTTGAGCACACAATTCAGTTGCATTAATTACATGCTACTGTACCTATTAAACCATAACTCCCCATTCCTCCTCCCCCGGGCCTCTTAATGTCTATTCTTTTTTCTGTCTCTATAGATTTGCTATTCTAGATATTTCATATAAGTGGAATCATGTACTGTTGTCCTTTTTGTCTGGCTATATTTCAACTCTGCATAATGTTTCCATGGTTCAACCGTATTGTAGCATGTATCCAACTTCTGTACTAGTAAGTTATTGTGGATGGGCATTTGGATTGAAAATGTACAGTGGAAGACCTGCCCCTTTTCAGTAAAAATGTCCAACCCTACCACCGCCGCCTGCTCTCACGTGGTCGAAGTGTGGCACACGTCTCCAGCCAGGGCCGTTGTCTGCGTAGGAGCCCCCTCTGCTCTGTGATCCACAGCCATCTGGACTGTGGGGTGTGCAGAGAAACATGCTGTTGATTCACATGCCACCCCTGCTGGCACCTCCAAACGGCCCCTGGCTGGAACGGTTTTGAAGCAGCCAGCCCTCCCTCACCCATGCCTTCTTCAAGTACTCGAGAGAGAAAGGAACGCGAGTGAGGAAAAATGTGCTAAGAGCCAGGAATATGGGATGATGGTCAGGTGACCCCTGAGTGGCTCTCTTTTATCCAGTTGTAGAATCTGCCACAAAAAGTGTGATGTCTAGATGATGGTTCTCAAAGTGTGATGCCTAGATGATGATTCTGAGGATCCCTGGAGTCCCCTGAAGGGGTCTCTGCAAAGGAATGAGTGGTCTTTCACCCCATTTGCCAGAGTAGATCCACGTTTTCCCACTTCCCTGTTCCCTCTACCTGACTACTTTCCCCGCGGGACTACTTCTCATGCTCATTGCTCAGTTCTCGACTTTAGTGTCACCTCCTCTGGGTGCCTTCCTGACTGTCGGGGATGACAGCAGGGAAAAATGAAGTACTTTAATTGATACTAACAGTTCAGAGATGCTATTGGTGCCCTGCTCAGACCGCTGCCCCCCCCCCCCTTTTCTGGACAGGTGTCCCTTCCTCTAGCAGCTGTGGGGCCTGCTGCTGACTCCACACCCGTTACTTTGCTGGAGGAGCGCCTTTGGGTGACTAGAACTGCCCAGAAGTGTCTGGGCAGCCCACAGCCAGTGAGTGACAGGAGCAGGGGTACAGGGACCCAATCCCCTTGCCTTATGGTGGGACAGACTCTGCAGGGCAGCTCTCATTCACCCTCTAGATCTCCCTGCAGGCTCAAGCACAGGCTAAATTTCTTGCACAACATCTTGCTTAAGTTCTTCCCCTCCTCTGTTTTCCCTTCCTCACTTACAGGTTCCCCTAAGAGCCCTCCCTTAATAAATCACTCATGTAAAAATCCCTATCTCGGGCTCTGCCTCCAGGGATTCTGACCTAAGACATAGACTTGGATTGAGGCGAGTGGCCAGATGGCCTCTGAGAGCACCTGACACCATGTCATATAAGAAACAAAGGACAGAGTAGGAACTCTGTAGCGAGAAGGACTTTGAATTGGGAAGCTGCCATTATGGGAGATGGATCCAGTTTGTTTTTTATGTCACCAAATGAGTAGAACAAGAACCGTGTATAGAAGGTTCAGTGAGATGTATTTCAGCTCAGACGGAAACTATCTTACAGAGGAGTCAAAGGTGGTTTGAAAGATAACCGCCCACGTGCACTCTCTGCATTCAGCTTTCCACAGCCTCCTTCCCTTCTCAGTCTGGATGCTTGTCTTTCATTTCTCCCATAGCACGGTTGTTCAGAACTGGTGGGGTCATGTCAGCAGGACCGGGAAACAAAGGAGAATTCAGCATTTCAGATCCAGTTACCCTGTTAGAATTCTAGATGTTGCAGAGCTCGAAGCTTCCACAAATAGAGGATATAGACGAGGTGTCATGTTCATAATTAAGGCTGCAGGTTTAGGAGCCAGACAGTCCTAGGTCATGCTCCTAAGTCATACTACCTGCGTGATCTTGGGCATGCTCCTTAATTCTCTGAGTCTATCTGCAGCTTTCTCACGTGGGTGCTAACTCCTACCTAGAGGGATACTGTGCAGATCAAATCAGGGACTAGATAGAAAGCGTGGAGCTTGGCATATGGTTATCATTCAGTGAATGGTGCTGTTGTTGTTATTGAATTTAAAATTGGTGGGCTTGAAGTCTAGGTATGCACTCCCTCTGCCACTAGACAGTCGAGCTCCTTGGGACCAGGGATTGTGTTTCAGTTATCTTTGTCATCTCTGCATTGTCTAGCATGTCTAGATATTAAATAAATAATGAATTAAGTAACTACACTTCATTGTTTCTCCCGAGACATTGCTAGTATGACCAGCTCCTTGTTAGGAAGCTGGCGTCTAATTCTATAAATTTCTATGTTCTCCAGGATCATAGCATTCAAAGGACCAAGATTAAATCTCTCAGAAACTCTTTAATGTAGATATAGTAAAAGCAGTAAGTTATGCATTAAAACAAACTAAATGAGTACAGAGATTCAGATGGTATGGTCTTAGATTCCCAAATATCCATTTTTTTGTGGGAACTAAAAAATAATTTACCAGTTAAGTTCATATCATATGTATTTCTATGGAAACTCTTTTCCCATCTTCTCTAAAATCTGAAGGTCTTTGGTGCAAGTCCAAGTTCCTTACAAGGACCTATATGGCCTTTATAAAATCTGCTCTACTCCCACCCCTTATCTCTTGGACCTCATCTCCTACCATTCTCCCCATTACTAGCTCTGCTCCAATCATACTGGGCAACTTGCTGTTCCCGGAGCCCTGTAAGAACACTTCTGCCCTAGGCCTTTTGCAGAGGCTGTTCTCTCTCTGGAACACTCTTCTCCCAGGTAGCTGCAGAACCAAGTCCGTCGTTGCTTTTGAGTCTTTGCTGTAATGTTCCCATCCCAAAAGAGGAAAAAAAGCCCAGTAGGCTCTATTTTTGTCCATGGCCTCTTAACATTTTCTGAAATACTATATCATTTACTTATTATATTTATTAACATTTTCTAACATACTATATCATTTATTTATTTATTATGTTTATTGTTTATTCTTTATCTCCTCCCACTAGACAGTAGGAATGGAAACTCCATGCAGGCAGGGAGTCTATTTTTACCTGGCACATAGTGGGCCTTCAGTTACTATCTCTTGAATTGAATTATTATTAATGTTAGCCAATATCTGACCACAAAACAAATGCGCAGGGCAGGCAATCTAATATGCCAGGGTGCCTTCTCTGATATGTTTGCAGAAACACTAACCATTCAAAAGCAACCATGGTAATAAGGATATATTCCAATTACTGAGTGTGTACCTTGTGCCAACCTGGCCCAGCGCTTCACATACTTATTTCATTTCAACTTCATGAACCGTGGTGTTATCTGTCGTAAAGAGGAAAACACTGAGGATCAGAGAAGATTCAGTCACTTGCTGAGTTTGCATCTCTAGTAGGTGGAACAGACAGGATGTGTTTGACTCTAGAGGGTGAATTTTAAGACTCTGTGAGCTTTATTTCCCAAACAGTGAGGTTTTATTTTTAACTTCTGTTATTAGTTTCTTATTTTATTATGTGTGGACAAAGAATGTGGCCTATATCATTTCTGCTTTTTGGAATCCATTTGAAGTTTTTCTTGGAGGCCTGGTGTGTGATCAATCTGTTTAAATAATCCATGGAGTCTTGAAGGGGAGGTCTAGAGAGCCAAAGTTCAGGCTAATTATCTATTAATTCGGCCTTCCTGGTTACATTCTTTAATCGTTTAGGTTATTATTTTTGAATGCTTGATCTGTGAAAAATTGAGAAGGGTGTTAATATTACAAATTAATTGCTTCCTCTCCCACTTCTTGTATGCCTAACTGTGTTTGCTCTTTAAGTTTTAATATCTAATGTGGATATCAGTATCAGGCAACTGTTATTCTGAGAACTTTCTTTAAATTTTCAAATACTAAAGAAGAGAGTGGGAAATAGAAGACTGATTTAAAGGAGAAATCAGTGGAAGAAGCCCTTGGGGATACAGGTGTTAACTTCAAATATTAAATCAAAGCCAAGCGGTGAAAATTGGCAGTATAGCAAGGTGTTGAGGAGCAGAGACCCTGAAGCCAGGCTGCCTGGGGATAAATCCCAGCTCTTCAATTCATTAGGTTTTCTGGGGCAGTTTACTAACTTCTCCATGCTTCCTTTTCCTTGGGTGAAAAATGATGAAAGTAATAGTACATACCTCATGGATTATTGGAGGACTGAACAAGTTAATATTTACAAACTTATATTTTGTTTGTAATATTTACTGCAATCATATCCAATAATATGAAGCAAAGGGGCACGATGCTATAACATATATAAGAGAGGACAGGATGTGGACTAATCTCAAGGTCAGCTAAAGGTCTTCCTGAGGTATATTTATAACCTATGGCTGTGTAATTAATCGCTCCAAACACTTAGGAGCTGAAAACAACAAACATTTACCATCTCACAGATTCTGTGGGTCAGGAATTTGGGAGCTACTTAGCTGAATACTTCTGGCTCAGAGTCTCCCATGAAGTTGCAGTTGAGCGGCTGGGCAAGGCTGCAGTCTTAGAAGGCTTGCTGGGGCCCAAGACGGAGCCACTCCCATGATGGTTCATCCCCGTGGCTGTTGGTAGGAGGCCTCGTTTCCTGCCATGTGGGCCTCTCCACAAGACAGCGTGAGTGTTCTCATGACATACCAGCTGGCTTCCCCCACGGCCTGTGATGCAACAGAGCAAACAAGAGGGAAGCTACAACGTTTTCTATGACTCGGTCTCAGAAGTCATACGTGTCACTTCCGTCATATTCTCTGTTAGAAGTGAGTTTCTAAGGCTACTCCGCAAAGGGAAGATAAGGCTTCACCTTATAAAGCAAGTGTCAGATAATTTGGACATATTTTAAACTACCACATGAGGAGTTGATGTTTTCCTGACATCACTAGGCTGAATAATGGGGACAATGTAGACCAGGGTTGACAAACATTTTCTATAAAAGGCCAGATAGCAGGTATTTTCAACTTTGTGGGGCTATATGGTCTCTTTCACAACTACTCAACTCTGCTACTGTAGCATGACAGCAACTATAGCCAATATGTAAATGAATGGGCATGCTAGTCTTCCAATAAAAATTTATTTACAAAACCAGGTGGTAGTCTGAATTTGGTCTGCAGGCTGCATAGTTTATTGACCCCCTCGTAGGCAAAAGTGAATAAAAGTTTGGAGGATTATTGCAAGCAGCACTAATGTGTTTCAGAAAGAAGTATTATGAGTTTAAGAATGTAAAGATCTCTAAAAACAGAGTAATTTGATAAAGGAAATGATCAGATAATTAGCACGCCATGAAAAATTATAGTCTAAGGCTCTTCTCTGCTCTTATACCCTCCCCCTCAGTCCATTCCAGTCAGACTTTCACCCACACGTCCACCAACGCTGCTCTAGTCGAGGTCATGACTTTCATGTTGCTGAGTACAGTGGTCAGTTATCTGGCCTCATCCCATTGATCTCTCAGCAGCAAATGACATGGTGGTCATTCCCCCATCCTGGACACACTTTCTTCACTTGGTTTCCAGGATGCTATATTCCTCTTCTCCTCCTGCTTCACTAACTGTTCCTTTTCAGTCTCCTTTGCTAATTCTTCTTTATGTCCCAGATCCCTCAATATTGGAGTGCCCCAGGCTTAGGCCTCTCATCTCTCCTCCTGTGCTTAGTCCCTAGCTGATCTCATCTAGGCTGATGGCTTTAAATGCTTTCTATTCACTGATCCCAAATTAGTAAGTATAGCTCTTCTCTCCTCAAATCTCTCATCTATTCAATCACCCTTGTAACATCTTCACTTGAATGTCTAGCAAAACCAAAGTCTTGAATCTAGTCTCCCCCAACCTGTCTTCCTCAATCTTCTCTATTTTGGTAATCCACCTCCATTTTTCCTGTTTTTCAGGCTAAAAGCTTTGCAGCTATCCTTGACTTTTATGGTTCTCTAAGTCCCTAGGCAAGCTATCAAGTCAGTCTCTCCTTCAGAACACATCCAGACTCAACCCCTCCTCAGGGCCTCCACTCTGCCACACTGGTCCAAGGCTCTGCCTTCCCTTGCCAGGGTCATTCCAATTGACTGTATCTAATTCTTCTGATTCTGCCTTTTCCCCTCCAAGCCAATTTTAGTATAGCAGCTGATGTAATCATTTCAGAACGTGCATCAGATCATGGTTTATCTTAACTTAAACCCTTCCAGTGTCTTCTCATTTTGCTCAGATTAAACCAGCATCCCAAAAAATGGACTCCCAGCATAGGACTTATTGTTCTATATCCACCAACCCTGCACTTCTCTGACCTCCTACTTTCCCCATTCCTTATTCCACTCCAACCAGGCACTTAGCATTTGCTGTTCTCTCTGGTCAGAATGTCTGTACAATCTGTTCCCTTATTACCTTCAGATCTTTGTTCAAATATCACCTTTCCTAATGCCTACCCTGACTACCCTATTTAAAATTGTAATTGATCATCCCTTCCCACCATACCCTGTCTACCTTACTGACTTATTCTTCTTCATTGTACTTACGACAAAATGGTTCAGTATCCTTTTAAAATTATTGTGCCTTTTGGAATCTAGAATAAAAACCCCACAAGGGCTGGGATATTTGTTCAGTTCACTGGTGTTTCCCTGTATTAAATTATTATTTGAATGTATGAATCTGCCAGATCTCAAAACTGATGTGAGCTGATATTTGATATTAAAATGTTACTTTCCTGTTTTAATTCTTTTGGTTTTGGTCCATAAGAGTGGCAACTTTAAAACACAGCTTCAGATACTTTGGGAATGCTCCTTGGAGTCTTAACAGGCTTGTGACTGCTTTAACCAACACAGCCCGGCAGAGGTGATGCTATCGGAGTTCTAAGGTCTCTGCTTTATTCGCTGGAACTCTTAAGCTAAAATGTATGGGGTTGAACTACCCTGAGTCTGCCGTGCTGTTTGGAAGCCCAAAACACATGGAAAGGCCTTATATAGGTCCTTAGGTCGACAATTCCAGCTACGCAAAGCCTTCAAGTCACCCCAGCCAAGGCACCTGATGTATAAGGGAAGAAGTCATTTTGGAAATGGATCCACAAGCCCAAGATGTTCCAGTCCTTGGCCATCCTGCTGTAGAGACAGGCCATCCCCATTGTCACCTGTCTGAATTCCTGACTCATGATTCATGAGCGTAATAAAATGGTGGCTGTTTGACACTGCTAAATTTGGGATGGCTTTCTTACATAGTAACAGTTAACAAGAACAGTAAAGGGGGAAAGGCTAGATTAAAGTAGCAATTATCTTTGGGAAAGAAGTTAAGTCTTGAGCTTTTTTTGTCTACTGAAAAAAGTATATGGTGTGTGTACATGCATATGTGTGTGAACATTATTCTGCAAGACTCATCTTGGAAACTTGTATCTATCCAGATAAATTCACTAGCCTTTAGATTCTCATTAACTAAAAGAAATGTCTTACCAATGAGACACTTGAGATTTCGTGCCTGATCTAGGTTCTTGGTACATTTCTATATTTATCATCTGGAGTAGCTGACAGTCTTAGACCAACTAAGGCAAACCTGTCTGTGAAATTATAGGAAAATATATAACCTGGAGATCAGTGTCACAGTGAGATATCAAATTTTGTGATTATGCCTGTTCCTGCTTTTATTTTTCTTCTACTTTAAACCCTGAGAAAGGAGGTGGCCAGAAATACCAGTCAGAGATGAGTATTTCAGAGCCAGTTCCCTATTAAAATCTGGATGTTCTTGGAGTTGGAACCACTCATAAAGCTCATTTTTCTGTATAAAAGTGGGGAGGGATCGCACCCAAGACCTCAGTCTGGGACTCATGACTCGTGGTAAACTCTTGCCTCTCAACAAGTGGCTTTTAGTCAGAAGTCTGGCTGGAAGACTTAATTTCTGGGCTGCAATGCTGGACTCTGAACCAACTGAAATGGTGCACACCATCTTGTTTGTGTATGCTTTTGTGCCCATTTCTGGAGAGAATCCATACCTTCCATCTGATTCTCACTGAGATCTATGACCCAGGAAAGTTTAAGTACCCTATTGTTGATGATGTAATACTGTACAAGAGTAAGTTTTATACATCCCCATACCTATATGAGGGAACACCAGATGCTCCTGGGGAAGTTCTTTGGTTCTTTAAGATTGGTGCATCATGGGTGTGACTCTTGGATGGGTAGAATTAGCTGGAGCACCCTGCAACCCACTCAACTACTGTCTGCTTAGGACAAACAATTGGTGTGCAATCACACTTTAAAATCCCTTTGGGAATACAAAAGCATCAGACAGTTCAGGGCTAATTAGGTGAGTATTATTTTTCCTTGAAACCAAATAGTTAAGGTGGAGAGAGCTAAGATGTCTGCCCAAAGCTCTGAAACCTCAGAGACTTAACTTAATAGAAGTTCACTTCTTATTTAAGCCACCATCCTATGTAGGTGTCCAAGACTTTTCACATGGTATTTCAGGAACCCAGCCTCCTTTTATTTTGGGCTCTGCCATCTTCTTGGGTCCTGGGATCCCATACTTGCAGCCAGCTGGTAGGAAAAGGGGGAGAATTAGGACTGGGTAGGAGATTATTATGGGACTGGCCCGGGAGAATTCCTCTTTACCCACATTCTGCTGGCCAGAAATAGGTCAAATGGCCCCATGCAGTTCTAAGGGTGTTGGTGGGTGTCCTCTCCAGCAACACCCCTACACTCTGAAAGAGGTGCACAGGGGCCATCGGTCATCTCTGCCACAGTTGTAGCGGGCATTTTCAGCATCCTAAATCTCAGAGAAGGGTGAACTGTCTGAGTTGGGCCTTTCAGACCGTCTGCATAGTCTGGATGCAGAGCACAGCCCTCAGTTACCTAACTTTGCCAAGGCGTTAAGGTGATCTCCAGAAACTCTGCAGTCAGGATTGAAAAATAGTGTAGTTTGATATGAAAATTACGGTTCTCGAGTAATTGGAGATTTTATTTTATTTTTTTTTAAGAAGTACACACAGGGTAAGGGCCCAACCAATCTGGATTTTAAGCTGGTTTATATTACAAAAGAACTTGTATAATTATAGCAAAGAGAACTGTTTCCATTTTTGTAAAACTTTTTGTTACAAGTTTAGCTTTGTGTATTGCATGTTTGCCCTTAAAAATGTTTTCCTGTTTGGCAGAAATTACAACAGCATATGACTTTACCCTATGGTTTCTATTTTCATTGTGTTGCTTAGCTATTTCTTGATTATTTTTATTTGTTTTACACAAGCTTAACCTCTCTCCTCAAAATGCCTTATGGTTTTATTCTTGAATTGGGATAGGCTATGGCATGAAATTATCTTGAATTTCATTCTCAAGATTTTTTTAAGGTTCTTATGTTCCCTGGTATCAGAATTGGTGACCTTTGAAAATGTATTTCTTCTACTGTTTATCACAGTGCAACTGTTACTTACTTCTTGTTTTCTCATCTATAAAATGAGACTTTATTAGTCCAGTGAACTCCAACGATCCTGAAAGTAATGTGCTTACACTGCTGAGGGCTAAGTAGCCTTTTTTGTGGAGGTTGAAGTCCTTCTGGAATTCTTCCAGTGGTTTGCTTGATTAGCTGGATTGTACTGCCCATGAAAGCCAAACTTGGGAAACGGGGTAAAAACTAATGTTACAAATTAATATACAAACTCACAATTTAAGTAAATTATATACAAAACTTAATACATCCTAATTTTTTTGTTACATTTTACTAGTATCTATGTTCTTGAGGTTATTTACATCTATTGTGTTTGTATAGGGAAATATTATCCAATGGGGTGCTATTGTACATCCTTTCCCAACTCTGCATTCAGTGGCACCGCTTAAGTAGATTGTTGGCTGTGGTGGGTGCTGGTTGTTAAATGGTTACTGGCGCCCCACAGGTGTTCTTCCTCAGAAGTTAGTGTTGAGGCTTGAAAGAGAAAAAGTAAGTGCTGAGTACATTGTAGATGCTCAATAAACAACAGCTGCTTTTGAAGGCTGTTTCTCTTTGATGAGAGGTTGGTTCTGGAGCCTGAAGACGACTCATTGCAATCCAGGATTTCCAAAAGGGCACAGGATCTCTTTCTGTTTCTTTATTCATAAAATAGCTTCAGTTAACCCTTGACTCCATCCCTTATAGGGATTTGTTAGGGAAAAGAGTGGCCTAACACATGAGAGTATTTTGAGTAGTTAGGAAGCACACTTCTGTAGCTGCAAGTTGAGAATTGGTTTCATGCAAGTTTGCCGACTTGTGCCAGTGATGACTCTGAGGAGAAGATATGCATGGAGACCCCTGCGTGCCCCCAGCCCCAGCCCAGAGTTGCAGCATGCTTCCCTAGTGCTGCAGTGCTCGTCACCTTCACAGCTCACGAGGGGGGGCCATGGTCGGTGATCCAGTGTTCTTGGTCCTCTGGCAAATAAGAACAATGAAATGCATGTGGGTGAAAGGCCGTCTGCTTTCTTTTTCTAGAAAGGACTGTCTTTTGTTGTGGGATTCCGTTCTTCTGAAGTTTTTTTACATCAGTATATCCTACTTTATGAAATGACAATTATGGTAGATGGCAGTAGTGGAGGTAGAGTTATTTTTATGTATTCTTACATGGAAAAAGTTGGAAATTATGTTGATCCTCTTCCCACCTCCCACAAGTCTTTTGTTGTTTTTGTCATTCTTCCATTTAAATGTCTGTGGTCTGATGGAATAGTAAAGGTCTAGAACTACTCCACATTGACTCGAAATTGATTTTTCTTGAGGCAGAATTAAGTCTCAAGGGAATTACTCCACAGGTGCCCAGTACCAGGAGCATGGACATGTGTTGCTTATCCTGTCATTGGCTACTTTCTTAAAACTGGTATAATTACTATGAATATCAAACCATGAACTGAACACACCTAATCTTTATCACTCCTCTCCTGCCAAGACAACTTTTAGAGTCTTGCCAGACCTGTTGTTTTGAGAGGAGGCATACAGAAACTGAACCTTCAGGCTTAAAATTATAATTGTTGTTTGCTTTTTACTTAAATGTTTGGCATATTTTAGGAGTTCTTGGGACCACATCTGGCTTTAACCATTTTTCTCTCTCCTCTAGCACGGTTGATATTAATGCCAATTTTAATTTCTTGGCGTCATAAGTACATAAACATATCACCCACAGATGTGATTTTCAACAAGGATTGAAACTGTAAATTAGAAAGCAAGAGATTCACAGGGTTTCATCAAATCAATTTACCCCTAAAAGTGACACAGTTGTATTGGAAATGTTTTAAATTGCTCATTTCAAACCTACCTCAGTAGCAAAATGCCACGCCTCCAGCGGATTTGCAGCCCCATTAGTCATTTTCTTTCCTCTGTTTCCTTGCTGTGTTTGCATTGGGAGCATAGAGAAATGTAATTTAGTAAATTATCACTTGATTGCTGGGCATCAGCCCCAGTGTTGAACAGTATTTGGAATATGATTACTTGCTGGCTTTGTCACAGTTGACATTAATTATTGATGGAAGTTTCAGAAATAGCGCATGTGCCAGGAGCTTTTCACCAGAACACAGGCTCCAGGCAGGAGGGATGCTAAAGAGTGTGGGGGAAGAGGCACCTGTGGCTTGTTTATGTCTGTGCACAGGGAACCTCGACCTGGTGGGCTGTGTGGTACCTGTGTAAGGGTCATGGTGTAAAGGAAGGATGAACCGTCAGGCTTATTTCTATCGTGTTCCTCCCCAGGAATTGCACCGAAGAAGCCAACTTCAGCCGGAGCCAGCCAAGACGAAGGCTCTCCAGACTGTCATTGAAATGAAGGTAGGAGCTTTGCACATTTGTCAGAAACAGTTGTGCCTCTGGAGTTTGCTCTAACTTGATGGTAAACATGTGAAATGAACCTTGTGCTTTTTTTTCCCCCCCGAGGCACCCTGGTGGGGGCTTTTGTTCTGGGTATTTTTGCCTTCTTGGGTGTATTTAACTTATTGGCCTTTAGGATGCCTTTTTCTGGGTAAAAGAATAAGGGTTCAAGGATTCCTTGACTGAAAGGGGCTGGGTTAATTTCCAGAGCATGGCCAATGCCTTTAACCCTAAGGAAGGTTTTGCTTGTGTTTTAAAAGTGGATTTCTAAAGCTGGAATAATTTTCCTCATTTACATTACTATGAAAAGACACATTTGAGAAACTAGGCTTTGGTAAAGGGAAGTAGTTTTAATAGAGTCATTAAATATTTAAAATTATGCTATCAGCAGAGTTTATTTTTCAAGGAATAATAATTTCTCCTGACTCCAGTATTTTCTTCTAACCAAGTCTGGAAGTAATAATAATTTATTCAATACTTACAATGTGTCCTATTTAGCTGTGAAAGCATAGAGATACAGTATTTAGGAAGAATACAAAGATACCTCCTGGGTGGATTAAGAGCAATTAAAGCATAATGAAGTAAATGATGATGGCCAACCTTTATATCTATGATTAAGAAACAGATATAAATGAAATTCAATGGCTTTGTCAGTATCTAGAAATTTGAAATCTTTCAACTTCCAGTTTTGAACAGAAGGAAGCAAATTAAAAAGCATTTTTCTTAAGAGTAAATGATTCTTGATTATACTGTTCCATTAAGGTAAAAGGTTTTGATTTCATAGTGAAGGTGTTTGCAATCTGGAAATTCCACATTTGCAGGTTAACACTCAGAAACTTTGCTGGTCACCGCTGACCTACAATAGATTCTGAGGCTTGTGGATAGGATAATGGTTTTTCTGTCTCTCTTGCAGCACATGATTTTGAATTGTCTGCCAAAAATTTCCCAAGTTCTGGGGAAAAAAGAAGCTAATACAAGCTATTGCATTCTTGGCATGTACAGTTCTGACTAGGGAATGTTTTTTCTAGTCAGTAACATTGTCTTCGACCAAGTAGATTTTTGTGGAAATAATGTAGAACATTTGCTTTAAAACCGTATGTCCCCTAAATAACGTTATGTGAGTCAAAGCATTCATAATGAATTTTCAGTAATTTTCTTTGAAAAATATCTTTATGGGCCAAATGCCAATGTGATTGAAAGAATTATTAATCCTGGTTCATCAATTGTCTTGCATTTGTGTAATTTTAGTTTATTTTAAATGAAACTTAAAATTCTACACTTGAGGGGACAGTAGTTCATTACTGAGATATTGTTCTCACTTCGTCTTGGAGACCAAACCTGAAAGGGACAGAGAGACAGAGAGAGACAGAGAAAGAGGGACAGAGACAGAGAGAGAGACAGTGACAGAGACAGAGAGAGAACAGAGGTGGTAGGAAGGGAAAGAGAGAGGACACAAAAGACTTGATTTTTTAAAATTCAATTCTCTTTCCACCCCCTTCCCCACTACCTACCCAAGCACAAATAGTAATGGAGAACAAGATGCATATACGAAGTATTTCAAAATTGTCATTTTTAAAAAAGAAATAATGAATTAAAGAAATCTTTGTAGAAACTGAGAGAAACTTCTTTCTCCTAGTGCTGTAGCTATTTTTTTAGTAAAAAATCTCCATATGAAGACAATTGGTACTTTACCATCATATGTTTTATTACAAAATGAAAGAAATTAGTAAATAAAAACGTTCATTTAAGCTATCCATATGGGAAGGCATAAAAACATGACTTTTTAGGGCAAATTCAAGTCAATATATTATCTTTTACGGATGCCTATCAGTAGTACAATACTGTTGATTTATAGCCATAAAAACCTATTTTTAGGACAAATGAAGATCAATATATTTGTCAGGGAACTGAGTCTGGAGTTGTTCTTTCTTCATTTTCTGTTAATTTATAAAAGCACTGCCTTCTGTTTTGTCAGTGGAGAAGTCTGTGTCCCATTAGCATCTATACTCAACGTCCCTAAATTGAGTTATGGAGGCAGCTGGTAGAGGGTCATCTCCACGATCTAGTGTGCTTTTGTGATTGAGGCTGTGATCTCATCCGGTTTCCTACATTACACTCTGTGTAATAACCATATTTTATAAGTATTGCGGTTGACTACCAAACAGAACTGAACTTTAAGCCTGGTGAGTAGAACTTGAGACACCTTTGGGTTTTAACTCAAACATCTTTGGGTAAATATCAGTGTCAGCTAAAGCCTTAACAAAATTTAAAGTTAGAAGGATCTTTCCTTTTAACTTCAGGGAAAGTTAATTTCATGGAGATAACATGAACTAAGGACTTAGAAGTTACCCCTACCTGCTGGTTGCTTCTTAGAGAAACAGGGTGAACTTCTTACCCCCTAGCTCCATCCTCCTTCCCCCCATACTCGGCATCAACCGGAGAAAGGTGTTTGCTGTGAAAGTCTGTGAAATCTTGCCAAAATTCAAGCACTATTTAGAACCACAGTCCAGTAGTTCTAGTAGCCCTCTATGTACCCCTCTGGACTTTGAGAGTTGTAAAACTATGTCTCTGTGGGGTGATTGTTGGGGAGGGCCATTTACATGCATCAAAGCTGGGGGCAAATCTCTTCCATAAATCACATCTACTGTCAGCTGGTTGAGCTGGGTGACTAAAGTCACCTGAATGAAAAGGAAAAGAAGTGACGTGAATAAAATTATTTGTGGTTTATCTTCTTTCAGGAAGCGCCAAGTTTTAATTTTGATCCCAATCTGTTCTGGCAGGTATGTTCCAAGTTTGCACTTAAAGCATTGTGTGTGTTTTTGGAAAAATTAGTTTTCTTGTAGATTTTGCAGTTCTCCTGCTTTTCATGCTTTTGTGTCTAAAAATTCTTTACTAGGCTACCTTTTTGTCAGCTGTTACGGAGAACTGACAATAAAAATGGCAGTTAAAAGTCTTCTCTTCTCTTCTCTTTAATGTTAATTCTTTTGAAAGAATGTATTTGTAACCTACTTTTATTCTAAATTTGACATAAACATGACATCCATAAGTTTCTCTTTCTTAGGTTCGTTCATAAAGCTGTACCTAGGTTTTACTTTTTTATTTTTTTTTAAAGAAAATGAATTATAGTAATGACAGTACTTGTCAGTGATCTCAAATTTTTTTTGTTAGTTAGATCTAAGTGAATGAAAATCTAATTCAAAATGGCTGAAGTCAAAGGAAATTTATTGACTCACTTTAATAAAACAGGGGTATTGCTTCAGGCACAGCTTGATTCAGGGTCTCATATGATGTTACCAGATCCCATTTTCTCCCATTCAGTCTTTTATCTTCCTCCCTGTGAGCTGTATTTTCAAATAGTCTCATTCTGCCTCTCTGAGCAAGATGGCTGCAGCAGTTCCAACAATCACAGAAGGAAGGGACAGGGAAAAGGTTGTGTTTTTAAAAAAATGCAAAATTCAACCAAACCTAGAGTAATAATAATTACCAAGACTGAACATAAAACTTCACTCTAAATTTAATAGCCCTGGTTGAAAAGAAAATGCATGGAGTTAACCAGTTCTCATTTGCTTAATAAATTAAATGTCTCTCATTCATCAAGGAAAAGAAACTTTCTGTTAGCACTGTAATTCAATGGAATTTATCAAATGGGACACATGTATGAGTGGCATAATGGTTTTAGTAAAAGTTTCAGAAAATATACTTGATGTGGCAAACCTATTAACTAAAGTGGATTAAGAAGGCAGAGGGCATAATGTCACAGTAGCAAGCAATTCAGAATTGAACTTGAATTGCTGAAGTGTAGTTATGTTGTATTGCTGATGAAAGAATATGGTGTTGTATTCAGGTGCTGAATTCCAGTGGTCAGGTTAATCTTTTATTATTAAAGTGAAAAAACAAGTCTTCTCTTGTACTCAAGGAATGAGCTAACCTGAAGTTAGTCTAAGTTTTTCCCTTTGTAGGTATCTTGGGGTTTGATCAAATTCAGTCCTTTCAGTTCCACATGGCATGGAAAGGATGTGCTGGAATATTCTGAAGACAAGAGTTACCACTTGGCAACTTTTACCATAACAAAACCTCAACAAACACTTCTGAATGGTGGATTTTGAAAAGGACTACATCTCTTCGTCTCCCTCTTCCACCCCCAATAACATTTAGTTTTTTAATGTATCCAACTGACTATATCTATCTTTAGCATAGTATATATTCATCTGTTCTTTCTAATAAGAAGCAGGTTTATATGCTTCCAGAGATCCCTTCTGGAAAGTGATGAGTGGCCCAGGTTAACCAGTTATCCACACAGAGGGGAATGTTGTTGCCTGTAAATGAGGTCAAATTATTTAGGTGTGTGGATTAGGATAATTAATGCTAGCTGCTACAATGCATGTTTGTGTGCACATGTGCAAACATAAACACTTCCCGGCAATTTAGCACAGCAGATATTTCTCAGGCACATAAAGTCTGATGTGGGCCAGTGGAGATTCTCCTCATTCTAGAGAATCAGAAATCTTTGCTCCTTCCATCTTCTCAGGCTGCCTTCTTAACACATGGCCTCCTTGGTGTCTGCACCATGGGAAGCCAGGTGATTAAAGAGGTGCTCTGACTCCTTCTGGACTAAAAGTGACTCCTCACTTCTCTTCACATTCCCACTGGCCAGAACTCAGTCACATGGCTCCCATCTAACTGCAAGGAAGACCAGGAAATGGAAATGTTGGCAAGCACTTGGATACTGAGTGTGGGACGGAACAAAGAAAGGGCAGGTGAACCCAATTTTATTCATTATTTGTTGATTTAAATAATACAGCTACATTTCATTTCTCCATATTATATTTTAAGAATTATAGTGGTAGCAAAATAGGTGATACTTTAAGGGCTGGCATATATTAGGTGTTAAATAAATGTTAGTTATAAATATTATTTAAATGAGGATCTTCGAAATTCTCTGTCAACTCAGAATATGCTCTTCATGACCTCTGAAAACAATATAGAGATCATGTGAGCTCATAAACAGTGCAGTAAGTCCTAAGTTGTCTGTATTCTTTTGGAAAATATTAAGGAACTCAGAGTAACAAAGCAGCTCAGTTGAGGCAGGAAAATGTCGTGGAACAAGGCTGGGCTAGAAGGCAAGGGGATCTGGGTTCCACTCCTAGCAATACCTAATTTCTTTCCACTCTTTAGTATTCTCATCTGTGAGAAGGGGATACTCGTACCTGCATGTAAGGAGTATGGGAAATAAAGCATGTGTGTCCTGGTCTAGTATTTGACACATGAGAAGACATAGACCATTAGTGATAGCTGCTACTCTGTTAGTGGAAGAGTTGTGCCTAAAGCATGGGTGGTGCTCATTCTAAGTTAAGCATCAGTTTTCTCATAAGCAAAATGGGGGTTTTAATAGAGTTTACCTCACTAGGTTGTTGAGGTTGGAAAGAGTATAGACAACATTAGAAAAGTACCTGACATAATATGAGTTAAAGAATAGCAATTGTTGTTACTGCTATTGTTGCTGTTAGTCCCATTTTACAGAGGAGGGAAACTGAGGTTTGGCAAGATAAGCAACTTTTCCCAAGGTCACACTGCTAGGAATGAAGAAAGTTCCAATCCAAACCTCAGTATGTTGGCCACTGGACACAACCTAATACCCAAAGTAGCTTAATTTGATTTCTGGGATATAGTCAGTGACATCATGAAGTGGCTGCCATGTTTTCTTTGGCTCTAGGGCCTGTTTAGGTTTATTTCATTCATCTTTGGGAATGTCAGACTTGTTGAAATTTGAGCATTGCACCGTACTTAGAGTTAGTTCTTCTTCCAGGACCCTGTGTTCATGGAAAATTTGTGCTAAGCCCAGTTTTTCTAGTCAAGCCATTATGATGGCTATTAGACGTTAAGAATATGCCCCTGCTCTTTTGTGGCTATTGAAAGTAATAACAACAAAAACAATAAAAATATCTCTGGTGATACCCCAACAGCAGGAGCAGTTACCACTTATTAGACAACGCATGGGGAGTGTGTGCTGGGCCAAGTACTTGACATGCACTAACCTGTGAGTAGGCATAATTATCCCCATTCCAGAGACAGGAGAGTCACAGTTTAGAGAGCATGAGTGACCTGCCCGAGGTCCTGTTGGTGGGTCTCTGAGATTTGAACATAGGTTTATCCTCTGAAGCTTTTGCATTCTCCATTCCTCCTGTCTGCTTTTACTGAAGACATCCCGTAGGTTCAACTGCTTTTTGTTTCAATACTTACTTTGGAAATTTAGTGCACTGAAATAGAGACAGCTCTTGAGAGCTGGGGGGTCTATTAGATAATTTTGGAAAGGCACAATGCTGTACTTTGAACTCTAAGAGAAGACTCATCCTTTTCACATGTATGTAACTATCAGCCCTCCAAAAAGGGTTCTGAATATGTATCCTACAGCCAACATATGCCCTGGTTTTTCTTTTCTTTCTTTTTTTTTTTTCTGAGCTTTGAGTCTAATCCTGTAGTCTTTATAACTTCAGGGTATGAACTCAAAGTTTGCTGAAACTTGCAAAGCCCTGTGTTTTTGATGTATACTATCCATTTATGACACCAGAATTATTTTTTAGTTTTTTTCCCATTGGAAAGTTTTTTTCATCTTCTTCTCATCTTTCAACTTTTAAAACAATCTTTGTTCCACTTAACTCATTCTGTTAAATAAGAAAAATGTCAAGTTAAATGTTAGCTCTGAATGGTTGACATTTAGGTGCAAGTTAAAAAAAAAAACAAAACAAAAAAAGACTTCTCTCCTTTTTTTGCCTGAACTCTTATCATGTATTTTACTCTAAATGTTTGACTATGGAGCCAGTTGATAATTCCTGCTAGTAATCTGTTCAGTATGTGTGAATTTAAGTCCTGAAGTTGAATCACAAACACCAGCATTTACTGGGCAGCTACTTTTGCACAGCACCTTGGTGGACCTTTCAAGAAGCGTGAACTGTCAGAGGAAGGAAATAAACAAGCCAGGTTATAAAAGGGGCATCACAGGCTACCAGAACTCAGGATTTGAGAGGGTCCTGGATGCTTTTGGAGGAGGTAGAATTTGAGGAGGGCCTTGACAAATTGGAAAGATTTTGATAAATGGGAGTAGGGTTGGTGGTGGTTTATGAATAATCATGGCCAGATGAGCAAAGGCAAGGAGGATGGAAGGTGTGAGGAGTGTCTGGGGAAGGGCAAGTCATTCCGTTTGGCTAAGCCTAAAATGTATGGGAACAAGAAGGTGAGCTGGACCAGACTAGAGAGTTTATAACCGGATTGATAGGCAGTGATGCCATTGCCAATTTTCACTTGTGAGGAAATAGAAGGGAGAAGTCCAGTGGGAGAAAAGCCCAGCTGGGAATCTCAAATCCTGCATTCAGTGAGAGGCTAAAAGAGCCTGAGGCAGTGAAAATGAGGTCAGGTGATGAGTCACCGCAGAGTGATGATCCTTACAGCGGATCAATACGGATGGTGAGAGGGAGAGTGGAAACAGTCACAGAAGGGGAATACAGGAGGAGCTGTTCTTCAGGGAGAATTCACAGTGGGGCTGCATCTTACACTGGGCTTTTGATCTAAAGGTTGTGCATAAGGGGATTATTGCATATGTTGAAATTTTAACCTTGAATGTTCCATGAAGTAGGACATGTGTATGCCCTCTATAAGTCCTGCACAGCTGCTGTTCCTCCACTCTTGCAATGGGAAGCTGCTTTTCCAGTTGAATCCTACACAAAAGAGATGGTTTGCATTGAATAATCTTATTATATAAAAATTAAGAGCCATGTCTCTAAAACTCTAGATTACATTTAGGAAAAGGAGATAACCACACTGTGAGAATTAGGAGGCAACCAAAACCCTCTGAGGGTACCACAGATTCAGTTCTCTCATTTAATTTTCACTCTAGAGAAAAAAGTTCCTTATGTAGGATGGTGGGCAGAATCAATGACTTTGTTTAAATTTTTTTTTTCTATTCATGATCTATAGTTGAAATTTTGTGAATTCATGCATGAATGATTTGATTCCTCTGGAAGGAGTTTATTTTGGAAGGTGTTGAGCAGAGGGTATCTGATATTCAGGTGGAGATATCTAGTTGAACCAGGAAGGGACACTTTGGAGATACAGATTTGGAAATCGTCCATAGAGAGGTAATAGCAAAATATGTGGGAATACATGAAACAGTACTGCAGAAACCATCAAGGACAGATCTGTGAGGACTGGTGGGCTGGGGAAGAAAGACCAAGAGCCAAAGAAGAAACCGTGAAGTTGTCAGAGGGTTGGGAGGGAAATCACAGTATGGGTGCAGCGTGGGAGAAGCTAGAAGAGAAAGAGGCTTCCTTCTACCTCCCTCTCTCATTCCTTACCTGTTTGCTCCTTCGTTCATTCATGCACTCTTTCACCCCAAAATATTTATGACATTCTTATCCAGCCCAGTTACTGCACTCTGAGCTGGATATGCAGTAGTGGGCAAGAAGTATTTATGAAGAAGTCTTGGAGTTTGTGCACACATATGCTAAGTTGGCAGGTGTTTGTGAAAGTGGGGAGCTCCCTCCCTTCTTATTTTACTTATCCAGAACTCGAAATGTATGGACATTATTTATTGTACAGAGTAAAAGCATTCTTACCTGTAACTTTTACTTCGTTTGGATTTTCCTCGATGGGCCATACAAATATAGTTGTTCCCTGCCCTCCATGTAACAGTTCTTCACTTCCTGTTCTTGCTCCCTGTTCACGACCAATCTTTGCTGCTTTAAGCCATTGTGAAAAAAAGAAATTCAGCAGGGCTTTTAATATATGTTGCTCAAAAAACAAACAACCCAACTTAAAGCATGGGTATTTTTGAAGAAATAATTTAATGGGCTAGCAACAATTAAATAGGTTTCTTAAGCGCAGGGGTTTTTCAGTGCCTTTAATATGTTTTGGAACATCATGAGTCTTCAAGTGGAATATACAGTTTACAACAGAGGTGATATCTTAGGAAAGGAGGCGAGACATGTAAGAATGTATATTATGCTAAAGGAGGTAATTCAACTTAGTGTTTTGGTTATTTGATAAAAAAAGGTCACCTCAAACTGTATTATTAAATCAATTTTAGAGTCAAATATTTAAAAATGCAAAGAAAATTGGGACTGAATATTTATCAAATCTATGATTGAGAGAAAAACTTCTTACATTTAAGAGTAATGGAAGAGCACTAAGTTAGGAAAATGAAACACATTAAACCGTAAGAAAATGGAAAGAAAGGAATAATAAGGATAAAAGCTAAGATTAATTAAACAGAAAATAAACCTACACTAGAGAGGAACACCAAAGTCAAATGCTGATTCTTGAAGAGAATAACAAAAATGACTAATCCTGGTTAGAATGTTGAGAAAAATAGAACACAAACAATGATATCAGGAATGAAAGGGGGACACCACTATAAATCTTAACATTAAAAATATGAGAGGATTTTATGAAAAACTTTATGATAATGAAGTTGAAATTTTGGATAAACGGAGAAATTCTTTTAAAAACACAACCTGTCAAAATTGGCAAAGAAGAAACGATATCTGAGTAGACCTGCATCTTTAAGAAAATGTTTCTATAATTTAAAACCTTCCTACAAAACACAAAAGCAAAAAGACCCTACAGACTCAGATGGCTTCCTGAGTGACTTATACCAAGCATTTGAGGAAGAAGTAACATCAATCATTCAGAAAGCCTTCCAGAAAACAGAAAAAGAGGAAGTGCTTCCATCTTATTTTATGAGTTTAGCATAACTTTGATATCTACACTCAATAAGGACATTACAAGAGAGGAAAATTACAAGAAGTCTCTCTCATTGACATCGATGCAAAATATCTTAGAGAACTGAATCCAGTGGCAAATAAAAAGCATAATACATTATGGCCAAGTTGTGTTTATTCCAGGAATGCAAGGTTGGATTAATATGGAAATCAGACATTGTTATTCATATCAACAGAATGAAGGAGAAAAAATAACATCATTTCAATATCAGTCAAAAAGCATTTGATAAAACGCAGCATCCACTCATGGGCAAAAAAAAAAAAAAAATGCAAAAAGCAAAACTCTTAGCAAAATAGGGTAAAAAGGGGATTTTCTTAATCTAATAAGGGATAGCTACAAAAAACTTATAGCAAATGTTGTATTTAATGGTAAAATGTTGAAAACTTTCCCTCCAAGATAAGGAGCAAGACAAGGATCCCTGTTCTCATTATTTCTAGTAATCAATGTTCTGGATATTGTAGGTAAAAGAATTGTAAAGGAGGAAATAAAACTATTTTTATTTACAGACACCATAATTGTATGTGAAGAAAACCTCAATAAATCAATATATAACTATTAGATTAAAAAATGCATTTTGTAAGGTGTCTGGTAAATATATAATTGAGTCATGTTTCTACATAACAGCAACAATCTATTATAAAATAAAATTTAGAAAACAATGTCATTTACAATAGTATTAAAAAAAAACCAAAATATTTAGGAGCAAATGTAACAGTGATTGTACAAGACCTTTAAACAGGAAGCTACCAAACATAACTAAAACTTACAATCACCCAAAACTGAAATAGCCATCAACAGTAGAATAGATAAATTAATAGTGAAATATTCATTCAGTGAAATGCTATGAAGCCATGAGAAGGACTCAACTATTGCTACATGCAACAACGTGATTGAATACTCCCCAAATAGTGTTGAGTGAAAGAAGCCGGGCACAAAAGAACACGTACAAATGATTTCATTTGTATGTGCTCCAAAAATAGGCAAAACCAATCAATAGTGTCAGTTGTCTGGATAGTGGTTACCTTGGGGGAGAAGGTAGTGGGGGTAGAAGTTAGAAAGAGGCCAAGAGGCACGAAGGAGGCTTCTGGGGTACAGGTAATGCTTACACTCTATTTCATGATCTTGTTGCACGTGCCTGGGCATGTTCAAAAATTCATCATGCTAAAAACTTATGATTTGGGTACTTTCTTATGGATATTTTACTTTAATTTAAAAATAAAGGAAGAACAATTGAACAGAAAGACAAATAACCCAATTAAAAAATGGACCAACAATTTGAATACACATTTCTCCAAAGAAGGCATACAAATGGCTAATGAGCACATGAAAGTGCTCAACATCATTTGTCATTAGGGAAATGCAAATCAAAGCCACATGAGAAACCACTTCACACACAGTAGGATGGCTGAAATAAAAAAGGCAGATAATAACAAATGTTGTGAAAATGTGCAGAAATTGTTCATGGGAATGTAAAACGCTACAGCCACATTGAGAAACTCTTTGGCAGTTCTTGAAAATGTTAAACATAGAGTTACTGTATGATGCAGCAATTCCACTCCTAGGTATGTACCCAAGAGAACTGAAAACGTATGTCCTTATAGAAACCTGTACATGAATTTCCATAGCAATATTATTAATAGCCAAAAAGTGGAAACACCTGAAATGTCCATCAGCCGAGGAATGGATAAACAAAAGGTAGTATTCATGCAATGGAATATTATTGGGCAATAAATAGAAATGATGCATTGATACATGATACAACATGGGTGAATGTTGAAAACATTATGCTGAGGGAAAGATGCCAGTCACAGAAGGCCACGTGTTGTATCTTCCCATTTATATGAAATGTTCAGTATAGGCAAATCCACCAAAACAGAAGGTGGATTAGTGGTTGGCAGGGACTAGGGAGAAGGAGGAATGAGGCATGATTGCTGATGGGTACAAGGTTTTTTGAAATGATGAAAATGTTCTGGAATTAGACAGTGGTGATGGTTGCACAAAATACTCAAATATATATTTAAAAGGGTGAATTTTATGGTATGTGTATTAAATCTCAGTGAAACTCTTATTAAACATAAAGGAAGCAGTTACAAAGGAAATGATCAACAGTTTTGATTACTTAAAAATTAAGAATAAAAACAGAACTATTAGATAGCCAATTAGGAAATGAATTTCTAAGGTTTATAGTAGTCAGAGACTTAATATTCCTAATACATAGAGAGGTTCTATTTATCAGTGAGGAACAAAAGCTTAGAAAAAAATGTACCAAAATATCGACCCTAATTCTGAGTGTCCCAGAATTGTAGAGGATTTTTTCTCTTCTTTTTTTTTTTTTTACTTCTCTAAATTTTCTTGTTTTCAATAATGTGCATTTATTATGTAAAAATGATGAGGAATTATTAATTAGGAAAATGATAACTTTATTGAAAGAAAACTTCTATCAAACAGCTTAAAGATACACAGTTTCCTTTATTTATTTATTTATTTATTTATTTTTTTCTTCTTTTGCCTGAGAATCACTCCCAAGGGAAGAAGGTTAGATTATTTCTGGAAACTGAGTATCTGGCTCTGCCTGTTACTGATTTCTGAGCTCCAGCTTCCCCTTTTGTGAAATGGGACTGTGATACCAGCTTGCATAGGGTTATGATGTGGATTAAAATGGATTAAGGCACATAATGGTTGCTCAAGAAATCCTTTGCCTCGCCATCTCTTCCTTTTTAATTTGGAAGTTGATTTTTACCCCTAAAAAAGAGGTGGTACATTTGAGGAAGGACTGCCAGAGAGAAGGAGCTTAACAAGCTTACTTTAGGCAGAAAGTCTTAGTTCTGGATGCACACACAGTTTGCATTTGGAAAAGACCAGTGGAGAAAACATAGTGATTCCCAGGAGGCCTGTGGCATAAACGACCTCAAGTCTCAGCTCACTGGCTCTTGGGCCTTTGCACATCACTTGTCCCCTCTGGCTCTCACTGTTCTCATTTGGCAAAAGAAGGGATTGAACTAAGTGTCCTGCTTTAAAAATTCTACCGTGTCAGGAAGCTTGGTGACTGGCAATTGGGATTCTCAAAAGGCCTGCCTGGGGAGTCTGAACTGACATGGCATTCTTGCAAAGTCTTAGCTTTATTTGCTCCATCATGGCCAACCCTGCCCAGGCCGGGAGCCCCTGGCCTCTTCCTTGCTGGTGCTCAAGTTCCCAGCCTATTGTTTATTTAGGGATTGTAATTTCCTTGCTGGCATGCACCATTGCCAGTGGGGTTGAGGAGTCAACCACAGGCCTCATGTGAACTTCCCCTTTCAAGTTTCAGTAATGACAGTGTACCGACCATCACATGTCTCATCCCCAAGGCACGGTCCGGTTTCCACATTCATCAGTCAGTGTTGGAGACTTGGGGTGGCCTGAATTCCTGCACCGCCTGTTGCTTTTTCCATGAGACAAGCTGGTTGGACATAAAAGGGTTTGCGGTATGTTTTGGAGTTCCTGAGAGCGAGGCCCCAAACCAGGGCTGTTTGAGGAATGGGAAAAGCAAGGTCTAGTAAAGAGAGCTGCTTCTCTCAATCTTTTCCTAAAGACCATTGGAAAAGAAATAGAGGGGTCAGATGTCCACCTGTTGTGGTTCCTGGAAATGCATTTGATATTTTGCAAAGTAGTATTTCACTGAATCTCTGCTGTTCTCAGAGCATGGGAAGCTGGAATTCAAACCCTTTATTGTATCAGATGTATGTGAATGGTGATGTCCAATCCACCCTTCTGGAGGGCAAGGCTGCACACACCGAGGGACCACCCTCTCATCTGGAAGTAGTTTCTGAAACTCTGAGGTGGGCCTGGGGACAGCAAGGTCCCAATACATGGCCTCCTCTTTCCTATTCAAGGGAGGGCCATCTGTCAAAGTAATATTCCAGTTAACGAAAGGAAAACTCTTGGGCAAGTTACTTACCATCTGTAAAGTTTCAGTTTCCTCACTGATAACATGGGTAAAATAATTACTTATTTCATAGGGTTTTGGGGACAGTTAAATGAGATTTTGCTAGCACAGTACTTGCATAAGTAATCAACACACATTAGCTGTTTTTATTATTAACTGCATTTTCAATGCCAGAATGGTTTTTGTGAAGTATCGTTTGCTTCTGTCCTGTGCTGTTCCTTCGTTTATATTCAGAGAATGCAAACTTATGTATATTCTTAACATTTGTCTTTGTGTGACGTAAATGGGGATGAACATATAGGTATTAAAAATCTATTGATGTGTTTCTTTCCCAACCTGAGGAACGTAAAAATAAATACAGATTTCTGTGTCCCACCCCTTCTGAATTGGGATGTCTTTGGGTGAAATCAAGTCACTGGAAGTTTTTATACATCCCGAGATGATTCTGATGCAGCTAGTCCATCAGGGACATTAGGGAGCCTGTGCTGTAGTGTGTTTCACAGGCACATGGGAATGGTTTGGGGTTAGCCAGTGCTCCCTTTCATGTGTGGGGTATTTAGAAAGATCTCAATTAAGGCAGCTTTCCGTGCAGGGCCAATACTCAGCTGAGATGCACAGGTGCAGCTACAGTGGTCCCTAAAATACTGAAATACTCCCAACTTGGCTACCTCCAACCCATGTTAACCCTTCTCCTGAGATATCCCCCCTAGTCCCAATCCAACAGATAAAGGGTGGCTGTTGCCACCATGGGGGCTTTCCAGACCTTGTTCATGTGCTCCAGGTGGTAGCTGTTCTGTTGGTTCTTGTCCTATGCTGTACCAGTTGTTGAGTGGCTGGGCGATCACCCCTGACTCTCGGGAATTTAAAACACTAGGTTCACTTTCCAATTATGATTAACACAGCTCCATTGAAGCCCTACTGCCCTTGTGTCACCCATGACATTCTTAGTTTTTCTTAGTCTTTAGTCTCTTCAAACTTTTCTTTGACTACACTTTTTTTCTTTTAACAGTTTGCTCTCTTATTTTCTGGGACTTTTTTTTTCATAATTTCCATTGATTTTTGCCCTTCTTTCTTTTGTTGATTCCTCCACTGTCTTCTCCACCTTGATCCTTAACCTCAGCCTCACGGGTCACATAGTATCCATCAAGGATCCCTAGAGACATGTCCTCTGCCTGCAGGTCATTAGTAACATGCACAGAGGCAGAAGATAGAAGAATGTGTTCCCAGCACATGCACTTCCTGAAGAATGAGTCACAAGTAGGCACATGAGACCATGAAAATACGTAGAAAAACAGCCTAATTGATTTTGATTTGACCTGGTCCAATTTGATTCTGTGCTTGTAGGTTTTGTCCTAAAGAATTAGATATCATCTGTACAGACAGACAAACACAGCAACAGCCAAAAAACAGTATGTCCCTTGTCATCTTCTAATTTGGGTCATCATCTATTTATCGTTTGAGAGGGCCCAACAAGACCAGTTTTTAATTTTTCATTTTGCCTCCTAACATGTCTTAGGACCTAGTCTTTTTCGAGTGCTTAACATGGGCTCATATAACCATGGTTAATCCCACATAGTAAATCCTTCCAAAGGTGGGGTGTTACTTGGATAGCTAAGACCAGAGGACTGCTCAGTAATGTTTGCAAGTACAACTGTATGACTTTTAAAAGTTAAGCCTTCAAGCGCCTCTGTGGTATTCAGTAATAATAGTTTAGAATTTTATTCTAAATAAAGTATAATATAATTATGTAGGGATGTTTCCTGAGCATTAGATCACATTTTCTTTAAACCAAATTGGCCCTAAGTTTGTTGATCAACGTCCATGAGACTGATATGTGAGCACGGTGGGTCCCATGTTCTATAAAAACTGCTTATATTTTCTTTCTTGGCCTGATATTAAAATGAAACCAGTAATTCTTACTGTATTTGAAAGGAAAGCACATTGTGACACTCAGCAATAACATAATTGTTACTTTTCGGGACGAAATGATGTTGCTTTCTTGATGTTCCACCCACACACCATTTCACAGTATTCACAGTTCCTAGAGAGGAATTGAAATCTGTTTCTTGCTGTTTAAAGGGAACATAATGTTTGACAAACACAAAAAGGGTAATAATGGCATCCTGACCAGAAAAGATGCTCCAGAAAGTTACTCCCAGGGTTGCTGTACTCTTATGCCAATTTGGATACCTTCTGAAAGTAGGTTCATCGTTTTCTGCATGTGCATGGCCAGCAGAGTTGCCCTGGTCTCTTCTGCATTGGCTGGTCATTTTTTTTTTTTTTTCATACTTGCTAGACACTGACAGTCATTTAAAACACACAAGTCACCTAGGGACCTTGTGAAATTGCAGATTCAGATTCAGCATTCAGGGGTGGGACCTGAAATCTTGCATTTCTTAAAAGCCCCAAGTGATGCAGTTGCTGCTGGTTTGTGAACTACACTTTGAGTAGTAAGGAATGAGGCTGTGGCCCATGTTAGAGAAGGATGCTGATGACTGCCTGGCAGAGTGACTTGTACCCAAGAGGTGCCCAGTTTATATTTGCTGAACAAATGTGGCTAAACTTACTATCAATCTATACCCGTCATGTCCTAGAAAAGTCTAGAGATTTATTTTTTTTTAAGACAGTTAAGACAAAAATAAATTTACTTGAGACTTCCCACCCAAGTTTCATCCCCATTGCTGTAACTGCTGCATGCATGAGCTAGTGCTTTTATTCACAAATGGTTTAAGAACCAGTAGGTCTGCCTACCAGTAAAAGGCTTCTAGGGCTCTATTCCCATTAAGTACCAAATTTGCATCCCTTGAATGGTAGAGGAAGTCTTGGGTATGAATCTTTAAATAGGAATTATGATCTACAATTTATGTTTAAAATTTTCACAAGTTTTTGAAATGTGGGAAGAAATAATTTGAGAGAGGTATCAATTCTGATTTTTTCCCTAAGTAATGGGGACTGAAGTGAAAACATTTTATCTGTATATTTTTTCCTTAAAACTTTTCTTCCACATTCTTATAGTCCATAACCAAAATATAGTATAAAAGCAATATGATTTCAAGGTAGTCCTATGTCAAGACATTCAAGAAATGTCACGTGAGACAGGAGGTAGTTGAGTTCCAGGATGATGGAGACCATGTCTGTTTTTGTCACCACCGTAGCCTTACATGTTGGGCTCAGAGCAAGCTCTTGGTAAACCACTCTTGAGGGACATAAGCTAGCAAGGTGATCTAGATACTTAGGCCCCCAATTACGTTAAATTGGGATAATCATGGCAAGTTTTCCCTTGAAGAATTCAAATCATTATGGTGACTTGAGTAAAGTAACCCTGAGCTTAATTTGATCATTAAAGCCCTTCTAAAATTTTTTCCAGTAATTGAATTCTAGAGAGAATAACACTGAGCTAAATCAAGTTAAATTTAATGCTTTGCCATAGGACATGCCAGAGCTATTAATACTAATGTGCATTGGGAAATCCCCTATTAGTGTTTCTCAAACTTATTTGATTCTGGAGCCCCTTTTCATGGAGTATTTGGGTTCTGTGGATTTTGAGACAAGCTATTCTGTGCTGTATTTCACTTTCTCCATTTCTAAGGAAGGCCCTCAGTTATGTGTTTCTAGAGGTTGCTTATTTGTGAAATATAATCAAACTGTGTGTTTGAAAACCACTACATAAATTATTTGAAAATATAATTTCTAAATAACATGTAAAGATGTACAGATGAAGAAAACTCTTTGGAGATTAGGGAGTGAAATGTTGCCCTACCTTCTAAAACTCCACTTTTCAGGATATTACAACGTTATATCTTCACTTAAGTTTCTTTCTCTCTATTCTAGAGCAGTGCTTAGAGTTACTGAGCCCATGCATTTGGTATCTGTTCTGAAAGATAACTTCCATTACTTTATTGAGCCATATGAAGCCTTGTGGCGTAGTTTCCTTCCACAGTTCTCTTTAAATATACGTTTTTAGTCATTTATCTCAGTTTTGGAAATTTTCAGGAAAAAAAGAGATAAACTTTCTTCTTCCTGAATTTGTTGAATTGGGGCAGACTTGAGAAGCTGGGAACACAGCAGCCATTTTGTTTGCCTTTGATTTTCGTGCTTCTATTTCCTCATTTCTTTTTCTGGCTCAGTATTTCAAATTTCTTCTTGGGCATAACTAATCAGCCATCTAATATATCTTGTGTATTTTGTACCTGTTCTCCTCTGTGGGTCCTAATCATGTTCTCCTATCTCTATCTCTGTGCTTACGATTAAGGTATGGGCCCTGCTGTCCTTGAAACTGACTTATTTTGTAAGAACAGAAATATAAATAAGGACACGAAAAACCAGATCCTTATTAAAGTGCCTCCCACAATACCCATTTCTTTTATCTTTTCTTTTTTTCTATTAAGGGACACCTGTGGCTATTGGAACAGAGAACAGTTTGTGAGGAAAAGAAAGGTATAGGCTAATTTAAGAAACTTAGTAAAAGTAAAATATTATTTTTAAAATGTGTTTTACCATTTCAAGAAATTTTAGCCTGGATAGATACATAGGCCAAGAGGCTTTGCTATGTGAAGGAACTTTCTATCTTAACTCAGTTCTGACTTTTCTTAGCAGTACTTAGTTCTTTAGAATCCAGTAAAAAGTTCCTTGTAACCCATTTAGAAATTGGCAGTTGCAGTAATTGCTAACTAAAGCCTCAAGAGCTGACTGAGAGGAAAGCCGAGGGGTGTAACAAAGCAGTTTCTTCTCCCCTTGCCTATGAGATTGAAACCTGAAATTCCACCAAACACTATAAAAAATTAAGGTGTAAGATGTGAGGACTACAAAATGTATCTCAGTACATATATACACAAATATATATAAACACATGCATTTATATATGTATTTGTAAATACATATACCTGTATATAAATGTGGTCACTTTAGACTTGGGGCTGAAATCCAGGAATTTTATATAGGGAAAGCAGGATTGTTGGACTTACCTTTAACACTTAACCTACAGTTAAACTGTAAAGATTGCACTTGGATATTTGTAAATCTCATCAATGGCCAGTTTGTGTCTCAATAAAGAGAGGAAGACTATATCAGATTGACTAGAGTTTTAATTGGTACCCATCCCTTTATATATTTGAAGGTACAAATACAATTTTAAGGTTTTCATGGGGGATAAATAACAGTGTTCATAATGGGTATAACTGGGTAGGATTGTGGGTAATCATAATTATCTATATAGGTTTTCACATTTTCTATAATGAGCATGACTTAATTTTATAGTCAGAAAAATTCTTATTTAAATTGACTCATTTATTCAGAAATACTCTTATGAATTTTTGGAAGTTCTTTTCTGTAGCCTTTCTGTTCCAGTTTGCTAATGCTGCCATTATGCAAAATACCAGAAATGGATTGGCTTTTATAAAGGGGGTTTATTTGGTTATACAATTATAGTCTTAAAGCCATAAAGTGTCCAAGGTAAGACATCTACAGTAGGGGACCTTCAGACAAGGATGGCCGTTGGTGTCCAGAAAACCTCTGTTAGCTCGGAAGGCACGTGGTTGGCTCTGCTTGCTCCCAGGTTGTGTTTCAAAATGGTGTTCTCCAAAATGTTGCTCTTGGGTATTTTGTCTTCTCTTAGCTGCAGCTAATCTTCAAAATGTCGCTCTCTGGTCCTTCTGTCCATGAATTCCTTTATATGACTCCAGTAATCCAATTAATACCCACCCTGAATGGGTGGGGCAACACCTCCATGGAGATTATCCAATCAGAGGTTTCACTCACAGTTGATTGAATCATATTTCCATGGAAACACTCAATCAAAGGATTCCAATCTAATCGACACAAGTGCCCCCACAAGATTGCATGAAAGAACATGGTGTTTTGGGGGACATAATACATCCAAACAAGCACTTATTGCTTGTCTTTTTTTTTTTTTTTTCTCTGTGGTTTTCCTAGCTCAGGGCTCAAGTGAGTAGCTAAGGATGACTTTCTTCACTCAAACTGGCAATATACAAGATTTCCAAAAATTGTATCTGAGATGGAAAAAGATAGCAGGATAGACATAAAAATATTAACAGTGGTTGTCTCTGGATGGTAGGATTAGATGCAAGTTCTTCCATTTCTTTGAATTTAAAGTATATTGCTTTTATAACTGATAAAATACAAGAGATATTATTTTTAAAGGAAAATGAGATACTGCAGAATGTAATATTTCATAATAATCTTGAAAATTTCAGAATCTTTTAGTTTCATCTTCTCAGGGTTTCTCTGAGAATTAATGAAAGTGTCTTCAGTAGTTAATACCCATGGTTCTTGGCACATATTAGAGCTCAATAGATAGTTGTTGCTGCTGGCTTTCGTTCTTTCCTTCTTGATGATGATGACAGTGTTAATGGTAATAATAATTATTATTGTTATATTGCCAGGTGAGATATGCTTTTGGACATATAATATAGAAAATTTTTATGAGTTATAAATAGAATAACTTATTCATTGTCTTTACTTTTGGAACTCAGTCTTTTAGATTCTGAAAAATGAATTGATTAAAAAAAGAATTTGTTGCTTACTTTTCATTAATTTTCAATTACAAATATAATAGAAGCTCCTTGAACCTGTACAATAAAATGGTAGGTAGATGATGACAGTGAGAAAACTTAAACTTTAAATATGTTTCATTCCAAAGACTGATTTGAGTCTAATAGCTGAGATTGGGGAAATGGGTATTTGGTTCTCCAGTAAAAGCTCTCTCTTCTCTACTTTCTAATGCATCTTTCTTATTATGCTCTATCCTGTATAGAGTCTGCAATATCCTTCTCCTCCTTTTCCTTCTTCAACATTCTATGACTTTTTCTCAGTTAATCCCACATTTGAATATAATTTTTCTGGTGTTCTTTTGTCTCAGTAAATCAGTAGGCTAGAAATGTCTTGCAAGATAGTCATGATTTTTGTCATGTGGGGACCTGACTGTCACATAAATTGTGACGCTGTGATATATTATTTTCATTCACCATAAATTTTCAATATTTAGTATAGTCATCATACTAAATAAGGATTCAGTTATTTAATTGCACTTCTTTCTCTTTCTGTATTTTAGATGAGAATCCATTTCCATGTTAGAGACTTGAAGTTCCTTCTCTTTTAGAGTCAAATTCCAAGCATGCCTTATAAAACCAACCACAGAATATGCATGAGCAAACCATTTTTGTTTACAAGTGGACTGAAAAGTAGACAGTGGTGAAATATATCCCAAATTGCAAAATTTGTAACTTAAGTGGTTTTATCTTTTTCTTTCTTTCCTTCCTTCCTTCCTTCCTTCCTTCCTTCCTTCCTTCCTTCCTTTCTTTCTTTCTTTCTTTCTTTCGCTATTAGACACACATTTCTTGGTAACTCTCCGTATTGTATTGATACATGATCTTTTAAGCAGCTTTAAAAATCTCACAAATGACCCTCAGCAGTGAAAAAAAAAAAATTATTCTGTATTCAGGGCTATGTCTACATCATAGTTAAGGTATTAGTATCAAAATCACTTTCTTAAATTCTATTTTGATGATGCTGAAAAAAAAACAATTTTCTTTAATTTTCCCTTGTCTTTTCTTTTCTTCTTCTTTTTTTAACCAACAGGACACAAAAATCGCTTCATTGGAGCGAAACATAAGGGATCTTGAGGATGAGATCCAGATGTTAAAAGCCAATGGTGTGCTGAACACTGAAGACCGTGAGGAAGAGATCAAACAAATAGAGGTTTACAAAAGTCACTCCAAGTTCATGAAAACCAAGGTATGGTCCAGAGTTATAAACTTTTATATTCTTAGTCTGACTGGAAAGTTATGTTTTTGCATATTTTTTCCAAATACCCATGTAATCTGCTTTATGTGCTGTCGTGAAATATATGGACAATAAAGAAGAAAGAAGAAGATTTTTAGGTCAGAAACATAAATTCCAAAAATCAATCAGGAAAAAACCTTTGGTGGAATTTTTACTTACAAAGAGGGTTCAGGCTCTTCTAATGAGTTCCTTTGGTTGTCCCTCCATTTGGGAATTCATGTATTTCTAATAGTCCTTTTCTTCCGAATTTCTTCGGTTATCTTAAGCTGCTGTTTTTTTAAAAAGATGCTGTCATTGCAAATTTCTCCATTCCTGGAAGGTGATTGCTCAAAAGGTGATGCTTTCAGAAGCCTCAATTTGACTGATTTCAATGTTGCTAACCCGTTTTGGGTTTTAGCATTGTGATTAAGACAGAACTGATTTTGGATCTCAGTGCTACCATTTGCTTAAATTATTCATCTCTAAATCTCAATTTCCTTATCTGTGAAATAGGGATAAGACAAGTACTTACATCACTGGGCTGCTCTGATGATTCTAAGAGACAGTTTATTTAAAACACTTACCAAAACCTGATCTCTAAAAAGTATTCAGTACGTGGCAAACATTGCAGTTGGTATTGCTATTATTGTTATTGTTACTATTGTTATCTGTTGCTGTTGAATATTTATAAAATATTATGATAGTAACCCACCCCATTAATTCATATTGCTATTGCAAGTTTTAAAGAACTTGATTTGTATTAATTAAATTTGGGTTGCAAGTGGACTGAGCATCTAAGTATCTATTATTTTTATATTTGCCTATTATTAAATTCATGAATAGCTGTAAGTAGGTCTTTTGAGACTTTGAAATGCTTTTTTCTTTTCCTCTAGTTAAATTATTTTGCTTCTGGAAATAATAACCATACATCAATTGTTTAAAAGCATTCATTTTTCTTTTCTTACCATTTGCTCTTAACCATCTCTGTTCTTGTTCTATGTTTTAATCTTGTTTCCTTATAAAATGCAGCTAAGTTAGAGTAATGCAGTCGTCTATGAGAAAGGAGTGGATAGGAAAGAAATTTTAATGGTGATTATGATCTGTATCAGTTGTAAAATAGGAGAATACTCATTGCAGAGAATTTGCAGATTGCAGGGAGGAATAGATAATATCTACCATTTACTTCACTGCCTGTACATGTGTGTGTTTTGTGTGTTTCTTCAGGGAAAAAAAATAACAAAAAAAATTTGTACTTACTTCTGCCAACTTTCCATCAGTAAGTAGAAATTAAGATTATGATTAAAAATGTGGATCAAGCAGTAGCACTATTAAAAGCAGAGTGGCCAGTAGATTTGAATATAACCCCTTCCTTTCAGGAACTGCCACAAAATGCAGAGTGGGTTTCTCTGCCCGGTTCCCCTTCTGGTTTCTTTCTCACAGTCCTTCCCTCTTGGAGATTAGAGCAGAAATACATCAAGCACGATAATGAGTGAATTCAAGATGTTTGGAGAACTGACTATTTTGTCATGAACTTCACCTCCCCTTCCCTCTCTTCCAACAGTGGAGATAGTTCACGCTGCTTTTGCTGTGAAAATGCCATGACATTTGCAAACTCCACCTCTCAGATGGACTCTGCCCAGGCAAATAAAACATTTATATAGTCTTCAACAAGGAAGTCATCAGGCTCAGGGTCGTCTGCTATACCATCAGGCCTGAGTTACATTTAACTTTCAATGCCTGGTTCCTTTTAAGTGTTCCAAAAGTGGTTAGGTTAGAAGAGTATTTGAGAAGTGTGTGGAGTGTGGTGGAAAGAACTCAGGCTGAAGAGTAATGTCAACTTGGGTGAATCTTTGTCATGCCTTTTGCTAGTTGTGTGGCCCTGGGGGGTGACTAACTTCACTCAATTGCAGTTTCCCCTTCTGTAAAATGGGGACACCAACATCAGCATTCAAGAGTGGCTCAAAGGATTTAATGAAATAATAAAATTAAAGTACTGGGCTCAAAAAACAGCGGATAATTATACTCATTATTGAAGAATTATACTAAATATAAGAATAATCATTAAAATAGATTAAATATTTGATTTGACTCATAGGGAAAGATGGATTTCTAAGAAGTACAAATAAAAATGAGTTCCTATAATATCATGCAGGTACCCCTTAGAGACTGATAAAAATTAGCCTAAAGTACTAGTAAGAGTCAGTTTTTATATTTTCTCCATTGAAATAGTATTCATATTGGAGTGAACCATGATACTTTTTACCCATATTTCATTGCATTACCTTAAATAGTTATTTTTCTTAATTCTTCTCCTTTGAGCCTGGGAATGGTTGATCAGATCTATTAAGACATAGCTGTTGCTAAGTGTCTGGGCCTTGAAGTGAATGTTTTTTGTGCTTTGGTGAATTGACTCCAGTTGGGTGAATCATTTATTATGGAACTTGTTAGTTTTTAGGGGTATGGGTTAATATCCTTGGAAACTGGATCCCTAGTGTAATGTATGGTTCTTTGTGGCCTATTTGGAAAACTTTTCTACGAAGTTTGTGTGAACATGTTGCTCGTCGACATCAACACAGATACCCAGGAAAGTTGGGTTACATACTTCAGCTGTGCAATTGTTCACAGTCATCCTGGGGTCTGTTGAACTCTTTAGTTTATGAAGAATTATGTTGATAAAGCTTTCAATGGTGAATTTTGAGAAGTGTAGCACTTTAGTCCCCAAATCCTTCTAAACACTATTTTTAGCAGGTCACTGAGTTAGCTACTGAGGGCCATAAGAAGTCACATTTGAAGTGCTCCCCACTCAACAGTGATGATCACTTAGCTGGGAACGTGAGAAATGTACTTAAAACACTACCCTTAAGATGTGATAGCCCCTACTTCATACGATATGCAAAAATTAACTCCAAATAGACCACTGACCTATATATAAGAGCTAAAACAATAAAACTCTTAGAAGAAAACATAGGGGAAAATCATCACGATCTTGGATTTGGCAGTGGATTTTTAGATTGGATACCAAAGGCACAAACTTTTAAAAATTGGACCTCACCAAAATTAAAAACTTTTGAGCATCAAGGGATGTTAGCAAGAAAGCAAAAAAACAACCTACAGTATGGGAGAAAATATTTGATAACCACATATTTGATAAGGGTTCAATATCTAAAATATATAAAGAACTCCCACAACTCATAATAAAAAAACAACCCAATTAAAAATGGGCAAAGGACATGAATAGACATTTCTCCCAAGAAGATATACAAGTAAACATAGGAAATGATACTAGGCATCATTAGCCATTAGGGAAATGCAAACCAAAACCACAATGAGATACCATGTCATACTCACTAGATGGCTATTAGTAAAAAAGTGGATTATGACAAGTTTTGGTGAGGAAGTAAAGAAATTAGAACCCTCACGCATTGCTCTTTGGAATATAAAATGGTTGAACCACTGTAAAAAACAGTTTGTTCATTCCTCAAAAAGCTAAACAGAATTACCATCTTACCTGGCAATTACATGTCTAAATATATACCCCAAAGACTTGAAAAAAGGTACTCAAACAGATACTTGTATACCAATGTTCATAACAGCATTATTCACTTTAGCCCAAAGTTAGGAACAACCCAAGTTTCTATCAACAGATGAATAGTTAAATAAAGTGTGGTATATCCATACAGTGGAATATTATTCAGTTATAAAAAGGAATGAAGTTCTTATATATGCTATAAGGTGGATTAACCTTGTTTCAGTTTACTAAAGCTGCGCTTATGCAAAGTATCAGAAATGGATTGGTTTTTATAAAGGGGATTTATTAGGTAACAAATTTACAGTTCTAAGGCCATGAATGTCCAAACTAGAGAATCCCTTGTTTGGTGTCAACAAGAGGATACCTTTACTGAAGAAAGGCCGATGGTGTACATAACATTTTTGTCAGCTGGGAAGGCATGTGGCTGGTGTCTTCTGGTACTTTGTTCCCAGGTTCTGGTTTCAAAGTGGCTTTCTCTAAAATGTCTTTGGGCTTATGTCTCTCTTTGCTTCTCTCTCTCAGCCTCTGTGCATGCTTGCTTATTCTCCCGGGGCATTTTTCTCTAAGCATCTGGGGGTCCTCTTTTAGCTTCTCCAGGGCAAGCTCTGGGCTTCATCTCTTAGCTTAGTATCTCCAAATGTCCTTCTGTCTGCATCTCCCAGTGTCTCCAAGCTTCTGGGTCTGTGTCAACTCTTAGCTTCTCCCGTGGGCAAACTCTGGATTGCATATCTTAGTTTTTCTCCAAAATGTCTCTCTCAGCTTCTCTGACCTCCTTGTTTCCCTGAGCTCTCTTAGAGAACTCTAGTGATCTAATTAAGACCCACCTGGAATGGGCGGGGTCATATCTCCATGGAAATAATTTAATCAAGGGTCTCACCCACACTTGGGTGAGTCACATGTCTATGGAAACAATCAAAAGATTCCACCCTAATCAAAAGACTTATAAGTCTGCCTCCACAAGACTGCATTAAAGAACATGGCTTTTGTGGGGAACATAATAGATTCAAACCGGAACAAACCTCAGAAGCATTATGCTGAGTGAAATAAGCCAGACACAAAAGGACAAATATTGTCTGATTCCACCTAAATGAAATATGTAGAATGAGCAAATTAACAGAGACAGAAAGTAGAGTAGAGGTTACCAGTGGTTGAGGGAGAGAGGAATGAAGAAGTTTTTACTTAATGGGGTGATGAAGGAGTTTTGATAATGGATGTTGATGATGGTAGTACAATATTATGAATATAATTAATGCCACTGAATAGTGTCCTTAAAAATGGTTAAAATGGCAAATTTTATGTTGCATATACGTTGCCACAATAAAATAAAATGGTGACTACTGAATCCATTTATACATAAACTTAAAGAAATGTAGGTATTGTAATGTGACAATAACAATATAACTGACAAAAATTGGGAGATGGGGGATGAAAGGTAGAAGCAATTTAAGGATGTTAATTTCCCCAAATTTAATGGCAGGGAGTCAATAGATAACAGGCCAGACCTGAAACATGTAGTTTAAAAAATACTATGCATAGCTCATAATTTAATGCTTTTCATAGTTTTTTTCATAACTTGATGGGATTTCTTTGGAGAAAGATACTTTTTATTGTTTTTTGAAGCTTGAAAGTATTTTTGTAATGGGATTGTGAAAATTTGTGACTTTGTTCTTAGTATTTTCTAATTATGCTGCAATGAAGATAAAGCATAATTTTTCTACAATGTGCTTTCTGATTTTTCTACAATGAAGATATTGGCATATTACTGAAAAATATTCTAAGGGTAATTAAACACTTCTTTGAATTCAGATATTTTTTAAAATGTTTAAGATTTAATCAAATTCAAGTAAAAGTAAACTAATTTAAAAAGATTTGAAGAGGGAGAGCACACTTCTGGCTGGAGAAATACAAGTTATTTAGCTTGGAGTTAGTGCTTTTCATTGAAATAATCATTTTGGCAAGTGGCAGTGACAGGTCTGGTGAAGAATGCAAAATCAAACCGCTGTCTGAATGCACACAGAAGGATAAGTAAAAATATACTCCTGCACCCCATTCCACACAGATAAGGAAGAAGGTATAACTGCAAATCCATGTGAAATGACTTGTTTTCCAAAAAAAGAAAAGAAACCTTAGATTCAAAATGCAAAAACCTAGAGGCTCTGAAACTTACCTGGGAAATGGAAAAGTAATTGTTAAACTCACAGAAACACTGATAGAAATGGGAACCATATCATGACTCTGGACCCTAGCTGGCAGAAAAAGCTGGATTCACGGCGAGGGCAATTGACTATAGAAACTGTTGTAGTAATGGCTTCTAGAGACTCAAAGAGTAATGGGAAAAGATGTCAGAAATTCTTAGGAAAAGCTACCTGAGGTAGCATTCTTTAGGAACCAAAGCTGAAATTGCAGCTAAGTATTGTTTTTTCTTCTTGTTGTTTGCAATGAATATGTAGAAAGCTTTAAAATATGCACAGGGGCTAAAAATATGCATGGGACCTTTTGAATGGGCACCCTCTGAGTGCCCACTGTTCACAAAGACCAAGCTTGGAGGTGTTCATTGACCAGAGTATTTCTTTAATAGAGGATTTAAAATGTGCTCTATCATGATTTTCTGGAAATTTACTATTTTTAAAATAAAGTAAGATTTTGGAAAATGCAAACTAATCATGAAAAAGAAAAGACCTTCAAATTAATCATACATCTAGCTTCTCATCTGTCTATAGTTTTGAAATATTATTTGTTTGTTTTTATTACCTATTATTGATGAAACTGACTTACCATTTGAATCTTCTTCATTGGCAGGTAATGATCTCAATCTTGACCTCAATATGTAATTATTTTTTCCAAATCGATAAGGGCAGCTAATAAGAATTCTTATATACATATGCAAATTTTTAGGTTTAGATGTATCTTGAAATAGATCATTTTAAATGTTTCACTGAAAATTTGATGTAGAAGCAATTTTCTGGTGTTAAGAGGGAGTGCTGCTTGCATTATTAAAATGAATAAAGCATGTAGGTTAGAGGGAAATGGAATATTTTAAATAACTGTGTAAAAGGACATGCTACTCTCTTATGGCCCTGAGCAGAAAATTGGAACTAGTTGTGCCTCTTGAAAGTTCTGTGATCAAATCAAGTAGCAGTGAGGACTTAGATTGCATGCTATGACATTTTTGGGAAGGTGGAAGACCAGTTGCAAAAATGGAAACAGACTTCAAAATCACAGCTTGTGTGAAGGCGAGGATACCAGCCAGGAGGGACCTCCCTGTGTCTTGCAGGCTCTTTGGCACATGCACGTGTTGTCCCTGAGAACTGAGACTCCAGGAGACTTCCTGAGCTGTGCACCTTTCCCATGCTTGAATTCCAATCCCTACTCCAAGTAAAGGAAGGCCTTTCGTAAAAAGACTGAGAGAGTTGAATCTAAGAGGCCATGGAAAGCATGGGTTACTTTCAGGAGCACTGACAAGCCTTTGGGAATAGAATGCACCAAATGAATCTTTGTTTTTCTAGTAAGGAAAGAATGATGGCATCCTCTGTTCTGTATAGGCTTTGTTCCTAGTCTAACACATTTTTCATCTACTGATTCCTGGACATCTATATTAGCCGCTCCCTGTGTTTTCACTGTTTGCCAAAGACACCACTCTGCTGTCTTAGATCTCCCCCTTTATTCTGAATTTGTAACACCTTTTCTTATTAATCTCTGACGGATTGCAAGCCTCAGAACCCAGACTGTATGATAATAAGCATATTGCTTTTTAGACATGAGGGCCATATTGACAGTGAGAAAGAAGCTGTTTTCCTTGGCAGAGTGTTTTTTTAAGGGTGTTGGTTGTGTCATAGACATAGGTGGAGGAAGAACTTTCAGATGAGATGAAGTGTGCCTGATGTCCACATGGACTTCATATAAAGCATGTGATGTAATTCCGATTGGCTTTTCTTCTTGCCATCACGGGAGACAAACCTTTCTTGGCCCCAGTTCTCATGTATATTCGATTGCATCATTTTCCATTTTTATTGCGTTTATGGCTGTAAAAGAAGCAAAAGGCATATTTTTATGGAAGAATATGAAGTTTTACCCTGTAACTATATTCTCCTTAGAAAAAGCCTATTTTTTGTTATTGTCTGCATAAAATATTTTTTGAAAATTTACCTCATGGCGGTGATAGAGTGGATGCTATTTAAAGCCACTGCCTGTTTAATATTTATAGACTGAAATAGTTTTATCTTTATCAGTCTATTTTTCTTGACAAAGTAGGTGTATAGACTTTCTATTAAACATCATCCCATTGACCAAATTAATTTCATTCAAATTCTTCTCTCAGTAACCCCACTCCCACCCTAGCTTTCTACTCCAGTATTTGTGGGAGTTAGAACAAATGATTTTTTTCGCTGTAAACATCATCTTTGCTTAGGCATGTGGAGTTGACTTTTTTTTTAGCTTTAATTTCGGATGAATTAGTTTCATATGTGGAATCAACTATATACGGTGCTGTCAGCTACAACTGGATATGATTTGGGGCCATACCCCTTGAGAATAGCGCTGATCATGCTGATCCCAACAGATTTTAATGTATTTTATCATTTTAGGCCCTCTGAATCCTGATTTTCTCGTTTTATATTTATATCCTTGTCTTGTTGTAAATGAGAAAGATGGGGGTATATGTGTAGGGAGGACCTCTTATTTTTGTTCAAGGTAGAAATGGCCATAGACTCAACCATGATTTATTAAATTACAGAGAGAAAATATATTCCTTGGATTTCACATTCCTGAGTGGAGCCACCACTCACTCATACATACACATACTCAGGGCAGACGTTGACAATCGATCATGATTCTTTCCCAGTGAACCTTTAAGCATAATCAGAATCTTTCTCAAGACTACTTTCTGGCCAGCCCACTATCTATTCTTTAGATTTGGCAAGCAAGATGAAACTTATTTGTCCTCTGATCTAATCTTATTTCTCTCTGCAAATGGGATTTACCTCCACACCAACTATGCTAGCAAGTTGTGCAACGTGAACACTTCTAAAGACGAGAGCCTCCTTTTAAAAGCATCCCACTCTGTTTGTGCATAGTCTCATTGTTAATAGCCTTGTCCTTGTTTGTGTTGGTTTTTGTTGCTGAAAACAACCAAAAATGCTGGATGGAATCTCTTTTAAAAACATATTTAAAAATGTACTTATGAGGTGTAAAGTTAGAAAGACTTCTCAAGGGCCAAAATTAAGTCAAAGCAGAGAGCTCAAGTGTTGGCATTTGTCAGATAGACAGGATAACTTGAACTTCAGTTTTCACGGTAGTGGGGACATTGGAGAAAAGAGACAGAAGGCTGGGCCTGCCTCAGATGAGGAGTCTAGAAGGAACCACCACATAAAGCTGGGAGCCCAGACAGCTACACAATTATGCAAGAATAAACTAAAAGTCACTTCCCTTTTCTGCCCTCCTTCCATTTAGATTAGGGGATTTGGGGACTCCAGGGAAAATTATCAATGTTTAAACTTTGAGCCAAGAGAAAGGTAAAATAACTGGATTTGGTAATTTATAACCACAACGGACTCTCACATGGATGTTCAGTGTGAGGTGATTTAAAACTTCAAGCAGAGAATATAGTTTAAAGGATACTTGGTTGGTAGTGCCCACAAGTATTGGCACTAGGCCTCAAACTATTCCCCTAGATAAAGTTCCAAAAAACATGAATACACAGTGAAAAAAAAAAAATCACAAGACATGCAAGAAAACAAACCACTGTAAGTGATAGCCAGGAGAAAGAACAAATAGCAGAACCAGAAGGCAGAAACTTCAGATGTTGGAATTATAAGACAAAGAACATGAAATGGGTTGTTTAATATGCTTACATAAACAAAATACGGGCTTGAAAATATGAATAAAGGTAAGAGACTGTAAAATTATCAAGCAGAATGAAAAGAAAACCAAATAAAATGTCTAGAAATGGGAAATATACAAATGGAAATTTAAAAGCTCAGTGGGTAGGTTTAATAGTAGAGTAATCAGTGCTGAAGAGAGGTTTAATAAGCTAGAAAACAGAGGAGAAGAAACTAAGTAAAAGACATAAAGAAGGAAACTATGAAAAATAAGATACATGGAAGATAGAAAGGAAAGATCTAACTCAAATATAATCGAAGTTCCAGAGGGAAAGAGAAATGGAGTGGGGGCCAAAACACTATTCAGAAGCCATATTTGAAAAGATGAAGGTTGGGAATTTTCCAGACTGGTGACTGGTACCAATCCAGAAATTCAGTAAACCCAAAGCACCGCAAAAAAGTATAAATAAAAATACATCTGTCTATTAACATCAAAGAAAAAAACCACATGATTTCAGAGGCAAACAAAAAGTTTTGAGAAGCAGCTAGAACATTTCTTTAAAGAAACTATTTAAATAGCTAATAAGTACATGAAATGGTGCTTACTATCATTAGTCGTTAGGGAAATGCAAATAGAAATAACAACAATATACCACTTCACACCCCCTAGAATGGCTCTAATTTAAAAGACAGATAATAACAAGTCTTGGCAAGAGTGTGGAGGAATTGAAACCCTCATACATTGCTGGTGGGAATGTTAAATGGTGCAGCAGTTTGGAAAGCAGTTTATAAGTTCCCCAAAATACTAAATATCGAGTTACAGTATGGTCCAGCAATTTTACTTGTAGGTATATGCCAACGAAAATTAAAACATGCATTGACATAAGAACTTAGCTATACGTGTTCTTAACAGTATTTTTCATAACAGCCAAAACCTGGAAATAACCTAAATGTTCATCATCTGGTGAATAGACAGTTATCATACGATGTATACATACAGTGGATTATTATTCAGCAATAACAGGGAATGAAGTACTAATACATACTACAACATGGATGAACCTTGAAATCATTAAGCTAAATGAAAGAAACCTTCATAAAATTCACCTATTGAGTGATTTCATTTATATGATATGTCTAGAACAGGCCAATCCACAGAGACAGAAAGTAGACTAATGGTTGCCAGGGTCTGTGAGTGGGAGGATGGTATTGACTGATAATGGTTACAAGGTTTGTTTTTGAGATGATGATAATGGCCTAAAATTAGATTATGTTGATGGGTGCACAAGTTTGTGATTATACTAAAAATCATCTATTGTACTCAAATGAGTGAATTGAATGGTATGTAAATTATATTTCAAAAAGCAGTTAAAGGGAAAAAACACCCAGTACTTTTAAGGAATGAACTTGCAATGATAGCTGAATTTTCAATAGCAATAACAGTAGTTAGAATATAGTGGAATAATATCCTCAATATGCTAAGAGGAAAAAATCTCTTAACCTAAAAAATTACTTTTAATACTCAGCAGCTATTCAAGAAAATAGAGTAAAATTGGGATATTTTTAGAGAAGAACTGAGTTTGCCACCAATAAAACCCCACTGAAGGAAATTTTAAAAGGTGTATTCCAGGTAAAAGGAGATTCCTGTCGGAATATTTGAGATTTAAGAAAGAATAATGAACAAAGATGATGATAAATGTGTGGGTAAATGTGGACAAACATGGACTGTAAAAAAATGATGTCCAACAGAGTTAAAACAAAACAGGAGGAGGCGGGGCAAGATGGCAGACTGGTGAGCTGTAAGTTTTAGTTACTCCTCCAGGAAAGTAGGTAGAAAGCCAGGAACTGCGTGGACTGGACACCACAGAGCAATCTGACTTTGGGCATACTTCATACAACACTCATGAAAACGTGGAACTGCTGAGATCAGCGAAATCTGTAAGTTTTTGCGGCCAGGGGACCCGCGCCCCTCCCTGCCAGGCTCAGTCCTGGGGGAGGAGGGGCTGTCAGCTCTGGGAAGGAGAAGGGAGAACTGCAGTGGCGGCCCTTATCGGAAACTCATTCTACTGATTCAAACTCCAACCATAGATAGACTGAGACCAGACACCAGAGAATCTGAGAGCAGCCAGCCCAGCAGAGAGGAGACAGGCATAGAAAAAAAACAACACGAAAAACTCCAAAATAAAAGCGGAGGATTTTTGGAGTTCTGGTGAACATAGAAAGGGGAAGGGCCCTGAGGCGCATATGCAAATCCCGAAGAAAAGCTGATCTCTCTGCCCTGTGGACCTTTCCTTAATGGCCCTGGTTGCTTTGTCTCTTAGCATTTCAATAACCCATTAGATCTCTGAGGAGGGCCCGTTTTTTTTTTTGTTGTTTTTTTTTTGTTTGTTTGTTTTTTTTTAATCCTTTTTTCTTTTTCTAAAACAATTACTCTAAGAAGCCCAATACAGAAAGCTTCAAAGACTTGCTATTTGGGCAGGTCAAGTCAAGAGCAGAACTAGGAGAGCTCTGAGACAAAAGGCAATAATCCAGTGGCTGAGAAAATTCACTAAACACCACAACTTCCCAAGAAAAGGGGGGTGTCCGCTCACAGCCATCATCCTGGTGGACAGGAAACACTCCTGCCCATCGCCAGCCCCATAGCCGAGAACTGCCCCAGACAACCCAGTGTGACGGAAGTGCTTCAAATAACAGGCACACACCACAAAACTGGGCGTGGACATTAGCCTTCCCTGCAACCTCAGCTGATTGTCCCAGAGTTGGGAAGGTAGAGCAGTGTGAATTAACAAAGCCCCATTCAGCCATCATTTCAGCAGACTGGGAGCCTCCCTACACAGCCCAGCAGCCCAGAACCGCCCTGGGGGGACGGCACTCACCTGTGACATAGCACAGTCATCCCTCAACAGAGGACCCGGGGTGCACGGCCTGGAAGAGGGGCCCACTTGCAAGTCTCAGGAGCCATACGCCAATACCAAGGACTTGTGGGTCAGTGGCAGAGACAAACTGTGGCAGGACTGAACTGAAGGATTAGACTATTGCAGCAGCTTTAAAACTCTAGGATCACCAGGGAGATTTGATTGTTAGAGCCACCCCCCCCCTCCCTGACTGCCCAGAAACACGCCCCATATACAGGGCAGGCAACACCAACTACACACGCAAGCTTGATACACCAATTGGACCCCACAAGACTCACTCCCCCACTCACCAAAAAGGCTAAGCAGGGGAGAACTGGCTTGTGGAAAACAGGTGGCTCGTGGATGCCACCTGCTGGTTAGTTAGAGAAAGTGTACTCCACGAAGCTGTAGATCTGATAAATTAGAGATAAGGACTTCAATTGGTCTACAAATCCTAAAAGAACCCTATCAAGTTCAGCAAATGCCACGAGGCCAAAAACAACAGAAAATTATAAAGCATATGAAAAAACCAGACGATATGGATAACCCAAGCCCAAGCACCCAAATCAAAAGACCAGAAGAGACACAGCACCTAGGGCAGCTACTCAAAGAACTAAAGATGAACAATGAGACCATAGTACGGGAGATAAAGGAAATCAAGAAGACCCTAGAAGAGCATAAAGAAGACATTGCAAGACTAAATAAAAAAATAGATGATCTTATGGAAATTAAAGAAACTGTTGACCAAATTAAAAAGATTCTGGACACTCATAGTACAAGACTAGAGGAAGTTGAACAATGAATCAGTGACCTCGAAGATGACAGAATGGAAAATGAAAGCATAAAAGAAAGAATGGGGAAAAAAATTGAAAAAATCGAAATGGACCTCAGGGATATGATAGATAATATGAAACGTCCAAATATAAGACTCATTGGTGTCCCAGAAGGGGAAGAAAAGGGTAAAGGTCTAGGAAGAGTATTCAAAGAAATTGCTGGGGAAAACTTCCCAAATCTTCTAAGCAACATAAATACACAAATCATAAATGCTCAGCGAACTCCAAATAGAATAAATCCAAATAAACCCACTCCGCGACATATACTGATCACACTATCAAACACAGAAGAGAAGGAACAAGTTCTGAAAGCAGCAAGAGAAAAGCAATTCACCACATACAAAGGAAACAGCATAAGACTAAGTAGTGACTACTCAGCAGCCACCATGGAGGCAAGAAGGCAGTGGCACGATATATTTAAAATTCTGAGTGAGAAAAATTTCCAGCCAAGAATACTTTATCCAGCAAAGCTCTCCTTCAAATTTGAGGGAGAGCTTAAATTTTTCACAGACAAACAAATGCTGAGAGAATTTGCTAACAAGAGACCTGCCCTACTGGAGATACTAAAGGGAGCCCTACAGACAGAGAAACAAAGAAAGGACAGAGAGACTTGGAGAAAGGTTCAGTGCTAAAGAGATTCGGTATGGGTACAATAAAGGATATTAATAGACAGAGGGGAAAAATATGACAAACATAAACCAAAGGATAAGATGGCTGATTCAAGAAATGCCTTCACGGTTATAACGTTGAATGTAAATGGATTAAACTCCCCAATTAAAAGATATAGATTCGCAGAATGGATCAAAAAAAATGAACCATCAATATGTTGCATACAAGAGACTCATCTTAGACACAGGGACACAAAGAAACTGAAAGTGAAAGGATGGAAAAAAATATTTCATGCAAGCTACAGCCAAAAGAAAGCAGGTGTAGCAATATTAATCTCAGATAAAATAGACTTCAAATGCAGGGATGTTTTGAGAGACAAAGAAGGCCTCTACGTACTAATAAAAGGGGCAATTCAGCAAGAAGAAATAACAATCGTAAATGTCTATGCACCCAACCAAGGTGCCACAAAATACATGAGAGAAACACTGGCAAAACTAAAGGAAGCAATTGATGTTTCCACAATAATTGTGGGAGACTTCAACACATCACTCTCTCCTATAGATAGATCAACCAGACAGAAGACCAATAAGGAAATTGAAAACCTAAACAATCTGATAAATGAATTAGATTTAACAGACATATACAGGACATTACATCACAAATCACCAGGATACACATACTTTTCTAGTGCTCATGGAACTTTCTCCAGAATAGATCATATGCTGGGACATAAAACAAGCCTCAATAAATTTAAAAAGATTGAAATTATTCAAAGCACATTCTCTGACCACAAGGGAATACAATTAGAAGTCAATAACCATCAGAGACTTAGAAAATTCACAAATACCTGGAGGTTAAACAACACACTCCTAAACAATCAGTGGGTTAAAGAAGAAATAGCAAGAGAAATTACTAAATATATAGAGACGAATGAAAATGAGAACACAACATACCAAAACCTATGGGATGCAGCAAAAGCAGTGCTAAGGGGGAAATTTATAGCACTAAACGCATATATTAAAAAGGAAGAAAGAGCCAAAATCAAAGAACTAATGGATCAACTGAAGAAGCTAGAAAATGAACAGCAAACCAATCCTAAACCAAGTAGAAGAAAAGAAATAACAAGGATTAAAGCAGAAATAAATGACATAGAGAACAAAAAAACAATAGAGAGGATAAATATCACCAAAAGTTGGTTCTTTGAGAAGATCAACAAGATTGACAAGCCCCTAGCTAGACTGACAAAATCAAAAAGAGAGAAGACCCATATAAACAAAATAATGAATGAAAAAGGTGACATAACTGCAGATCCTGAAGAAATTAAAAAAATTATAAGAGGATACTATGAACAACTGTATGGCAACAAACTGGAGAATGTAGAGGAAATGGACAATTTCCTGGAAACATATGAACAACCTAGACTGACCAGAGAAGAAATAGAAGACCTCAACCAACCCATCACAAGCAAAGAGATCCAATCAGTCATCAAAAATCTTCCCACAAATAAATGCCCAGGGCCAGATGGCTTCACAGGGGAATTTTACCAAACTTTCCAGAAAGAACTGACACCAATCTTACTCAAACTCTTTCAAAACATTGAAGAAAATGGAACACTACCTAACTCATTTTATGAAGCTAACATCAATCTAATACCAAAACCAGGCAAAGATGCTACAAAAAAGGAAAACTACCGGCCAATCTCCCTAATGAATATAGATGCAAAAATCCTCAACAAAATACTTGCAAATCGAATCCAAAGACACATTAAAAAAATCATACACCATGACCAAGTGGGGTTTATTCCAGGCATGCAAGGATGGTTCAACATAAGAAAATCAATCAATGTATTACAACATATTAACAAGTCAAAAGGGAAAAATCAATTGATCATCTCAATAGATGCTGAAAAAGCATTTGACAAAATCCAACATCCCTTTTTGATAAAAACACTTCAAAAGGTGGGAATTGAAGGAAACTTCCTCAACATGATAAAGAGCATATATGAAAAACCCACAGCCAGCATAGTACTCAATGGAGAGAGACTGAAAGCCTTCCCTCTAAGATCAGGAACAAGACAAGGATGCCCGCTATCACCACTGTTATTCAACATTGTGCTGGAAGTGCTAGCCAGGGCAATCCGGCAAGACAAAGAAATAAAAGGCATCCAAATTGGAAAAGAAGAAGTAAAACTGTCATTGTTTGCAGATGATATGATCTTATATCTAGAAAACCCTGAGAAATCGATGATACAGCTACTAGAGCTAATAAACAAATTTAGCAAAGTAGCGGGATACAAGGTTAATGCACGTAAGTTAGTAATGTTTCTATATGCTAGAAATGAACAAACTGAAGAGACACTCAAGAAAAAGATGCCATTTTCAATAGCAACTAAAAAAATCAAGTACCTAGGAATAAACTTAACCAAAGATGTAAAAGACCTATACAAAGAAAACTACATAACTCTACTAAAAGAAATAGAAGGGGACCTTAAAAGATGGAAAAATATTCCATGTTCATGGATAGGAAGACTAAATGTCATTAAGATGTCAATTCTACCCAAACTCATCTACAGATTCAATGCAATCCCAATCAAAATTCCAACAACCTACTTTGCAGACTTGGAAAAGCTAGTTATCAAATTTATTTGGAAAGGGAAGATGCCTCGAATTGCTAAAGACACTCTAAAAAGGAAAAACGAAGTGGGAGGACTTACACTCCCTGACTTTGAAGCTTATTATAAAGCCACAGTTGCCAAAACAGCATGGTACTGGCACAAAGATAGACATATAGATCACTGGAATCGAATTGAGAATTTGGAGATAGACCCTCAGATCTATGGCCGACTGATCTTTGATAAGGCCCCCAAAGTAACTGAACTGAGTCATAATGGTCTTTTCAACAAATGGGGCTGGGAGAGTTGGATATCCATATCCAAAAGAATGAAGAGGACCCCTACCTCACCCCCTACACAAAAATTAACTCAAAATGGACCAAAGATCTCAATATAAAAGAAAGCACCATAAAACTCCTAGAAGATAATGTAGGAAAACATCTTCAAGACCTTGTATTAGGCGGCCACTTCCTAGACTTTACACCCAAAGCACAAGCAACAAAAGAGAAAATAGATAAATGGTAACTCCTCAAGCTTAGAAGTTTCTGCACCTCAAAGGAATTTCTCAAAAAGGTAAAGAGGCAGCCAACTCAATGGGAAAAAATTTTTGGAAACCATGTATCTGACAAAAGAGTGTTATCTTGCATATATAAAGAAATCCTACAACTCAATGACAATAGTACAGTCGGCCCAATTATAAAATGGGCAAAAGATATGAAAAGACAGTTCTCTGAAGAGGAAATACAAATGGCCAAGAAACACATGAAAAAATGTTCAGCTTCACTAGCTATTAGAGAGATGGAAATTAAGACCACAATGAGATACCATCTAACACCGGTTAGAATGGCTGCCATTAAACAAACAGGAAACTACACATGCTGGAGGGGATGTGGAGAAATTGGAACTCTTATTCACTGTTGGTGGGACTGTATAATGGTTCAGCCACTCTGGAAGTCAGTCTGGCAGTTCCTTAGAAAACTAGATATAGAGTTACCATTCGACCCAGCGATTGCACTTCTCGGTATATACCCGGAAGATCGGAAAGCAGTGACACGAACAGATATCTCCACGCCAATGTTCATAGCAGCATTATTCACAATTGCCAAAAGATGGAAACAACCGAAATGTCCTTCAACAGATGAGTGGATAAATAAAATGTGGTATATACACACGATGGAATACTACGCGGCAGTAAGAAGGAACGATCTCGTGAAACATATGACAACATGGATGAACCTTGAAGACATAATGCTAAGCGAAATAAGCCAGGCACAAAAAGAGAAATATTATATGCTACCACTAATGTGAAATTTGAAAAATATAAAACAAATGGCTTATAATGTAGAATGTAGGGGAACTAGCAATAGAGAGCAATTAAGGAAGGGGGAACAATAATCCAAGAAGAACAGATAAGCTATTTAACGTTCTGGGGGATGCCCAGGAATGACTATGGTCTGTTAATTTCTGATGGATATAGTATGAGCAAGTTCACAGAAATGTTGCTATATTAGGTAACTTTCTTGGGGTAAAGTAGGAACATGTTAGAAGTTAAGCAGTTATATTAGGTTAGTTGTCTTTTTCTTACTCCCTTGTTATGGTCTCTTTGAAATGTTCTTTTATTGTATGTTTGTTTTCTTTTTAACTTTTTTTTCATACAGTTGATTTAAAAAAGAAGGGAAAGTTAAAAAAAAAAAAAAAACAACAAGGAAAAAAAAAAGATGTAGTGCCCCCTTGAGGAGCCTGTGGAGAATGCAGGGGTATTCGCCTACCTCACCTCCATGGTTGCTAACATGACCACAGACATAGGGGACTGGTGGTTTGATGGGTTGAGCCCTCTACCACAGGTTTTACCCTTGGGAAGACGGTTGCTGCAAAGGAGAGGCTAGGCCTCCCTATGGTTGTGCCTAAGAGCCTCCTCCCGAATGCCTCTTTGTTGCTCAGATGTGGCCCTGTCTCTCTAGCTAAGCCAACTTTAAAGGTGAAATCACTGCCGTTCCCCCTACGTGGGATCAGACACCCAGGGGAGTGAATCTCCCTGGCAACGTGGAATATGACTCCCGGGGAGGAATGTAGACCTGGCATCGTGGGACGGAGAACATCTTCTTGACCAAAAGGGGGATGTGAAAGGAAATGAAATAAGCTTCAGTGGCAGAGAGAATCCAAAAGGAGCCGAGAGGTCACTCTGGTGGGCACTCTTACGCACACTTTAGACAACCCTTTTTAGGTTCTAAAGAATTGGGGTAGCTGGTGGTGGATACCGGAAGCTATCAAACTACAACCCAGAACCCATGAATCTTGAAGACAGTTGTATAAAAATGTAGCTTATGAGGGGTGACAATGGGATTGGGAAAGCCATAAGGACCACACTCCACTTTGTCTAGTTTATGGATGGATGAGTAGAAAAATAGGGGAAGGAAACAAACAGACAAAGGTACCCAGTGTTCTTTTTTACTTCAATCGCTCTTTTTCACTCTAATTATTATTCTTGTTATTCTTGTGTGTGTGCTAATGAAGGTGTCAGGGATTGATTTGGGTGATGAATGTACAACTATGTAATGGTACTGTGAACAATCGAAAGTACGATTTGTTTTGTATGACTGCGTGGTATATGAATATATCTCAATAAAATGAAGATTAAAAAAAAAAAAAAAAAAAAAAGACATAATGCTGAGCAAAATAAGCCAGGCACAAAAAGAGAGATATTGTATGTTACCACTAATGTAAATTCTGTGAAAAATGTACAATGTTTTATACTGTAGAATGTAGGGGACCTAGAGATACCAATTAGTGGAGGGGGAATGATAATCTAATAAGAACAGATAAACTATGGAGGGTAATCTCAATGTTATGGGAATGCTCAGGAATGATTATGGTTTGTAAACTTTCTTGGATATAGTAAGATCATGTTGGAAGCAATAGAGTTATTTTAGGTTTTTTTTTTCTCTTATTCCTTTGTTTTCTTAGGGGTTGTTAATTTTCTTGGGGTATGGTAGGAACATGTTGGAAGCAATGTAGTTATTTTAGAATATTTGTTTTTCTTACTCCTCTGTTTGGACATGGTTTATTAATTTTCTTGGGGTATGGTAGGAACATATTGGAAGCAAAGTAGTTATTTTAGGTTATTTGTTTTCCTTAATCCATTGCTTTGTTTGAAATGTTGTGGGGTTTTTTTGGTTGTTGTTTGCCTGTTTGTTTTTAATTTTTTGATAAACAAAGTTAAAAAATTGGAAAAAAATCAGTAGAAAAATGGGAGTAAAAACTAAATGACAAATAGGGTGGGATGGGGGGATGGTTTGGGTATTCTCTTTTCACTTTTATTTTTTATTCTTATTCTGATTCTTTCTGATGTAAGGAAAATGTTCAGAAATAGATTGTGGTGATGAACGCACAACTATATGATCATACTGTGAACAGTTGATTGTATACCATGGATGACTGTATGGTTTGTGAATATATTTCAATAAAACTGAATTAAAAAAAAAAAAACAAAAAAACAAAACAAAACAGGACAGTTAAATACATGATAACAATAACGTGTATGTCAAGAGGGTGCTGACTGGACTTAAAGTGTCCCAGGGTCCTTATATTATTCAGAAAGAACACAAACATATAAATTGACTTTAACCTTCATTAAGTTAAAAATGTAAGCATGTCATAATTTTGAGAGTAACAACCTAAATACTGGAAATAAAGTAAAACAAATAAATATAAAAAATAAAATTATAACTTCTAATTGAGTAGAGGCAAAAAAAAAATAGAATGAAACAAAAATGTCATTCAAAACAATGCAGGAAAGAAAAGAACGGTAACAGAATGGGCAGTGCAAATAGAAAGCACATGGTAAGGTAAGGTGGTTGAAATGAAATCACATATATTTGTAATGATAATAAATGTTCCAGTTAATTTTGTTAGACAGGATAATAGAATCTGGCTATATGCCATTTGGAAGAGTTATCTACAGTATACTTTAAAGGTAGGTTGAAAGTGGAAGAAGACACACTAGGCAAATACCATAATAAAGTTATTGTATACTTTAAGGCAGAGAAACCATTTTCAGAGCCAAATTATTGGCATAACTCTAAGGAGAGATTGATTATTTCACCATGATAGTGGATGATTTTATACACTGTAAGTAGAGTAGATGAAGCAGATTTAAAAAATCAGAATATCGGAGATTTTAATAATCCAATTAAAAGTATGTATCATCTGATACACATATATAGAATATTGAACCCAATAGTTATTTGGTATGTTTTTTTTTCAAGCACATAGTAAACAAAGGACAACTAGCTGTGTAGTGTGTCATAAAGCAAGACACATCAAATTTCAAATGATTGGTATTCAACAGACCATATTCTGTATCCACAAAGCAAGTGAAAAAAAGAAAACAAACCACAAAGACAGCCAGAAAACACCCACATATTCGGGAATTGCAAAACATATTTATAAATTATTCATGAGTCAAAGAAGAAATAATAATGGAGATTAGAAACCAATACTACATATTTAAATAGAGGATAGAGCTAAAATGATACTGACAGGGAAATTAATAGTTTGAAGGCTAATATAAGAAAAGAGAAAAGAATGAAAATTAGAGAAATATGTACCCAGTTTAAGAAGGTAGGGAAAGAAAATAGAATAAATACAAAGCAATTAGAATGAAGGAAATAATTTAAATATCAGAGCACAGATTAATGGAGTATAACATAAAAATGTAATAGGATGATCAACAAAACTAAAATTGACTCCATGAATAGATTATTCAACTTGACATACCTCTGCTGAGACTCATCAAGAAAAAGAGAGGGTACAAATGAAGAATATTAGGAGTGAAAAAAGGGCATAATCATAGAAGCCATATATATAAAAAAGATAAAAGAACAATTTCTTCCCAATAAATGAGAAAATTTACATGAAATGAAATGTTCTTAGGAATATAAAATTATCAAAACTCACCCAAAAGAATTAGAAATATGAACAGTCCTAAACCATTAAAAATGGATTTAGTCAGTAATGATCTTTGAAAAAAAGAAAAATAGTAGCTCCAGATAGTTTTGCTGGTGATTTCTAATGGACATTAATTGAAAAAAAAAAAAGTCCAAACTTACACAAACCATTTCAGAATACAGAAGAAAAGGACCACTCCCCAATCCATTTGGGAGGCTAGATTGATACTAAATTCTGAAAAGGACAGTAAAATATAGGAATATTATAAACCAGTCTTACTTATAAACAAAGGTAAATCCTTCCAAATTTGTAGCAAGCTGAATCCAGAAACACATAAAAATATATCATGATCAAATGGGTTTTTTCATAGTATTCATTACAGTAAAGTATTAAAGGTAAAAAAGTTGTGATGAATCATGAGGTGCAGGAAAAATGCTTGATAACATTAAATATGCATTGATGAAGAAACTCTCAGTAAAAGGGCTTTTTTTTGGAAACAAATATAATTTCCTTTATTGAAGTGTCATTTTGGTTTTGGTCAATGACTGTGACCTTACCATAACATATTTTTTATTATAAAGGTAATACATAAAAAATGTAATATCTGCTTATTGAAGAAAAAATTTAAAATATAGACATGAATGAAGAAAAAATAATAATCACCCAAAACTCTACCACCTAGAGATATTACTGTTGATATTTTGGATTATAGTATTCCCATGTTTTTTCTAGATATCCATCTAATGTTTATATTTTCATAAAAATGGATTACATAAATAGATATTATTCTGTAGCTTACCTTTTTTCACTAAACATGTCATGGACATTAAATATTTGGCCACTCTTTGCTCAGGTCAGCTGTTTAGCCAGAAATCTACATGACTTCAGTTTCAGCAGCATGACTCTTAAATTGAATATATCCCTCTGAAGACAAAAACTTACAGTCTCTCAAGGAGGAGATGAAGAAACAATCTTGGGCTGAAATTTAGAGGATAGTGATGATATAGTTCATTTAAGGATCAAACTAAATCAGTATTAATTAGGATCCATGGATTTTGTTCAGTGGTTCAATTTCTAGCTGTTTTTAAAAACCCAAACTTCCCCCAAAAATCTAAATTAAAAAAAAAAGTCACTTGACAGAATGTGTGTTGTTTAAATAACCAATGTAATTCAGCTTTATCTGCTTCTCAGTTTATAGTGAATAGAACTCATTTTCATACTTTTGTAAATAAATGTAACAGTTAACTCTAAATTGAAATAAAAGGAGAAAGGAAAACTTTCTCATATACATATAAAATATCTATTAGAAGTTTACTAAGGTATGGGAATTTTGGAAGGAAATAGACCAAAATTTCAATTGCAGTAATTTGTTAGGAGGATTATGGCTCATTTTAAATTGTAAATCTGTATTCTCTAAAATGTATATGCATTACCTATACATGTACTTCTTTTTTTTTTAATTTTTTTAGCTTTTTTTTTTTGAGATTGTTCACATACCATGCAATTATCCAAAGATCCCAAGTATACAATCAATTGCCCCCAGCACCACCATATAGCTGTGCATGCATCACCACAATTAATTTTTTTTTCAATTTTTAGAACATTTTCATTACTCCAGGAAAGAAAGAAAGACAAAAAAAGAAACACAAATCCTTCCATACCCCTAACCATCCCCTCCATTGTTGACTCATAGTATTGTATAGTACATTTGTTACTGTTGATGAAAGAACGTTGAAATACTACTAACTGTGGTATATAGTTTGCAATAGGTATATTATTTTCCCTATATGCCCCTCTATTATTAACTTCTAGTTATAGTGTCATACATTTGTTCTAGTTCATGGTTTCACTGATTTTTTCAAAAACAACTGGTTTTGTTGATTCTCTCTGTTGTTTACATGTTCTCAATTTCATTTATTTCTGCTCTAATTTTTGTTATTTCTTTCCTTTTGTCTGCGTTGGGGTTAGTTGCTGTTCTTTCTCTGGCTTCACCAGGTGAGCAGCTAAGTCCTCTATTTTTGCTCTTTCTTCTTTGTTAATATAGGCTTTTATGGCAAAAATTTCCCTCTCAGCTCTGTCTCTGCTGCATCCCATAAGTTTTGGTATGTTGTGCTCCCATGTTAATTCACCTTGACTTTTTTACTGACACTCCTTTTAACCAGTGTATGGTCAGACAAGTAATAAAATAATAACACAAATATATAAATAATAGAGGGGGATAAGGGGTATGGGATGGCTTGAGTGTTCTTCTCTATTTTCTATATATATTTTATTTTTTTGAGTAATGAAAATGTTTTAAAATTGTGATGAATGCACAATTATACGATGATACAGTGAGGCATTGATTGTATACTTTGGATGGATTATATGGTGTATGAATATCTCAATAAAATTACATTAAAAAAGATATCTGTTTCCTTATTGATCATCTTTCTAGATGTTCTGTTCATTGATGAGAGTGGTGTATTAAGTTTCCAACTATTATTGTAGAGGTGTCTTCTTCTTCCTTCAGTGTTGCCTCATATATTTTTTGGACTCTGATTTGGTGCATAAATATATGATTGTTGTTTCTACTTGATGAATTGTCCTTTTTATTAATATATAGTATCTTTCATTGTCTTTTTTGTTTTACATGTGAAGTCTAATTTGTCTGATATTATTAAAGTTAACCCCACTCTTTTCTGGTTGTTGTTTTCGTGAAATAGCTTTTTCCAACTATTCACTTTCACCCTATTTTTGTCCTTAGGTCTAAAGTGAGTTCCTTATAGACAGCATATAGATGGATCCTGTTTTTTAATCCATTCTTCCAGTCTTTGTCTTTTGATTGGGGGAGTTTAATACATTAATATTTAATGTTATTGTTATAAAGGTAGTACTTTCTTCAAACATTTTGTCCTTTGTATTTTATATGTCATATCTTATTTTTTCTCTTTCTCTCTTTTTACCCTTATAGTTATCCTTACTGATGCTGTTCATTTCTACAGTCTTCTCCAAACCTCTTTCTACTGTCCTTTCCTAACTGTCTATAGTACTTCTTTTAGTATTTCTTGTACAGCAGGTCTCTTGTTCACAAACTCTCTCAGTGTTTTTTTTATCTGTAAATATTTTTAACTCTGTCATTTTTGAAGTTTTGCTACGTATAGAATTCTTGTTTGGTAGTATTTATCTTTCTGTATCTTATATATTTATATATATAATATACCACTGCCTTCTCACCTCCATGGTTTCTGCTGAGGAAACCATGCTTAGTCTTATGGAGCTTCCCTTATATGTGATGGATTGCTTTTCTCTTGCTGCTTTCAGAATTCTCTCTTTGTCTTTGGCATTTGACAATCTAATTAGTGTCTTGGAGTAGGTCTGTTTGGATCTATTTTGTTTGGGGTACACCACTCTTCTTGGAAATGTAATTTTATGTCTTTCGTAAGATTTGGGAAATTTTCAGTGATTATTTCCCCCATTATTCTTTCTGTCCCTTTTCCCTTCACTTCTCCTTCTGGGACACCTGTAACACAGATATTTGTGCACTTCATGTTGTCATTAGTTCCCTGAGACCCAGCTCATATTTTTTCCATTCTTTTCCCTATCTGTTCATTTGTGCTCAGGATTTTAGATGTCCTGTCCTCCAGATCTCTGATCCTTTCTTCTGCCTCTCCAAGTGTGCTGTTGTATGTCTCCATTATGTTTTTAAGCTCTTCTGTTGTGCCTTTCATTCCCATAAGTTCTGTCATTTTTTTGGAAAGCTCCTATGTTCTTCTTCATGCTCAGTGTCTTCTTTATATCCTTCATCTCTTTTACCACATTTTCCTTCAGCACATTGATTTGATTTAGAAGATTAGTTTGAAATTTTCAATTAGTTGTTTCGTCTCCAGTATCACAACCAAAGTTTTAGTTTGTTCCTTTGACTTGGCCATATCTTTGTGCTTCCTAGTATGACTCATGTTTTTTGTGTGTCTAGGCATCTAGTTTTCTTGATTAGTTTATTCTGGAGATAGTTTTCTCTCTTTTGCCTAGAGTTTTCTTATTGGTTAGCTTTGTTCTCTAACTGTTCTTTGACATTCAGTTCAGCTTATTCTCAATCTCTAACACAGCTTATGTTTAATGATCTGAATTTTTCAGATCTTATTTTTCTGATTCTTGACTTGCCTATAATGGAAGTTTTTTGAGATTGTCCCCTTTTTTTTGTACAGTTGTTTCACCCCCAGGATAAAGCTCTCTCTTCCCTCTACCTCCTCAGGGAATGTCAATCTGCTGATTTGTTTGTTTGTTTGTTTGCCTCTCTATATATTTAACACTCCTTTTGTTGCCTCTTGCAACTTTTACCTGGAGGTCTGGTTCAGGTTGGAGGGTTCCCCTACATAACATTGACCTCAGTCATTTTTCCCAGACAAATCAGGCCCAAGACTCATAAAGGGGTTGTTTATCAGTATCAAGGTTCCCTGGGGTTGAGACCCAGCAGGTTACCAGTCTTTCCTGTAATGCCTCTTAATTCTGTGATTTCCTGTCCTGCCCAGCAGATGGTGCTTGTCAGCTGCTGCTCCCCACAGGCCTAAAGTGGTATTGTGCCCTTAATTCTCAGTAGACTCCATCCCAGCCAGGTGTGTGGTTGGGAGAGAGGCTGATGCTGAAGGTGGGCTTAAAGTCTTTCTGTTTTCCAGCTCCTGGGGTCTGAATTCTCTAAATAACAGTCCCCATGTTTGCTGGGCCTTGCCCCCTCTTTTTTTGGTTGTGGTGGGGGTGGAGAGGAGATGTTCTTCAGTCCCCTGTTCCTGCAGCCTAGGATAGTTACAGAACTCTTAAGCAGTTCCCTTTCCCCCACTGTCAGGAGCATTTTTGAGACAGGCTGGGCTCTGCTTTTTGTAGGTTGAAACTACTATTGATATCCCAGCCCCTGGGGTCTAAATTCCCTGAGTGAGAGCCACCACTTTTTCTGGGCCCTGCACCCCACTTTCATGGGAGAAGATATGCTCTTTAGGGAACTATCTCCTCCACCTGATTAGCTATTTTTTCTTTCATTCAGCCCTGCTCCTACCCTTGCCCAGGGCAGGGCTGAAATTGTAGAATGCCTGCTGCTTTCTTTAATGGGCTGCCTAAAAAAAAACAACAACAACAACAAAAAAGGAAAGAGATACCCAGCTCTATGTGCCCCTTTTCTTGGGGCACAGCTCTTTTTCAGTATTCTGAGTTCAGCCAACTCTAGAAACCTTTTTTTGTCAGCCCTGCCAACTCCCTGCTGGGAGTGAGGCTGATATGGGGTTTATTTCTTGTTTACATTGTAGATCTATGTGTGCTCAGAGCTGGTATTGGTATTCAGCAGTCTGAATTTGTTAATCAAATCTGCAATTGGAGCCTGGTTGAGCTCCCCTTTCCTTGCTCCTAGTAGAAAGGGCTTCTGTTTACCATCAGAGAGAGACTCCTAGACAGCCTGCTGTGCCAGCAGGGGGAGGAGCAACTGCCTTCACTGTGTGGAAGAATTTACTTACAGTTCTGTGCTGTGGTTTATCATTCTCAGCCCTTCACATCATTCATGGTTGGTATACAATGTGCATCTGGTCTCGTAAGTCCTCCAAACCATTGTTCCGGGCAGTTCCTAGCTATTTACAAGCTGCCCTAGAGGATTAATTAAATCCCACATCTCCCTATGCTGTCATATTTTGACCTCCCTCCCATTGTGGTTTTGATTTCCGTTTCTCTAATGGCTTATGATATGGAGCATCTTTTCATGTACTTATTGGTCATTTGTATATCTTCTTTGGATACACGCCCATTCAAGTTCTTTGCCCATTTTTCAATTGGGTTCCTTGTCCTTTGACTTTTGATTTGTAGCTCTTCATTTATTGTGCATATTAAGCCCTTATCAGATATATGATTACCAAATTTTTATCCACTTTATTGGTGGTCTTCTCACTTTTTTGATAATGTCCTTTGATGCACAAATGTTTTTAATTTTGATGTCCAATTTATTTTTTTTCTTGTGTTGTTCATACTTTCAGTGTAATGTCTAAGAATCTATTGCCTAATACAAGGTCCTGAAGATATTTTCCCATGTTTTCTTCTAAGAGTTTTATGGTTTTAGCTCTTATATTTAGGTTGTTGATCCATTTTGAGCTAATTTTTATATGTAGTATGAGGTAGGGATTCACTCTTTCACACTTTGGAAGGTGGATATCCAGTTTTCCTTCACCATTTGTTGGTAAGACTATTTTTTCTCCTTTGAGAGGACTTGACACCCTTATCAAAAATCCATCATAGATGTGTGGGTTTATTTTAGCATTCTCATTTCTACTCTACTGGTCTGTATTTCTGTTCTTGTGCCAGTACCACACTATTTTGATTATTGTAACTTTGTAATCAGTTTTGAAATTGGGAGGTGTGAGTCCTCCAATTTTATTGTTCTTTTTCAATATGGTTATGTTTATTCAGGTTTCCTTGCCCTTCCGTTTGAATTTGTGAAGAAGGTGGTTGGAATTTTGATTGGGATTGCACTAAATCTGTAGATAACATTGGTTAGTATTGACATCTTAGTGATATTGAGTCTTCCAACACATGAGCATAGAATATCTTCCCATTTGTTTAGGTCTCCTTTAATTTCTTTCAGTAGTGATGTGTAGTTTTCCATATACAAGTCCTTTACATCCTTGGTTAAATATTTTTTCAGTTATTTCAGACTTTTAGTGTTGTATGGAAACACTACTGATTTTTACATATGGATCTTATACCCTGCCACATTGTTTAATTCATTTGTTAGCTCTGGTGGCTTTCTTGTAGAACCTTGTTTTCTCTATATAGGGTAATGTCATCTGCAAATAGGGATAGTTTTACTTCTTCCTTTCTAATTTGATTACCTTTTATTTCTTTTTATTTCCTTATTGCTTCTGGCTAGCACTTTAGTACATTGCTGAATAGTATTGGAGATAGCATGTACTTCTGTTTTGTTCCTGATCTTAGGGGGAAAACTTCCAGTTTTTCAATGAGTATGATGTTAGCTGTGGGTTTTTGCATATATGCCCTTTATCATGTTGAGGAAGTTACCTTCAATTCATACTTCTCTGAATCAAAAAAGTTACTGGATTTCATCAAATTCTTTTTATTGTCAATTGAGATGATCATGTGTTTTTTTTCCTTCATTCTAATAATGTGGTGTATTACATTGATTGGTTTTCTTATATTGGACCATTGGTTGTTTAAAATTATGTTGTTTTATTTCCTCATATTTGTGAATTTTCCATTTCTCCTTCTGTCACTGTTTTCTAGCTTCATTCCATTGTGGTTGGATAATATACTTTGGATTATTTCAATTTTTAAAATTTATTAAGACTTGTTTTGTGACTTAACATATGGTCTATCCTAAAGAATGATCCATGTGCCCTTGTGAAGAATGTGTGTTGTGTAGAATGTGTATTCTACATTGTTGGATGTAGCATTCTATATATATATATATATATATATATATATATATATATATATATATATATATCTACTAATGGTTGAGCAATTTAATTGCTAGATAGTCATTCAAGAAAATTATTGCATATGTGTGCCAGGTAATTGGTAAAAAATATTTAGAAGAGGACTGTTTGTCATAGAAAATACTTGGAACCAAGCCCAATGTCTCTCAAGAGCAGAGTGCTTAAATAAATTGTGGTGAATACTTACAATGGAATACTCTATTGCAATGAAAATTAATGATTTGTGTGTATAATAGCATGGTTTTATCTCCAGGAAATGAAGTTGAGTAAAAAAGCCTAAAACATAAAGCAAGGAAATAACAAACACAAAATTGTTTTTCTTGTCAATTGAGATGATCATGTGTTTTTTTTTCAATGGGGTGGAGTGAGGGAGAAGGAAATGAGATGGGACATGTGTAATTCCAATGAGTTTTTTTGTGTATTGAATAATCAATTTTTTTGGTATCCTTTTTGCTTATACCTTATGTATATTATATCTTATGTATAATTTATGCCATTTTGTGTTTTCTCACTATATATCATAAGCAAAAACAAAATCCCCAAATCTTACTTTGTTTTTTTGTTTGTTTTTGGAAGATTCTTTTTTGTCAAATGATTCCATTGAGGAATCTCTTCTACAGTGAAGGTCCAGGTTATGCCTTGGGGTTGACCACCCTTATTAGCCCCCATTGAGCCTTATAAGTACAATGTTGAGTAGATGTCATGGGTTCAAGGATGAGTGCTTTTGACCAGGAAGTGTTCATTGAAATGTGGATCTTGATCTTCAGTAGGGTGGAAGGCAGTCTGCTGACCATACCTTTCCCGTTTCTATGTTCTCAGCCACCTTAAAGAGTCTCCCCAGACTCCTAGCTGTGTCACCCCTAAGGCCATCTTTTCAAGCAAACTCATGGTCCTCCCTGTTGGATTAATGACCATTGACTATTGAAAATGAATAGAGATCAGTAGTTCTTGAATGTAAAGGGCCAGAGTAGCAGTTTCTAATTTGTTGCAATTTTTTTTTTTTTTCCTCCCACAGATTGATCAGCTGAAGCAGGAACTTTCAAAGAAGGAGTCAGAACTTCTTGCCTTACAAACAAAGCTTGAAACCCTTAGCAATCAAAATTCAGATTGCAAGCAACACATTGAAGTGCTTAAAGAGTCGCTTACTGCCAAAGAACAGAGGGCTGCCATCCTGCAGACTGAGGTAAGGCACTGTCTCAGGATTCCCGACAGCAGAGACGCTGCGCTGATAGAACATGTCCTACATGAACAGCTTTTCTTAGAAGATCCCTTATTCTAACCTTTTGGGCCAGATATATTTTGGAATTCAGATTTTTGGGGATTTTGGAAAGGTAAGATCCATTGCATGTATCTTTCATAGGCTGTATAACATTCGCAATAGGGTTAAAGTGATACCCTATAAGCAAATACATGAACATTTCTGCGGAAAAACAGAATTCTCACACAAAAATTCTCACATTAAAGTAGAATTAAAAAAAGACTGTAAGTAACCTCTTGTCTGTTCATGTAAGTTTATGCCATCAAAGGAATTTGCTTCACACTTGGAAAGTTCTTTTCGATTTTTCAGAGCTTTTTGGATTTGGGAACCATGAATAATGAATTGGAAATGGAATGGTTTCATTTTATCAAAAATCATAAAATACCTAGACTGTCACCTACCTTAACGTTTCTTTATGTCTATACATGTCCCTCTCCTGACATCTCTGGTTCCAAGAGTTTCTTACTTCCTAAAAAATGTCCTCAATTTTCAGGATTCTTTTCCCATTGAGGGAAGCTGGTATTGTGTGCAGAAATACTGGTTTGCTATTTCTTATTCATACTTAGAAGAAAAACAAGTATATGTTACTATCATATTTCCTTGCTTCTCCTTATTGGATTACCTCTTTGGTTCTGCTAAGAAATGCAAAACACAATCCAGTTATTGTGTAAATAAAACAGAAAATGAATTGTTACATGTGGGAAATAGCAAAGAAGACGCTGAATATCCCTGATTTTTCTGGTGTGTGGATTACTTTTGGGGAAGCACTTTAATGGAAATGCAAGCTCTCTCAGGTTCTTTTGGCCATGTGTTTGCATGAGTCTTGCATGTACTTTTTGGATCAGTGGGGAGGTTTGGAACTGCTTCAGGATTACTGGGGCTTTGAGTAGGTCTGTGGTTAAGGTGTAGGGCAGTGTCCTGAGAAGGAAAACAGTGTTCTGGACTGGATGGTCTTGTCATGGACCCGACTCAGTCCTGTGCACTTGACCCTTGGCTAATAGGCAGTTATTTGTTTGCCTCAAATCAAAATGATCACTTTGGCCACAGTGATGCAGATATTTCACATTAAAGAAATACCGATTTCAGTTGTATACAGCTTACCATTTTGAATGTGGAGACATGTGTATTTTCTTTTTCAAGGCAAAAACTTTAATCTATGCCATAAATTGGAAGTTTGCTTGTATTTCCTTTGAGGAGGCAGCTGGGAACAGTGTCTAGGGCAGTGCTGTGTAATACGGTAGCCACTAGCGACTTGTGGCTATTTAAATTTAAATTAAGTAAAATTCAATAAAATTAAAAATTTTGTTCCTTAACGATACTAGACACATTTCAAGTATTTAATATAACATGTGGGTGGTCTAGTGACTATTGTATGGCACAGGTCAGCTATAGAACATTTTCATCATCAAGTACTGGTCTAGAGTAGGGGCCGAGAAGCTATGGATTACAGGCTGAACCCAGCCTGCCACCTGTTTTTGTAAATAAAGTTTTATTGCCCATACGTCTACATACTGTCTATTGCTTTCTTGCTACAGCAGAGACCATATAACCCACAAAGCTGAAACCATTTACTATCTGCCTTTTATAAAACAAGTTTCCCGACCCCTGGCATTAGGATTCTGTGGGAAGATGGTTGAGTGGGTGGCTTGTCCTCTCCCCAGGTGTCTTACTCTGAACAGGGTCGGTTAGTTTGCTGACTCCTGTTCTATTGCACAAGTGTTTTTTCACTGCTATTATTCACACATTGACTGACTATTCCCACAGTTTGCCTGAAGTTGTCGGTTGTATCAGGGTTATTGATAAACTTAGTGTAATTGTGTTGCTGCATGTTGGGTAGAAGGGAATTTGAGAAGCAAGAGAGTCTGCAGAGGTTTTGCCCAAACAGGAAGTCAGGCCTCTTGCTGCTTCCTCACGGGAAGGAAGGAACGAGAAAAGTCGGTTTGGAAAGGCTTTTGTCCTCACTACCTTGCGCTGATGAGTGGTGGATTCCTGGCCTCTTCCCCTTTTCTTATTTTTCTCCCTTGTATTTTACCTCTTTTGAATTAATACACTCCAAAGTAGACCTTTACATATTTCATGAAAAAGACGGTGGTGACATTATGTGGATAGCTTCCATCCCACATTCAATAAAATGACCCAATAAATAGACCATGCTTTGAAGTAGGGAAAATTATTCTCCGTGTGTGGAGAAAATGAGATGATTTTATAGTCTTCTGCTTTGAAGTTGGGAGTGTGAGATTAATGATTTTATCAGCTGGAAACACCCAAGGAATTTTCTTTTGCTGTTTTTCTTCTTTTAAGATCTCTCTGTAAACGGAAACGGAGAAAGTTACCTAATGATGTCCATCTCTTAGAGGAAACAATTTAGGTTGAAATTAGCTCTAATTGTTGGATCACAGGCAAAGGGTTTTTGGCAGCAGGGTAGAATACATTAAAGTGATTTCCCCAGTCCTCGGAGAAGCAGGAAGAGGCAAGAGTCTCCCTGCCTACTGTGCAGGGGTTAGTCTGCGGACATTTCTGTAGAGGGGATATGTTATGTTTCATCATGCCCTGCAACAAAAGCCCTGAGTTTTAATTTAAATGAAAGATACAGTGTTTGTCCTCTGAGGAGGTTACATGGGATAGTTCCTTGCAATTTGATTCCTAGGTCATTATTGAAAGCTCCTGCCAAAACAGAAGAAGTCTCTCTTTAATATGAGAAGAGTCCTGCCGGCTTCTTTGGAATATCTGTGCCGTCAGGTGGCTTTGGCTATTCTTTTAGAACATGGTATACACGACAGACACCACTGGCATAATGGTTCATCTCTGTAAAGAAGGCTTTTGCTACCAGGGACTTTGCCCTGGGAAGGTGGTAGGGCAAAGGGTGGGGCAAGGGGTGGGAGGCAAGATGTTGGGTTTGTGGCCGTGCGGCTTGGCTGCTGGGTTGGTTTGTTTTAACTTGTACAAATGCCCAGACGCTCTTTGACATGTGTGCAATAAATCAATGGAATAATAATTACACACACGCACACACAGATACACCGCATAGTGCTTAACATAACATTTTATTTTTTAAAATAGCTTCAAAGGACCCAAAGGCCAAGTTTCTTATTTTGCTACTTCCCTTGATGTTTCCTACATACCAGCTTACCCCTTCCACCAACACATGATTCTACTGCAGTGGGGATAATAATGAATTGGCTTTCTTGAGCACCTTGATTTTTGTGGATTTCAATGAATAATTACAAACATATCCAGAAGTTTGGAAGAAGACCTAGAAATTATTCTGTGCTCTGAAGTATGATGTTATATGAGGAGCCCAGCATTTCACCATGGGAGTTGTGTGGACGTGCCTCAGCCTCCCCATTTATTGATCGTGTGATGTGGACAAGACATGTCTTGTCTTGACTGGACCAGGCTGATGCATCTGCACAGAGAGTTCTTTGACAATAGTAAAGAGTTAGAGGTATAAATTGTGTTTATCATCATTGGTGCTATTAGCATTACTAATACTATTGTGTATCAGAAACATCTGGGGAAGTTGACCCTAGATACTCTACCCTGTGTCTCTTGTTACAATCTGTTCTGTGTGTTTTGCTTTGTGTCTCCTTTGAATTTTTGAGTCTGCATTCATGCATTCCCGCATTCACAGAGCTCAGACTTTTATATTTAAATTGGATCACCTTTTTATGCCTTAGAATGATACTGAAAATGAAGGTAATATGAACGTGACCATCTATTTCATTCTACCCCCAAATTCAGAGATTTGTTTGTTTTCTGTCAAGTGCGCTTTTCCTCAGCCCAACATGATTTCCAAACTGCCAGGCATGGCAACTCTTGCATGCTTTTTGGAAGATGTGTTATGTGACAGTGGCACATAATGCTCACTTTTATATTCAGTTCTGTCCCAAATAGATCAGAGAAGGGTTCTACTTGTTTAAGAGTGAATAACAATGAATGCAGGCATTTTCTGTTCACTCAGGCAAAGGGCAACACCTCAGGTTAAGTCTGTGGCAGCTCCATAGCAAGGTTCCATAACATTTTTTGTTTAATATACTCAATCCATCTGAGAATCTCATAAAATCTATAGGCCTGCTCCCCAGAAGAATTCAAATTGTTATCTATGCGTTCATACTCACACACAGTAAGGTGTATAATCTCATGGGGCTCACAGATACCTTGAAGCATTTCTGTGGCCCTCATGTTGATGATCCCTGCCCTGTAGACTCATGCATCCCTTCATTTGATGTATGTTTCTTATTGTCTGCTATGTGCCACATGTGGTTCCAGCCCTCGTTGAGCAAACATTCTACTGGACACATGGGTGCACGATAGAGAACTGGTGAATAGGACATAAAGTCTCAGTGATTTCATTATCATTGGCTAGTAATAATTCCAGACAAAATCTTAATTACATTTCATTTTCATTCTGTTGTTTATAAGCAGGTAATAAATGAAGGAAAGAAGATACAAAGAAATAAATGTTTAGCTCCTTTGAAGTCTAAAGTATACAAGCTGTTCAAAATGCCCATTTTGTCTCTTATAATTGAAGGTTGTTGTTGCTAAGTGATTACTCTGATCATGTTGAGTCTTTGCATTTTGATTAAAGCTGATCCTCTTCAAGGGCCACACCTGGGAGCCTGGCTCTCCTTCTGCTGCTGGGTTGATTATTTCAGTTGTTATTGAGTTATACTTGACAATGCATCAGTTGACTCTCCCAAAATAGTCTGACTCCAGACAGACCCTTCCCTACACTTGTCTGAGTGAGTTTCATCTGAGGATTTTTTTATTGAGCACCCACGATATGCAAGATGTTGGATGAGGTAGGGACGCATGATATCAGGTGGCTGATGTTCTTTGTCTTTTTACATTTAATTTTATTCCCCAAACATCTTATGAGTATCATGTGACTGCTATACTGAGTTCCAGGAACTGTGGCTGTTTTCCATGCTATAATTAATTTCAAACTTGACTTATGAACTGTGATGTTGTTACAGAGGAAACAGAGGCTCAGAGAACACACACTGATGAGTGGCAGGGCCTGGGTTCCCGAGCTCTGAACTCTTAACCAGGAATCTAGCACTTTGCGTGAGAGTCCGGGTAGTTTGAGAGCTTCCTGTGTGTCAAGGACTGACACACATTATTTCATTTAATTTTCATGGCAAAGTTTTTGGCAAGTTTTATAATTCTGTCTTTACACTTGATTTCATTGAGGTTTCAAGAATGTTTACAAGGTTTAATGTGCTGGCTACAAAGGTGGATAAGAATGAATAACTCTGGGGCATAAATCCTCATAGTAACACTTTAAGGCCACAACAACCAAGAAAGTTGCCCAACCTAGGGAGGTTACCATTTTTCAGAAAGTCTAGAATCCTAGTATATTAGAAAGCATTCATTATATAATATTTTAGTTTTTATTTTTTTAAGATAAGTATATAAATAAATATATATGCACATATCTATACATATATATACAAAGATATGTAGAAAAAAGAGTAAAAGAATGGATAACAGCATATTATGGTATTTTCTCTGAGTGTTAGAGCCGCAAATGATTTTTAAATTTTTTACGATGAACTTATATTTGTAATGTAAAATAATTTTAACAGTGGTGGCGATGATCATTTCTTCAGGGAGGTCGTAGAAGGTGCTGGTGTAGGAGGAGGTGTTTTCTGAGCCTGCGGCAGCATCTTTCTGTCTCTGAATCATGGATGACTCAATGTGGTATTGCAACTAAAAAGCAGACTTGGGTTGCAGTTTTCAAGATGAATCATAAAAAATCCAACTTTTGACAATGAGGACGTTGTTGTAACATGGAGGAAAGAGCAAGTTTTATGTGTCTTTGTTTCTCGGTTTATTTGCGTTGAGGTGGGTCCTCTGCCCAATAATACGGTGAAGCCAGAACTCCTGGGTGTAAAGACAAGTTGTCCAGGATGCCCTGTGGCCTCCCAGGACTGTGGAAATAGAGGCTTACACTTGGGCTTTGCACACTATTACAGGTACTCAAGGAACTACTGTTTTTGGGGGACCCACACATTTTGAGCAAAGTAGTTTTTTAAAAAGACGGAAATAATATTGGCCACCATATATAAGTTGGAATTTAAGAGGAGTGATATTTTTTCTTAGAAACAACAATTTCAGTTTTCTGTTTCACCTCCTGCCATGGTTGACTGGCAAGCCATAAAGTTCTTCTTAATCAGTTCAGCCTTCAAAATGTCCTTTGTGAAGTAGATTTTTGTTTAATGCCTTTCATAATCACTGCATTTAAAATGGAGGCACTTTTAAAGAAAGGTTAGTAGCATATGACACAACCAACGTTTAAAGACCACAGACTAGCCCAGTGACATTTCAGAGTGGATTGTCTCACTTTCAAGACTTCCAAGGAATGTCTTTAAAATTCATAAATTAAGGCATTTGGTGAAAAAATATACAAAAGAAAGCCCTAGTGTCACTTGTATTTTTCCACTCTAATCCCATCATTGGTTTCACATTTTAAAATGTTTTTATTTGATGGGGAAAGGCATCATTTGAAATTTTTATTGATAACACTCTTAGCTGCAAGAAAAAGACATAAACTTGCAAAGCAGTAACTATCACGGTGGCCACAATTGGGAGGTCTGCAAAATGGTTTATTACCGGTAGAAAAAAATGTTGGGAGCCACAGTCGTTATAGGGGTCACCACCTCTGCTACATACATTTTATTTCTCTCCTTTTCCATTTTGAGGGTATGTGTGATGGCAGTGCCAAACTACACACTTTCCCCTCCCGTAACGTCTGGGGCCTTTGTTTTGATTCTCTCTTTATTAATGATGTGAAAACTTTGGGGTCACACAAAAATGAGCCAAGGTCAGGCTTTGTGGGCCCCAGGACGCTGAAAATGTCCTTGTATCTAGCTGGTGAAGGCATTGTTTAAAGGGGCCACATTTGCTGTCCTGAGTTCTTTAGCTGTTTTGAAGATTTTCGCTATCAGGGTAAACTTTGCAAAGCAGTCGCATGCTCTTGCCTTCTTAAGGTAAAACATGAAAGATTGTTGTAGGGGACTTAAAATGTGGGAAAGGAGCATCCCACGATCCTAATAAAAGCTTTTTTAATGCTTGTTGGATGCATTACCAAGGCAATTTTGGGACAATTAAAGAATGCAGGAAACTATAGACGTCATTTTGTTTAATAGGTCCGGAATCTAACACGTTTGTTGTTGTTGTTTAGGCTTTCTGAGAATACCTTATTGAACACTTTGTTAGTGTAAAATTGCTTTTGATTGCATAAACACAGGTGCTCAGCTTGAATCTTAACAAACTGTGAAATAGGTAGATGTCTAAAAGGAAATTCTATAAATGGTGAACATGGCTCTGTCAGCACACTAAATGGATTAGGAAAATTCATTGTCTGCCCTGTAACTGAACACCATTGTGATGCATGTTTGAGAATTAGTCCTGAAAAGCCAATAAAATGGAGGAAGAAAAGGAGAGCCTAGGAGATGTTGTGTGGGTCCCCCCACCACAAATGAATGTTGGCCAAGGGCTCGGAAAGCAGAGTGGCTATTCAGCGGAATGCCAAGAAGGACATATGAGCAGACAACACAGAATTTGTAGAGTAAAACCACAAACACCTTATTTTCCATTGTACTAAAATAATGATATTTTACAGTACTCTTTTTGTACGTAATTCTGCTTTCAATTTTATATTGTTACTGCAGCCCAAATCTCATTATATAAGTGTTCCAACAAAAATCCCCTTTTAATCAAAAACTTTCCAAGTCTTAACCCATTGTCAACTTATTTGAGCAACTTATCTTTCTGGTGGAACAAAGGAATTTGGCCCTACTTTTGGAGCTCATCATGATGGTATTTGACCTGTATTGCTAACTGTAATTAAAATAACTAAATCATTTAATTTTTTTTATATAAAATCCCTTCACCATCTGCATATGTTATGTTTCTGGTGAAGAGATAAGGGGTCAGAGCCCTTTATTTTCTTTGAAAGACAAAAATACTTATGTTTGGTTATGCATCTACTTGAAGAATCATTGTCTCTAATATATTAGGCTGTGAGTGAAAAGTGACAATATCCAATTAGCCAATCTATGAGAAAGTTTATGTCCACTGTTAAATGTTACTTACTGGTAAATGGTTTGCAGTGGGAAAATGTATTTTGGTCATGTGTGTGGGTAGCTGTCTTGCTACTTTTAAAAGGAGATGACAGAATTTAGGAGGAGGGAAATCCAACAAAACTCTCACTGACCCCTGAGATCACATTCTTTCTTTTTTAAGAATTTTATGGAAAACAGAAATTAAGTACTTCCATTCATTTTTTTCCCCATTTGGGGGTGCAGTTTGGAAATAACCAGATTACATTGTGATTATGTTTTCCTGACATTGTAGCCAGGTTTGTAACACTTGCCTCTATTCCTCTGGAAAAAGGCTAGCAGTGGTTGTAGTTGGGTTTCTTTACATATATTTACACAGCAAACCAGAATGTGAAGAGTGAAGTAAAATTCCAGTGCTTCTGCAAGAATATTTTACCTGTTTTCATGGAACTTTTTTCTTTTAAAAATTAAATTCAGATATTATTCCATACAGGCACACACTACCCGCTCCTATTTCTTTAAGGAAACAGGGAATACAGCTTAAGGTAATAAGTTGTGTAAATTAAGATCATTGTTAACCCTAGGAATTTGGTTTTATTGCAAATATTTCTGTCAATTCTATGAAATTTATTATATTGCGTTTATTTTTTATTTTATTAATTTTTAAAGATTTTCCAATATAGATGACTTCTTAAATCTTTATGATGGCAGCAGGACAACATTTGTTCCCTAAAATGCTACATGACAGTTGTTAATTTGAAGCTGAACAGATTGTATGTTCTGTCAAATGCAAGTAAGATCTGGTCAAATGTGAAGGAAAGGAGAAGATCTAACTACTCATTTCCTGAATGTGTCTCCTTAGTTCAGAGCAAGCAAAGGCGAGGTGTAAGGGTCAGCTCTTTCCATAGCAATGGCTGTCTTTGACAGCTCTTCCGAGAGCAGTACAGAACAAAGGGGAAGGTGGGGACGTGGTGGGAAGCAGAACTGCTTGGGGCAGCCAGAGACTTAGCTGCCCCTGACAGAGTGGATTGAGGATTCATCAAATCTTCAACCTCCCATTCCAATCAAAAAGTATGCACATTATTTTAAAGATTTAACTTGGAAAAACTTGAAATGTGTATATTTTGCCATATATGCACATTTGTGAGAGAGAAAGAGGTAGAGCACTACCATATGATATTATTTTTTTAAAATTAGTAAACCAAGTGTACAGCATCATTTTGCTAAATTTCATTGTTGGATTTCTGGTAGGTTATTTATAAAGTACTTTCTGTATGTTAGGGATGGTGTTAGATGCTGAGGATACTAAGATAAACGAGATAAATGATACAACACCATCACAAATAAAATGATTATTAATAGAATTTTAAGAATTAATTGCAGTCCTTTCTGTCTGTGAGTGTGTTCTGCTAGGATTGATTAATGGAAGGCTCAATCTAGTGGACCATTGGGTGATTGACAGGGCAAGCTCTTAAAGGCCTTGGGCATATAACAAGTCTCTGGTTAAGTACAGGGACAGCATTAACCAAAAAGAAAGCTTGTTTTAATGCCTAGAGTCATTCTCATCCACAAATCCTCAACATTTTAAGGGTCACTTTCGTGGGCTAAAATCTCTGATACAGGTTGTATAGGACCTAAAGACATAATTCCATCCTCAGGGACTTTGTGGTCTAGCTGGGGTTTTCATTACTGTGCCACACTTGTCTATTTATTTTAACCCTTTTATGGCTTAATATTTACATAGAAGGAAAACTGCAGTTTTCACTGAAGTATAAGCTTTATGAGAAAAGGACCCATGGCTTGTTTAATGGAGTATGTGAGCTCCGACAGCAATGCCTAGCACAATATAGGAATGCCAAAATATTTGTTGGATGCATTAATGAACTGTTACTCTTGTGTATCATTGGGGTTGTAGTGGGGGGACTAAGGAAACATCTCATGGTAGAGGTGAAAAATTTGCATTTAGGTGATACTTTAATGCTTGTACTAGAAGAATATGTGGGTTAACTCCTCTGTAACTCAGGTGTGGGGAAAACTTGCCTAACCATGAGCTAGATTTTGTAGCAATAATGCCATCAATATTATAAATTTGATGATATAAAATAAAGAATTTTTGGATGGCAAAAATGATCATAGACAGAGTAAAAGACAACAACTTAGGAGAAATACTTGCAAGTTTTGCTGCAGATGAAGGGTTACTGTTCCTAATAACCCTGTGGAATAATGGGCCTGATATATAAACTCAGTACAAAGAAAAATAAATATAAATAGTGCCTGATATGTGATGTTCAACTTCACACGTGATAAGAAAGATGCACATTAAGACTACACTGAGAAGTCATCTCTTTCTTATTAGATTTGCAAAAATTTTAAAGGTTTGAAACAGCCTCTGTTGGCAAGACTGTGGGGAAGGAAGCCTTCTGCATTGCTGGTGGGATTGGAAAGTGGTACTTCTCTCTTCAGAGTAGAATTTGGTAACATCTAGCAAATTACATGTGTTTACCTTTGACTCAGCAATCTCAGTTATAGTAATATATCCCAAGTAGACACTGGCAAAAATACAAAACACCCAAGACTATTCATCGCAGCACTATTTGTAAAATAAATGACTGTAAAAAAACAGATGTCCACCAGAAGAGGACTAATGGAATAAATCATTATGACCAGCAAAATGTAGTACGATGCAGCTGTGTAAATGATAAAGAATATCTCTATATACTGATATGTGGTGATCTCTAGATATATTGTTTGGTGGGAAAAAAAAAACCCAAGGTGATGAAAAGTGTATGGACTATGTTATGGTTTGCATAAGAGATTGAGGGCATGCAAATACATATGTGTATTTGTGCAGGTATGTATGTATGTAGTTTCTTAAAAAAAATTGATGGAAAACCATAAAATTTTAAAAAAGAGGGTTATTGGAGAATAAGATGGAGTTGACAGGGAGAGAACGTAGAATTCTTTAAGTATATCTTGTTTTATAGATTTGGCTTTGCAACCATATAAATGTTTTACATAATTATAAAGCAAAATGGAATCCAAAAGGCAATTTCTAAAAAGCTAAAAGGAAAATGAAACAGATGAACCTATCTGTGTATGTAGTGGTGGTACCGACACAGAGAGGATCTAATGCAAGTGAGTTTAGAACAGTACTTTGAGGGCTCCGCTCTAATTGCATATAGCCTACAACAAAGAAGAACTGCAAAGAATTTTAAACTTTTTTCAGTATTTATATTATTGGTTGTAGTATGGCCATTTTTATTCTAGGACGGGTGAATGTGAAGAGTAGGATAAAATGAATGAGTGTTTCTGTTGATGTCATTAAGAGTTTGGATTTTCAGTATGGAGGAAAGGAGATATGGATTCAAGATCGATGAGGGTAAGTGAAAGCACTGTAGTCCTAGACCTGGATTGGCATGCCAGCATGAACTCATGGTGTATTTTTTAAGGGCCATTGTAGAAATGGCTGATTTCATGTCTGGGGCAGGAAATGTACAAAATGACACCTGAAATGTCTTGTCATGTCAGAAAACAAAGTAGCTTTCAAAGATACCAGGGCATGTCAAAAAGACCCAGGAGCCCCATTGGCCAAAGAATTTCAGCATCAGTAACTCATAAAATACAATTAAATCCAGGAGTTCAGAATGATAATTATTTTTTTTTAGAAAAATCTCCTTGGTAGATTCCAGAGAACCAACTCATTTTCATTTTGAAACTGGTAAATAAAGGGAAAGAATTGATTATTCATCATAATTTTTATACAAATTATACCTTTTAGGTATAATTGAATTACTTAAGGTAATCAGAGAATTCACGAGAAGATTCTTTTCATGGAACTATTCCAGCTAATACATGAAGAAGGAATGGTAGAATTAGAATATCACTATTTTACAACCTCTAATGAATTAATTGATCTGGGGATTGCATTTCAGTGGATACCACAGCAAACATTAGGTGCCTCCTGATAGAAGCATGCACTACTGCTGATGAAATCATCTTACCAGAAAAATCAAACTCGAATCTTACTGGAAAAGCAGAAGACAGAGAGGAGCTAGGTAAACAGCCCCACAAAGATGCAGTCAGCAAGCTCCTGACTGTGGGAATCTCTAGTAGGGCAAATGACTCTATCTTTTTTATTTTTTTTCAAAAACAAGAAAAATTTTTAAAGTAAAGGGGAAGCTTTAGAGTAAAAAGAAAGTTAAGGGACATGTTAACCAATCATAATATATTAATCTTATCTGGCTCTTGATTTAAATAAACAAAAAATATTAAAATTATGACCCAGCTAGGGAAATTTGAGAGTTGAACTGATAATAAGGAATCATTGTTAAATTTTTCTTAAGTGTGAAGATAGCTTAAAAAATAAACAGTCCTTTTAAAGATACATACTGAATTATTTACAGATGAAATGATATAATGTCTGGGATTTGCTTTAAAGTAATTAGGAGGTATGGGGAAGAGTAGTTGGGGTCACAGATAAAACAAGGGTAGCCATGAGTGGATACTTGTTGAAGTTGAGAAATGGGTACATGGGGATTTGTTGAATTATTCTCCCCACTCTTGTGTATGTTGATATTTATTTAATAAAACATTAAAAATAAAATAAAACAAATGAGGCAGTGGCCTGCATGGTCTCTTCAAATTTCATTCCCAGTAACGTGGATAAGCCACTAAAATCTCCCACCTACTTGGGACTTACGTATTCCTTTATATAGATGCTGTGGTTAGTTATTCTAAACATGACGGTGAACATGAAGATGATTTCAGACCTGTTACTGAATCAACTAAAGTACACTTTTCAGAAAGAAAAAGGCTTGTTTTAACTTGTAGTTTTCTAAGTCATTGTTTTTATGAGTGTGAAATTTGGATGTAGAATACCTAAAAGAAGCATTGGGAAATCTGATATGGAAGCTGAATCAATTGAGCTTTTTATGTTGAAGCTTTGGAAATCTTTGTTCAGTCTGGCCAATTGCTGTAAAGCTTTGCAGTTGGCTAATGTCAGGGACTTGCTGATGACTCACTCCTTTCAGGCGCAGTCAGTCCTCAGTATCTTCCCTGGAAATGGCTCTGCCTGCCGGGCACAGAAGAGGGCCACATGGTATTTGCTTGACATCATTTCTTTTCCCCACATTGGTGGGTATCCATCACGAGGGGATCTGATTTCTATATTACTCCCCATCCAGAAAGTTGGACGACTTTATTTTGCCTACGTATGTTCGTCCAAACATAATCTTGCAGTCTGGGTGTTTTCTGATTAGTAAAACAAAGTCAGATCAGGAAATCATAAATACTTATGTAGTAAAAAGAGAAAATATATAAAAGATGGAATACAGGTCATAAGGCCTTGTTAATTTTGTTTTCTTTTATTCTTTCTCAGTGCTGAATCTTTAGAAGTCTCTTAAATGCTGCAAAAGGAGCAGCACGTTCAATATGGGCCAGTGGGTGTTTTGTAAATTGAGTTTATCTAAATCCCAGTCTAGAAGAAGTAAGCCAGTTTTCTCTAGTCTTTCTCTGCGAAGTGAATTTCAAAGTAATACCATATGTTAGAGGAAATACAATAGAGCTAAGATCATTGTAAGATATCTTAATTTAGTGTAGAGTAAATCTGCAAACATAAAAAAGAAAAGGATGCTCCTTAATTTAGGCAAGATTTGAGGGACAATTAAGACATGGGCAATTGGAAAGTATTTCTTCAGTTATAGAACTTATATAGATAAGTTCATGGCAAGCTCATTTCCCATTTTTTTCTTCACTTTTGGATACAGTTCTCATTTTCATTTCTTCCGGTATCTTTTGGTCCTCTCAGACATCTATTCCTGATCGTAATCTCTTGATGTGTAGCCTCGTCACTTTCTCTGCTTTCCGTTAGCACCGTGCTTAACCCTGACTTTCCAGAATCGTTCTCTAACCCCATCGAACGTTTCTTGAGATGGAGTCATCTTGGCTTATTTTTTTCTCTTTCTTCAACGTCTAGTTTTTCTTAGTTCCCTCTCTCTAACCATTATAGATGAAGATTTATTACAGAGACTCTTTACAAGGTTTGGGAGTGTTTCAGAGGCCAGAATGAAGATCCCATTGACAGACCACAATGGAAAAGTGAATACAGCATTGCATTTATTTTCATTTTTCTTAATTCTTTGCTATGATGCCAATCTTTTAGAGATATATTATTATATAAAGCCTTATGCTGGGCATTGTACTCTCTACAAACTGAAATTTATAGTTCAAGCTGGGAATGTCTCTAAAACAAATTGTTCTTATTTTTATTGGCAAACTAATGCTTTATATGGCTGATTAACATAATTAAAGTACTTTCCCCTAGGTGCTTGTAATTGGAAAATCAATAGAATGAACTTATTAATGACATCAATACAATTTGACACATTTTGCAAACAGGAAGTCTTATGTATCATTAAAATGAAAATAGTAGCAGATCCCGTTTATTAAACTTTTACTAGTTGCCAAACCCATTTGTGATGTCAAACAATCCTCAAATCAATCTTACCTTCTAACCTACAAAGTTGGTAATATTCTGAGGTTCCCCCTTATTTTATAAGACTTTTGTATGTGTAAAGTGGTCATAGTTAGGATGGATTTTAACCATCGTCTGTAACACATTTTGACAGAGAACCCCCAGGTAAGTTAGATGGCCTGCCCTTGCCCTTAGGAACTCCCCATGTACAAACCCCAGACTAAAAATAACACCATGGAAAAAGTTCAATAATAAAGGCAGAAACAAAGAACTATAACAACTAGGGGATTAACATGACCGTAGGGGTAGGAGTCAAGGCAGGAGTTACAGATGAGGGGTCCTTTCAGGTGGATGCTAAATGGTGAGAGTATATGCCATCACCATAACAGAAAGAGCTGGGGAGAGGGGGGTATTTACAACAGAGGAAATCACATAGAGGGTGAAAGTGTGGCCTGTTCAAGTTCATTGTGACTGTAGTGCCCTGTTTAGTGTGTGGGGCAGGGAAAGGGGGGATCGAGGTAAGTAGCAGACGGAAAGAAGAGACAGGGCAGTAGAGCATAGTGATTCAGTTCAAAGCATTTTAGAGTCAGAAACAAGCCTCTGGTCTAGAGTCCCAGGTCTTTGTCTTCCTAGCTCTGTGTTAACTGGCAATTTGTTTATTCATTCATTCAACCAATATTCATTGATGTTGCCTATAAACCAGGCATTATCCTAAGTACTGGGGATAAAGCAGTGAATAAAAAGAGGCAAAAATCCCTGTTCTCATTGTACTTATATTCTAGTGTGTTTGTGAAGGAACAAACAAACAAATATGCAAAGGACCATTAATAGATAAGGTAATGATTCCAGGTAGAGAGCGGAGCGAATGTCCCTGGCTTAAGGCAGGAATGAGCTTGGTGTACCAGAGAACAAAGAGCAACTAGTGAGGATGGAGTAGAGTGAGTGAGAGGAGGGTGGGAGTGGGTGAACTGGGAGAGATGGATGGAGGCCTTGTTGACCACAGCAAGGAAATAGGATTGTATGCACAGCGCAGTGGGCAGCCATGGGAGGAAATAAGCAAGGGGGGTGGACTGTCTGATTTATAAGGACCACTCTGGCTGCTGTGGGGTGGATTCTGGGAGACCACTGCGGTTGCCTGGTAAGGGGTGCTGGTGTCCTGGACCCTGCGATAGTGTGGAGTTGGAGATAAGAGGATGGCTTTGCCGTTAATTTTGGAGGAATATGGGGGGTCAAGAAAGAGAAGCATTAAGGACAAATTCTTAGGCTTTTTTGGTTGGAGCAACTGGATGGGCAAGTCACTTACCTCCTTGAACTCCAGGGGGCTGTTCCAAGAATTAAACAAGACAATAGGTGTACGTAGAACTGTAGGCAAGTTCAGCAAATATGCTTTGTATTCTCTTGGAGTTTTTGAACTGGATGGATGAAGATACAAAACCCATAGAATGGTAGAGAAGTTGAAAGAGGGGCAAAGAGACAGCAGCCAGCAGAAGCCATGAGGCGGAGAGAGAGGAGGGAATTGGTACTAGCAGTGGAAGCAGTGGCAGAAAAGAGATTGAAGTATAAGGCAATGCACGTTCCCCCCTCTGAGCCCCCTGATCTTCTGGGACTTCAGGAAGGGAGTTTTCCTTCTCCCATGACGTGACCGTATGGTTGCCCACGGTTTGCGGGGCCTCCTTGTAACCTCCAAGGACCTCTTCACCTAGAAACACCAAACATCTCTATTCACTCCAACCTAAATGAGCCAAATATGATAACTAGACTACTATCTTTGTTTGGAGAACACATCTTTCTAATTAAAAACAGATTTTTATTTATTTTTAAATTATAAATAATGTAAAACTACATTTGCATTGTCAAGTTGTTTTTACAGTAGAATACACTTTTTAAAAAAATCTAGAATCAATTCCCTTTCTATCTTTCTGAACATTATTAAAGTTGCATTCCCTTCCCAAGTATCGCCACCCTTGTCATTTGAAGGTGTATTCTTCTGGATAATTTCCTAAGTAGCTGTATTCTTGGTCTACACATACATTCATTCATATATAATGTGAAATAATATATATGTAATTTTACACTGGGGAGATTTTCCAAACACAAATAACAGCATATTGGACATGAAATACAATGACTTACTTTTTTTCACCTGCCGTGTCTTAGAGGGTCTTTCCATGACACCACCCGTGTACCTGACTCACTTTCGACAGCTGCCCATTACTTGCCATACCATGCTTTAGTTGTTCATTCCCCTGAAGATGAACAGGTAGGTGGTTTCCAGTGCCTCTGCTCTTACAGACTTAATTTTAAAGGCTGGGCTACATTACTATGCCCTTTCACTCGTTCAAACAAAACCGAAGCAGTCTTGGTGAAGTCCTTTGCCACTTGTCAGTTCTCCAGTGGTGCTTCTCGGCCCTGGGCTGAGCTGGGCTGAACTGCAGATGGAATCCATGGGCCTCGTGTGCAGGGTGGGTCAGGCACATGTGGCAGCAATTTTCCTCATTTTCTGTTGCTGCAGGGAGGAATTAGAGCTGCTCAGCCTGGTGAGCCATGAGCATTGTGGTCACCTCAAGAAAAACTCCAAGTAAACTACCCTGTTTACATTAACACCTAGTAAAAAAGAGTATATTAGCTCTGCTAAAATAATCTTCTCAAGGGACAAGTTTAATGAGACTTTCTGAATTAAATGTAATAGCTTTAATTAAACATGCAAAGGATAAACAGTATCTTCAAAGTTCTGCCTTAAGAAGTATTGACTGCTTGACTCTTGAGAAACAAAAATATCTAGCTGCATTGAATGCCTGGACTATTGATCTTGGAAAGTTAGAGCACTTGTATCTTTGAAAGTTAAAATAAAAACTTAAATCATAGGGAAGTTCATAATTTTATACTTTCTGTGTGTAGGTACTTGTATGCCACGTGTATCTGTGAAGAGATACACCTTTGTTTTAGAGAAAGACATTGTAGTTGCTGAAAATCAGTGAGTGTTCTGGTTTTTTTTTTTTAATTATATTATAACTATATATTTTGCAAATACTCTCAAAAGAAAAGTCATAAGACAATACAAATGCTTAAGCTCTCTGAGTTAGTTTCAGGGAGATGGGAGGCTGAAAAAGAACAACTTGTGCATGCTACAGACTTGATAAACCTTGTCTTACTACGATTTTACAGCAGTCCTGTAAAATAGATGATATTATGCCCATTCTACAGTTGAGGAAACTAAGGTTCAGAGAATAAATATTCCAAAGACATACAGTTAAAAAGTGGTAGTGTAGGATTTTAGGTTGACTTGACTTCACTGCTCTTTCAACTGTATGATTCTGGAATCATTTTTTCTTTTTCTTTTTGGTTTGTTTGTCTGTTTTATCTTTTAGATTTATCGATATTTTGCTACCAGGAACTGAAGGAACCTTCTTCCTTGTGGTATATAAAGTATCTTAGTCATTATATTCACTGGAAACCATGACTCTGGAAAAGACATTTAGGATAGTTATCAGAGGGTCTGGCAAACAAAATGGTGGCCCTCTTTTACACGGTAGTTTGCCGACCCCTGCCCGTAACCACAGCACCTGGTCTGGATGAAATAGTTGCTAAGATTTTTGCACAGGGATAACTCTTCTCAGGTGCCATACCCCATTGCATCACATGATACTAAGATCATTCCAATAGGAAGCACTCTGAGATGTGATCCATCACTGCCATATGTATTGGGAGCTGCTTTCTAGAAGTCCTGCTCTTTTCTTCTTGCCCTGTCCTTTACCTTGACATTTACAATCTCCCATCTCCTCTGTGTGTATGTGTGTGTATAGTTTCTAATTTCAACACTACAGTTTCTCCCTTCCCTCCCTCCCTCCCTCCATCCCTTCCTTCATTCCTTCCTTCCTTCCTTCCGGGTATCCTTTCCAAAGAAACTAAATAATCACTCTCTGCTGCCATTCTACTGAGTGTCCATGTAACCCAGTGGTTCCTACATCAGAGTGGCAGAGTCCAGGCAGGTTTCATAAATTAGAGAAGTCAGCTGAGTGGGGACTGCTGTACACTGCAGAGCAGAAGCCAGATCTGAAACTTTCTTTCTCCGTAGGAATTAGTGGCCTACTGCTGCCAGATCTTCTGAATTTTTAAGAGAAGCAGGACATTCAGACTTTTGGGTAGAATATACTTCTCTCTCTCTCCGTTTTAATGCTGCCAACTAATTAAAAAATTATTTGTAATAGTGTGCTGGCCAGAGACATCCGTGAGACCATACTTGGAATCTCTTATTAAACCAAAGAAAATTTTGAACTTTCTTAATTTTGAAGATAATCATTCAAGTCCCTGTATATTTACTTACATTTTGGCCAAGTTAGTCCTTTATTTGGTCATTTTATTTCCCACAAATACTATCCCTGTCCTTGGATAGCAGTTCTTCTTAAGGGCAGGACTTGGGTATCAGGCAAATCTAGTTTGAATTTGAGATCTGGCATGTAAGAATTTTGTTTTCTTCAACAGGTCACTGCAACATGATGAGCTTCCAGTAAAAGGTATCTACTAATCCTCTGTCTTAATTGCTTTGTGGTTCAACAAACATTTTTTGAGTGCCAACTATGTAGCAGACACTGGGTTGGGTATTGGAGATGCTACAGTGAATAAAACTAGACTTGGTTCTGGCATCCCTGGCCCTTATTGCCCAGTGGAGGAGAAAGATTTTAATCCAATCATCTCAGTAATACAGGTATAATGAGAATAGGAGCTAAAGTGCTCTGTGGGAACAAAAGGTGGCTCTAGGATGGGATTCTTGGAGAAAGAGATGCTGGATCAGAGATCAGAAAGATGAATTGGAGTAAACCAGGTGAGAAAGGGGGCGGACTAGCGTTTCCAGCGAAGGTCCAGCCTGTGCTTCCTTCTCAAGGCATTGAAATCACTGCTGTAACTTACCTAGATTAAATAAAGATCTGAACCCAAATCAGTTTTACATGGTCCCATTTAACAAATATTCTCACAGAGAAACACAAAAGCGTCATTGCTTCTCTGCAGCTCTTAAACAAGATACCCTTTGTCAAGTGTAGTAAGAGCTGTGTCAGATATTATGGCCTAGGTTATGCTGTGGTAACATTGAGAATCTCAATGGCTTAGACACAGGTCAACAAACTACAGTCTGCAGGTCAGATTCAGTGGCTTCTTGCTTTTGTGACTTAAGCTTTAAATAAGACCACACCCATCCATATCTGTATTATGTATGGCTGTTTTCTTGCTACAACAGCAGAGTTGAGAAGTTGTGAAAGAGACTGATGGCCTGCAAAGGGAAAAATATTTACTATCTGACCCTTAACTTAAAAAAAAATTACCAACCCTTGGTTAAGAGAATTGGTGAGAACTTCCTTAATGAGAAACTGAGAATCATACAAGCTATGTAAAGGAAAAAAAAACGGGTGAATGCAAAAGACCTAGCTTGGTGGCTGGCGTCTAACATACTGCTGCTGTTATTTATTATTGTTATTAATATTATCTTCTTTCTTTTTATTCCCCTCTTGGAAACCCATGCTCTAATTGCTGAGCCTTGTATATGTTATGTCAATATTACTGCTGCTATTGACAATAATATGTTGTATTTATTGCCCATCTATTGTGTTTCAGGTACTGTACCGGGAGCCTTAGGTATCATCTCATTGAATCCTTACAACAGTCCTATGAAGTAGAAGTAGCCCCATTTTACCGACCCTGCTAGTAATAGTAACAAGTGCTACCACTCACCGAGTATTTACTCTATGCCCAGCATGGTGCAGAACCTCACATAAGTAATTGGTCCCTATAAAACCATCCCATTTTACAGAAGAGGAAGCTGACACTTACAGATGTTAGTAACGGGCTTGGGGCATCATGCTGTAGAGTGGCAGAGCTGGGATTCTAACTCCAGCCTGTCTAATACCAAAGCCCTTGAACATGGTCTGTCCATCACTACACTGGCCCAGCTCCTGGGTAATCAGCTAGAGCAGTTCTATGGTCTGCTCCAGCCACCCCTGCGGCCAGGCTGGCTCATTCCCTGTCCCTGGGACTTGGCTTCTCCACTGAATTCCCTCTGCTTTTAGTAGTATTGCTTTTTCCTTCTTACTGTGGGAAATCTGCTCGCCTGCAAACCCGTGTGTCTTAGAGAAGCTGGTTCTCATTGCCATGGTGACCTCTCCTTCCTCCAGCCTGGGTTGAGCATTTGAAGTACTCATTGGCAGTTGAGGATATACCCTAAGAATGAAAATGTCCCTTGGACCAGTTGTCTTTGTCTCAGCAGCTGCTTATATGGATTGAAGGCCAGATGGTTCCCTTCTGAAGATTACAGCTACTTCACATTTACATGGGGAATCCAGGCAATGGCCCATTACCAGATAAGTGACAAAGCATGATGGATGAACAATTACAATTTATAATTTTTCATGCATCACTGGAAGTATTTATTCAGTTTAATGGACATTAAACACCCATTATCCGCTGTGTGTGAGCACTGAGCCAAACACAGCGAGGCATTCACAAATGACAGGCGGTCTTCCCCAACTAGGCAATGTGTAGCCCAGAAGGGGGCAGCATCACTATTAATTAGAGCACAGGCTTTGTGTCAGAGGGACCCAGGTTCAAATCCAGGCTCCACCACTTGACTAAAGTGATCTTTGGCAGTTTGCCCTAGACTTTCAGAATCTTAGTTTTCTGACCTTTAAAACAGGGATGATAGGAATACCTGCTCAAAGGGTTAGTGTAAACATTCAGTGATAAGATGCAGGTAAAATATTTAGCACAATGCTTGGTACATACAGAACAGTCAATAAATCTTAACTATTAATAGATTGTTATCTATAGTAGAGAGAAACATGATCCCCCAAGAAGGACCAAACCAGAAAACATGAAAGAGCTCTGGGAAAGGAGGGGAAGAATCTGTTTCTTCAGGATGGGAGTGGGGAGAAGACAGAGGTTCCCCTGTAGATGCAAAATTGGGATTTGTAAGGAAAATGGAATTCTGATGGGCAAAAATGGCCAGGAGAGAAAATGGTCTTCAAGGCTGAGGGAACAAAGTAAGCAAAGATGTTGCGGTAAGAGTGTAAATGATGTTTTCTGGGAATTGCACATGGTCTGGTGTGGCTGGAGAGGGAGGATGAGTGGGAAGGTGTAGGTGTGGAGAGTCTGATTTTATGAATGTCGAATAAATTACTGTTGGATACACAGCTGCAAACATGTGGTGTTGTCCTAGTGAATGTGTAGCTCTTCTTGTATGAATGCCTGCCATTCCTGGAGGCTGCAGAGTGATCCTCTTCTCCTTCAGGAAGATACAAAAGCTTGCTATTCTGCTTTCAAGACATTCATACATTGACTCTCCATTATCAGCAGGACAAGTTGGGCCCTCCCAGGTCTGCCCTTACAACTTGACATTCCATGGCACAAAACAGGGCCCTGATCATAAACTCGCCTGAAGCCAGCCTTCCAAGCCAAATTTGGTTTGAATAGGGTAAAAAAGAGTGAAGCATGGCTTTCTTATGTCGTTGATTGTGCAAGAAAACCATTGTGTACTTCTGGAATTTAAAGAAACTCTGCTACAGGCGACCTCCTGCATTCCTAGAAAACACACAAACATTGCAGAGTGTTTGGAGTTTCATTTTGGGGTGTTTAATCCCGGAGGGCAGCTACACGAAAGCATCTTCTTACCGGCTTGCTGAACGCCAATGATGGGGCAGCTTTTTCAATCAAAGGGGACTGATGCTCCTCGGTGTTTTCTGTTATGTAATGCCGTTAAAAAACTCCCAAGTTATCTTTTCAGTATAACTGTGGTTATGTTGAACCACATGACTGTGGTGTCATAGAGGCTTTCCGGATGAGTATTTTCAACTTCAGTTCTTCATTTATTCTCACCTTTCCCTTAACATGCCCTTCTTCCTGTAGTCAAGAAATTAAGAAAGAAAACTGAAAGTTTTCTTTCCAGGGTCCAGTACAGCAAGGGATGTCTCCCAAAAATTAGCGCTTGTATCCTGGGACCCTGTCAAGTCATTTAATTCTCAAAACTGATACTAACATTCCCTTCTATTTGATAGAGAAATATATATTTGGGGGATCACTTACCTAAAAGACTAAATGGTTTTGATCTACTTTTCTTTCCTAGGTAACTAAAATTTCTGACAATGGGTCCTTATTAGATACTGCTTGGGTTTATGTGTTTAGGTCATGATTAGAGGCATCTTAGAATTTTTTAGTCACTGGAGTGCAATGTTGACACACTAGTGGAAATAGGAAATTTGGACTCTCCTCCCCTCCCCAGCCCCAAATCATAAACATGTATTATCTTTATTATGTTAAATTAACTTGTAACCATCTCTACTGGTTTTCTGATAATGCATGAATTCTGCTTTCCACTTTATCCCTGAATTTATATATTTTAAAATTTTAAAACTCTAGGATCATCTTTTAATAATGACAACCAGCCAGAACAATGATTTTTTACCTTTCATAGACCCTGGTGTGGGTGTGTGTATTATTCTTTTACTTGAGGTTTTTTACTCTCTGCTAATGTGCTATTGCCCAGGATTACTTAATTAAACATGACTTGGAAGTTTGCATTATGCTTTAAACTAATGACAGAAATTGCTTAACATGATTTCTTGGTTATGTGCTGCCTTTGGAATGGCAAGAAAGCAGAGTCAAGAAAATACAGTCATTCTGTTAAATCTTTATTTATTTTCTAAGGAGTGAGAGAGCATTTTTATCCAAGTGATGAGAACCTCCTGGAGTTGATTGACTTAAATTAGCTTGATTGCTTTTTATCAATCGCAGCTGCACTGTTTAGCATAAAAATGCAAAACATCTAAAAAGCATTTGCCTTGCAGCGTACTAGAAAGATGTTTTTAGTTAGTTTTAAGATGTTTCAAATTTTTATTCTGCACAGATTCTCTGAGAAAGTATCCAGAACATATCTAGTTACAGAGAATTAGTACAGATATTGTAAACTTTGAGAAAATGAATTAAAGAAAATATGCTGTTTTATGAATTACATATTTAGAATTTGGGCTTTTTAGCTTTTAAATGTCTCTCATAAGTTAAACAGTTCAGCAATATTTGCTGCACTGGCTGAGCCAAGCAACACTGCTAAACATTAAAAAACAGTCGTTGGAACTTTTCATGTAATGAGCCATTTGGCCTTTCTTGGTAGAGCTGTGACATGGTTCAGTGGAAAATGGCTGTTATAAAGTTAGGTAAAACCAGCCTTGTCTTGAAATCCTGTGAAATCCTGTGAATGAGTTTCAGACCATCATCTTCCTTTTCTCCCTGGCTTTCTAAAACTGGGGCCACTTAGATGATTTAATGGTGAACATGACAGACCTACTAAACGTCTCTGTGTGCGGGTGCTGCTGGGACAGTCTGCTCTGTAAGGTGCTCCAGTTCTCTTATGGGACCAGCCTCCAATTTTCTGATTTCCCTATAATTAGCACATTTGCCCTTTGGCATGCCTGGGCATTATCAACACCAAAGTCAGAAGATGCACTCTTGGAATTGGAGCGACAGAGCTGGTTGCTTTGTCTTCTCGCTTTTGTCTAAACCAAGTGGTCTGGGCTCATCGAAAGTGAGTCTCGTCTGGGTTGCAGTTCAGGCGTGAAAAACAAATTCTCCCTGTAAACATGTTTTTCAAATGGAGTGGCAACATTTCCTTGTTGGACATTTTAAAAGTTGTGTGTTTATGTGTGCATGGGGTGTATCTACCATTACTCAGCCTATTTTTCTCCTGCCTTAGAGGGTGTGCAGGGTTATGCTCCTGGGTCTGGTGGTCTGGTGGGAATATAGAGGACAGGTACCCTGAATCGAAGAGAAAACTGGAGTCCCTGAGTCATTGTTAGCCTGTGGGCATACCCCCTCCTCCTCACCACCAGTGGAAGCATCTGGTAAACCAGTTCAACAATCAAAAGTTCAACATTCAAAAGAGGCAGCAGTATTCCATATGAACAGGGGTTCCAAGTGGAGACGTGTGTCCTGGGCTCCAGAGATGACCTCAACCTATATAAGATTAAAAGCTCAAAGATTTTTTCCACTGTCTTTTCATTCTGGCTAAGTCTCTGTTTATCCATTTGGTTTTGTAGAATTGAACAAGCCAGTGTAGATGTGTCATGCCATTTTGGGGTATTTTTGAAAAATTCATACTTCTTCAATACTGCTTATCCTTTCCAAAGATTCTTCTTCTTTCCACTTCTAGTGAATTATTAGTATGCAAAAGTGATATTATTCATATTTAAATTAATCACAATTAATTTCCAAAGATTCTTCTTCTTTCCACTTCTAGTGAATTATTAGTATGCAAAAGTGATATTATTCATATTTAAATTAATCACAATTTTAACATTGCAACTGAGTTTTTTTGCATTGTTTCCATGGTCCCTTATGATCTTTGTTGTACTTTGTATACATTACTTTTGACATAGTTGCTTTTTATAATATATCTGATATTGGGGGTGCTGAATTTTTAAATTTAATCTGATGTCATTAAAAGCATGACAATGCACACTTTTAAGCCTCCTGAATTTTAATCTTAATCACATTATGTGCTGTGATTTTCCCAGCCACACTCCTATTTTTAGTCATTGAAGTGGTTTCTGAAATTTTTCACTAATATAAATAATTTAGCAGTGTAAGCATTTTTGAATATTTGGATTTCTGGATCAAAGGGCATAGCCATTTTTATGGCATTAGATGTACATATCTAAATTGCTTTCTAAAAGGGGTTGTACTCATGTACCCAGTATGAAGATTTGACAAAAAGCTCATACAACTTTGGTAGCCCTGGGTCTTTTCATGTTAAAAAGTTCAGCATGACTTATGCTTTGTTACTACTTTTATAAAAGGTTGAATATATTTCCATACTTTGTTTACTGCGTATGTATTTTCTCCATGATTTGCTTGTATACTAGACTCTTATTTAATGTAATTAAATAAGATATTATCTACATTTCTTAGGTGATGCAAACGTTTACTCCATTTTTTGTTTGCCTTTTTAATTTTGGTTTTGTGAGTTTTCATTAATCTATTAACATGTGTGTCATTAATCTTTTGAAATGTGTCATTTATTTCTGTCCTCACTCTTTTGATTCATCCAGATATCAGAGAAGTACTCTGTTCTAATTTCATCTAATTTTCTATGCCTTGACTTTGTCATCTTTAGTCTTAAATATTTGACTGTTTATATCTTATTTGTTCTTTGTGAAAGCACAATACACATACAAGGTTAAAATAGTTCAGATACCGCAGTTGGAAGGGTTTGAGGCCAGCAGTTGTACACCTTCATGTTCTTCACTTTGCAATATGCCCGAGGACTCATTCCACCTCAAAATAGATGGCTGACCTCAAGCTTTGTGACTGCACGATAGTCCATCGTATGCATGGACTATAATTTATGTGGTTAGTTTGACTTTATTTGAAAAAAATTACACTTTAGAGTCTATTCAGAGACTATTTTAGCATATGGTATAAAGTATAAATATGTTAATTTATTTCCATTTTACTAACTAATTTATCCTAATATAATGTATTTGAAAGTTTTTCTTCATTATTTTTGAATAGATCTTCATCTTGTTTCCTATTTATGATTAGCTCTGTTTTGGGGGCTCTCTCTTGTCACCTGATGAGCAGTGCTGTATCCTGCACAGGCTCCTTCCTTCTTTATTTGTTTTACAGGTAGAAGGAAGACTTGCTCCCTCCAATCTGACACTGCTTTTCACAGTGATATTTGATATTCTTACCTGATTTACCCCACCATTTTGTTTATTTTTAAAAAGAGTGAACAGTTAGCTGCATTCAATCTGTAGATTAACTTGGGGAGAATTGGTTAATTTAAGTAAATAATATGTCCTGTCAGATATTTCCCTATTTTTAGTGTTTTTTAATGATCTTATTAAGTTTATATCTATGTACTTTATTTTTTTTGATGTTATTATTTTTCTTACTCTTTTACTCTTAACAATTGAATGATAGGTCATTTGAATATTTTGGTTACAATGTTAAGCTAAATAATCATGTTTTTATCCCTTGGTTGTCACTAATTATTCTTTGAAAACCTTTTTTTTTTTGATGTGTGCCCTAATGCATTAGTCAAACTTCAAAACAATGTTAAATCATTTTTGTTTCTATTTTCTGTGGGAATGGCTAAAGCATTTCTGTAGTGTTGTACTACTGGTTCTTTGCTATGAGATCGTCCATTTCCCTTTAAAATTGTTTATAGGTATATGTTCTAGTTTGCTAATGCTGCCAGAATGCAAAACACCAGAAACGGATTGGTTTTTATAAAAGGGGGTTTATTTGGTTACATAGTTACAGTCTTAAGGCCATAAAGTGTCCATCAACAAAAGGTACCTTCACTGGAGAAAGACCATTGGCATCTGGAAAACCACTGTTAGCTGGGAAGGCATGTGGCTGGCATCTCTTGCTCCTAGGTTGCGTTTCAAAATGGCGTTCTCCAAAATGTCTGCATCAGCTTCCAATGGCCGTCTTCAAAATGTCTGTCTCAGCTCCAGCTTGCTCTAAGCTCCTTCTGTCTGAGCTTATATAGTGCTCCAGTAAACTAAACAAGGCCCAAGCTGAATGGGTGAGACCACGCCCCCATGGAAATTATCCTATCAGAGTTATCACCTACAGTTGGGTGGGTCACATCTCCATGGACACTGAACCAATAAGTTCCAACCCAATCCACACTAATACATCTGCCCCCACAAGTATGCATTAAAGAATATGGCTTTTTCTAGGGTACATAATATATACAAACCAGCACAGTATGAAAGTCACATTTTGTTAAATGATTTCTTAATATTCATTAAAGTACTCATTGGCTCTTCCTACTTTGCTTGTAGATGTGGTGTTTCTATTAAGAACGTGTCTTATCCTGGATGAATATCTGTTTGATGTGGTGTGAGTCTCATAGCATTTTAAATTACATATGCTAGTTTTATTTTGGACTTTTGTGTCTAGTCTAACATGAAAGATTTTGTTCGCAAAACTGTGTATGTGTATGTATATGCGTGTGTGTGTTCTTTATCAGGTTTTAACATTAGAATCATATTAATTGTGAGTTTTAAATTAATGTTTTCTTCTATGCTCTTGAATAGTTTATTTAATATGGAAATGGTTCATTTTTTGAAATTTTGAAAGGATTCACCCATTGCCATTTTAGAAGGAATAAGTTTCTATCAATTTAGATTTTCTTTTTGGGGTGGGGTCATTTCTGAAGTTTCTCTCTTTATTAAACTGTGAGGATTTGGCCAATTACTTTTTCAGTAAGTATTTGATTTCCCCAATCAATTTTACTTTACTTAGGTAAAATCTTTTGGTTTTGTTTAAAAGCCAGAAGGTCGGTTTTGGTGACAGGAAGTAGTTTCCCAGAACCTTAGCCCTCATATTATCTACGTAATTTTAGGGTGAAGCACAGGGTATCAGAGTAGACAGGGTCTTTAGGATTCCCTCACTTTTCAGATGAGGAAAGCGAAGCACAGACTGGTCTTGCAGCATGACCAGATTTACAAAATAGATCTGCAGGGGTGTACCTTGGGAAAACTGGGGGAGGACCCAAAGCTCCTAAGTCCTTGTTTGGGGTTCTCTCTGTTATACCCTGGTGTTGTCTGTGAACCGAGAGTGCAGGGGATTGGATATAAGAACAACAATATGTAGAAACGATGAGGGCTAGTGAACCTAGAATCCCACACCAACCTTGAGAGCTTAACCTATGAGTCAGAAATTGTTGTGTTAAACTTGAGTAGTTATGGTTTATTTTAAAGTAGGAGTGGGAGGTTTAATGGACTGTGGTCAGCATTTTTGTGCTTGCAGTTACTAAACTCTATTTCAAATTAGTTTAAGTAAAAAAAGGGAATTTAGAGGCTTGTGTGATTAGGACATTCAGGACTGGATTGATTTCAGGCATAGCTGGATCCAGGGACTTAAACATGATCATCAGTTTAATAAAGATTAGAAATCAGTGTCTCATTATTTTCCTCAACTTCTTGGACTTTTGTCATTTCTTTGGCTTTATTCTAGAAGAAAACAGGACTTTTAGCAGACTCAGAATTATATCCTCCCATCTTATCTTCCCCAACAGAAAATAAACTAGTTTCTCCATTAGGTGCACTGACACTCCTAGGAAAGACTGTGATCGGTGGGACTTAGTCACCTGTCATCCCTCATCCAGTCCCTGTGGTGAGTTAGTCACGGTCAGAGAAATTCAGACCAGCAACCAAAGGGTTTAAATAGTAATCCTCATCTTTACTTACAGATCCCAAAGAATATTACAAGCTCTCCAGTTTATAAATAATAGCAACACTTCCCCCAATTCTTGCATACCCCAGAGCTGCCCCAGATCTTGTCGCTCCTTCCTGTCATCCTAAACTCTTTGACTTTGAGCTTCAGAGACTTGTGTCTCTCTATCTCTGCCCTTTCAGCGTTTTTAAAACATAGCTGACCTAGTTTCTGGGACTGCTTTTATGTTCCCTCCATTTTACCTTGTTCCCGAAGTCCAGAAGTGTGCCAGAGATAACCCAGAGTAAAAGGTTCTTCTGCCTTCAGTGCTGGGGCAGTGGGAAGGGAAGTAGCAATGAACACATTTTATTTTTTTCTGCCCATGGTAAACAATTCTTTTGGCCTTTCCAGTTGCAGACCTCCACAGAGATCCAGTGTCTAACTGGTTACCATCAGGTTATAGGGGAACATCTGTATTTTCTCCTCTTTTCCTGGGGATCAGCATAATTCTCCTGTGCATCTGGAGGAAGGGTCAAACTGGAGGAAAGGTTGCATCCACGTGGTTCTTCCTTCTGAGACTTCAGCCCGGAGAACAGGCCCTTCCCAAGGGTCCCCACCCACCTCCAGTGGTGACAGGTGTGACACAGACCTTCTCTTTCTGTGCAAAAAGGGATCCTACTTTCTTAAGACACTGGAGGCCCAAAGAGATTACAGTAAAAATTAATGTACAGCTTGGAACTTAACAAAGGAGTTTTGAAGCTTCTCTTACTCAAGTCATGCCTTTCTGTATTGGAAACATCCAGTCCTGAGTTATGCATTCTTTCCAAAGTCACATGCCAGCTTTAGCTCATCTTCCATATTTCTCTTTGACTTTGAGGTTTTATTTTAAGAACAATGACAGCTTCTGTCTGAGTCCAGCAGCCCACTAGTCCTGTTCAAATGCCTTCTGAGCTGCTTTTCCTAGTACACCCCTAAAGCAACCTGTCAGGAAATCCTCTTGGCTCTTCCTGGAAGGAATCCACACTTCATCATACTTACTGCTACTCTTTGGGCTGCCGGCACTTTCACCTCTTGTCTGGATGGTTCCCGTTGCCTCTTAACACTCCCTGCTCCTGCTCCTCCCTGCCCATCGTTAATCTTTACAACATAAGTCCAGTCCTCTCTCTCCTCTGTTCTCATCTCTCCAGTGGCTTTCCGTTTCACCCAGAGTCCTCACAGTGATGTCCAGGTGGACATGATCTCCCTCGACTCCACACTGGTCCCACTACCTCTCTGACCCCGTCCGCTAGCCCTTGTCTCCGTGCACACTCTGCTCCAACCACACCGACCCCCTGGCTCACCTCCCTATGTGCCAGGCATGCCCCTATCCTTGGTGCTTTGTGCTGGCTCTTCCGTCCACCCACAGTGCCCCTCACCCAGATCTCTGCATTGCAAACTCCCTCACCTCCTTCATGTCACCTTCTCAGTGATGCCCACCCTGGCTACCCTGTTTAAAATGGCAGCCCCCCTGCAACCCCAGGATTGAAACTCCTGGGATTCCCCTTGCCCTCTTCTATGCCACTTTCTAACATCCTATATAGTTTAGTGATTTACTGTTTTTACTACTTATTGTCCTTCTCTCCCCCTCCCTTCCCCTCCCACTAGACTGAGGGCTTTGTTGTTCACTGATATTCCCAACATCTAGAGCAGGTACCCTACGAATATCTGTTAAGCAAATGAAGTTCTATGGGGATGTTTTGTGTTGTGGTGCAGCTGGATACTTTAACTTTTGTTCAAAATCCCAGACAGGTCCCAAAATGCAACTCAAAAAAATTCTAAGATCCCATGCGGCCCAGTCCTGTCACATAGTCCAACAACTGAAGTAATTAAAAAGTTAATTCCATTCTGTTGAACTCCCCAAAATACCACCGGCTATATTTATTACAGCTTATTGCAGTGTGTGAGCACACCACCTTGAAAGAGCCATAGCAGTGCCTCAGAAGAGGAGCTCAGAAGTGGATATTTATAGGGCTTTGGGGTTTGGGCTCAAGTGGTTTAAGATGAGACTTTCAGGCAGGACTAATTGGAATTGGCCAAAGTTAGTGATATAACCATTTAGGATCAGTGGACCCAATAAAATGAGGGTCCTGAAAGTCTTTATAAATAAATTGTGGTTAATAAGAAAACAGTTTGCCTAGCTGAGCAGATTATTGTCTTTAATAAATTGGTCATTGGAATTTTCCTGCAGTGAATTTATTTATTGTTTTATTTCCTTGTCTTTTCTGGGCATAGGTTTTGTGAAGCAAACAACTAAGATGTTGACATAAGTGACTATAGTCGTATCTGTGTCATGGTGACAAAGATGATTTCAATTCTAAATTCCCATGACTCTTGATAACCATTAAAGATGATCATATTCATTTATTTATCTCTTATTCATTTATCTGACAAGTATTTATCTGACAAACATTTATTGGTTTCCTACAGTGAGTCGGCACCAGACTGGGAGCGAAACAGAGCTTCCTACCATCCATTCTTTCCTTTCCTCTAATGGTCCTTCTTTAACTCTCAGCTGTTCTGTTTCTTTTCACCTTCTCTAAATCCCTGCAAAATTCTTTTGACACCAAGGCTAAGAAGCTTTTTGGAACATCTCCTCTCCTCTTCCCTGCCCCTTTCTTTTTATGTAGATTGACTTGGCTTCTTTCATTTAGTTGTGTGTGTGTGTGTGTGTGTGTGTGTGTGTGTGTGTGTTTAAGCTTATGCCAGAGTTTCTCAACCTTGGAACTATTGACATTTTGGGATAGATATTTCTTTGTTGTGGGGACTTGCCTGGATTCTACCCACTAGATGCCAGGTGCTTTCCTTCCCCGCCATTCCCCATCTCCCCAGGTTGTAAAAATAAAAATGTCTCCAGACATTGCCTGATGTCCTCTGGGAGGCAAGAGTGCCCTGTTGAGAACCACTGGCTTAGTCTATTGCTTGGGTTTTTCACAAGAAAGAGAAAGCATGGGAGCTGACCCTGCAAGAAGGAATTCATCCCCCTTAGAAAAAGGAGGGAAGGTTATGACTTTGCACATAGTAATATTTTTGGCCCCCAGTACATCCTTGATGAGTGCACCTTCCTAAGGGCATATCTGATCACATCACTTCCCAGTGCCATAAGGATAAAATCCAGAATCCATAACATGGCTCAGCTTACCAGTCTCCTCTCTCCATTGCCCATCTCCCACTTCCCTGGTTGTTTGAACTCTGAAGGCATATTGAACTAGCAGCTCTCTCTCCTACATCCATATTTGAGATCTTTTCTATCTCAAGTGACCCTCCCCCTCTTCCACTTTGGCCTTATCATTAATATCTCCTCCTCCAGGCCGCCCTCCCTAATTCATCCTAAATCATTTTTATTACTCCTTACATATTTTTACATATTTTTCCCATATTCCTCCCTATTATTAACACCTTGTAATAGTGACATACATTTGCTCTAGCTCATGAAAGAACCTTCTTATGTTTGTACTATTAACCACAGTCCATTGTCCACAGCAGGATTCACTATGTTATACAGTCCCATGTTTCATCCTCTAGCTTTCCTTCTGGTGACATACACGGCCCTAAACTTCCTTTCAACCACATTCACATACATAATGCAGCATTGTAAGTTACACTCATAATGTTAATGTGTCATTTTGGTGAATAATGTTCATCTTTTTTGACAAGGTTCCCATTAAAATATCAAATACTTATCAGTATCAGCTGGTTCACTGGAAGAAATCAACTGAACTCTTTTCTTTCAACCTTTTAGGAATTTGTAATACCAAAAAACAACTGAAAAGACACAGAATTGCATATTTTATCTTTGTCTTGCTGTATATTCAGTTGTAAACCTTTTCGCAGGAAAATGAAACTATTAACAACTGTCTCTGGTGCTCTTTTAAATGAAATGATCTCAATTTACTCTTAATTTTTCAACTCTCCTTTGTTACGTTTAGTGGAAGTTTAACAAGCTAGAAACTCATAGGGTGAATCTGGTCCACAGACTTAATTTTCTAGGCTCACCGAGGATTCTTTCTTTTTGGTTTTATTATTTTTCCTTAAGGAATTTGAAAAAAGTTGCCAGAATTAAAAAAAAAAAACCCATGGCATTTCACATAGTAATATGGCTTTCTAGCTTCTCTTGAGTGACGTGCAGCTCCGTGGCACTGTCATGTTCCCACTTGCAGCCTCTGGCTAGAGCTTAGGGAGTGGCTGGCTGCCACTGAGTTGAAAGGTATGTTCCCCTCAGTGCCCACAGCTGAGTTACTTGTTGGTATCCCCGGCCTGACCTCCCCTGGCATTTAATTTGCGACTCCAGTGTTTAGTCTGTGTCTTCAGTGAAGTCAAGGGAGGGGAAGTTGAGCCGGTGAACATTTGAATAAAATATGAGTGTAAGAACATCCAGCTGAGCAGGATCTGGTAACGATTGCTATTGAAAGTACCCCCATTTTGCTGGATTTAAAGTTTGTCTGAAAGAAAGCTGAATTTTCAAAATCAATTTTTATGCTCCCCACACCATTGCAGAGGTAGAAGGAAAGCCATGGTGCTCCTTTTACGAGATGTGTATGGCCTGTTTTCTTCTGCCAGTGGGTCAGAACACAGACTCCTCGGTTCTTTCCTCTGAGGCCCAGAGCAAGCCAATTTCGTCTTGCTGGGTGGAGTAGTTCTGACCTAGTACGTTTTCTTCTCTAACTAATGACTTCCTCCGCCACGTTATTGGGACAGTGAGGCTATAATGGCTTCTCTGGGCCCTGATGTGGGAGGCAGAAAAGTGGAGCTGTTGGATCCTGTTTGTCTGTCATGCACGGTCTCCCCAGTTTCTAGGCTGTTCTCACACACAGTTGAGTCCCAAGCCTGCGTTTTGTGGATGTGTGATCTCCGCCTGTTGCCTTTACTTCTCTGGGGCTCACTTCCCTTCTCTGCTCGCTTGCCTGCTCTTCATCGCGCAGTGTGCTTACTTGGCCTGTGGGACTTAAGGCCTTCAATAAAGAGCAGTAGGCTTTACTATTACTAAATTGCTGTTGTTGTTTCAAAGGGGTCCAGCACAAAGGCCCTCACACTCGTTATAGAAATAGTAAAGGCAGAGATGTGAGTAATGTGAACTCTTTGAAGGAAGACAGTTTTGGACATTCTTTTATTGTTATAATATTGCTATTATTGTCCAACTTTTAGAAGCTCTTATCTTCATCAGTGGCAGAAAGCAGTCCTGAAGTATGATAAGAATTATGGAGGTGGGCTGGGGGCCTGATCAAGTCAGAGTAAGGCTTCTTTTCAGAATGGGGATCATCCTATCCAATGAAATGGATCTTTATTTTAACAATCTTCTCAGAGATTAGAAAGAGCAGAATTTCATTCATCCTTCTGAAAACTAACTGTGCATTCAGAATCATACTAAGAGAAAAACAGAGAAGGGATGTTGTTTATTTTCCTCCTTAATTTGATTTTCCACAAAATTTCTGTTTCGATGACAACTGTCAGAGCTAAAACAATGAGTTTCAGTCCGTTATAATTCCATCTTCCTTATATTTTTTTCTGGCATGTGTAGTCATGAAATGACCAAGCGATGAATTCTTTTTACAGCTTTTACTGGACCATGGTGCTGTTTAAATATATTGCAACTTTATAATGTAAATGAAAGTAATTAGTGATGACAAGGAATATACAGAAAGGAATATCCTGGTCCTGATCTTCCAAGGCAAGATATTTCAAAGATTCTGTTCCTCAAATTCATGGAAATTCTTAAGAGCACGACAGTGTTTAGCATTTAATGGAAGTGAATTTTGTAGGCTCTTTGCCCCTTTGTGTAAACAATACTTAGAGTTGTTAGCAAAGTCAAAAAACTGAGTGGGGTCACTCTCACATGCTTTTAACACAGTGGCCATTTTGTCAAGCGTAGATTTAAATCATCCTGTATAAAGTGTGGCCATGTAAGAGCTGAGGGCAAGGGTGCATCTTCTAGATGTTATGCTTCCGGAGCCTTCCACCGTGCTGTGGACTTGGTGGTCAGTCTGTGCTTGCCCAGAGGTCATAAGAGGACATTAGTTAGCGCCCGTGCTTTCTGATAAGGGTGTTGAGTTGTGGTCAGTAAAAGGAAAAACCCTCAGACTTTGGTCGCTCTGAGCTTAGCTCTCAACATATATTGAAGGTCTGCTGAATACAAAATAAAGTATTAAAATTACATTTGGAAAGGAGCATTATTCTATTGCAACATTTTCCAAAGTATGTTCTATAAGATATTAATGGTGGTTCTACAAAAAAAAGAGAGAGTTGGAGTTTAAATGCATTTGGAAAATGACAATTAAATGAAGGGTAAATCCGATTTCTCAGTGTTCGTTTTGCAAATCCTTAAAATAGCATTTCCAGAATTTATTTTACTGTGGAACATCTCCCTATCTGTACTTCCCCCAACACCTGTCCTTTGGTCCTCCCACCCCCATAGGAATGCTTATAGAACATTTTTTTTTTCCTTTAACATACTATTAGAAATGCTGGTATTTACACATAGCAAAGAGTTTGGGGGCAAAGGAAACTTTCAGCTAACTTGGCTAGCAAGGCAAAAGGCCAGATCCGGGATCAGGAACAGGAAAGCTACATTTATAATTGGGAGAGAGTTTAGAACTTAGAGTTCTTGAGTGTGACTGAAGTAGAGAAAGAAACCTTCATAAATTTTTTACTTCATCAGGAAAGGCATATTCTACAGATTCTCTGCCTTTCCTATAGGAAAAAACTCCCAGCTCACTAACATGGTGCACATGGTTTTCAGAATCGGGCATCTCACCGTATGGGTCCATTCTCCCATGATGCCCACTCCGTGGCTGTCCTGCGCACCTTCCCCCTCTGCCCTGGGAATTTATCCTCCCAGACTCAGGTCACATGTTATGTCCTCTGAGGATGCTTCCGTCGTCCTTTGGGGAAATTTCTGTGCTTCACTCTCATAGTTATCGCTTACACTTCCTCTTGAACGTGGGCTGCTGGATGGCAGAGATGATATTTAATTTATTGTTGGATCCCTATAAAAAATAATGAACATTAGTTTTTGGTGGCGAGTGGATGGATGACAGAGGATATTGAGTTAGTTTCCTAGAGCTGCTGTAACAAATTACCACAAACTTGGTGGCTTAAAACAATAGAAATTTATTCTCTCACAGTTCTGGAGGATAGAAGTCCAAAATCAAAGTGTCAGCAGGGCTGTGATCCCTCCAGAGGCTCTAGGGGTGGTTTCTTTCCTTGCCTTTTCCAGCTTCTGCTGGCTCCAGTGTTCCTTGGCTTGTGGCTGTGTAATTCCCAGCTCTGCCTCCGCCTTCAGATGGCCTCGCGTCTTCTCTGTGTGTCCTTACTCAGTGCCTCTTGTAAGAATACTTAGCATGGGATTTAGGGCCCACCCAGATAATCCAGGATGATCTCATCATGGGATCCTTATTTATATCTGCATTGTTATGGGACATGGACATATCTTTTTGGGGGCTGCCATTCAACTGACTGCAGGTACTAAGTGGATTTTTCAAGATGGGAGGGATGCTTAATCCACAGATAGGAAGCCAGCTGTACCTGCAAGGAAGGAGATTCAGGGTTGAGTGTTCTAGACTTAGGGAACCAATAAAGGATACTATTGCTCCCTGAACTTGTGTGTCATGCCTGCATCACTAATTCATCATGCCAGTTTTCTCACCAAGCCTGCATATGGCCTCAGGATCCTTCTTAACACCAGGCTCTACAACTCTACGCCCAGTTGACTGGAGTGGTACGTGAGGCAAACAAAACAGAATCCCTGAGGTGATAAACAGAGTAGACATTTCAGACTCATGAGCAGATAGTTTTATTGAAAAATTTCCATAAGAGGCCAAGGAATTCAGGCTTAATGGAAATGGGACACAAACATATTTTATTTTTTATCCAGAAAAACATGTGTTCCTCATAAAGAATGCTTTGAGAATAGGGTGGGGGTGATTGTGCATGTTTCTGGTCCTTATATTCTTCCTGAAAGGATCCATAGTACTTCATGGGAAGTAACTCAGGAGAGTAGAAATGTACCCCTCTGCGCTCTACTTCTAAATCCACGGTGGAAATTGGGACCGCTCTGTTTAATAGTGATGGTTTTCTTAAAAGATGCATTTCTGTTTTCCATATGGATATGAAGGAATCTGGCAATACATTTGGCCTGGTGACATCCTTAATCGTCTTGTCTTTTTCTGTAAATTTGCTTGCATTTGAAATGTAGTAGAGTGGCAAGCTCAGCCTGGTGCATTTGGTTTATCCATCATCAGAAGGTTGAAGTTGCTAGACATATTTTTTTTCTGCTTCTGGCTCAGACAGTACCTCCTTTTTGATTGCTGCTCTCATTTCTGGGTATTTCTTGTGTTTCGGCTAGATAGGATGCTGTCAGCGCATTTCCCCCTCCTTGGTAAAATTGGTGATTGTTACAGGTAGGGCCTTGATTTTAGTTGTTTTTCCTTCCAAAGCTCTCTGTTTGCAAGGCTAAATTTGGTACACATTGCTGTCTGTATTCTCCCTCAGATTCCACTGAAAATGCTGACACTGAAGTGGTAAATGCCAGGTGACCAGGTTTGCTGAGAAGGTATCAGGCTGCTTAGAAACAGCATTCCCTGTGAGTGGTTTAAATGGGTCCCAGTGTTGCAGAATATGAACTAACAAAATGGAATCATAAAATCTCAGAATGCCTGACTTGGGACTGGATCAGTGAGTTCAACCTCCTCATATTACAGATGTGGAAATGGTGGCAACTCCCAATCACCAATTGTCAGTCTTTGAGCAGCTCCCTTGTGATTTCTCTCATAAAATTGTGGGACAATAAACAAAGAAACCACTGCTGCAAGAATAATGCGGTAGAATATTGTTGACTCAATGCTACATACACACTCATGCTCACACACACACCAGATTGAAAATCTGCAGGATGAGACAGATTTTCCATACCAAAATGGTCCCTGACATAATAGTGTGGTGATCAGGGTAAATATTTTTGGGAGCAGTGATGGCATATCCAGAAAAGGATATTCTTAGTGTGACTTTAAATTTTGAAACATCATAGCAGTTCTTGCTTCTGGCATAATTGTTTTTTTTTAATAATGATAGCCTTCTTAGCTCATGGAGTTCAATTTATTTCCAGCTCCTTGTTCTTTAGTAAGAAAATGCTTCCAAGTTGAAAGAGGCTGTAACAAGTCCCAACAGAGAAACAATCGCTTACTCTGGCCAAGGTGAATTTGCAGAGGGTTTGGTGTTACCACCCCTTTCAGAATCGTTTATGCTCTTCCTAAAAGTCAATGATGTGAAGCCCCAACTTGGCTTAAAAACAGAAGTTTGCTCCTAAATTCAACACACACCCTAGTGGGTGTGTTACTATGAAACTGCAGCAGTGAACCTTCTTTTCCTTCAGCTATTCCTGTAAATAAAAGATGCCCCTGAATATGTTAGGATGGGAGAAGTGTTTTCATTATATTGAAAAGCAGGTCTGTGAAAACTATTTCAGTACCAAATAGTTGGCTGAAGTCTAAACATCACAGCAGATATAAATATATAGAGAGGGAACAGTGTATAAGTGCAGGTGGCATTTTGCAGGATTTTCTAGTTGATGATATTTTGTTTGGAGCATTTTAGACAGCTTGGATGGAAGTAGAGCATTATTTGCTGCCGTTCTCCTGAATAGATTTTATCTATAACAGAAAGGACAAGGTGCATATCATAATTCTAGGGCCTTTATTTGTTTTGGCTTTGTGCCATATTCTTCCATGAAGTTTAAATATTACAGTTTTCTTCCTTCTGGGTGTGGTGTTCAGAGCAGGTCCTTTGGAATTTGATAGGCATGTTCTCAAGTCTTGGCTTTGCCACATATTATAAGCTGTGTGGCTCTGGCCTTGTAAAATGGAAAATAATAATTCTGTCTCAAAGCACTGATGGGCCACATTAAAACTGGTATTAGGTATTAGCTAATGTTATTATCGTTGTTATTGTCAGTGTGATTAATTTTAATGGTAATTTTAAGTAATATTAAATTAATCTAATTAATATTAATTAATTAACATTAAATTAATCTAACTAATCAATATTAAACTGATTTAATTAATTGGTTAATTAGTTTTAATTTGCCAAAGTACCACACACTAGTTGGCCTAAAAAATAGAAATTTAGTATCTCCTGGTTCTGGGCTCTAGAAATGTGAAATCAGGGTGTTGGCAGGGGAGAATCTTTGAAGAGGAGAATCTTTCCATGCCTCTCCTTGGTTTTCTGGTGGGTGGCTGGTAATCCATGGGGTTTCTTGGCTCATGGTGGCATAACTTAAGTCTCTGCCTCCATTGTGTGACACTCACTCTCTGTCTCTCTCTCTCTGTCTTTTGTCTCTCTCTCTCTGTCTCTGTCTCTAGCTCTCTCTGTCTCCTCTCTATGTCTCTTTGTCTCTCTCTGTCTCTATCTCTCTGTGTCCAAATTTCCTCTTCTTATAAGGCCACTAGTCATATTGGCTTGGGGCCCGACCTAATCTAGTTTGGCCTCATCTGAACTAATAACATCTTCAAAGATCCTTTTTACAAATAAGTTCACATTCACAGGACCAGGGGTTAGGACTCAAACGTGTCTTTTTTGGGGGATACAATTCAATCCAAAACAGTTAGCTTACAAGTAAAATTAACCAATGTGTTAATTTGTGCTATTATTACTTATGTCACCGTGTATGTAGTAGGCATTTAATAAACTCTTATTTATTTGCTTATGTGTCTTTCCAGAATTAGTCTATGTATACACAAACAAGTGTTCCTACTTTCATTCCCAACTGGAAAGATATTTTACATATATAAATGAACATTGCATTTTACATTTGCATTTTGCCAAACTTTTGTGCAATTTGCCTTTTGTCTTTTTCAATAAAGATATTTTAAATTTATATTTTTTCTTATTTATCTGCCTTTTCCTTTATTGTGCCTCATCACTTTTACTTAGAAAGGCCTTCCATACCCCATGAATAAAAATTAGGGCCCCCATACTTTCTTCTAGCATTTATATTGTTTAGTATTTTTGCCTAAATCTTTATTCTATTTTTCTCTTCTATTTTTATTCTATTGGGGAGTTTATTTTGTTTATGAGGAGTTAGGTGAGGTTTCAACCTTATTATTATTTTTCTTCAACTTTATTATCATTTTTCAAAATGGATAGTTTTCTAAGCATCATTAATGGAATAATCTATGTTGTCTTTACTCAGTTTAAATGCTATCTCTGTCATGTGTTAAATTTCCACATTTATATATATGAATCAATTTTGGTCTTTATATCTTTTGTTAATGGAGTGCCCAATCTTTCTTTTCTTGTAGCAGTAAAAACTGTTTTAATTACCAAAGTTTTAAAATATGTTTTAATGTCTGGATTATCACCCACTTCCTGACATCATGAAAGCTTGGGTTAGAAATGACTTTACAGGCCACTGAGCACCCTTTTGTGGGTTTACAGTGGGGTAGCTGAGTCTCTGAGAAGCGAGTAACTTCTCCAAGGTCCCTCCCCAGGGTGCTGGCAGGGCCAGAAGCAAATCTGGTACCTGGAACCAGAAGATGGGGCTTGAACGAGCAGTCCCACTGTATTCTCCAGGTGCTCCTCAGAGCTTTGATGTCTTTGCCTGTAAACAATCCCTACCTCAGGATGGCCCTGAGGATTGTGTCACCGAGTCCAGGTACATCACCAAACGCGCTGCTAGCCCAGAGGACACTTTGAAGACCCTTAGTTGACTCTGAGCTGAGACCTTTGGAATCTGTTCCAATGGAGTGTCCCCATTCATCCCATTTGAACATTTCCATCCTCAAACTTGGAAAACTCTTTAAAACTTGGTGACTAAAAGATACTTTGAAGTAGTGTTTTCTAAAAATATTCTGAAGGATGTTACTATGTGTTCTTAGGGAAAAAAATGGGTTCTGTGGTCAAATAAATGTGGCAAGAGGTGAATGAAATCAAGTTAAGTCAAACCTTTGCTGTGGGACTGCTCTAAACCTTTAGTATGGTAATATCTACCTTAAACCACAGAGAGAGCTGCATTTCCCGACCCTTTGATCATGGAACACACCAGCACTCACACACTCCTGTTTAATGTTTGCACAACACCCAGAAGGATTTCAAGGAGTGAATACTGTTTACTTTAAAGCAGTATTTCTCACCCTTGGGAAGATAATCCTTAAAAAAATAAAAAAATAAAGAACACCTTGTAGACAACCAATATGGCATTATGTAATAATTATTACTTGTGTTACTTAATTAGATACAAAGGTTAGAGTAGATATGCTTTTAGCTGTCATAGAACTATGAAACCTAATGAAAATTACAAACTAAGTGCAAATACAATGTCAAAGCCAAGAAAATAGAAGTTAATAATATTTGTTTAGTGTGGAGAAGGATTGGAGAAGGATCATGTTTGTGAATATTTTGCCAAATCCTGTGGCCCAAGTGCTAATTCAGGAGAGCGTCAGCCATGGTGTGTCGTGTGATGACACAGTTTTCCCACTGGTTGCCATTTTTATTTGTTATGCTGATGAACCCGTTGTTTGCATGGTCCACCATGATGTCCTGTGGCTGGCATTTGAGGGGATACATCAGTAAAATAGGGAGTCCTTTTGTGCTTTATCCTCTTTACCCAAAGTAACCTTAAACACAAATGCAAAGGCAGATAATGAAATCTCTTAGCAATCCTTGGTAATAAGGAGTTATTTACATGATCTGGAATAAGTTCATTTTATCTTTTGAGATAATTATCTAAAAGGAAAGATAAAATAAAAAAATTTTTGAAGCAAACTCATGGATCCTTGAACACAAGTCTCCATCCTCCAGGAGTACATGGACCCCAGTTTGAGAGACATGACCTTAAAATACGGACTAATTTCCTTTTTAAATCAAACAACCACAGTTGTTCTTAATTTATTAGTCATTTACAAATACTTTAAGCATACCTGGATGGAGGTTACTTATTTGTATTTATTGAAAAGCATTGATCTTGAGATCACAAAATTATTACTTAAATATTAATAATATGTTATCAGTGATTTAAGTTCTTTGGGCTTCAGTTTTAGTTTGGAAATTTCATACCACATTTAAGTAGGATTGATATTTTAAGATTTTATGTTAGAACACATTCTTGTCTTTGAGTTCAGCATGCTTACTTGAAGGGTAAATGCAATATTGATGGTGTATAATGTTTTCTTAAACTTGTTTTTTGGTATAGTAAATATTTTGAAGATGGGCTTTTCAAATGTTAGGAGGTACTAAGATTGATAGCTTTGCAAATTGGTTTTAAGTATTTTGAATTTATAGCTATCATCATGTTGCAAAATAACATTGACTTTGGAATGGCTTACTTCCTTTTGTAGTAATTCAAAAATATTATGACAGCTATAGTTTTATAGTGAGCATAAAAACTAGTGAGGTAAGTTCAGTGAGGTAAGGTTAGTGTTGGAAGTTTTATTAACAAAAACTCTAAGTATTAACACATGAGTTACAATTCCCATGTGTTTTTAGAAATTTGCTGGCACTGACTGAACATTAAATTTTGAACTTTGGACTAGTCACTTAAAACCACCTAATTTTAGTGTAAGAAGTAGCCAAAAACTTAAGTATGAAAACAGGCTTTATAAAGTTGGCTGGATTATTAACCCGCATATGATATGAATTCTTCCATGTAGGTGATGCAAAGTACCCTTAACGCAGGATTGTTTTCCTCAAGCAGGTGGTATGTGGGACTTGGGTATAAGTTTTTTCACAGGTAGGAAAGACAAAATTCATCTTTACAATATGAAAATCTCAACTCTGTTATTAACAAGCTGGTGATTGTAACTTGACTTTTATAAGCACAGTATGTGGTTATATAATAATAAATATCCCTGAATTCTCCTTTTTTGAATTGAAATTGTTTAAGAGAGCAGACATATAGTCCAAGAAAAAGGTCTACTATAAATTATGAAGCACTCTATAATACAGACATTATTGTTGTTCTTTGTGCTATCTAAATATTTAGAAATATAATATCATTTTTTACCCTGTCAATGTCTAAGCCTTTGGTTGCTAGATGGAAGCCGACACACAGGAGTGAGATCACATAGTCCTTCCCCCCATCTATGTCACTCTACTGATTGCCGTGGGTCAACAGGAGGAAACACAGCGATGGCATTAACTAGGCGTCTTGAAGAGCTAAAGGGCATCACTGAAATAAATCTCTTGTTACTCATGACTGTGAGGAGAGAGAGACCTTATATCAAAAGATCAAAAACCAGGGACCCTTTTAGGAAGGGGATTTATCTTGGTTTCTCATTGTATAGTTGTCCTCTCCTTACAAGTTTTTGTTACCCTGCCCCAGATAGCTGCATCAAAGTGGGAGAAAATCTGCAAATGCCCTGAAAATGTCCTAATTAGACTTCTAGAGAAATGTTGATGTAATCACAGGACTGGTCAACAGTAAGTAGGTTAGACTTTAGTCCAGGTTCTCTTGGCCCAGGAGCTTCGAAGCCATAGACCCATTTGCCATTTGGATGTTTCCCAGGCATCTCAAAGTACATATGCCTAATCTCGGACTCTTGAGTCCCCATCCTCAAATCTGACTCTCCCCTAGTCTTTCCTAGCATGGGCAATAATTCCACCACCTATTCACCTCCAACATACAAACCCTCACTCACTCCTGCCAGCTGCATCCTGATTCTATCTCCTAAATATGTCTCAAATACAGCTGTGTTCTCCCTTTCAGCCACCTCCATTCTCTTCTCTTGGGAGCTATTGTCTCTCATCTGGTCCATTGCAGTAGCTCCCTATTTGTTTCCTGGCATTTACTTCTGCCCCCTAGCATCTCTTATCCACAGAACCTGCCTAGCAGATTTTTATGAAAAAGTGCATCGAATTGTCCCATCTTTGGCCATGGTCTTTAATAACTTCCTTGCTTTCAGGTTCAACAAAGTATTCTGTATTTACCTTGTACATTTCCTGCCTCAGACCTAAAATCTATCATTTCTACAATGAAACCTCATTTCTTTTAGCGAGAAATGGTTTTTTTTTTTAATTTTGAAATAAATTCAAAGTTATATGAAAAGTTGGAAAAGCAATACTAGCCCCATACACAGAATTCCATCATACCCTGACCCCCCTCCCCTGATAGCTCAATCTACCAATTTTAACATGCTGTCACATCGCTATTTCTTTCCCTCCCTATCTATCATCCATCATCTATTGCTCTGTCTTCTGAACATATGAGAGTTAGCTGCACACATCCTTGAGCGTACACTATAATTCACGTATACACTTCCCATGAACAAGAACATTCTTTTATGCAATCCCATTAAGCGCAGCTAAGAAGTCCAATAGATTCAACATACAAAGCTTACATTCTATATTTCCTTTTCCTTATGTCTCATCTGTCTCCCTTTGAGCCACCTGTCCTCTATCCTCCAGTCCCATCCAAGTTGATCCTTAGCATTCAATTGTCATCTAGTTAGACTGGCTTTTTTTTTTTTTCAGTTGTGGAAACATATATACAGCTTAAATCTTCCCATTCCAACCCCTCCCTAGCCTTTCATTAGTGGGACTAATCACATTTAGAATGGTGTAATGCTCTTTCCCACCATCCATTACTAGAAATTTCCCTTCACCTCAAACAGCAACCCTACACTCATTTCTTAACTCCCCATTGCCCCTTCCCCCATTTCTCTTAACCCAAACTCTACTTTTCATGTCTATGGTTATATTCTCTGATAATTTCTTCGTGTTTAGTGTGGGGCTTAAAATTAACCTCTTAAATCCATATCAATCTTGTTTTTCTTTGATACCACCTTCACTTCAATAGGACACATAAACTATGTTCCTATACTCCTCCATTCCCCACCTTTATATAGTTGTCTAAAATTACATATTTTACGTTGAGTTCAAAACCACTGATTTGTCCTTAGAGTTTGTGTATTTTATATCATGTAGGAAGTAACTAGTGGAATTACAGTTCAAAAATTATTGACTTCTATTTGTATTCCATTGTGGTTGGAGAATGTGCTTTGAGTATATTCAATTTTTTTTAAAATTTCTTGAGGCTTGTTTTATGTCCCAGCTTATGGTCCCTTCTGGAGAAACATCTGTGATCACTAGAGAAAAGTGAGTGTCCTGGTGATTTGGGATGTAAGGTACTATATATGTCTGTTAAAATTCTCTATATCTCTTTCTCCTTTCCCTGTCTCTCTGCCAGCAGGGCTCCCCTCAGAATCTGAAGTAGGGCAGGTCTTTCATCGGCAAAGTCTCTCAACATTTGTTTGTCTGTGAAAAATTTAAGCTCTCCCTCAAATTTGAAGGAGAGTTTTGCTGGATAGAGTATTCTTGGTTGGAAATTTTTCTCTCTCAGAATTTTAAATATGTCATGCCACTGCCTTCTTGCCTCCATGGTGGCCACTGAGTAGTCACTACTTAGTCTTATATTGTTTCCTTTGTATGTGGTGAATTGCTTTTTTCTTGCTGCTTTCAGAACTTGCTCCTTCTCTTCAGTATTTGACAGTCTGATCAGAATATGTCTTGGAGTGGGTTTATTTGGATTTATTCTATTTGGAGTTCGCTGGGCATTTATGCTTTGTGTATTTATATTGTGTAGAATGTTGGGGAAGTTTTCCCCAACAATTTCTTTGAATACTCTTTCTAGACCTTTATCCTTCTCTTCCCCTCTGGGACACCAATGAGTCTTAAGTTTGGACATTTTATTTTATCTATCATATCTCTGAGATCCATTTCGATTTTTTTTTTTATTTTTTTCTCCATTCTTTCTTTTGTTCTTTCATTTTCTGTTCTGTGGGCTTCTAGGACACTGAGATGTTGTTCAGCTTCCTCTAGTCTTGTATTGTGAATATCTAGTGTCTTTTTAATTTGGCCAACAGTTTCTTTTATTTCCATAAGATCTTCTGTTTTTTATTTACTCTTGCAATGTCTTCTTTATGCTCTTCTAGGGTCTTCTTTATGTCACTTATATCCTGGGCCATGGTCTTCTTGATGTCCTTTAAATCCTTTGCCATGTTTTTTTTCCTCAATTGTAGTTCTTTGATTAATTTTGCAAGGTATAGTGTATCTCTCGACATTTTGATTTGTGTGTTTGGAGTTGGATTCTCTGTATCTTCTGGTTTTCTCATATGCATTAAGATTTTCTTTTGTTTTTGGCCCCTTGGCATTTGTTTTGTTTGATAGAGTTCTTTCAAGTTGTAAAGAAAACGGGATATCGATCTAATTTTTCAGGAACACAGTTTGGTGATGTACACTTTCTCTAACCAGCAGATGGCATCTGTGAGTCACCTATATCCCTCAAGTCAGTTCTCCACCTTGTTCCCACGGTGTGTGGGGAAATGATTCTTGTGGGTTCAGTTGGAGAACTCAGTTTGGGTGTGTTGCTGGAGCTGTCCGCCCTGAATGTGGGGCGTGTGTATGGGTGGCCAGGGAGGAAGGGCAGTTCTAATGTTCAAATCTCCCAGGATCCCAGAGATTCAAGGCCGCCACAAGAGTCTAAGCCTTCATTTCATTTCAGCCCCAGACCCTCTCTCTCGCTGATCCATAAACCACCGGACTTGGCGTAGCGTCACTGGGTTCTCCAAGCGGATCCCCCTTCCCAGCCATACTCCTCCAGGAGCTCAGCTGAGGGAATGCTGTGCTACATCACCAGTGTGCGTCGTCCCTCAAAGGAAGCCCCGGGCTGCCGGGCCGTGCGGCGGTGCCCTTGGCCTGATGCAAAGATGCCCGAATGGGGTGTCTCAGCCCCCTCTCCTCTCACAGTTCCTCCTTCCCAGCTCTGGGACAACTGGCGGGGCTCTGGGCTGTGGGCACGGCTCCGGACAGGAGTTTATCCAGCCCTCTGGGGGCCAGCTGCGAGCCGCGGGGTTTCTTTCTGCTTCCAGCTCTCCCCTCTGTTCCCCCAAACCCAAGGGTATCTGCTGCGGGCTATCTTCCCAGCCAGACACCAAGAGGCTGGCCCAGCCCCCTCTTGCTGTGTTTTACTGCATGGTTCCCACAATTGCTGCTGGAGCCGCTCCTTTTTTTTTTTTTTAAAAGAGCCAGCTGGTCTCCAAATGCTGAACCCTGGCTTTCCCAGCCCGCCGCACGGCTGTGGGTCTTTCAGCCAGCTTACTCACTTGTTTCAGAAGGCCGACTCCTGGTTTCACCAAGAATAAGGCCCCTCTGGAGCTAGGAGCCCTCGTCCAGCTGGTGCATCGCTGTAACCGGTATTCTAGGTCACTTTCTGGTTTTTAGCTAGTGTTTTTCATGGAGGCGTTTTTTTTGCCCTGTCTCAGCTAGCCGCCATCTTAGTTTCTGAGAAATGGTTTTAAAGGGAAGAGGAAACAAATATAAATATAAAATCTAAGAACTTAAGTAAGAACCCTGTAATATTAAATTCAAAATGGAAATATCAGAATGAACCTATGCTGTATTTTCTTTTAAAAGATATTTTCTGGCTTTGATTACTAAAAAGGCCTAGGAAAAAAAGTGACTGCTCAATAACAATGAACACCCACTCCTAAGCCTCTTTAGAATATAGTATTTTAGAAAATAATTTCTTAAAAGAGAAATTATATCATGTTCATACTGATATTTCTAATCTTAACTTAGTCCTATGGAGTTTTTTACTTAACTTCTTAGATTTTGTATTTATATTGCTTTCCAATTACTCTAAAAATCATGGCTACTGAGGATATTAGCATAATACTTGCTCGCTGCCCCCCACTCCTCCAGAATCACAGCCGTGTGGTTCAGTGGGTCGGGGTCTGACTCGCTTGTTAAATGGTTGTGTCGCTGACACCTAGAAAATGCTGGCAATAAGTTGAGTCCTCCTGTTAGCTGAATGAATGCATAAATGATTCTAGCCACTGGAGGCTGAAAAGAGCTGCTCAGAGAAGAGAAATCTGAGATCAAAATAACTGCAGAAGGAGCATAGGGTGCAAAATGGTCGCACCCTTGTCCGTACAGCCTTTTTTTGATGGTGCAGCTGTTGAAGGACATTTTTTCTGAAAGTCAACTTTTGCTACAATTAGAGATTGGTGTGAAATAATTTTCAAAATCAGTAATTATTTTGAATTCTTCTTTCAGCCAAACTCAGAAAGATCCATGCTAACCAGATCACCAAGACAGTTAGGTTGTTGACAGTTATTCAGTTTTCTTTGCTGTATCAGTAGCCTCTGATGGTTAGAGTGGGGATGGCCCCACTCTCTTGCCTCCAGGAACATCCCAGTCGCACACCTTCTCTGAACCCTCCTTGGGGTTCCAGCTCTCTGTCGTTTTGAGGCCATGAAAGGTGGTAAGTCAGTGTGTTGTTTCCAGGCTTAGCCAGCCATGTGTTTGCTGTTGGAACAAAATCCTCCCTGAAGCATCTGAATGCAGGGCATGGGGGAGCTCTAAGCCTAAGAATCAGTTCCAAAGGTTGAAACTCTGGGGCTTATTAGAGTCTCAGACCTGCGCTGTCCAATATGGCAGCCACGAACCACATGTGGCTCCTGAGCGCTTGAAATGTGTTGAGTCCAGACTGAGATGTGCCATTAATGTGAAGGAAAAAAAAAAAATGCTGGATTTTGAAGACAATATTAAAAAAAGGATGTAAAATGTCTCATTTACTTTTTTGTTGATTACATGTTAAATTATATTGTTTTGGCTATCATAGGTTAAATTAAATATGTCCAAAAAATTAATATCACCATTTCTTTTTACTTTTTAACATGGTTACTAAAAAATTTAAAATTACTGATGTGGCTTGCATTGTATTTCTATTGGACATGCTGTCTAAGACCTTTTACCTGGAAAACTAAATTTGCTTGTGTAACATTTCTAGCCAATCCATGCATCTTGAATACCACTCACTTCGCTAATGAAAAGTCACTCTTCACATCAATTGTATTAATTGACCAGTTCTTAGGTGTTCATCAAATACAAAGAATATTGAGGTACTTTTAATAGTTGACTCTGGAGTGGCCACTTTTAAAGACTTTCATAGGCTAATTAACTATCCCTAGAGATTTTATTCAAAGTTAGAAAATATACTCATTCTCCCTCTGCCCCTCCACATGGATATACACATCATCCAATGTATGTTAAAATATTTTAAAGTAAATAACAGCTAGCATAGCACCGTGGTACATGATAGAGCACAAAACCTTATTTGCTAGTTCCCCACTCTTCCTGCTAAGTTTGAGGACTGTTGGTCAGCAACATTTATTGCATTCTTACAGTATATAAGTCATTGGATTAGAGGCTGTGGAAAGCAGAATATTAAAATATAATAACAATAGCAAAAATTTATTGAGTGTTTCTAGGTGCCAGGCACTGTGCTAAGTGCATTGCACGTGTTATTTAATTTTATCCTCAAAATAACTTGATGGAGGAGGTACTTTTATTATCCCGATTTTGCCTGCAACATCTTGGTCATGTTTCTGACATTTGGAAGGCCTGTAGGTAAGTCCACAGCCATTGCCATGAGTTGACTGAACATTTTTATTTGCAGTGCGGGGTGTGTTGCAAAACATAGTTGACCACTTGAGCCACTTGTCTAACCAGAGTGAAACTCAAGCTGTCACCTTTAGGGGGCCTCTCCTCTTCCACCTCCCTCTCTCTTCTCCCTGGGGTGTTGATCTTTAACCTCTCTGTCCACTCCCCAGGGTCCTGCTGCTGCTTTCTTTTAGCTCTATTCATAGTTCTCGGTCATTTTTTCTGTGTCTTTGGATTTGGGGTAAAGAGAGGAGGGAAGTGGACTGTGAGGTACTGCATGCAGAAGGAGTGAGGGGAGGCGCATTGGCTCTATTTCTTCTAGGTTATGGTAATTTCTAAGACAAACATATCTTTCAAGTTTCAGGATGTCTACTTTTAGCATAACCAGGGGAAATTATTATGCTAAAAGAGGAAACTGGCCTTTTTTTTTTTTGTCTTATGAAAGACTTTCTTGTATCATACTAACCTGAATGGGAGAGACCCTACAAGGGAGGGAGCAAGCACCTTCCCCAGGGGAGGCATGGCGGGGAAGATCACACCATCCTGTCATGGACAGGTGAGGGCACAGGCTTGGCAGAGTCGATACGATTTTGCTGGAAGTAGCAAGCACCACTGGCTGGTAGCAGAGCTGCCCAACCCAATCTGTCTCCTGCCAACCCTCTACTCTCAGCCAAAGAATGTAAAACTCTAAAATTCTGAAGATATCACTCTTGTCGATCTTGGATTAAGCATAATATTGGTTTAATATTGAGTTGTTGAGAAAGTATGAGCATTTTTTTATTGCTTTATAATTCTGTTTCAAACAGGTATGGAGGTGAGGCGCTTTGAGAACCCAAGGAGGGGAAAAATATCTGAGGTGATAAGATTTAAGATAAAAAGCCTCATATTTTTCGTAGTGTTAAAAGGTAAATCATTTCATTTCATTGACAGTTATGATCTGTTGTTCCAATTCTATAGGCAAATGTATCCGTCAGGATTGGTTAAGCTAAGCTGTATAACAAGAATATCCTGAAATCTCAGTGGTTTAACACAACAAGGGTTCATTTCTCACTCTTACTATAAAGCCAACCCATGTTGGGTGGGCTTTAGGGGTGGGGGGTGGGTTCTGCTTCACATGGTCACTGGAGGATCCAGATTTATGGAGGTTCTGCCATCTTGTTCTACCATCTGGAAAATGTAGTTTTGAGATCTCTGAGGAAAGGGAAGAGTATGGAGGTGGCACACAGACTTCTAAATATCTCAGACAGGAAGTGACATATGTCACTCCTGTTCACATTTCATGAATAAAACACATGGCCCCATCTTCCTGCAAGGGGGCTGGGAAGTGCAGTGTTCCCTGTGTTCAGCAAAAAAAAAAAAAAAAAAAAGGAGAGTTGGATGTGAGAACTAGTGGTTACAGCTACAGCAAGTTTTAGGTTTTACATTATTTTTGTGTTTATGTCTTTGGAAGCTGTGTACATTATATACACTTCCAACTTTGAAACTGTCTCCTATTTGAGTGATTGCAAGTTGAATCAAATTCAAATGTACCCTTAACCCAACTCTAACATTAGGAAAAACAAACAAATGAAACTTTGACTGTGAAATAAAACTATATTGGGAGCTTTTGTGAATGTTCCAGTTTCTTTTTCTTTTAAAGTTGTTCTTTGTGATAGCATGTTTATTCAATTCCTGAAATGTTCTCAAGTAAGTAGTATTTAATCTGAGAAAATTTTCAAGTGGCCCCTTTTTCTCCTTCCAGTGTTTTTTCCTCAAGTGTTGCTGTCATCATTTTAAGATTGAAATGAACCATTTGATTTTATAAAAAAAAAAAAAGTATTTATGGCACATCAAGTAGCACTTAGTATTTTGTCACAACATTGAGACCGTTTCTGAAGGTCCCTGTAAAATATGGGCAGAAAGGTCGGGGGGCTTATGGATAGAACTTCTAGAAACATACCTCCCCATTGGAACTGGTTATAATTCCTGGGTGCTGACATAAAGATTAATAATGTTTAACTCTGATTTTGGCAATTTTTGCCATTTTCATTGCCATGGTCCTTTTCTTTCAAGTTATTACCTGGAACTGAAGTGATAACAAATGTTTTATGTTTTATACTGCCAGATAAAAGTTTAAATTTTCATGTGTTAAGTGCACTTAAACACACACACACACACACACACACACACAACTAGATCAGAAGGAAATGAGTAATTATCCTAAAATGGAAAGCTTGTCCTACTTTTACCATTAGGTGACTAGTTTTCATGCGATGTCATATGCAAAAATAGGAAATTCAACTATGGGTCTCTTTGTGCACTGATTCTATCATACAGTTCTAATTTTCTTTTGTTTGTCTGGGAAATGATGGTGCTCTTTGCTTTGCCAAGTTTTATTATTGAGTCAACTGCCAAAGTTTAAGAGAGAGAGTTAAAGGGCTCTTAAAATTATTTGGTGTTGAGTGAAGAGGCAAAGAAAGGTATTTCATATTCCCAAACATTTTAACTTTTGTGTCTCTACCTGATGTTGGAATATAATCTAGACTTCAAGGATTTTCTGATTCTTTTTAGAACACTGTTGAGTCATGTTGGAACATTAGTGAGGGAAGCTTTGATCCCACTCATTGGTACCCAGTTTGGAGCTATATATTTTAATAGAATCTATTCTTTCTCTCTATTCTTCCCTGTATTTAAACTTCTGTGCATCAGAAGGCCTGTGCGTCTGCTTGTGGTTTCACACCATCTGGAAGTTCAAATTTGACTTTAGAAATGATGTCATGCTTGCTTATTGCAAGCCGGGCTAATGTTGGTTGAGAATTGGACACAGTTCAGGTCAAAGTTTTGTCTTAACTTAAAAAAAAGGAAAGGAGAAAAAAAGAACTTAGGCATCATTTCTTGATTCTAGGTGATTGTGCAAAGCTCTAAAGATAGAATGAAGATGGTTGAAGAGCACTATTCTAATTTCTTTGAAGCTAAGTATGTGCTTTCTGGTGCATGGAAAATAAACTCCCAAACAGAAGACCTCAGCTGACACAGATCCCCTCCTGCCATGCTGAGTTTGGGTGCTGCAAGTCCTGTGTTGAGCACATTCACCCTTGCTGTCTGCTTTATTCCCAGAGAAATATTCTCATGGCTCGGGTTGCTTTTCATCTCTTCTGGGCTCAGGAAGATACAGCAGGGCACTGATAGATTGCACATGGCGAGAAGGTGCTACACATGTTAAACATATTATGCATCATGACATAGTCTCTTTTTATAAACTCTCTGCAGAACCTCTCACTACCTCCCATAGTGTAATTTATTTATATCACAGATATGGATATTGGGCATTTCCTTTTGTCCAGATAGAGACCATCCAGTTTTGAGAGCTAGAACATGGGGCTAATGGGACCACAGTCGTGGGATTATTCTGATTCACACTGAATCCTGTCAGCCTGTGTGCAAATCTTTATGATTGAGCATAACCCCTTATAATCACTGTTATAATCTGTAGTGCTTAGGATATCCTGCCAATTTCCTGGGAACCCACCAAGTACCATCCTTTATGCGTAAACTAATCATCATGTTTTTTTCACAAGATAATCATGAACCCCAAAGAGAAGTATTGGTGTTATCACAGGCTGGTAGATGAAGGGAGCTTTCCACAATGATAGGCCACTTGGGAATCTGGCATCCTTAAGCTTTAGTGCAACATGCATGAATTTCACTGGGGTTTCCTTAGGAAAGGGAAGTTCCCCAGGGCAATGGTATCCCCTCCTCTTCCCAGCTCCTAAATCTCTAGGGCCATTATGAGAAGTACATCTAGCAGATTTTTGAAGAATCTTCAATTCTCACACTTCCCAGTCAAAGAACATCCGTACTTTCTCATGCCGGCAGGGCTGTTCACCCTCATCTCCCCTTCTGCTGCTGGGAATTCCCAACTTCATCCTCTCTGAACCAGAAACTGGAAAAACTCTCTGCTCCTCCCATCTCACCATCACTTTGGACCTTTAGAAGCAAAACTTTGCCACTCCTTTCTAAGAAAAGGAGAGTCTATTCCAATAACTTTTTTTTTTTAATCTCTTAATGTCTCACCCTGTTGTTACGTCATCATTCTCCAATGTATTCTAGTAAAGACTGATTCCTGCCTTTGAGATCTTGAGTGGCAGGCATTTAAAGACTATCTAGTCCAACCTCTTTGTTTTACAAATGGAGAAATTAAGGCTGGATGGATATGGGGGTTGGTTGGGGAGGAAATGAGAGTTATTTGCCTTGATTCCCACAGATAGATAGGAGCACAATGGGACCTAAAACCCGTGTCCTCTTTCTGTGGTCCCATGTTGCCTTTTGACCAGGCATTATTACACAGTATTTATATATTTATTTGTATGGGCATCTTATGGTGTTTTTGCATGCTTTTTTAAAATTTATTTTTTATTAGAGAAGTTGTAGGTTTATAGAAAATCATGCAGAAAACACAGAGTTCCCATATATGCCTCCTCATGCACAGTTTTCCCTATTTTTAACACTTTGAATTAGGGGTGGTAACTTTTTTACAGTCGATGGAAAAATATTATTATAATTATACCATTTACTGTAGCAATTAGATTACATTAGGGTTCGCTGTGTTGTATAGTCCTGTGTTTGCTTGTTTTAAAAGTTTTTATTCTAATAACATATATGCCACCTAAAATTTCCCCTTTTAACCACACCCAAACATGCAATTCACCATGCATCACCAAACTTTTCCATCACTCCAAATAGAAATTCTGTACCAATTAACCATTAAATCCCTATTCCCTAGCCCCACCCCAGCCCTTGGTGACCTGTATTCTGTTTTCTGAGTTCATGAATTTGCTTATTCTAATTATTACATATCAGTGAGATTATACATTATTTGTCCTATTGTGTCTGGCTTATTTCACAGAGCATGATGTCTTCAGTGTTCATCCATGTTGTTGCATGTATCAGAACTTCATGCATTTTTACAGCTGATTAATATTCCATTGTGTGTGTGTGTGTGTGTGTATGCTACATTGTATTTATCCAGTCATCTATTAATAGACACTTGGGTTGCTTCCATCTTTTGGCAGTTGAGAATAATGATGCTGTATAAACATTGGTGTGGAAATATATGTTCAAGTTCCTGCTTTCACTTCTTTTCGGCATATACCTAGAAGTGGGATTGCCAGGTCATGCAGTAATTCTACACTTAGCTCTCTCAGGAACCACTTAACTCTTTTCCACAGCATCTGCACCATTTTATATTTCCACCAACAATTAATGAGTGTTCTTATTTCTCCACATCCTCTCCAGCACTATTTTAAAATATTAATCATCCTACTGAGTATGAAATGGTGTCTCATTGTGGGTTTGATTTGCATGTCCCTAATGGCTAATAATGTGGAGCATCTTTTCATGTGCTTATTGGCCATTTATATATCTTCTCTGGAAAAATGTCTATTCAAATCTTTTGCCCACTTTTTAATTGGATTGTTTGTGGGATTTTTTGTTGAGTTGTAGGATTTCTTTATATATCCTGGATATTGAACCCTTATCGGTTATGTGGTTTTCAAATATTTTCTTCTGTTCCATTGGTTGCCTTTTTATTTTCAGGGCCAAGTCCTTTGATGCACAAATTTTAAAAATTTGACAAAGTCCCATTTATCTATTTTTTCTTTTGCTTCTTGTGCTTTTGGCATGAAGTCTAAGAAACCATTGCCTAATACGAGGTCCTGAAGATGCTTCCCTTATGTTCTCTTCTGGGAGTTTTAAAATTTGGGTTTTTGCTTTTAGATCTTTCATCCATTTTGAGGTAATTTTTGTAGATGGTGTGAGGTGGGATCCATCTTCATTCTTATGCATATGGATATCCAATTTTTCCAACACCATTTCTGGAGAGACTGTTCTTTCTCCGTTGAGTGGTCTTTGCACCCTTGTCAAAAGTCAGTTGGTCATAGATGTGAGAGTTTATTTCTGAACTCTAAATTTGATTTCATTGGTCTATATGTCTGTCTTTGTGCCAGTGCCATGCTGTTTTGATTATTGTAACTTTGTAATAGTTTTAAAATTGAGAACTGTTAGTCCTCCAATTTCATTTTTCTTTTTCAAGATGGTTTTGGCTATTCCAAATTCGATGGTTGTATTTTCCACTTTGGCAAAGAAGGCTGTTGGAATTTTTCTTGGGATTGTGTTGACCCTGTTAAGTGCTTTGGGTAGAATTTACATCTTAACAATATTTAGTCTTCCAGTCCATGGACACAGAGTATCCTTTTACTTATTTAGGTCTTTCAGCAACGTTTTATACTTTTCTCTATACAAGTCCTTTACATCTTGGTTAAATATATTTCTAGATAGTTGATTTTTCTTTAGATGTTATTGTAAATGGATTTTTTGGTCTTGATTTCCTCTTTAGATTGTCCATTACTAGTATATAGAAGCACTAGTGACTTTTGCATGTTTCTCTTGTGCCCCACCACTTTATTGAATTTGTTTAAAGCTCCAGTAACTGCAGTGGATTTCTCAGGATTTACTCGATATAGGGTCATGTCATCTGCAGATAGGGGAAGTTTTACTTCTTCCTTTCCAATTTGGATGACTTTTGTTTTTTTTTCTTGCTCAATTTCTCTGGTTAGGACTTCCAGAACAATGTTGAATAACAGCAGTGACAGTAGACAGTCATCTTATTCATGATCTTAGAGGGAAAGTTTCATTCTTACACCATTGAATGTGATGTTATATGTGTTTTCTTATATATATGTATATATATCCTTTATTAAGATGAGGAAGATCCCTTCTATTCCTAATTTTCTAAGTGTTTTGATCATGAAGGGGTTGTGAATTTTGTCAAATATCTTGTCTGCATCAATTGAGATAATCATGTGGGCTTTTCCCTCTTATTATATTAATGTAGTGTATTGCATTAATTGATTTTCTTATGTTGAAGTACCCTGGCATACTTGGAATAAATCATACTTCATCATGGTGTATAATTGTTTTAATGTGCTTTTGTATTGTTTGCTATATTTTTTTGAAGACTTTTGTATCCATATTTGTAAGGGATATTGGTCTGTAATTTTCTTTTCTTGTAATATCTTTATCTGGCTTTGGTAGTAGGTGATGTTGGCCTCATAAAATGAATGAGGAATTATTTCCTCCTCTTCAAGGTTTTGGAAGAATTTGAACAGAAATTGGTGTTAATTCTTCTTAGAATGCTCAGTAAAATTCATCAATGAAGCCATCTGTCCTGGGCTTTTCTTTGTTTCTTTGTTGGTGACTGATTCAATTTCTTTACTTGTTATTGGCCTGTCTATTTCTTCTTGAATCAGGATAGGTAGTTTGTTCTGAGAATTTGTCCGTTTCATCTATCTAAGTTTTTGGCAAATAGTTGTTCATAGTATCCTATTAAAATCTTTTTTTATTTCTGTGGGGTCAGTAGTGATGCCCTCCTTTCATTTCTCATTTTAGTTGTTTATGTCCTCTCTCTTTTTTTCTTCCTTAGTCTAGCTAAAGATGTGTCAATTTTATTCATCTTTTCAAAGAAGAAATTTTGGATTTTGGATTTTTTTTAACTCTTTTTCACTTTTGTATGCACCAATCTTTGTTATTGCCTTCCTTTAGCATGCTTTGGGTTTAATTTGCTCTTCTTTTTGTAGAACCTCCAGTTTTGAGGTTAGATCTCTGATTTGAAATCTTTCTTCTTTTTTAATGTAAACATTTAGAGATATAAGTTTCCCTTACAGTTTTGCTGTTGCTGCATTCTATAAGTTTTGATATGTTGTGTTTTCATTTCATCTGCCTCAAGATATGTCCTAATTTCTCTTGTGGTTTCTTCTTTGACTCATAAGTTGTTTGAGCACATTGTTTGATTTGCACATATTTGTGAATTTTGCATTTCTCCTTCTTTTACTGATTTCTAGCTTCATTCGATTGTTGGTGATACATTGTATGATTTCAATATTTTTTATTTTATTGATACTTCTTTTGTGTACCTAATATATGGTCTATCCTGGAAGGTGATCCATGTGCACTAGAGGAATATGTGTATTCTGCTGTTGTTGGGTGGAGTGTTCTATATATATCTGTTTATTCTAGCTAGTTTAGAGTTTCATTCAAGTCTTCTGTTTCCTTACTGATCTTCTCTTTAGATGTTCTCCCCTTTTTTGAAAGAGGTATATTGGTATCTCCTACTAATAATGTAGAACTGTCTGCTTCTCTCTTCAAATCTGTCATATTTGCTCCATATATTTTAGGGTTCTGCTGTTAGGTGCATATATATTTATACTTATGTCTTCTTCTTGAATTTACCTCTTTATCAGTATATGACCTTCTTTGTCCCTAGTCACAGGTTTTTACTTAAAGTCTATTTTATCTGATATTAGTATAGCTACCTCAGCTCTCTTATGGTTACTACTTGCATGGTATATTTTTTCCCTCCTTTCATTTCAAGCTTCTTATGTCTTTGAATTTAAGGTGAGTCTCTTGTAAACAGCATATGGTTGGCTCATGCTTTTTTTAAATCCATTTTGTCAGTCTCTGCCTTTTGATTATAAGTTTAATCCATTGGTATTGAAAGTAACTACTGATAATGCAAAACTTTCTTCTGCTGTTTTGCTATTTTGTCTTGGTCTAATACCTTTTTTGACCCTCAGTTCTTCGTTTTTCTGTTAATGCCTACTTCCATATGTATATATTTTTTTATTGTACCATTTTGAAAACCTTTTCATTTCTTTCTGAATGTATTTTTCCTGTATTTTCTTTTTGGTTACCATGGGTGAGAATTTAACATCCAAAACCTATGGCAATCATATTTGATTTGATACCAACATATCTTCAATAGCATACGCATATACTGCCTACCTTTTTCTTTTTTTTGTACTTGTTACAAATGATCTTTGTATGTTGTGTATCCAAAACCATGGATTTATCATTACTTTTTATTCACTTTCATTGTAGCACCTTTATGGAAATCTTTTTAATGATACATTTTCTTGATTCTGTAGTCACTTTACCCACTTATTGCAACCCTTTGGATGTTTCCCAGAATTTTGAGGAATTTGGATTTGCCAGATTTTTGCTAGTTTTTCAATGATTCTGTGAGGGAATAGCACCCTGGAGTGTCTTGCTCTGCAATCTTGGTCAACCTGAAGTCTATCCTTTTATTTAAAAAATTATTGCTGTCCTCTAGAACACTGGATATCTGTATTACACCTGAAACTCAGAGCTAGAGCTTGGCAGATACGAATGTCAGTATTTACACATACAGCAACTGTTAAAAAAAAAAAAAAAAAAAAAAAAAAAAAAGCTGAAACAGAGCCCAGACTTCAATTAGAGATATGAATAAAGCAGATCTGGTTAAGTCTAGAGCAAATTGGGCCAAATGGTAAAGGTTGAAACTGACTGTGTTCAAACTTCAACTTCCATGTGAGACCAAGGGAAGATATGTTTATTTGGTGTAGGATCTATATTCTCTAAACAATATAACTTCTACATCAGTTTGTTCAAATACTACAATTACATGGAACTTTGAATAGGAAGTGAGCTATGGTAGGTCTGTATAGATTAGAATGAAATAACAACACATCCTAAAGTACTTTGGGTGGAGAATAAAAATATATAGTTGGGGCCCAACTGAGGAGCCGGGAAAAAATGCAAGGTGTTGGACTTCCTCACCTGGATTGTTGCTGATGTTCTCACAGACATTGGGGACTGACGGCTTGATGTGCTGAGCCCTCTGTCTTGGGCCTGGACCCTATGAAGCTTGTTGCTGCAAGGAGAGGCTAAGCCTGCTTATAATTGTGCCTAAGAGTCTCCCCCTGAGTGCCTCTTTGTTGCTCAGATGTGGCCCTCTCTCTCTCTAGCTAAGCCACCTTGGTTGGTGACCTTGCTGCCCTCCCCCCTATGTGGGACATGACTCCCAGAGGTGTAAATCTCCCTGGCAACACAGGATATGACTCCTGGGGATGAATCTGGACCTGGCATCGTGGGATTGAGAACATCGTCTTGACTGAAAGGGGGATGCGCAATGAAACGAAATGGATTCAGTGGCTGAGAGATTTCAGATGGAGTTGAGAGGTCACTCTGTGGACATTCTTACGTACTATATAGATAATATTTTTTAGGTTTTAATACTTTGAAATAGCTAGAAGTAAATACCCGAAACTACCAAACTCCAACCCAGTAGCCTTGACTCTTAAAGACGATTGTATAACAGTGTAGCTTACAATCGGTGACAGTCTGATTGTGAAAACCCTGTGGATCACACTCCCTTTATCCAGTGTATGGATGGATGAATAGAAAAATGGGGACAAAACCTAAATGAAAAATAGGGTGGAATGGGGGGGTGATCTGGGTATTTTTTTATTTTTTTATTTTTTTATTTTTATTTTTTATTCTGATTCTGGTATAAGGAAAATGTTCAAAAATAGATTGGGGTGATGAATGCACAACTATAAGATGGTACTGTGAACAGTTGATTGTACACCATGGATGATTGTATGGTATGTGAATATTTCTCAGTAAAACTGAATTAAAAAAAAATAGATTGTGATGATGAATGCACAACTATATGATGGTACTGTGAACAGCTGATTGTACACCATGGATGACTGTATGGTATGTGAATATATATCAATAAAACTGAACTTAAAAATAAAAAAAAATTATTACTCTTGTCTCTCTTTTTTTTAATTCAAATTTTAGTTGTTCTCAGTATTACAAAATCCCAAAATATACATCAAGTTTTTTATGAAAAGCAGCAGTCCCTGCCTCATATCTGTTCCATTTCTCATTCCCCAGACATAACCTCTTTTAACAATTTTTGTCTGGTTATTTTGATATCTGTAAATAACATGCTTGCATTGCTGCTTCTGATTGTTGATATAGTTACTACTTATTGACTTCTTGTTGTGGAGGATGAGGATAAAACTTTTCCATCATCACTACATCCCATTACCCATGTGAACCTTTTCCACTCTCCCCAACCGTGTTTTATTCCCCCAATAGAGTACATAGTGATTTGGTTATCAGGCTGGGGTATTTTTTTGTTTTTTGTTTTTGCTTGTTTTGATTTCTTTCTTTCATGATGGAAGCTGTTTGAAGATGCTTGTTAATCCTCATTTGTATATGTGTATGATTTTCAGTCTTGTTGAAATATAAATTATAAGTGCACCAGTCACTGAATTTTGACAAATCTATACATCCATGAAACAACTTGCCCAATTAAGGTATAGAACAAAAATTTCCCTTCTGAATCTTTGCAAACTGTCCTACTTATCCCCCAACCCCCAGGCAACCACTGCTCTAATTGCTATCCCCATGCTTTAGTTTTCCCTCTCCTAGAACTTCATATTAATGCAATCATACAGTCAGTCCTCTGGCTCTCATTCATCATGCTTTTGAGGTTCATCATGTTGTTGTTTATACCTGTAGTTCATTCCTTTTTATGGCTAAATAGTATTCCATATAAATGTATCACAATTTTATCTATCCACTTACCTGCTGATGGGCATGTGGGTTGTGAATAATGCTGCTATGATATTTCTGTAAACATTGTTTTGTGGACATATATTTTCAAAGCCACTATATGTTTTTATTTCATTTTGATATGTTGTAGTAAACATACTATGTTCCTTTCCCACATCAAAGAAACTGACCATTAGTTATTTTGTACATACCTTCCTAGAGTGACCAGGACAGACCGTTTGGTGATAACTCCTGACAGCCATGTATGGCCTTCAAAGATGGTCATAAATTAGGGTGTCTTTTATGATCCAGAGAGAAGTGTATCATGATGATATCTGCTGAAAAGGCAGCACATCATTTTGGTAAAGGGTTCTAATCCTTTTCTACTTCCAATAAAAAATGTGAATGTCTCATGAGCAATATAAAAAATATCATTGTTCAGCTGAGAATAATTTCCTTAGAAATCTCATAGCCTGTTATTGAAAATAACTAGGGACAACAACCATCCAAATAGAGTGCTTGTCTGTGCATTTATAAACACGGGATGCACACTGGTGCTTGTAGATCAATAAAGAAGATTTTTTAATAGTTATAGAGGATTCACTTTAAAATTATCTTTTGAAGGTCTTCATGCTCTTTCAATTGTCTCATTTCTCTATGACCCTAGTGATTTTTTTCTATTATCTAGTCTGGGTAGTCTAGAAAAAGAGCCTTGCCCACAGTTTTCAGAATGTAAAATTAGAAAAAAATAAAGCTATGTTTTCTCATTTTATAATTGCCATTGGAAAAGCAGGAATTGTAATTTTCTAATTTTTGAGTTAATGGGCAATAGGAATTTTTCGTATGCTTTCCTTTCTTTTCTTTATTTTTAGTATTTGGAAGGTAGTCTTCCATAAAACTAGAGAATGTATGTTGTTTCCACATTTTCTTCCTCCGGCGGCATTTATCTCCTCTTGTCAACATTCATTTTTCTAACTTTGGTGTATTTCTCCATGTTTCAATCTTGTTCTTCTGGATGCTAGTGGCAAGGCTTGTTGTGTCCTCCGTTTTCCTAGAGGATGCTGCAAAGAACATTAGTGAGCTTTATTTCCTGACCCATGGCTCCACAATACGGAAACATAACTACTTATTTCATATAAACATTATATATTTTAAATGTATCACTGTTGTGATATACACCACCAAGACTTCAAGGTGGATGTGGCTGTTCACACATGCAGCATGAAGCAGTTCATGAGCAGTGCTAGGACAAAACTCCCTTCCCCTGTCCACCCTCCGATCCCACCCCGAGGTCATGACTCATGGTTACTGAGAACTTCTTTGTAAAACCACAGCCATCTTTCCTTTTCCGGATTTCAGGTGGATGCACTGAGATTACGACTGGAAGAGAAAGAATCCTTTCTCAATAAAAAAACAAAACAGCTACAGGACCTCACAGAAGAAAAGGGGACACTAGCTGGAGAGATCCGTGACATGAAAGATATGTTAGAAGTAAAGGAAAGAAAAATCAATGTTCTTCAGAAAAAGGTGAGTGAGCAAATTAAACCCTTCAGGTTGGGAGTTGTTAGAGCAGGGAAATGGAGGCCTTTTATCAGCCATGTTTTGTCGTTTCAGAGGAAATTTTGAGCACGTGCAAAATAAATTATTTTTAGGGTTTTAGATTAGGATCTATAAACTTTTAACTTATTGGTAAATGAATCATGTCATTTTTAGCAGAACCTGATGAATTTTTAATTTAATTAGATAAAAAACTAAATAGCTACAACTTTTTTCATTTGCCAGTTTGCAAGGTAGAAGTAATTGTATAAATTTAGATATATGTATGTAACATAATAGGAAAGTCAAAAAGTTAAAATGTTAATATTTCCTTTCTCTCTTTCTCTTTATTGAGAGTTGAGCAATGTAATTTGTGGATCTTAAATGTATTTTAGATGCATTTTTATTTGCATAAATTTTGATAAAGCCTATACAAATCCATATAGTTTTGTTTTCTTTCTTTTCTTCTTCCTTCCTTCCTTCCTTCCTTCCTTCCTTCCTTCCTTCCTTCCTTCTTTCCTTCCTTCCTTCCTTCTTTCCTTCCTTCCTTTCTTTCTTCAGGGAAGGGTGGTGTTTTGTTATACCCATTACTTACTTGGAATCAATGAGGGGATTTATAATAAGTTCCAAGCACAGTGACTTAGAACGAAAGATGCCCAACTCGGATAGGGCCCTTCTTTTCTTCCTACTTTTCCACAGCTAGTTCTCTCCATTGTTGGGGACTCTGATTTTGCGACAGCACTCTGATTTGCTTTTGGAGAATTCCCATTTGCTACTGTATGCAATTTTAGGGGCCCATAGGGTATCCTGCCTTTTCCTAGCCAAAGGAAGGCAAGAAGAGAAATTAATTCCTGCTCTGGTAAGCAAAAATAAAATGCTTTGGAATGATATAGGGCTCTCAGAATAACATGCAGGCAGCTTGGAAACCATGCGGGATCCCCGGGATATTCAGGATGTTGTCTTAGACAGATATGCTGCTGGACACCCATACCGTAGCTGCAGACACATGGAATCTAACTGGCCCCTCCCTTGGTGTTGCCTGCTAGCATCATCTCTCACCCAGTTTATACCAAGTGATAACTGTTAGGAAACGTTCCTAACTGTTTTACCTGCTTCTGCCTGTACACAGAAGCTGGAGTTATCCTTTGAAAACATAAAACAATTCATGTCACTGTCTGATAAAACTTCCCACCATTTGTGGGGCCCTGTGCAAAATGAAATTCTGAGACTCCTTTAAAAAAAAAGTATTGAGAATTTGAAGACAGTAACAGCAGAGTATTAAACAAAACGTGGGGCCCTTCTGAGCAAGGGGCCCTGTGCAACCTCCCCAAATGGCTTCCATCCTTATTCAGAATAACAGTGGAAGGTCCTATAATAGCCTGCAAGACCTGCTTGATTTGGCTCCTTCTAACCTCTCTGACCCCTATCCTGCTGTTCATTTGCAACAGCCCCTCGGGCCTTTGAGGACCCTCGGGTCTCTGACACATGCTGCACCTTCTTCAAAGACAGTTTTCCTCTGGACCCACACTATCCAGTATGGTAGCCACAAGTCATATGGGGTATTGAGCTCTTGCAATGTGGCTAATCCAAACTGAGATATGCTGTTAAGTGTAAAATAAACACCAGATTTTTGAAGCGTTATAATGAAAAAAATATATATATATATATAATATCTCATCAGTAATTTTTATATTAATTAAAATAAAAATATTTGGGATATATTGGGTAAATATAATAAAATATGTTAAAGTTAATTTCACCTGTTCCTTTTTAATATTTTAATGTAATTTCTAGAAAGTTAAAAATTCCCTATATGGCTCCCATTGTGTTTCTCCTGCATAGCATCACCCTAAATAGCCACATGGTTCAATCCTTCACTTCTTTCAGGTGTATGTGCAAATGCTTCCTTCTTAGAGGACTTCTGTGTTCATTTTGCATAAAAGAGCATGACCCCTCCTACTGTCCATATTTCCCTATCCAGTTTTATTTTCCTAAGTAACATTTATTACCATCTGACAGACATGTATTTTTTTAATCAAATTCGGTTTTATTGAGATATATTCACATACCATACAATTATCCATGGTGTACAATCAACTCTTCATAGTACCATCATATAGTTGTGCATTCATCACTCCAATCTAATTTTGAACATTTTCCTTACACCAGAAAGAATCAGAATAAGAATAAAAAATAAAAATAAAAAAGAGCACCAAAATCATCCCCCCCCATCCCACCCTATTTTTCATTTAGTTTTTGTCCCCATTTATCTACTCATCCATCCATACACTGGATAAAGGGAGTGTGATCCACAAGGTTTTCACAATCACACTGTCACCCCTTGTAATCTACATTGTTATACAATCGTCTTCAAGAGTCGAGGCTACTGGGTTGGAGTTTGATAGTTTCAGGTATTTACTTCTAGCTATTCCAATACATTAAATTCTAAAAAGGGTTATCTTTATAGTGCATAAGAATGTCTACCAGAGTGAACTCTCGACTCCATTGGAAATCTCTCAGCCAGTGAAACTTTATTTTGTTTCATTTTGCATCCCCCTTTTGGTCAAGAAGATATTCCCAATCCCATGATGCTGGGTCCACATTCATCCCCAAGAGTCGTATCCTGCGTTGCCAGGGAGATTTACACCCCTGGGAGTCAGATCCCACGTAGGGAGGAAGGCAGTGAGTTCACCTGCCAAGGTGGCTTGGCTAGAGAGAGGGCCACACTGACAGATGTGTATTTTTTAAATGTGTTCCTTCACACTACTAGAACATAAATTCCGGGAGGGTTGAGGCTTCATTTATTTCCACTGTTAAGCACAGACAAGGTGTAGATGCTCAAAAATATTTGTTTAATGAATTAGTGACTGACTGAATGAATGTGCTTAGCCCCTAACATCTGACTGGCCAAGGTTAGCTATCTTTCCTTGGACTTTGACTCAAGGACAGAGCTATGCAAAGATGAAGGTAGCAGTTTGCATGCATTTGTTTTTTTCAGAGGGGCTGTGATGAGATTATCAATAAATTCCTAATATCTAGACCCCCGTATATATATATTTTAGGTGTGCTTGCTCTTTTGTGATTTCTCTGATCATTCCTAGACTCTTAAGAGTTACCCAGTCTCCTCCAAACAAATTCCTTTTCTTTTGAAGTCAGCCAGAATCCTTTAGAAAATGGTAATCCATGTAGCTAATAATGGTTCCCATTTAAAATAATCAAAATTAGATTTAAACCAAATTATGGAGATTTTACCAAAGCATTAAAACTAGCGACACTGTGTTTGATATGCAGTCCCAGCATATTGGTGATTTGATGGACTGTATTATGAATTGGCTTCTGTTGAGGTCTTCACAGACATTTATTCCTCAGGAATAATGTCTTGCAGCTCCAAGTAATTGGTACGGATAATTAGAAGGGACTCGGCAGAGACTATCAAGGACCGTTAATCAAAGAGGCTGTCTAGGGCAGGTGGGACCAACAGAGATGATTCCAGCAGCAGTTCTCGGAGCATGTGGGGAGGATTCACAAGAAGACTTTTCATTTGAAATCTGAAGTAGCTGATGATAATAAAAGCTGATGATTATTGAAGATACTTGTGATGAACATTGCATGCTGGATACTCTGCTATGCTCATTGCATGCCTTATTCATCTTCTTTTCAACACAATCTTAGGAGGCAGATATGATCAGTAATGCCAGGAAACTGAGTGGTACTGAGTCTACAGCAGTTGAGAAACTTGTCCAAGTACATACAGCTTGTATATAAGTGTTTGGTCTTTAGGGAAATAGGATAAAATGGTTAATGCAATTTAAAGGAATAAGCCTCATTTTCCTCTTGATCTCAAGTTTTATGATGGCAGCACCAGGTATAAGGGTGAATTGAGGAAGAATACTATAATTGTTCATTTTTCTGGGAGTTGAGACTAAGGGCTCTCATTCTTGAGGAATAAATGGCAGCACTTATCTCTGAAAAGGCTTTCAGATAACACTTTCAGTATATAATGACAAATAACCATGTTTGCTTATGTGAATATTCTGCAAAATTTCAAACTTTCCTCTACAGCCAGACTCAAAACCAGTTAAGTTTTGGAATGAGTATGGAAATTCTAGGACAAAACTGGCTGTATATTATGTCTCCTTTTGGAAACATGATCATGATCTCACTTGTTTAAATCATGTAGATAATATTTTTGGAAATATTTCATATAATTTGGTGAGGTTTCTCAGTTCTACACTGAGTGTTTACCAGTATGTCTGGAGAGGAAATAAAACCACCAACAACATCATGAAGGGGCAGGAGCTCTGTTACACCTGCAAAGTGAAAGAGAAATAATTCCCCAAAGAAGTGAGCCCACAACTCAGAAAGGGCTCAAACTGTGGAAATAATACAAAAACAAACAGGCTGGTGAAACACTGTCTTTGGGGCTGGGGACTCTTGGGAGTTTGAGCACATTCAGCGTAATTGGCTGTTTTAGGGCAGGCCTGAATTGGAATAGCATAAGCTTTGGATTAGGGTGTGTTGGCATGGAAGAGTAATAAACTCATGTCAATGTCAGAGGTGCAGTATTACTTAATATTTCTTATAGCCTCTTTGGCAAGCAGCACTGTGTTTTGATGCCAGTAGAATCGGGCATGCTCCCTTCATAGCTGTGTTTAACATGGCGAAGCTAAGCTTGTACCTTGTATCCGTCATCTTAGCCTTCCGAGCCCTGGGTCTTGGAAATCTTTGTATACTCCATTAGCCACCTGTACAGGTCACAGGCCTAGGTAACAGGCATAGACATGATGCTCTAAGCATTTTGTCACTTGAGGAAGGAGGTGAGGCTAAATGAACCGAGGACCTCATGTGGCCAGGGCATCTCTGATTAGGTTTTTACAGGAACACAGAGGTCAGCAAGAATGGATTTTTGGCCCTGCTGCCAAATTTTTGGCCCTACTAATTGTGAGAGTTATGAATTTCATTTACTAGGGTACAGAAATGCACATGTATAAACATTGTTTAGTGGCATATCCCCTTTCTACGATGATACCGAAGTCAGAAAAGCAGAACAATTTTCATGCTGCAGCCATAGCTTTGTTCCCATACCTGAAATCAGACTTCAGCTGATGAAGTGCTACCTGACTATTGAGTTTTTGTAGGAAATGTCATAAAACCTTGATGACATTGTACATTTGGAAAGTATATAATGCCCAAGTTTTTAGGACGTGGTAGCATTATTTGAACTAGATCAAATTCAGACTGTTAGGTAGCTAACTCATAGATTCTTGCAGCATAAACTTCCTACCCTAGAAAAAAATTTAAAAGCCATTGAGATTGGACAAAAGTCCCATTTCAATTTTCATTTGAGGTCTCAGTCCCATAAGCAATGGGAATTTATTTATTAGAGATAGAAAAACAGATGGTGATCTCTGGAAGCCAAATTCACTGGCTGCATATTGGGCTTCATAGATTGCCCTGTGGGTTGGAAAGGACAGGGAGGGTTTAGTGGAGTTGGCTACTGGAAGTGGTGTGTATGAACCTGCCCACTTCAGCAACTTTATTCTGCCTGTTTGGAAGTGTAGTGCAAGTACTGAATGAAGGTCAGGAATATGGTTATTAGCATTCTGGGCTTCCTCATGGAATTATTTAAAAAATAGTGGTCCTTGAGAAGATGGCTACACAATGTAGAGATTTTCACATAGTGTAGAATTGAAGTCAGGTGTAGAGGACTGTTTGACTTCCTCGAGCTCTTTCTCATGGTGTTTAAACACCCAGTCGGACTTTTATATTTATTATTGGCAAACCTAATTTTTTCAACATGTGAAATCATATTCATTTTGTATTTACTGAGTGCTTCCTATGTGTTAATCAGTGTTCTAGGTTCTGGAGTTTCAAAGAGAAATAAGACATTGTCCAGTCCTCAAGAAGCTGACAGTCTGGTTGGGAAGATAGTCACACATAAGCCTAAATATCAGTAGAGTGGAGAGCAACATATAGCATATTATTGAAGCAAATAACTTTATGTGCACAATCAGCCAAAGCCAATTCTGGCTACTTAAAGCAAAAGGAACTTATTGCAGGATATCCAAGTGCCCAAGCATTGGAAGAGGGACTGGAGGACCAGGTTGGAGATGACCAAGAACCAGGACAGCTCTAGGAGACCAAGAGAAGGCAAACACCACCATGTTTTCATAACCAGGAAAGTCTTGTCGGTTGTTTTCTTTGCTGATAGCTGTCCTCTCTCTCTTCTCTATCCGCCCCTACATCATGCTGTCAGTCAAAATTCAGATATCTGGGACAGAGCTCTAAATTTCACAAAAGTGCCTCTCATTGGCAGGATCTAATTGGGACTTCCCTCCGAAGTAGTTTATGAAATGTGGTTTCAAGCTTTACACTTGAACTTTCTGTTCAATTCTCATGTCACTTACTTGGGGAAGTCTTTGCTGACACTGCAGGCTTGGAGAGGTTTTACATCTCAGGGAACCATTTCCTTCAGACAGTTGGCTCAGTTTGGAATTACACATCCGTTTAGTGAATGTTGGTTTCCCTCATAGGGATAAGCTTCTGGCAGCTCCTATTCTTGATTACCATGATATCTCTTGCTCCTGGCAGAATGCTTGGCCTACCATGGTCCTCAGTCAATAGACATTGGGTGAATAAATGAACTCTTCAAGTTTGGAATGAGTGAGAACTTGGGAGAGGAGAAGTTGCTTTGAGATCCACTCCTATCCAAGAATATTGTCGGCTGTGAAAAGAGCCATTTATCCCAGTGACATGTCAAACCCACTCATTGTACCCGGTACAGTATGTTCTGCATAGACTTCAAGATGGAACCATCTCATGAACAATAAAACACACATGAGGACATGGTGTTGCTCTACCCACACCTAATACCTCCAGCCACCATTCCTTTACCTTCCTTTACCTTTGTAAGGTATGAAGGGATGAAGGTTTGAGTAAGGAGTTTAACCACTCTTCCTTCATGTATGATCATGTCTCATTATGATGATGCAAATGATAATTTTCTAATAAAAGGATTGTTATATTGATTCAGCCCTTGCTTTATACCGGGCACTGTTTTGGGGGCTTTGTGTCCTTACGTCCTAAATCCTTACAAGAAGCCAAATAGCATATAGGTTCCATCAAAATAAAGGTTTGTGGCTTAGAACATAGCTTGCCCTAAGTCACATGGTGGGGCAGAGTGGAGCTATTCTTAACCACCACACTGTTCTGGGTGTCTCCTCCTTTGTGATCTGGCCTCCTGCATGAGAAAAGTGGGATCATTAATCTTTGGGGATTAGCTTAACTACAAATTTGAGCAGCTTACCGGAAATTTATATAAAGAGAAGCTTGTTTTTAATACCAAACCAACAGATATGCAGTCACTAAACAGTGTGATGAAAAAAATAGGAAACCAGTTAAATAAAAAGTTATGATGCCAGGTCTGGGTTCAAAAAATTTGTATTAATACCATGTAGTTTGTTTTTTTGCTTTCCCAAATAGAGTCTTCGTGCAACATTCTAAGTCATTGGCTAGTTTTGATGTTTCGCTTTTACTCTTTTGGTTGTCAGCTTAAAGAACTGAGACCCAAAAGATGGTTTGAGAAGTCTCAGCAGCTTTCCTGTAGTAGTTGCAGATGAACTCACAAGTTGGGAGACTCTTTAGAGAGTGCTGGGATGGAGGCAGTCCTGGAGCTGCTGCACTCGGCAGTGAGCAGTCACCCTAAGGTCTGACCACCTCCAAGTAGACGAGCTCACTCTGTATCTGAAGCTGGAACTGGGCTGGTATCCCAGAGGCTGGATCCTCGACCAGATGGGCCATGGGTCTAAGACAGAGATTCGCAACTGTGGGCCATTCTGCAGCCCTACCCACCCCAAAGGGACATTTCGTTTGTTTGTTTGTTTGTTTACTTTGAAGCCCCTACTTTATTTTTTTAATTAAATTCAATAATTAAATTATTGAGATATATTCACATACCTTATAGTCATCCTTGGTGTACGATCAACAGTTCACAGTACCATCATATAGTTGTGCATTCATCACCCCAATCTATTTTTGAACATTTTCCTTACACCAGAAAGAATCAGAATAAGAATAAAAAATAAAAGTGAAAAAGAACAGCCAAATCATCCTCCGTTCCACCCTATTTTTCATTTCGTTTTTGTCCCCATTTTTCTACTCATCCATCCATATACTGGACAGAGGGAGTGTGATCCACAAGGCTTTCACAATCACACTGTCACCCCTTGTAAGCTACATTGCTATACAATAGTCTTCAAGAGTCAAGGCTACTGGGTTGCAGTTTGATAGTTTCAGGTATTTACTTCTAGCTATTCCAATACATTAAACCTAAAAAGAGTTATCTATATAGTGCATAAGAATGTCCACCAGAGTGACCTCCCAACTCCATTTGAAATCTCTCAGCCACTGAAGCTTTATTTCATTTCATTTTGCATCCCCTTCTGGTCAAGAAGATGTTCTCAATCCCATGATGCCGGGTCCAGATTCATCCCCGGGAGTCATATCCTGCGTTGCCAGGGAGATTTACACCCCTGGGAGTTAGGTCCCACATAGCGGGGAGGGCAGTGATTTCACCCGCCAAAGTGGCTTAGTTAGAGAGAGAGAGAGAGAGAGAGAAAAGGCCACATCTGAGCAACAAAGAGGCATTCAAGGGGAGACTCTTAGGCACAATTATATACAGGTTTAGCTTCTCCTTTGCAGTAATGAGATTCATAAGGGCAAGTCCCATGATAGAGGGCTCGGCACATCAAACCACCAGTCCTCAATGTTTATGAGAACATCGGCAACAATCCAGGTGAGGAAGTCCAACACCTCCGCCTTTTCCCCTGGCTCCTCAGGGGGCCTCTGCATATATATTTTTATTCTCCGCCAAAATTACTTTGGGATGTGTCGCTATTTCACTCTAACCTACCATATCTCACTTCTTATTCAAAGTTCCATGTAATTGTGGTGTTTGAACAAACTGACTGTAGAAGTTATACTGTTTAGAAAATATAGATCCTGCACCAAATGAACATCTCTTCCCTTGGTCTCACATGGAAGTTGAAGTTTTAACACGGTCAGTTTCAACCTTTACCCTTTGGCCTGATTTGCCCTAATCTTAACCAGATCTGCTTCATTCATATCTCTAATTGAAGTCTGGGCTCTTTTTCAGCCTTTTTTTTTTTTTTTTTTTTTTCCAAACAATTGCTGTATGCGCTAATACTGACATTCATATCTGCCGAGCTCTAGCTCTGAGTTTCAGGTGTCACACAGATACCCAATGTTCCAGAGGCCTATCAGATTATACACAAAGGGATCAACATCTCAGAGTTTGGAGATAGCCATTACAATTCAAGAATAGATTTGATTGCTGTAAGAGCTCACAATCTAGGAACCAGTACAGTAATTGTTCCCCTGTTAGGCTGTGCTCTAAGATTCAATTCTGAGTTTACTCATTGTGGTTAGTCCATATTGGTGAGGCATTATAGTGTTTGCCTTCATTTCTGGTGTACTTCACTCAAAATGCTGTGCACAGGATCCATTCATCTCCTTGCAGTTCTCACAGCTTCACTCCTTTTCATAGTTGCTCAGTATTCCATTGTATGCATACACCACAGTTCACCATTCTGTTCCTCAGTCAGTGTACCCTTAGGCCACCTCCACCCATTGCAAATCGTGAATACTGCCTCCATAAACACCAGTGTGCAAGTGTCCATTCATGTCTCTGCTCTCAGATCTTCCAAGTACATACCTCATAATGAGGTTGCAGGACCTTATGGCCCCCACATACTTAGCTTTTTGTGGAACCACTACAGTGACCTCCAGGGAGGCTATACCATTCTGCCTCCTCATCAACAGTAGATAGGTACATCCTTCTCTTCATGTTTTCTCCAGCACTTTTACCCCTATTTATATTTTTCCTACAATTTTATAGAGATATATTCACATACCATACATTTATCCACAGTGTACAGTCAGTTGTTCAAGGTATAATCTAAAGTTGTACATTTGTCTCTACAATCAGCACTTGAACATACTGATTACTACAAAAGTTGTTTTTCCTTTAGCTAGTAACAAAAAAGATAATAGAAAGAAAAATAAAATGTCATAAGTACAATATAATAGTAAGGATAGAAAACAATACCACTTCCAAGAATCTCATATCTCTCCCTTATATCCCCCTCTCATACACATTTAACTTTGGTATATTGCCTTTGTTACATTTAATGGAAGCATATTGGAATGTTACTGTTGACCATAGACTCTAGTTTTCTTTGATTATGTTTTCTCCCAAATACCATCCTTTTTTCAACACTCTGCATGGTTGACATTCATTTGTTCTCCCACATCTAGAAACATTTTTATATTTGTACATTTAGTAACAGTCATTGGCCACTCCAGTTTTTGCTAAGTTATATAGTCCAAGTCTTTATCATCTATCTTTACCTCTGGTGTCATACATTCCCCTATCCCACCTCTTTCAGCTTTACTCACAGACATCTTTGTTCAGTGTACTTACAATATTGTGCTACCATCACACAGTATTATGCTATCTATTTCTGGATCTATACAATCAATCCTGCTGAACATTCTGTAGTCCTTCAGAATAAATGCCTAATCTCTACCCTCCTTCTATCTCCTGGGAGCCTGTGTTATCAGCTTTTTTACTCTCAAAGTTTGCTCATTAATGTTAATTCATATTAGTGAGACCATACAGTATTTATTTGTCCTTTTATTTCTGGCTAACTTCACTCAACATAATGTCCTCAAGGTTCATCCATGTTCTTATATGTTCCATGTCTTTGTTCTGTCTTACAGCTCTGTAATATTCCATCGTGTGTATATACCACAGTTTGTTTATCCACTCATCTGTTGATGGACATTTGAGCTGTTTCCATCTCTTGGCAATCATGAATAATGCTGCTATAAACATCGGTTTATTAATGTCCATTTGTATCTTAACTTTCAGTTCCTCTGAATAGATACCTTGCACTGGAATAGCTGGTTCATATGGCAAATCTATACTTAGCTTCCTGAGGAACCTCCACACTGTCTTCCAGAGTGGTTGCACCATTCTACATTCCCACCAACAATAAATAAGTGCGCCTCTTTCTCCGCATCCTCTCCAGCACTTGTCATTTTCTGTTTTCTGGATAATGGCCATTCTGATAGGTGTGAGATGATATCTCATTGTGGTTTTGATTTGCATTTCCCTAATAGCCAGTGAAGTTGAGCATTTTTCCATGTTTTTGAGCCATTTGTATTTCCTCTTCAGAAAAGTGTCTGTCCATGTCTTTTGCCCATTTTTAAATTGGATTGTTTGTCTTTCTGTAGTTGAGGTGTAGGATTCCTTTTTATATTCGGGATATTAAACCCTTATCTGATATGTGGTTTCCAAATATCATCTCCCATTGCATAGGCTGCCTTTCTACTTTTCTGACAAAGTCCTTTGATGTACAAAAGTGTTTGATTTTGAGGAGATCCCATTTGTCTACTTGTTCTTTGGTTGCTTGTGTCTTGGGTGTGAGGTCTAAGAAACCACCTCCTTTCACAAGATCTTTAAGATATTGCCCTACATTTTCTTCTAAGAGTCTTGTGGTTTTAGCACTAACGTTTAGGTCTTTGATCCATTTTGAGTTAATTTTTGTATAAGGTGTGAGATAGGGGTCCTCTTTCATTCTTTTGGAAATTGATATCCAGTTCTCCAAGCACCATTTATTGAGGAGGCTGCTCTGTCCCAGTGACTTTGGCTGATTGCCTTATCAAAGATCAGTTGTCCTTAGATGTGAGAGTCTATTTCGGAACACTCAGTTCGATTCCATTGGTCGGTATGTCTGTCCTTATGCCAGTACCATGCTGTTTTGACCAGTGTAGCTTTGTAGTATGTTTCAAAGTCAGGTAGTGTGAGACCTCCCACTTCATTCCCCCTTCTCAAGATATTTTTGGCTATTTGGGGCACCTTGCCCTTCCAAATAAATTTGGTTGTTGGTTTTTCTATTTCTGCAAAGTAAATTGTTGGGATTTCAATTAGTATTGCATTGAATCTATAAATCAGTTTAGGTAAAATTGCCATCTTAACTATATTTTGTTTTCCAATCCATGAACGTGGTATGTTCTTCCATTTTTTTAGGTCCTGTTTGATTTCTTGTAGCAGTTTCTTGTAGTTTTCTGTGTAAAGGTCTTTTATCCTTGGTTAAGTTTATTCCTAAATACTTGATTATTTTGGTTGCTATTGTAAATGGAATTTTTTTTCTTTATTTCCTCCTCTTGTTGCATCCAAAGAGATATTTGGCAATGTCTGAAGTCATTTTTGTTTTCACAATTGGAGGGTTGCTACAGGTGTTTGGTGGATAGAGGCCAGAGATACAGGGATATTGCTAAACACCCTACAGTGCACAGTGTAGATGCTCACAACAAGAGTTATCTGGCCCAATTGTGCCATAGTTGAGAAACCCTGGTCTATGGGATGCTCTTTCTTCCCATCCATGTGTGTGGGCCATCCTTCTCTTCGTTTTCTAGTCTCCCTGCCTGGAGTTAGTGCTCCTTAAAATGTTTTTTACTTTGTGTAACAGACATTTTCTCCTGGGTATTATCATACTTGATACTCTTAACATTTTTAGGTACAACTTTCTTTTCATTTTAGGCAGTTTACAGAGGTGAATGTCTTATATATGATGCTTTGAATTTTACAAATTTCTTTGTTTTATAATTTTCACATATAACAATCCATACTTTTAAGTCATCTTTTCATAGTACTCTTAAACTGAAAGTAGGATTGTTAAAACTGAACTGAACACATTGATCATGGTATCAGCTAATTTTGGGGGGACGGGGGTACTGGTCAATTGCAATATAGGGAACATATAAAAGAAATAAAGTATCTGCTTTTAGCTGGAACAGAGATGGTTTGCTCAGCAGATGTCACTCAGTTTAAATTTATTTAGCTAAATGCCAGCATTCCATTTGGGAAATACCTTTAAGACTAAACTTTATTTTTTCTGATAAAACATCCACTTTATTTGAGCAGCCTTTTGTGCTGAAAGTAATTTTAATCTTCACATTGAATATATTTGTTTCATATCTTTTATCTAGTCATTTGGGATATGGTAAAATTATTTGTTCAACATGGATTGAACATAGAATTATCTAATATACTAAAAAGTATTGTGTAAGTTAATGTTTATGATTTGTCAATTCTCTTTTGAACTGTGCCTTCCGTGGTCTAGGAAATAGAAGAAAAAGCTGAGTGTACGTAATATGTTCTCTATACGTGTTCTGTGTTTATAGGGTAGCAGTATGTCATGGAGCCTAAACAGATGCATTTTGCTCTTGCATCATTTAACACCTTCAGTCTTCATCATTGTATGAAGATGTGATGGGTTCTAGTGCTAATTAAATTTCTCAGTACCAATAATCACCAAGTGAATGTGGCTGCTTCTCTTGGCTGGAATTATTCTCCCTAATGTTGGAGTTCATCCTGGGAAAAAAACAACTCAGTGACTTTAACCAATTGATCCTATTGGTCAGAAATCCCTTTGCCTCAATTAAATGTTATTTTAAATGTCCCCTTGTATGTGCTCATGTCCTTTGAGTAGATTGTGGCTTCCTTGGAATGCCTAAGTTATGGGCCGCCTTTGTGAAGCAGTGAATTCACCAGACCCCTCCTCTGGGTATGCTGCTTTTCTTCTAAGAGATTTGAATTTGCCCTTCTCTAGAGATGATATTGATGAAATGGCATCTTATTATTTAAGAAACCAAAGCTAAAAAATTTCATCTTCTGATGGAACAATTAAAGTTAATGCTTAAATTGTATAGAGTTTTTGTTTGGAGCAATGAAAAAGTTTTGGTAATGGATGGTGATGATGGTAGCACAACATTGTGAATATAATTAACAGCACTGAATTCTGTATGTAAATATTGTTAAAAGAGGAAATTTTAGGTTGCTATGTGTGTTTCTAAAATAAAAATTTTTTAAAAAAAAACAACATAGGACGGTATTACACAGAGAGCCCTAATGTAAACATGGGCTATAGTTAATAGTACAATTAGAATATTCTTTCATCAATTGTAGCAAATATATGCAAGGTGTTAATAATGGGGGGATATATGGGAACTCTGTATTTTCTTCATGATTTTCCTATAAACCTACAACTTCCTTAATTAATACAAAGAGAGATTAAGGAAGTTTGCTCATTCATTTTCTAATTCATTGGTGCTTGCATTCACTCAGCATCTATAGGCACTGTCCTCAGTTAGCTGTCTCTCTTCCCATGGGTTCAACTGAACAAAACCCAATATTATTTGACTTTAAAGACATGTAAAAATGGGTCTGTTTATGAAGCATGGACATAATCATGAAGACAGAAAAATATGATAAAATAGTAAACCAGGAAGAGATTTGATGAACCCTCCTGGTGCAGCCTTTTGCTTTTTCCCTCTAGGATACTGAGATCCAGGGAGCTAATTAGTGATAGAACCTGTACTGGACCCAAGGCTCTGAATACCATCAGTTTTCTATTCCTTTTCCTCTTTCCCTATTCCTAAGCATCAGAGACCTCAAGCACCATTGCCCTAGGGCCAGCTTACCTGCCTGCCTTCCTACCACCCAGCCACCCAACAAGACATATTGGACATTTCTAATGAGCTGGATGCTCTGCAGGCCCTGGGGGATACTTGTGCTTATATAGAAGGGATAGTTTCTGCCCTGTAGGATCTCACACTCTGCTAGAGAAACCTGTGAGCAGATGATTACAGTACAGTGTGTGATGCTTGCTAAGCAGGGTGTAGATATAAGGTACATATAGGAGGGCCATCTCACCCAGCCTATGATCAGGATGGCCAAGGAGGACTTTTTGGAGATGTTGATGACTAAACTGAGTGCTGAGGGACTAGGAAGAGTTGTCCAGTCAAAGAAGTGAGAATAGCATTTGCAAAGCTTTGGCAGGAAGAGGCAGCACGGTGCATTTGGTCAGTTAGAAGTAACTTGATATAGCTGGACCACACTGCCTATCCCATTTAAGAAACAAATTACACAGTCAGAAGATTTTCTATTGTTTATGTCTTCTAGCAATCAAATATATTATATAATTAAGGTTTGGGAGTCATTTTGACTTCCTGTTGTAAATGTGTCTTCTAGTCCCTTGTGACTTGCAAGTGGCAATAGTGATTAGCTGTGTTATTTCAAAATGCAGTTCAATGCCAGATAATGCTAAGAACTGACTCTCATTCAGGGAGAGAGCTGATCCTGAGCCAGGGGAGGCAAATTCTCTTTTAAATAAATATTTGCTTCTAGGTTAAGATCTTAATTCTGTACTCAATTTCAGCATGATGGGTTTTTTTAAAGGCTTGTTTATAATTACCTGCAAAATCCCTTGAAGATTTAACATAAAAACGCCCAGAGTGCCATGACCGTGGCTGCTACCCTAATGGGCACAGGCATTTTGACACACCTGTCAATCTCAGCTGCCAGCTGCTGCTTATTGTTTTGTGATACAGATGAGAGGTGGTTGAGCCTTTACATATTTCAGTCTGGAGACGATTCCATTTTTCTTCCCACATACTCCCCAGGCCATTTGACTTAAATCAACCTTATTTATGTGCGAAGGAAAGTTTTCTGTCTGCCTTTTTTACTTATCCTACATTTGGCAATAGATTCTGCTTTGTTGTGAAGAGTTTACACATAACTATATTAGCATTTATCATGTTATATTGTACAGGGAAGTCCATAATTCAAAACTTTAAAAATACATGTCTAAGTTACTTATAAGAGTAAATGTCAAATAGAGGTGATGTGTTCTTGGGGCATATAACTCTACAGTTTTTGTGGATTATGGGCACTTCTACTGTAGTCTTATTGCCAGTAGTTTTTCCTTTATCCTTAACTGATTAGCTACAACTTTTGCAAACTAAGAGATGTAATTGCTTTAATCAGACTTTATTATCACAGAAGTTGAACTCTAAATTAATGGTACATAGTGTGTGTCAATTTGGGGCCTTCATCATAACATTTTATCTTATTTACCTCCTTTTCAGATTGCTGATTTTTGAGAACCAGGAGTAGTGTCAACATGTAATCAATCCTTGCATAATATGATTACAGTTTATAAAAGTAATTTTCAATTACCAACAACAGTGCTGGGGTAGGTAGAATTCTAAAAAGGCCCTCAGATTTCTTGCCTCCCTGGTGCACATGCCCTGCATAATCTTGTGAATAGGATGGATTTTACGCCCGTGATTAGGTTATGTTACATGGCACAGTTGGCTTTAAGAAAGGGAGATTATCCAGGTGGGCCTGCCCTTTAAACCTGGTTCTTAAGGTTAGAGACAGGGAAGTCATCAGTTCAAAGGGGATTCAACACATGAGAAGTTCTTTATTGTTGGATTGAAGATGGAGGGGGCCTGTAGCAAGGAATGGGACCAGCCATAGAACTAAGAGTAGTCCCGGGCTGACTTCTAGCTAGCAAGGAAACAGACCTCACTCCTAAAACCACAGGAACTGAATTTTACCAACAAGAATGAGCCTAGAAATGGAGTTTTCTCCAGAACCTCCTGACACATACTCATCCAGGCTGACACCTTGATTTCAGCCTTGTGAGAACGCAAGCAGAGAACCCAGCCATGCAATCCTGGACTTCTGACTGACAGAACTGTGAGCTGAGAAACGGCTGTGGTGTGGCTTTAAGCCACTAATTTGGTTGTAATTTGTTGCATAACAATAGGAAACTTGTACAGTTATTAAAATAACTGCTCAGTAGTTACCAAACCCCTCGCAGAAAGTCAGAGGCAAGTAAATAGTGGTGGAACTCATAGGACACTGATAAGGGATGTTGGTCCCACTGTTTAACTGTAATGAAAGCAATTTCTGATGCTTTTGGCCACTCGTCTTTGAAACTGTGTGAGTTTTGATGAATTTTTATAATGTTGGGGATTTGTGTTATTTCAAAGTATGTGCATTCAGGTGAGCCTTTATTACAGTTTTCAGGTTTTACTATTTCAGTTCCTATAACTAAGAGTTCTTAAGATGTGATGTCATGTGCTCGTGGATGTTTCCCTGTCTAGACCCCGATCTCGGCCATGGAAGTGACTGGGTCTTACTCATCTATTTATCCCTAGTACCAAGCCTAGTGCATGGTACATTGTAGGTGCTTAATAAATGTGAGCTGGAAAATTGAGTGAAAGAGAATGAGTAAACAAATCTGTCTAAAGTTCTGGTTAGAATCAGAGTGAGCAAACAGCCTTGGCTGTGTTCCCATGAAACTTTATTTATAAAACAGTGGTGTACCAGCTTTGGCCCACAAGTCATAGTTTGTTGAACCTTGGTGTAGATCACAGGTTAAAATGGCTTCTAGGCAATCCTAACATATATTAACCTCCATAGCAAGTTTGATATTTTTAAAATATGCTTTAAATATATAATAGAGTTGAGTAAGATGTACTTGTTTTGCAGACTGTATTTACTGTTTGCCTCGGACATTCCTCCTGGTGAAATGGGAAGTCAGTCAGTTGGTCTTCCCATATTTCTGTTGCATTTTGTAGCTTTTTTGTGGGTAAAGGCTGAATGAAGCAAAGCTAAGCAAACAGGATGTGCTTGAATGAATAGCTCCCATTGACGGGGGCTGGAAATATTTCTTTTTTCAGCTTTAAAATATGAAGTTAAATTCTTTAGGTCGCATATGATACTCTGACTTATGAAAGCTTATGAAGGGTAGCATACACCCTCTGCGACTCTCTCTAAATTGTGAGTATTTGTGAACTTGTGAATAGCTAGAGGCATAGAAAGAAAGGCCAAGTGAGAAGGCAAGAATAGCGGCAAAGATGCTTTGCTGCTGCCCTGCGTTGCCAGCACTTTTCATTAGAGCTTACAGGTGAGCATTCCCTGGGAGAGGCAGATGGAAAGTGTAAAATGCCAGGTAGCTGGGGGAAGACTGATATGGGACATTTGGCCAAAGTTGCTTAAATCCATCTAGGACTTCATCTTAAGGAAAAACTAAGGATATAGGCAACAATTTAGCCACAGGCTTGTTTATAGCAGGCTCTTTGTTTTTGTATTTTTGCTACTCAAAGTAAATGTTCCAAAGTGGAAGAGTGAATAAATAAATATAGTAAATCCATATGTGGAAAGTCAGCCATTAGAAATGATTTTATAGAAGTCTGATGACATAGATATTCAGATTATTTTGTTAATTGAAATAAACTATTTATAATATGTATGTATTCATAAGAAAGTATTAGAGAATGCCTGTTTTCTTATACACTTTATAGTCTGACTCTATTTTTGTTTTAAAAAACATACACACACATGCATAAACATATCAGTATAATTAGTAAGTCAAGATCATGGGCTATGGTAGGCCTAGCTTTGAATCTCAGCTCTGTCACTTAATAGGTTATTTAACCTTGGACAAGTTTCATTTTTCTCTATGTTTTCATTTCTCCCTGACTTTAAAATGAGGATAAGCTCACATCTCACTTTCAGACTCAATTCTTCTCAACATAGTAGGTGTTCAGGAGGTATTTGTTGAATGAACAAAGCACCCATCTCTGTTGCTGCACAACCAATTATTATTCCTATATTAAAATTCAGAATTTAAATGCTCAACTATCAGTTTTCAATGGGCTTGAAAAGAAAATGAAATTACTTTCTAAAAATCATTTTTAAAATTGATTTTTAAATATATGTACAGTAAAATTCATTCTTTGCATTGTACCATTTCATGGGTTTTGACAATGCATAAAGTTGTATAAATTATGATACAGGACAATTCTGTCACCTCAAATTACTCCTCATGCTGCCCCTTTGTAATCAATTAGTTCTTCTCCCCAGCCTTCAACCTCTGGCAAGCACTGATTTGTTCTCCAGCCTATAGATTTACCTTTTTCAGAATATTATATAGAAGGAATCATACAGTATATAGTCTTTTGGGTCTGGCCTCTTTCACTTAGCATAATGCGTTTGAAATTAACTCATGTTGTAGCCTTTATCAATAGTTCACTCTAAAGATAATCCCTTTAAAGATAACTGTGAGAGTAACGCCTCTTATTTATGAATCTGTCTGTGTCATAGGCACACGGGTCTTTTATCCTTGAAGCCAGAGTATTGTGACAGGTCTTGAGAAACAGCCTATTCTAACTCAGCCTGGTGAGGGAGGGGCCTGAGAGCCAGAGGTCACATGCATTACCCCAGATGAGTTTGAGACAGTTGTGACCAGAATCTAGTGCCCTCAAGGCTAAAGCGGCATAATTATACAGACATACCTCGTTTTATTGCACTTCCCTTTATTGTGATTTGCAAATACTGTGTTTTTTACAAGTTGAAGGCTTGTTGCAACCCTGCATTGATCAAGTCTACTGGTGCCAATTTTCTGACTGCATATGTTTAGTTCAGGTCTCTTTGTCACATTTGGTAATTCTCACAATGTTTCAGACTTTTTCATTATTATTATGTTTGTTATGGTGATATGTGATCTGTGATTTTGATGTTACTATTCTAATTGTTTTGGGGCACCACAAACTGCGCCCATATAAAACGGCAAACTTAATCGATAAATGTGTGTGTTCTGACTGCTCCACTGACTGCCAGTCCCCATCTCTCTCCCTCTCCTTCGGCCTCCCTATTCCCTGAGACACAATATTGAAAGTAGGTCAGTGAAGAACCCTACAATGGCCTCTAAGTTTCCAAATGAAAGGAAGAGTCACAAGTCTTTCACTTTAAATCAAAAGCTAGAAATAATTAAGTTTAGTGAGGAAGGCACGTTGAAAGCTGAGATAGGCTGAAAGCTAGGCTTTTTACCCCAAATAGTTAGCCAAGTTGTGGATGCAGAGGAAGAGTTCTAGAAGGAAATTAAAACTGCTCCTCCAGTGAACACACAAATGATAAAAAAGCAAAACAGCCTGATTGCTGATATGGAGAAAGTTTGAATGGTCTGGATAGAAGATCAAACCAGCTACAACATTCTCTTAAGACAAAGCCTAATCCGAAGCAGTGCCCTAACTCTCTTCAATTCTACAAAGGCTATGAGAGTTGAGGAAGCTGCAGAAGAAAACTGTGAAGCTGGCAGAGGTTGGCTCATGAGGTTTAGGGAAAGAAGCCATGTCCATTACATAGAAGTGTGAGGTGAAGCAGAAAGTGCTGATGTAGAAGATGCAGCAAGTTATCCAGAAGATCTAACTAAGAATTGATGAAGGTGGCTACAGTAAACAATGGGTTTTCAATGTGGATGAAACAGCCTTCTGTTAGAAGAAGATGCCATCTAGGACTTTCATAGCTAGAGAGGAGAAGTCTCTCAAAGTAGAGGTTGACTCTCTTGTTAGGGGCTAATGCAGCTGAGGACTTTAACTTGAAACCAATGCTCATTCACCATTCCAGAAATCCCAGGGCACTTAAGAATTATGCTAAATAGACTCTGCCTGTGATATATAAATGGACCAACAATGCCTGGATGTTCTAGTTTGCTAATGCTGCCAGAATGCAAAACACCAGAAATGGATTGGCTTTTATAAAAGGGGGTTTATTTGGTTACACAGTTACAGTCTTAAGGCCGTAGAGGGTCTGAGGTAAGTCATCAACAATCAGGTACCTTCACTGGAGAATGGCCAGTGGCGTCCGGAAAACCTCTGTTAGCTGGGAAGGCACGTAGCTGGTGTCTGCTCCAAAGTTCTGGTTTCAAAATAACTTTCTCCCAGGTTGTTCCTCTCTAGGCTTCAGCTTCTCTCCAAAATGTCACTCTCAGTTGCTCTTGGGGCGTTTTTCCTCTTAGCTTCTCCGGAGCCTAAGTCTGCTTTCAAAGGCCATCTCCAAAATGTCGCTGTAAACTGCAGTTCCTCTCTCAGCTCCTGTGCATTCTTCAGTGTGTCCCTCTTGGCTGTAGCTCGTCTTCAAAACGTCACTCACAGCTGCACTGCACTGCACTGAGTTCCCTCTGCCTGTCAGCTCATTTATATGGCTCCACTGATCAAGGCCCACCCTGAATGGGTGGGGCCATGCCTCCATGGAAATATCTAATCAGAGTCATCACCCACAGCTGGGTGGGGCACATCTCCAAAGAAACACTCAAAGAAATCTAATCAACACTGATAATGTCTGCCCACACAAGATTACATGAAAGATAATGATGTTTGGGGGGCATAATACATTTGAACTGGCACACTGGATGACATCTATTTTAAACATCTATTTTAAACATGGTTTATTGAATATTTTAAGTCCACTGTTGTGGCCCGCTCAGAAAAAAAAGATTCATTTCAAAATATTGCTACTTCTTGACAATGTACCTGGTGACCCAAGAGCTCTGCTGGAGATGTACAAGATTAATGTTTTCATGCCTGTTAACGCAACATTCATTTTGTAGCCCTTGGATCAAGAAATCATTTCGACTTTCAAGTCTTATTATTTAAGAAATACATTTAATAAGGCTATAGCTCCCATAGTTAGTGATTCCTCTGATGGATCTGGGCAAAGTAAAACAAAAACATTTTGGAAAGGATTCACCATTCCAGTTCAAAATATCAACATTCACAGGAGTCTGGAAGAAGTTGCTCCCAACCCTCATAGATGACTTTGAGGTTCACTGGAAAAAGTAACTGCACATGTAATGTAAAAGCAAGAGAACTAGAACTAGAAGTGGAGCCTGAAGATGTGACTGGATTGCTGCATTCTTGTGGTAAAACTTTAACGGATGTTTCTTATGGATGAGCAAAGAAAGTAGTTTCTTGAGATGGAATCTACTCCATCTACTGGTAGATGATGCTGTTAACATTGTAGAAATAACAACAAACAATTTAGAATACTACATAAACTTAGTTGATAAAACAGCAGCAGGGTTTGAGTGGATTGACTTCAATTTTGAAAGAAGTTCTACTGTGGGTAAAAGGCTATCAAACAGCATTGTATGTGACAGAAAAATCTTTTGTGAAAAGAAAAGTCGATTGATACGGATGATTTCATTGTCATCTTATTTTGAGAAGTTGCCACAGCCACCCAACCTTCCGCAGCCACCACCCTGATCTGTCAGCAGCCATCAACACTGAGGCAGGACCTTCCACCAGCAAAATGATTACAATGCAGTGAAGGTTCAGATGAGGGTTAGCTTTTTTTAGCAATGAAGTATTTTTAATTAAGGTATATATATTGTTTTTTTAACGCTATTGCACACATAAAAGACTACAGTATAGTGTAAGCAACTTTTATATGCACTGTGAAACCAAAAACTTCACATGATAAGCTTTGTTTCCATATTCACTTTATTGCTGAGGTGTGAAATCGAATTTCTCCGAGATATGTGTGTACTGGAAGTCAGGTTGGGTAAACAGTTCTGGTGATGGACTAGTGGAAAACTCCTTGAAAGGCACTGAGATATGTGTATATGTGTTTTGAAATGATAACATTGAAGTATTTTTAACAGGAAAACAAAACAACGAATTTTGTGTTTGGAATGAGAATAAAGGACCTTTATTATTTTTTTGTAATAGGGATGAATTTGTATAAATCCATCCCCAATTTTTAGCATTTAAAGTGAGCAGTGACACGGTTTGCAGCAGCCAGCAGGTATCAGAGATCCTGCTTTTGCCCTTGGAATAGAGATATGGTTATTGGCCAGGCTGGTTAAAAGTGCTAGATTTGTCCACTGAGCACCAGATCCTGGAGAAGTAGACAGAGGTGCCCAGTATTGCCCTAAAGCCTGAATTTATCTTTTATTATTTATCCTGTTTATCTTTTTTGCTTTGTATTTTTATTTAAAAATTTTTAATTAGATAAGTTGTAGGTTTGCCGCAAAATCATGTAAAAAAATACAGCATTCCCATATTACCTTCCATAACCACCCCCCCCCATTTATCCTGTTTATTTTTTATTTCTAAAGGTATGGCACTACTTTATTTTAAGATAGTTAGTTTACATGTAAGTACCATATTATGCCTTTTGATTATATGTAATTCTAGTTCTCTTGCTTTTACATTACATGTGATATTTTGAACTGGGTTGGGTTTCTAAAAATGAAGTCTCTTGAACTATATGAAATATTTATCTATACTTATTACATAATGCAATGAACAAAATACACAACATGGAAACACAGAATATTCAGACTTATGGTTTATGATATGAATTATGGAAAGAAAGTCTGTAAATAACATGAAACATTTATTTGCTTTATTAAGTTGGTTGCAGTAAGGCCTGCTTATACACATGTGTATCTCAATTCACTTTCTTCTGCCTTGTTTTAAACCTCCCTTTAAAAATATTTTTATGGCAATTGACTGAATGTCATAGATACAGAACTTGGTTAAGCACTCAAGGTATTTTATATATTTGCTCTGTTTACAATAACTTTCACTTGAAACCTCTGATAAACATGGCAGTTGTCATGAGGAAATATGTTACTTGCAATGTTCAAATCTAAACTCTTGGAAACTGTTCTTGAGGAACCATAATTGTCTTTTGTTTTGGTATTTCATTTCCTTTTATAGTTCAAACATTTATTGTACATTTCAGTACAGTCTATATATTTTTTCACATCACTGCTACAAGATCTTTACTTGGAATTTTAAGCTAAATATATATATTAAGCTAAATATATATATAATGTTGAAAGTGTATATATAAATGTAAATATATATACATATTTACATGTATATATTGCCTAAATAATTCATCCTTTAAGGCCCGTTCACTCCCTTTGTAGCATCTGTGCAATCAAAGATGTAGGAACTAAGGTGAAACTGTGCTGAGTGTTATGGTAGTTGACAAACTAGTTCTGTTAGATAAGTCTCCCAATTGGGGTGTCAGCGTGGATTAGTCTAGCCTACAGAGAAATGAAGAAGGTAGAAAACAGCGTCCAAAATACTTAAAAAATAAATGAGCTGTGACAGGGAAAGAGCCCGAGACCCCATCCCTGTGTTGAATTGAAGGAAAAAATCAGGGATGTCCATTTTAGCTATTGAAATTGCCTTCCGATGCATGGGAGGTGCTAATTTGCTCAGACATGTTTGGCAAACATGCATACAAATTTGCTCATTCCTGTTGTTATTTATGTGCAGTAATGCCTGCAGCCAGAGAACTATCTTTTTAGGCTTGCCTCTTTCTAGCGGAGAATAAAGGCTTGAGTAATATAGAAGATGTCAGTAGCAACAAGCAACTTGAATTCTTCATGATAAAGACCATGGCTGGGAAGCACTGAGCAGGCAAGTGAGGGTTACTGACTCCGCATTAATAATAAATTTACGAGAATACAGAACAAATCATGCCAGGCCATCTTTATCATCTTCTAGGTAGACGTGCAAGATTAAAGAAAGGAATTCAATAGCTGTAATATCTGGAATTGAGTAAATCATGTAATTCAGTGTCTCCACAAATCTTTGGGGGCAGTGGGGGCGGGGGCAGGGGAGGGGGAGAACCTCAATGAGAATTGGCTCTGAGCACTGTCATGTGGATTCAATTTGGCTCTTGTAATAAATTACAATGGAGCAAGGTCCATTGGGATGATGTTGGGATCAATAGAAGGTCAGGCTGTAACATCTCCAGCATGGTCTGGAAGAATGGATAGCACACTTTATTAAGCTTGGCAGGCCAGGAGGTTTTGGTACTGCTGTGGTCACCACCACAGTCATTGGCTTTTATGAAGCACCTGTTGGGTACAGGGCACTCTGGCGGTTGCTAGAAAAAAGATAGAAAGTATATAATTACCCAAATGGTCAGTTCTTAGAGAGCTGCCATGCATAAGGCTAAGCCTTTTGCATGGATTATTCCTTCTACTGACAACATTTGAAGGGAGTTTTTGGCTCTATTTTGTAGATTAGAAAAGTAAGGCTCAGAGAGTCATTGCAGGCCATGCAGCTGATACATAGCAGCTGCAATAGGTTATGAACTGAAATAGTCTGATTTTTATTCTGACCACTACCTGTGAATATAGATATCTGTATGTGCTCATGGAGAAAGGGTATGTTCATTGGCTAGTTCGTTCATTCGTTTGTTCATTCACTCAGCAAACATAATGAATGTACTTAACATGTTCATGGTGTAGTAAAGGAAAGAGAATCAGAAGGTAATTTTCAAAAAATGGTAAAATCATGACTCTCATACAGATGTAAAATGAACACATGTTAAAGATTTTATTTAACTCATTAATCCATGAGGGAACCAGGCAGATGTTGGAACCGGATGGAAAATTCAGAAAACAGACACATTTATAGAGGAGGAATATTGAAATCAATGTGCAGATGGAGGCAAAACTGTTTCAGCCCTTCTCCCCTCCAAACCAGGAGGGAAGTTAATATAACCTCTACTGGACAGGTCAAAATTTGCATGTCTATAGACAAGAATTATTTTAGAATTATTTTGCATTGCCATCAGTTATCTACAATTTACTGAGTTATAAAATAGCTCAGAGAAAATGAGAGACTAGAATCAGATAACCTGAAAGGGTATGATCTAAGTAATGCATAGTTTTCTATTGTAGCACAATTTTTTTTTCCTACAACACTAAAGAAAGAATAATGATACAGAACAATATAGTATGATTTAGGGAAAAAGACTTACAGGTAGGGACAAAGTCTGGCTTTCCTAAACGGTTCAGAGAGGACTTCTGTGCAAAAGTAAAACTTTTAAAATATGAATTTTTGAGCCTGAAGGTACCTCATCTTTGAGATGGGGGAACTGAGGCCCAGAGAGCTCCTTAGCCCAAGACGTCTGTTAATTATGGACTTTCCATGACCCCTGTCCTGATCCTCAGGCAGAAGAGTACAGGAAGGGCCCTGGACACAGTCGGAGGTAGGGAAGGACAGAGGAAGTTAGAGGTCTGAGGGGCTTTGCTTGTCCATCCTGAGGGAGTCTCAAAGATTCTGACAGAGACATGTCGGGCAGAATCAGGGGAAGTATTTTCAACCCCCCTGGATGATTCTGGTGTTCATCTGGGACCAATATGACTGGCCTCAGACTTCACTTCCTTTTCCTCCAGAGCACACAGCCTCAGGGGCCTCATCAGCCTTATTCATTGGCCCCAGAGGTTCTATAAGGGGCTTCAAATACATCACCCCCACTCTTCAGGATCTGAGAGAAGCTTAATTAGAATCAAATAAAAGCCCTGACCACCCAAGGGTTCTTAGGCAGGCCCTACCCACCTGGCTGATACTCTCCAGAGAACATCGCTGCCCATCTCTCCCGGGACCCAGACCCTCATCTTCCCCAGCATCTCGTCTTTGGGAAGGGTCATTCAGTGATAATTGTCAGTGTCTCGGGGTCCTTAACAATGACTCACCAGATCCAAAAAGCGCAAAAACTGGCTGTCAGTGTTTCAGCTCAATTCTTGCTTGCAGATTCTGTGTGTAAAACTGACCATCTTGGTGCTTTCCTTCCCTGCGTGCCCCTGCTCATTGCAGTACTTGACACATGGTAGGCACATCAATAAATATGTTTTCAGTGAGTTAATCTGGTTTTATAGCTATATCACACCTCCTGGGAGCAAGATCCTGCAGGTATTTACAACTGTTATCCTCAGTGTAATTATAATTTTATTTTATAATAACAGCTAATATGTATCCAGCAGTTCTTCTGGGCTGGCTATTGTGCTAGTATTTTATATACAATATGGGGAACTTCCTGACCTCCTCCAGGTCTTTTCTCTATCATCACCTTCTCCATGAGGTCCACCCTGACCACATTTTGCCGTAGTGCAGCCTGCCCCCTCCAGCTCTTCTCATCCTTCTTACCTTGTTCTACTTGTACTTTTCCTCCCATAACATTTTCACCTTTTAATACACTCTATTATTTACTTATTACTTATGTTTATTATTTCAGATTCCTCCATCTGCAAGAATCTAAGTTCTACAAGGGCAGGCATTGCTGCCTATTTTCGCGTCCAGATCAGTGCCTGCCATGTAATAGGAACTTGATAAATATTTGTGGACTATAGTGAATGAATATTTTGTTTAATCCTCACAACACCCTGTGAGGTAGGTACTATAATTATCCCAACTTAACAGTAGAAAACAAGGCACGAAGGAAGTTACGTCTGTGCTGCATTTTAGCCACATTGTAGAGGCTAAAGAATCACACAACTGAGTCAGAACTCTACCCAGTCAGCTGGGGTCTTGTCATGGGCTTAGCAACTGAAAAGAATCCAGCAGTTCTGAAGATTCCACAGGCCCAAATCAAATCTAAGAAACGCTTAAGATCAGTGTGGGGCCTGATGCTGACAAAAGGGAAAAAATAATCAAAAAGAGTTCAGATTTAATAACAATTGTTTATGATGTGCCTATGTGGAGGGAGGAGGGAACGTGGGAAATAAAAGGATTTTATTAGGCCTGGCACCTAAAGAATCTTCTTTTAAAGGCATCTCTGTTCAAATTATCAGGGAAGTCTCCCTTATTCTTGCCAAACCCTTAATGAATTGATTGGTTATTCTGAAAGGCAGTGAGAGCAGGATTGAAGTTCAGGAGACCAGCGCTGTCAGAGAGTGCTTTCCACATAGTTCCTTTTCTTTTCTCTTCAGTCCAGGTATTACTGATGCTAATTGCTCAGCTCTCTGTGGTTGATGCCCTTTTGCATGAGTTGCTGCTTCTGTCCAGCAGTGCTAGACCCCAACTCTGTTTCAAAGCACAGGCTAAAACCAGATTCATTCCAGGTCAGCTTCAAGGACATGACCCAGTCAGTGCTGGTGATTGCTGGATTTCTTTTCTAGCTGAGATGATTGGCGGTGGTGCCACCGAGGAATGGCACGTCCTTTTTTTATTTGGGGCATTGAGAGGTAGGTTTCTTCTGTTCCTCAAGAGAAATATCACGAAGTCATAGCAAGCATGCAAAAATCCTTATGACACTGAGGAAGCTATAAAGACCAAATGATGTTTCATGCCTTCCTTCCCTCCCCTTATGGGAACCAACATAAATTATCTCTTTGGAACGGACCAAAGCTTGTGTCCTCTAGGGACAGGTTTTCTAAGCCATCTGTATCCAGATGAAGGAAGGATCATCATATGGCAAATGGCTATGGTATTGGCCTGGCAAGGCAGGATGATCTGAGGGTCTTCTGCGTGTTGCTCAATAAACATTCATGAGGACTGCTCAGGGATGGATTTACCAGAAAGCCGATGACACTCAAGTTCATGACTCCTGCCTCATGTGAGCTTCTTCTAAAGTCCTGTCTACATGTTCTCATATTTATATGTTTTTACAAAATATGAAAAAGTAAGATATTTCTCTCTTTCTTAAAGAGGTACCCATGCCCTGACCCATTTCAGGCCCCACAAAACCTGAATCCACTCCTGTTGTTGAAATGTGGGCAAACAGCACCAACCAAAATATGGCAACTCTCAACATGTGGGAAGCAAATGCTAGTAAAGGGAGGAAAGACTCAGTGGGATGGGCCAAGAAGTAGAGATGGAATGAATTTTCTGTAAATAAGAAGAATCTCTGCAGCTGGGTTGTGCTAGTGGTAGGGCTCATGTGCCTCTGGAGATTGGCAAATTTGGAAGCCAGCCTCCACTGCTTCTGCAGTCCCTCCATCTCCCCTGTTATACAGGGCATTCTAGTAAGCAAAGTACTGCTTGAGCTCTTTGGGGCATACTTGATGGCTAATGTCTTTAAAGTCAAATTTCCTCTGAACAATAGAGGCTAAAGTTGTATATCAAAACCAGACATAAATATATTTGGCCATGGATTACAATAAAATTTACTGGTGCTAAAGATAATCAAACCGTTTCACTTTCTATGCATTTTAATGACTGAAATGTGATATCACTCCTTAGAAGGGAGAAAAATGGCTTGGTTCATTTGCTGTTCTGCTGGGAGAGAAAATCTCTGAAATGCCAAGGCAATTGATGGCTGCCTTTTCTCCTAAGCCTGCCCTCCCCATCAGGGAACATTGCCATTCCCTCTAGAAGATGCCAGTGTGTTCCTTTGGCCTACCCTGACTTTATAGCATGAAGGCTGTATCGCATTCCCTTTGTTGACTGGTGGAAAGAGGCAAACTGTTGAGCAGATGTCGATGAAAGTGGCCCAGGTTGTGTTGTTCGGCATTTCAGTTTAAGTTTAGTGGGGCTTGAATAGTTTATTCACTGAGGGCTTGTTTCTCACCTGGGGTAACGAATGCTGCAACCCAACACTAGCATTGTCTTTCAGAGCCTCTGTGCTGCCAATATTGAATTACATTGAACTACCACGACGGCTCTAAGCCTCTGAAGAACAATATTTGGCCCATGTCAGGTCTTAATCTCTTTTTGATATAAAAATACATATACTGACCATGAAAGTTATATTGACTGACTTAATAAAAATTGAACCTACTTGAAAACAGGCTTTCAATTATATTACTGCAGCAGCTTTTCCAGCTTGCTTATCTGGGTATTGGCAAAATCACTTGTTTTTGACTAGTATTTTAGAAGAGACGGCCCATGTTTTATTGACAGACAGTATGTCAGCTGTGTAGACTCAGTCAAAATTTTTTTACCACCCCCCCATACTAGTTTCCTCATTGATAAAATAGGGACACAGAAAATCTCTTCCATAGGATTATTATGAGAATGATATGAGATGAATGATATTAAAAGCACCAAAATAGTGCATGACACAGATAAACATTTAATAAATAATAGCCAATCATATTTATAAATATTGTCATCTATATGAATAACACTTATGTAGTTATTTATTCCATAATACTATTGCATACTCACCATGTATCATGCCTAGACTTTATTCATATATTATCTCACAATCGGCTGCAGCAGTTTGAAATGGAGTGTCTCTAGAATTTTTATTTTGCAACCCTTGAGCTTGATTTCCACTGTTCAGTGATGCTTTCTTTTTCTCTATTCCAATTCAAAGCAGGTTCATTCTGGGCCACATCTGGGCACGGTCCCACTGTTTCTCTTTAAGCACTAACTGACATCCCCTAAAGAAAAAGCCCTAGGTCAGGATGCAGGTACTTTATGTTATTTTTTATATTATTTTTATGATATTCTCATTTATTTTCCAAAGAGTATGACCTAACCTAAAAACCAAGTGGACGTCATGATTGCCATACTATTGATAGCTGTTAGCAAAGTTTAGCTGAGTAGGAACTTGAAGGAAAAATTCACAGATGGTTAAAAGGTGCATTTTTGAACAAATGGTCTCATTCTCTCAGGGCTACAGGCCTGTCTGCCTCTTCATCAATTCCAATCCTGATCGCCTGCACCATTCTGGCTGGTCAGGAAGACTCCTTCCTTCCTGGATGTGGTAGTTAGGGAGCCTCATTTCCTCTCGCACTGTAACTTTGAGGAAGTTACCAGTTTTATTGTCCAGAATTAAGAGAGAAAAAAAGGAAACTACTCAACTTCTTTGAAGTTTTAGTTTTAAAGGGTTAGGCTAGTTACTGTTTTACACACACACACACAAGTCAACTACTTCATAAGAATACCATCTTACCGTCTTTCATAAGGCATGTGTTGCCCCATATGTCCCCTTCCATAATCCTGTGGGGTTTTCAGGGCACTTGTTGTCATGCCCATTTTTACTGATGAGGAATCTGGTACTGAAAGTGGTTAAATGGCTTGATTGAGATCATGAAGTAGGAAAGGAATGGGAATCAATTTTTCTGACTTCCAGTAAATGATAGCAAGGATGCTAATCAAAATGCCAATATCAGGAAAGCAATTTATTTGGCAGGTGCTGGGCTAAGTTCTTGACATATGTAACTCAGGTGCCAGCTGAGAGCACACTGTCTTTTGACATAAGTATATAAATTCAGCTTGCACTTCCTGTCACATACAGTGGAAAGCCTCATTTCTCCTGAGGAGTTCTCCCATCCCTCAGAGCTGCTTTCCTTTAATTTCTACTCTTAACATTCAGATAAGGCTGCTGGGACTAAGAAGCCTCTTCTGAAGCTTTGGGGTAGAAGAGCAGGGCTTACATTGCAACAGGGCAGGCTTGAGAAAACGGAGCATCAGGTTTCACTGATTCTTCAGAATTCTCGGGCTGCCTCACATGTGGAGATTTTCATTGGTCACCTTTGCCTGTGTTCATCAGCGACTTGCCAACTTGATCAGCCACCCCCTCCCTTGCCCACTTTTCTCCCCAGTCCATTTACCTTTCTTTATGCCTTCACCCCTGCCCTGCCCCAGTTTAGTAGAATTCAGGTCTCTTTGTTCTCCTTTGCCTCCCTTCAGACTATACTTCCAGCCCCTCATCTTTCCCACATAAAGGGGACTATGTAATATTTCCCTAAACCAGGGCAATTTTCCCCCCAAAAAGTACTCAGATGCCAGCTCTTAAAAATCCTATTTCTTCCCTACCCACTGTCCCAGCTATTTACACGTACCTTAACTCATATCAGTCACAACTATCCTACGGGGTATGTTCTAGTTTGCTAAAGCTGCCGGAATGCAAAACACCAGAGACAGATTGGCTTTTATAAAAGGTGGTTTATTTGGTTACACAGTTACAGTCTTAAGGCCATAAAGTGTCCAAGGTAACACATCAGCAATCAGGTACCTTCACTGGAGGATGGCAAATGGCGTCTGGAAAAACTCTGTTAGCTGGAAAGGCACGTGCCTGGCATCTGCTTGTCCCCAGGTTGCATTTCAAAATGGCTTTCTCCCAGGATGTTCCTCTCTAGGCTGCAGCTCCTCTTCAAAATGTCACTCTCAATTGCTCTTGGGGCGTTTGTCCTCTCTTAGCTTCTCCAGAGCAAGAGTCTGCTTTCAATGACCATCTTCAAACTATCTCCCATCTGCAGTTACTCTCTCAGCTTCTGTGCATTCTTCAATGTGGCCCTCTTGGCTGTAGCTCCTCTACAAAATGTCACTCTCAGCTGCACTGAGTTCCCTGTTTGTCAGCTCATTTATATGGCTCCAGTGATCCAATTTAGACCCACCCTGAATGGAAATTATCCAATCAGAGTCATCACCCACAGTTGGGTGGGCACATCTCCACGGAACACTCAAAGAATTACAATCTAATCAACACTGATAAGTCTACCCACACAAGATTACATCAAAGATAATGGCGTTTGGGAGACATAATACATTCAGACTGGCACAGGGTAGATACTAGTATTATCCCATTTTACAGTTGATGAACCTGAGGGTCAAAGAAGTTAGCTAGTCTGCCTAAGGCCACCCAAAGTCTAAGCTCTTGTATCTTGTGCATCAGAGATCAGCAGCTGTTTTCTTAAAGGGCCAGATGATCTCTTTTGTAGCTATTCAACCTTGCAATTGTAGCACTAAAGCAGGTATTAAATATTGCATAAATGAATGGATGTGGCCATGTTTCAGTAAAACTTTATTCACAAAAACAGGTGGTGGGTCAGAAATTGGCCTGTGGGCCAGTTTGCCAGCCCAATACTTCACCATATTGCCTTTCTCCCAGAAAACTGGCTTTCTATTTAATGTCTCTCATTTAAAGTCTAAGTGGCTTAAAACAGAATCCATAAAAGAATCTAAGTTGTCACATTATTTCAAGCTCCTTCTCTTTTTTCTTTTTCTTTTCTTTTCTTCTTCTCTCTTTCTTTTTTTTTTTGTTTCACTGAAAGCAATCCGTAGCTGTGTACAGAGCAAACAAGTCTGTATTGGTTGTTAAACTCTCCATAGGGGAATCCATATGGTGTTACCTCTGAACTTGGTTGGAAATATGATGGAATTTCACAGCCCGGGCCATGGGCACAGTGCTGGCAGTTTGTGACTGTTCTTTGTGCTTTCTTTTAAGCAACATGTGCAATGAGTGTGCTGCCCACATTTCTCAAAGGCTGGTTTTCTCTCTGGAGTCATAAAGGACCTAAAAGAACATAGTTTATGCTCCATTTATTGTGTCTAAAGAACAGCAGGAGTTGCTGTTTCTTACATCTTGGGACACTAACTCTGACAAATAAATGTGACCAGGTTAAATTTGTGGTTTTTTAATGGCCGCCCGGGGTACTGTGCTGATGGAAGTCAACATCCTATTTTGCCTGAACCAACTTTCCCATGATCTACTCTGATTGTGCAATGGTCTCATCTCTGGTCACTGGTTCTCAAGATTATTGCTGAAAACAAAAATATTTCTAAAACTAGGATGGTTTAATAAGTAACATTGAAAACTACTTTTCAGGATTTCTTCTTTTTTTTTTTTTTTTTTTTGGCCAATGGTTAGATTTATTTTTTCCCCCTCCTTCTTTTTTCTTAGAAATACCTGTGCTGACAGTTCATCATTTTTTGACAAGTTTCCATTTAGAATTATACTTTACTGCTGGGTTATCATGTAAGTCTCTGAAAATTGGGATTTATAATGGAAATGTTGAAACTACCCCATTCTAGTACTCACCTGAATTCTAAGAGGGTATTAGGAGATTATTCCTAGGCCTCTTATTGAATCTGTGAATCCTGAGTCATATTCATTCCAAAACAAGCAGTGCAGAGTTGTCATTAAGCCTACAGCCCTGGGAAGTGCCTCATTCTGAACTGTAAATATAGGCAGGCCTTGGAAATATTGCAGGTTTGGTTCCAGACCACCATAATAAAGCAAATATTGCAATAAGGCAAGTCACATGAATTATTTGGTCTCCCAGTGCATATAATGTTATGTTTACACTGAATTGTATTCTATTAAGTATATATTAAGTATGTAATAATAATGAAAAATTTTGAAATTTTGTGAGAATTACTAAAATGTGATGCAGAGACACTAAGTGAGCATATACTATTGGGAAATGGTACTGATAGACTAGCTTGATACAGGGTTGCCACAAACATTTTTTTTTTTTTTTTTTTTTGGTAAAAACAAAATATCTGCAAAGCGTAATAAAGCAAAGTGCAATAAAACAAGGTATGCCTGTAGGTCCTGCCTTTCTATCTTGGGCTAGGAAGCACTTTTGAGCAATTCAGCTGCATGCATCAGGGTAATGAGTGGGGAAGGGGATTTCTTCTTTCTGGAAAAGCCCCATAGAATTTCTCATCTGCTCTCCCTATTAAATACTAATTTAGAAGAATCAACACAATGTTCAAGAGCATCTTCTGCAGACCAAATATTTCTGATGAGCAACTTATTGAAATTCACATATCACATCTGTACTGAGGGCCTACTATATGCTATGTTTTGGGAATATAATAAGAGAAGAGAGAGATGGAGTCCCTGCCCCCATGGAGCACTGGTTCAGTGGAAAGTGACAGTCAATAAACAAAAGTCAACCCTCACTGCAGTTGTGGGGAGCGTCATGAAGAAATGCAGGTACTGAGAGCATTTGGAAGAGGGGACTTCCTTTGTAGAATGGGGAATGTCTCCCCAAGGATGTGGCATTTCAGGGGAATAGGAAAAGATGAGGAGGTGTTGGCCAGTTCAGAGAGGGTGGTGCTGGGGGTGCTTGGCAGTCCAAGGAACTTCAGTGTGACTGGAGTAAAGAAGTGGGGTTAAGAGGAGACTGGGGAGTTAGGAGGGCCAGATTAGGGAGGGCCTTATAGAACATGCATGGATTTCACATCTGACCCCAACATGGCCCCACCTCTCTGCATGTTAAGCTGGGAAGAGTCAGCCTCAACAATACGCCAGCTGGATTCCATCCTAGTCCTCTGCAGATCCTGGACCTAACTACAAAGGGTTCCAGGCTGAAGGAGTCATGCAGACACAGCTCCTGGGGCCTGTGGACTCTGCCTCTCCTAATTCCTAGTGGTACAACCTTGTGACCGATAAGCAATTTTTCCTAGTCCAGTCAATTTTAAAGATTGAGATGTGATCTACATGTAGTAAAAGTAACCCTTTTTGGTGTATGTTCTATTGTGCATTTTTTAAAAAGAGAAGTTGTGAATTTATAGAACAATCATGCATACAAAACAGAATTCCCATGTACCACCCTATTATTAACACCCTGTGTTGGTGTGGTACATTTGTTACCAATTATGAAAGCACATTTTTATAATTGTATTATTAAATATAGCCCATGGTTTAACTTAGGATTGACTCTGTAGTGTAGTTCCATGGATTTTTAAAAAAATTTATTCCATTACAATACATACAATCTAATATTTCCCCTTTTAACCACATTTAGACATATTTCAGTTCTGTTAGTTACATTCATGATGTTGTCCTGCCATCACCACCATCATTACCAAAATAGTTCCTTCATTCCAAATAGTAATCTGTGTGTCTTAAGCCTTAACTCTCTACTCCCTATCCTATCCCATTGCCTGGTAACCTATATTCTGGATTTTGACTCTATGAGATTGTATATTCTAATTATTTCGTATCAGTGAGATGATACAATATTTGTCCTTTTGTATCTGGCTTATTTCACTCAAAACATGATGTCTTCAAGGTTCATCCATGTTGTAGTATGTATCAGAACTTCATTCCTTTTTAAGGCTGAATAATATTCCATGTTATGTATATACCAAAAATGCATACAGTTGTGTAACTGCCATTTGCAGTCTAGATATAGCACAGTTTCATTGTCCCCCCAGATTCCCTTGTCCTTCTTGGCAGTCAACATCAGCTCCTAGCAACAACTGATCTGTTGTTTTGTCCTTAAACTTTTGCGTTTTCCAGAATGTCAGATAAATGGAATCATGCATATGAAGCCTTTTGGGTCTAGCTACTTTAACTTGGCAAAATGCATTTGAGGTATATCCATGGGCAGACTGCAGTTGTTTGTCCAGTCATGCATTGAAGTAGCCAGTCACTTTCACACTGGATGATCCTTCACAGTAACCTTGCCTGCACAACTGTGGGAGCTTTCTAAAACCCATTGCTGCTCTCACTTTGATAAGCCTCACTTTCACCCACAGCAGCTAGCATCATCCTTATGAAACACAAGTGGAGTCATGCCATGCCCATGCTCAAAACTTTCAGAGGCTCCTACTGCCCTCAGGATGGGAGCGTGCTCTTAACATGCTCACAACACCCTTTATAACCTGTGCTCTACCCACCACCCTGGCCTCATCTGTTCCACTGTCTCCTCGCTCTGTGTTGTAGTTCCTAGAAAAAAAATCATTGTTCTTTCTTACCACTGACTCTTTGTCTGCTTTCTTCCCTCAGTCTGGGATGTCCCCCATCCTGCTGCCTCGTTTCATACACCTCATTTCCTAGGTGGTCTCAGTTTTTTTCAGGATATCTTCCATTACTCCATAAGAAAGAGTTAGATACTCCTTAAATGCCGCTGTAGTTCTAGACTTATTGTTAACATCACACTGTATTGTAATTCCCTGTTTGTTTCTGGGTCTCCTTCCCTTAGCCATGAATTTCCTTGAAGGCAGGGGCTGGTTGTTCACTGCTGTATCCCAGTGCCTCGTGAGTGCCCAACTACTTCTACACTATTTATTGAATAATTGAAGTTGGTCAGGGAAGTAATCTTTTCATTCCAATTTCACAGATTAGAACTCTGAGGCTCAGATTGTTAAAATGAGTTGCTTTATGTGTTGGGCTACTTCTGGGAATTTCACGGTTCTTTGACATATCTCATATGCTGTAACGTGAGAAATGACCCCAGAGTTTAGGGAACCTCTCTGGTTTTCTGCAGCACAAAATCTTATTGCTGCAGGTACTTTTTACCCCTCCAACCTTGAATGAATCCTTATAGAACTCCTAGAAATAGAATTTCAGCTTTTCTGATGTTCAAGAACATGTTCACACATCCTGCCCAGGGTGTTTGAGACTGAACACCACTTGGCTCGGGGGGATCTCCCCAGAGTATGAAGTTTATCCTAGCAGTGTCTGGATTTCGGGGGAAGTGCTGATTGGGTCTCTAGTCATCAGTTCTCCTTCTCTTCTCTCTCTGTGTTGTCTCTTCTGAAATGATATTGGTGAATTGACCCTGAAGGTGAAGAGTCCCATGGCAGTAGGGCACATTACCTCTGTAAATCATCTACCTAGATAGCTTTCCTGTGGTAGACACTCAAAACTTACCAGGTAAATGGATGGGTGAATAAATAATGAAAGAATGAGTGAATGCCTCAGTTGTAGAGATTTCAGTCACATCGTTTTGGAGGTGAAAAGTTTTGTTACCAGGTAATATGATGCTGTCTGTTGGCCAGCGTTTGTGGAGCATTCTTGTTGCCCCTGAACTCCTACTTCCTTGTCACCCCAGGGCCTTTGCACTGTAGTTCTCCCAGTTGGTTCATATCATCTGTGTCTCTGCTTAGATTTTATCTCCTCCAGGAAGTCTTCCTGAGCATCTCACCTGAAATAACTCTGCTCGAACCCCCTTTACTCTCTATTCCCTGACCTGATTTCCTTTTATCACAGCACTTTGCATTTATCAGTGTCTAAAGGTACTACATTTTATATGCACTGGTCGACTTGTTTATTGTCCCCCAAGTATAGTTAAGCCTCATGGGGCAGGGATCGTATCTAGCTTGTTTACGAGGTCTACAAATGTACCTGGCCCAGCACAGGAATTAAAAAAAAAAAAAAAAAATTATTTATATATATATATATATATATATATATATATATATGAGCTCAATGCTGGATAAATTTAAAAATTATATAATCAGGCATATTGGAAAAGGACATGCCTTAATTTTAAAATTAATAGGATTTTCAAATTAATGGAGAATTTACCATGTGCCATCTTGTAACTGTCTTATTTTTACTGAGACTGTACCTCTGGGTGTGTGTGTATATAGGCAGTGGTCAAAGGGAAACTTTAGTAGTATGCAGTCAGACCAGTATGGAATAAATGCTTAAAGAAGAGCTGTTCTTGAGCCTGACATGTCCAATTCATGTTAAATATTAAATAATAAATATTAAAGTGCTGGCTAGGCAACTATGGTTTGGAGAAGGAGAAAAAGAAAGAATATAGTGTTTAGAATCTGACATACCTGGGTTCAAGTCCTAATTTTTCACCTGGTAGTAATGCGATAGTTTTCTTGTCTATAAAACAGGGATCGATATCACCAAATCGTAGTGTCATCAAGAAGATTCACTGAAAATCGGTTAACACAGCCCCTGGCCCAGGGAGGCCTCCCTTTGACCTACTGTGTCCTCTTTGTCCCCTCCCTTCCCTAATTAAAAGAAGACTGAGAGGAGTTGAGGGGAAACATTAAAGGAACTTGAAGGATCGCTATTTAGACCAAGATAAGGGTCAAGTGCAGATTTGACTTTCTCATCCAAATGACCTGAATATCTTTAAATCCTGTTGTTGTTTTTTTTTTTTTAAATCACCAAGGCCCTCCGTTTGGGGGACTAAACAGGGATGTATCCTATGCAATACTTGGTTATTTTGTTGTTCTTTTGGAGTCCCAGTGCATCTGGGGCCCTAAGGTATAGGAATTGCTTTTTTTTGTGGGTACAAGTCTGCATCTGCAACTAATTGAGTCTGCAAATGGGCCCATGCAGAAATAATTAGCCACTTGCCCCTCATTTTGAGGGTACAAGTGGCCCCTCTTGCCAGCAATTACTGAACCATGGAAAAGAGGCATCCTGGGGGGAAGAGACCCTGTGGAAATTTAAGCTTGAGAGCAAATTGCTTTTGTTTTTACAAGTTACAGCTATCTTTCTCTTAAAAAACATCAAACAAACAAGCAAAACACTTGGAAGTATGAAAGCCACCTTGGGATGGACCTACCAACAATGCCATGTGTTTTCCAAGGGCATTACACTTCAAATATTTCACATTTTCCCCCTTAATTTTATTCTCAGGGCCTATTTAAATATGTTGCATGCTTTAAGTGCTGCTTTTGGTTTCACAGTTAGTTCAGGCTGCACATTAACTAATTATTGGTAAAGTATCTGGCTTATGAACTCTGATCCATTTTCCTCTGGAAAGATCCCTGGCTGCCTTGCAGCAACCCCTTGCATTTTAACATGCTTTAACAGGTAATTTTGCTGTGATCTGCAGTGTGGTGCCTTTGGATACAACTGGGTTTGGATCACTTACCCCAAGTGCATCCTTTGATTAATGACAGCATCCAGTGGAATTAAGGGACCGGAGAAGATTGTTAACAAAGGATGGAAGCTGTGATCGCCATCCTGAAACAGCGATCTGTGAGATTCAGAAATTACACATGGGGCAGCTGCCTTGGACGATAAAAGAACAAAACACATTCTGGATCTTAATAGGAAACAAAAGTGCATAAACAAAAGCAGGCTGCTTCTTTAAATATCCGATTTCAGAACAAGACTAGCCTCCCAGGAAAGTTTAAGGAACCCTGAATTTAATTGGGAAAAGAAGCCGGGTTTAAGTTTTCTTCAGTGTCAGGGTAGCAGATGAGATTGAATTTTTGACACTTCGCAAAAGACAGGCCCTTTTCCATTAGCCACATGCATCTGTGGCCTGCGTCATTATTTCACTTTGTAAATTCTGCAAGTGCTGTAATCAGACCTCTCAAATGCTGATGGTTATGCTGGAAGGAATGAACAAAGTTAAACTTTGAAAGAAATAAATTGAAAGGCCTGCTTAACCATTTCAGCTCATCTATTCAGCTCCAGGGTTTAAATCTCAGGCCTGCAGAGTTGTTCTTCATAATATTTTGTGCTTCTTTTCTCCCAATACATTTAAGATGCCAGGAACTTTAAACAGGAACTTGAGAGGCAGAAGATATACAGAATGTGTTTCATTTATGCTAAAGCTCTGCCCATTGGAATTTACCAGGTCTCATTCATTTTGTGGGTATACCTTATATCTGGGGCTTCTTCCAATGGGTTATAGGTGAAAATAGGCTATGGAGAGGTAACTTCCCGTTGATGAAGGGGGGAGATACTCCTTTCAAATGCTAACACCATCTTGTTATCTTTGCTGTTTTGGGGCAGTAAGGTAGAAAGTAAGGGGACCTCAAGCCCCTGCCTGGATCCATAACTTACGAACATCTTCTGTCAGTGAGTAATGCTTGTTGAATTCTCAGATCTTTGAAAAATAAGATCAGTTATCAGAGACCAAGGGAGAATATAGCTGATTTCTCTTGTAGAAAATGATGGTTGAGGGAGAAAGGAGCTGTCACTATTCTTTTCTAGACTTAGGTTGATGTAAAATGTTTTACTACCAGTATTTCTAAAACTATGGCTCATTGATTGCTACATCAAAATCACTTGTAGAACTTGTTAAACCTGCAGAGTTCCAGACTTCCTCCTGGACCTTCTGAATCAGCAGCTCTGGCCCTGGGGCCCAGGAATCTGCATTTTTAGGACTCAAGATAATTCTTGTATGCAATCAAGTCAAACCACACTATTGTGGATAATTTTTATATTTTAATAATTGAGTACATTTTTGCAGATGTGTGATTTGTTACAGCACAGTGAGGGATAGGAATAGATGATCCCTTTGGGAACACAGACTCTATTTTGTTGTGTAAATCATTTGGATGCCGGTGCTTCTCAGAGGATGCCGAATTACATTCTTGTGGTCTTTTTGTCCACCTACCCCTTTGTTCCAATGAAGAACATAACTCACTGTGTCTCAGAAAACTCTTGAGCAGGGATTTGACCTTAACCTTATGTAAACTTGTCATTTCTAGAGATCCTTTCATGCTTAGTTTCTCAAATATTTGCAATAAACATTAAAGATGTAGTGTTACTATATAACATTTGTGATGTTTAGATATGACATTGTGGCTTTAGTCAGAATGATGTGTAAGATAATATTCCCCTGAAGAAATCCATCTGAAGCAATGGAGAATTGGGGTACAGGTAGGGTCTGTCTTTGAGGTCTTGGCAGGACTGTTCAAGAGTAGGCTCTGGAAGAATTAGGCTGGGGAGAGTATCACCAGATTGTAGACGTAAAGTATGTTTAAAGAATCAAATGTGAAAATCGAAGGGAAAAATACTAAGAGAATGGTTTTCCAGCAGGCCATGATCATTTTGCCTACTTGCAGAAATATTATTGTTAATTTACACTTCTCGCTGTCTCTAAGATGAAAGTAAAGAAGTAAATTTGCAGATATTGCCTTTAATACTTGCATGTCACAGAACACTCTTTTAGACATGGCCTAATGATGGCAAATGCACTTTATATATTGTAAATCTTTTCTCTCAGTTGAAAATCATTCTAATATACTAATGGGTTATTTTACAGATTATATTGATAGTGAAATTAGTAATAGTGAGCTTCACTAATAATGTGCATTTTTCTAATCTACCACAAAAACATTCTATAGCTACCAGAACTATTGCTTTGGTGATTTCTATTTCTAGCACATGTTCCTTTGTTTTTGAAATGGAACATTTGCTGTAGGGGACAGAACATTTAGCATGAAGGATACTAACCAATAACAAAATAGTCTGCAGATAATGATGTAGGGTGCTTTGATATAATGTCTCTATTTTTCAGTCTAGCAGTTCATCTCCCTCTACTGCCTCTGAGTTTGTATTTGATTTTGGGACAGAGAGCCAGGATTTGTTTATTTAGGAAGTAGATGCAAGAGTCCAAAAATGAACCACGTCCTAATCCTCCCCCCAGTGGCTCGTATAACAACACAGCAGGGGGATTTTTGAAATGCTATTTGTTCTTGGGAGGAAATTTTCTGCAAAGTGAGTATTTTATCCTATTAAGTATTTCTTAAGTTAAATTAAATAGCATAAAGAGAGAGTACTTTAAGGTGGAAAATAGTTTCTCAACTACTAACATACTATCCTTTTTTTTCCAAATGCATACATGCTTTTAATCGCAAATTCAGTTTCTTCTATTATCTAATTGTTTAACTTAAAGGAAATAAATCTCCTAATTTTATTATCTCCATGGGCTTCAAATATTTAGCTCATAAAATTGTGTAATCTCTTTAAAAAGCAAAAGATTCTAAGCCAAATGTAGAATTCAAAACAAGAGCTATAAAGTAATTATTAAAAAAAAAACAACCTTCTTAAAACTTCAAGCACCCAGTCAAAATTGTGAAAAGACATCAAATTGAAGTAATTTAAATGACACAGTTTTATGGCTGCCTTAAAATGACCTTGAGAAAATATTCCCCCCCAAATGAATTCTCCCTTAAATAATTCTTTAAGACAGGCTCTTGAGGAACAAACTATCTTGAAGTGAATTGTTGTCTTTGATGCTACTGTTTTCCTGCAAATTCCAGAAGTCAGAATCTTTGGTTTTAATGTAAGATAATGAAAGTAATTTTCCTTTGAGAACCAAGTTTTCTGCCGAATTGTAAAGCCTGTCTGCAGGTGAGATTTAATTTAATCCTTTGAGTACTTAAGAAGCATTCCTGAGACAGTCGCCAAAAAAGTGACAAGATTAGCACATTGTTTATTGACAGTGTGTGGACAAGAAAAGACTTTTATCCTGAGATTTTAATGATTTTTTTTTGTAGTGATCTTAGTGGCAATATATAATTACTAAGCTCTACATTATTTAAATAGTTCAAAGATTGGATGATGGACTTACATTTTAAAGTTACTTGCAATTGAATTGTAGCCTGGGAAATAAATAGCAACAAAGCAAGCATGAAAGGCAGGTAGTATCTTGCCAAGTAAATTTCAACTTTAGAATAGAGATGGAGAGTGGAAAATGAATATATAGGTAATAAAGAAAATGCATTGATAAAAATTTGCAGAGGATCAGTTGTATTTTTGTCAGAATCAAGTCCTCTATATACAATTTTAATGAGTTTTAAAATATTTTATAGGTATTTTTTCTATTTATCCTATTATTTCCTTTTTAAATTCCTCTTTTCTCTACGTGTCTTATGCGTTCTAATAAACAGACCAATTTTTTTGATGTCAGATATTATTTGAAGTCCATAAAAATGAAAGGTGTACGCATAGTTGAAACTTGATACAAAAGCTATATAATGTGTTTAGCTATGACTTTCAGGTAAAATTGTCATAAAAATTCTTAACCATTTCCTGTTCGGTGTGTGTGAAAATGTACTTTTGCTACATACAATGATTCCCTTGTGTATATTTTTTCTGTTATTTTGGGGGTTGGACATATGAAACAATTAGAATATTTTGAGTCCTAAATTTGATGAGTTTCAGGTTTTTATGTGGAAAACAAACAAAAGTAAAATCTTCTTTCTGACTGTAATGACATCCAACAGCAACTAGTTTACACGATATTAGTTTTTCCTGTAAAAGAGGCTCTAAACTTCTTAACTGCCCTTCCATCCTCTCAGTAGGTTTAGCCATGGTTAGCAAACCATGAAAATCTTGTCTGAAGCAATCACTTATTAATATTTTTACATCCTGAGTGTTTTTAGAAGGTCCCTTGGACCTTGCCTGCCATTTTGTCGTTGGATTTTTTCAGGATGTTCCATTTTAGAATAATTGGGGATGTTTTAAATTTGCTGCCTATTCCTTTTATGTCTAAAGGAAAAATTACACAAAATTCCATACTATTTGGGAACATGTTTTCTTGGTTAGAGGTTTGGATCACATTTTAAAATTAGTTTTAAGAGAAAGGAAATCGTATAAATGCTCTGGAATTCAGATAAGCACCACGCATGAGAAGCAGACACTTTCATTTTAGAGTGCCTTATCCATAGGGGTCAGACTGTTGATGATAAAAGAGCATTCTAGACCTTTAAATATTGATTACACACTTTGAGGGAGCTGTTTTCTTTCCTGCTTTCTCCTGTCCATTTGAATTTGGGCTTTGATCTAGCATGCAGAGTGCAATATCTCAAACATTCCACAGGGTGTCATGATGTGGTTGTTTGTTCTCAGGAACACTGTCTGGTGGGAGGAAATTTCAGCCAGGCTCACCTAGTATTTAAAACAGCTGATTCATTTTGGGTCCAGTCAAGGAGTATTTACAGAGGGCCTACTATGTGCCAGCCCCATGATAGGAAATACAAATCTTAGCAGAATTATGAGGATCCTCTTCTTCACTTCGTGTTTGGCATTTTGGTCAAGAGAATATTTACCAATACAGTGAGGTTGCTTGAGGAGGGTTTGAACTTATTTGTCATTTGTAATGTATTCATGTCATTCAGGAGCGAATCTCAAATGGAGGCGCCAGGTTTTGCAAACTATATAGCACCCAAGTTAGAATCTGGTTCCCTTCCTTCCAACATGTGGTGGGACTGAATTCCTAGGTATGCTTATACAAGAAGTGGGCTGAGAGTTTCTGCTCTAAAAGGCTCCTAAAGTAGCCATGGGAAGGCTGAAGCAAGGGCCTCTAAGTGTGAATCCTCACTTTGCCACTGTTCAGCTGTCATCTTAGACAAATCACTTCACTTCCTTTCATTGAAAAATCAGAGATGGGATTATGAAGAGTAAATGAGGTAATCTGTTTTTCATACCCATTTAGCCACTTCTGGATCTGGGACAAGACAGTATAAACTTACCTTTCCCTGTTCCTCCTCTCTAAATGCAACTAAATACCCTGGAAATAAATACGCTGGAAATAATTCCACAGATAATCATAAAAGGACTCTGAAAGGTGGGAAGGAGAAGGTGGAGTGGCTCTTGACCTCAAGGCTTGAAGAACGACACTGAAATGATTTCCTCCATATATCCCCGACTGAGCATTGGCGAGCCCTGCAACCCTGAACCCCCAACAGGAATAGATGGAAGGAAAGAGCGAAGGGGGAAGGAAAAACAGAGGAAAGGATGAAGGGAGGAGGGGAGGAAGGAAGGAAAGAAGGAAAAGTCTGCTCCCTTTGTCCAAAGGACTGGGAAAGGGAAGGGCTAGCAGGGACTTAGGAGATCCATACCCAATGGCAGGGAGGCCCACTCTATCCGGAGTGGCCTTGCCAGTAGAGCTCCAGCAGGTCAGCCCATCCCCCAGCTCTCCCCTGCTGGCAGTGGCAGGCCTGAGCTGCCCCCAGCAGCTTCTCCTGCAGTGCTAGAGGAGGACAGCCTATCCCCTGCTCCAAACCTGCAGGTGGCTGCAAGCTGCTCTGACCCCAGCCATGATGTCAATAAGCCAGGTAGGTCAGCCAGCACCCACATGCTAAACTACACAGGACGACTGCCTGTTAAAATATAAGATTTAAATAGGATCAAGAATCTTCTAACATAGTATCCAAAATGTCCAGGATATAATAAAAAAAAATCACCTACCATACCAAGAATCAGAAAATTCACAACTTGAGTGGGAAAGGACAGTTAACTGATGCCAACACTGAGATGAATCAGATTTTGGAACTGTCTGACAAAAATTGTAAAGCAGTCATCATAAAATTGATTGAACAAGTGATTATGTATTCCCTCAAAACAAATAAAATAATAGAAAACCTCAACAAAGAAATAGAATTTATATAAAAAAAGTACCAAATGGAAATTATAGACCTGAAAAATAAAATAATTAAAATAAAAATTTCTCTGGAAAGGCTCAGTAGTACAGCGGAGATGGCAGAGGACAGAATCAGTAAACTTGAAAACAGTCCAATAGAATTTACTCAATCGGAAAGCAAAAGAGAAAATTGACTGAGAAAAAAAATGAACAGAGCCTCAGGGAACTGTAGGTCAATAGCAAAAGACATATAATTTGTATCATGAGAGTCCCAAAAGGGAAGGAGAAAGAATATGGGGCTGAAGAAGTATTCAAATAAATAATGGCTGTAAACTTCCCAAATTTGGTGATAGACATAAACCTACAGAATCAAGAAGCTAAGTGAACCCCAAATAGGACAAACCCAATGAAATCTATGCCAAGTCATTGAAAAAATCTTCAATCAAAGAGGAAAACAACACAATTCTTCTAGAGGAACACCAATTCAAATGACAGTATATTTCTCATCTTAAACCATGGATGCCGGAAGGAATTGGTACAACATTTTTCAAGTCCTTAAAGCAAAGAACTATCAACCACACATTCTCTATCTGGTGAAACAATCCTTCAGGAATGAAGGGTAAATAAAGACTTTCCCAGAGAAGGGAAACTGAGAGTATGTGTTGCTAGCAGTCCTACTTATTAAGAATGGCTAAAGGAAGTTCTCAAAACAGAAAGGAAATAACAACAGAAGGATCAGAATTTCAGAAAGGAAAGAACAATGGAATGAAAAAAAAATTAGGTGAATATAATGAATATACATAGACTATAAATATAGTTGACAAGCCTTCTTATGAGTTTCTTAAATCATATTTGGATGGTTGAAGCAAAAATTATAATGGCATCTGTTGTGGTACTTAATGTATGTACAGGAAGTAATGAGGTGCTTATTTTAAAAGGTGGAAGGTAAGGGACCTAAATGGAACTATGGTTTCAATTCAATTTCAAATGGTAAAATGGTATCTGTAGGCTGTGACAAACATAGGCTGTGACAACACATATTATATTGTAATGCTTACAGCAACAGCTAAGACAAATGTACAAAACTGTTATTGAAAAAAGGTATGCTACAGCAAATGTGGCCAAATGTTAAAATTCCTGGATTTGGTTATATAGTGGGGCGTTGGGTATATGTTGGAGTTCTATCTATTGAAGCTGTAATGGTTTGAAACTCTTATGGATCCCAGAAGACCATGATCTTTTAATCCAGTCTTGTGGGATGGAACCTTTTGATTGAATGTTTCCATGGAGATCTGACCCACTCAACCGTGGGTGATACTTCCGATTATATTATTTCCATGGAGTGGGGCCCCACCCATTCAGCATGGGTCTTAATTAGATCACTGGAGTCCTTTAAAGAGAGCTCACACAGAGAGCAGAGAAGACAAATCGACCCAAGAGAAGCTGAGAGAGACATTTTGGAGAGAAGCTAAAATATGTAATCCAGAGTTTGGCCCCGGGAGAAGATAAGAACTGACAGAGACACAGATGCTTGGAGATGCATGGAGATGTGGACAGAAGGACATTTGGAGATGCTGAGCTGAGAGATGAAGCCCAGAGTTTGCCTTGGAGAAGCTAAGAGAGGACCTCCAGATGCTTAGAGAGAAATGCACTGGGAGAAAGTAGCAAGAATGCACAGGAGTTGAGACAGAGGAGCCCAGAGACATTTTTCAGAAAGCCATTTTGAAACACAACCCAGGAACAAAGGGCCAGCAGGCGCCAGCCCCATGCCTTCGCAACTGACAGAGGTGTGCCAGACTCCATCAGCTATTCTTCAGTGAGGGTGTCATCTTGTTGATGCCTTAGTCTAGACACTTCTATGGCCTTAGAACTGTAACATTGTAACCTAATAATTCCCCATTATAAAAGCCAATCCATTTCTTGTATTTTGCGTAATGGCAGCATTAGCAAACCAGAACAAATGCCAATTTTCTGGTTATGACTGTCCTATAGTTAGGCAAGATGTTTCTATTAGGGAAAACTGGTAAAGGGGTTAAGGAATCTCTGTATTATTTCTTACACTCGTATGTAATTCTCAATTATCTCAAAATAAAAAATAAATTAAAAGGCATTTAGCATGGGGTCTGGCTTGCAGGAAGCACATAATAATAATAATAATAATAGTTATTATTATGACATTGCTACAAAGGCTGGAAGTTTTGAGGCTGCTCTTCTGGCTCAAGACAGATTAATGTAGCTCTGTCTAAATGGCCACCTCATATCTATAGCTGGTATGCTGAGCCTCCATGCCTAAAGCTAGGAAGGAGTGTTGCTCAGGGTTGGAGATGGGTGCAGGGAAATAGATGAGGCAGTCCATTGCATATAGTGCTTAGTAGCTTTTTTACAAGCAGAGAATTTAATGTGTATGTGTATGTGTGTTTTGTAGGCCATGTAAAAATGTCCAACAACCCATTATAATTAATTCCTCAGTTTTGGATAAATTCCTCTTGCAGAATCCTCTGTTCAAGGAATCTAAAAGACTACTGTGATTTTATCCTAGATGAAAAATATGGGTCTGGTGGGCAGAATTCCAAGATGGCCCCTATGATATGTGCCCCCTTGTGTTCTGCCTGTGATCAGGTTGCATGCAAAGGAAACTTTGCAGATGTAATTATGGTAACTAAGCAGTTGACTTTCTGTGTTCATCAAGAAGAAGATTATTTGGGTGGGCCTGACCTAATCATATGAGGTCTGTAAATCTGGATTAGAGGTCTGAGACAGGAAAGTCAAAGATATTCGAAGAATATGGGAGGTTTGACAAGCAAATTCTCCATTGCTGATTTTGGAGATGGAGGGGGCTATGTGGCAAGGACCTGAGGGCAGCCTCTAGGAGCTAAGAGCAACCTCTGGCCAACAGCCAGCAAGGAATTAATTAAACCAGTAACCTGAATATGCTTGTCAGAGGACCCCAAGTTCCAGGCAAGAACTCAGCCTGGCTGCCCCTTGTGAGTCCCTAAGCTGAGAATCCAGTCCAGCTATGCCCAGATAGTGGGCCTGCAGAACGTTAGTTAATAAATTTGTGTGGTTTTAAGCTGCTAAATTTGTAGTATTTGTTAGCAATACAAAACTACTACAATGGGTTGATTTAAATCTTTGTTTAAATACATGGTTTAGTGGGCCCTGTACTAGCAACCAGCTTTGCCTATACCACACAATAATCATCCCTGGTATTCTGCAAAAGGTATTTCTGAAGGATTGTGAATCATTAGTAAGCCTATAAATTTGAGTTTCCCAAGCATATTTTATTTTTATTTTTAATTTCCCTTCTGTCATGGATTAATATGTGATCCTACTGTGCATGATCAGTGTACCTTTCTGGCTACATTTGGCACATGATTTTGACACAAACCCATCTATACTTTCTTCAAGGAGGTAAGTCTGTCGAGCATGTTCTTGAATATTGGGGTAATGTACAAATACTCAGGATTTCTGTAGTTATCTTATCACAGACTTATAACAAATAGTTGCATGGACCACCTTTGGAGGAGTGTTTGAGTCGCCCTTAGCCTTGTAGGACTTTAGGAGATTGAGAGAGAAAGTTCAGAGTCATTGTTCCAGGAATGTATGGTTTTCTGGTTCGGGAGCTACCACTAGAGCTCTCCCTAGATGTTGCGGATATGCGTCATTTTTTTGGCTACCCAAACCCTGAACTTTCTCCTGATCTTATGAAGGGCTTCTCACATTGCAAGGTGAAAATGCCAGCGCTTGGTTTCTTTCCTTGCAGCTGAGCCATTGCCTTACGTCAGCTCTGCTCATTGGCTTTACCTGCTACAGAGTTGTTGGGAAGTTGGCAACGTGAGTGACTCTCTCTGCTGCAGTGACTGCATGATTGAGGCCCTGGGGCAGCAAAACTGCAGGGCTAGTGGTGAAATCCAGTGGTCAGTTGTAGTTGGGTTGTCACTGCAAACCTCAGCATCTGATGTTCAGCAGCTGGGACAATAGCTAGTTGCCTCAAAACTTTGGGCCTCACTCTAGGCTATTTCTCCTCTCCTTTGTTCTCCAGACCTGGCAGTTTTGTGAACTCCCCTCCTTTTTTTGCTTAACACAAGTTGTTTCTGTGGCTTCAGCTAAGAACTCTGACTCATATCCTAGATGTGGATTCCACAAATTCTAGAGATATGTCTTATGGAGTTATTAGTAACTGAATTCGATACTCTAAAGAAAACCAGCAGAAAGATACGTTTCGGTAGTATGTGAAAGTATAAAGAAGCCTATGCATGTTTTAGGTACTCAATGGCTATTTATAGAGCTTCTCCTTCCCTTTTTATTTCTTCTTTGTAGAGTCCCAGAGCTTACGGACCCAGTCATTACCTCCTCTCGTATCTTCTTTTTACATAAAGCCCTCTCGTTAGAGTTTCTTTGTTTGTTCATTCATTCAATAAGTAAATGTATGCTATTGCCAGAGCGGTGAAAATACTGCAGCCAGAGATACAGCAGTGAGTATGACAGAGTTCTTGTCGTAATGGAGCTCATAGTCCATTTGTGGAGTCAGGCAAGTTAAAAGATGATTTTAATATTGCATGAAATGTGCAAAATAGGAGACAACCTGGGTTTGGGGGTTGCAGAAGTTTTCCTGGAGGAGGCAGGGACTGTGCTGACAGCTAAAGGTCTGAATAGGACTTGAAAAAAACAGGTGAAAAGTTGGGGGGAGAAAGAGTTTTCCAGGCAGAGGAAATGGGTGGGCAAAGATTCAGGGGCCATAAACCGGGACTGTTCCTTGGAAGTAGCAGGAGTGTTTGGCGCTGCTGGGGCTTGGCTGGGGGATGGTGGAAGGCGGAATATCAGATGGACCTTCCCAGGGAGGTCTTCTATGTGTATCAGAGAGTTTGGGCTTAATGTTTTTGTTTTAACTTTTTATTTTGAAATAATTTCAAACTTGCAGGGCTGTTGGAAAAATCATACAAACTCCGTATAGAGAACTTCCACATACCCCTACCCCTCCCCAGATACCTAGATCCACCAATTTTAACATTTTTAACCTTTGCCCTTTCCCTGTCTCTCTCTCTCTCTTCTCTGTGTTTCCCTCCCTCCCTGCCCTCCTTCCTTCCTTCTCTCTGTTTTTCTTCTTTCTTTCCATCTATTTGTCTATCAATCCATTTTCTGAACACGAGTGTAGGCTGTATACATCATGCTCCTTGAACACTTAATACTGCCAAGTACATTTCCTAAGAAGAAAGATATTCACTTTCATAATCACCTTAAGTACAGTTCTCAAGTTCAAGAAATTTAACATTGATATAAAACTCACATTCTGTATTCCAGTTTTTTCTTATGCCCCCATAATCCTTTTGAGCCTTTTCTTCTCCATTCTTAGAACTCATCCAGTTTCAAGTATCGCATTTAATTGGCATTATCTCTTTAGTTTCTCTTTCTGTTTTTTTTTTAATTGTGGAAACATATATACTACATAAATTTTCCCAACCCAACCCGTCCCAGGCATACCATTCAGAGGAAGTAACCACATTAACAAGGTTGCTGTGCCCTCATCACCATGCATTACTAAAACTTTCCCTTTATCCCAAACAGAGACCCTATACTTATTTTGCATTAACCCCTCATTGCCCCTACCCCTCACCCCTGGCAACGTGGTCTCTACTGTCTGTCTCTATGAGTTTTGCATATTCTATGATATTTTCTTTTTGGTTACTTGGGGGTTTAAATTTAACATCCTAAATCTGTGACAATCTCATTGGGAGTTAGGGCTTTATTTTGAGGGCAAGTGGGAGCCATGGAAGGGTTCTAAGGAAGGGAGTCATGCGGTGTGATCTGCATCCTAGGAAGGTCTCTGGCTGCAGATGGGGTTCAGATGTGAGGGGTGCAAGTGTGGAATCAAGGAGGCCAGTCAGGAGACAGCTGGGAGTGGACTCTCTGCAGATGAGGACTTTCCAACTGGGGCTGGCACTTACTTGAGGACTCACAGCAAAGCCCCCTTTCAGGACTTGACAGGCCCAAATTAAGGGCCCCATTAGCTTCAGAAGTTAGCTCAAAGCCATTCAGGTTAGGACACTGGGTTACCTCCAGGGCCTAAACTGTCCGAACGCCAGCAGCCTGCTCTCGAAGGCACAGCTATTGTACCAGCAGAACTGGTTCCTTTTGCATCTGCCCAGCCCTGACCAAAAGGCAGCTCTGTTCAGGCACAAGGACAGGGTGACTCTTTAGCCCCCTCTACTCAGGTCCATCTCTTGCTACTTCAGGTCACAATGAACAGAGGAACGTCTGTGTTGCCAAGGTGGATTCCATTTTTGCAGAAAAGTTGGTGTTGCCAAGGTGGATTCCATTTTGCAGAAATTTCTCCCCAAACCCTGATGTTCTACCCACAAATCTCCCTTCCTAATCCCAGTTTTCAATTGGTTTATGTTCCAATTCCTGTTATTTGAACCCTGTACAACCTCACCCTTTGAAGAAAAAAGATTTTTAACATTTTTCATGTTAATGTCATAACAATTTGTGAACATGAGAAAGCTTTAAACTAATTTTTAAGAAGGTACAGAATTTTACATTCCCCTAGTCTCCTAAAATTTAAATTTTAAGACTCATGTCCTCTTTGGAGGAACAAAGGAATGCTCCCTCCTGCAATGAATCCTTTTAAAAAGCAAAAACTTATTGTTCGAAACACATTTAAAGAAACATTTCCACATTTTGTAGTTGGTTTAAAAATCGTTGCTTAATTTTGTGTATTCTGTTCAAGGAAAACAAGTCAGAAGATGCAGAAAAACATAAGGAGAAAAGTTTAATCATTAATCACCCATTGCCAAATAATAACATTTTAGTGGGTTCCTTTTATTTATTTACTTTTGCTCTACGTAAAAGTATTTTTTAACAAAATTAATGTTAGGTTATTTTACAGTCTGCTTTTTTCCCCCTAAGATTCTACCATTTCCATTTAGTTAACGATTGTGTACCAACATGATTTTAAGTACTTGTACAATAAACCATGGTTTAAATGTACCAGCAATCTTTAATTGCTGACAACTTGGAAAATATTGTTTTAAGTAGTCATTAATGTTACTTATTTAATTAGATAGTATTTACTTATTATACAATGTTATTTTTATATACACAAATAAACTAAAAATGGTCCCTAATCTCACGAGCCAGATAACCCCAGTTGACGTTAACAAAGAATAATAAAACCCATGTGGTTAGAAGATTCAAGCAGAAAAGTACAGAAATGTACAAAAATGAAAAAGAGACTCCTCTCTACCTTCTCCCCACTAGTCTCTTCCCCCAAAAGGTAAGCACTGTTAAAATTTCTTTAGATTTTTTTCAGAAAAAATATTTCATTTCTGTTACCACGTGTCTATATGTATAGTGTCCGGCGCTGCCCCACTCGGTCCCCGGTTCCCGGCCGGCGAGGGGAAACAGGGAAGGAGAGAGAGAGAGGGAGATGCAGACCACGCAAACTGACCTGGCTGGAAGTCACGACTCGAGCCACACGGCGGTTGCGAGAGCAAGTCTTTTACTGAAGCTAGATAAGCATTCTCTGTTACAGGTTTCCACGCGGGGCAGAGTGCCTCGCGGGAGAGCAGCCTCGATGTGGCCGTCAGGCACGGCTCCTTGTGGGCTGTCTCACCCTACCCCGTCCGGGTAAGACCTTTTATACACAATTAACAACCAATAAGCTTCTAGGCTAGTATCGCGTATACAGGATTTCGATTGGTAGGAGCGGGTGGCGGATACATGCGTCACTATGCGGAAACAGGATGCAGGCGCCATCTTGGCTCACTCGATGGGCGGGGGTAACTCTAGAGCAGGCTGCAGCGCATACGCTAGGCCCGATTCGGGAGGCGGCTTTCCACATCTCCCCCTTTCTTATTTATTTTTGACCCAGTGTCTCCAGTGATGAGCGTGCTCCCATGAACCCAAATGGTTCACAACCTCTTTGGTGCTTTGGGGAGTCTGGACTAGGCCTCAGCCATCCAGCGGCGGAGCCTCTAGCACCAACCAGAATGCTCACGTCATATGGAGACCGGAGAGTCCGTAAGCTGGAAGCAACGTGACTCTCCCTGCAGTGCTTTGCCTGGCAACTGGGGAACAACGACGGGGGCAGGAACAGCAGTAACCAGAGTCGGGGGTGTCACTAGGTGTCTCTGTGCAATGGCTAGGGTCCAGTCTGGCCACAACTAGGACTCTGCCCTAGAGACCCACCTGAGACAAAATTATGACTACTGGTGTCGCCTTTTACACCCGAGAAACAGCCATGCGATTCGCTACAAATTTTGCTCCAAAGCGCCCCACCTGAGGCGACCAGGAAGGGGTATGGTTAATAAATCGGTCACTATCGGGGGTAACAGAGGTGGGAGTCATAGCCATCATAGTGGTAACACGCAATTGCTGCTGCGCTTGAAACAGGCGTTCTAGCAAACATTTAACAACGACTAATCCCACCAATAATCCCACTGCAATGAGGATCCAATTAGTTAAATTGGGCCAAGAGAACCAAGAGGTGACTTGGTCTCACAGATTTTTTACAGTCTCGCCCAGTGTGGAAAGGTCGAAACTAACAGGCTTCAATTTCCTAATGTTCTCAAGTCCCTGAAGGTCGGATTTCACTTGGCCGGAGAGATTGGTGAAGTTGGGGAGATAAGTGTCCTTGAGCCACTCGGCGACATCTTGCTGCTCCTCTGTCAAGTTCACCCTAACCGGGGTGACACAAAGCCTCCCGAATAACCATCGGGTATCACACGTCTGCTGGAGAACTCTCCAGAGTCCATCTATTTCTAGTCCAAGTTCATCTATCTCCGCTAGGAGTTTCTGAATGGCCTGGAAATTTAAGTTCAGCATCTGATTGTGGCGGCGTAGCACGTCTCGGGTAAGGTATGCCTCTTGGACGCCTAGACTTAGAGAAGGGGATATTGTTAAGTGAAACAACTTGAGAAACAGGGCCAACCCAGTCGGTTGCCTTGACGGGGAGCCAGACATAACTTGGGCGATACACTAGGATAGCGGGGCGGCGAGGCATCCGGGTCTTTGGAACGGTTGCAGACTGTAGGAGCAAACCCCGGAAGGAAAAGGCACCTTTGAGTCTCCTTTTTACTCAAGATCCCTTCACAAGACTGGCGGCTCTTCCCTGTAACGTTAAGAAATCCAAGCAAGACTCCCTTACTTAACTCGCCATTACCAGTTTCACAAGTAGCATTCGCCGCAACTGTGGTGTTGACAACCTTGACAGAGAGGTTAGCAAAAGAGAGGATCAGTGTGTCATTGGTGAGGGGGAAGGACTCGTTGAAGCTTGTGGAGGAAATATTTCTGTCAGAAGGCAGGTGGTGGAGACCTAGAGACAGGGTACGAGTGAAAAACACAGGAGAGGCGGGAGACCCAGCAGAGAATGGGGCCAGGGTCGGGGGATGATGCCACAGGCCCCAAAGACCACTCTCCTGCGCTACCACAGTTCCACTAAAAAGAAAAAGGCAGATTAGAAGGATTGCTATAGGAGAGCAAAGAACAGAGTTACCGATCCTCTTTTTGGGCAACCGCGGGGTGGTCAGTCCTACTATTATCGTCTTGTCGGTCGTCGCCATCATCAGCAGGGTCGGAGGCTTGGTCTAATGGTTCAGGTTGTATATTCGTTGGCGTTTCTGACAGCTGTTCCTTGGCTTCTTCAGGTGATGTCACGGTTCTCACCAGTCTTTCCGGAACCCACACTGGTTGACGTCCTGGTTCCTGGGGAAAAACACAAACAGAGCCTCTGGCCCAGCTGAGCACCGGGTCAGGGCCTTTCCACTGCCCCGACAGGACATCCTTCCAACGGACTAGACCTCTATGCTGAGGACTCGGGGTGGTGTGTTGCAGGGCAGGTGTCACTCCCTGTGAATTTTCATTTAAAAAATTGTATGTAAATAAGGCTATAGACAATTGAGCCTTTGGGGACAAGCCGTGACCTATCCCCCCTTTCTGTTTCCTAAGCAGGTCTTTGAGCGACCTGTGCGCTCTCTCGATGATTCCTTGCCCTTGAGGGTTATAGGGGATGCCATGTTTCAATTGGACACCCATGTTGTCACAAAATTTTTGGAAGGATTTACTAGTGTAGGCTGGTCCGTTGTCTGTCTTTAACGTTTTTGGCTTACCCCAAGCCGCCCATGCAGCCAAGCAGTGTGCAACGACGTGGGAGACTCTTTCTCCTGGTTCAGCAGAGGCAAACAAAACTTGGGAATATGTGTCTATCGACACGTGTAAGTACTTGACCTTACCATACTCTGAATGATGAGTGACATCCATCTGCCAAGTATCCCCTGGGGTGAGACCCCTAGGGTTGACCCCAACCGAGGGGACTGCTCTCTGCTCTGCACAATTGTTGCAGGCTCGGACAATATCTCGAGCAGCCGCACGTGGTATGCTGAACCGCTTAGCTAGGGTACCTGCGTTGATGTGAAACTTGGCATGGAATTCTCGGGCTTGTTGATACGGTACCAGCGTCGGAAAGATGTGCAGCTGTCGAGTGGCTACATCTGCGCTATGGTTCCCCTGGGCCATAGGGCCAGGCAAACCTGTGTGGGCTCTAATATGGGTTATGTAAAAAGGGTGTTGCCTGGTCCATATAACCTCCTGTAGTTTGGCAAAGAACGTCCTTACTGTAGAGGAATGTTTAACAATGCCCACCGTTTCTAAAATTTGTACAGAGTTCACAACATAAGCAGAATCCGAGACGACATTTAAGGGCTCGGAAAGGCTTTCCAGGACTGCAATGATAACCTGCAGTTCTACCCATTGAGGCTTTTGTGGTTGGAAGAGCACTGTTTTAGGAGTGTCCCCCTCCACACAATACGCCCCTGTTCCAGAGCTGGAGCCGTCCGTGTATACGGTGGGGGCGCCTGCTAGTGGCCTAGGAGAGGTTACTTTGGGAAAAATCACTGGGTGCCGGGTGACAAACTGCAAGAGAGGAGCCTTAGGGAACTGATTGTTAATGGGACCAAGAAATGTACACCGGAGAATGGCCCATTGATCTATGCATCCGGTGAGTATCTCAAGCTGCTGGGAAGAATAAGGCACCCTGAGATTTTTGGGCTGCTGACCGAAATGCTGCACAGCCCTTTTAATGCATTCTAGGGCCAAGTCTGCAACCGCTGTAGGATAGTGCTCTAGGACTTTTTTGGGGGAAACTCCAGGGTGGACCCAGAGCAGCGGCCCCCGCTGCCACAGTACCGCAGTGGGCTGTAATTCTGTCGGCAGCACGCAGGCTTCAAAAGGCTCATCAGGGTCTATTCTCTTCAATGCAGCGCCACTGAGCGCCTGTTCCACCTGGCATAGTGCTCGCCTTGCCTCTGGAGTGAAGCTTCGAGGTGAGTTTATATTAGAATCCCCCTTCAACAGGTCGAACAAAGGTGTTAGTTTGACATTGGGTATTTTTAGGTATGGACGGATCCAATTGATATCCCCCATGAGTTTTTGTAGATCATTGAGAGTGTGTATATTGTCTAGCCTGAGAGACACCTTTTGGGGGGAAACATGAGTGGGTGCGACTTTCGCCCCCAGGAAAGTGGTAATGTCAGTCATTTGGATTTTTTCAGGGGCAATCTCTAGGTTAGCTTCTCTAAGACTAAGGACTAAATGTGACAAAACTGTTTTAAGAAGATCTGTGTCTCTATGGGCTAAGAGAATGTCATCCATATAATGGATGATTTTCACTTGAGGGAACTGCTGCCGAGTGCTAGCTAGCTTCGCAGCGACATACAGCTGGCACATGGTAGGACTATTAGCCATGCCTTGGGGCAGGACTGTCCATTCAAAGCGTTGACAGGGCTCCTCTTGGTTACTAGAGGGCACAGTAAAGGCAAACTTAGGGGTGTCTTCAGGGTGGAGCGGAATAGAAAAGAAGCAATCTTTCAGATCTATGATGAAAATCGACCAGTGCTCCGGTAATGCTGAGAGGAGGGGCAGTCCCATCTGAACGGGTCCCAAAGGCTCCAGGCAATCATTGATAGCCCTTAAATCATGCAGCAGTCTCCATTTTCCAGATTTCTTTTTTATTACGAATATGGGGGTGTTCCACTGTGACGTGGAGGGAGCGATACGGCCCTTTTCTAGTTGTTCTGATACTAGGGCGTGCAACGCTGCAAGTTTTTCCTGTGGCAAGGGCCACTGAGGCACCCACACCGGAGCCTCGGTTTTCCATTTTAGTTTTATAGGTGTGGGTGGGAATCTCTCCTCAGTGGCCCCTATGAAAAACCCAAGCCTCGTCTGTCAGACTTGGGGGCAGCTTGTATAGGCTCCGCACGTCCGTGCAGTGAAGCTCCTAAACCCTTGCCGGGGGTATACCCCATTTCTTTTAGCAGTCGCTTAGAGGTTGGGGAGTAGCCGCTAATTAAAGTAACGTCCATTTGGGTCAGAATGTCTCTTCCCCACAAAGACACAGGCAGGGCTAATACATAAGGCTGGAAACTGCCTTGGTGTCCTTCTTCATCGGCCCAATGAAGGGCAGCTGCACTGAGCATGGGCGCTGAAATTTGGCCTATTCCTCTAATGGGCTCTTCCGCCCTGCTCGTTGGCCAGGTGGGGGGCCATTCTTGTTGTCTTATGATAGACCGATCGGCCCCTGTATCGAGCAGGCCCAAGAAAGATCTGCCTTGCACCTTAATGGTTAGCATAGGTCGAGACTCCAGGGACATATGGAGTCCCTCAAAAATCGCTCCACTGGATCCGAACCCTTTTTCCCCTCTCTGTCTGATTCTGCTTGGAAAGACTGCATGTAAGCTGGGTAAGAGCAGGAGCTGCGCCAGCTTATCACCTTCTGCAATGACTAAGGTGCCCCGCTGAGATTGAACCATAACTTGGGCACGGCCTGTGAAATCTGAATCTACAAGTCCTGGTATAACTGTTAATCCTCTCAGGGCCGTGGATGCTCTCCCCAATATGAGCCCTACAGTACCAGCCGGTAAGGGCCCCTTGAAGGAGGTTCCTACTAACTGGACACCCATGGAGGGGGTTAGTACGAGTCTGGAGGTGGCACAGAGGTCCAGTCCTGCTGAGCCGGGGGACGCACGAATTTGATCGGATCCTGTGTTGTCGAATGGCATGCAAGGGGGTCCGTCGAAAGGGCGGACCCCCTCTTCCCGTTTTTTGGAATCTGCTCGGGGCGGCCAGAGAGGCGTCTACCCTGCGCATCGAAAACCGATTTACAATCTTCTGCGCGGTGGGGGCCTTTGTGGCAACGGCCACACGGCCTGGTTACTGCACCTGGTTCGCCAAACCGTTGAGTGGCAGGGGGCTGACGTCTATTGGGACAATCTCTCTTAAAGTGCCCTGATTGGCCACAGCCATAGCACCCGTTAGACTTTGCCCCTAAGGTTCTCGGGCTTTTTGTAGCCACCTGTAGGGAGCTAGCTAGCATGGCAGCTAGACCTGCATTAGTTAAAGGGCTGCCAGTATCTCTACAGAGCCTGACCCACTCTGTCAAATTTTTTGCTCTGTTTTGTGCCAGGATAACTTTGCACTCCTTGTTGCACTGCTCAAAAATCATTTGCTTAACCACAGTCTCTGCTACTCCTGGATCTGAGAAGATTCTCTCAGCTGCGGTTTGCATCCTGGCTACAAAATCCGCAAATGGTTCTGTGGGGCCTTGGTGTATATTGCTGAGTGAGGCCTGAGCCTCTCCCTTACCTGTTAGCTTTTTCCAGGCACCCACAAAACAGCGGAAGATCTGGGCGTAGACCTCTTGTGGGAAACCCGTTTGGTTCTGGGCATGGGCGCCTCTCCCCAACAACATGTCAGCATTCCACCCGCCACGTCTCCCCGCCGCATTCCTTGCGGCCTGCTCTTCAGCTAACTCCTCAAACCATGCTTTCCAATCTATGAATCGGCCTGACGGCAAGCAAGCACGGGCTAGCTGAAAAATATCTGCGGGTGTATGATTTAGAGCAGAGAGGTTCTCGATCATGTTCAAGGTATAAGGGGCATTGGGGCCATACTGATGGACGGCCTGCCTCAATTCCCTCAATAGTTTGTAATCATATGATTCGTGCCGATTGCCACCTTGGGGATTGATAATAACCGGGTACATTTCTGAGACTGGCTGCGGCTCAAGTGGCTGGTAGCCACCCAGCATGCCAAAAGGTCTAAATGTTGTGAAAGGGTTCCATCTCCAGAAATGTCTCCCACCACTACCTAATGGCAAAGGGTCCTGAGGGCCTGTGTACTCGGGCGGGGGGTACGGCAAAGGTTGCCCCTCCCCTGACCGGCCCATCGGGGTTTCCGGGTCTGGCAGCAAAGGATAATTACATTTACTGGGCATGGCCACTAGAGGGAGCTCTCGGCGAGGTCCTTTGGTGGGACCGCCCAAGGCGTCAGTTGGGAGCTGGGGTGTCCCTGGGGGTGCAGCGGTAGACATTGGCGGGGCGGAAGGCCGCACAGGTGTGGCGGGAGGCTCCTCCCACTCAATTAGCAGGGATGCTTCCGCCTCCTCGTCGGTATCGCTATCTGACTCTGAGTCAGAGTCACTGGACTCCGGCGGTTTGCCCTTATAGGAGCCGTCCGCTGACGAAACTGACTGGGTTTCTTGGAGCGCGCACCGTGCTTCTTGCAAGGCAGAGGACGGGCTTAGGCCGGCAGCCGATTCTAGTTCAAGGACCGCACGGACGGTCTCCCATATGGGTACTAGAATCGGGTCCATACACACGCCCGTCTGGCGCGCTCGGTCTATGTCGCGACCGAGCTTCATCCAAGAGGGTAGGCTAAGGCTGCCGGTGCAGGCAAACCAAGGGGCAAAAGTATCAACATCATCAAGAAAACGCTGAAGGGAGCTTCTCCTGACCGAGATACCCCGTTGTTTCAAAAGGTTCTTTAAGGGAGCTAAGAGAGGTGAACTTCCGGACTGCCCCATGATTGCAGTCGGCACTATACTTCAGTCACTCGGAGAGCTCTTCCGAGTCCCCCGGGGTCACCTGAAAACCCACGGGCCCTAACTATCATGTAATAAGACGCACTCACCTTCTCGCGTTGATCAGGCGCGGGAAGTCCGCCGTAAGCTCGATGCGCAGCGCTGCTCTCCTCACAGAGGGACCGTCGAGAGTGAGGCAGGAGGAGGAGCGTCCCCGTACGGGCCACCACTTGTCCGGCGCTGCCCCACTCGGTACCCGGTTCCCGGCCGGCGAGGGGAAACAGGGAAGGAGAGAGAGAGAGAGATGCAGACCACGCAAACTGACCTGGCTGGAAGTCACGACTCGAGCCACACGGCGGTTGCGAGAGCAAGTCTTTTACTGAAGCTAGATAAGCATTCTCTGTTACAGGTTTCCACGCGGGGCAGAGTGCCTCGCGGGAGAGCAGCCTCGATGTGGCCGTCAGGCACGGCTCCTTGTGGGCTGTCTCACCCTACCCCGTCCGGGTAAGACCTTTTATACACAATTAACAACCAATAAGCTTCTAGGCTAGTATCGCGTATACAGGATTTCGATTGGTAGGAGCGGGTGGCGGATACATGCGTCACTATGCGGAAACAGGATGCAGGCGCCATCTTGGCTCACTTGATGGGCGGGGGTAACTCTAGAGCAGGCTGCAGCGCATACGCTAGGCCCGATTCGGGAGGCGGCTTTCCACAGTATAGATTTATTTGTTTTATTTACACAAGTGGGTGGTGATGGTTAGGTTCATGTGTCAGCTTGGCCAGGTGATGGTACCCAGGTGTCTGGTCAAGCAAGCACTGGCCTAACTGTTGCTGCAAGGACGTTTGTGGCTGCTTGGTAAACCAGAAGGCTGGTTTGTTAAATCACCAGTCAATTGGCTGCAGCTGTGACTGATGACATCACAAAGGGCATGTCTCCCACAATGAGAGAATGCGGTCAGCTGGATTTAATCCAATCAGTTGAAGACTTTTAAGCGAGACAGATAGAGGACCTTCACTTCTTCTGGTGACCAGCGAAGCGTTTCCTGAGGATTTCATCAAACACGTTCATGGAAGTTGCCAGGTCCTTGCCTGAGGAGTTCATCGAACGTCCTCATTGGAGTTGCCAGTTTGCTGCCTGCTGTATGGAATTTGGACTCGTGAGACACTTTTATAAATCTTATATTTGTAGATATCTCTTGTTGATTCTGTTTCCCTAGAGAACCCTAATTAATACAAGGGTCTAGTCCTCACTGGATCCTGCACCTTGCTTTTCTCTCTGAAGTCTTTCTCAGCAATCTCGGTGCAGCATTTCTTAAAGTGGTGCACCCCTAGCTCTATAAATGGGTCTCCAGTTCCAGATCTGCTAGTCCTGCCTGTGGTACCCTTGGCTCTTCTGCTGGGTTCTTAAATGTGAGAAAAATAGTTATGTCACTCAGTTCTCCCTGGTTTCACCAGTTGCATTTCTCTGCTCTCAGCCTCTATTTGCATGCCCGTAGGACCTTCAACCCCAAACTCCTGGAGTCTTTCCAGTTATTTTGGGGCACCCCCAGGTAGTCTCACACAGGCATAGCTGGCCTTTGTTATGCTCTCTTTCCAATGCTCCAAGCCCCTGGAGAGTGGTGCCTCCCACTGTCTCAGGGCTGAGGTCCCAAGAGAAAGCCTCCTCTCCCCTGCCTGGGTACTGACTCCTGGAGTCCCTGAAGCTGCAGACCCCAGGCAGGGGTGGGCTGTTTCCTTCAGGCCCCATAGCACCCAAGTCACTTTCCTGGGCTGCCATGGGGAGATGCCTTCCCCACCTTTGTCTCTGGGCCATCAAGCAACCTTCTGAGCCCTGTATCTCCCAGGGCCTCCCACCACCTTTGGTGTTTGCCTCCTTCTTCAGGGGTCAGATCCATCCTGGGCTGAGCTGGGAGCCACCTACCTGGCAGGTATTCCCACCTCTGGTTTTTTGTGTCTTGCTATAACTCTTGACATAAAATTCCCTCTCGCCAGCCCTCTACCCCTCAAAGAAACCATGCATGTGACTAGATGCCCAAAGTGGGCCAGGGTAGGCCTAATCAGTTTGCTTGGAAACACCACGAAGTCACACATAGACAGATGTGTACCCAAACGTATCCATGGGTATACTTATAAAGTAATCACACATGCTGTCTCTCAGGACTCCACCATCCGAAGTTCTCTCAGCTGCTGGCTTCTTCCACTTAACTAATATTCTGACATGGAACCATCAGTACTCCTTCTTGAAAAAGAAAAAGCATACATGATATGCTTGGTACAGAGTGGGCATCCAATAAATGTTCACTCAATAAATAAATGAATAAATGAATTCTATGTAGATGTTTCTCTAGTACACTGTACCAATTTGCTTTTGGTGTTGTATAGCCACATGAACACTTGTCTGGAATGGAGGAAGCCTTTGTTTTGTTGTAGATGATTATGCTTTTTGAGTTTCTTTGTTTTCTATGGAAGGACAGTGAATTCTCACTGTAGCGGATGGCTGAGACCACGTTGCATTTTGGTGGTGAAGGTTAATTGTTTCACCTATAACCTATGTTTCAAGGATGTGTACCTCAAGCCAGAAAGCAAGTCTTATTAAAAGATACAACAGGAAAGAAGGAAGAGAAGAAGGGAAGCAGGGAGGGAGGGAGGGAGGGAGGGGAAGAAGGCAGGGAAGAAAGAAAAGAAGGAAGGGAAAGGGAAAGAGAAGTGAAGAGAAGAGGAGACAAATGAAAAAGAAAAAGTCTATCCCTATGAGCTCACATCCATTGCAACTACTGGAAAAATTATCCAAGTCCCATGTCCTGCAGTTGGTAGTCATGTCTTTGCATTTATATTTTGATGCTGTTACTACTGTCACATCCACTGTCACATCTCTTCCTCAATATTACTGCTGCTTCTAACATTAGAATTTATATTGACATTCCAAATTCATGCTAAATGAGTCAAGTAATCACAAAATTTGTTTTGAGTCACAAATTGTAACACATGGATTTGGAATGATTTCCTGAGAAAGTTGAGTGCGGAATACAAACATTTTGAGTGGACTTATCTTTGAGTTGTACTGCTTTTTTTTCTTGTCATTTAAAAACCCTTAATATGAATAAATTGTTTGTATAGCATTTTTAATCCTTAGATAAGAAATGCATGGTTTGAAAGCACGGAATAAAAACATGAATGATAAGTAAGTAGTACCCAGGAGAAGGTCCTGCTGCTGTTATAATTGGCTGTTTGGTTTGTTTATTTCGGGCTGCAGATAGTGGATAAAAGTGGCTGGTTGGTTGCCAGCACATGACTTAGTTGCCAAATGGAGTGTTTAGTACTTGTTAATTTGATTTATATCACAAGTTCTTCCCATTAACAGTGTGCTGTTGATAACCTACTTGGCTTTTCATGTGGTTATTTTGAAACAGCTACTTGACAGCATTTGGCACGTCACAAAGTTTAATACTGAATAAAGGAGTAAGTGAATGGTTACATAGTTTCTGCTACATACGTGATATGCTTGGTACAGAGTGGGCACCCAATAAATGTTCACTCAATAAATAAATGAGTAAATGAATCCTATGTAGATGTTTCCCTAGTACGCTGTACCAAGGTTAGATCCATGGGCTTAAGACTTAAGGAGTTGGTAAAAAAACAATGGAAGTAACAGAGCTTAGGTATCCGGAGGGCTTGTATTTGTATGACAGAGATATTCTGTTCAACTGTATAACTATTTAATAAAAAATCTGAATTAAATGGAACAAAGAAGTGCTCATCAAAATGACCATGATTCTAAGTCAAAGTGTAATCTCCTAATACTGATACTTTCTATAATCTCAGGTCTCTTTTTTTTTTTTTTTTTTTTAGCAGATCCACTTCAAGAAACTTGGCCCTGGACAAGTAAAATATGCATTAAATATTGTGATCTTTGTTTTTAGATTGAAAACTTGCAAGAACAACTTAGAGATAAAGACAAGCAACTGACCAATCTGAAAGACAGAGTCAAGTCCTTGCAGACGGATTCCAGTAATACAGATACTGCACTGGCGACACTAGAGGAGGCTTTGTCAGAAAAGGTGAGCTTGGACTAAACAAACAGGGAAATAAGGATTTAGGGAAACATGGTTTGGAGGAGGTAATCCAACCATATTTGAATGTGCCTGCTTTTCTCCAAGTGCTAAAACCCCTCCCAGTCTCAGCTGGGCTGCTCACTCCCATGTTAGTCCCCTTCGGTTGACTTGGCGCAATGTAGCCAGAGGCAGCTGTGGAAAAGCAGATCTCATAACATCACCGCTGGCCCTGCTTAAACCCTGTACTAGCTTTTCATTACTCTCAGGATGTTAAAAACGGAAATCCTTAACCTGTAGGATCCATCCCTGACTGGCCAGCTGTGCCTGCCTGGCATCTGTCTCCCTCCATTTCTAGCCTCACCCCTGGTGCCTTTTCTCCTTTTCTCTCTGCTTTAGTTGTGCAGGACTTCTAGATTTTCAAAGGCATTATGTTCCCTCCTACCTCAGGCTTTTTGCACAAGTTACTCCCCAGCCTAGAATATTCTTTACTCTTTGTGGATTTAATACCTCTTCTTTTGATTAGGTCAGCTTCCTAAGAAGTTTTATTGCACAATAGTCACGAATGTGGACTTTGGAGCCAGATTTCCTGGTTTCAAATCCTAGGTCTGACACTTTGGACAAATTACTTTGGAACCCTCAGTTCCTCAGTTTCTTCACTGGCAATTATAATAGTATCTTGCCCTGCAGATTATCTTGAGAAAAGGCATTAACGTATTGAAAGTGTTTTAAAGAGTAGGCATACAAGTTATAGCTGTTATTATTATTATATCAATCATAAAATCCCCCATAATATGTTCTCATGAATACCATGGACTTCTCAGAGCTCTTGTCACAGTCTCAATTGTTCAATTATTGTGTTAATTGACTTTATGTGCTAGACTTTCAGGGCAAGCACCAGGCCCTCTGTGGGTGTGAGCTTGTGCCCCTGCTGTGCTCCCCCTGCATCCAAATCTCCCTCTCCTTTCCCTTATAATGACACGTGTCATTGGATTTAGGACACATCCTAACCTATACCGCAATAATGTTACATTCTGAGGTACTGGGGATTAGGCCTTGAACATACCTTTTTGGGAGAAATACTTCAATCCATGACAGTCACATTTAAGGAAAGACAGAAGAAAGTGAGGTGCGAGTCGTGAGTGCTTCTGGATGAAGACTGTTCCGGGCAGAAGGGGGAGCCAGTATAAGAGGCTGGGGAGATCTCATTAGGGCCTTGTGTCAAAAGAGAAAAAGATTTGGTTTTTACTCTGAGGGGAATGGGGAGCCATCCAGAGGCTTCTGACTTAAATTTTAAAGGACTACTTTGAATAAAAGAATGAATGAATTAATGAAATGCATTAGGCAAATAGATCAATCTGATATTTACTGACTTTTAAAATGATTTCTAGTCCATTTAGTTCTGGATTAGAAATTAAACTAGGTTCATTCTCCGGACACCAATGGTAGGTATTTTACACCCTGCGGAGCGTGTGCAGTGCGCTTCGTTGGGCACCAAAACAGCCGCAGATTTGGATTTACATACGTTATATCCCACACCCTCAAACTTCCCATTTCTCCTGAGTGTCAAGGAGTGAGTACCCAAGAGCAGTGCATGTAAAATTCTTTAGGAATTATGAGTAGGGAGAACTTAATTTTGGTTGGATATGTAATGTGTTGGCACAGTTTTTTGGGACATGTTATTGACATAATTATTTTCAAACTCAACTCGAAACAAAGAAGAGAAATTCTAACTTTTAAAGTATGCAAATAGACTGCATAATGTTCTTTTACTTTGTCTTTTGATTCTGGGGCATTTTGTAGGATTTGCAGGGGGTGACTGGTTGTTGACTGAAGTAGCAGTGTTGTAGCATCTTAACATGCTCCCCTGATGATTCTGATGGACCATCCTTTATGGGAGTGTAGCTCTATGCTAAAATTATATAAGCTAAAAGACAGCCGTAATTCTGTGGCTAGATAGTCTTTCATGTTCCCATTTAAAGTTTTAAGATCATAACTTTAGGATTAAATTACAAGAATTAGAAGATTATACATGAATCAATAAAATGAATTTTCAGGTCAAGATATACTTCTGTTTTCAACTTTCAAGGATTTATTTCCAAAGCGCTCTGTTTTAATTTTATGATTGTAAAATTTGAGTTGTGGAGGGGAGGGGATGCTGGTTTAAAAATGACTAATGATTATGCATCCGTTTTGCATTTTTTTAGTGATATGATTTCAGTCCATTTCTACTTCTTGATTTCGTTCTTAAAATGCACGTAACTAAACATATACCCCATAATTTTCAAGGTCCAGGATTCTTGGCAGGATTTTATCATTTTTTCCAGGCCCTATTAAGATTTGATTTATTCCAAATTAAATCCCAAAGCAGTTCCCAAAGCTGAAACTACTCCCTTTATTTAAGTACTTCCTGTGAGGCAGACGTGCTGTCCTGGAAAGAAAGTGGAGGTGTGTGGGAGTCTGGCCACCTCAAATTGTCTCCACTGCTAGATAGTTGCATAACCGATGGCAAGCCTCTTCTCTCCGGGCCTCAGTTTCTTACCTTCAAAATGTGTATTAGAATTAGCTGACCTCTAAGTTCCATTCTCTTCTGGGACTATCCTGACAGTGAATCATTCAGTTGGCTCATCTGAAATCTCAGACACATGAAATCTGAATTGGACCATAGATAAGGAATTGAGAATATAGATGCCTAGACGAACTAGGCAGGGAACAGAAACGAGGGAAGTGGGTTTGTGTAATTCAATAGGGTCTGTTGACGACTATGGTAAGCTAGAGAATCCTGACCTGTCTGAAAACTGAAGTTTAGATTTAAAAAAATATGATGCTTGGACCAAACAAAGTATTTCTGTGGGCCAGCTTTGGCCCATGAGCTGCTGGTTTCTAAACCATATTTGCATTTTTGGCTTTTCATAGCAAAGAAGAATAAAAGCAAATGTATAGTAATTTATTTGGAGGACATTTTCAAAAACTGCCAAAAATCAGAATGCTAGTGTATTTGAAAAGTACAGATAAAAACACTGGATGGGAACTGTTAAGGTTATATATCATGGGACAAAGATGAGTAGATTTGTTGTAAGTATTTATTCCATTGGGTATCAAACTTCAGTGTGTATCCAAATAATCTCATCACCCAGGTAGCTTCTTAAAATACTAGTTTCTACGGTCTTTTGTCCTAGAGATTTCCTAGAGATTCAAATTCACTTCCTCTGCTGGCAAGCCCAAGGACTTGTGTTTTTCAGTAAGCATGCCCATTGATTCTGATGCAAGTGGTCAGAGACCACCATTTAAGAAACACTAAACCAATGTTCTTCTATTTTAAAGATAGCAAATGGGCTCAATGAGGTGAAATGACTTGTCCAGAAATGGAAATTTTAGATGTATGTAGCATCATTCACCTATTTGTGGCCTGGAAAGACATCAATAATCAATCATGGTACATGCTCACCTCTCAACCCAGCACTGTAGGAAGTCACTTCCAAAAAAAAAAACCTGTCCAAGCTGCCCCTTGGTTGGAATATTTTTTGCCTCTTGTGGGCTATCCCAAAGCCATTCAGCTCATTAGTGATAGAATGGGACTAAAACTTAAACCTCTTGATAGTTGGGCTTTTGACAATATCACAATCTCCCTTAAATGGGCTTTTCCTCACATTTACCTATTTTTATGCACATTTAATTGAACAGATCCTCTGGAACAGACATGGTGCAAAAAACAAATAACTAATTAAAATCATGGACTCATAAATGTGTTTGATTGTATGCTGTCTTTTGGCCAATAACTAGAACCTATTAGGCACTATTCACCATTTCACTTGGATTATGGGATCCCAGGGAGTGTGTTATTCTTTTTAATTTCCAGCAACTTACTTAAACATTGAGTGTGCAATAAATAGTACTGTTTAGTGAGTTAAGATTGAGTATGACATAGTTCTAGGATTGACACACAGAAGCTCAAGAGACGGAACCCACATTATTTTTAAAGCTGGTCTCGCCAAGTCTTGCTGTAGCCGCGCAGTTGATAAGCAGTTGAGAAAGCCAGATAGCAGAGCAGGAGACCACTGCAATTCAGTTCCTGCCTGATGATAAAGCATAAATAGATTAGACCTGTGCAGAACCAGATGAGTGCACAAGGAGAACTTGCCAATGCAAATAAGAGTAAAACAAGAACACATTGTTGGAATTTCTGCAAGTTAGTTGTTAATCAAGTAGATCATGGCATATTAGGCCCTTTTAACACATGTTTTTGACATCTGGCCCTGCGTGGCTGACAGTTAAATTAGTTATGTGATTGACGAAGAAGTATTTCATAGTATTGAATCATCAATAACACTTAAAAACATTGTAGTGCTTGCTGATTTTTTTGTCATCAATGCCCAGTCAATAGTACATGTGCTCAGAGCAAATCAACCTGCTTTCCAAATGACTCTGACACCTTCTGGATGTTAATCATTTTATTATTCTTTCTTTGAAGGCAAGGTGGTCTTAATTGGAGCTTTTATTTCTTCCATCAGCCTAATTAATTGCCTCTTGTATGCCAGACAGTTTTCCCAGCATTGGGCTAAGAAGAGTCATAGGATTTGTGTTGCACCCTGTGGAAAGCCAGCCTGGGAGGATGGGCATGAAATGAAACCATGTAGAGGGTGCTGAGTGGGGATATATGCTATGTGATCTGGCCGGAGGGATTTCTGGGGAGGTTTCCTGGTCAGTTTGTGCTTTAGAAATGTCACTCTGACCTGTGTGAAGGAAGTGATTGGGATGGTGAGGGCCTGGCATCTGGGTGACCAGCTGTGAGGCGTTTGAAGTAGGTGTAGGCCAGAGGCAGCCAGGCGTCAGTTGCTGAAATCATTAAAAGCCCTGTGAGAGATTTCCTGTGCACTGTGGCCATTTCCTTCTGTTGTAGATGACCTAATCATCTACTCACTGTTGTCACGGACAGAGCAAAATAAGACTGTAACTGGAATCAAGAAGAAACAAGTAGAGGCAATTGATAGAGACATTTGTTCTATCCCCCCACCCTAACTGTTGTAATAATATACTTCACTTGAAGTGTTTTTAAATAATTATACAACAGTAATGGTACTTTATTTCCTTGAAAGCATTAGACACATCAATTATTGTCATGAGGTAGAACAGTTGTTTCCTTGGGGGATCTTAAATCGGAGACTAAGTGTTCAAATGAATTCGGCTTTGCATAAACATTGTTTTATGTTGTCTTATGTACCAGGCATTGTCTTGTATTAAGTATGTTTCATAATATAAAAGATAACAGGCTCCTTAGGCTGCACCAATAATTTTTAACATGGCCAAACTAATTTTAGCAATCTAAATCAAGTTTTATCCAAATAGAATTTTCCCATTTTTTTTTTTTTTAAGGCTCTTATTTTGATACCAGTAGTCCCCCATTTCTACCAGAATAGTGCTTTCATTTCAATATGGAATTAAAGGGTAGACAGGTCCTCGGATCTCCTTGCAGGGTCATGTGTATGTTGGTGACACTGTTTATGTCGTGGCCATGGCGAAGTGGCTGAAAGAGACAGGGCTGCCAGGCTGGGTCTTCTGTTTACAGCTGAGTCTCCTCCGATGCATCAGCTGGCCTGTCTGAGCCCTCAGTTTCCCCACCTCTCTACTGTTTCCTGGAGCATGGTTCTGGCCTCACAACAGTGACGAGGACTAGAGAAGGGCTCCCTCATAGTGCCTAGCATGCATTGAATCTTAAGTCCTTAAATTAAAGGAAAACTGTTGTCTGAACTTAGTTCAAATTCAAGCACTGTTTTGGTGTATCTACAGATTGCCGAGAAAATTCCTTACGCAATGACTTGTTCTTTATTTTGCCTGGATTGTTCTCTGTGAGTCCAGCCCTAAGTCCTGGAGGGCCTGTGCCCCGCCCCCCTACAATCCCTGGTATAGAGAAAAGTCTTCAGAACCACAGAAGGCTCTTTGAAGCCAAAAGGAGTGTCCAAGGAAAGAGGGCTGAACCAAGAGTCGTTTCTGCATCCTCTTTTGCCACTACAAGGCTTTGGCAAATTTCAGGCCTGGGTACCCAAACCTCCTTCCTCTTCTGCAACTGCTCTAGGAATTTTCCAATTACCACCATGAACCAAGACAGCTTCTGAGGACTGTGATGCTAAATTCATTAACAAGCACCAAGCTATATTGATTGTCTTTCCCAAATACTGTTACACTCATATCTCTTCACACACCCATTTTTGAGTACTTGTGTGTGTCTGTTCCTGTGCAGCATTTCTTATATTTATCGTATCTTATTTCATTTGGTAACATGTTTTGGCATGCACTCTGATGGGTTCTCACCTCTTCTTTTTTGACAATGGCTTCACAGGAGAGAATAATCGAGCGTTTGAAAGAACAGCGGGAGAGAGATGATCGGGAAAGACTAGAAGAGATAGAATCCTTCCGAAAAGAAAACAAAGACCTGAAAGAGAAGGTCAATGCTTTACAAGCTGAACTGACTGAAAAAGAGGTGAGTACAAAAAAAGCAGATAAACTGTGCTGATTGTCCTTATGAAACTGTGTTCATCATAGCTATGAGAGACTTAGTTGGAGGGACTGTGTGAAGGCTTGGGAACACGGCAAGCTTTCCTTAATAAAACTGTGCAGATTCAAAGGAAAATAATTCCTGTAACTCCCTTCAAGGGTGATCCCCTAAACACATCTTCCCTACTCTGCTAAACATATACAGGCAGGCCCTTGAAACTTTCCTTTGCATCTTGCCACATTTATGTCACTTAGAGGATTCTGTGTTGTTTTCTTTTTCCTGAATGTCCCATGATCTTTTGCTTGAACTAACAATCGCTAGCATCAGTAATCCACTTTGTTGAGAGTCAGTTACATTCTAAGCCTTGCTTGGGGTGCTTTTTCATTCATCTGTTCTTCTCAAAAGGGTGACCCGATACTCCTGGGTTAAGTGATGTGGTCCCAGGCTGGGCACAGAGGTATGGGTTAAATGTGGCTGCTCTTCTAGAATATTATTTTTACATTATGCTAACTAATTTAAAGCAGCATCTTCATGCTATCACGAATGTGGATACAGAGTGCAAACCTTAACCTGTGTTTTTAAGGTAGAAAGTAACCTTTGAAGAAATTTCTTGCTTGGGGGTTCTGGAGGGGAGGCCTTGATCTGTGCCCCCCATGCCTGGAGCGACACCTGTTTTCCCTTCAGTTTACCTGGGGGTCCTTTGGTGGAGAGATTTGAGATGTAGGAATGCATGTTATTTTATTTACTCTCCACAACTCTGAGTTATGTGCCATTGTCCACAATCGGCCTGTTCACACTTATTTCTGTCTGCAGGCAATGTCTTTCTCTTACAGGATCGCTATAGACCCTTTGTCTGCTGGGACGTATTACTGCAGACTCGTCCATCTCCCAGCCCCACAGTATGACCTCTACCCTTAGGTTTTTGATAATTCCATACAAATCAGAGTACCATCCAAATTCAGAATCCAGACAAGGAGGGAAAGGATTGATGGGTAAGGGGATTTTTGAGGAAACCCAAAAAGCAAAATCCATGTTCCCTACAATTTAAACCCACTAGTTTTTTAGAGAAGAGATTACTTGTTGGATAAGAAAATAAAGAATGAAAATCCTTTTCCTACTATTTCACTGCTACTTCTGACTTGGAGGATCCATAATTACTGTAGTTCATACATAACAGATGGCATAGGAGCTTTGACCTCTGTAAAATCTTCCCTGACTGGAAATATTAACTGGTGGGTTTGCACCTTAAAATCAATTTCCAGGTATATGCTTCAGTTTGAAAAGAGATCATGATGTGGTGGTGCATAAACTTTAAATGAAAATAATTTTGTGATTTCTGCTTGTGTTGTTTGGATTTCTCACAAGCATGTCAACATCTGTTGTCCCTGTATAACGTGCCTGGCACTGGGCTGGGTGTATTAGTCAGGGTCCCACCAAAGAGAAACAGAACCATGGGATATGTACATTAAAAGATTTTTTGTAAGGAATTGGTTTATGTGATTATGGAGGCTGGCTAGGCACGTACGAAATGTGTAGGTAAATCGATCAGGAAGGGCAGGCTGGAAATTCTCAGGTGAGAACTGATGCTACAGCCTACAGCGGGACTTTCTACTTTCTCAGGGAACCTCTGTTCTCTAAAGGCCTTCAACTGATTGGACTAGGTCCACACAGATTATTGAGAATAATCCCCTTTACTTAAAGTGGACTGATTATAGATATAAATCATATCCATGAGATACCTTCACAGCAACACCTACATTAGTGTTTGATTATATAACTGGGAGGGGAGCCTAGCCCAATTGGCACATAAAACTGACCATCACACTGGGCAACTTAAAATTTATAAAGAAGAATAACACTGAGTTGCTGTGCAGGGGTAGTTTATAATTTAGCTGGTGTCATAATTGAGCTTCACCATGATAAAATGAATGGATTATATGGTCCTTTATTACTTTATGGAAGTGATGCCATAAAGAGCACTGGAATTGGAGTTGGAGACCTGGGTTTGAAATCTGTATCTCACTTTAATAGCCAGGAGACCTCTGTTTGCCAAGACACTCGGCTCTTCTGAGCCTTGGTTTCCTAACCTGAAAAATGAGAATTATTAACCTGTCCCTTAGATGGTTGTCAGGAGCACCTCCCTGTGGTCATGGTGGTGTTTTCATCGTCATAGTCACTCCAGTGCCCACGAAGCAGCCCAGCCCTAAAGTATTCGGCAACATCACTTACCGAGAAACCACTTGATGTGTAGTATCTTCCTCAGTGCTTCAGATGTTCAAGGAAAGACATAGAGTTTGATAAAAATTTAATAGTATGTTATTTTCTACTTGATGTGCCTTTTGGGGAGAGAAAGCATTGAAGTTGATATTTTCTTTCATATTCATCTTAAGAATCTGCACTACCTGACAACAGCAAATGTAAATGGATGGTTTAGGGTGTCTGTTTTGCCATGACATGTAAAGACCACTCTGGGACTTCTATCATTAGCATGACGTTGAGATGCAAAGCATGCGGTTACTGACCACACCATTTGGTCACATTAGATTCTGTTGCAACTAGATCCTGCTAGATTCTGTAAGCTGGCCAACTTTAATTTCTTGGCCATACCTGACTATTGTTACCTTAGTGAGACTGTATTTACCCTTTCTGTCTAGTGCACACTTTTATTGCTACGTACAGAATCAGGGTATTCAAATTGAAGAAATTGCAGTAGTTTACTTACTAGCTTTCTTTTCCTTTCAGTCTAGTTTAATTGACCTTAAAGAACATGCGTCTTCATTAGCCTCAGCAGGACTGAAAAGAGACTCCAAATTAAAATCTCTAGAAATAGCCATCGAACAAAAGAAAGAGGAATGTAGCAAATTGGAAGCACAGTTAAAAAAGGTAAGTGAAGTCTAAGAAAAAGCATGCTCATATTAAAATGAACTTATAAAATGGAAAAGGAAGAGACATTTATCAAAAGAAACAAACCCCTTATCTTTTGCTGTCTGCTGATAAAAGAATTAAACACTCTTAACTTTATTCCTAAGAAGTCTGCACCAAATCTGTCTGTGAACCTGAAAAATTATCTTAGGTTTCCTGTCTGAAGAAAAGTTGAAAAAATAGATGAAAATAATGTAGTAGAAGTGAAAAAATTCTAAAAGCCAGCCGATACCCTGGACAAATCTCATTTATCAAAAAAAGATAAAGGGCAATGTTTTGTAACAAACCAAAAAATCCAGGGGCCCCAATATACATTGATAAACTTTTACTGCTTTCACAAGTAGGACTGATTTTTGCATTGAAACTTTGCAAACGTTTTTCCTGATGACTTTAAATTGCTAGTAGTTCACCAAAATAGTCAACTTTCTAACATTTCCGTAGTATGACTATTTATACCCGACCCAAATGGCTTAATGTCTAAGAAAGCTTGCTGTACGTAGAAGGCTTTGGAAAAAAAGCAGGATCTTTACGTTGCAGCATTAACATGTTTTCTCTGACTTGGACATTTTTGTGGAGTACATTTCCAGTCATGCATTGTTCCTTTGACTTTTTCCCTGTGTTGTTTGGTATGTCTGCACTCATTGTTCATATAAAACTCATAACATTATGAGTTTAAACATTTTATTTCCTTTTGGCAATTTATAAACTTCTTCAAAAGAAATGATAAGAATCCTAACATTTAAATAAAGCATATAATAAAATTTGACTTTAAATAATTTATAGCTTACTAGAATGGGGATTTATTTGCTAAAGTTTTGAAAATATATGACATGGTGATCAGGAATGTGAAGGAATCAATCTCATGTCTGTGGAGAAACTACTCTGGGTATTTTAAAATTAAATACACCATTTTGCATGATGCAAATATATATAGAACAAAAGTGTGACTATACTGTGCTCATTTTAACAGGGGATTTTAAGAAATTGTCATGAGAAATTTCACACTAATGAAGTCTACTTACTAATTCAGAAAAAAAAGATATATATGCAGATCAAATCCCTTCACAGCAAAACAGCAAGAGAATCTCTATACTGCAAAATCTATTTCCTAATCCACTCAAAACATCACTTATTTCAAGCAATATTTAGTTGATCAGAAATCTCGAATAATAAAAGGATTTAAATTGCCTATTTGAGGCTGTTTTAATGGAGATTGACTTGCCTATTTATGCATTGGGTGTATGATATATTCTTGGCACATACTTAAATGTGTTCTGCAATACACTATACAAGCATAAGTGTACCAAGAAATGAACCTATGAAAGGCGCTTTTTATTTAATAAACAGTTTTGTGATCATAAGGCAGGATCTAAGACAACTCTATGAAAGAGAGAGATTCATTGGCTCCTTATGGTGGTTCTTCACATTTACCTTAACCAGAGTTTCAGTGTACTGAGTCCTGAAGAAGGAGGACCTGTAATATAAATTTATAAAGTTGCCCTCTATCAACTCTGAGGAGCCTTTATGGAGATGAAGGCATCACATTTATTATTTTGGCAGATACCTTCCTTTCTAGTGTGTCATCTATGGAATTTGAAATCCTCTTGTAATTAGAAAGAAGAGGTCTCCATATTTTTGCTTATAACTTCCATGTACATGACTTGACTAGTTTCATAAATCAACACTGATGCAATTCAATTCAGTTTCTTTCCACGTAGCTGTGGTTTAGCCAAGAGATCACTTAGAGCTTGTGGTTTCCTTAGACTCTAAGGTAGACACAACGTATTGAAATGTAGAGACTAAATCCAGTAATCATTTTAGCATTGTTTCTGATATAATTTTAATATTCTCACACTTTTATCAGTGAAGTAACAAATATGGTTATCTTGCTGTAAAGGACCTATTTAGCTTATGAAAAGATAAATTATTTCTAAATACATAAATAATTTTTGCTTATAATTTTACCTAAATGCATAGTACAGTGAGATTAAATACAGGTAATTATAATTTAAATATTTTTATACCCAACCTACAAATGCTATTTTGTTATTTTTGGCTATCTGTTGTCGGCTATATTCAGAAGTTTAAAGTATTTTTTCCAGTAGTCTTTAATTTTTGCTAATAAATAGTTCCCTAAAAACCTCAAGAGCCCGTCACCTTAAAAAAATTGAGTTCTGCTTGAAATATTTGAAAATCTAAGCCAACAGTATGTGAATGCATATATAAACACGTCATTTGCTCATGGAAAAATAAGCAGTTATAAAAGCCGTAGGAGTGCCTGAACCTGTTACTTATGAATAAAATATAAAGGTTTACTAAATGAAAGCTGAAAACATAACATTTTAATTATGTCATAAATACAACATGAATTCCCAGTCGAAATTTTCTCAAGATTCGTTTGCATCCAGGTATTTTCACCATAGAATTTATACAATGTCATGGATGTATTTAGCTGAACAGAAACCTTGTCTGCCAGTGACAATGGAATTCAAATGGTGATTTAAACTTACTTTTGTTTTATGAACAATGCTTTAAATCGGGGAAGTGAGTTTTTACATAAAAGTTTGTGGAGAACAGTCACACACATATCACTTTTAACCCTTTCCTCTAATGTGTGAAGAGGTTTCCAAATACTTTGTGATTAAAAATGGGATAGGCAGAATATGAATTATCCATTACACCTTCCATTACACCTATTTGAAACGATGCAATCAAATGCTTGTGTGTGAGGAAATCCTTACTGATATTAGTGAAGCTAATAAAGCAATACCAACCAAATAATGCAAACTGCTATTATGAGTGTGACATATAAATAAGTACATTCATCAATGTTAAATAGACACTCGGGAGTTGAGAAGAACCTAATTCGTGGCAGATCATTTTGTCTTTCAAAGAGTATTTGGTGTTCAGCATTTAGAAGTAAACTCACCATATATGATGATAAATCATTGAGAACCAACAGCAATTCATGGTTATGATTTATGCTATTTTATAATTTTCCAAATAATATCATGTTTGAGGAGATTGGTTTTTTTAAACCATGATAAAATTATCATTTATTTCACCAAAGTTGAAGGAACAAGAAATCCAGGCTTTTGAAAGGATTTCACATCTCAGCTTAAAGCAAAACAATATTTCACCTTGTATACCTTGATGCTGAGCCCTAAATTAACAGTGCAGGTATTTATGAGACATAAATCAGGAGTGGTATTTGAAATAATATTCAGTACATTTAAATCTAAAAACATTTAAATTTTTACACAAAATGGACAGGAGAGCATTAGAGATACTTAAGCACTTGGAAATTATATTAATTATGATCTAACAATGGAAACGATTATACTACCATTTGGACAATAGATAATCCTGTATTTTGGTTCCCTTTACTCTTCTTACTGCCTTAAAATTTTCTTCTCCAATTTACTGTTACTCCTTAATGTTTTGCTTACTAATATTTTGCTATTGCTAACCTGCTATTCGCTTATCTATATTTTCCTAAAGGTAGATTGGATAGAAAATTAAGGCTTGTGTTATTATAAAGGAAGAGCTATAAATTCAATGATAAGATTTAATTAATCTTTTATTATTACCATCTTTGAAGTTCAGGTAATAAATTGCAGGCTTGGCCAAAAGTACTACTTCTGATTCATTGCTAGGGGCCAGCACTTCATGTATCATTGAAAGTGGACAGCTTTCTTTATTTCATGGGTTATTTAACTTGAGAAAGAGAAAGTAACACAAACGTTAAATTTCTTATTCCAGCTATTTTTTTTAGGAGCCAAAGTCAACATCTGTATTTCCCTAGAGCCTCTCACTTTCACTGTGGAATGTTTAGAAATTGAAATTTCTTCTTTTTTAATGACCAGTTCGTTCTGTGCAAATGCACTGGATTTGTTGAGCTAATGCTGTTTTTCTGGATCTTTCCTTCTTTCCCTGTCTGTGCTTCATGCCTCCCCAACTTTGCAATGTAGCAAGCTGAGCAGTTGTTCAATCAGATGTACAACCCAGTAAGTCATTTCTGAAAGTTCCCGCTGTAACATATCAAAGCATGAGGATCCATTGATCACATGTCACAGTGTGCCATACTGGGGAGGTTTTGAAAATATTTATGAGTCTCTTCCTACTTCCTTTCTGTCAAAAGAAATGACCTATGTAGAGACCACTGCCATTTCTTTTGAATGTGAAATTAAAAAATTAAGAACTCAAGGAAATACCACCAACTCTGATATTACCTCCTTGGATTTAACTCTAAGGTGATAGGAAAGCAGAGGGCAGCTGCCATTCTAGGCTCATGGAATTCTTTCATAGATCCTTCAAACACAGACTTATCTATAGCAAAACAGATAGCATTTGCAAAAATAGCCACCAACTCGATTTACATTGTATTCAAGAGATAGAAGTTAAAATAGGTTTAGATTTAAAAATAGTCCTAGGTTCTTTGAGATTGGTAAATACCCAATTTTATTAAATTAAAAACTGTCATTTGACTGAGGACAAACCAAAATACAGACTCCGAGTAACAGTAACAATTCTGAGTATAGCTTAATTTAATACACAAAACAGGTAACTAGTAAAAATATTTGTAATATTATGGCCCACTAAATTTTTTTCCTAATGACAGGCGTACATTCATACAAAACAGTTTGTTTCTTAAATTAAAGGAAAAGGGCCTTTTTGTTTTGTCAACTCAAGTGGCTTATTGGCAGAACTATTATATAAAAGTGGCCAGATTCATCATTTGACAGATGTGATCTGTACTACCATGCATTCCAATTACCTCCTATTTCTAAATTCCCATCATGGGTAAAAGCATTAGCATGGGAGGAATCAGCCAACAACTTTTTATTTATTAAGCCACTATTCCAGGATACAGTGATATGTAAATGCTTGGGTGTACATAAACTTAATTAAATTCCATTCTCCCCCAACACCTCCATTCTTTAAAACGACTTGTATTTTTGCAAACAGAATTCCTTTAGCCCTGTTGGAACATCTTCCCCCAAATATGGTTTTTAGCAGAGCAGCAAAAACTTTTCCTGAACATTTGAATGGAAGTGTTAATAAGCAGGCTCTAGACAGTGAAGAGGTGAAGAAAGACAAATACGATTGGAATATCTTCAAGAAAGTTGACCCTGGGGAAAAATGAGTGTTTTCTTTAGATCTTTTAAAAAGGTGTAAATTACTCCCACTGAAATTGTTTTATATTTACTGCTTCAGGATGGGAAGAAAGCATATTGTGTCCTGTTTGGGGCATGTGCAGGACAAATGCAGAGAGTTTTTTTCCTGTAGCAACAGAGATTTACCAGGGCAGTGATAGGAGGTCACCATCCCCGTCAGGAGCAGTAGGGCCAAAGAAATAGTTCTGTTTGCTTTTGGGCCAGTTCCAGGATATGCTGCCATGGAACTCATCAGACTTTTCCTTCACTTCCCTCCAGTGACGGGTCTCCAGTATGCAAAAGCAAACTTTTTAGTTCATCAGGTGACTAATTCAAAAGTCATCAACTGATTTTTCTCCCCAAGTTAATTAAGCTAAACCATTGTTTTGGCATCCTGGGAATATAGCCAGACTTTCATACGCTCATTATTTAAACTCCCCGTCTGCAGATATTCTCAGGGACCAGTTCTTTTTGGATGGATAGGTATGCAGCTTAATGGATTTTCTATTCTTAAAAGTCTTTTTAAAAAATGACTGTTTTTCCTGGTTATAATAGTAATATATAGTCACAGTAGAGAATTTGCAGAAGTATGGAAGGACACAGGAGAAAATGAAAATAATGGCACTTCTCAGTGAACAGAGATAATCACCGGGAATTTAAGTATGTTCCCTACCCAGACATTTTTTTTTGTTATTGTTGTTCTCATCTTTCCCCTCACCTTCAACGCTCTTTCCTTCTTTCTTCTCTCTCTCCTCCCTCCCTCCTTTATTTCTTCCTCTCTGATTTCTTCTTTTTCCTTCCCTCTTTTTCTTTCTCCTTCCTTCTTTTCCTTCTTGCATTCATTTTCTATTATCTGACACTGTTTCTTTTCACCAAAGCTTGTCTGTTTATTCAGTTTTATGTCATAGCATTAGAATTTTCTCACATAATTAAGTATTCTTCCAAAACACTGTTTTAATGGTTGTATAATATTCCATTGTGTTTATTCATTCCCCTAATGTTGTCCATCTCCCCCCCCACACACACACGCACCCCACTCTCTTTCTTGGACAGTATAAATAATGTTCTGATGAACATATTTCTACATTAATTTTCCCACATTGCTATTTTTTTGTTTGTTTGTTTACATAGAATAAATTCCTGGGCCAATGATTTTAAAATGCTCCCATCTTTCCTGCTATGTTGCATTTCAGAGAGGCTCTGTCAAGGGACAGTCCTACCAAGCATTGTTTTAAAGGCAGCTTTTCTGCCATACCCCAGCCAACTCCCAGAAACATAGTTTTATATAACTTTGACAAATACTTAGATGGAAATTTTTTCTCCTTGTAATTTTTATTTCATTAATTACTAGTGTTGTTGAGCTTTTATTTATTAGCCATTTGTATTTTTTCTTCTGTGAATTGTTTCTTTAAGTCATTTAAGCATTTGATTTTGAGTTTATGGATTTCGGAGCTATTTTTTTTACACTTTATATTGTACCTTTGTCAGATATGCAGCAGAGTTTTATTTAGCTTTAAATTTTTTTATATGCAGATATATTTTTTAGGTTCTCAAGCCTGTATCTCTCTCTGTATTTCCTCATTGCTTTATGCTTAGAAGCTGTGCTTTGGTTTCAAAATAGATACCTGTATTTCTAAATTTTTTTTTTTAATTTTTTATTTCAATTTAACCCTTTTATCCAACTTTAGTTTATTCTGATGCCTGTTTTGAGATGAGGGTCTAACTTTATATTTTTCTCAATGATCAATTAATTCTCTCATCACCATTTAGCAATGATCTCTCTTGACCCACTGATTTTGATATCACTCTAGTGTGTGCTGAGTTATATGAATGAATGTCTTAGTTTCCAGGCTTCTATTTATGTTTACTGCTTGTTGAGTCACAATTTTAATTACTGTAGCTTTACTATATTTAAAACATCTAGTAAAACAAATTCTATCCCAGTTCTTGTCTTGTTTTGTTTTAATATTCTTAGCTTTTAATTTCTGTCATCCAAGTGAACTTCAGGATCACTTTGTCAATTGAGAAAGCACACTTCTGGGTAAATTTGTTTAGAATTATATTCAATCTATAAAATAAGTTTAGAATATTAATATCTTTCCAGTATTATTTCTTCCCATTCATGAACATGATACAAATTTTTATTTGTATTGGTGATTTTTTACTGTCACTAAACTTTGATGTTTTTCTATTGTAGGCCCTGACATTCCTTTTTAAGAGTAGTCCTAAGCATTTCTATATATATGCTCTTTAGGTTGCATTCTAACTAGTTATTGATACCTAGAAAATCTCTTTTCTTTTGTATATTTATTTTAATGTGGCCACCCTACAACACTGTTGGTTTTTTATAACTTAGTTGTTTTTTGTTAAGTAAGATAAGTTTTTCAGTCAGTTCTGTGTCCATCTGTCTAAAATAAATGATAGGAAACAAGGATTAAGCCTTGAGGTCCTCCTGGGAGTAATTTTTTTTTTCTTGGAATCAGTGTAAACTAGTTTCTTTTACTTTTTTCTCCTTTTACTTCAGTCAGTATATTGTAGTAAGTGATGTTTAATATCATTTCTTAGAAATCTACAATTTTGCCTTTGTATACTTACAATAATCTTTCTGCAGTTAACTACCAGTCTCTACTGCTCGAGGGGTTTTTGTCTTATCCTAATTAACGCTGTGCAGGTTGTCTTCACTTGGGTTCCTTTTCTTCCCTTAGTTCTAATTCTAGACAAATAAACTCTTTTTTCTTATGTCTTAAATACCTTCTTTGCTGTAGCCCTAGTTGTAGTTGTTATTGTGCCCACAAAGGCATCCAAAGATGTCCTATAAATTTTTAATTACTCTTTAGACCTTCTGGGTCCCTAAATTTAGTACTTGTTACAATCCCCTTGCTGTTGCAAGGCAAATGACTGATTCTGAGCCCTGGGGCCACCTTGCCCTGAGCAGTGTACATCTGAGACCCCGCTGCTCCCATCAGTTGTTTCCCTGCCTGGTCACTGCCCCTTGTCTTCCCATCGTTTCTGCAAATGTGTGTTTTTAGGACTTGAATATTACATAAGGATTAAAAAAAAAGAAAAAAAAGAAAAAAGAGGACTGAGCACTTTTCCTTTCCAGAGAGAGAAAATCTTATTGATGTTCGGTGGGGTCTTCCCAATTGTTATGTCATTATAGGACCACGCAATCCCAGGGATGTCGTGGCCTGAATTATAAATGCTTTCACCATCATTGTCTGGGTATCGCAGTACCTTTTTCTGAGTTTTTAAAGCCTATTTCTGAACATTAAATTTTGATTCGCAGTTAGACCAGTCAACCCTGACAAAAGAAAGTAGAAAATTACAACTTCTTAAGAGGTAATTCGGGGTATGCCCATAGTACACGTGCAAACACACACGTACAAACACACACCCCCACACTAATCCAGGCTTTCAATAGCTAAAGAATTCAAGCAATATTTTAAATAACACTGAAGATTTCAAGTCACATGTTTTATTTCAGAATATACAGATAATTGCCTCAGTTCTCTACATTGCTAATTTTAGGAAATTCTATCTTTAAAAGAGATTACATTAATAGTTACATTTTTGTTTGAAGGGTCTTAAAAGTTAATAGCATGCATTTGGTTCTTTTTATTTTGTGTGCATGTGTGGCATAGGAAAACTTATTTTGAATATTTGCTTTTATTTACTTATACATATCCTATTTGTTCCTTCTATGAAAAGAAATATAATTTTTGGTACAGCTATTATAATATGCAAATTGTGGATATTCCAGATGTCATTAGCTTGGATTGTGAAAGAATAATTTCCTTTAGAACTAGATAGTGTAAGATTTAAAGGTACTTCATTGTTAGTATTATTTAAGTTCAGATAATATATTTGAGAGTCATTCATTGGATGAACATGAAATTTAAATTTTACATGTTAAGTTCTATATCACCTGTAAAACTTTATTTTAAAAAGTAATTTTTTTCATAACTCAGATTGTGTGAAGATGGAACTTCTTTTAAAAGACTGAAAGCAAGTATAATTTTTTAAAATAGTTTGTGAACCCTGTTCTGCTGCTAAGATAGGAAAAGGATGTTAAGCACTGTCTTTGGACACTAAACCCTCAAAGTGCTACAACAGAGAATAATATTTGTGCAGTGCGTAAATTTAGCAATTATTGCTAGAATCCACAAGCTCTTACTTTATGACCCAAAATTAATCATTTTGTTTGTTTTGAAGGAAATTATTTTTTTTATTAAAATTGTTAGGGCCCATTTCAGAGGAGAGTGTGTATAATATTGTAATTGAGTTTTCCTTGTCTTGTTTCACAGCAAGTTTCTGGGCCAAAGTTAATGATTTCTCTACCAGCCACCTTCAGTGATAACTAGCATTTTAATGAAAACAATCAACGACTCCACCAACCATCACAAGAGAAGTGTAAATAATCTTGTGATTTGTGATTTCAATAATTTATCAATCCCAGCATTTTGCTTTCCTAACTTGATTTAAATATAGTATTAATTTGAAATTGTGCTTTATTTCCTGAAGTAGTTCTAAATTTCTTCATTAAAATAACCACTAGGTACTGAAATGTACTATTCATCCCAGTCTTGACCAGATTTCTTTTGTGTTTAATCCTGGCTTTCCAAATTGGCTCACATCACAATGCTGGGCTGCCCCACATCAGTGGTGCTCCAAACTTTGTTTTGATTATTCCCATTTGTGGGGAAATTTCCCTACATATGGAAATGCCAGAAACATAATTGGGAGACCTTCAAAACTTACTGATCTAATATGTAATACAGACATTTCTGAAATGTCCTTTTCCCAATGTTCTTTGTTTCTATAAAGATTCCCAAGAGTTGCTCTAAAAGTTTCAAGAAATATTTTGAGGCAAAACCAGATGCCTCAGTTTGCCTTTAAATTGACCTGTTTAATCAGCAAAATTAAATCCCTCCATTAAAAAAAGAACACTTGATATTTTTTGCTTTTGGTATCTGGTGAATGTACTTGAAAGGAACAATGTTCTTGGCTGTATTTATGATAAATAAGTTGTGAAACCATTAAAGGGAACTCCCAACAACATGCATTTTCAAGAGCTGGAGTTCCATTGAATAAATATGGAGAAACATAGTTGATGTGCCTTAGAAGAATGGAATGGGCAAGTATCTCCTGACCTTTTTGGGGGAGTTAATTTCAAACTAATATATCCCTAAGGGGAAATAATTTACTATGTATTTTCAGTTTAAATCTTGGATGGGTCAGTTTGTCATCATAAGAATTCCTTGAGATCATGTTATAGTCAAATAATAGGCCCAAATCCATTATCTATTTTTGACCAACATCAGGAGCAACCAATCCAGATTAAAGAATGCATGTTATAATTTGAAAAGGCAAGAGTATTGCCTAAATGAGAATAAGGTGCTTCTGTCATTCCATTTTTAGAGGAGGATCCGGTCCTAAACTTTTGAAGGAAACATTGTCTTTGTAAGCTCATTTACCCTTTTATAGTTCAGTAGAGTAGCATGCCATTTTCTGTGGATCACAGTAGAAAACCCTCAGACTGTACAGGTTAAGAATTTGAGCCCATCCTCTCAGGAGTAGTGATTTGGGCTGTATAAAGCTGATTACCTGCAATATCTTTTATAAATTTCATGGAGTCATTTGCTTCTACTGCTCAGGATGGATCAGGGACTCACCAGCTTTCCAAATCATGTGAAATTCTCTCTTGTTTTGAGTCTTTGCTAGGACTCGGGCTCTCATTCTCCCATGTCTGTATGACTCTTTCTTAAAGGTTTCTATTGACTGAAATTTTTTTAAAGCTGTCTATTTATTCCTTTATTTAATTATCCTTCCAAGAATTCTGGCACTGAGATTGAAGGTGATTTGACATAAAATCTTTTGTCTGGAAATCAGTAGATATTGATATTGAGATGGATAGATTGAACTCCATCTATTGTCTATTCTTTTTCCAAGGAAGAATCATTAGCACCCACACAGATTACCTAACAGACACTGGCTATCTGGAAGCTTGGCTGTTGTCTTTATTTTAGTAACATGATCTAGCTTTGGCATCAGGATGAGGTCAACAGTAGTGCAGTCTGGATTCAGGCATGCGTGCTCCTCCTCCTCCCCTGCCAGGCTTTCTGTGCCTCTACCTACCCCATTAATCCACTAGCCATCCCTACTCGTTGGGTTAAAAAGACAGCCAACTATCTAACTTCACTCCATGCTGAAAGTTGGCCCTGATTCGCCTCTTCTCTTCAAGAGGCTAAAATAAGCAATGTGCTCAGGTACATAGAATCAGCAGCCAATGCTTTCTCTATAAATGAACAGAGAGGCTTCTGTAAGGAATATGTCACATCTTATCGATGAAAATTCAATAAAGCTATTATCTTATTGGCTGTACAGCAAACCCCTCTCTGGGATGTGTATTATAAAACAGTATTCATAATAAAAACACAAACGAACCATACTTGACCCATGTTTGTCATTTTGTAGCTTTCACTGTTTATGGGCTAATTCATTTGCCCATGGTCATAAGAGGCAGGACGAGATTTGGAATCTAGGTCTCTAGACTTAGAATCTAGAATCTAGTAATCCTGCCTCCACCTATTAAAAATGATGGTAATAACAATCATAAGAATAAAAACAACAAATGAAACCACAGAGGGTAACATTTATTAAGTACTTGATGCTTTTTGTTAGCTCTTTCTGTGAACCTTTAAATCAGGCTCTGGAGAAGAATTTTAACTCTAGTCACAAAACGGGATCAAAGCATATTTATTCATTTGTTTTGGGTGTTTCTACCTGCCTGTTATTCAGTTCATTAATTCTTTTTAAAATATCATAGTAAAGATCTTCTTAGCAACCAGTTGTTGGGTAGTTTGAGAAATGTCACGTACAGATTTTTAGCTGCTGTAGAATAATAGTGATATGCCATAAAAGTGGAAGAGAGGTTAACATGAAGATTTTTTTTTTTCAATTTAAAAACTGAATATTTTAAAAGATTTTCTGTCAGAAGAGCAATGAGTTGGTTCTTATTATCACAATGGAAATAGGTTTATGAAGTACTCTCTTTTAAAATAGAGTATCTGCTTGACATCTTAAAAGTGGATTTAGGGAATTTAAATATTCATTACTTTGATTTAAAATAAAATTATTAGATGAATAAACTCCCTAAGACATGTTAGCCCAGGATTTTCTTTCAGATTATTTTCATTATATTGAAAAAGCTCAATAATACATCATATTGAAACCCAGAATGCATACTAAACAAATAAAAATAAATATTTACTAAGAAATGTTGGTAAAAGGTAGTAAGCCAGTATCTAATAGTACGTTAAACTGATATATTTTTCCATATTCTTTTGTTATAGTTGAGTTTATTTCTTGAATAAGGAGATCTTAAAGAACATGAAAGCAAATTATTCTCCTTCTATCCTCATGCTTAAATAATATGTTACATGCAAAATTATTAATTTTAAAAATGATTATTTTGCTGTAAGAAATTTATTTTTATACTAATTTTTGAATTTTTTTCTACTAAATCATTGCAAAGACTGTCAGCCTTCTAACAGCAGTATTAGTATTAATTTTTATAACCATGCATGATTCATTTGACCCAACAGTAGCTGTAGCTTGCTTGCCTTGTTTTTTCCCTGATATTAAAAAAAAAAATTATATAAAAATACAATAACTATCTGCTCTACATAGCAAGACAGCAGAACAACTTAAGTACTAATAAATTGTTAATGTTTTATTATTCCACACATGGATTTTGGAGAGAGATATATATATATATATGACTTCTCTGAACTTTCTGTGTTGAATGTGCACTGTTGTTAAACTACTTGTTTTTTCCCTGCCTGCTCTTTGAAGAAATCAATTAGGAATAATGGGAAACAAGGGGTAGGCAAAACATTGCAGTGCAGTGTTATTTCCATCTGTCTGGGAATATTTCAGCCAAAAGTTTATTTTGGGGAAAAAAAGTCATAACACATTTACACACACACAAAACCACAAATACTTTGGCTGCAAATTATTCTGCAGTGTTGTTGCTGTGTTGTTGCCTGTGTCAGTTCTCGTGTGTAAAGCTGCCACCCACCCATGCATGTGTATGCGGATTCTCGTCTGTGTGCTTGTTCATGAATTAGCTCATTCTCCTGGTTCAGGTCAAATTTAATCAAGAGAACAAGAATTCATGGGTATGACTGTTAGCTGAAAAGCTCTTCCTCACTTCCAAGTCTTCCTTCCAAATTACATCTTCTGCTGAAATTTTGCAGTGGGATAAAATGTGTAAAGATCAGTAAACCAGGCTCCTATATGTTATCTGGCTCTACATATGCCCACGATGTTCTTGGAAAATAACTTACTATTGTTTTGTCTGCATTGGAAATGGAAGCATTTGGTATGAATCACCTTCTACACTGTGAGGATTTGAATTGTCTCAGTTCTGCTTGCCAAGTGACTAGAAATAAAGACATCCCAGCCCTCCCCCCCCCCCCCTTTTTGGAAGGGGAAAAAAAGCACAATGGTAGCAACATTTAATGGAAAAGAATGGTACAGAATATTAACCATAAAAGAAATTCTCTTGTAGAACTACAATATAATTTAAAATCAACATCATTCTATGGTAAATATGATACATGATTTTTCCATTTTGCTTTCTAACTGACAGTATACCCATAATTCTTGGTTGTTGTTATCCTTTTTATCTCCAGAGTTAATTGCTGGGCCATTGGTGACTATACTATCTGTTGGTCTAAATTGTTGTCTTAACTATATTCTTTAAAAATGTAATGTTGAAGGCCCATAATATTGAAGATGACTCCAGGATGAACCCCGAGTTTGCAGACCGAATAAAACAGCTTGATAAAGAAGCATCTTATTACCGTGATGAGTGTGGCAAGGCCCAAGCGGAAGTCGACCGGCTGCTGGAGATCCTCAAGGAAGTGGAAAATGAAAAGAATGACAAGGACAAGAAGATTGCGGAACTTGAGAGGTAAATTTTACAGACATGTGAATTGTCAGCAGTGAGTGAACATTGATCGCTTGGTACCCCATCTCAGATCATGGTGGACTTGGGATAGATGTTCGTACTTCAAGTTGCAACAAGTTACACATGAGGAATGTGGCCTGTTAAGGATGATGTTGTGTTTCTGTGGGATGCTCAGCAGGCAATCGGTTTATCTTTTGAGGGCTTATATACCTCTTCAGTGTGTAAGAAAATAACGTTCAGCTTTCTTGGGTGATATCCATGATTTGGCATTTGTGTCAGCAAAGTGGATAAGAAATTAGGGCTTTGAATACCTGAAATCTCAGTTCTTTTTCAGCAAAGACAAACATTTTTCATATAGGTTTGTTATGGGCATAAAATATGGAAGAACATAATAGGAAATTCTCCATTAAAAAAAGAAAAGGGAACTCCTATCCTTTGGATGTCTTTTGGCACACCACAGTCAATTCATCCTTGGGATTCATCTTTCAAGAGGCCTTTATAGCATTTGGTAGATAAATATGCTGGAGCAGCCCTACTTGATAGCAAATCCTGTCTAAACACAAAGAGGGTTATATCAGGGTCCAGAGTATTAAGATTTTCAGATAAATCAAGTCCATACTGTGTTTATGTATAGTATAGACTCTAAAAATAAGCTTTCTATCAATGCCCTTTCCTATATTTGATATAAAAAAGAACTTTCTAAATAATCTTACGTAACTCCATAACCTCCAAGGATTTCCTATTGGTTCAGCAATAAGGCAGAATTTGTCTTTCCTAGGTTCCATGTGGAAGACATCAGCACATTTTGAATAAATCAGGGAATGTTTGCCAGCTCTGTCTGAGCCACTTGTGAGGCCCTAAAGGACTTTAAGACATATACAGAATATTTCTCTATGGTCTTGTAGAAAGATCATAGGCTTTAATGATAGAAAGACCTCAGTTCACATTTTGCCTCTGCTTTATGTGAGCTACATGCCTTGCATCTTGTCAAAAGTGAATCTCTAACAACCTATTAAAATGTATCATGCTTTGCAAACACCAGGTCCCTGTGTAAGACGGGGGTGGGTATATCATTATCGACAGTCGAATGCTAGAACAAATACATTCTCAATATTCATCAGTGCTATATTAAACTAATAAGCTAATTCCCAAAAAAATTTTAGCAACATTTTCAAATTTTATATTTGATTATATAGTATAATGTATTAAATACATTCAAACCCAAATCAATATTTCTTTTAAAAGTCTTAACATTGGTTTGATCATAATCTCATTTTTGTTCATTTAAGTTAACAATTAAGTCAGGGACTTTTTTTTTTTTTTCTGAGATAGCTGTACGAATTAAAATTGAAAGAACTGATTTTAATTTTAAAATGTGGGTAGTTCTGCCAGTCTGCCATTTCTTAAAAAGCTGGGAAAACTGTTAATTTTAGATGTATCTATGTGGCTACTTTGGAGCTATATTTCAGGACCAAAATTTTTCTTAGAAAGCTGATGTGAGATTACATGGCAAGTATGATCATGTCTCTTTTATTGGTGAGAAAACTGAGACACTGCAGAGTTGAATGACCTTCTCAGGATTGGTGCCATGGTTGGAAAGAATACTATCACATGGACTTCCTGACTCTTAGTCCATTGCTCTAAGCAGTGAGCCACACAGAGAATGCCCTAGATAATAATACTGATAATATAAAGAATAGTAATTATCATCATAATAATGAGCTACATATATTTTATACTTATAGTGTACCAGCTACCCTTGACCCACAATACTATATACCATTTAATCTTACACACAACTGTATTACACAAAACCTAATATTAGCCCCATTTTATAGATGAAAAAGTTATAACTTATACAGATTAAGAAATTTCCTCAAGGTTGTAGAGCTAGTAAGAGTCAAAGTTGGGATTTAGACCCAGGTCTGACAGCTGAGCTTGTGCCTTGCCCAAATGCACTGCTGAGAAGAAGCTTTTCCAAGCAAAGGCCAGAAGGAAGAAGCTAGTGCAGTAGCACTAAGCAGCCCTGCAGCCTGTGGAGAGCCCTCACTGAGCAGACGGTGCTGCTGGGCCATCAGAGATCTACCTCCCGTTTATTAGCTCTCATGAGGAAAGTGGTGTTCCCCACATGTAGAAGGCTTTTTCCTGCATTAAACCTGCTTTCCCTGGACTTCCTCATTGAAAATCAGGATCAGCTACTATAAATATTTGCATATAAATAGCATAATTGTCTAGTGGGACAAACAAGACTTAGCTGGATGCCATTAAATCATCAAGAATACTCACATTTTTATTTCCTCAGTATGGAATACATTAATACAGCAGTGATTTTACAGCCATTTATCTTTCTGTACTTTCTGCACATTTTCTTTATCTCTGCCTCTGCCTTTCCTTAAAGCTGATGCCTCCCAGGCACTGTAACTCGTAAAACGTGTGGTGGGATTTGACTCTGACCCAGTTCTTTGCCTGCCTGTATCTTGGGTCCAGGAGCAGAAACCAGTCTGGGTAATATCTGAGGGCCAGCCCCAGCGTGGACTCCTGAGGGAGGGGATTGAGGTGGAGATTAAGAGGGGAAGTTTCTTAGGAAAAGGAGGGCTCAGCCTTGGCTGCCTTTCTGAAGCCTTGATTGCTTGGCTGTGTGTGTGTTTCCCACCATAACATCTTCCTTGAGTTGTCAAGCAGCCTTTTTCAGGTTGGGAAGTATCTCCATTTGTTGGCTTAACCTACAAAATTCATGGCTCATAATGTTGGGAACTTAAAGATTTCTTAGCAATGTGACATATATCTCCATTTTGAAGATACAGAGGAGTGTTTGCAATTAAGCTTGTGATTTGAAAACCAAAAAGTTGAACTTGAAATAAATTTGTGGTCTCTGGTCTGTAGTGTGATTTACCAGAGTGAAAAAACAACAACTTTTTTTTTAAACCAGCTAGCATTCTAAAATATTCCAGAATTCCGTCGTAGGCAACAAAAGGGTTAGGAATAACCCCAGGACACTGACCCTGGCCAACTTCTGTCTCTGAGGGTGTTTGTTTGCTTTCTGTTCTGTTAATCTCCCCCATTTTGATTTTCTCCACAATGTATGCATTCCAGAGAGACCAGGTCCGGCACTTACATGGATGCGTTTAGCTCTTAAATTCCATGTGAGTGATGCTTTTCATCAGCCATTAAGGATTTTGCTTTTCAAAGTGCATATTACTCCAGTATGGTCCACATATGCAGGTGAGCCTGTCAACTCTTGCACTTGATGCCCTGACACAGCAGGGAGCTTCTGCCTTGGACCAGAGGCTGCTCCCGGGGACTTTACTGCAAGGTGGGTGGTGGGCCTTGTGCAGGCCCCTGAGAGTTGGTTCAAATCAAGCTGTAGTCTTTATTTGATCACCAGTGCCAGATATCATGTGTGCTATGCTATACAACCAAATAGCTAAATGCACAGTACGGTGCTCAATTATGCCAGGTGACAAAGACCAAATAGTGTTTTAAGCTTAATAAACCTATATTTTAATCATAATCATAGCAATCTTACTTCATTCCGTAGTAATTAAACATTTGGGGTGGTGAAGTATGTGGTGCTGCTGCACCAGTATCCATCAAGGTCTCTAGTTTTATTTTGAGTATCAAAATTAATACTTTGGTGCCTTAGTGGAGTGAGAGATTAACGCAGTCTGTTAAGTATGGCCTAATGCCACTGGATTTCTCACTTCTCACCCATGGAGAAGAATCAGTTTAGTGACCTTGCATGTATTTATCTTAACTATGTTAGGGCTTTTGTCGGTATTTGTCTAGAGTACAGCAGATGCCCAAATCGGGCTCTCAATCACAGAGTGGGTCCCTGGGGGTTCTACTCAACAACATAACATCAAAATGGGAAACAAGGTACCACTTAATTATCTGCATCAGGGACTAATGCCACCAGATGTTTGGACATTGAGAAATCATTTTAAATGCCTAAAAGTACTTTATCTAAGGTTGAAAAACAGACTATTATTTTTCCTTTTCAATTTGTTCAATAATGTGCTGACATAATTTCTTTGATGCCTTTCAGAACTCTTTTCAAATGTAAACTTAAGGTTCTTTTATGATAATATGTTGTATTTATGATACTTGGAAGAAACTTGAAACCAGTTCTATTTGTTTTGATATAAACTCTTCTCACTAAGTAATTTCCACTTATGTTTGTTAATGTATTTAAATTTCTTTAAAACAAGTAACAGATGGTTTTACACCATATCTAGCAATCTTTTGGGGGGACAGGTCAAGGATGTCATTTGGAGAGGTTCATAGACATCATGGACCCCTTTGAGAATTTGATGGAAAGAGGCAACTCAACATTAAATGTTTGCTTGCTATTTCAGTTAAAGATTCCCTAGGGCTTGACCATGGACCTCAGTTTAATGACCTCTGATCCAGAAGGATTTGAAACAGCAGCTGGGGCCATGTTGCTGAAGTCCCCACAGTGTCCATGGCTTGATCTAACTCTTGTTTTTGGTCAGTTGTGCATTCACTGCATAGAACAATCTGCACGGGGATTTCAAATACAAGGAATTATCAAACCAACTCTTTCACCACATGTTTAATCTTGAATTTTCTCTTTGATTCTTATCATTATAGTTAACATTATAGTTCTCATTTGAAATGTTCTAGTTTAAGATTCATCCTGAGAATTTGTTTTGCTTTATTTCTTCTTCCTGTGTTAAATGCTTAAAACTACTTTTTTAATAGCATGGAATGGCAGGACCCCACTGAGTGGATTGCTGTTAGCCACATAATTTTTTTAAAGGACATTTGATAAGTTAGTACAGGAATTGAATATTTATTATGTGCTCTCCTGTAGTAGCCTCAGAAATGATCATGACTTTTTTTTTTTCCTTTTTCTTTATTGACTTATTTTTTGCTTGGCATTAGAAACTTCATTGTTTTGACTAATTGGAAGGGCATGCTAGATAATTTTGTACAAATAACTTATCAAGCATCTGGATATTTTCAGTGACGAAGTAGGAACCTCATTTTTACAACTGAAAAAAATTACTCTCAGCTTTGGAAGTTACTCTGTCCTCTTTGGGAGGCTGATGGGCAGACGGCACCTCCCCCAAATCCCTCATCATGGTGTCTTTGATCATTGCTAGGTGCAGCTCTCTGTGAGCATATAAAATGGAAATCTTTGAACAGGAAGCCAAATTGCTCAACTATGTTTGGTTTTCAGGGATGAAGGAAAAATATTGCATAGGATAACAATCCAACTTACTGGTTCAAATAAAATCTTTCTGACATTAGTGCTTGCTGCCAGATCTAATACCTTAGTAATTTCCATTTCAGTTTATTAAGTAATAAAATTTTATATGCACACAGATAGGAACTTACTCTATAAATATTCTTCCAAGAAAGGCCAAATTCTTTCATTGGACCGTTGGAGCTCACCTCTGGTTCACATCAGTGCTTACTGTGATTATGCACAGAAGAGCAGATAGTAGTTGCTTATGTGTAATATTCAATAGGACAACTTACCATGTGTGCCTAGGGCTTTTGGGGGTAATATCAGATAAAAATTGCTTTATTGTCCTTCGTTTGGTTATAAAACCTGCTAATATAACATCTGTTGGCTGTATGTTTAACACTAATGCGTTTCCTTCCTTTTATTCTCTTTTGCTATTCCTTTTCCTTTCTGCTTATCCTCCAAATTTGCTGCTTTCACCCTTGCTCCAATCAGCTTGACTTTCAGGTCAGTACTTTCAGTTTTTCTTCTAACCACCTTTCCCTCCTAAGCTCAATTTATTGCCTACACTTGTTTAACAAACATATTTCTGAAATGGTTTTCCTCTGGTCACCACATTTTCTTTTCCCATTTCATCTCATGCCTAGGAATGGTTTATTTTATGATTAGGCTGTATAGGAATGGGGGGGAAAAAGGGAGCTGGAAATAAATCAGTGTTGGATTATTTGATGAATTCTATTTCTGTATTAAAAAATCAAGTAAGCAAAGTCATCGTGATAACTCCCGATGCATTTCTCCTGAGAAGTTTGGGATTGACAGATGATGATGAAACATGGGGCTGTGGAAAAAACAAAATGCAGGGTGCTAAATTTAACCTCGGAGAACAAAAGATTTGCCTGTGACGCAGCAACTTAAAAGCTAAATTTAATAGCTCAAACCATTCAGATTTTTCGCTTAATAAATCACTGTGTTTTGAAAGATTCGTAATACTATTTTAAAAGTCACTTTTGAAAATTATTGGTGTGTTAGTAACATATTGTACACACATGTTATTTCCTGTCATTGTTTTGGTTTTAACTTTTTAACTTCATTTTTATTAGTCATAAGACATACTTTAATTACCTAGGGCATAGTATATGGAGCCAAATTGTAAAAATAGATTCAGTGCTGACTATGTGAACCCCAGTGTTAAGAAATGAAATGGACATTTTGTTTGAAAATGCACCCCAGGCTTGATTCCCCAAAGGTAGGAGGCCCAAGTTGATAATTTGTTCTTCTTTATGTCAAGGAAGACTTTTATTTCCAATAATATACATTTGTGTCTAGTGATTTCTGTATCAGTCAGTGCGTTTAATGGGTTTTTTACTAAAGGATGCCCATTGTATGACTTAGGCCTACTTAGACTTCAAAAAGTCTCAAATTAAATTGATAGCCAATGCAGAGGATCATTTGAGAGGCAAGCCATGCTATTTTCTTCCCATTATGGAACTATGCAAAGTCTTATTCTGCCCACTGCCCATCCCCAAACTACCGGAACAATGCATCTATGCCAACAGCAAATAATTTCAAAATTAGGCCTGCCGCCCACATGTCAATTTTGTCCCACTGCCAGCTCCCCATCCCCGTGGCTCATAGTTCTTGAAAATGAAACAACGTCTCTGCTACTCCCATCACCACACACTGGGTGTTCCACAGGTACTGCCTAGAACGTCATCACACTGAAGGAAGCACTCATTCTCAATATTTCCCCAAATACAGGCCTAGTCAGAGATTAAAAGCATCACCCTAAAGAACTCTCCACAAAGAACGAATGGCTGCTAATTCACCTTCTAGAGTAGGCTAAATTGGGAGCATCTATGTACTCAGACATAGACATCCTCTCATGGGCTGGGGGCTTCAGCCACGGGGCATCCAAACCTTTCCTCCAGGTTTTGGATCATTCGATTTAATGAAGCTTTAAGCTTTTCTTCCTGCCTGTCTTTTTTGTTCTCTTTCTCCTTTTGCTTTCCCTTCTCCACCCCTAATCTGTACCTTGTTATGTTGAAGGCTCTGAGACCAGGGACCCCTTTCCCTCTCTCACACCTCTGGCTTTTGGCTTGGCATCCACAGGCATCGTGCTGTGTCTTTTATGTGTCAGGAACTGTGTTAGTTGGTAGGTGGTGTTTGTTTTTTTCCCCATTTCATGGTGAATGGACATGAACCCTGACTCTAAGGAGATAAAGGTGTTGAGTTTTGACTGGGAGAGGTGGTGAGTAAAAAGGGGTTCTCTGGACAAGAGGGAGGGCATCCTGATTCGTATCATGCACATGCCGAATCTAGCTGGGGTGAGCCGTAGGGGTCAAATCAAGGTTCTAATAGCATTGAACCTACTGCCTCAAATGAACGTGATGGAGAAAATGTATGATTCTTGTGAATAGCCTCTGGTTGTATTTTTAGTGTAGGAGGAATTAGGCAGTCCTGCTTTCCTGGAAGCAAAAAAATCTGCAGAGTCCTGGAAGCTTTCTTGAACTTTGACAAGTTTCCAGAATTAACTGTGCTTCTTCCAACCACTTCCAGGTTTACCACTTAAAATAAAATGAAATATAACAATTGAATTGAATGCAGGAATTTTGACCTGTATGCTTTCTATATATGGCTCGCAGTTGAGATACATGTATCTATACATACATGTATATACATAGATATGTGTGTATAGAGATATATTTTTTAAAAATAATTTGTTTTTTCTTTCTGTAAAAGTTTGTGTTCTGCCCTATGCTTCTCCACCTCTAATCTGAAGTTTGAAAACTTCACTAACTCTTGGGTAATTTGTATGGGCTGTGGACTTCTGGGAAGTTCTCCCCACCAAGTACATTTTTAGATGGCTTCATTTCCTTTTCAAACGCTATGTACATTCTCATGCTTAAGTTCATATGGGCAGACATTATTAAATATAGGGTTTGGTAAAATGCAAATGTCATATTCTAAATCTGTCGAGTCCCCCATTCCAGTAAACTCTACTTCTGCCTCGAATCCTTTTACACACAAACCAGTGGGAAACCGGAGAGGCATAATAGGAGGGTGTGTGTGAAATTTGCTCATTTCTAGAACCATTTGTGAGATTAGCGTCTGACTTATGGCAGATGAGGTTATCTAGATAAATGGATTCAGCAATTAAAAAAAAAAAAAAAGAAAGAAAAAAAGAAAAAGTGTTCTTTGAGATTCAGTTCAAAATCCTGCCTGAAAATCTACCACGTGAAACCAGAAGCATTGGGGCTTCTCCTTGGCTCTCCCAGCCTCTGACTTGCTTTGGATCTGGGGTCGGTTGCTTCCTTGTTCAGGCCTCAGTGTGTCCTCCTAGAGAAGAGGGAGCCAGCTTCAGAGCGGGTCTCCTGGGCTCCTCCCTGCACGTGGGCATCACATGTCCAACACCAGGCTGTGGGTGACAGGCCACATGCATCTCCCCAGCAAGCAGGCTCAGATGAGGGCTGGTGCCTGGCAGCAGGCGTGAGCTCATTGTCGCAGTCACTTCAAACACTTCTACCAGAGTAAGCTCTTTGTGAAGTTTCCCCCAAGCTGAACAGGTGACTCTCAATCCCTCATTCTTCCAACAAAAGATGAAGTCACCCCTCCTAGGCCTCAGAGGCCAGTTGCCCAAAGAAATGATAGAAAACACCTTGCCCAGAGCATCCCCTAGCTGTCTTGCAGTTTACTCTGTGCTGAGGACAGTTCTTCATCCCATTCCCCCCACAGTGAGCACCTACTGCCTTTGAGGTCGACCACGACGTTCTGGCCCAGCATTTCTAAAGAACAGCTGATGAAAAACTTACCAGTTTAAGAAATGCTGCATATTACCTTCTTTTTTATGTTCACAATACACATTGGTTATCATAATAATAGAAATAGCAATTGAACATGAACTAAGTGCCAGCACCAAATTAACCACTTTTTTTGTAGTATTTACTTCTCATAACAACTGCTTGAGGTTGAGGCTGTCATTTCTTCCATTTTAGAGAAGAGGAAACGTAAGTTCATGGAAGTTAAATATTTCACTTAAATTAATACAGCTAGTAAGTGAAGGAGTTGGTCCTTCCCCGAACCTCCTGCAAAATCCTGATCTTTTACTGCTTCTGCTTCATTAGCATAGTAAAGGCTCGAGAAGGCCAGCGGTAAGGAGACCTGTGCAATTATATTCAGCCCATGGTTTCTAAAATACAGTTGTCCACATAACATATTCCGTGAAGCACTTTGGAAGTTCCGTCCTGTTTCCTCTGCAGGCAGCCTCCCTCCTTTCCCTCTGAGATTCGTGCCTCCCCCAGCCACCTCTTCCCAGTTCCTCAAGTACAAATCCTGCTCCTCCAGGGCCAGCTCAAGGGCTAGCTCTTCCACAGGATGTTCTGGAGCCCCTGAGATAGAAGCAGTATCTCCCTCCCTTAATCTCCTCAGAGCTTTATTGGACCCTCTCCCCTGGCCTGTGTCACACCCTCCCTCACATCAGGGCAGTTCATCTGTGTGCCATGTCTGCTAACAGATCGTCTGGGGGACTGGATCCATCTGCAGCTCGTCCTGGTGCTGTGCCATGCACTGAAAATAGTGGCCATGCTCTTGAATGTTGTTGAATAATGGGCTGTTGAAGAAAGGAACTTCCATTGGCTTCTTCTTGCTCCTCCTTCCCCTCTGCTTGGTTACCCTGGAGAGCTGCTGGTGGGCTCTGTCAGGAGGCTGAGTCCACTGCGCTGAGTGACAGATCTAGCTCCAGATAGGAAGCCCTAAATGATACAACTGGGTTTCCATCAAGCTGGATGTTCAAAAGTTTAAGAAACATAAAGACACTACTAGAAGGAGAGGGGAAAAGATGTATGCTTCTGAACTTCTCGCATTTCCTTTACTACCTTTAATCTTCCCTCCCTTTAACACATCCTCCCTCTCCCCCTCCTCTCTCCCTCCGTCCTTCAGTCTCTCCCTCCCTTCTTCTTTCTTCTTCTTCCTCCCTCCTTCCTGTCTTCCTCCTTCCCCCCTCCTTTTCCCCTCCTCCCCTATTCATGGACATCCTTCCCCATGCCCAGGACTGTGCTGGGTTTGGGGGATATAGTAAAACAGACATGATCCCTCCCCTCACTGAATTCAAAGACCAGCACTTCCTATGAGGAAGGATTTGGCCACTAAGAAAAATAGTTTGTCCCATTTATACTGATAACTGGAAAAACCAGTTTTTTTGGTGTTTTGTTTGTTTTATCCTTTTCCTGTTGGGGGTTGGGGGGGGTTATCCACAGGTCAGAAAATCATTTTCCTCTTTAAAACTGCCTTATATGAAGGCTGACATTCCTGGTGAAGTGTCAGAAAATTTTATGCCCAAGCAGAACTGGTAGAAAGCCAGAAATGGGCTGATTTTGCTTTGGGTGCAAATATTTTATTGGGGATGGAAAAAAGTTGTTTTCCGTGATTTATAGCTCCTGCAAACATAAAGTGGGTTCTATGTTTAGAAATGGCTGTGACCCTTTGAGGTGTAGCCAGGGGTTGGTGCTTGCCCCTTTCCTATCCAGGTCTTGGTGAAGGTTTTGGCCGTGGCTGACATTTTGCTGAGCCGGCTCCAATTTGTAGACCTAGGGCTCCAGGTGCCATATTATTTTTACGTGTTAGCTTTTGCTTGAGTTGCTGCTCTGGTGCTTTATCCATACCCTTTAGAATGGTGAGGAAGGTTAAAAGAACACAATCTGCATTTCAGTAAAAATGTTTTACAGTGCAGTATATTTCTGAGGTTCCTTGGGGATGGGTAAAACCATTTTCAACTGACAAGTCTGTTAAAACAACAACAACAACAAAAATCAAGAGATAGTCCTAAGTAGGTCTAATAAGTCATGACCCCAAATAAGAAATACGAAATGAGAGTTAACCATACATTTCTACTTTTTTTTCAAAACTTTTCTCTTCCTTCTTTCTCCCCTACTCACGGCTTTTGCCTGGTCCCACCATATGGATGAATATAAGCAAATAGTAAATCTCTCAAGATACATTAGCCTTTTCTGTAAATGTTGAGAAGGGGAAGGAATTTTTAAAAAATAGTTTCAGTATTATTATAAATCACTTTCAAGGAAAATAATATCTTATTTCCTTTATATGGCTTTTCTTATGAAATGTGAATTCTATCACTTCATTACCCACAATACCAGAGAAACGTAACCATCTAATGACTGAAACTTTCTTCCTTATTGGGTAAAGGTGCTTGGATAATGTCACATTTGTGCTAATTCTTCCTTTTGGGTGAACCTATTTAAAAGCTAGTGGGTACTGTGTGTGTGTGTTTCTTTTTCCTGAAGAAAATACATGACTGTTATATCTAACAAAGACTTTGGAAATTTTCTTTGTAGGGAATTGTGATGATTTTTGTATTTGCTGCTCTTTTACTCTAAATTCAGTGAATGCCAAATAGATGAAAATAATTTATAATATTAAACTAAATCAATATGAAAACTAGGAGCACTGTGTCTGTAGAATTACTTTTGTAGCAAAACTTTAATTCTAGAAACTATAGAGTAGAATTGGGAATGGAAACAAATTTTCCCTTGAAGAGTTTCCCTGGCTCCTTTTTCTGGCCAAGAACAGTTTTAACTCTAGCTGGGAGATGGACTTTCTTTTCCAGTTTTTTAGAGAAAGTTCTAACATGGTTAATATAAGCACGATTCATACTGGCATCTACAGAGCTGCATGTATGCTAATTTATCTCTTTCAATTGTTTCTCAATGAGAGTTGAAAAGTGTGTGATGTTAACTCTCATAGTGTTTTGAAGAAACGTACTATTTCTTGTGTGACCCTGTAGATAATTTTCAGAAGGACACAAGGATGAGCCTAGCAACTCTTGTGCCACGGTGAAGTGGGGTAGGGGAAGAATTTCATGCAGAGAATTCCTTTGCAAAAAATTACTTCAGGTCATGGGAAAATCCTTGTCAACAGTTTTCAGAACATATCCGCCACTTTTCTCAGATGGAAACATGAAGTAACGGAATAGTTTCTCATTAGCCTTTGGTGTTGGTCAACTGAAATATTCCCGTGGCTGGGAGCCTCGCAATGGGATGTGTGAATTGAAGTGTAAGAGGGTGGTTTTAAATTTAACTTCAGAGCCCTCTGCTATTTAATCGTATGTCAGTTTGATGGTTCCAAGAACAGCATGATATGTGGCTCGCAGATAGTCACCGTGGAGAGAATGAGTTGGTTATAATAATGAATAGCTGGAGAATCTTCTGATAACCTGCGACGAATGGACCTTGGTGAGAAACACTCACTGGGTAATTGGCAGAGAGGTGTCCTATCGCCTCGCTGAGTGTGGGGGCTCTTCCGCCACCTACACACACAAAGCAGGGGCTTTTTAGGAATTCCTGTGCAGATAAAGGAGCATTGCTCTTGGATTTTACATGTATCATCTATACCCAACCTGTTATTACTTTGTATTAATATGTCACTCTTAGTGCAGGTTATTCAAACTTTTACTTATTGGCACAACATTAAATGTAGAAAATAAACTGTATCTCAAGGGACATCATCGTAATCATTGCTATGGCCTCTTGGACAAGGTCCCTCACATCTTTAAACCTATTTCTGTGTCTGTAAAATGGAGATACATGGTCCCGGCACATAGCGGATGTTCAGAAAGTGGAGATGGTCCTGGTGGCTGTGCTTATGGTTCAGATTGAGGTTTTACTGTTGGCAGTAACAGCAGGAGTGGGGGGTTCACGCGACGGAAAGGTGGGAGATGATCCTGTCGAGGCAGGTTCCATTGCTTTTCTAGTTGTAGAAAACCCAGTTGCTAGAATGAAGACTCTAAACTTTCCTTAAGGCATTGGAAGACTTTGAGGGAAAAGGTGAAAACAACATCATTCTTCTGAAGAACTGAACCTAGAAAATTCATCTCATGCTTATTGAAAAGCAAACTTTATATATATACATGTATAAATGAATTCATTCGGTGCATCTTTGTCATATCCAAGGACATATTATAGATTTTGCTGGAAATTGAAGCCAGGGTTAAACTAATGCATTTCTGCATCTGTGTATAGTGGAACCTGATGTTGAGCTTAGAGGATGGCCAGGTACCTAAGTGTGTTCTTCATCCATGTATTTCTTCTGTTCCTTTACTCATTCTCAGTCAACTCATAGCAATTGTGTGTCTGCTTTGTACGAGGCCCGGTGGCATAACCAGGGCTATAGAGATGCCTCCCCAAAAATAGTGTAATGAGAGAGAGAAGCAGGTATTCACGTGAGTGATATATAATACACACTGTTCTGCACCAGATATTTTCTTTGTTAAAATATATTTGAGATCTGTCCAAATCTGTACATAAAATCTTTTTCATTTGTTTTTCCTTTGTACATTATTCCATTGTACCGATCTTCCTGGACAATGTTTATGTTGTTTCAAGTCTTTTCCACTCATACCGAGTGCAATAATTAATAACTCTTGAATAGACTTAACTTTATATGCATATGAAGATACCTGTAGGATATATTCCTAGGTATGGAATTGCTAGGACAAAGGGTATATGCATTTCTAATTTTTCTGGGCTTCACCACATCGTCCTCTACAGAGAATAAGTCATTTACAGTCCCATACCCAAATGGTGCAAGAGTGCCTCTTTTCCCAGAGCCCTGCCAATACAGTGTGCTTTTCAAACTTTTAGATCCTTGTCAACATGATAGATGAAACATGGATAAGGATAGTTTTGATTTGCTTTTATCTTATTCGGCCTCTCAAAATATGTTTATACATTGCCATATTCATTTGTTAGCCATTTTCTTATTTATTTGTAGGAGCCTTTTATGTATTAGGCAAATTATCAATTTGTCTGTGATCTCAGTTTTAATTGGTACCCCATGCCAGTTTGTCATTTTTCTTTTGATTTTGCTAATGGTGGGTTTTGTCATGCAGAAATTTCTTTAAAATTATTTTCATGTAGTCCAATTTATCAGTCTTTTAAGTCTTCTGAATTTATGCCATTAGAAACCCTTCCCGACTACAAGTGTATAAGAAAAATTGTGCCATGATCTTTTATAGTATTTTTATGGTTTGGTTTTCTAAATTTAAATATTTGAACCATCTGGAATTTATCTTAGTGTAAGGTATGAAGTATGAATATGACTTTATTTTTTCTAGGTCAAATGAAGTTTAAATATCAGTTTCTCCAGTTGTCCTTTACTGGGGCTAGCCCAGCCCAGGTTAGGTGTGTCTGTTGTAAGTACATATAGCTTTCCACTAGACTTTGAAGAATACTCTTATTTGCTTGTTCAATGTGTGCTTTTCAGTCTAGAGTGGAACTTCCCTCTGGAAGGGACGTGTCTTTTTCATCCATTTCCTGCAAAAAAAGTAGACACTTAAATAAGTGAATATTTATAGAATGAATTAATAAGGGAGGGTTGTAAAGAACTGAAGTTATAAGGAGGTAGAGATTATGAGTAATCAGAAACCATGGGAAAGGTACGCAGAGCAGGATGTCAACATTGAGGCTGTGACAGAGGGGAGCCAAGTCAACAGGTTCGAGGAAGATTAGCCAGCGCCTGCTGTAAGAGACAGTTAAACCGCCCCGTTTCTAGAGTCCCCTTGGACCCTGAATGGCTTTCCTGTGTTCTTCTCTGGGAGGCCCAGCAGGAGTTATCTTTTTTTTTTTTCCTTCTCGGGAAACCTAACTTCTCAGCTTTCCCTGGGTTCAGTGAGACCTGCCGACACGATTGAGCTTCCTGCCTAACTCTTGCAGGCTGTAAGGACAAGTGTTGAAAATGTGGCAGGAACTGAGAACAGAGAGGTTTCGTCCAGACTATGTTTTTAAAGCTGCTTAGTTTCCTAGCTGATAAAACAGATACCATACAATGGGTTGGCTTAACAACAGAAATTTATTGCCTCGTGGTTTCAGAGGCTAGAGAGCTTGCTTGCTCCGGAGTTGGTGTTTTTTGGCTGGCCGGCAGTCTTTGGGTTTCTTGGCTTTTCTGTCATGTGGCTACATACATGGTGGCCTCTTCTTTGTCTTCTAGGTTCCATTGACTTATAGCTGCTTGCCTCTCCTGTGGCTTCTCTCCTTCTATGTCACTTTCCTTTGCTTATAAGGACTGTACCATATTGGATTAGGGCCCACCCTCCTTCAATCTGGGCACCTTCACTAATAACACCTTCACAGGTCCTATTTACAAATAGGTTCACACCCACAGGACCAGGGGCTGGGACCTGAACATGCCTTTTGTTGGGGACGTGATTCAATCACCAACAGATGCCTTGGGGTAGGCCAGTCTGGTAGGCAGATTGAGACGAAAATCGGGAGTTTGGCAGAGAAGCATGACCCATGGTAATATGTGGCGAATTGTACAAAAATACTGTAGGCATTAAGAGGAGGCAGGAGCTGCAGTAGTTGCTATGAATGTGATAGCATTTGCACTGGACTAGAAAAATGGAAGCGAGTGGAGCAGATGTAGAACTGGACAAGGAGCATGAATGCAGGTAACAGAGGTGGGAAGGTACAGTCATGCTCAGGAGAAAGGGTGGGTTCTGGAGTAGGGGAAGAATGGACAGTAAGGGTTGACCAGGACAGGGAAAGCCTTGAGTGCTTAGCTAAAAGATTTGGAATATTTTGAGCCCGGGAAGAGCATAATTCAGGAGTGCCCTTGTTGTATCTCTGTGCTAAAGTGGCAGGTAGTAGCCCAAGCTGGAAGGAACAGTGACCCTAAAACAATAGGCTTAAGAGATGCAGGAATAATTAAACAAGCCAGCAACAACAACCAAACAATAGAACAGCAAAAACAGAAATACCCAGGAGCCTGTATCTATCCTTTAGTTTCAAGAAGGATACTGTCATGTTTCTATAAGAGCCAGCAAGACAAAACAAAACAAAACAAAGACAAACAAAAATAGCTGCTCCAAGAACAGGAAGAAAGTGAAGGGTATGGAGGTAGGTATTTTGTGTAATAAGTCTGTAGTTCTTACAGCAGCAGAAATAAGAACAGAGATTTGTGGAGTCCTCATTTGGTGTTAGGCACCATGCTAAGCTTTCTGCAAAGTCTGTCTCACGTTTTCTTTATAACAACTCCAAGGAGCAGGTGCTATTGTTAGTCCCATTTTTGAGTCAAGGAAACCAAGGATCAGAAAAGTTAATTCAATTGCCCACTGTCACACAGCTCTTAAGTAGCGGAGTCGGGAGTCAGACTCAGAAACTCCAATTCCAGAAAACAGAATCTTCACCACTCTGTCCTACCCCATCATGAGACTTTTTGTGCTAGGATAAATGGGTTCGACCCAGATTGGTTTGATTTTTTAATGTGCTTTTTTGAGGGTAGAAAGAAGCATCGATGGAAACCTCCTTTAATAGAAGTCGAGAAGCCGTTTGTGTTGGCAGTTACAGCAGTCTTTTTTGAGCTGCTGGGTCCGAGCCTTGGCCCTCTCTTGAGCAGGAATGTGAAATTCCTGTTTTTGAAGTGAGTTTGAGTGGGTCTAGCAAGTGGTCCTCTGTGGTCGGCGGCTTTTTAGGTTGGAGACAGACATCAGCTCTGGATATACTTGGAGAATCATGGAGAGCAGGGATGGGGGAAGACCTTGGGGCCATCCATCTCGGTTGTCCTCCTGCCTGCTTAAGACTGTTCCCAGTAGAGGATTCTGGGGAAGCAGCCAAGAGAAAGATGTATTTCCAGTAGGGACTTGCTTCTTCTTTCAAGAATCATCTTTGGGACAGTTCTTCACGGCCCCACACAGTGTGGTCAGAGAATCCCAGCAGCATAAAAGCCGAAAAGAAATGAAGATCTTTGTTGTGATACATGATGATTTTCTTTTTTTGGGGGTTGGGTGGGGGTGGGGTGGGAGTTGGGGTTAAGAACCAAAAAATCTTTTTCTGAAGGGAAATGGTTTTCTCTGCAGCACAGTGTCTACATCGCCCTTGATCTTGTCTGAAACAGGTGGGAAGGGTTGGCAGCTCCTAATAAAGGTTGAGAATTCAAACCCACCTACTGAGGCCCTTGTGCAGTCAGTAATCATACTGTGGAATCATTTTTTCATCAAAATGCTTAGCTCAAAGATTACGTTTCATGCCATGAATATTCGGAGTCTTCCTCCTACAGCGCTTGGATGGTTTTTTGCTTTTGTTTTTATTTTTTGGACTTTGAACATTTAAGTTTAATGGCTTTGCATGCCTGGTAGAAAGGATCTGTGTTTACTTCTCAGTTCTTGTTGCTCCTGACGAGATTGGGATTTCTTTTCTGTTTTTGTTTGTTTGGTTCGTTTATTTCCTCATCTCTGATAGACATTTTATTTTTGTCCAGTCCTTTAAGCTGTTTTGTGTAGAGTAAGTAACATGGCAGTCCTCCACTTCTCTACATTTTAAATGCTATTAGTAGTTTGCTTTTATCATGCAATGAACTGAGTTTGTAAAATTTTAAAGGCACATGAGATCTTTCTAAAGACCTTATTTTTTAACAGTATTTGGGGGAAATATAATTCTAAGTGCCTTTCTTGGAAAACTTTGGTACCGTTCATTAAGCACATATGTGCCAGGCTTTGTGTGAAACACTGATGTGCATTATTTTTTTTAGATCCCCACAACAATCCTGTGAGAAGGACAGTGTTAATTTGCAATATGCAGCTGAGGAAACTGAGTCTTAGTGAGGTTATTGGTAACTTGTACAGGTTCATTCTGGGCTTGAACCTAGGTTATCTCAAGATCCCTTGCTCTTGACTTCTGTCATGGTACATGTGGATCCTCCTATGCATGCCATGACAAAAAACAAATTAAAAAGTTAATCTGAAGGCAATGGAGATTTAGCAAAGGATTTTAATAAAAGAGTGATGTTATCAGGATTGTGTTTTAGAAAGTCAGTCTGCCTCAGACCCATGTTTCTAACACAATCAAAATTGGACTCTTTGTCCTTTCCCTTACCCATCCTCCCATTACTGTATATTCTTGGCATTCAGTCTTGGACTGGCACATCTTCTTGCTCTCCTAGGAAACCTCCAAATGGCGTGTGACTCACCTCGCACTCTATCTAACCCAACAGATTCATTTCTCTCATTTTCTTTTCCCATTCTCAGCGCTGTTCCCTTTGGTTGCTTAGATTATTCCTGCAGACTCGAGAGTGTCACAGTGTGCCCATCCTCTACTTCAGATAAAATCAGCGAGGCACACCCTGTGCCTAAAAGCCCCTGTTTCTTCCTTCATGCACACGGGGCGAAATTCAACTCTACCATCTGACTACAAACTCTGGCCCTGGGTTGCTTTCAAGGCTCACTGCAAACTCCAGTATACACACACACACATACACACCCATATCCCATTTTCCATCTGATGCTTGCTTCCCAGAATTTTTTAGCATTCCTGGAACTTGGTAGACCTTTCTCATATGTCCATTTCTTAGCATAACATTTCCAGTGCCCAAATGCCCCTTCCTTCCATTTTACCTGCAAAGCTTCTACTCATCATTGATGTCCCTGTTCGCATGTCATCCTCTGATTCTTCCCAAAAGAGAATGGTTCCACCTGGTATTCTGACAGCAGTTAATGTAGTTGTAAAATCATCTTGTTATAATTTGTCAGCTGTATGTTTTTCTCTTCAACTAAACTTTGAACTGTCTAATGAAATAAAGATGATTGCCTCTTCACTTTCATCACCTCAGTGCCTGGCACATACAAGATTAGTGCTCCATAAACATTTGTTGGATGGATAGATGGATGGATAGGTGGATGGATGGACAGATAGACTGGCAGCAGAGAAGCCAGATGGGAGTGATTTCAGCATCTGGACAAAAAAGAAAAGACATTAGCTGAGATGAGGGTAATAAGAATAGAGAGAAGGTAATTATTTTGATAGACTTTTAAAAATTAAATTAAAATGGTTGAACATGGTGATCTATTGTGTGTAAAGTGTTAGGAAGGAGGAGGTTTTGTTCATGACTCCCAATCTTTGATGAGTTTGATGGAGATGAGATTGGGTGTTTTCGAGCTGTGGAGAAGGGCAAGTTGAGAATTTACTTTTGAATATGTTGAGATTCCTGTGGGATATCCAGGCAGAGTTGTTCAACAGACATTGGAAAATTCAAGAACTTACAGATCTTTTGTGGAATGATTGATAAACACACACACACACACACACACACACACACACAAACCCTTAGTAGTGGAAGTGGTTACTAGGGCAGGGAGAGGAGAATATTACTTTTATTTTTATAAACCCTTTTATACTATCTATTTTTTCATTTCTAGTATGTATAATTGTTTTATTGAAATGCATAATTCACATACCATAAAATTTACCCTATTAAAATGTACAATTAGGGGTTTTTAATAAATTCACAAGTTTGTACAGCCATCACATCTATCTAGTACCAGAATATTTTCATAACCCCATAAAGAAACTTAGGATCCATTGTTAGTCACTCCTCATTCTCTATCCTTCCAGTTCCTTACAACCATTAATCTACTTTCTCTTTTTGTGGATTTGCCTATTCTGTACATTTTACATATGATACGTGTTCTTTCTGTCACTGGCTGCTTTCACTTATCAAAAAGTTGTTATGGCTCATCCATGTTGTAGCAATTATCAGTACTTTCAATTGCCTCCCATTATATGTTTATCCATTCACCTGTTCATAGGCATCTGGATTGTTTCCACTTTTTTGGCTATTGTGAATAATGCTGCTGTGAATATTGGTGTGCATATGTTTTCATTTCTCTTGGATATATACTTGGGAGTGGAATTGTGTTCATAAGGTAACTCTCTGTTTAACTTTTAAGGAAGTGCCAAAATGTTTTTCAAAGTGGCTGCAACATTTTACATTCCCATTAGCAATGTATCATGTTCCAATTTCTCTACATCCATGCCAACACTTGTTATTATCATCTTTTTTACTTTAGTCATCCTAGTGGATATGAAGAGGTATCTCACTGTCATTTTAATTTGCATTTACCTCATGACTAGTGATGTTGAGCCTCTTCTTATGTGCTTATTTGTCACCTGTATATCTTTGGAGAAATGTCTATTCAAGTCCTTTGCTCATTTTTTAATTGGATTTTCTCTTTATCTTTGAGTTGTAAGAGTTCTTTATATATCCTGGATTCTAGAACCTTATTAGGTATATGGTTTCTTATATTCTCTTGTGTGCTACTAATGTCACACTTGTATTTGTTGTGTTTATTAAAAATATTCCTGTTTATGAAACATAGCTTATACTTTTTAGTAAGTTGGAAGGGTGATAGCTTACAAAATTATGCTCCCAGGAAAAGCAAGTGAATTTATACTATTAAATACAGTTAAAATATGTTGCTTACAAATAAATTACCAGTGGACAGTTTTACATTGGTACAGTTTTGAGGGTGGCATGAAGTAGGATTAGGAATAGTTCATCAAGTCTGAAGAACTTTTTCAAAGTGTAATCTTGACCCCCAAAATACACACTCCTACAAAAACACACATGGTCACTTACATTCAATAGATGCTTACCCTTTTTTGATGCTGGCTAGGCTCCTTTGAAATAGACCCTTACCTTGAATATTTGCTTAGATTATGTATCTACTCATGTGTCTCAACTTCAAAATTTGAACCACTTCCAACCAAATAATTTGCCCATTTAAAATGCTCAGGGATATGGCCTCATTTTATAGTGCTATAAAATGAAATTTAAAAAGCCTCTCCAGAGAGCTGTGATTACCACTTTTTTCTTTAGTTGTTAGCCAAGCTAGTAAATATTCTTAGCAATTCTGTCATCTTATATCATATAACAGTAGTTCTGATGATCAAACAAAAGAGAAGATCCCAAGTACCCAGTCCTCATGCAGCTTGGAAGGAGGAAGTGATATACTTGGTAGTTAGACCCTTGGATTTTGGTAGCGAGATATAACACTCGCACTAGAGAGGGTTGGGTGAAGGGGGGGGGGGGCTTTAATAGTTGGCTTGGTAAGGATTAACTGGCTGCACAGGGAAGTGAAGTTATGACTACATGGCTGTGTGGGTGCTGTACATTCCCAGTTCTCACTGAAGAAACACTTCGCTGTGGTTGGAGGGAGTCATGTGCCAGAACACTCTGCTGTGATTGGAGGGGGCCAAGTGGCCTCTCTTCCACCATTTTTGTTTTGGTGGGGGGCAAGACTTGACCAGTGGCTTACCAGTCTTCCAGCTGTTCTGGCTCCCCAGCAGCCCTCCTTGGGTTCTCCAGCATGTGGTCTCTCTTTTCAGAGGTCTCCATTAAAGCCTGGGACCTTTCTCAAATTCTTGACAGCCAGTAATTCATAAAGGAGAAATGAATTAACTCCATTTTAGCATAGCTGTAGGGCATGAGAGTTGTTTGGAAGTGATTGCTGCAGGCTGTTAAGACAGCTACTTAGCTTTCAGGGCTGGCAAGAGAAGGATGTAAATGAGTTAACCTACTAAGAATTTGGCCGTTTTAATCATTTGAGACTGGGTATACTTTGTCTCCATTTATACCGAGTGGGGAAACAAGTTATCTTGATAAGCAGGGATTTATCTCACCCCCACCTCTCAGTGGCTGCCTGGATTCAGAGTAGAATAGACCCCTTTATGTAGCCAGGGGAATGGGCATGCTTTGTATGAGTAAGAAAAAGAAAAAAAGGCATTGGTATTTTTTTAAAGTTCTTATCAGCAAAGAGCATTACTGAGAAATCCAATAGGGTAGTGATGACATTCAATTTTATTTGTACCAGGAATGCACAGATGGCCAGAGTTAGCAGCTATTCATTTTTAGCACATATCTCTCATTATTGTTAGTGGGAATTACACAGACCTGTCAAAGGAGAAAAATAGAGGAGAGCCCGTGGTATCAAATAAACGTGCATCATTTTCATGCAAAGGTCACATACTTTGAGTAATTCCTTTCTGTAATTGTAACTTCCCGCCGTTTATTCTTCTTGCTAAATTTGTATGTTGTCATGGTATTCTTAATGGCCTGAAGAAAAGCATTTCAGCACACAGGTCTGTGACTTATAATTAGTCATTGCAGCTTGTGGGATCGTTTGTGAATAGCTCAATCGAGATGTGTTTTTACATTAAAGTTCCCCCTTGATGAATTGCCCAGGAAATACTTCCCGTTCATAGAGATTTGCAAATCTGTATCATAAAATACTCTATTCCCAATAGTTCAGTTGGGGAGAAATTTGTGATTTTTTATTTAATCATCATGTTTTCAGGTGTGGCCAGGACTTTATTTTAATCAATTTTTGCCTAACAACAACATAGAAACTAAACAGCTAGGGAAGCCATAGTTCCTTACTCCACTTCTGCATTCAGAGCATAAACAAATAGCCTGAAGAGCCAAGCTTTAGTGTTTCTTTTTTTTTTTTTTTAAGAAAGCTCAAATGAAAGGAAAATCAATTAATTAAAAATAAAAGCAGTATAGGACTTGAGTTCACTCAGGTACAAAAACTTACTAGGAATTTGACGCATTCTTTTCTTATAGAATGTTGCTTTCTTCATGGGCTAGACTTTGAATATGTTGATTTTATAGGGATTTTCAATTTCATTTGGAAAAGAGGAAAATTTTTTTTGCTTCTGAACTCTTCTTTGGATGAAGAAGTATTCTGATTTTTTAAGGTGCAACAAGAAAGAATTTAGGATTTATGCCAGGAAATGCACTTAATGGTTATCAGATTTATTTCATAGGGTAAGAAATATCAGGTTGGGGATTGCACTGTTAATGGAAGAAAACACCTACTTTTTGCAAATGAATTCATTTTATCTGCTTTATTTTGAATCTTACGCAGATATTTTCCTCTAAGTAATATTGATGGTGCTTTTCTCAAAAGTAAAAAAAATCAAGTGCGACATTACCTATTGATGTTTAAAAATCAATTCTATACAGTGTGATTTAAAGTCTATACAATGTGCTACATTCAATACACATTATCCTGTATGTACCTTCTAAAACTTTGGTCATTTACCCAAACCTCAGCCATTCACTAAGTAAAACAGTTTCCTAGGATGCTGAATGAGGAATGTTAGAACAGGATTTCTCCTGTCTATCTTCAGAGTCTCAGATGGTTTTGGTTTCCCATGGTATCTGTTTTACACAATGGACAGAGTCTTTGCCTAAAGGAGAGATATCCTCCAGGCACTGTTTTGAGAGTGTGAAGTATAGTATATATTATTTTATTATTATAGCATATCATATCAACTCATATTATATATTACTATATTGTAATGTGTTATGCTATTATTCTGGAAGGATTATCATGGTTAGCTCTGCTAATGGGAAAATAGCACATGAGATCAGTCTGAGAAGATCAATGAAAGATTGGGAAAAAGGATGTGAGTTTTGGAATCTAACAGATCAGGATGGAAACCCAGCTCTGCCTCCTTCAAGATGGATGAGCCCTCTAAGCAAGTTGCTTACCTGCTCATCCTCATTTTTCTGATCTGTAAAATGGATCATTATATCATAAGTTGGTTGTGAGGATTAAATGAGACACTGCACGTAACTCTGGGCATTGCTTAGCCCAGGAAGAGGCTGATAAAATGCCATGTCCTATAACGTGCATGCTTTATGAACCTGGGTTGGGGATCCTAGTGGTTGCTGTGTGGATTTTAGATGGGACCACATTCCTCAAAGGTGGGCTGCCCTGCCCCTGGGAGCTCCCGAGATGATGCCATCCTGGTGAAAAGTGGAAAGAGCATGAACAGCTGTGGACACCCAGGATTTTCCTGCGTCCCTCCAGGTGAAGATCCCACCTCACTTCTAGTTTGGAAGATGGCGTCCCTCAAGGAAGTAGGCTGCACCAGGAAGAGGGAAGGATGAGAGGGATGGTTGCTATTCCTGGGGTCAGGAAGCTGCGGGTGGACTTTGTGGGAAGCCTGAGAGGTCAGTGTTCTTCAGAATCTTCATGAAATAGACAAAGGTCCAGACCTCTGGTACTTTCTAATTGGTTTGGGCAGAGGAACCGTTACCAAGTAGAAGACCTTTCTTCAGGGGTGTCGGAGAGAACAGAGTGCATCAATTCACAAGCAGGATAAATGGAATAAGAACTACCCAGATGGATCTTGCGATTGGGAAGGGGCTGAGAGTTGTTATAACTTACGTAGCAGAGCTGAGTCCTGCTCTGCAAACTCCAAGGTACAAGAAATGGCACACCTTTATGTCTTTATTGCCCTCAAAGCAACTTAGACTGGACTGCAGACTTGAGGCCACACAGCCAGTAAGGGCAGAGGTGGACATGTGGTGCAAACACCAGCCCCGAAGCACTGCCCTTGGTCACCCTGCCATGCTGCCTCCCATGAGCTCTCAGCTTTTAACTGTGAAGCTGAGATAACCTAGATGGGGTGCCCTCCTCACCGTGCTTTGTGGGTTCTGGGGCCTGGGGTTGAGAGGATGGGAGTCTTCTTCCCAAAAGCTTTGTCCAGCACACTGTCCTTATAACAGATGTCATTGGGTAAAAATAGATATCTGTCCCCCAGAGCAGGCTGGGCCTGGGTGTGGGGAGGATTGGAGCCACTATCAGCTGCATTATTACTTATTTTCCTTACTATTAACATTACTGTAATTTGAGATTTATGGATCCCTTACTATATGCCAGGCACTCCTCTTCATGCATTATCTCATTTATTTCTCTTTTGATGTAGGTTGTTATTTTACTATAATTTCCCTGACTGACAAATAAGGAACCTGACACAGAAATTAGTCCTCTTCTCCCAGGTCCTTCAGTGAAGAAGTCATGTTCTGCCCACTGTCACTCTGGGGCCTGTGGAGGCCTGTTTCAAGCCTGATTCTACTAGAGCTGAGCCAGGGCCACTCAGATTCCTCCTGGATGGCCTGCTGGCACTGCTTTTGAGAACCAGTCAAAGGAAAGGCATTGTTTGCTTCCAAGCAGAATTGCGATTGGTCAGTGCTGGATTTTCCTTTGAGGTAAATTGAAGCTCAACTGTCTTTCTATCTCTGGGAATAATGATACTGACAACAGGTGAATTACTTTGGCACTAAACTAAATACAAACATTTTAAGCAGCTCAAATTGATGAAATCTGGAGACTGGTGTGTGGCAGTGAGAGATAACTGCTTGCACCTCCATCTTGCCTGGTGGTTCCCAGCAGTTCTAAGTCCCTTGCTCAAATCAGCTGAGTGCGTGTGTATAAATCACTGAACTTCTCTGAGCAATAATCTCATCTATGAATGAAAGATGTGGACTTGTCTCTTGATCTTCCTTGTTCTTAAATGCTATTTCTGTCATTTCCAGCCATGGCTTAGTGATGAAAATGAATCTTTTTTTTCCCATTTTGTTAGTGTGCTGGTTTGTATATATTATGTCTCCTTATTCTTTATTCTTTAATGCCTTTTTTATGCATATATTATGCCATATTTGCATATTATGCCATATTCTTTAATGCAATTTTGTGGGGGCAGACGTATTAGTGTTCATTAGGTTAGAATCTTTGATTGAGTGTTCCCATGGAGATGTGACTCAATCAACTGTGGGAAAGACCTTTGATTGGACAATTTCCATGGAGGTGTTACCCTGCCCATTTGGGGTGGGTCTGGGTTGGATCGTTGGAGCCATATAAAAGAGCTGACAATTAGAGGTAGCTCAGAGCAGCTTGGAGAGACATTTTGAAGACGGCCATTGAAAGATGACACTGACATTTTGGAGAACGTTTGAAATGCAAACTGGGAGCAAGCAGACGCCAGCCACGTGCCTTCCCAGCTAACAGAGTTTTCCTGACGCCATTGACCGTCCTCCAGTGAAGGTACCTGATTGTTAATGCCTTACCTTGGACACTTTATGGCCTTAAGACTGTAACTTTGTAACCAAATAAATCCCCTTTATAAAAGCCAATCCATTTCTGGTGTTTTACAAAAGGGCAGCATTAGCAAACCAGAACAGTTAGTTATAAGTTTAAAAATTAGGATGAACATTTACAGACTTTTTTAACTATGCATTTGTGTACAGAAAATTCATAATTTGCAGATCAAACATGATTTCACTGATCCTTGCTTAGGAAGAATCTAAGGTTAACAAGTAGGTAAGGTAAGAATATTAAGTAGATAGTTTCATGGGTATAGCAAAAATCATTGAGGTGATACACTAATATATCTAAACTATCTAATGTATCTAGAATTTGGGAAACCCTGATGAATACCTGAGACTTTATACCTCAGAGCAGTAATTCAGTGGGATGATCCTGGGGAAAAAAGGTTTTGGTCAAATAAGTCTAATAAACACATCCTACCTTGTCTGTCCTGGAGAATCAGAATATACTTTATAATGATAGAGACTCTGAGAGTCCTGCAGTGTAAGAAACCTGTTTATATTTTGTCTATGCTCTCAAAACCTATTTTGATTCTAAGCCCCTCTGTTTTGTGTGTGTGTGTTTTGTAACGGTCATTACCATGCCCCAGAGTTAGTGCTGCCCAAATTCTATTTGGAAACAGCTGAGTTAGGCAAAGATGTCATCAACTGAAACTGAAACAGGTGGCATTGCAGTGATGGATTTTAGACGTGATTTTGACCAACTAACCTGGGCAGAGACAATTGTGTAGAGAAATTGTTTGTTCTGTCTTCTCATGTAATTGGGGGGAAGTGGTTTACACTCTCTTTGCTGATAATCTGGCCACTTTATCCTTCACTGATTTTTGCTTTATGCACCACCCACCACCAACTCTGTTTTACTCATTCACCTCAGTTGAAGAGTTAGAAGAGGTTTGAGTTATGAGAAGAAAAAGTGGTGAGAACAGGCATTTATTTTTGCAGCATGTTGTCATGGGGATAAATACTTGGGAAAGTATAAGGATGCATACATTTCTAAACCCCTCGTTGGCGGTAAGTTAAGCCTTCCAGATGCCTTAGGTTAACGTTGGAGAAAATGGTTTGGAAGAAGCTTGGGGATGTGGAAAAATGAAGTCTGTTAGGTAGATACTAGGGTAAATAGTTCCCAAAAACGGTTTGAATTTTTGACAGTAAAATACTGGGAAATATTAAAAAGAATAACACCAACAAAATAAAACAAAAGTTTAAAGAGTCATTCATATTTATAAAAATAACCTATAGCAAACATTCTGATGAGATGAACAGTCCTTTAACTTGATATTTAGTTATTTCTGTTCTGATGAATATTGAATCCTCTTCTGTCTGCCACCTAATTTGAATCAAATATTTAACATTTTACCAAAGCAGTCCAGTCAGGAATATAGGGATTACTTTGCAGTTAAGTTCTTGTTTGTCATTCCCCTTCTCCACTTGGTCTTCTTGTCCCAGAAGACTGGAAGAAGCTGAAGAAGAACATTCAGCTACTTCACCACACTTATAGTGGAGGGATTCCCAGTATGTTAGCGTTCTCTAGGCAGAATTTTCTATGGCAGCAGTGAGAAAAGGGACACTTTCAAGTTAACCCACATGTGCAAAGCTGTGTTGTCCAATATGGTAGCCACTAGCAGCTATTTAAATTTAAGTTAATTAAAATTAAAATTTTAAGAATCAGTTCCACAGTCACACTAGTTCCAGTTCGAGTGTTCAGCAGCCCCACGTGGCTAACAGCTACAATACTGGACAGCACATAGGTAGAACATTTCTACAGTCACACGAAGTTCAACTGGACATTACCTGTGGTAGATAGGATTCGAAGATGGCCTCCATGATCTCCATCCCCTACTTTTCATTCCCTGGCATAATTCTTTCCCCTTGAATTTGGGCAGGATTTGTTACTTGCTTCCAGCCAATGGACTGTGCACAATGGTGGTATGTCACTCCCTTGAATAGGTTATATTATATGGCAAAGGTGATCCCATGATTACTTTATGTTATGTAAGACTCTGTCTACTGGCCTTGAAGAGCGGACAGCCATGTTGTGAGCTGCCTTTGGAGAGCGCCACAGGCAAGGAGCACAGGCAGCCTCTAGGACCCAAGGAGCCTCCGGCCTCCAGCCAACGGCCAGCACAAAGCCGGGAATGTTCATCACAGAGCCACAAGGAAGGGAATTCCGCCAACAACCTGAGTGAGGTTGGAAGCACTTTATTTTCCAGTTAAGCCTACTGATGAGAAAGGTAGTCTGCATGACATCCTGATTTCAGCCTGGTGACGTCAACCTGGTAAGACCTTGACCAACTAACCTGGACAGAGACTCTTGACCCACAGCAGCTGTCAGATAATAAACGTGTGCTGTTTTAAGCTGCTAAGTTTGTTGTGATTGGTTATGCGGAAATAGAAAACTGATATAGCATTTGTTCAAGTTATTTCCTAGACGATCGGATAAGCCACACCTATATGAACCAGATCCTCAAGAGAGTATAATTTGCTTTGAGTCTGGTGCTTTGCTTCCCTTTTAGAGAGAAACAGGTTTTAACTCGCAGCAGGGAATGTCTAGATCTGGGTAGTATGCTCCATTCACTTTTGTGGCAAAGATTTCATAATAATGTATGATAACATTACTTTTATATAGCATAATAGATAATACCATGAGCTTTGGTATCATAAAAATGATGGTTTAGATTTTGGATCCTCTGCATATTAACTGTTTAACCTCTCTAAGCCTCAGTTTTTTCATCTATAAAATAGGGATAAAAATACCCTCCATGTAAGACGTGTTGTCTAACTGAAATTATACCTTTCCAGTACTTAGTGCACGGCACATAATATGCCATACAAAAACAGAAGGTGTTTTTATATTTACTATTTTAAAATTGATTTATGACAGAACAGAAACTAAACTCTGACACATTATTTTTGAACTGTAATTTGGAAAATCAGCACACAAGATTTTTATCTTCTTACGCCTCTGCTTTATTTTACATCTGGGGTACAACAGCCCAATTCCAGACTGGATGCAATAAAAACAGGCCTTGGATACACGAATGCCCATTGTGCTCCTAGGTTGCTTTGGCTGTATATTGTCTGGGCAAATCGCCCCCAACTTCTGGCCAGACTCTGGAATTGTTGGTTTCCTCCAGTATTGGCCCCCCGGAGGTCAATTTTCACAGTTTCCATATGTTTTTATATTACCCCAAACTGTACGTACTACTGACACCCTACCAAATTGGCCCTAATGTGCCTGTTTCTAACAGTGGAGTCGTAGGCTTTTAGAAAAATGCAATACAGAATTCAGAATTGTGGCAATTATATGAATGTGTTGTTTTTAAAGCACTCAAATTCCATATTTTAATTTGAAAAGAAGTAAATGATGTGCAAAGAGAAGATATGAGGTGGTAACAGTGCAAGAGTTATACTCTTATGTCTTGGCCCTGTCTGGGTTTGCCTCTGTGATCCTAGAAGTTCTGTTCTAAGATCCGATACCTGATATTTGTTTTTGTCCTTGGCCCTTTGTCTGTCTCCCCTCCCCCCTTTTTTTTTGAGCTTATACTCTTTATTTTTATTTACTTTATCATCTCCCAAAATCTTCATCTTTGCTTAATCTTTTTTGAACAAGAAGAACCAAATTCATTATGATTCAATGAAGTTCCAGGTTAATAAATACACTAATCATTTCTGCTTTTTGAGGTAGATTCATCCGTAAAACCTAATAATTTGTTCAAAAAGTGCTCATGTAACATTAACAGGTTCAGAACATGGAAGTTGCCCAGTACTCTTCTTGGCTTTGTGTTCTGTTTCATAGCTGGATCCTCATTCAGTGACCCTTGCTGCCACCATGAAGTTTGAAGCTATTAAGCTCCCACCTTCCATTGTGAAGCTCCCTGGGTGGAAAGCTAACATTCTTGGAGAATTACCTCACCTTATCTAGTTCTCTGATAGTCAACCAAGTTGTTACTCAGAGCATCCTGTGACGTTCCTGTTGGCTTCCTGGAGGTTGCTAGATGGCAGAACAGAGTCTGTATCCTGAGAATTTCTATTTCTGCTCCCTAGAACTTTCTGGGGCCACTTGAGAGGAGAGAGAGCAGGACAGTGGTGGGAAGGAGCTCTGTCGTGTTCTCCCCAGGTGGTTGGCATAGTACAGGGGTGGACAGGGACGGTCTCGAGAGCCAGATTGGCCATGAATCCCAGCTCTAGCTTGTGACTTTGGGCAGTTTCCTCATCTTTATAGGGATAATTAAATAGGACCGCTCAAATAGGGTTGTTGTGGAGATTGAGTTAATATACATGAAGTGTTTAGAGCATATCACATGATGACACAGAGTAAGCCAGATCATTATTGCTGCTGTGATTATTATTATAGCATGGTGATGTTCTAGAACGGAGTTCAGTTAACTGACTAAAGGGGCAAATCTGGCCCTGCCACTTGTTCTTGTAAATAAAGTTTTATTGGAACACAGCCATACCCATTTGTGCATTGTTTATGGCTGCTTTCATGCTACAGCTGCAAAATTGGGTGTTGTGACAGAGACCACTTAGCCCACAATGGCTAAGATATCCACTATCTGGCCCTGTGTAGAAAAACATTTGCTGACCCCTGTTTCTAGAATTTGGACAGTCTTTCTCAGCAGCATAAAGGAGAAAAGGCCACCAGTCTGCTGTGAATGGTGAAGTTTTTTTGTTGTTGTTTTGTTTTTTAACTGTGTATAAGTACATTAAATTAGGAAAGAGATACCCAGCTCATTTCTTTTGGACTCAGCCTCTTAGATTTTCAGTTTAATTTTGAAAGTGACTTTTATGGTAATGAGAACTCTAGGTTATTATTGTATTAGCATCGGATAATAATACTCATTTGTATTCCTTGTCAGTCCAGTTTTTTTTTTTTCCTTTGGATACTATTTCATTGCCAATCTGCTGGTATTCACTATATGAGATTGAATTTTTCTTTATAGAAAGTGCCTTTCTAAAAACAAATGTAAGAACAATTTGATTCTTGTAAATCCTTAGATAGATACATATTGCCAAATAATTTTGAGGGCACATATAAAGCATGTGGCAAAAACTAGACACTTTATCTTTTGACCAAAGAGGGAGCAGCTTTCAGAGTTAAAATCAATCCAGCAGAAATCTGGGTGACAATGGGCTAAATATTGTGTTAGGGCCCTTAGAGAAGAAAGGAGAGCAAGACAGATTTAGTCACTGAAACTTAGAACAAGGAAGGTACTTAGAACAAGGAAGACAGGAAATGATCAGAAGTGTGACAAGTTCTAGAGGAGGCCAGCAGAGCACAGTTTAGGAGTTTATGACAGGAGGACCCAACTTTATAGATAGACCAAGAAGGCTTCCCGAGGACATCACATTTATGCTGAGATCAAAGGTATAGATGTGAGTTGGCTGTGATGAAGGGGGTGGAGTAGGGGTGAAGTACAGGGTCTAGAAAAAGAAAGGATTATACAGGGGCCCTGCAGACGGTAGGACTTGGTGTTTTCCGGGTGCAGATGGAAGGACAGTGTGGCTGGGGAGAGCAGGATGAGAGATTTGAGGTGGGCAGGTATCATCTGGTCTGAGGCATGGAAAGAAGCATGGATTTTTCCACAAGGCAATGGAAATCCAATGAAAAGTTTTTAGTGGGAAGGAGATGTGATCCTGTTTGTGCCCCAGAGAGATTCTTTCCACTGCCCTGTGGAGAATGGATTAGATGGACCTGTTGGAGGCTGGTGTTCTCTCCCAGTATGGAGATGATGGTAGCTTGGGCCAGGAAAGGTGTGGTTAGGAGTCATTCCTTCACTCTGGTGAACAACCTGGCAGAGACGCCCGTCTGATGGTGGGGCAGTCAATAAGCCACTGAGGCCATTTAGGCCATAAATAAATGTATAAATACAAATTACTCTGAGTACTGTGAAGGAATTAGACACGATTTAGTCAGAGATTTTCAGCAAGACAAGGAGGGTCGTCTTGTATGTGGTGCCCAGAGAAAGCTCCTCTGAAGAGTGATGTTTCAGATGCAACCTAAGGGATGAAAATCAGCCTTGGGAAGGGTAGTGACCATGGACAGGAGAGGGGAGGGAGGCCCAGGCGGGGTGCACAGCATGTGCCTGTCCTCTGGTGGGAACGAGCTAGTGTGAGACTGAATTCTGTGTCCTGGAGTTCAGCAGGTAAAGGCGACTATGATATAGATGAGGCTGGCGAGATCCACAGGTGTGCGGATTTTATTCTCTGGGAAATGGGAAACCTTGGAGAGTTCTGTGGCAATCTTGACCTGATTTCTGTTTCAAAATGCTCTCTCTTGCTTCTGGGTGGAGATTGGATTGCGGGGATGGCAAGAGTATAAGCAGGGAGACCAGTGAGGGGAGTGGATCTTCATGGTGAGGCAGGAAATGATGGTGGCTTGAGCAATTGTGGCAGCGGGTCAATGGGGCAATGTCCACTCTGTGTCCCTGTACGTACTCCTTGCTGGTGGCTCTCGGCAGGACACGGAGTCTCTGTGGAACATATGCAGCCACGATGCTCCGTAGCAGCGATGCTTGTGGGGTGGGTGAGACGACAGGGAACCCTGCTTTGGGGTCACCTTGATGAAGCTGCCACCAGCTTCAGCCATATGGGCTGAGAAGTCTGAGCAGTTTATGGTGAGATGGATGTGGAAAGTCACAACACTAATTTAGTGATTGCCAGTGAGAAAACTAACCATCCTGGGGCTTCCACTCTCAGGCCTGCATGACCATCCCATGCCCTCTGGGTCCCCAAACACAGATGGGAGGCCGTGTAATAAGAAATCTCTTGGTAAATAGTAAATTAGAGCCATGGCTCTTAGTTGATCATAACCTTTACAACTGTTCAAGGTCTGCTTATCAGGAAGAAAGTCTACTTATTAGATGTCCATGGATCAAAAATCAAGTCCTGAGGAGGGTGAAAGCAGTCTTTGCCTTTTTCCTTTTAGAGCCCTCTGGGTGCATGCCAACCCTACCAAGTCCATGGGGGTGGGGGGCCGGTGCAGGAGCAGGAGCCGTGGCCCTGGGTTCTGTCTACTCTCCCTCCCTGGGGTCTTGCTCTGTAGGCCTCCACCATCTCCTCTTTTTAGCTAGGCTCTCAGTCCTTAGGTTCCATTTATATTTAGTGGAGGGAGTTCCACTGAGATCCCCTCAAGATTCCTCAGGGCCAGAAGGAGGGCGAATGTTGGAAGGAAGTCAGCACTTCAAAACCCTCTCCAGAGTGAAATATCTACAAGAGAAACAAACCTGCTGCTACATTACCTTAATAGTCTCCTGGGTAACTAAGGTTGAATTCTTCTTTATAGAAAGTGCCTTTCTGAAAAAAAAAAAAAAAAAAAATTAGGAGAACAGTCTTGCAATATTTCAAGGTTTTCCTGGCTTAAGGGAAGAGGTCAACAGGGGTAGTGTGGAAATGGCTCTAGAAGAGGGTTTGGAACAGGGATCAGGCTAATATTTATAAAGCACTCTCTGTGTTGCAGGGACAGTTTTAAGAGCCTTGGGTTTGTTAAATCATTTAATGTCAACCCCCCCCCCCCCTTTGATGGAATGACTTGCCCGGGGACACACACTCTGTAAGGGATGCCGCTGCAATTAGAATGCACCCAGTGTGGCAACAAATCCTTGGTGGTGGGCACCTGACTGTGCTGGCTCTCTGCTGCCTTGATCTCCAATGACTCAGCCATTTCATCAGGCTGAGGAAGAGTCTGATAGAATCATCTCCCTTAAGGGATGTTTGGCTAGCGGGGCCCCATGCTACGAGGCAGAAAGCTAAAACCTTCCTCACCTCCAGGAGGTCTTACTTCTTGCATTTTCAGATCTGAACACCCCCTCCCCTTTAATCCATTATTTCTTTAGCACTGTAATCAAGTTCTGGCTATGTTCTCCTGCCCTTGTACATGATGTGTCCTTAAGGTGTCTTGGCTTCGTGTGCTGTTTTTACCGTTTGAAAGGGTGACCTTGTCTCTAGGTCCTTGTGTAGCCCCAGATGCTGCAGAAAAGGTGGGGACAGAGGAGATAGTAGGTGGGAGGGCACTCACCAGGAGGGGAGGGGTGGAGGGACAGACTGAGGAGGGGGCTTAAGATCGAAAGCACCGGCTTGGGCAGCCTGCTGATAGGTTTTAGCAAGGACTTAAGCAAAGGACTGTCATTAAAACGAGGGGTCAAACAGGTGGCCTGCTCTTTTGAGGCAGCCTCAAGACACAAAGTCCAAGACCTGGCTCATTCTAGAGCTAAGTCCTAAGACCCTGGCTTTGTTTATTGCTTTTTTGCTAGAAGGAGAGATAGATTCAAGTAGCCACAGCAGTCCAGACCCTTTCTCTTCCAAGAAGGAATATCATGCTCTTGACATTTAGCACATTTGTACTTGTTATAAAAATATCTTTAGACTATTTATGATAGCTTTCTAAAATTTATAGCTAAGGTGAAGTACTGAGTGGTATTTACAAGCTTCAGAAAAAGGGGATCATCTCAGTAGTTAAAAGTAAAAGCTTTTATTATCAGAAATTCTACATATAATGCACATTGTCAGCTGCCATGGTGTGTGTGTGGCCTCTCTACTTGTGCAGTCGCTTCAGGGTCCCAGCTCACTTCTCCATGCCGTTCATGACCTTCCTGCAATGCTTCCATTAGGATAACTTTCCAGGAATGTAACTCAACTCATTATTAAGGAAAGCACAAATGGATGCTAAATGTATGACAAAAAGGGTTTAATAAGTCATTCCAAAAGTGCATTATTTGAAGTATTTGTGGTACCTGCTGTTCTGCTGTCAGAAACTAAATGCTAAATATGTGTTCCCAATTTTGCACACAGCGTGACTGCATTTGTATTGTAAGCTAAGAGTAAAATAGTGAATCTGTGCTGGGTTTGGTTCTAAGCATTCTTCCTGTTCTAATCCATCAAGTTTTCAAAGTAGTCCTGTGAGTTACATACAATTATCATCCCCATTTTAAACAGGAACATGCTTAGGCACAGAGAGTTTAAGAAACTCACCCAAGGTCACACAGCCTAGAAAGCAATGGACCTCTGAAGTGAGCCCAGTCAGACCGGCTCCAGAGTTTGTGCTATTAACCACTGCTCTGCAGCTGCTCCTGAAAGATTCAAATAATCCAGAAGTAGTTTTCCATGGGGGAAGTACCATTTTACATATCCAGGTAAACATACTTCTAATTACTTATCCAGGAGAAATGAAAGTATATATCCACAAAAAGTCTGGTACAAGAATGTTCATTGCAATTTTATTTTTAAAAGTAAAAAATCAGAAATAGCCCAAATATCCATCAACAAGGAAATAGCTTATCAAACTAGTATATTCATGTAATGGATAAAAAGGAATGAATTACCAGTGCACAAACAATATGAATGTGTCTCAAAAAGCTTAAGCTGAGTGAAGAAAGTCAGACACACAAAAAAATATACTGTATGATTCTATGTATATGAAGTTCAAGAACATACCCATGTAGATAAAAGTTAGACTAGTAGTTACTTCTGGGGAGATTTGGTGAAGGATAAAACTGGAAAAGGACAAGAGATTAGGTGATAGTGATACTCTGTATTTTACTGGTCAGATTATTGGATTGTGCAGTTATGATTATGTGCATAAACCCACACACAGATAAATATAATAAAATATGAAAGTTTGCCCTTCTTCCCCAAAACCATCCCTTCCCTGACGGTAACTATTGTTTACAGACTGGTAGGGGGTTTCCAGGAGTTTCCATTTATATGATGCATGTATATATACATCCAGGTAGACGTTTTATAAAAATTTTAGCATAAATAAGATCAGATTATATTATTATATTATTCTGCTACCTGCTTTCTTTTCCAGTTAATAGGATGTCTTGAAATTTTTCCAAGTCAGTTCCTCAGTTTTGCCACAAGCTTTTTAGCTAGCCTAGGATTCCATAGTATGGATGTGCATAATTTCTTTAGCCAGTTTCCTCCTGATGGTCAATCAGGCAGTTTTCAAAATTTCACTTTTACGGTGCTGCTATGCATTTTTTTTGTGTATATATATTTGCGTACCTTTGCACAAGTATTTTTGTAAACTACTTTCCTAGAAGCAAATTTCCTTGGGCCAAAGATATGTACACTGTGGTGGATATTGCTGAATTGGTTTCCAAAAATGCTTTGTCAGTTACACTTCTGACCACGTTTGAGAAGGCTGGATTGTGATGCTCTCTAAAACAGATACTATCAACCTTTTAAGGTTTTTGACCAGATGGGTGAAAAATGGTATCTTCTTGTTTTTGCTGAGATTTTAAAAAGAAGTTTCAATTTTTTCCCTTATATGCATACCTTGGAGAAACATATGCATCTCCTGTCAAGTACTACTGTCGATATAATCCCAGAGATTCAATGTCTGATGTACTCTCATCAGCCATTTAGGGAACACTTTTTCATTTTAATTTGACAGATTATTCTAATGAAAACAGCAGGGTTTTGTTCTCTCTGACATTCATCCTTAATATGGTAGTCATCTTGACCTTGATACCTGTTGAAAATTTTTTATTTACTCTTTATTTATTACTGGTGGCAGTTTTGAAAACCAACATGACTTGGTTTATGAAACGGCTCTTCTAAAGGACAGGAATCAATTTAAGTCAAACGTTGAAAACTTACTCTAGTACTGTACTTTCCACCTATCCCTCATAATTGCTTTTATTTTTTATATGCTTTTATCTTTTAAAAATTTTTGAATACAATTTACATTTTTCCCCCCTCAATATGAAGTAGGTTAGTCTCTGGCAGAACCCGTGCACTCTTAGGGAGTTTGGGAGTTTGGGAAGTAGCACCAGTGACATTTTCCTTCTGAGGTGATGTGGCAAGCAGGACTTTGTAGTCTGCACTCCAGGGTCCCTACCTTCCAGAGTTTATAGACAAGTGGGAGCGCTACTGGGTTTTACACATTGATTTATTCAATGTGGGTTTTCATGTTGTGTGACGGAAAATGTGGGGACTGATAGTTGCAGATTTTATTCTTGGAAATGTTGACATTGCTACTAGGAAATTCACTATAGTCATTGCTTCAGAAAGTGTCTACTGAGCATCTGTGGGGGCATTTTCTCTTCTCCAAGGCATCTGGTGTTTTTAAATTGCATGACCTCTGCCTTGCTTCTCTCTCTCTCCCCCTCCTATTCCATAACTGCAGTTTCACCCTTGCCTCCCGTAGCCCTCCCGTAGCCTTCGGGCTTCCCCTGAGGGCACCTGAGAGGTTGTCTAGCAGGTGAGGCTCTGCTCACATGTTCCCTACCCCCATCCGACTCCTTGCCTCAGCCAGAACAATTCTGCTTTTGTCTTTTGGCTTTCGTGTAAGTTTTTATTGGAAGAAAGGGTTCTACAGCTAGAAAAGCATTTGAAAATCTTGGCAATCCCACAGCGAAGCGTGCATACTTTATATGTATCTATTGATATTCACATGTACAAAAACGTCACCGTGCTCTCTAACGATCTAATTGGCTATAATCCTAAGCAGTGCCATTCAAAACACAACTTTTCTTTGTAAATCATTGATGTCCTTAGTGAGCCAGTATTTGAAGGAGTGTTTGGAAAATGCTGAAGATGGGCCCCCATCACAGTGTACAAATGTCAGTTCCCCATTTTTTTTTTTTTAACCAGATACTCTTAACTCAGGAAAGCTTTAAAGATCATGTGGATTTGGAGTTTGTTTTTTCTTTTGGGGTTGGGTGAAAATTTCTCACTTCAGTATCTCCGAAGAAAAGGTCTTTATGTTCAGACTGCTGCAAAGAATTTGGGGGGGGGGGGTGTTCTTCAAAGATGCGGATTATATTTGTAATAATGATCTATTTTATATGTCACTGGTACTCAGGAAAAAATAGCAATTGGTTCTATTTAATGGTGCATTTCAAAGTAGTAGATTTGAACATTGCTATCCAAAGCAATAAAACATATTTCTTTATAAAAATGTTTTCTAATTAAACAATCTCACAATCATGCCAACCTCTCAATCCTGCCCCATTACTGATCACTGGCCTTGTATTTTAAGGAACTGGAAAATGTCTGTCTTGGGTTAGTATGAGCTTCGGAATGACTATATTCTGATTCAGTTGGTAAGCAAGTGGTCACTCTTGACATCTTTATAGTGACCCAAAGATAATTTTCTAAAAATAGATTAACGTATAGACTTGAGTTGCTGGTTTCATATGTGTACGTTACTGGATTGGGAGAAAAGGGGAATATTGGGCAGAAATTATCCAATCCAAACAATGGCCACAGTGGTGGTTAGCCTAGCTCACCTCTTACTAAGTGCCCCCAGGAATTTTTAAATCACTGCTTCAGTTGGTACTGTCAGTATTCCCAAGAAGCCAAAGTATTCAGAATATATTTATTAGCAGGATTTCTGATAGAAGATTATTCAACTTAATAAACAATTTTTGTTTTCTTGGTGGAGGGTGCTAGTGGAAAGGAGTAGGGGAGTACATTATTTTGTGAGGTCTAGGAATCAAAGTATCTTATTGAAAGTTGTCTTCATTTGATTTTTAGTTGTTTAAATTTTATATGTTTGCTGTTTCTCATCTAGTTCTCATCTGTCCGTATTTCCACCAGGGCAGTGATTCTCAACACGCTTGTTCTGGGCACTGAGGGCCGGGGCAGGTGGCTACCAACGATGGGTAACGTGGCAATGCCAGGGAGGGGCCAAGAGATGAGAAAGGTCCCAAGTGCTTCTGCCCCGCACTCCTCCTCTTTCTGGAATCGCTGCTCCGGAGCCCTCTTTGCTGCCCTCCTAGCGCCTCATGTTTGAGTAGATTTATAACAGTTGCTGTGGATGTGGCTGCCTAAATTTGTGGAATGTTTTTCTAAACGCTGTCAGAGAAACAGTTCGCATTAGTCCTGTAACTCCCATGTTTTTTTCCTTCTAATCCCTCCTCTATCCTTGGAGTTCTACCTACTTGGTCACCTTATGATTTTGCACTTGTACATCCTTTGGATTCATTAGGAATTTTTATTCCATGCATTGGAGTTTTATTTAACATTAGGATTAGCCAAAGTGTTATTCTGTTCAACCTAAGTGATGACAATATGTTTGATGGGAGCCTCGTGATTGTTATTTTAAAACCATAGGTAATGAATATTGTTCTCAGAATAAGAACATGATCCAAAAAAACAACAAGTGGAATAACAATCACTTAGAAGGAACGAAAGGCCCCACCAAGGACCCTAGTGTACGGTGTGCCCCAGCCCTGCCTCTCTTTGCAATACTTTCTCCTACCGCCCTCCGCCCCTCGCCCCCTGCCAGCCTCATTGCTGCCTTCCAGTTCCTTTAAGTGTCCAGGGTCTTTCTGCCTTGGGAATTACATGCGTTATTCTCTTGACCTGGGCAGTGCCTCCACCCGTGCAGCTGGCTCTCATGGGTCTGGACCACAGTCTCACCTGCCTTCCCAGAACACAGCATCTCGTGTCATCGCCCCACCCCACCACCTGTTCATACATATGCATTTTCATTCTCACTGCACTCTGCTTGTTTCTTTAACTTTAGGAAACCTGACTTGTATTTATTTATTTACTAGTCACCTTGTTACTATGTAAACTCTATGCTTGATGAGTAAAATGGAAATTTGAGGTTGCAAAAGTTTTGAGTTTGGAGAATTAACTTTTTTTCTTTGACATCAAATGCATACATCAATAATCAAATAAGGTGTTAATTCTTTCCCACAAAGTGGGTGCCTAATACATATTTGTAGTTGAATGAATGAAATATCCTGAGGTCCCAACTTTTCCTAAGCTCATATCAAGATGTAATAAACTTAGTACTTCTTGAATCTATTGTGATACCATATGATGAATTTAACCAAGCTATGCCAACTTTTCTCAGGCATATGAAAGATCAAAATAAGAAAGTGGCCAACCTCAAACACAATCAACAGTTGGAAAAGAAGAAGAATGCCCAGTTACTGGAGGAGGTCCGCAGGCGGGAAGACAGCATGGCTGACAACTCACAGCACTTGCAGGTGAGTCTGGGCTTCTCCTTTTGATCTAAATAACTGGAGATGGATTCTCTATGAAATGTAGCCAGTGCTGTGGTAAAATATGCACAGAAATGGCAGACTTGTCTTCGTTCTGAGTTCAGTGCTAACAATGTACTCTCAGGAATCCAATAAGTCTTTCTGAGCACAGAGCATCATTTTCAAAGTGGTGCCCAAGAAAAGCTGATCATGGTGGAGGCTGGTAACCCAGCACAGAGTCTCTTGGATCCTTTGCCTTATCCTAAAGGTAAGGGCTATGTTTATATGGTTGGCAAGATGCTTAAAACATAGAAATGTCTTCCATTTGGATTTATATTTAAGTTGTTTTGGTATTAGAACAAGGGAAATGTGTGCATATTTTTACAGAAGGTATTTGGAAAAGTCTGCTTTAAACGGATTACAGGCAGTTTACGAAACTTGTTTTGTTTTGTTCAAAGCTCTGAGGCTCAGAGACAGGTCATTATTCTGTCTTTTCCGTGGGATATGGTTATCTCTCAGTGGATGACCCTATTGCAGAAACCAACCGAGTGAAAACACCAATTTTTCCTCATTAACCATCCCTATTTTTGGCAAAGGAGCTCTCCCGTGTGCTCAATAAAACATTCAAGCTAAAATAGGGCATTCGCTTTGAAGTTCCTTTATTTATTCCAGTGTGCCTTTAAACAGAACCGTTCAAGTTCTACTTGGCCAGAGTTCACATTAAATTTTGCTTATTAATTAGGGTCTTTCTCCAGTTATATATTAGGTTTCCTCCTTGGAGAAAGAAGAAGTTAGATAATTGCAATATGTACTCATAGTTTATTTTTTAAACTAAACAAGAAAGAAATAATTATTCTGGAGTAGGAAATAAAAGGAAATGCTTTACAGAGAGCATGACACCTGGAAGGGACTCGGTTTCTTTTTCCTCTGTGTCCCACACCCACAGGTGTCTTAATGGTGTCACTCAAGCCCAGTTCACATCGATGCTTTATTTTCAGTATTTGCTTATATAGTTCAATGCTAGAATGAGTTCTTCTTTTAGTCCTAGGCCCACCTTAGCATGGACCAGTAGCTTATTTGAGTCAGCAGCTTCCTCACTGCTTTTGGCAAATCACATCCTGAGGGGGTGGCACTTCCATAGGTCTCAGTTTCCCCATTTGTTAATATGAGATCTTAGATTGTAGTCTAAAGACTGAGCTAATAATAACTTTGCAGAACATTTTAATAATTTATATTCTCATTTATTCCTTCCCCAAATTTTGGTGATTTAGGCATTATTATCATATACGTTTTACTAATGGGTAAAACTAGAGGCTCAGAAAAGTTATTAAATGGCATCCTAATAAGAATTGGTAGACATAGGTCTTCCTGCCTTTAAGAAACTACTGTACTCTATCTAGAAGATAGCTTTAGATTATAACCATAGTTTTATGTGCATTGTTTTTTTTTGAAAATACCTGTGTTTATTGCAGGTAAGATTCATTATTTAACAAGATCTAAGTTTTTTAGATATCTTGAGGTGACAATGTATGATAAAAAGTAGAGTTAGTGAATCAATGAATTTATAAGTATCTTTTTGTTAATAGAAAAGAAGCTTCTTTGACATGAAATTGTTAAACCACCGCTGAGCAGCATGCATCAGAACTTGTGCATTAGGTTGGCTGCAGAGGGTCAGTATAAAGTGCAGGGGGAGGGATGGATGTAACTGTGTTCATATTTCCATTTTGATGTAGCCATTGTACTTGCACATCTCTTGGCTATACCATAGGAAAACATTGTTAAATAATTTAATGGAAATATATCTTGCTATTATTTCAATATAGATCTGACAATGAATTCTCTTAGATGCATTATATTTACTGTACTTTTGCTTTATGTCTCATTTTAAATTGAGTATTAAGGGAATGCAGTATTTGTAACTCTGCCAATATCTGTAGAGGCCTGTTGCATTTTTGTCTTCTATGAAATTTTTGTCCCCAAGAGAGGCAGGAATACATTTTTTCCCCGATTGAGTTCGTGTCATGTATTCTTGGTTATCCTAATACTCATGGCTTTAGGATTTTGAATTGGTAAATATTCATGAAAAACCATGATGCATTCTGTGTGATCTCATCCACATAAAAATATATGCTCAGTTGTGGGTATACACATAAAGGACTTAGAAGGATATGTCAATTTATAAACTGCTTGTGATTCTGGATGACTTTTATGTTCTTCGCTTCTTATACTTTTCAGTTTTCCATATTGCACAATTAACTTAAATGTTTGAAAAAATATTGTTTTAAAAACCTTTAAAAAACGAAACTACTATAGGGGAATGATAACAATAGTAGGTACTATTTATTGAACATTTCAGCATGCTGGGCATACTGCTATGTACTTCATATTAGCTATTATCTCACTTAATTCTCATGAAAACCAGGTTAGTCAGGGCTCTTAGTTGAAAGTGAGAAAAACAGAACTCAGTCTGAATGAAGCAAAAAAGTGGATTGTTTGACTCAATTAACTGAAAAGTACAAAGGTGGACTTCAGACCTTACAGGAATCTATCTCCAATTCTCAGGTCGGTTTTGCTCATTGTTGCCTTGATTCTCAAAAAGGCTCCCACAAGGGCTGGTGACCGTGGGCGCCAGCAGCCAGCTTCTTATGTTCTACAAGTGGTAGACACCTGCAGGGGAGGAGACTAGCTCCTTTTTAGTAGTTCTGGGCAAAGTTCAAAGGCTGATAGAATTCGTAAAGTGGCCAAGCCAGGGTCTTGTGATCACCCCTGGAGGTAAGGGTGTAAGAGTCGGCCTCTCCCAAATCACATGGTCTGAGAGAGGGGGTGGGTGTCCTCGCACAACAAACAGATTGGTTTCGTTATTGGAAGGAGTGCTAGGTAGGTAAAATCACATTCACTACAGCCATCATATGGATTAAATTAACTATTGTTAACTCATTGGATATATTAGAAGAAATAGGCTCAGAGGGGTTGAACAACTTGTCCAAGGTCTCTTAGCTAATAAGTGCCAGAGCCAGGGTTCAGAGTCAGCTGTGACCATAGATGATGAGAGTTCTGTGGAACTAAGAGAGGAAGGCAAGAAAACTGTGGGGTGGCATTGAGGCTTCATGGAACAGGTAGGATTTTAGCTGACATGGCATGGGAGGGGCGGGGCAGTAGGGAAAGAAATCTAAGCAAAAGAATTGACAGCTAAAGTGCAGAGGTTGAATGGAGCAAGGCATAGTCAGGGTACAAAGCTTAACTGAGCAGTTGATTGTGGCAGCACTTTTCAGTGAGGTGAGCACTGTTGTTATCTTTTTATCTTTCTTTAACTGACTTTGGAGCTAGGATGCCTGGATTTCATTCTGAGCAGAGTGAGAGTCCTTGCACAGGTTAGTTAGCCTCCCTGAGCCTCAATCTCCTCATCCGTAACATGGGAATAATAACTGCACTACTCTATAGAGCTGCTGTGAAGATTAAAGAGGCCCATATATGGAATTTAGAATTGCACTTGGTACAGGGCATGCTCAACGTAAGTATTAATAATTACAGTTATAGTAATAATAAGGAAACAGTGAAAGAAGCATTAAAGAAGTTTTGTATGTTATACCCATGGGCATTTATGCAGTTGTACTCAGATATGCATTGAGTATCAAAGTTTCTGTCTTTTCTATATATAGCTTTTTTTTTTCTTTTCTAAGGATTCATGTAGTTACGGAAACCAATGTATTGTTGTGGCCCATGAACTTTTGTGTAGCAATAGTTTCATAAGGAGCCTTGATAAATACCTCATAGACGTATTCATAAAAGATAGCATGGTCTGGAATTGCTTACTTGCATTCCTGACCACCCCAAATAAAGGATAACGTTTGAAATGCAATAAAAAGCAATTGCTATTAATTTTGATGAAAATGTCTCTGGGTAAGGTTAACATAGAGAGTGAACCTCCCACTTTCCTGGATTGTTAAGCAGATGTGCTCAGATGCAGTAATTACTGCCTTCTGAAGACAGAACTTTCCAGGGCACTTGATTCTTTAATATTGCTGTTATTTTGAGCACTTCCGGTTGATCATTTAGCTTGTTAAGCCTTTTTGTGTCAATTAACCAGAATTTGGGTTTGTAGGTTGGTTGGTTGGTTGGTTGGTGGTGAGGAAGTGGGTACCTACTAAATTTGATTTTTTCTACATCAATGTTTTATAATGGTTGGATTCCCTGACTTCATGATTTCAACCAGCCAAATGTGTATTATATCCAGGAAAATCTCAGGCTGAATATTGCCTGCAACAATAGCTGTTGGATCTGTTTCCAAAGAAGAAATCAAAGAGATTCAACTAGTTGGCATGAAAATTGACGACAAAGTTGAATGTATAGAGAGTAACTGTTACAACCGGGACATAATGGCAATGGGGAAAGCTGGACCATGTTAGCCAAACCTAGATACATGGTCATGTTAAGAAACATTTCATAATCCTGACCTTTTTAAGTTTATAATTTTATGGCAGAAGTTACAAACTCAGATGCTTTCAGGGGCCAGGCTATTAACATAAATAAGAAACAAGTATAAGAAAAATTATGATGTCTGATGCTTGCAGCCTTTTTTTTTTTTTTTTTTTGGCAGGAATATATCATTTTTCAAGTACACAATAATTCTGTATAACAAATCACCCCAAAACTCAGTGTCTTTAAAGCATCAATAAAATAGGCTTGGCTGGACACCTCTGCTCCTCTGCAGGCCTGTAGGGTAGCTGATACAACTCTGTTCTACATGTTTTCATTCTGAGTCCCAGGCTGAACAGGTGGCAGTGATCCCAGAGAAACTCTTTCCATAACCGCAGCAGAGGCACAAGAGAGCAAGCAAAAGTATACATGAGTTCGTAAGGCCTAGGCATGGAACTGACACTGTGATTTCCACCCCATTTCATTGGCCAAAGCAAGGCACATGGCCAAGCTCAGAGTCAAGGACTAGGAAAGTATGCTCTGTCCATGAAGAGATTTTTGTAAAGGGTTAGTTATAATGAGGGGTAAAGAATTGAGGTCAGTCATTCAATCATCAAAAGATACAAGGTTCAGAGAAATATTACTCTGTTATAAGAAAAACAGTAGCATAAGCATAATGAACAAATTGCAGCTAGAGCTGGCTCTGTTGGGTGGATATCATAGAGCCTGGTGGGGACTGTGGGAGCTCAAGAGCTCGGGCTTTATCTGTGGTGGCAGTGATGCAGCTCTGCCTGAACGTTGCCATAAAGGTAGGCCTAGGATTGCTAGACCTTCTGACTTTCCAAGATAAGTCAAAAAACATGAATATTTACGTTAAATTTCTGGATTTTTAGAAAATGGTTCATTTTTTTTTTACACTCTGGGGACCCAGTGAAGCATTCCAGAAGGCTAAATGATGCATTAAATAGACTAAGAGTGCACGCTAGCTAGCTCCTCTTGACCCATCCAGGGCAGATGGCAGTTTGGTATAGCTGTCCAAGTCCTCTTTCTGTTTAAAAATACCTTGAATTATTTTTTCTCAGCAGAAATCATTCATAATCTATAGACATCAAAAATGTTCTTGACTTAATTTCTTAAATCTTTTCTTGAAGAAATGGCAAGAAGAACAGGAAGGGAGGAAAAAGAGCCATGGAGTTGAACTGTCCAGTGTTTAGATATTGACCCTTAGTATTATCCACTCAGGACCTTGAAAAAGGCAGAAAATCTCTCTGAGCCTTAATTTTTTTTTTCCCTGTTCGTAAAGGGGAATTTAATCTCTACCTCCTGGGTGGGTTAAAGAAGATGAGGCTTGTGAAGGAGCCTAGCACAGCACCTGACCTATGTGGAATTCAGTTACTAGAGTTGTCTCTCAGCAAGGCCAATCGATCATGGAAGACAGAGACCTCTGCAAGTATTGCCTCGCAAATTCTTTGCAACTATTTTATGCTGATGAGTAATACAGATACAAAGCACAGCAGTAAATGCAGGTTTCCGATAAAGCACTGAAAATCACTTTAGGCAATAAGGAGGGAAAAATAAACATTTTTCAAGTTTATATTGAATTGTGTGTGAAAGGTGGTTGTGAAAGATCACGATTTTCTTGTATAATCCTGTAGAACTGTTCCCTGGGGCACAGATTATGGAACCGGATAGTTATGTCTAGCCTTCAGGCTTTGGACTTTGCATGTCCCTGTAGAGCCCACATGGAGAATTTTTTCAACTAGGTGTCTTTCTGGAGATTCCCACTAAATTGTCATTACCAAAATGGAATACTTCTCCCCCTGCCCCCTCTGGCAATCTCTAGCTATTGCTTGCTGAGTAAATATGCCTATTTGAAATCCCAGTGGATATCTTTGTAGACTTTGGCTGCCTTTTCCCTGTGCAACTTATCGAGTTAATGAACTAACATCCTAAGAAATGCACAAGCCAGTATTTTGTGCTCTTTTTTGTTGTATGTCTGTGGAATTCTCTTCAATTTATTGCCTGAAAACTAAAGTCTGTTCTTGTGTGCTTCCGTTTCCAAATTATAGGTTCCCAGGGAACTGTAAAGTTTCTTCTCTGCCAGTGGTTAAACCCAAGTGTGATCAGTTTAGAAAGCAAATGAATGTTCCCATTTATTCTCAACCTTTTAGTAGAGCTCTAAAAAGAGCTGGAAAGACAATTTTATTTTTCAATTTGTGTAACTCTGTACATCCATGATTTTTTCCCAAGGAGACTTCCTTGACTTGGCTCATCCAGTTTGAGTTGGATGCAGCTAGGAAAGGAAGTGTAACAAACAACGTCAACCTCAAAAGCGCATAGCTTTCAGCAAAACTGTAGTTCGGGATGAAGTTCCCAAGGTTTGCTAAGTGTTTCTTTGCAGAGATACCGTATGTTTTAAGCAGCAGTGTTTAAGCGTCATATCTATATGTTCATCTCTCCAAGTCACTGAGTTAAATTCATTTCTCCTTCAATTCCTTAAGCTTAAAATTGTTACTATAACTGTGACCTGTGTTCACATGTTATAGTCCACTTACCTAAGTACTGCCATTAAAAGAAACCTGACCAGCAGAGTTAAGATATTCATCATTGTCAAAATGCATTTATTTAGTTCTTAGTTTTTCATGGCTCTTCGGTAACAGGCCCAGGGTAGAGTGATTTAGGGAGGCTCCATTTCAACCATTTTTTTCACCACGTGGAAAGGTTAGAAAAGTTGTTCTGACACAGATTTCAAAGAAAATCCACATTTGTTCAAATTTACATCAGAAGGCATCACCATAATTAAAAAAAAAAAAAAAACCCACAGTGAGTGTATTATATGTTTATTTGTTTTACAGTGTTCTTTCTTGATGGGTAAAGAGTGAAGAGTTCCATTAACTTGTGGATAAATTCTACCACTTTGTTGAAACATTGGCCAAGAGCTTCATCCCAAATTTCTAAATTCTGTTCAAGGTTTCAGATGAAGAAAAATAATACTCAAGTGTTTGCAAGTCTGCTGAGGACATAGACTGTTGATGAGTAGGTCTGAATGCTTTTTGTCCTTGGGGATTTATTTTGACATTTGTTTTTCTTTTACATGCTAATCCCTCACAGGCCGAAAACGACTTCTACTGTAGCAGGTCCCTATGGGCAGTTGCAGAAAATCTCATTTGACAATCAGTTTCTGGTAGCCTTGAGTTGAAGTCGTTATTCTTTGTAGTAACTCACAGACTGACAAGGGTGACAGGGCATCCTGTGCAGTGTTCTTGGGAACCAACCATTTGTTAGAAATGTTCCAAGAAACCAAGTGAAATCATGTAAATAAAACTGTTGTATGTGGAGTTTTTCTTCTTTCCTCCCAATAAAGTATTGCTTGTTTTTCCAAATATGCACTAACTTGCATATTTCTTCTGAGAAACAGCCTCTGCTTTTTTTCCTGAGGATTTGTGACCTAATACTCCACTTCATACAGCTCCTCTATACAAACACAATATATTTCTATGGAAAAGAGAGGTTTACCCTTAATCAAGTATTGCCTAATCTACCTATTAAATGACCCCCTGGAGATAGAGCAGGGTTCATTATTCTTCTCTGAAGGGTTTTTAGGTTTCACTCTGATAGTCATTCTTTAACCATCTTCAGCAAAGTGAATGTTTGTTTGTCAAAGGCTGAAGATCCTGCAGAAGGGAAAATATTTGTCAAATAAAAATATTTGTCAAATAAAATCATTGCTATTATGGGTGTAGAGTAGTGAAGGCTCTGGAATGACAAAGCTTGGGGCGGTTGGCAAAGGGAATCTTGTTAGGATGGTAAGGTAGTCTCTTACTCATTTGGCAGTGGATACTAAGGAAGAAGAGAATGTATTTTAGGCATTAGCGCATGTTGTGCTTTTTGGTTCCTGACAAATAAATAGGTAAGGGAAAGGCAGCATCCTTCCTACTGTGGTCTCCAGTAAGAATTAGAAACAGACATAGATGTGCTAAAGGGAAGGGTATGCTGGGGAGAAAGACTAAAGACTTGCTCTATGGAGCCTGTCTTTCCTCAGTTTACCCCAACTCTGACCCCCAGGCTTGTTTTGAGGACAGGTTTAGGACTATAAACTGGAAATACAAATTTTATATATTTTTTAAAATCACTCTGATGATCAGCTTAATCAGTAACAGCAGCAAATGAGCTAAGGTAGAGCCCTGCCTGTTTTTCAGTGAGTGTTCACAGGCTCGTCTTCAGGCTGGGGAATCCCAATGACCAAGATGATGAGGCTTGGGCTGAGCAAGTTTGCATGTCTTCCTTTTGTGGATGAGGAAACTGAGACTCAGATATAGCCGTAGAAGAGCTCTTCAAGGCAGGGCCTTGAGGAGGCAGTACCGCTTAGGAGTTCTTCCTGTGAAGGTCAGATTAAGGCTCAGCTTTTGGATACTATGAATAAAATGCCCCCCCAGGCAAAAGTTTCCCAACAGAAATGGTGCTTTAAAAGCCCCTGAGAAATGAGATCTTGGTGGTGCATACTTGGGAGCATCTATATGTTTTGCTATTCTGCCTAAATCCAGAGCATGTGTGGTAAATTTTCAAAGTAGTCATGATGAAGGCATTAATGATAAACCCACACTCTGAAGGACAGGGGACTGAAAGAAGGAAAAGAATTCTGGTGGCACACCTTTTTGTTTTTTCAAAGGGAGCTTTTATGTTATAACTCCCACATGTGGGACTGGGGTATTCTCCAGGGGGCAATAGCATTCAGCATGCATCAAAAGAACAAGTCCAGTTAAACCAACTCTCCCTGGCTGGCGTAATTACCTCAGGTTTACCCTGAGATATGGCAACCAAAGGTTAGTCAGGAGGGCACCTGCAAATCATGGCACGTGTCACCCTGACATCAATAACTCCTTTTTAATAGATGCTGATATTTCAGCACATCATTGCCCAAGGCAGAGAACTGGGCATGGCTAATTTTAAAAAACATTAGATTTGACTTATGGCTTGTCCAAAGCACTGCTAAGCTGTGTATTCAAACACTCCAGATTAAGGAAATGACAATCAATGACATGGGCAATGATTTAGATGGAAATCTTGCAAAGGAAAATACAATTATAAAAATCTGTTCCTATTCACCTAATAGTCTATCTTGTAATACATGTTTGGGAAATTGGTAACTTTAATTTATGACACTTATAATTTCTTCTCTGTTATTACATTTTCCCTCTACATCTCACTTATTTTTGTTGCCTGGAAAAATCCTGCAAGGTTAAATAAGTTTTTCTTGCTACAAAGGACCTTAGAATTTATTTAATACAAGCCCCTTGTTTTGCTCATGAGTGAATTAGGGCCCAGTAAAAGCAAATGGTTTGCCTAATATCACACAGGAAGTTATTGGCAAAGGAAAGAGCAGATCCCAGGCCTTTGACATCTTTGTGGCCTCTGTGCAGCCCGCTGGCCCCATAAGGTACATCTACCTTTAGTAATTTTTGAACCATTAACCCTCGAGCTCAAAGGTCAGAGCCGTGCCCATTAGCATTGGGATTAAACTGACCATGTGTGATGGCATAAAATTGCCCCTCAAAATAAACTAAACTTTATCCATACATTGTAAATGGGATATTTTATCGTCTCATATGCCTCTTTTATGTCTTTAAAATCAGTATAACTAAAGAAGTGATATATTGGTGGTGGAGAAAATGGCTGTGAGAGCAGATACAGAGCTTAAGACTCTTTAGATGATAAAGATTGGTTTAAGTTATTTATCTCTTTGCAACTTTTCCTCATCCATAGAACTGATGTCACCGACAAAGAGAATCAGGAAAGATAACTCTTGTTATGGAAAACAAGTGTGGATTGCTTAGAAAATTCAACAGTGGGTATGGTAGCTGCTACATTTTGTTGAATAATGAACTAAGCCAAGGATAATGTTTTTGGTTGGGTTCTCTGGGAAATAGTCTCTGAGATTAGCAGGCAGGAGGCTAATGGGGAGGGGGAGTGTGCTCTTAGGAAGGGAGATTGGGCACAATGCAAAACTGAACTGTAATGTAGTTGCAGTAGTGAATTGCATGGGTTGCACTGGAGCTGGGAAGGCCATCTGGAGTTGACCCTGGTTGAGGCAAGAGTGCCTCATCAGGAAGCCAATGGATACAGATTATCCCTGGGAAGGAGTGTAACCTTGGTCAAAGCCACTCCCAGGGAAGACACCTCCCTGGCAATTGGGGAGTGAGTGCCTTGTTCCTGGAGGGGCATATACAGCAAACCTCCGCCGTGTATGTTGCACCCTCTTCTTTGACACCCATGGCAGACACACACGGTGGATGACAGGACTCTTGCCCACCCAATGTCATAATTCTTTTCAATACAGTGCTCTAGTGCTCAATCCTAGTAGGCCAAGATGCTTTATACACATTGAGTTAATTAATCTTCCCCCAAAATAAATGAGGTTACTGTTGTTTTAAAAACCATTTTACAGATGAGAAAGCCAAAGCTCGGTGACATTAAATAAGAGAAGGAGCTGGAATTCTTTCTTAGGTCTCAGTCACAAACAGATAACTGCTTTCCTGTGCAGAGCTGTTTTTTTTTGTTTTTTTTTTTTTTTGATTTTTTGTAATTTAATTTTTTTATTGTAGAATATAACATATATACATAGAAATGCCAACTTTCCAAGTGCAATTTAACAAGTAGTTAGAGAGCAAATTTCAAAGAATATTATAGGTTACAATTCCACAGTTTCAGTTATTTCCTTATTAAGAAATGTAACACATATACAAAAAAAGTAATATCTTTCAAAGTATGATTTAACAAGTAGCTATATAGGAAATTTCCAAAGTTATGAGTTATAGAACCATAGCTTCAGTTGTTTCCTTATTGTGAAATACAACATATATGCAAAAAAGTATAGCATTCAAATTACCATTTAACAAGTAAACTATAGAACAAATTTCAAATGATGCTATGGGTTACAGTTTCACCATTTCAATTCTTTTCTTCTAACTATTCTAATACCCTAGCAACTAATAAAAAGAAATTGATATAAAGATTTAATATTCATAATCTTTGTTAAATTCCATCTTGTCTATTGCTGCCCCTTCCTCTAGTTGAATCACTTTCCTGATCTTCAGAGATGTTTAGGCAGTGACCACCCTAACCTGTTCATGTTGAAAAGGGGTGTCAACCTTCTGAGAAAAGGGGACACATCTGGTTGATGATCTCGAAGAGCCTTTTACCTCTGGGTTTTGGGATTTAGCTGGCATAGGAGCACTCTGAAGGATCTAAGGTTCTGACAAAAAACTTAGTGAAACTTTTATAGTGCCTCAGATAGGAATCTGGGCAGTCTTTAAGGTTTTTGGGACTACTGTTGACTTGGGCCTATCATGTTGTGGTCATTTGGCATATCTAGGTGAGGCTTGCCTAGGAGTATTCTCCAGGATAACCTCCTGACTCTATTTAAATTCTCTTAGCCATTAAAACCTTATTTTGATGCCATTTTTTCCCCCTTTTGGTCAAAAAGCATTCTCAATCACTCGATGCCAGGGTCAGACTCATTCACGGAATCCATGTCCCACATTGCCAGGAAGGCTCATTCATCTTGGGGTCCTGTCCCACGTCAGGGAGAGGGTGATGCATTTATTTGCAGAGTTAGGCTTAGAGAGAGAAGGTCTGCATTTGACCAACAAAAGAGGTTCTGTGGAGGTGACTCCTAAGAATAATTACAGGTGAGCTTAGCCTCCTCCGTACAGCCGTTAGTTTCACCCAAGCAAGCCTCAATATCAAGGGCTTGACTTATCAAGTAGGGGAGAACTGTTTCTTTATGTGCTTTAGACTGGCCACAGTAATAACAGGCAAACCTTATATTATTGTACTTCGCAGATACCGCATTCTTTACAAATGAAAGGTCTGTGGCAACCTTGCATCAAGCAAGACTTATCGGTGCTATTTTTCCAACAGCACGAGCTCAGTTTGTGTCTCTTTGTTGCATTTGGTAATTCTCTCAGTATTTCAGACTTTTTCTTTATTATTGATATATCTGTTATGGTGATCGTGATCAGTGACCTTTGAAGTTACTACTGTAATTGTTTGGGGGGCATGATGAATCGCGCCCATAAAAGACGGCAAACTTGACAGATAAATGTGTGTGTTCTGACTGCTCCACTGACTGGCCATTTCCCATTCTCTCCACTTCCTTGGTCCTCCCTATTTCCTGAGACTTAAAAATATTGAAATTAGGCCAATTAACACTACAATGGCCTCTGAATGTTCAGTGAAAAAGAGTCTCAAATCTTTCAAAATTTCTAAATCAAAGGCTAGAAATGATAAAGCTTACTGAGGAAGGCATGTCAAAAACTGAGATCAGCTGTAAGTTAGGTCTCTTGCACCAACAGTTAGCCAAGTTGTGGATGAAAAGGAAAAGTTCTTGAAGGAAATTAAAAGTGCTACTCCAGTGAACACACGAATGATAAGAAAGTGAAACAGCTTAATTGTTGATATGGAGAAAGTTTTAGTGGTCTGGATAGAAGATCAAACCAGCTACAACATCCCCTTAAGCCAAACCCTAATCCGGAGCATGACCCTAACTCTCCTCAATTCTACAAAGGCTGAGAAAGGTGAGGAGGCTGCAGAAGAGAAGGGTGAAGCTGGCAGAGGATGGTTCATGAGGTTTAAGGAAAGAAGCCATCTCCATCACACAGAAGTGCAAGGCAGAGCTGCAACTGTTGATGTAAAAGCTGAAGCAAGTTGTCCAGAAGATCTAGCTAAGATAATTGAAGAAGGTGGTTACATTCAACGACAGATTTTCAGTGTGGATGAAACAACTTTCTGTTGGAAGAAGATGCCATAGAAGATGTCATAGCTAGAGAGAAGTCAGTGCCTGGCTTCAAAGCCTCACAGTAGAGGCTAACCCTCTTATTAGGTGTCAATGCAGCTGGTGACTTTAAGCTGAACTCAGTGCTCATTTACCATTCCAAAATCCTAGCAGCCTTAAGAATTATGCTAAATCTACTCTGCCTGTGCTCTATAAATGGAACAGCGAAACCTGTTTGCAACATGGTTTATTGAATATTTTAAGCCCACTGTTGAGACCTACTGCTCAGAAAAAAAGATTCCTTTCAAAATATCACTACACTTTGTTAAGGCATGTGGTCAGCCAAGAGCTCTGCTGGAGATACATAATGACATAAATGTTGTTTCCATGCCTGCTAACTCAACATCCATTCTGAAGTCCATGGATCATGCAGTCATTTCAACCTTCTGGTCTTATTATTTAAGAAGTACATGTTGTAAGGCTGTAGCTACCATAGATAGTGATTCTTCTGGTGGATCTAGGCAAGGTAAATAGAAAACCTTTTGGAAAGTATACACCATTCTAGAAATCATTAAGAACATTCATGATTCATCGGAGGAGGTCAAATATCAATATTCGCAGGAGTTTGGAAAAAGGTGATTCTAACCCTCATGGATGACTTTGAGGGATTCAAGACTTCAGTGGAAGAAGTAACTGCAGATGTGGTAGAAATAGCAAGAGAATTGGAATTAGAAGAGGAGCCTGAAGAATGTGACTGAATTGCTGCAATGATAAACCTTTAATGGATGCTTCTTTTGGATGAGCAAAGAAAGTGGTTTCTTGAGATGAAATCTACTCCCAGTAAAGATGCTGTGAATGTTGTTGAATTGACAACTAAGAGTTTAGAATACTACATCAACTTAGTTGATAAAGTAGTGGTTTGAGAAGATTAACTCCCATTTTGAAAGAAGTTCTACCGTGGGGAAAATGCTATCAACCAGTTTCTCATAGTACAGAGAAATCGTTCATGAAAGGAAGAGTAGATCTTCACTGTTGTTGTATTTTAAGAAATTGCCACAGCCACACCAACCACCTCGATGAGTCTGCAGCCATCAACATTAAGGCAAGACCCTCTGCCAGCAAAAAGGTTATGACTCACTGAAGGCTCAGATGATGGTTAGCATTTTTTAGCAATGAAATATTTTTAATTAAGGTATGTACACTGTTTTTTTTTAAGATAATGCTATTGCACACTCTATAGACTACATTATAGTATATACAACTTTTATATGTACTGGGAAACCAAAAAAAAATCGTGTCTTTCTTTATTGCAATATTGGCTTTATTGCAGTGATCTGGAACAGACCTTGCAATATCTCAAGTTATGCCTGTATAACAGAGTTCAGGATAATGGCCACACTTATCCAAAGATTGACAGAAAAGTTATGTGGTATGAAATTGGGTAAGGAGGCTTCGTGTGGATTTTACAGGGAAGAGGATAAGCTTCCTCTAATGAGGTAGACTTAAGTGCTTCTTAAAGTCACACAGTTCAGCAGGCTTTCCTACTGATGTTTCTGAGCACCTTTTGAGTGCCAGGCCCTGTGCTGCCTGCTGGGATTTAACTATAAGTAAGACAGAATTTTTCTCTCAGTGTCTCCAGATCTTTTCTTCTGAATTGCAGCAGCTTCTGTGAATAAACCAGAACATGTGTTGCTTGCCTGCACTAAGCTGTAAGAGCATTTTAAAGAGGCAATGCAGTGAGGCTGTGTGTGCAGCAGAAGTCTTGGCTCTAGTAAGCCAGAGCAGAAGCTTCCAAAGGGCTCTGGACCACAGCTCTGCAGTAGGTCTGCAGGAGTCCAAGGGGGTAAAGGATGAGCATACCAAGCAGGGAGTTAGCAGTCTGGCTTCTGGTCTGGGTTCTGTCACTAGTTAGTTATGTGACCTTGAACAAGTGGGTTTTCTCATCTATAGAATGAGAGGCCTGATTTGAGGGAAGGTCTCAACTCTGAAACCCTGGGATCCTGGGACTGGCTGAATGTTTGCATACGTGTGATGATTTAAAAGCACCATATGAGAGGGTGGCTCATGGGCCAACTGGGGAAGCTGCTGCCCAAGTGGCAAGGCTATTTTCCAGTCAGGAATTGGATGGAATGGGCCATCAGTCTCTTTCAGTACCAATCTGACAATTAAAGATCTGTCTTTAAATATAAATTACTTTAAGAATCCTTTCTATTCTCCTATTTGCAGTAAAAGGTCTGCTATTTTAAGAAGACTTTTGTAAAGTGCATTAAAATATGTTTTCTTCCTTTACCAGGTTATAATAATACATCCATACATCCACCTAATATTACTTTTTAGTATAAAATAAAGATTAAAACTGTGACAGTCTGGTCACAAGATATGCAATGCAGGAACTACTCAGAATGGAGCCGCCAAGGCTACAGACTTATTTCTCAAGGGCAAGAGTTATGTGGCTTTTAAATGTAATTGTTTTTGAAGTAGACTATTACTTTAATAATCCACTATGTCAATAGGGGCTATCCCCCCGCCCCTGCAACTGTATGGGTCATAGGGAGCTGTGGGAAATAGAAAAGAGACTAATTTGACAAAAACCGGAATTGATATTATCTAGGTTCCCATTTTCCAAAGCATGTTTATCAAAGTGATAGTTCCGTGGGATACAATAAGGAAAAATATTCCACTTGTCAGCTGCCTTTGGAAAACAATACACACTCTATCCCCCCTCTTGGAGAGTCACTACACATGTTAACATATTAAAGGCTCTGAGAAGTCCTGCAGTCAAGGGAACTGTTTAATACTCTTTCGTTTGAAACTGTCTCTAAATAATTTGACAAAAGAAGCATTTTTGTTTCCTGCAACAGCTATTAATATTGCAAAGAATGACTCTTTTGTGGAACTTGGATAAATGCTGCCCTGGGTGGTTCACAGTGCTAACTGAAATTTGCGATTAGCTTTCAATTACAGTTTAAGGTTGAATAAATTGTGCAGTGATACTGTATTGAGCATAATATTGTCTTAGCCGAGTCAGAGTTTATCTGGGCATTTTGCAATAGCTTTGAGTCTGCTACTTGATTAAAAAGCAGTTCTGATAGAATGATTGACCACGAAAATTTGACTTCTGACAATATTTTTAAAAAAAAATTGTTGTGATGCAAACTTTAAAACTGTTCATGACGAGCATAGTAATATTTCTTTCTTTCGTTCCTTTACTCTGAACTCTGCACTGACTTATGATTATAAGCTCACATTATTTGATGCCCCAAATACAAATTTGATGAAGAATGTTTTGGATGAAGATGTGGAAATTTTTCCAGCCTTTAAACATAAAATTGAATTTTTTAAGGTATCCATTGTTAATTCTCATTTGGATACAGTTTTTACCCTCTTCTTGTTAAGGCGGTTCATTGGTGATGTGGAGTACTGTATAGTGCTTAAGGTTCCTGTTATGCTGTCAAAATCAATTATATGGGTTGAAAACGAAGCACAGAGAGTCCCTGTGTCATTACCAGAATGCTTATTTTTATTTTGCTTATACCTTTTGGCTGTGAAAGGATCCTTAGGAGAAATTAGAAAACCACAAATTTGAAAATGTTAACAGTTAAACAATATCCTTGAATGCGTGTCTCCTGGAGGCCTGAATCTTATCATAAGTGGGCCTATAATTTCTGAATGAACTGCACCTCTCTTAACCAGGCTTAATGACGGCTTTACTCATCTTACAAGGTTGTTTCCCCCCTTACCCTAAATGGAGTATTAAGGCCATACTTGACTGTGGCTTGGATCACCTAGATAAAATTTCACATCACAGGTATTACCACATGTGCATTAGAGTCCAGTGTATGAGACCAGGGTAGTAGTTAGAATTGCCTCTTCAAGGCTATAAAATCTGGGGTATATATTGCAGGGGGAGGGAAGGAAGGGGTTCTTTTCAGTGGCAACAGATTCTGTGATGTTTTTAGCTCTCAAAGCTTCTTTTTCCCATATAAAAATAAGGTCGTATCTCCTTTTAATTCACATTACATGCTTTAAATGAAAGATTCATTCACAAATGCGTTAATTCAACAGTCACTTGTGTCAAGCTCTGTACTAACCTCTAATGTTTCCAAGACCAGGTTCTTGCTTCTCCCTCATCCTGTCTAATGGACAGACAGAACTATAAATGCATAATTATGACATGAGTCATACTAGGAGGTGGAGGGAATAAAACTCAAAAGGATTTTTTTTTTAAAGGTTGGACTAAGTGGCAGTATGAGCCAGGAGAAGAACATCCTAAACAAAAACGGTTTTAGTTTTTCCACCCAGGTCAGCTCTTACAGCTTTTTGGGGTTCCCTGCAGATGTGTACAGGCCCCTTCTCTGAGTTCTGATGACCACTTCTTCCATCATTTATGAGTCAGTAAATATCATTATATATACCTGAGTCCAAGCTACCCTGAATATAAAGCTGTCTATTTTTTCCCAGAGAGAAATTTCAAGGAGTTTTTTCAAGTTTGAAAATATAAACATATAGGGATATAGATAAAGTAGTCAAAATGTCTGTGATATTCATTTTGTTAATTTAGTTAAATTTCAAATCACTTATTGTACAATCTATGAGAGGACCTTTTCTATTCTATTCTTGTATTTTGTGCAACAATTTTACTTGAACTCTTTACAAGTATCCTCTTCCTAAGAGTCGACGACTGTCCGAAAGGTGCTTTTCCGTCATCTGGTGCAGTCTTCCCAGCCCAGGCCTGCTGACCGCTAAGGATTTGAACCCAGGACTTTGGCAACCTATGAGAGACACATTTGCTGGAGCTTTACACAAAGCCATGGACATCCACTCATATATCATTAACGGGGCTTGTTTTACAATTTTTGGGCAGGTGTAAGTCTGCTTAATCTCTTTACCATTCCAAGTTGTAATTGCTTTTTCTAAGGCATGTGCTTACCACAGTGATTAAGATTGTGGGTTAACTCCTGATGCTACCACATACTAGTCGTGCGATACGTGACAAGGTTGTTAAGTTTCCAGATCTCGGATGATAATGGTACCCAATCCTGGTGTTGTGTGATCATTTAGAGAATAGTGCACTACACAACACAAGTGTTGGCTGGTGCTGTGATGGTGCAGACGAGGGTGTTGATGACATCAGTGTTGGTCAGCGTTTGCAGTCGGGATGGTTTCCCTAGGAAACTGAAGCCTGCAGCACCCTGTGCAGTTGTGCCTGGCTCTCCCTGGGGTGCCCTCTCCTCCTGCTCTGCCCCTCACTGACTCTGCTTCAGCATGCCAGCCTCCAAGCCTGCCCTGTCCTTGAGGGTTGGCACATACTCTTCCCTCTGAGTAGAATGTTTGTTCCTCAGATACATGTGACTCACTTCTTCACTTCATGTGGTGTCTGCTTGAGTGCCATCTCTTCAGAGAGGTAGTCTCTAAATGCTCTACCTAATTCATTGGTCTTGTCATTCTTCATGTTCCTACCTTACTTTATCTTTTGCATACCACATCCTAAAATAATAATGTCCATTAGCCATCTCTCCCGTGAGCCCATGGGGACTTTGTCCATCTCCCTCACTGGAAAGTAGGGACTGTCTGGTGTATCCAGAACAGGGCTGGCCCATGGTAGGCGTTCAATACATATTGAGTAAAGGAATTATTATAAGTAAGCAGAATTGTGAGTTCTGCTCCCATGGCTGTTCTTGGGAATGGTAGTAGTTGCCTGGCATGGAGTGGGGAAGGACTGGGAAGCCGTGTCCATCTAGGAACGGAAAGGGAGCAGCCATCCTGATTGGCAGGGTGTGCTGCGGTGTGGGGGGTGGGGGAGAGCCGCAGGGCATGTGTCCTGACTCAGGCACCACAGTGACCTCCTTGGAGGGGAGGAATGCGTCTTTTTCAAACTTGTCTTTTCAGTGCAGATAGGTAATACATAGCTTATTAATTGTTAATAAATGCATTATAATGAACGGCTGAATAATCAGATAGGTTAGCCATAATAGAGGTCCACCATCTAGATTTTGTTGTGAAGTTTGTTTGAACAGGATTTTCTTGTAAGAGGCATTCTTGTTGGCACTTGAAGATGCCTGTCTTTAGAGAGCCATCCTAATTGTTTTTCCTTTCTTGTATAAGCTGCCAGGGGCACGATCCTCATTGGAAGCTCTTTGAAATGACTGTCAGTACAGCAGGGAGGGGAGGTTAATCAGGGGTCCAGGGGAAACCTAACTCCCACCCTGTCCTCCAAGTGGCTGCTGTGAGTAGCCGGCACCCTGTGTACACACATGCAGGACCTGCAGTCTGCAGACTGGAAACATCTGGAGAAAGCTGGCAACATGAGCAGCAGGCCCTTAAAGTAGGCTTTTATTCATATTTTGGTTCTCCAGTGAAGCATGTTTCTCTTGGTGCTTAAGTCTTTGAATGATAACTATTGCATGAGGAAAGAACTTTTTCATTAGCAAAGAGTCTCCTCATTTAATTGACAGATGAATGGAGTCATTGATTCATTCGGCAAATGTTCAATCCTGTGCAGGCGCTAGGTCTCCATCACTGCCCCCATCTTAAATCTCCAGCATTCACATTTTCAAATGAGTGTTTCTCTTCTCAGCTGTCACCCTTGTAACTTGTATACAATTCCCAATATGGTGGCTGTTACTCAAAAGCTTTCTGGAACTCCTCTGACGTCTTTCGAAGCCAAAACAAGAGACATGGTCTTATTCTTTTGTAATCAGGGCACATGCATTCTTCCCTGAAACCAGCATTTCCTATTTTGATCAGCAGCCGTATTCCCCAGACGTGGTTCTAAAAGATTTGTGGCTATAAAGTGATGCTGCTGGTCTGATACTTTGTACCAAAAATGTGTCAGGCTTTGGAGGTGGTTCCAAAGGGGAATTTCTCAAAATGTCTTGGAGGAAAGAGTGCCTCTTTGGGATAAATATCATCCAAGGTGACTACTTAGAATGGGGACGATGTGCATGGAGAAGGGAACATTCTGGCATGTTTTGCAACCTTTTTCTTTTCATTCTAACCATATACACATTATTTTATTAGAAAAGAAGCAAGCTTTGTTTTTGATATAAGTAATATGCTGATTGGGTTTCCAGCTTTTCAAATGGCTGCTTTTATACTGTGAAAGCTTCGAAGTTGTTTATGACTGCACAGAAACCTTATGTTGCCAACATTATGTTAAGATTGTGGGTGGCGTTGACTCCTTGGAGGTCTCAGTTATCCAGGAAATTCCTTGAGTTCTTCTCAGTTTTCTTTTTTTGTTCAGATCCAGTTTTTGTCCCTGTCCCATTTCCCATTTCAGAGAAGAGGCTGCATATCGATGACTGTCACATTCCACTCTTTAATCTATTTATACTGACCTGGAATCCATTCCCTCTTCTACTGCTTCACAGCAGTGTGATATTGAGGTTTCTGAATCTCACTGTGCCTCAGTCGTCTTAACTTTAAAATGACAATAAGACTAGCTACCTCAGGGTTATAGGAATAAATGGCATCTCAATGTAAAATCATTACTGCCGTTCTTTGTGCATGGAAGTGCTCAATAAATGACAGACACAGTTACTTTTACCATCGTCGCCATTATTGCTGGAGTTAGCATCTACCAAAAGTTCTGTCATTTTCTGATATGTTTTGTCAGGGCCCCAGTGAGTTTTAGGTTTTCTGTTGAACTCTCAATTCCTTGGGTTATGCTGTATTAAAGATTTGCATTCCTGTTCTGGTAGTTTAGCACTGATTGGGAGAAAACACTTAAGATTTATGCCTTTGTATACTTTTTCCCAGCATTGTAAATTTTTTAAACTTTTCTTAATGTTTGGCAGCAAGCCATACCCTCATTGTTTGCGCACACATGTACATATGATATATATGCGTGTATATAGATGTATACACATGTACAAATATCCATTCCCAAACTGTTTTATTTTCTTGCCTTGAAATATCATAGCTTCCCTAATTTTGCTTGCTGGCACTAGATGACTATATTTGCCACCTCTAAATTAAACACCCGAAGAATTTGACGCATAGGCACCAGAGTGGCAGCATTTAAAAAACCACTGACTTCACAGGGACAGATAGTTGAGACAGAAAGCCCTTTCTTCTTTGTGCTCTCTCGGTGTCTGGCTTCACCTGGTCGGGTGAAGTGAACTATGGGTAGGCTGAGCTAAATATGGCATTGCATACCCATGTGCTGGAGGTGGGCAAGGGGTTCCCGTAAGTGGATTAGCTGGACGCCGTCTCCAGGCCGGTAGCCACGGGAGTGAGGAGCCTCAGGAGGAAATGGCATGGCTTCTGCAGCCAAGCAGTTAGCCTGCAGCTGGTTTGGGCTGCAGAGCACCCTCCAAATGGACTTTGACGGCCACATGGTTGATTTGATTGATGCTCTGGGGTGTGGGAGGGAGGCAGGACTCCTGAGGAGCATTTATAACGCCCTGCACATACAGACTGCAAAGGCAACCACAAAACCAAGCTAAACACAAATTTTAGCTATGAAATAGACTTTAGAAACACTCTATACACTTTCCTGTTGGACTAGTGCTTGCGGCTATGACTAGTCTCCCTTCTCATATCTGTACGATTTTGTTTGCCCTCTTTATTACTGCTTAAAGTTTGAAATTAAACCTTGATCTACCCAAAGCCCATACATGCACAGCTATTTTGCTGAGATAATATGATTCCTTTCCTTGGCTTCGTCTTTTCACAGAGGGCAGGCTTTCTCATTTCTCAGCCTGAAGGCTGGCCTTAGGGTTGGACACCATTATTTTCTTTGTTCCTCGTGGTAATTAAACAGAGCGTTTTTTTTTCCCTAGACAGGCCCCTGTTCTAACTCCATGTATTTTGATTCCTTCTCAAAGGCTATGTGTTTCTCAAGATAGATTGTTTCATTCTGGTCAAACATTTACTGAAAAGAATTTCAGGATGCCTCAAGCATCAAGGTCATCTGTTACTTTTGGAAGGAAAGTTATGAGCTAGAAATGAGGAATCCCATTGCACAGTTACTCTTTTTAGTGCCAAGTGTGTTAGAAATATATTTTACAGGGTACTAGAAGAGGGAAGAAGGTTAATTGTGAAACAAGGAATGTTATAATTGGAGAGGGGTTTATATTTTGAGGAATGGCTTTTTCATTGGTTTTTATTTGTGCTTCTGATGACTGGAATCCTAGATTTTTAGCCCTGGGAGGCCATGGAGGTCATCTAATCCTGTTGATTCATTCTTTCTCAGATAAGATGGACCCAGAGAAGTTATTTTACATCCATATAGGCACACAGTGCTTTAGTATCTTGGCCAAGATCAAGGCCCAGGTCTTCAGATTCTTAATTCAGTTATTTTTTCTCTGCACCATGCTTCCTCTTCAAAAAGTTCCCATTGAGTATTCACTCATAGACTGGATGCTATTCTGGGTACTGCGATATTGTTCTGGGACATGGTTCTTACCTCCATGGAGTTCAAAGTCACATATGGGGGATGGAAAATAAACCAGTGAACAAATATATTTATATGTAAAAAGTGATATGAAAGAAAGAAATGAGAAAAGCAGAATAACAGGAGAGCACTTACTTATATGGGGAGATCAGGGAGGGCATCTCAGAGGAGATGACATTTAGACTAAGATCTAAAGGATGAGCATGAACCAGCCATGCAAAGAGCTAGGGGAAGAGCATTATTCCAGGCAGAGATAACAGCCTATGCAAAGATCCAGGGATGAGAACAAGGCTGTCCTGTTAGAACTGAAAGAAGGCTAGCATAGCTGCCAACAGGAAGTGAGTTAAGGGGAGAGAGCCATGGGGTGAGAGCCTATATTATAGAAATTAGCTATACCTTAGCTAAAAGAAATTCATTTAACAGGTGTTCATTCAGCAAATATTTAACCTACATTGGCTGCATACTTTCTAACAACTGTTTTATATTCCCATCAACCAGAATTTTATAACTATATTGTAATTATTCCATCTCCTTTAATGCAATTTGGATTGTTCCCAACTCAGGGGTATTGCAAAGAGTGCTGCAGTGAATGACTTGATTCTCTATCTGTAGAATAACTTCCTGTAAGTGAAGTTGCTGACATTTCACATATTGATAGCTTCCAATAAGTTGTCCCCCAAAGAGGTTGTTTGTTGTACACTCCCATCAACAGCATGTGTTCGCTGGTCCTTCCACACCTGCAAAATCACCAGTGACCCTGTCCTTTATCCTGGCCTCATGAGGTTAAGACACACAAGGAGACTTACAATTTTGAGTCTTTATCTTACTGTCAAAAGATAAGTGACCACACAGTGTCACTGAGCACAGTGTGATAGTTAATTGACCACATGCAAGTATCTTAACTCCTTTTTGCCTCCATTTAGCAATTTGTAAAATGGGGATGAAAATAGTAGTTACATCAGTGAAGTGTTTTGAGGATGAAATGAGTTAATGTGTGAGAAGCACATAGAACAATGTCTGGCATGTAGAAAGCATTGAATTAGCTCTGTTTGAGTTTCTTCATCCATAAGGTGGTTTAATGGTAAAATCTTGATAGAGTTTTACAAAGATTTTATGAGCTAATGCATGTTAATTGCTTAGCAAGTAATTTACATATGGACTCCCAGCCAACCAAGATGGCAGTATGAGATGCTCCAGGGTTTTGTTTACCCACAGAATCTTTGGACAAATAGTAAGAACTGACAGAGCCATCTTCCTCAGAGCTCTGCAGAACAGTTAAAGGATTGCAGTAACTATATGAGCACCGAATCAAGAAAAAGACAACTTCAAGTTGGTAGGAAAAGCTTGTGGCACCCTTGTTGGCTTCTCCCCCACACCCTCCCCATCTCAGTGATGACGTTCCAGAAGGAGCAGAGTAACCCCTAAGTACACGTATGTCCATGCCAGTCTATCTGATGGCAGCATGAAGGATTGAACCAGGACACTCATCTCTGGCTCACTGCTCCAGAACTTGCCCTGCATACAGAAGCAACTTGCTGACAGCTGAGTCAGTGTAAGAAACAATCAAATTTTAGTAGTCAGGGGACAAAGGATTACTGGCTATAAGACATGCAAAAAAGCACCCTGGATAGGGGAAAGAGTATTTCATAGGGGAAAGATGGGGCATTTGGGTTCCTATAAACAGGGGAATTCCTAAGGCCACAAGAGTGCATACAAAGACAAGATGCATACTCAGGGAAAAAAAAAACAGAGAGGATGCTATGTTTTGCCTCAGGAACCAGCCAGCACAGAACTAATTTGCAAAGACTGTGAAAAGTGATTTGTTTGTTTTTGTTAGCTCCTGGCATTCACAGAAATCTGTCATATCACCAGCTAGATACAAACATAAGGAACAGACAATGTAGGGACTAAATTCCAGAGTTAACACATTAAAATATTAGAATGTACAGTGTATAACAAAAGATTACAAGGCAAACAAAGAAACAGGAAACAGTGGCCCATCTAAAGGAATAAGATAAAATTTTAAAAACCATCAGAGTAGAAAACTAGACTTTGGGCATATCAGGAAAAGACTTAAAAACTATCTGAAATATGCTCAAAGAGCTAAAGGAAAACACAAAGAAAGAACTAAAGGGTTTCAGGAAAATGATATATCAACAAAATGAGAATTTCAGTAAAGAGATAGACATTATAAAAAGGAGTCAAACAGAAATACTGGAGTTGAAGTCCACAATAAATGAAATAAAACATTTCCTAGGGGGATTCAGCAATAGACTGGAGATGGAAGAAGAAAGAATGAGTGAACTTGAAGATAAAGATAATTGAAATCATTCAGGCTGGGTTGCAAGAAGTGTCTGGCACATCAATAATATTGTAAAAATAACAGTAGTAACAATGTTACTTTAAGAAGAACTAGAAGATTCTGGCAGACCCTCTCCTTTAATTGTCCTTGGTGTTTAACTCTGCGGAGAAGGCAACTGAAACCTGCTTAAACACTTGGAGTGTGGAATTAGACAGTCCTGAGTCAGACTACCATTTCTGGCTGTGTAACCTTGGGCAAGTTATCTCTCTTAACCTCAGTTTCTTCATCTTTAAGAAAGAGAATAATATACACCATGTAGAATTATTATGAAAACTATTATCTACATCCCTGGATTGTTGTAAGGGTTAAGTTTTATGAGGTGCATTAAATACTTAGTCCCAGGTACACAGTAATGATATCTATCATAACAGTAACATCATTATTGCCTTCATCCTTCTTAAAATTCTTCTATGCATATTGTGTTTCTTAGAAATACTTTAGCAGACATGAAAGGAAAGGACCGTTACATTTTTTACTGACTATTCAGGCCTTTTTCCCACACATTGACCATCATCCCGAGTTTTCCCAGGCCTAGCTCTCCTTAGAACTGCTCTCTGTCTTCAAGCAGATCTGCTTTGATTCATGAATAAAGGCACGGACATGTAATTTGGATATGAAATATTTATTGCAGTGATGAGAACTTGAAGAAACATGGGAAGAGGCTTGTAACTTTCTATATTTATAGAAATAACCTTATTCAAATCCAGTTGATCACTGTTTATCAGTTAAGTTGTAGAATCAAAGAGGAAGAGAACTTAAAACAACAAAACTTTTAATTGTTAAGAATAACACAGATAACAGCTAATAAATTTATAAAGCGAACACCCTTGAGACCACCACCCGTGAAAGGAGTTACAACTTTCTAGTTGCTCTAGAAGCCCTCTACAAGAGCCTGTTTAAACCCTACCCATTTCCTTCCCCCAAGAATAACCACCATCCTGACTTATATGGTAAATGCTGTCTTACTTTCCTTTGTGTTTTTTATTACTCATTTGTGCATCCATGCATATTATAGCTTACTTTTATCTACTATTTTGTTTGTCTGTTTGGAACAAATTTAAAAATTTCACACGGGAGGAACCAAAGGAAATAAAAGTGATGAGGGAACACCAAAAGTCAACTGGAGAAAATACACAAACACATGAACTCAACCATTGTTATGCAAAGACAGATTGAAGGAAAAATTGAAGGCAAGGAGATGCCTGGGAGGTCATGTCTTGCTCAGAGCCTTTTCCCCCTATACTCCCCTATGCAGTGTGAGTGAGTCCTCCCTTGGTAACTTGGAGTCTGTGTCCCTCACGATCGCAGCTCTGAGAAGGGAGTTTTAGAGTGAATTGTCTGTTTACACTGATCTGGGGGCTCTTCCTTTGAAGGAACTATGGCCATTTCTCCAGCACCTGAGACTTAGCAAGGAGGGAGATCAACAATCAGTGAATGGAAATAATGAGAAGAAGGTGAGAGTAGGAGCCTTCCTCTCCTGGCTAGGGAAGAGGGAAACAGGGCTAGGAGATTAGTAGGGCCCCAGAGGGTGACTGCAGATTGCAGGACCAAAGGATGGTGGATCTCCATTGGGTGGGTCATTCCTGAGGGATCTTTAAGAAGGGAAGGGAACTGGGCAAGACAAGGTCTAGTTCTGAGAAGTTACTTTGAGATTTTGCTTACCTTGTCAACTTCCTACCATGTGTCATTTTTTAAACCATGCTAAGCCTCTTATCATTTTTAACATAAAATCTGAAACAAATCTAAACCAGTTTTTGTTTTGTTTTAGAAGCACTAGGAAGCTCCGAGGAACAGCAAAGGAATATTGCCCTATCTTCAGGGTCTAGTGGGAGAGGACCAATAACTGGGAAAGCTTCTGATAAAGCAAGTCCCTGAATGATCTAAGAGCAAAGAAAGGATAGATAGGGATGCAACTCAGGACTGAGTTGTCCTCCATTCCCAGGACCTGGATTTTAGTTCTGGCATTGCTATAACCAACCACATAAAGCTTTAAAACACCACCCCACCTCTCCCCACAAGCACAAAACTCAACAACAACAGCAAAAAATATATTGGGAAGTTCCTTGGAGGCAGTCAATTATTCAAAAAATATTTATTGCTGTTTCTGGGACAACTAGAAATAAACATACGAAAGAATGATTTTGGACCCCTGTGTCTCACCGTAAGCAAAAATTATCTCAAAGTGGATCAACAACCCAAATATGAGCAATAAAACCATGAAACTCTTTGAAGAAAATATAGAAGAATATGTTCAGGACTTTGTATTAAGCTTAATATGGGTTATTAGATATGACAACAAAAGCATAGGCAATAAGAAAAAAATAAATTGGACAAAATTAAAAACTTTTGTGCATCAATGGACATTATCAGGCAAGTGAAAAAAACCCTACAGATAGAAGAAAACAGTTGCTAATTATGTATTTGATAAGGGGTTTAACATCCAGAAATTATGAAGAACTCCTACAACTCAATAACAAAAAGACAAACAACCCAATTTTTAAAAAATGGGAAAAGGAATAGACATTTCTGCAAAGAAGATACACAAATAGCCAATAAACACATGGAAAGATGTTCACCGTCATTAGCCTTTAGAGAAATGCAAATTAAAACCATGTGATACCACTTCACACCCACTAGAGCACTGTCATTTGAACAACCGGAAAATAAGTGTTGAAGAGGATGTGGAGAAATAGGAATCTTTGTATATTGTGGGTGGGAATGTAAAATGGTGCAGCTGCTGTGGAAAACATGTTGTGGTTTCTCAGAAAGTTAAACATAGGATTACTATATGACACAGCAATTCCTCTTCTAGGTATATATCCCAAAGAATTGAAAACAGGGACTCAAACTGATGTTCAAGCACCATTATTCAAAATAGCCAAAAGGTGGAAGCAACCCAGATGTCCATCAACAGGTGAATTAATAAACAAGATGTCGTGTATACCTAAAGTGGAATACTATTCAGCCATAAAAAAGAATGAAGTGTTGAGGATGATATATGCTCTGATATGGATGAACTTTGAAGACATGTTGAGTGAAATAAACCAGGCACAAAAGGACAAATATTGTGTGGTTTCACTTATGTGAAATACCTGGAATAAGTAAATTCATAGGGACAAAAAGCAGAATAGTGGTTACCAGGAATTGGGAGAAGAGAAGAAATAAATGCATAGTTTCTGTTTGGGATGATGAAAATGTTCTAGAAATAGATAGTGGTAATAGTTATTTAACATTGTCAGTCATTGACATGGTCATCGAATTGTACACTTAAAATCGATAAAATGACTTCTATGTTAGGTATATTTTATCCCAATAATAAAAGATGTATATTTATTATGCTTCTCATCGGTGCCAGGCACAGTACTAGGCATGAGATATACAGGTGACAAGATTATATGACCTCCATCCTCACAGAGCTACTTCCAGCAGTGGAGACTGACATTAAACAGGTTAATTATATGCTTGTTGAGTGCTCTGGGGGAGAAGTCACTCTTAGTTCCTCCCTGTCCCTAGAGTCTTTGTGCCCCATCAGATCTGCCTAGCTGGAAGATCTGGGTAGAAGTGGCCCATGATGATCTAATCCAACCTCCTAGTTTTTCAAATGTAGGAAAAATAAGTGAGGGAGGAAAGGAGGATACTTTATTCAACAGTCAGGATTCAACCCAAATTTTACTTGTGTTTAATTGTTCCTTCCTTGGTGGAACACAGTGCAAAGCTGAAACATCAAAAGCCTGTTTGTAAAAATAATTGATTTCAATTCCTATTAAGTTAACATAAAATCCTTGTGTATCCTTTAGTTTGTAGGGCTTTTGCTCTTCTAGTTTTTATAAAATGTTCTGTTAGAGCAGCAGTTGAATTCAGAAGCTAGCATGCACGTTTCTTGGTTTGAATTGAGACACAGCTTGTAGTCCTTGAATTTTCCTCACGGAACATATTTCACTAAGCCCCATGTACTTTCCAGGGCTGGTGTTCATTTTCTTACCATCCATGTCCCTTCAAATTTAATTACCCAAGACTTGTGGTGCTTCAGGCATCCAGCGATAACATTTCATTTGCCATAATAATATGGCATATATTTAACAATGTGTACACTATTTAATACAACTTCTAATTATTTAGAAAGAGATAAGAATAATAATTTATAAACCTAAACAGTTAATGGACACAAACCAACCTTCTCACATCTTTTTGCTGGTGGGTAAATTGAAATAAATAATTTGAAAAATTTCCTCCGTTACTTAAAAATGTTCTGTCGAATGAAATACTACAGGACAGAAGGTATTCCTCTGAGGCATGGCGTCGTTGTAAACACACAGACATTTGTGTAATATACATTTTATTGCTTTGTGTATTTTGCAGGCAAAACACTGTGACATGGTAGAAATACTACCCTGTCCGGTGAAATCGACTTTAATATAGTAGCACTATACAGTTGTTCATCTCCGTTGGTCTTTTATTTATATGCGATCATGATTTCCAGTACCTGTTAACCAGGATATTTCCAAATTTGGTTTTATCTTTACATCTTTCCTTCTTGGGAACTTTTTCCAGAGTGCCTGTTTGCTAGGAGAACAGTTCTCTCCTAATAGTCGTTGTGAAGATCATGACCTCACAGGACATGACCTGGCCATCTGTCCATTTGTCTGTCTGTCCAGGCCAGAAATCTGAGAGTCACTCTTAGTTGTCCTCCCTGTCCCTATAGTCTTCCTGCCCCACATTTAATTGCTCACCAGACACTGTTTGATCTTAGCATCTAAATATTTCTTGAGTCTACACCCTCCTCTTTATCCTTTCTACCTCCCTTTTGTTGCCATCATCAGTTTTTCTCTCCTTGATTATACAACAACTTTGTAATTGGCCCCTCTGCCTCCAGCCATGATTTTATTCTCATTTACTCCCTATATTTCCGCATCACCACCTTACTCAAAACCTTCAAAAAACTGCCATTTCATGCAGGACAAACTCCGAACTCTTCCCTGGGACATTAAAGGCCTCCATTGTCTTACCTTAGCCTAACTCTCAGCCTCATTTTGCACCAGAACCTGCCTCTGGCCTTAGGCTCTGGTAACACTGGAAATATCCTCTCCCTACTAGCACATACTGTGCTCGATCTCACCCCTAGGCCTTGAACCGGAGTGACTCTGTTTAGAATGCCGCTACCTCCTCCTGCCTTCCCCAACTAGCTCCTGCTTATTCTCATGTCACTCAGCTTTTGTCACAACTTTTCCAAGCCATGTCATGTTATTCCTGCAGACTGGCTTCAGTGCCATCCTTCCTGCTGTGGTAATGCCATTCTCAAATGACAGTTTCACTCACCACTTTCCCTTCTGCATTCCAGTCCCTCCTTGCTCTCTTTTGGTTCCATCTGTATCAAAGGCAGATCATCCAATAGTTTTGGGGATGAGGGATCCTTTCCCTTCCTAAGATATACGCTTTCAGCCTGAATAAAGAGCACTTGGAATGTGTGTACTTGCTCATCCATGTATGAAACCAGCATTCTGATTCCCACTATACATTCAGGAAACAGACTAATCTTAGCTTACCCAAGGTCAGTGAGCCACAGCAGTTGGCCCAGGACTGAGCCACCCTGGCTCCAACCTGCTCTGTACTTACCCTGTTGTTCTTAATAGTGGTGGAGACGAATTTGTTGGAAGTGACAGTAGATGAAATAACCTTGTCTTCATTTTGAACCTGCATTGCACCAGTCTCCAGTGGCCTAAGAATATTGCTTTCTGTACCACCCTTAGTGAGGTAGTACAGCCGATAACCAAATTGGCCCCTAGTCACTGGGAAGGTCATGCGCAGAATCCAGGAGTGAGTTCAGACAGGTTTCACATTGGATATATTTGAATCCAGTATTTCAGTGCATCCAGCCTTTGTGGGTGGTTGGAAATTGGGGGATGGCTCCTCTCCTGACTCACCCCTCAGCCTCCCTGTGGGTGAGAGGCTTTCATTCCTGTCTTTTAGTTCCCCAGGATTTCCACCTTCCTAGGTTCTCTCTCTCTGCTCTCCTCCTTGGGGCTCAGCCTTCTGTGCCAGTTGTCCTTTATTGAGCTGTGTCTGATTCCACAAGGTTTTTCAGGGGAAAAATGTGTGCTGAGGTGGGGATAGAAATGACTTTCAATCATGAAGGTAGATAAAAGGAAAGAGGAGAGAGGTCCTCACGGAAGTCTGGACCAAAGACGGAATGTCTAGAAAAGTGATTGGCAAGCTATAGCTTATAGGACAGATCCCGCTGGTCTCCTGTTCTTGCAGGTGTTTTTATTGGAACACAGCTGTACTCATTCATTTATGTATTGCCAGTGGTGTGGCTGCTTTCCTACTGCAGAGCCGAGTAGTTGCTGCAGAGACCCTATGGCCTGCAGAGCCCAAAATATTTACTAACTGGCCCTTTACAGAAAAATGTTTGTCAACCCCTTCTCTAGAAACAATGAAGACTTTCATTATTATAGGATTAATTCCTTTAGCACATATTTTTATTATTATGCTAAAAGAATCTCTGTCTCTCTGGTGCTTGAGCTGTATTATGCAAGATATTTTCTAGTTCTCTGGCCCTGTGCATGTCAGAATTCAGGACAGCGAAAAGACATGGTTGGAAAGTGGGGCATATCTGTCCTCTTACACTAATCTGCTCTTCTCAGCTTAACTGCAAGAGGTTTTTAATGTGGAAGATTTTAGTTTGGGTAAAAATTACTAGATTACCACCTTGATCATGATGCAAATTTCATTTTGACAGCTCTGACTAATTGGTGGCTGCCTGACCCTATGTTGGGAAGGATTATGAATTCCTAGGGGACTCAGTGGACAGCAGTGCTGTGATTGATTAGCGATGTCTGCCAGGGCCTGTGTAAAGGGTAAAGGTGATCCATTTGTCTTAAGCTAGCACCTTCTTCTCAAATCTGTAGAAAGTTTAAAGGCATGAAAATCACAACCTAGTCTCTGATCTGATGGTCACTAAAAGGACAGCCTGTACAACCCAGAATCAACATATTTCTATCCCATCACAGAGCTGGAATTGAATGGGCAGATTGTTGATTTACAGAAGCTGTAGTTGACTGAGAATCTGTTTACAATGGTATCTTCTGAGTTACCCTTTAGAGTTAGTTACTCTGATGGTTTCTTTAAAGAGCAGGAGACACAGATGGTTTCAGCTGGGAATTTCCCTGTGCTGGGCCTGAAAGGTCATGAAGATAGTCATGAATGAGTTCCCAGTGATTATAATTACACACCAGGAAAGTCTAAGGGGAAAGAAATTAAGAAAGTAAAACAGGGGTGCTTTGAAGCAACTGTAGAAATGAAGACAGAAAAGAATCGTGCTTGGGGGAGAATAGCTGCTTGATATTTGTCAACTTGTATCTTCTCTCCTTTCCAAGAGTGAGCAAAAGGGGAAGGGGGACGGAGAGATACACAAAGTTTGTAGCTTCCACTGGACCTCTGTTTAAAACAGGCCCTTCTAGAGGCTCCTAAGCCTCAAAACCCACAAGTGACATTTTTAGGACAATTTTTTTTTTCAGTGTGGAGGCCTTTGATTATCTCACCATAATTACTATGTTTATGGTATGTTTTCCCCTGTTGGCTATATTTTATTGAAGCAAAGCTTGAGTTGGTTTTGTTAGAAACGTCACCCTGGGACATTGAATTTACTTTTTTTCCAGTAATAAAAATAGTTTAAATTAAGCTTTAATGTACTTAAATTTGCTGCTTTGAAACTATATGGATCAGAAATATTCTGGGACAGTTGATAGAAAATTACAGTCCACTTATGGAGACCAAATGACTTGAAGAGGTATGTTTAAGATGGCTTCTGAATAAATCACTTTGTATGAGCCGATATGTAAGGTGAAGGCAGTACGTCTGGGTTAATACTATACAATTGCTAGAATTTAGCAGAGCAAGGAGAAAGAGAGATATGTGCTTGAGCTCAAAAAATTCCACTTAAACAAGGGAAAAATTAGGTATATTATCAATAGAAATTATCTGAAAGAAGTGATTATCACCAGTGAATTTGTTTTTCATTTGTTCCACCAAATATTTTGTTTTAATGTTCCCTAGTGTACATAATTCCTAGTAAATAAGATTTTCCATATATGGAAAAGTCTTCTCCATAAATGGAACTGCACACATATTTAATCTCCTATTATTAAACAAAAGCTGGTAGAAAATATATGAAGGGATATGCTAGTTCTTTTTCATTTCTGTGGCTAAAGGTGAAAAAAATTATTTATGTTTTTAAACTGGTTTTAGCGAATTTAGATGCCTTTACATTGTATTTGTCCTTTCTCAGCATTTCAATTTTTTTAACTATATTCAGTTTTGATCATTCAGCTTGTGATGACAGAGAATTTTGGACTGCCATGTTGAGAATTCCCATTGAAAAGCAGTTCCCAAACCTTGTCTTATAGGGCTCTGTAGGACTGATACATGTGGGAATACAGCCTTCAGGGAAATGAATATGATTTTCAGTGAAAATCAGGAAGCATTCCTCAAAGCCGAATGGGGCCCCCTCCCACTCCACCCTCCACACCAACAGCATTTTAAGGATGTTAGTGTTTATAAAAGTTTAAAGGGTCATAATTATTTTGAATGTAAATTTATTTCTATATTTTTGTTTATGAGAATCAGCCAGATTTTAAATTTATGTTGGGGGCAATTCTGGTTCACATTGATTCAACTGAAAATTGTAATCCCATAGTTGTAGCAAATATGAACCATATAGTTAATAATTTATTGCCCAGTCACATAAACATTTTCACAGTTGGTTTTAACTTGGGTATACAAGTGTCAAATTATGGGAGCAGTTTTAGGGTGTGTTCAGAGGTTTCTGCATTCTCAGCAGAGCTTAGTAACCAAAGTTTACCCTCTGCTGTCAGGCAGCTTGCTAGATTTGAGGACTGGCTTTACCACTTCCCAGTCATATGACTTTAGTCAAGTCACTCACCTCTCTGCACCTCCATTCTTCAACAGTTGACTGGATGTAATAACCTATCTCATAGAGCATTTAGGAAGATTAAATGACCTAGTACAAGATGGGATTTGGAAAAGGGGCTGGCAAATACTGAGCACTCAATAAATATTAGCAGATATTTTTGTTATTATCATCACTATTGTTACCCCTCTCATCCTGCCCAGTTTTGCAGAAACCTGTGCTCTTTTATTGTGAATGTAATTCTACATTTAAATATTATCTTTAAATTTTATTAGAAGGAGTTAAAGAGGCTCTAAAGAGTTAAAGTAGAACCTAAGTTGGCATTTGCTGTGATCCAGATAGAGTTAAGCTAAATCCTACATAATATTACATGTGAAACATGTACATCCAAGGAGATACATCCAAAGCGAAGGACCCTATTTAATCTACCACATTGGGTCTTAGGTGTCACACACCTTCAATTTTACTAGATGTTGCATCTTTCTCTCTAAAGTAGTGTAGCCAAATTACACTCCAGCTGGCACCAACTGTTTGTTAGGAAGGAATATATTTGGAGCACCCATATGAAGAAATAGATGCTTGTAGCACCCCTCACCCCCTGAGGTGAAAGTCTATCTTTTCTTTAGGTCGTAACTCTTGACATCTTTGCTCTACCTATGACAAAACCTGACTCCTCTTCTTCTTGCGCACACAGAATACATTTTCCAGATTCTGTAGAGGTTGGATGGTCATGTGACTGAATTTTCTTCAATGGAAGGAATTTTGGCTGTTTTCAGAACTGACATATAAATACCTTTGGTGTGATCTACCCTTTTGTCCCTGTCTGTGAGTCGGGTGCAGAAGATTCACTGTTGGATTCTGAGGTCTCAGATTGAAGAATGGTGGCACCACTAGACAGAAGGAACTTGGGTCTCTAAATGGCTGTTTGGAATGAATATCACCACCCCCCAACCTGAAACTCATCATGCTGATCAGACTTCTATTAAGATAAGCCATTGAGATTTAGAGAATCAGGAATTTCCTTAAGCAATGCTGCCCTCAAAAAGCAGATTATGTCTCTATTTGTAGACTTTGTTTGGATGAGAATCTAGCTTGATCTCCAAAAATGTAATTGGGATCCACAGGACATTTTAAAAATATATGGCAGCTTTATCGAGATATAGTTCACACATAATATAATTCACCCATTTAAAGAATACAATTCATTGTGGTTTTTTTTAGTGTATTTACAGAGTTATGCAGCTATCAACAAAATCAATTTTAGAACATTTTCCTCACCGCCCCCCCCCCCCAAAAAAAAGAAAATCCTGTGTCTGTTAGCTGTCACTCCCCATCTTTCCACTCCCAAACCTAGGTAAACACTAGTTTGCTTTCTGACTCTATGGATTGGTCTGGCCTGGACATTTCATGTATATGGAATCATACAATATGTGGCCTTTTGTGTCTGGCTTCTTTCACTTAGCATAATGTTTTAAAGGTTCCACCATGTTGTAGGTTGTATCAATACTTCATTTTTACAAATTGCCAAACAATTATCCATTGTACTGACATAAAACATTTTTACAGGCAGACCTCAGAGATATTGTGGCCACAATAAAATGAATATCACAAGAAGGTGAGCCACACAAATTTTTTGGTTTCCCAGAGCACAGGAAAGTTATGTATATATTATACTGTAGTCTGTTGAATGTGCAATAGCATTATGTTTAAAAAACAATGTACATGCCTTAATTAAAAAGTACTTTATTGCTAAAAAAAAATGCTAACCATCACCTGAGACTTTAGCAAGTTGTAACCTTTTTGCTTGTGGAGGGTCTTGCCTCGATTTTGATGACTGCTGCCGCATCAAGGTGGTGGTTGCTGAAAGCTGGAGTGCCTGTGGCAATTTCTTAAAATAAGAAAACAATGAAAGTTGCCACAATGATCAACTCTTCCTTTCACAAAAGATTTCTCTGTAGTGTGCAAAGTTGTTTGATAGCATTTTCCCCATGGTAGAAATTCTTTCAAAATTGGAGTTAATCTTCTCAAACTAGTGCTATATCAACTAAGTTGATGATGTAGCCTTCTAAACTTTTTGTTGTCATTTCAGCAATGTTCACAGCATCTTCACCAAGAGTAGATGCCAACTCAAAAAACTACTTTCTTTGCTCATCCAAAAGAAGCATCCATTAAAGTTTTATCATGAGATTGCAGCAATTCAGTCACGACTTCAGGCTCTGCTTCTAATTCTAGTTCTCTTGCTATTTCCACCACATCTGCAGATCTGCAGTCACTTCCTCCCCTGAGGTCTTGAATCCGTCCGAGTCATCCATGAGTGTTGGAGTCACCTTCTTCCAAACTCCTGTGAATGTTGATATTTTGACCTTTTTCCATGGATCACAAATGTTCTTAGTAGCATCTAGAATGGTGGATTCTCTTCCCAGGAGGTTTTCAATTTACTTTGCCTAGATCCATAAGAGGAATCACTATCTATGGTAGCTATAGCCTTACAACATGTACCTCTTAAATAATAAGGCCTGAAAGTAAAAAATGACTGCTTGATCCATTGACTGCAGAGTGGATGTTGTGTTAGCAGCATGAAAACATTAATCTCATTGTACACTTCCAGCGGAGCTCTTGTGTAACCAGGTGCTTTGTCAGTGGGCAGAAATATATTGAAAGGAATTTTTTTTTTCTGAACAGTAGGTCTCAGCAGTGGGCTTAAAATATTCAGTAAACCATGTTGTAAAAGGTTTGTTGTTTCACTCATACAGCACTGGTAGATTTGGTATAATTTCTTGAGAGCTCTAGAACTTTTGGAATGGTAAATGAGCATTGATTTTAACTTGAAGTCACCAGCTGCATCAGCCCCTAACAAGTGAGTTACCTTCTACTTTGAAGCTTTAAAGCCAAGCATTGACTTCTCCTCTCTGGCAAGGAAAGTCCTAGATGGCATGTTCTTCCAACAGAAGGCTGTTTCATCCACACTGAAACTCTGTTGTTGAATGAACCCCCTTCTTCAACGATCTTAGCTAGATCTTCTGGACAACTTGCTGCAGCTTCTACGTCAACACTTGCTGCTTCAGCTTGCACTTTTTTTTTTAATTATTATTTTTTTTAATATTCATTTTATTGAGATATATTCACATACCACGCAGTCATACAAAACAAATTGTACATTTGATTGTTCACAGTACCATTACATAGTTGTACATTCATCACCAAAATTGATCCCCGACACCCTCATTACCATACACACAAAAATAACCAGAATAATAATTAAAGTGAAAGAGAGCAACTAAAGTAAAAAAGAACACTGGGTGCCCTTGTCTGTTTGTTTGTTTGTTTGTTTCCTTCCCCCACCTTTCCACTCATCCATCCACAAACTAGACAAACGGGAGTGTGATCCCCATGGACCCCCAATCCCACTGTCCCCCTTCATAAGCTACATTTTTATACAACTGTCTTCGAGATTCATGGGTTCTGGGTTGTAGTTTGATAGTTTCAGGTATCCACCACCAGCTACCCCAATTCTTTGGAACCTAAAAAGGGTTGTCTAAAGTGTGCGTAAGAGTGCCCACCAGAGTGACCTCTCGGCTCCTTTTGGAATCTCTCTGCCACTGAAGCTTATTTCATTTCCTTTCACATCCCCCTTTTGGTCAAGAAGATGTTCTCCGTCCCACGATGCCGGGTCTACATTCCTCCCCGGGAGTCATATTCCACGTTGCCAGGGAGATTCACTCCTCTGGGTGTCTGATCCCACGTAGGGGGGAGGGCAGTGATTTCACCTTTCAAGTTGGCTTATCAGCTTGCACTTTTATATGATAGAAGTGTCTTCTTTCCTTAAGCCTTATCAACCAACCTCTGCTAGTTTCACCCTTCTCTTCTGCAGCTTCCTCGCCGCTCTCAGCCTTCATAGAATTGAAGAGAGTTAGGACCTTGCTCTGGATTAGGCTTTGGCTTCAGGGAATCTTGTGGCTGGTTTGATCTATCCAGGCCATTCAACCTTTCTCCATATCAGCAATCAGGCTGTTTTGCTTTTTTATCATTCGTGTGTTCACTGGAGGAGCACTTTTAATTTCCTTCAAGAACTTTTCCTTTGCATTCACAACTTGGCTACCTGTTTGGCCCAAGAGGTCTGGCTCTCGGTCTGTCTCAGCGTTCGACATGCGTTCCTCAGGAATCTTAGTCATTTCTAGCTTTTGATTCAAAATGAGAGACTTGCAACTCTTCCTTTCACTTGAACACTGAGAGACCATTGTAGGGTTATTAATTTGCCTAATTTCAGTATTTTTCCATCTCTGGGGATAGAGAGGAGGAGATGGAGGGGGAGCAGCCGGTCAGTGGAGCAGTCAGAACACACACAAAATTTAGTTATTCATCTTATATGGGAGTGGTTTGTGGTTTGTGATGCCCCAAAATAATTATAAGAGTAATATCAAAGATCACAGATCACCATAACAGATATGATAGTAATGAAAATGTTTGACATCTAAAAAAGTATCAAAATGTGACACGGGCATGAAGTGAGCACTTAGTATTGGAAAAATGATGCCAGTAGCCTTGCTTCAAGCAAGCATCATGCAGGTTTGCCACAAGCATTTAATTTGTAAAAAATGCATTGTCTGTGAAATACAGTAAAAAGAGGTATGTCTGTATATCCATCCAACAGTTGATGTACATTTGGGTTGTTTCCATTTTTTGGCCATTGTGAATAGGGATATGAACATTTGTGTACAAGTTTTTGTTCCACATGCCATATCTGATCTTTCAAAACTCCTGATGGAAAGTGCATAAGCCTGTACAGCCAATTTAATAGAAGCAGACTGATTTAAAAAGCAAACTATTTCAAATTATGAAATCCAAGGAGGAAAAAAATACAACAGGATGTTTTCATGATGGGCTACTGGGAACCAGTGAGTTAATCTAATTTCCTTTAGTCTGTGGATCAGGAACCTGATGTTAAATCATCTCATCTAGAATATGTGTTTTTTGTAATAATGGAATATTTATAATACACTACAAATCATACCTTATGGCTTTGCACCAAACTCAAATCTTAGTACTTGGGATTAATTTAATTTTTTACTCAATTACGTAACAAACATTAAGTACCTAATCTGTCTTAGACATTGTTCCAGGTACTGAGGATAATAGGACTATGAACAAGAAAGACTGTCTTTTAATGAATCAAAAAATTGCAAATTGTAATATGTGAAGATAATCAATCAGGCCATATTATATACAGCGTGGTGGTAGAGGAAGGAGGACTTCCTTCAAAGCTGAGTGATGAGCAGGAGCCAACTAAGCAAAGCACTGGGATGAAAGGGATCCAAGCAGCCGAAACAGCAAATCCAAGTGTTCTGAGTTGGGAACACGTGTTTAAGGAACAGAAAATGCCGGGAGGCATGGATTTTACAGAGTGAGGGAGAATGAGAGGTATGGTTGGTATTACTTGGTTATGTTATATTGTGTTACTTATATTATTAATTTAAGAAGTATGTTTACTTCTTTGCTTGTGCAGTTGCTTGATCTGCAAGATCTGACAGCCACTGAAGTCATGCAATTTTTTCAAATGTCCTGGAATCACATCTGGATTCCTGGTGGTGTGAAAAATCACCTGTTCCATTCACCAGTCTAAAAATCTGTCACTGGGGCAACAAGCATTTGGAAACCTTAAAGTAAATCTTTCCCCAAACCTGTGTTTTTGTGTAAAATGAGCCCCAAATCAAGTGGTGCTTCAAGCATTTTGTGGGAGTAAATGTGTGCTTTATGAAGCTACACTCATTCTTCCGAGCCACTGAGGCCTAGCTACTCACCACACCGCTGCCACAGTGACCTGCGTGGGTCTGCGGTGGCCTGACTATTTAGCTCTGCTTCCAGAATCGACTGGCTCGAACGCACAGTGAAGTCCATGCTCTGGAACTTGGTCAGTGGGCATATGGGCGTTAAGATGCCCTTATACAAATACTGCAGGTGTGTATGTCTTATTTAGAAGACATTAACAACTAGGAATGATTTAATGATGTTTTATTTTTGTCCTACAATCTAACATTTCATGCTTTGTTAAATATTCAGATAATTTTTGAAATTATCGATAACTCCTGTTAACTTTTAGGAAATCACTTATCCAGTATTCTCGGTATCTGGAATACAGCAAAGTAAACACCAACCCTCTGGATAGGCCCAATAAATTAAAAATCAGTTCCCTCCAACAACATCACTCCGAGCCTGTTGTCCTTCTGCATACAGATTATTCCAATGTGGATTGTTTTCTTGCTTCCAAACCGTCAGGTGATCAGAAAGCAGGAAAGTTGTTGTTTGTCATTAAGTGCAATGGCATCGATAAGGATACATGGAATCAATAAGATATGCAATAAGCACATCCCTTTTAGCTCAAATATTGTGTGTCTCTCTTTAATCCAAATCAATTCAATCTACTCTTCTCACAATCAGAAGTACAGTTGTCAAGTGGCAGAATTTTATCAGAACACCTAAAATATTGAAAACACAGTAATTTATTTCCTGAAACCAAGACATGTTGTAGATGATTACACGTAGTACTTGATTTTCGTGAATTTGATTTTATGTCATCATACATACCTCAGTAACAAGCCTTTGTATGCTGGATTCAGAATTTCTTTTCGTATCAGCTAAAATGACCATGTCTGTGTACTCCGTAGGAATGTCTTCTGTAAGCTGGCAGTCAGCATCATAAGCTTTCTTGGTACAGCACTGATTGTGTAATCATGTAAGCTTCTTAATCTTGTATTCTTTTTATTTAAAAAAATGCTAGGAAAAACACCATATAAAGAACACAGGGTTGTATATTTGATACAGTTAAGAGAAAAACAGAAATTACTAATGTTGCAAGATACATATATTCTAAGATTCAATCAGAGACATGCTAGAATTGGGCTTTTCTACCAAGGGTTTAATTAAATTAAAAAGCATGTATAAATTTGGGCAACGGTGTATGTTTTATAAAAGACTGGATCTGAAAGGTAAGGTATAATTAGATATTTTAAAAATCTTTGGAGCTGTTTTATTTGTTCGATTTTCACATGCATTTTAAAAAGGAATCATGTAGCCAAGAAAAGGTCTACAGTATGGTTGGCATATAGTAGGAAGCATACCCAGGAAGGAAGTGTGTACTTGATTCTTCCTTCCGTCTTCCAAAGGTGGGTATCTGGGTTTGGGGGATTAAGAACGAATAGCTACTTCCTTTATGAGCCCACATTTGCAAATTTGTACGTATACTGGTTGGCAAACATAGTCTGGAATAGATAACACATCCCTCCTGGCCTGAGTCACTTATGTCAGGGGAATTCATGAGCTTCCCAGACCTTATGTGTGTGGAGAAGGAGAGCTATAAGGTGATGGCTTTCTAGAAATGGCAGGAGTAGAAATTGTGTATGTATCAGCAGAGAGGAGTTTGGAGGTGGGTTGCATGCTAAAGGAAAAGCTGGTAGTATTTCAAATGTCAAAGGTGACCTCTAAAATAAACAGATGCATGGCCTGTGAATTCTCTGAGTTTCTATTTCATTCTCAACTAAAGAGTGTTAAGAATAATGTAATATATCAAGAGAGAACAACCTGAGGGAGTGACCCAGAAGAGACATTATGGATAGTGAGACTGAGAACAGAGGAGGTTTGGAAGCCTATGGCTCTGGTTGGTGCGGAGCTAGCTCATATTAAAAAGGAGTGTCTGCTGATTAATTTCCACATATATCTCAACATTTCTTTTTATGCTACATCTTTTCTTCATCATAGAGATACCAAACTTCATGACAAAATATGAACTTAATGTGTTTTCTAAACATACCACTTTTGGACACTTTGCTCATGATAACTGTCCAATCTCCTTGCTCCCAAATCCGTAGGTTCAATGGCCTGTGTCTTCTTAAAAACACGCAAAATCGAGAGGTTTTCATTGGTATCATGATAAGAGAAGGTAATGGAAAAGTCCTGACTCAAGTTGAGAAGGATTCTTTGAATATTTGCCTTGAAGGGGAGATAGTCAAACAGAAAGAAAGGCGCGGTTGTTTTGTTTTTGAAAACCCAGGATGCTCTTTTATTAATAGAGTTATGACTAGGACCACTAAAAAATGGAATACTCAAACTTGCTCATCATTGCTTTCTCTTTCTGTAGAGAATTGTGTGTGGGAAGGTTGCTTGAGGGACATGAGCAAGTGGAGTGAGTTGGTTGATTTTCATGGACAGTGGCATCAAAGTAGAGAGCCTCGTTTCCCTGTCTTCCTTCTATCACAAGTCCTATTCCATAGATCAGAAATCTCCCCAGGAAAAGGTTGCCTTCCAATTGTCCCTTTTCTTTTCCTTTATTTTTCCATAAAACCTTTATTATTATTTTCCTTTTATAGAAGCAATTTCTTAAGAAAAATGTCAGCAAAGTATAAGCTCTGGAATATATCAGCAGAAGATAGAGAAACAAAAAGAAGAAAATAGAGTGTGCCCCTCATTCTGAATTTGTGTAGTCTTTCTAGAAGCTAGTTTGTTGGTGTGTATTGAAAACCATGAAGTATGCATGCCCTTTGACCCTACTAGTGCCTTCCCAGGAATTAATCTTAAATGATAACTGGATCATGAGAAGAGAAAGTATTCAGAGATGTTTTCTATATTGTTATTTATATAATTTGAGAAGTTGGAAGCACCCTCAAGATCCATCAGGAGGGGATTATTACAGAATACACTGTGGCCATTGAAGAATGAACTACATCGTTTATTGATATGGGAAATATCTGTGGGTTTTGTTAAGTTAAAAGGAAGGTCACAAAGCAGTATGTGTAGTGTGATTGGCCTTTGTTAAAACAATGGGAATAGATGGAGAAAAATTTGGAAAGCTATTAAAAATATAATCAGTGGCTCTCTCTGAGTTGTGGGATTGTGGTTTGTTGCTTTTCCCCCCTTCTTCTCTCTAATACTTTTTCATATTTTCAGACTTACATTTAAGTATGTATTACCTATATAATTGGAATCAAAAATTTAATAAGGTTACTTTAGGTTTGGATAATGATACATGGGGGGAGGGGGTCCACAATACATAATCAAGAAAAACCACTCTTAATTCCCTAATATCTTTCTTTCCAAACATCCTTCTATGTATAATATGTATAAATACCTATAAATGTATTTAATTTTATTTTAGAATACCAGAAAAGCCCTTTATTAAGAGTGGTAGATATGACTAACAAGAGGATTAGGTTCTCATATAAAAATAAACACACACAATAGAGTAATATTAATGTAAGGCATTTAAATTCTTGCTCATTTTTTCTTGCTTAATTCCTCACTTGTTTTCACTGTGCTGTTGTCATTGAATGAACGATACTGTATTCCATTTAAATCAATACATTGATTAAATATCTGCTGGAGACTTTCATGGTCATCATCATCTTGCTGGGACAACCCCGCTGCGGTTTCTTTTCTCCCTCCTCGCCAGGGAGTACTATCACACCATGCGCTAGGTCAGCCCTACTCTAGGGACTCCAGTTTAACCAGCTCTTCAAAAGGATGTCTGATCAGTCCCTAACACCCCCCGTGAAGGACCTTGTGTAAGCTTCCGGATTAACAGGTTGCCTCCAGTAGATCACACCGACATGGGGAGGTTCATCTGGACTCCATTGTTTTCTTCAGATATCTGTGTCCCTCTAACCCCATGTTCTTGCCCATTGCACACCATTCTTTCTCCTGTCCGTGGCCTCTATAGAGCACCCACAACCAAACTGTACCTTTGACCTTTCCAGTTTGAGAGAAATGAGATTTCCTAGGATTCCAGTTAGAATTACCTGAAAATTTGGACATATCTATAGGAACATGGCATTGTGGCTTACGGTATTTTCTACCTTCAGTCCCTTGTGGTGATTTTATTTTTGAGAGACATTAGGAAAGAAATTTACCTCATTGAAAAAAAAAAAAAAGGAGTTTTAGCATGTTTAATCCCCCACCCCCACCCCCCATAGGGGACCTGAAATCCCATTCATGCTCTGTGAAATTGGAGAAATTGGATATTTGGGAATGGAAATTGATGGTCCTCGAAGCAATATGGGATCTAAAAGTGTTAAATCCTTTCATAAATAAACCTTGATTCAGTCTGGAATGTCTTGGCTTGATCTTAAAGATGATATTAGAGGAGACATATAGCCGTCTACTGGCCTTAAAGATAATTATCTGCACATTCCAGTCGCTGTCTGCCATCAGCAGGGCCTGGTTCGTGATGAAATCAATGCTCTTTCCCTTACAAGAATATTACATTTAGACAGGCCTCCAAGCCAAAGATGTTTATGAACCACATTCTACTCGTAGGCTGTGAAAGCAAAAGAAATCTCTTAATAGTTGCAAACCTTATCTTTCAGGCCTTCTAGAGTTCCATGCTGCGTGTGTCTCGGCAATTTGAGTTTATTTGCAGCTGGACATGTCCAGCTATCTTTGGGCTGTGAGATCAATATTTGTGAGTTGCTTTTCTAAATTTGAAAATATGGTTAACTTTTAGACCCCTGCAGTTGTGTATTAGACTCAGAGCTACATCACTTGGTTATGTGCATGTGAACTTTTAGATGAAGTTATGATCATGAAGTCTGTTCCGATGGGAGATTTCCTTGGGAGGGAGGAAAGGAGAGATTTTGGAGCAAGTTCTTTGCTAGACTGTGAGCACCATGAGTGCAGGGACTGAATCCCTCACACCTGGCATAGTGCCACAGTAAATATTGCTGAATTAATGAATGCATTTATAGAGATCTTAAAACAATCTTAAGTGTTCTACCTGAATTCCTTCCAGCGGACTCTTTGAAGTAAAGTAGCTAGAGGCCATCTCAGACTCTGGAGCCAGACAGCTTGGGGTCAAATCCTAGCTCTGTAATTTCCTTTCTGTATGACCAGGGACAAGTGACTTAACCTCTCTGTGCTTCAGTTTCCCCATCTCTAAAATGGGAATAATTCAAAAGGCTATTGTGAGAAATAAAATGGAATTATGTGCAGTTATTCACACTCACATGGCTAAGATCACTGCCTGGTACAGGGCAAATTTCACATATGTGTTAACGAGTAGTAATACTTATTAATTAGTTACTGAGTATTGATATTAATCTTAGGAAAACCCCTAAAATATTTGTTTTGTCTTTCATTTCAGGCAGGGAGAGAAACAAATATTTATGTGTCTATATATAGTCATAGATCTTAATACTTTTTAAAAGAGAGATTTACATTTATTTTATGGACTTGCCGTTTATTCTATATAGAAGTATCCAAAGAACACAATTTTTTTTTTTTTTTTTTTTAAATAAATGCCTTTCGCCTCTCCTCTATGCCAAGAGAGTACGAGCTCCCAGGACCCCATCCTTGGCCACCCCATGGCACAGAAGGGGGAACCATAGGAATTTTCCCAGACGGCTTATTCTGCCACATAATTTTAGGCACCATTGTGAAAGGAGACACAGAACCAAAACACGGATTAGAAAGACGCGTATAGGAGGCAGTATGACAGGGTCACTAAGATTGAGGAGGGAACTGCCATCAGACACCCTGGCTTGATGGCTGGTTCTGCTGTTTTTCTAGTTATTTGACTTTGGGGTCATTTAACCACTCTGTGCCTGGTCTGTCATGTGGAAGTAATGGGATCTGCCTCATTTGACATGATACTTTTCTCTAAATAGACCAGAATCTGGCCCAAAGTGGGTATTCAGTGAGGGTGATTGTGTTCTTGTTTGAGCTGCTACTTCCTTCAAGATTGAGTGTATGCCTAAGCCCTCCAGCTTCCTCTGCATCGCTCAAGTCTGCTTGTCCCCTAGGAGTAGTAAAGGTGGTCCTTGGGGCAGGCAAACAACTCATAGATGTGTTTTGTTGAGCTCACATAGTTTTGGGTTTTTTTTTCCCCCTAAATTTAAAAATCAGATTTCAAAGGAAAATTCACATTATCTGCTTCTGTTGATAAATCGGAGGAGCATAGAAATTGCATATGGTGGAGAAATAGCTCTGGCACCTCTTAGTGGTGTAGCTGGGCTCTCCCCACCTGCTACACATTAGGGGAGCCACCACTTCTGACACCTTTCAAGCCTGGAGCTTAGAGTCATCTAGTGCCTGTGCTTATTCTGAAGAAGGTTAAAACTGAGGCCCAGATTGGGGAAGAGTGTTACTATTCTTCCAGCTTTTCCAAGTACTTCCTTCTCCATGTCTATCCCTCCCAGCCCAGCCCTCCTTTTCTTGGAGTTTCTCCAACTGCTCATTGTTTCCAACCCTCTCTCACTTTCCTCAACTTTTGCCTTTCTGTCCCCTGAAGCAATATTCTGTTTTTTAAGCACTGCCTTGTCTTTCCTACCTCCCTGCTGCAGCCCATATTTGTTTTCTTGTTAGAATGTTCTTCCTACCATCCCTGTGTGGAAAACTTTCACCCATTGTTTAAAATTGGAGCTCAAAGCTGGTAGCCTATGAGCCAGATCTGGTCTGCGTATCTGGTTTGTTTTTTTTTTAAATTGAGACACCATTTAAAAATCAGATTTCACAGGAAAATTCAGGTATTTTGTTTCTTTTGATAAATTCTTTTGATAAATTCCTGGTAACATGGAACCTCCATTCTTTTTGTCTGGTAGCAATTGGTGGGAGCTAAGGAGCATTTCCCTGGCTGCCCAGATTACTCCTTGATGATACCCACTTCACCAGGCCAGCATTTGCGTTGGTGACCCCTGCTTTGAGATGTCATTTAAATGCTACATTTTCTGGGAAGCCTCTCCCTCTCTTGCTTTTCTAAGTGTATCATCGCCTCCTTGTTGTTCCTCTTATGCCTCTTCTGTAGCAGAGATGGAATTCTGCCCTGATTATTGTTGCTTTTGTAAAATATACTTATCGTTGTTATGTATCAAGTGCTCACTGAGGGCAGGGCACAGGATTGAGTGTTACACGGATATTTTAATCCCCAGGCCTCACTACGACTCTGTGTGAGGTGTGTTACTATGTCCAGTTCACAAATGCAGAAGCCCAGAGAGGGTAGGTGTCTTACTCAAGGTCACACAGGTGATAAGAGGCAGAGAAGGGATTTGAGCCCTTATCTACCCAAACTCAGCACCTGCATTTCCTACTGTTGTATAATGATCAATCTTTTCCATCCCGTTGAATGTAATTCTCTAAACTCCCTTACTTTAAGCACTTACAGAATACACACCACATCAGAGGCACAATCCTCTGATCCAAACAATTAAGTGATACTGATAATACTAATCATTACAGTTTCTAGAGCACTTACTGTATCCCCGATGCTGTGCTAGACATTTGACTCTGAAATTTCATTTAATCCCTATGGCAGTCTATACTGTATTATTCGCATTTCCACTTGAGAGAACTGTGTTCAGCGAGGTCAGGTAACTGTGCCAAAGACACACAGCTGGGGAGTGGCAGAGCCAGTAATTGAACAGAGATCTTCCTTGACTCTGACTCCTGCCCTTGTTTTCTGCCCACCACGTATCTCTGTTTTTGAACCACATTTCTCATGTAAAAGTTATTAGCCATTGATAAATCCATTAAATATACCATACTTTGTATGTTCTTCCCCACACCTAAAGGTGCCATGACACCTGTTTCTACCATTTGTTCTTCCATGGAAACTTTCTGAGTGGCTGCCCTGTGATAGGCACTGGCAGGGTAAGGTCTGTGCCCTTAACGGGTCCTGATTTGGCTGCAACATCTTCGCACTTGGCCTGATCATGCCACAGGTTTGAACAGAAATAAGCCTTGGGATCCTTTACACAAATTGGTTTCCTTTCACTGACCCTCCCCTCAAGCACAGAAGTACTTATGAATTTGGAGTCTTTTCTGGGCTGAATAATCACAGTCCCTTTGCTTGTGAAGATAAACATCTCGAAAGAATATGTTCTTCCTTTCCCAAATAGAGGCAACCTCTCCCTCATGATGTCTCTGTTTGAATGGTCTTTGCAAACTGGGTAATATCATATAAGCAAGTGGTTCTCAAGAATCAGAATCAATCCGAAGGGATGTTAAAGCACAGTTTCTGATTCATTAGGTGGAGGCATGGTGGTGGAGAGTGGGCTGAGAATGTGCATTTCCAACAAGTTGCCAGGCCATGCTGCTGCTGCTAGTTGGGGGACCACACTTTGAGAACCACTGGTTAAACATCAGTTGTTATTATTTTTGCTAATTCTAATAATTAATTAGATTAATGTTTATTAAGTGCTTATAATGTGCCAGGTCCTAGGTTGGGCATTGCAAATAGCAAGGTAAGAGAGACATGGAGTAAAAAGGTCTAGTGAGAGAAATGAGCAAAATATACATATGAAGAAAGTGTTTAGTAAAATAATTTAAAATTGTGGTAAAAATGCTGTGAAGGAAAGAAAACTTGGAGCTGGCATGAAGAATACTAGGGATAGGTGGGAGGCAGGGGCTACTTTATCTAAGGGAACTTCTGGAAATGGTGACATTTACACTGAGACCTGATGGGTGACAAGATGCCTGCTATTTGAGGAGTTCAGAGGGGGTGTGTTTTGAAACAAGGTGCAGTAAAGGAGAAGAGCAGATTCGACAAGGTCCAGGGAAGGGCCTTTAATAAGAGCCAGGGTGACCTGAGATGCTCCTGAGGAGGCAGGCCTGGGCTGGGGAATGCTTGGCCACAGGGAGGCTGAAGTTTTATTTGCAAGACACTAGAAGCTATATTGCCTCTTTTAAATTCTATTTTGATTTGGGAAGTCAGTGCTTTTGGTGTGAAAATTCCTCAGTGCTCAGTTGTGGGGTTTTGCTCACTCCACCCACCGTACAAAAAAAAATGGAAATTGTAAGTTACCTTCACGGTGGATATCACTGAGGATAAGGGTGTGTGCTGAGGGCAGGTGTCCGGCGCTTCTCCGCCCCGCCTCGAGTCCTCGGTCGGCCGGCGATGGGGACCAGAGAGATAAGGGGAGAGAGGGTGTGGACAACGTCTTACCCGGAGCACTTGTGATCACTCAGGACTCGCGGTGGTAAAGCAGATAAACTTTTAATGGGACTAGGCAATCATCATCTTTACAGGTTCCACCCGGGGCGAGACACCTCGGGGGAGAACAACCTCGATGCGGCCGTCAGGTACGGCTCCTTGTGGGCTGTCTCCCCGAGCTTTGCCCGGGAACTTTCTTATAAACCTTGCGTGTATCCAATAGGCTAACGCCACGCACACAAGCATGATTGGTGAATACAGCGGGTGGTTACATACATCAGAAGCCGGAAGCAGGATGTGGGCGCCATCTTGGCACCACTCGATGGGCGGGGGGAACTCAAGGGCAGGCTGCAGCTTGTCTACTAGGCCAAATCCGGAAGGTGGCTGCTCACAGGCAGGTGGTGGGAGGGGGTAGGAGAGATGCTGTACATGCACTGACACACACACGTACCACAACTCCAACAATTTGTGAATTGAAAAGTAGAATCAAAATGAAGGCAACAAGCTTGGTGATTTGACTCTTCTTTTTTCCACTGTGGGGAAACTGGAGCCACTTTTGTTAGACTAGAGGGTTAGAAAAATGCCCTTTACCATACTCACTTTGCCTTTTAAAAGATCAGCCATGCCTGCAAACATTGTAGGCAAAATCTTAGCAGAGTGGCTCTAAATGCAGCAAGTTGTAATGGGCACTTGGATTATTACCTGTCACCTCACGTCTCTCTCAATGGATGTAGGAGATGCCACTGGTCAGCTGTCCCTGCCCACACCTCGGGGGCTATGGGACATTGAGGGAGTTATGTGGCCATCCAGTTCAGAGATGTGTTCCCCCAGACACTCTCTTTCTTCACAATGGAATGGAGTGAGTTATACTCTAATGGAATTATTCAGATGAGAACACGTCTGTGACAGTTTCTACAGCATTGGGAATTCTTTTGTTGTTGTTGTTGTTGGATCTGCTGGAGTTATAAAAGGAAGCTTTCTGAAGCTTTCTGGACATTAACTTTGTAGCAAAAAAAGGGTTAAAATGATGTTGGCAAGGGAAGAAACAATTCTGATGTAATAAAAATAGGATTGTTCAGAGTTAAGATGAGAGCTTTCTTTCTGTTTGGTATTCGGATGAAATTTAGTTTGTAAGTCACATCAGCGAATATTGTATTTCTTCACAACCTCAGCTGTGTTTTCGATCGGGGGCATCTTTATTTCGCTTAACTTGTGCAGCAATCAGAAAACCATAGAGGGTTTCAACTATTTTTCTTTTTAAACATACAGGTACTCTAGCCATTAAAATATGTTTTTAGTATCTATTTTGGGACCTTAAAGAAATGCTTTTGGATAAAGGCAAAAATTCTGTGCACGGTTCCTTTCTTTAGAGAGCTTACTTGCATTGGCACTTAATTTGTTACCGTACATGAGAACATTTCCCCGTCGCCTCTGAAACCATTTCATGGGCAAGGCTTTTAGAACCTGAATATTTTAAACACAAAACAAGATTATTGATTAATCTCAGGCAGGGAAGTCCCTGTGGGTAATGTAACCTAACAAGTGAGTAAGACTCTACAGTTGGCAAGACCCTTCTCCGTTTGCCCTCTGTTCCTGCCGTTGACCTAGTGGACGAAAGAGTAGATGTGTGTGTGAGTCTAGGCATGACTTCTCTAAAGAGCAACATTTGTACACACTGGAGTCACCTTTTATACATAGTGCTATTGACATTAACCAGAAAAGTGGGCCTGACAGCCCTGCCTTAGCGTCGGTGCAAGAGTAGCCTGGCTGTGTGCGCAAAGTTTATCTGAAGGGATTCAGCACCAAATCACACAGCCTAATTGTTTCTAGTCCAAAAGGAGCTATTGCCCAGATAGAGGCGCCTTTAAGGCTACTGAGTGTGACCCATCAAAATGGGGCATTCATTTTGATATATGTATAGTTGTAACTTATTTTAAATATCATGGCTGTTTCTGCTCCTGCGGTCTGGCTATCATGATTTTTGTGATAGCTGGTCATAGCAGCATACATTCCCGAAGAAAAGAGAAGACAAGGAATAAGAAATATTTTCAAACAAAGAGATTTATGTTTTTGAGAAGCTGTGAAAAGAGAGAAAAAGTCCTATCAGAAGCAATTAGATCCTTGAGTGAATATCTGGCACTGAAGCAAGGAATCAAATGGTTTCAGTTATATTTGTTTTGACATTGTTTAACACCAGGGTTATGTTTGATTTAGGGTTGTGTTTAATCACTCCGTAAAGGACTAGACCATAATTTCATATTACTAATGAAGTTGTAAATTGTTTTAAAGCTGAGAAGAGGTAGTAGGAAAAAAAAATCACATATTCAAAGTATAGTTCAAAGGTATAAATTGAAAAAAATTTCTTTGGGGAAGCATAGACATCTACTTAATTCAAAAGCATGATACAAGTAGTTGGTGAAGCATGGTGTTTAATAGGCGAATATAAATTGCATACTCAGACAAAATTTTCCATCTGTAACGAAACCATAGAAATTTGTGGGTTTTTGAAGAACAAAGTGTCATGCATTAAGATTTAAGTAGTTTTTGTTTCTGACCAGATTAACAGTGAATATTCCCATACCTCAGAGTAATCAGGAAAAACAAAAGTTGCTGCATTTAATTATGAAAATTACCCTCAGCAGGATGTGTTCTTGGTTGTTCGTATAGGAGTGACTGAGTTTGACCCTTGCCATCCACCCACTCCCTCCCAGTCTACCTTGGGACCAGTGCACAGCCCATGGCAAGGTGGGGACAGTGTCTGGTGTGGAGCCAGGTGAGAGGCAGAGTAACTGGCCCTGGGAGCCCAACGTCACAACCCTATGTTCCTGTTTGCCAATGCTACCGTTATGCAAAATACCATAAACGGATTGGTTTTTATAAAAGGGGTTTATTTGGTTACAAAGTTACAGTCTGAAGGCCATGAAAATGTCCAAATGAAGACATCAACACAAGAATACCATCACCAGAAGAAGGCCAGTGGAGTCCAGAAAACCTCTTTTAGCTGGGAAGGCACGTGGCTGGCATCTGCAGATCCCAGGTTGTGTTCCAGCTCCACTCTCAGCTCCTGTGCATTCTTCAAAGTGTCTCTCTTGGCTGCAGTATGCATCTGGGCCTGTGTGGCTCTTTTTAAAGTACTCCAGTAAATCAATCAAGACCCACCCTGAATGGGTGGAGCCACACCTCCATGGAAATAATTCAATGAGTTATCACCTACATCGGGTGGGTCACATCTCCATGGAAACAACTTAATCCAAAGATTCCAACCTAATCAACATTAATACATCTGCCCCCACAAGATTGCATTAAAGAACATGGCATTTTGGGGGACATAATTCATCCAAACCAGCACACCCGACTCATTAGTTCAGTTGGTGACCAGAAAGAAAAGCCCCATTCTCTGGAGTGCAAAGAGGGTGTTGAGTAGCACACTGATGGCTATTAAGATTGGAAGAGGCAAGGTTCAGCAGATCTGCTGTTGAGATCTTTGGATATTTATCCCATTTGGAGATGGAAAGAAAGTGGATGAAACCCCCTAAATTCAGCCTAAAACTAAGCTAGTCCAGTCTGTCAGTCTCGCTTACGTTAACGCCTCTCAAACTCATCGCCCATCCCGTTGGACGTGGGGAGATATGACTGGGTGGGCGTCTTTGTTCTGAGTCTTCTCTTTATGAAGCGATTTTTCCAAAGTTAACCAACTAAGAATTGTTTTTTTCATGTAGCAGTAATCGTTCTGAGATGAGGGAGCCAAGTCGCCGTGGGGGATGCTGTGCCCCAGGGATGCATTTGGGAGGATTTCCTTCTCCTGAAGCACCAGGGTCAACATAAGCCCCTATAAAATGTTTTACATGAAGGAGACATTAAAGCGGAAGATTTCATTCTGGCACTTCATGTCTGGTTTTTGCTTTCTTCCTACTGAGGAGCTAACCAAGCCAGCAGTCCAGAAGATGTATATAGTTTGTGGATAATGAAGCTTTACTGTGATTTTTTTACTTATCTGGATTTTAATTATGAGGAAACCAGTGCCTGCCGATGGCCTTTGACGGTTAACGTTCTACGCATGAGTAGCTATTGTTGAACATGGCACTTAAAAATGTTTTATTGTGTGTCCGTATCCATGGTTTGTTTGTTTTATAAAAAGCAGACCATGATTATGACATTTTGATCGCATTACTCTTAAGGAAGTCAATTTCACATCCTGAGTCAACAGGTTTCAAGACTAGACCCAGCCTTTCTCAAGCCATTGACTTGAATGCCGAACTGTACCTGGGTACATAATTGTCCTTGGAAACAGAAGACACTTATCAAATGAAAATTCTCTCCTGTTGCATGTTGAGTTTATAAGAAACTGTAGTAAAATCATCCAAAATGGCTGTAGCATTTTACATCCCCACCACTAGTGCTGCATCCTGGCCAGCATTTGGTATTGTCACTATTTTTTTCTTTTGGCTATTCTGATTGGTGTGTAGTGAAACCTCATTATGGTTTAAATTTGCATTTCTCTAATGGCTAATTATGTTGATCATATTTTATTGAGCTATTTGCCATCTGTATATCCTCTTTGGTGAAATCTCTTTTCATGTCTTTTGCCCATTTTCTAATTGGATTGTTTGTTTTTTACTGTTGGTATAGAGTTATTTATATATTCTAGATACTAGTCCTTTGTCGCATATGGTTTGCAAATATTTTCTCCCAGTCTGTAGATTGCCTTTTTCCTTTTAATTCAGTTTTATCAAGATATATTCACATACCCTACAATCATCCACAGTGTACAATCAGTTGTTCACAGTACCATCATTTGGTTGTGCATTCATCACCAAAATCAGTTTTTGAACATTTTCATTACTCAAAAAAAAAATAAAAATAAGAATAAAAATATAAATGACAAAGAACACCCGAAACATTGCATCCCCCTTATTATTCATTTAATTTTTGTTCCCATTTTTTGTAGCTTGTCTTTTCATCCTCTTAACTGGGTCTTTCACAGAGCAAGCATGTAGAATTTTGATGAGGTATGATTTACTAACTTTCCTTTTATTGATTGTGCATTTAGTGTTAAGTCTAAGAACTCATTACCTAGCTTTAAATTACAAAGCTTTTGTTCTGTTTTATTTCTAAAAGGTTTGTTTTACATTTAAGTCCATGATCCATTTTGAGTTAATTTTGTATGACGTTTAAGGTTTAGGTCAAGGTTTTTTGTTTTTTCCTATAAATGTTCAATTGCTCTACTACCATTTATTGAAAAGTCTATCTTTTCTCTTTTAAGTTGGTTTTGCAACTTTGTCAAAAATCAGTTGGGCATATTTGCATGATTAGTTTATATTACATGGCACAGTTGACTTTAAGAAAGGGAGATTTCCCTCATTGGACCTCACCTAATGAAGTGAGCCCTTTAGAGGGACAGGGCTCTTCCTAAAGAAAGAAGTTCAAAGCACGGGAAGGATAGATGAGGAAGATTCTCCACCGCTGACTTGGGAGGTTGAGGAGGCCATGTAATAAGGAATGCAGGTGGTCTTGAGGAGTTGAGTGGCCTCCAACTGACAACCAGCAAGTAAATGGGAACTCAGACCTTCAGCTGCAAGGAACCAAATTCACATGAGCTGGAAAGAGAACCCTGAGACCAAGATGGAATGTATCCTGACAATTTCTTGATTTTCGCCCTGTGATACGTTGAACAGAGAACCCAGTCACGCCATGCCTAATTTCCAGCTTGCAGAGCTGTGAGATAATAAATGGATATTGTTTTTAGCTGCCAAATGTGCAGTAATTTGTTACTCAGTAATAGAAAACTAATACAAAAGCCAACCAAGGCACTTTGGAACAGTGCTGGGGTAAAGGCACATGGTGAACACATATTCCAGTGAAGCAAAAGGGACCCAGTTGGTTCATTCCAATTTAGGAACATGCGTGCACTTGTGGGTGCTGTGTGCTAGATGTTGTGTTCTTGCCTGTGTATACTGGGAAGAATGAGCCAAGGTTTTTCCTGGCTCTTGAGGGGCTTATGACCCTGGCTTTCCTCTCAGGTCCTCTTAGGGTAGTCCCTTCCAACAATTCTCCCATTATATTTTTACTCAATAGTCAAACTCACATACTGGTAAAGAGTAAGCCACCTATAGTCCTTGGGTAAATCCTTTCTGAGCTTGAGTTAAACAGACTGCTTCTTTTGAAGTGAGGCGCAACTGAAATATGGGAAACCATATTATTTTAATCAGAAGTAATAATTACTTTTTGTCAGAATACCTCCTTATCTTCTTTCCTACCCTCCTACTTTCTTCCACAATTAGTTATTGAGTGTCTACCGTGGTGGACTGTATTTATGTACCTGAGAAAAATATTTTCTTAATTTTATTAATTCCCATTGAAATAGGATGTTTTGATGAGGTTACTTCAGTTAAGGCACAGCTCAGTTGAATCAGGATGGGTCTTAACCAAATAACTGGAGACCTTATAGACAAGGTCATACAGAGAGAAGCCATGACAAGCAGCCAGAAGCTGGGAGTCAACAGAACCCAAAGAGAAAGGAGAATATGCAGCCATGTGCATTGCCATGTGACAGAGAACCAAGGTTTTCCAGCAGCCAGCCCTAGAACACCACAGTCTTAGGGAGAAAGCATCACTCTTCTGACACCTCAATTCTGACTCCTCCTAGCCTCAAAACTATGAGCTAAAAAATTCCTATTGTTTAAGCCAACCCATTGTATGACATTTGTTTTAGAAGCTCAGAAACTAAAACATACTGTATGATTGAGAAGCTGCTGTGTCAGGAGGGGCAGAAGCAAGGATGCATTAGACTCCATATACTTGAGGAGCAGAAGTGACACAGAGAAGAAACTACCTGTTGCTTCAGGTGGATGGAAATGTGATGCAAGAATCCTGGCAGGATCAGGAATGGCCTTGGAGTCAGATTCATTTTAGACTAATTGAAATGTCATCTCCAACAGGTATGTCCTGCAGAGCTGAAGCCAATGGGAGGAGCCATAGAATAAAGGTGGGGGGCATTGATTCTTCCTCATTGGGATTATAAAGGCTCATCCTTGGTACTAACCCTTGCATCATGAGAAATCATGTTCAGTTGAGAGCACGGCCCTGATTTGTTGAATGGGAATGAACAGACCTTGCTGTTCATGGTCAAGTGGCATGGACAAAAGGTCCTGATTTTTCCAGGGTCTCACAACTTATTTTGAGTACTATCGAAACAAAATAATAACAACAAATTTTTTTAAAAAGTAAGATCACATAAAGGAAAAAACGCAGTGGATTTCCCAAACGCATAGGATCTTTTTTATGGAGCAAGGTGAAACGAGCTATGTTCAAGCATATTGTGGGAGGCCAGAATGACTGGTAGTAGCTCAGAGTCAGCAATGCATGGACATTCTCTGGTGAGCCAGGTGCATAATCAGCATAAATCTAAGGGATGGTCAGGACGAAAGCACCCACACCTAGGAGTGCAGGGTGTCTCAAGGTCATTTTGGTTGAGGGTAGCTGCCATCATAATTTTGCCAGAGGGTCCTTCCCTTCTTCAGAATCTTGCTTTTTTCTCTTCTTTCACAGACTATGGTCTACCAGATACTAATATTTCCATGAGTGCAGAAGATCTTTTTCTATGCAGACCTTCCTTGATTACAGTTTTTAAAAATTACTTTGTTTTTACATTAACCCGTAATTGTAGCAATGAATACAAAAAAGAATATAATAGATTGCCTGAAATCCCTCAAACCTAGAAGCAAACTCATCATAGGTTTTTTTTGATTTTGATGCTTTTCCTTCTAGTCTTTTTTTCTATGAATGTTCATAAAAAACCCACAGGCAGATCGGATTGTTTTGTATTTACTGTTCACCAATCTGCTTCTCTCACATAAGATTTCATAAATGTCTTTCGTTTACATTAAATATCTTTGTACTTAATGTTTATTATCTGACCAACATCTCAATGATTAGATGCTCTTAATTTATTATCCACTCTTTTTGGGACACTTTCACACACACACACACACACACACACACACAGAGGTGTATGTATCATAGTTTAAATCATTTCTTTGGAAGGTGTGTGTACATGTGTATGTTTTATATGTATGTATATACGTATATTTTCAAATTTTTGTTTTGATTTTTATAGACAGTACTGTGATGAACATCTTTATTAGATCCTTAGAATAATCCCTTTGGGCATATCCCTTATTATATCCTTAGCATAAATTCCTGAAGTAGAATTGCTGGATCAAATGGTAATTCATGAATTATCCTGAAGTTAAAGAAATATAAAAGTTTTCCTCCTATGATCAAAAAAGATAAACTTTCCACAAAGATCAAAGTAATTTCTAAACATCACCTTTGAACTATAAAGTTGTGAAATTTGGGTGCTTTCCTACTACACTTTCCAATGCAGTAGCCATATAGCTGTTCAAATTTAAATTAAATTAAAAACTCAGTTCCTTCATTGCACCAGCCACGTTTCAAGTGCTCTATAGTCACGTGTAGTTAGTGGCTACCCTGTTGGGCAGCACAAATTAGAACATTGCCATCGTCACAGGACATTCTGTTGGGCAGCATTGATCTAAATATCTTCTCAGTTCCTTCGTGATTGTGTTTGGAATTAAGCTTAAGACTAAAATGTGAACAATGTGTGCTTTGCATGTGGTTAATTTGTATTTTATAAAATAGGTTTCATATTTAAAAAATTCTTACAGTTCCATTGAACCTGAAAAACATGCTATGTCTTTCAGAAAATGTAAAAAAATGGAAATCTACCCTTTGTCTTGCTTAAGCCTCCTGTGGTAGACTGAAAAATCAAGTACTGGTGTTTAAATTAATATCCCTGTTGATACACATCTCATGTTACTGAGTGCTAACTGTGTGCGAAGCACTTAGCTGTTGTAACTCAGGTAGTCCTCAGAGCACCACGGGTGGAGGTGTAATCCCCAGTTTGCAGAGTAGGAGACTGATGAGGTCAAAGTCCTTTCCCAAGAGCACACAGCCAGCACGTGGCAGGGACCCCAGCAATCTAGCGTTGGAAGCTGTGCTCCAAACCACTCGTTTTACTGCTTCTCAGCAATATCCAAGCCTGTTTTTTAGGAGAAAGGCTAGCTCTTTACTGTGCTGCAGAACCGTGACGTGTAAATTAAAGAATGCCTCCCAGTTGCTCAAGATGTACCTACGCCAAACATACACAGAAACACATCCGCACAGCCTTTTTCTCACAGAGGTTCCATTGAACCACATCCAATCTGGAATGAAGAGTGCCCAAGGGCATGTTGAAGAAACTGTTATTCATTTGTACTCTGACTCCGTTTGATTTAATGGAATCTGTTAAGTCATATGTATGTATTTTGCTCATTTCTTCTCCATCCATCTCTTACGCGGTGAAGTTTGGTTAATAAGCCTGGGAAGAAAAAGAGAAAAAAAAGAGACTTTAAAACATAGTCAAATTTGAAGCTCCTGAGAGTGAACAATCTTGCTTGGTGTGTGTGTTTGTTTGCAGTCGTAGGATCAGTGGTGACATATTTAAGCAAAGCTCCTAGATGCTTAAACCTCAGTAGGAGAAAACAAATCCCAAACACAATCTTGAGAACAATGAGGTTCAGGCCGAAGGGAGCCTCAGGATTTTCAGTTTCAACCTTTTCCAAAAGGTGTCACTCTAAGGCAGCAGTGGGGCGGCGGGAGCTGAGGTGGATAGAAATGTCAGATAACACTAATTGGAAAAATAAGATTAGTAGTCCTTATTTTTAACAGCTCCTTTGGCCAAATGCATTACTGTCTGAGAACTTGTTGCTGTTGAGGAGGGAGGGTTTAAAGCAATTATCTTCACCTCCTGATCTGAGTGACCTTATCTGTGCCCAGAGCAGAGTGGGCAAAGTCCTAGCTATTCCCACAGGACCAAGCCACATTCTGGTGTTTGCTGTAGCTGGGTTATGGGGGTTCCATTGGCTCTGTGTCCTGGTGCAAACTGAAAACTACCATTCTCTTGCACGCAGGAGGGATTAAAACATGAATGGAGTAAGACAGAAAACCAGGATTGATGGTGCATACTAAGGCAGAAACAGTCAGTCTGTTTTTAAAATATGGTGTTAAAAGCTGTTTAAAAATTCCAAATCATTAACACAAAAATATATGTTGACTTAATACTGACAATAAATTTAAGAAAAAAAAATGTTTTGTCAAAATATTTGAAGATCAGCTCTTGCCAAGTGAGCCTCTTGAAAAGCACAGGGCCTCGCCACGCTTCAGGAAGAGACACCCAGAACTTGGGGTGGGGCTCTGGGCAGATAACTGAGAGAGAAGCTGGTTTTCAAATATTTAGTCAAACAACACAAATGTATGTGTAAGTTTTAGTTCACACATGTTAATGATTTAAGGTTTTAAACAGGTTTTTTAAAATTATATTTTGTTGTTTTAAGGCTCTGCTGTTCACTTTAAAAGATCCAACAGTTTTTCAGAGTCATGGATAAGCACTAGACTCTTTGGAAATAGATTTGATGGCTTCATTATTCTTAAAGAATTCAGAGTTATGAGTTATTCAAATGTGGTTGTATAGTTCTGGTAGCTTAACTATTTTAAAAGAGTTTTTATGATCTGCAACATAGAATGACTAATAAAATCCAGAAATGGCACACCTTTTTTAGGGATTTTTAAAAAATTTGTGAAGTCAAATCAACATCTAACTTGAAGAAACCTTTAATCATTATGTTTTAGATGTTTAGATGTTTGACACCTCTCTCCCTCTCTCTCTCTCTGTCTTTCTCTTTATATATGTATGCATTTCAAAAGGCAATCTTAGCTTTCTAGACATAGGATCAGAATTCCAGTCTTGTCATGTTTGGCAGCCTTTTAGGAAATAACTTTAAATAGAACATCCTGCTTAAATAGTTAAAATATCTATAATTATATAATTGTGATGAAGTGATTGATTTTGAGTCTCCCTGCCAAACTCGAAGGTTTCTGAAGATGCGCCTGTTGCCACGTGCCTCGCACATAGGAGCCCGCCAACAAAGTGGTAGAACGAAGGGAGGAAGGCGTGTGTGCCAGCCAGGTCCAGGCAGAGCACGTGCAATGCAGAGCCAGACTCAGCTTCCTGCCTCCACCCCAGCTCAGACACTAAGACGTATATTGTGCCATCCTGAAATTCTGAGGTTCCCAGTGCTCTTGACAGATGCTGGGCTGGTAGCAAGCATGGGGCCGCCATCCTCTCAGGGGCTGAGTAATGGAGTCCCCTGTCTCCATGGCAAAGTGAAAGCAATTGAGGCAAATAAAGAGCAGGGACTCGCAGGGTGTTGGGTGAGGATGGCAAGGGGACCACTGATTTATGGGGTAGGAAAGTATCAAGTTTAGACTTACACTCCATCCATCATTGCACTAAGTGGGTATAAGAAGGGTGATTCAGAATCAAGCCTTTTCTTTTCCCTTCCTCCCATTCCTCAGGTATTTATTGAGTGTGGACACTGTTGCTGTGTCAGGTGCTGAAGGGGCTTCCAAAGAAGAGGGAAATGTAGTCCTTGCCCTCCAGGGGATTGCAATCCAATTGTAGCAACTAAGCATACATGCAGAATAATTGTGCAGAAATGTGAAGTGGTATTTGATTAGGTGGTGGTAAGCCTGGTGCAGACAGTGAGAAGTGAAGGCACTCGGTGGAGGTAACAGGTCTTTGGTCCCCAATGGGGATGATGATAATTGTCATCCTCTGGACACTTTCACGGTGTCTGGCAGAGAGGGCTGGGTGGTTTCCATGCATTATCTTGCTTTATGCTCTTGACAGTCCTGTAGATAGGTTCTGTCAGGTCCCCATTTAATAGGTGAGGATCTTCAGACTTAGAGGAAGTTAAGAATGTCCGTGGTTCCCAGACTTGGCTGCATATTGTATTCACCTGGGATCTTTACTAAAACACTGATGCCTGACTCACCCTCAACCATTTCAGTTTAAATGACACAGGGTATGGGGATTTTTTTAAAGCTTCCCAAGGGATTCTGATGGGAAGCATTGGGTTAAGATGTGGCTTAAGGTTCAAAGATCCTATTGGTGGAGCTAAAACTTGACTCGTCTGCGTACTTCCAGAGCACAGGCTGTTAATCGCTGTCCCCTGTGAAGGAGGCCAGATATAAACAGGTCCTTGAAGTGTGGACCATTTGGGTAAATGGAGGAGTGAGTTCAGGACTGTCTGGGTATTTGTGTGTGTGTGGTTGGGGGTGAGGATAGCAGAGCAAAATCTTGAATTCAGTAATAAGCAAACATAAAATGGATTGAATACTTCTCAGGCTTTGTAATAATATCAGTTGACACTTTACAGTACCATGTATTCCAGGCATCATACATGTTGATGTATTTTATCTTCACAAAAACCCTTTGAGCTAAATTCTCTTGATACCTCCACTTCCCAAGTGAGGAAACTAAGGCTCCAAAGGTTTTATATTTTATAATTCTTTTAGAATTACACAGCTAATAAGTGGAATTCTAGTTCCTGAATTATGTTTGCAACCACTATACTGTGCTGCCTCTTGTATTAAGAATGTTCTAGGTGTTTCATATTTGCTAATCTTTGAGCTAAGAGCTTCTCATTCATTGCCTCATTTAATGCTTGTACTCTTACAGGGAAGTACTATTTGTTATAGATGAGAAAACACACACACAAACACTTTACCAAAACCCCATTACTAGTAAGAAGTGAAGCAGGTATTATTTGTACAATCTGGCTTCATTGTCCATGCTTGCTGTTCTTGGTGTTTTAAACTATTTTAAAGCATTCAATTCTGTTTTCAAATTAAATTCTAAGTGGAACAGCATATAAAAAAACATGTAAGAGTAGAACAACTCTGAGTGTGGAACCCCTGGTACTCTAGGGAACACAGTTTGAAAACCACTGCTGTGGGTACTTGGAAACCCCTTGAGATATTGGAGCCAGGCCAGTGATATTTTTGACAGTGGCAGAGGAGAGACAAATTATGACAGTAATTCCTGTGGAATCTCTTTGAATCCTAGACCTTTGGGGCCAAGTCTCTTGATAGAGCCACACTTGAACACAAACAATCAAAACAGATGGGGGGAAAAATCAGAAAACCTTCAACTTGTGTCTTTGGAAAACTTTGAAGTTGGCCCAGAAATAATCCCTAACAACTTTTTTCCACCTCTTTTCTCTCCTTTTCACTTCTTTTGTTCTGCCCTTAAAACAAAACAAAACTTCTTTGTATCCCCAGTCTACAGGCTTTTTCTCCCCTAAATTCTTCCTCCTGTGTTGTATTATATAGATCATCTTAGCCTTTCCTTCAGAGTTCTATACTTTTGCACCCAGGTTCACAAGTCCACTTTGCTACCCATTTGCTAATTCTCTATCATAAAATTCTAGAAACAGACCTGCCTAAGACACTTTCTGGAGGAGGAGAAACTGATAAGGCAAAGCCATGTCCTCCCTTAGAGTAGTGGTAGAAACACAGACTAGGAACACATGTATGTGTATGTATATATGTCTGTATGCATGCAGGTAGGAATGTATATATTGTATGCTGTGCCGGTTTGAGTGTATTGTGTCCCCCAAATGCCATTATCTTTGTAGTCTTGTGTGGGGCAGAAGTTTTGTTGCTGGTTAGATTTGCTTGGAGTGTGCCCCACCCAGCTGTGGGAGATAATTTTGATGAGATGTTCCCATGGAGGCGTGGCCCCACCCATTCGGGGTGGGCCTTGATTGGTGGAGCTATATAAATGAGCTGACTCAAAGAGAGAAAAGAGAGTGCAGCTGGGAGTGATGTTTTGAAGAGAAGCAAGCTTGCTAGAAAGGAACGTCCTGGGAGAAAGCCGTTTTGAGGCCGGAGCTTTGGAGCAGATGCCAGCTGCCTTCCTAGCTAACAGAGGTTTTCCGGAGGCCATTGGCCATCCTCCGGTGAAGGTGCCCGGTTGCTGATGTGTTGCCTTGGATGCTTTGTGGCCTTAAGACTGTAACTGTGTAGTGAAATAAACCCCCGTTTTATAAAAGCCTATCCATCTCTGGTGTTTTGCATTCTGCAGCATTAGCAGACTAGGACATATGCATATACATGTAAATGAATATATGTATAAATGTGTACTTATTTATTTTATATATGTATATAAGAATTTAAATACACATATATATATAAAGTATTTTCAACCCTGTCATATATGTGGGAAGGGAAAGAACCTGGGCTTGGAGTGGCAAAAGTAATGGTAAAAGAGTGGGATGGATCAAAGAAGTGTTTCTAAAATAGACCTGTAGGACTTATCGATGGATGTAAAATAAAGGTGGAAGGAGAGGAAAGAGCCAAATGTGGCTCTGAGGTTTTAAACAGGGGTGTCTGAGGAAAGGTTAAGTCATTGGACCAAAATGGTGGCTTTGTTATGGAGTGGCAGGTGCAGTGAGTGATAGAGATTTGGTCTAGGCAGGTGTATGTGTATGGACCATGGGTTTGCTTTTGGTCATCCAGAATTTAAAATGCCGTTAAGGTAGCCAAATGTGCCAATAGGTGGTTTGGTATATGTGAAAGCGGTAAAGTGAGTAAAAGAGGAAAAGGTTGGAGAGCTGAGAGATCTGGAGACAGGCCTTGATCCATCTCCAGAGGGTCTATAGGTGAGGAAAATGTCTCCAGGACTGAGTCAAAAGGTGAAGGACCCAGTTATGGACTGCAAAAAGACAAAGAATTTTCAAAAGAAACAGGGGAAATAGAAGAATTCAGAGTAGAGCTTTAGAGAACCTAATGGAAGCATCCATTTCAGGCAAGTGGGGGCTGGATAGAGCACGATGTACCCACTAAAACTATTTCCAAACGATTATGTAATGATGGGGGAAATGCTCATGATACATTAATTGAAGACTCTTTACAAAATTATATATTTTTATGTTTATATTTGTATAGAATCTACTATACATATAGACATATATAGAGAGTGATTGAGAAAGTATAACAAAATGTTTATAACGTTTATCTCCAGGTGGTAGATTTTGGGGAGATCTTAAAAAACAATAATGTTTGTAATCTCAATTAAAAAGAACACTTAAAATTTTCTTATCTATCTCTCAGACTCTGTACAGTGAGTGTATTTTATTCTTATTATTAGCAGTTATTTGTAGCATTTGGAAGAAGAAGAAGAAATAATTTATGGGCTACATCATCTCATTTAATGCACACAAAAGTCTAATAGGGTCAGCAGCGTGGTCCTGCTTACGGATGAGGAAACTGAAGCTGAGAGAGATGGAGGGACTTGTCTCAGTCACACAGCAAGTGATGGAGCCGTGATTCTGGTGGGGTTTTTTTTTTAATGCCACGAACTGCATATTGACCAGTTAAAATGTTACTTCACAGAAGGGACAGAAGAAGTTGAGGGAATGTTTAGCTGGGCAAAGTCTGCATTAAGTAAAGACACCTGGACAGAAGAAGGTTACCAGTGGCCTTCAAGAGTCAAGTTTTCATGGGATGGAAGAATAAGAAGCAACTTCCTCTTGGTGAGAGGGACGAGTCTAGTGGGGAACTAGGGGCAGGTCTAGAGCACTTGATAAGAAGTTTGACGATTCACCAGTCAAGAAGGGCTAGATTATGGTGTGTGTAACAAACAACCCCCTGATCTCTGTGGTGCAGTGCAGCAAAAGTTTACATTTTGCTTGTCACATATGGGTTGGCACTGGGCTTCATTGTGATCACTCAGGACTCAGGCTGATGGAGGCATCATCTCAGAATATGCTTCTCCTGTCACCGTGGCAGAGGAATGGAAGTTTGGACTTGAGCACCAGTACTTAAGTGCTTCTACTTGGAAATGACAGTCATCTTATTAGCCAAAGCCATGCCCAGTCTAAAGGGAGAAGAGAAGTGTGATCCTACCAGATGTCCATAAGGAGGAAAACTGGATTACTGCAAACCATCCTAAAGACTCTGCCAGCAGGGCAAACATTTATTGCCTTTAATTCTCCTGTTTTGGGTAGCAAATGAAACAGTTTGAACCAGAAGGCTAAATACAGGAGGTGCTATGGGCATCATCTGGTTGAGTACCCTCAGTTTTACACATGAGGAAACTGAGATTCCAAGCGTTGAGTGATTATTTGCGCAAAGTTACAGAGAGAAACAGTGGTGATACTACGACTAGATCAGGGTATCTGAGGTCAGTGCCCCCATGTGGTCTCAATGTTCAGTGCTCCTTCGCCAGGGGCACAGGAATTAGGAGGAGCAGGAGGCTGTGGAGGGCTCCTTGTGGCCTGGGAAGCCATTTAGAAACTCCACTTCCAAGGTGTCAAGGATAACACTCTTGTTCCGGTTTTAGGAGTTATTGATGTTGGAAGCCAATGACATCTCCGTCAGTAAAATCTAGGGATTATATTTCTTAGGTGCCCAGGTTTCTCCATGGGGTTATTGCTGAAAAGACTGAGGCAGCCTGCAAGTCATTATACTCTAAGGTATAATTGGTGAAGTTGGGTTAATGTAAAACTAGCAGATGCCCATACCCAAGCAGTCAGGTGGAAAGACAACTTAAAACTTGGAAACCCCCGGTGAGTAGCTGTGAGTCTGTAGATTGCAGACAGGTGAGCCTCAGCTAATGCGAGAGAGAGAGAAAGATTGGTAGGGCAGAATCCTGGAGACTCTCCCCGCTTCTCTGGGATACTAGTACATTTGAAATAAGGAGCAGTACCTGAAAGGAAATGGTGTTGAGGTCACAGACTATCCTATATAGAGGGTCAGGCTGTGTCTGAGTTGTCACTTGAACTGACCATAATTCTGATATTTTTGATGCAGTTATTGAGTATATAGCAACAGGGAAAAAAATAGAAAATTAAAATATCTCCTTCGGCCTCATCAATTACTACTTCATAGAAAGGATTTTAGTCATATTTGTGGTATTCCATCAATTTACATGAGATACAAAAAGTTTATGGTTGTTTTTTAAAACTATTTGTTAACTTAAAGGGTAATGCTGTTTTTCTACAATATATATAGTGTGGTTCTGTGATTTTCATAGGCTATCCTTTATATTCCTTATTTTTAAACTGTTTTTAGTTTTGGCTTTGATTTATATTACTTGGTCATTAAATTTCCTCTTTTTATCAGGGCAAAATGAAGGTTTTCTGAATCTTAAGAGCAAGTAATTTACCTTGGATATGAACTATAATACTTATTCTGAATAAGCTCCATGTAAAACTGCATAAATTGTGTAGAAAGTCTTTATGAATTAGAACTTAACATGTCATTGACACATTTTGAAGGGTGTTCTGTTGACTTTAATGATGGATGAGCCCATTCTGCCAAGTTCAGCTAGAAGGGGTGGCTTAGAAACCTAAGCATCAGCTGTGGAATCTAGAAACTTCCTGGAACCATGGTTTTGAATCAGCAGGGTTGGATGCAGCCTGCATGTGTGCACGGGATGGCATTTTACCAGCTTGCTCCATGGAAGTCTTTGGAGCAGAACCATAAACACCAGCCCTCTTTGTTGTACGTTGGCTTTTAAAAGCCCCCGATAGTTTGAGGAGGGTAAGGCCTTGCCTTGGGGCTCTCTGGTCCAATTTTTTGGGATTTGGCTGCAAACCCTGGATATTTGATAGTCTGGTTTATTTCTATGGTATATTAGCACCTTATAAAAGTTACATGTCATGTATTTCAAGTTTAGAACCCTCTCCAACTTCAGGGGCAAACCAAACTTGAACCTTTTGCGGCTGGAATTCTGTTTACCTTTGGCCAAAACTTGCTTCCCGAATCTAAGGTAGGGCCGTGAGGTGAGAGGGGCTCCTTAGGCCCTTTGGACATCAAATAGCTTTTCCCAAACAAGGTTTTGATAGGTTGAAACGTACATGAATCTAAAACATGTAGATTCACTTCCTGTCAGAGTACTCTGGGGCCTACAAATAAAAGTAAATTGTGCCTGGCAAAATGCATTTTGAGTGTTGACTTCCACCAACTGTGAGGAAGAATTTGAGATTTTTGCCAAATACAAGTTGAAATGAGGTCAAACCACTCGCCCCCCCACTTTGAAGAAATACATTAAATAGTTTCTATAAAAGTTATTGAACAATCCAATTGTATGAGGACTTTGGAGAAATTTGGACATTTCTTCGGTTTTAAACGTTCATTTTTAACCAGTGACAAAGAAAGAATGGGCTTCAAAATGCAGCACCCAGTTCAAGGACACCTGTGATTCCTGTATGTTTGTTGTCAGAACACAGCCTAGCAAGGGATGTCTTTTGCTTGAATGAAGGAGAAATAACACACCAAGTTCCTGTGCCTTTCAGATAGAAGAGCTGATGAATGCGTTGGAAAAGACCAGACAGGAACTGGATGCCACCAAAGCACGCCTTGCCTCAACACAGCAGTCCCTGGCTGAAAAAGAAGCACATCTGGCCAACCTCCGGATAGAGAGGAGGAGACAGCTGGAGGAGATCCTGGAGATGAAGTGAGTACCCATTTTTGCTATCCTTCTCTCTCGTCTAACCTCTCTTCAGAGATAGGAAGAAGGAAGGCTGGAGAAAATGAAGAGCTCAGAGAAAGAATGATTTAGCTAATGCTTGCTAGTCATGTTTTTTATTTTTCTAATTAATAACTTCAACGTCCCAATTTGCACACTTTTCACATCTGTTATTTTTTGAACTATCCAGCATCAGATTTTGTGTGTCTGTTTTGTGGACGCTGCTGGTGTTCATAGAGCTGTCACAGAAGTCTGAGTCCACCAAGTGGCAGAGGCCTCGTTAAGCACAATGGTAATTTGAGTGCTGCTCAGAGTTAAGTGGAAACTTTTCTGAGGAGGTGTTTTCTTATTGTGTCTATAACTTTGCTAATTATATTCTTTTCACTTGTGTACAATGTCTGACTTGTGTTGGCTTTCATGGAGTCTAAAGGTTGGCACCTCTTTGTTTAGAAAGCAGTGCTCTGATTTGCTGTGCTGATAAAAATAGGCTTGGAAGTCTCCTACCCCACTCCCTCCAGGGTAGGGAAGGTAAAGGAGGGAGAGTAAAGCCAATAGCTTTCTTTAATTGATAAAGTGCCGCTGCTTGCTGGGAAATGGTCGGTCCTGTGGTGCTGCTACGACAAACCCACATCCACATAGCTGTTTCATTCTCAAAGTGAAATAATATTGTGGAAGAACATAGGAAAGAAAATTATATGGCAATTTTAGAAGTAATCAATCGCTGTTGTGTCAGTTTCTAATGAACTAGGCAAGAAGCAGCATCTCTATAAGTTTTAAAATGAAATAATCACTAAGATATAATTTAAATCCAACTTCCTTCCACAATAAGGGGAAATGTACGTAATTATGGATCTTGAGCCTGTAACGCAGACTTTGAAATTGGTGGCTACATATTGAAGAGTGACCTTGTTCTGACCCTGCAAGTCTTACACATGGTTAACATTAAGCCCAGAAAGCTTAGATCATGGAAAATACGGAATGAAATATTTTGAAGTATTTAATAATAAGGACAAAAATTTTTATTCCTGGACAACTACCTCAGTTTCTTCAAGACCAAAGAATAGGTAGTTTTTCTCACATCTTTCTAATAAAGGATGCCATAATAAAAACAGATATTATTATCCTCAGTTTAGAGGTGTGGGACAGAGACTCAGAGAGAGTTCAAGTAATTTGTTTAAGACCATCTGGTCAGGATTAAAATCACACTCTTCCCCTCACGTTCCCTGTCTCCTACCTCATTTTCTCATGGAGCTTCTGTGAACTCCACCAAGTCTGGGACTTCTGCTTCTGTGAGTCACTGTGGTGATCACACTGCCCAGAGAAGTGCTTGGCATGTTGTAGGTGCTTGATAATTGCTTGTTGAATGAATTAATAAATTGAATGCTGTAGACTGAATTTTAACATAGCTAAGAAGAAAAGTGTTTTGAGCCTCTGTGACATTATCACCTTGGCCAATGATTTATCATCAATAACCTATTAACAATACCTGTACATTGATTCCATCAACCTTTATTCTTTTCCACTCACCTATCCCTCTACCATCTCTTTGTGCATTGTTATGTGTCAAGTCCAGCTTAATTTCTCTAACTGTCCCCCAGCTGTTCCCAAGCTAATTATGCGTCTCCTGCAGTGATTTATTATGCCATTATAAAGAAACGTTCATTGCTTCCTGTTTAAAGAAAAAAAAAAGCATATACTTTCAACTGTTTGAGAGAACAAGTAATGCCAATTTTGGAGTCCTCAGACCTGGGTTGGGATCCTGTTGCTTCTGCTTGGTGGCTGTGTGACTTGAGGAAAATCACCTGAACTCGTGGACCTTCCAGTTTCTTCCTCCAAGGACTTGCATGGGGTGGTTGTGAGGAGAGGCCCTCAGCAGAAGGCTTGGCACAAGGAAAATGATATATGTGTATAAATGGCTCTATCAGCCAACGAAAATATGCCATTTGTTTAGTATACTTTGTGAAGAGTATCATTTATCTCAAATTTGTATTTATTTTTCTAAAGCGTATGAACCTTTTTCATGTGTATGTTTTCCCACTTAATTTCATGATTTCAGATAGCACCTAACTAAGACCTCTTTTGGTGAATTGCCACATTATTGCTGAAGTGCTTAATCTACTGCCACTGCAAAATAAATACAAAATTCCTCTGTCAGTTCCTTTGGTAAAAGGTAACAAAGCGCTACTTCATTAAGCCCAATATGGGCCCCCTTCACTATGTAACTGGCCCAGAAGCCCGAACATGGGCTCCTTTCCTGGGACTGTGGAGGGCACGAGGAAAAGGCAACTGTGTTGATTGAGATTCCTGATGAGATTCATGAGCCTCTTGGGCCATTCAAGTCAACCATCTTGACTGATCTTGAGCTGACCTACTGGTTACTTGACATTGACCGAGTCACAGTAGGTAGTGAAACAGTCTGATGGGAAATGTCATCATTGGTCCTTATTCTATGTGAAGCACTGTTGCTTTTCACTTCACTGGCAGGTATCACGCAGGCATCTTTATGCCAGGTTTCCAAACCCTGGTGGGAAGGGAGAGGCTGTACCATATCAGAGTAAAGAGGGATGGGCCATGAACAAGAAAAGGAGACATGATCTCTGAATTTGTTTTTGTCTCCATCCCTTACCTTAAAGTAAATAACTCTTTGGTGGCCTCTGTTTCCTTTTCAGTACAATGAAGGTGATAATGCTTACTCTACCTATTCTACAGAATTGTTGTAGGGATGTTATTTTCTTTTAAAAGTACTGAGATGAAATTAATTTGAACCAGCATCTGTGAAAATGCTCTGAAACATAAAAGGGGCTTTTAAGAAGTGAGATGGTGTCTGTTAAATCTGTTGCAAAAATCAAGTGGCACAGTTTTTGAATTGGAAAGCAGCTGGGTCCAACTTCCTGACCTGTGTAAGCCAGTCTCCTGTCCACATAATTTCTCATCAGGAATTCACCAGGCCACAGTGAACACATTCTCATTGGAGGCCATGGCTTCCTACAGTGGTATTTCATGTTTGCTCTGTGGCTCTTCCAAGTGCTCATTTTTCCTTACATTGAACTAAAATGTCTTTCTATGTAATTTTCCCTCTTGTCTTGAGTTTTGTTCCAGAGCCATACAGAACTCATCTGAGCCCTTCCACAGGATGGGTGCCATTCAGATATTTGTTCAGGCAATACTTATTCATTTTATGGGGACAAAAAAGAGGAACTATGGAGAAGCAAAATGAGGAAACAAAATTACCCATGATCCCACTGTGCATGTATAGGCACTGATAGCATTTTGGTATATACCCTTGTGAACTCTTTTTACTTTTCAACCAATGTTAGATTGTACATGGCATATTTTATAAAGCCCTCTTCTCTTTTACTTACTAAATGTTGAATGTTTTTTCCTGTCAAAAATAATTACTATTGCATTATTTTTTAATATACTTAATATACTATCATGTAGGTTTGCTCCATTATTGAACATCTATCTTGACCAATGTTTTGCTCGTATAAAGAATGTTTTGATAACATTTGATAAGGCATCCTGTTTCATTTTATCATATTTTTAATAATTGTAGATTATTATGTAATTACAAGAAATAATACACTTGAGATTCCTTGCACCCTTTACCCAGTTTCCCCCCAGTGGTAACATCTTGCATAATTATAGTACAATTTCACACCAGGAAATTATTTCACTTTGGTACAGTCCACAACTTTATTCAGATTTCCCCAGTTTTACATGCAATTATTTACACTGGTTTATACTTAGTTTTACTTATCAAATGTGTAGATTTTTGTAACCATCACCATAGTCAAACACAGAACTGTTCCATCACCATGAATATCCTTCATGCTGTCTCACCATAGCTACACCCACCTCCCACAGTCAGTTCATTTTTAACTAGGGTTTGGGTTTGGTTTTATATCATTTCAGGACATGGGCAAACACTGGCCTACATTTTACACTCCCATTCTTGGGCAGGGAAGAGAACTATCCCCTTATTTAAATTTAGACTGAATTTAGGGTGAGAAAATATTGTCTGATTCTTCTAAATTAAAAAAAAAAAATTCTCATGATATGCTTAATTTTATTTACAGTGGAATTCCCTTTTATTATATTGGATATCTAGTACCTGTCACACGGTAGGCATTCAATAAGCCTTCACAGAATGAATGGATGACTTTCTTAAAAATTTGAATGTTTATTGAACACCTACTATGTAGCAGGCACTGTTCTAGGAGCTGGGAATAATCAGGGAACAACGGACAATTCCCTGATGTTACCAAGCTTGCATTTTAGTAAATGCGGTAAAGGAACTGAATGGGGATGAATGAATGAATGAATGAATGAATGAAATGTGAATAAATAAATAAACAGATGAATAAAAGTGAAATTCCTTGTGACCAGCAAAGTTGGGTATCTCACTTAAAAGCCGTTTCCCAAGGTAAGGACCCTTTTGGTTTGGGGTGAAGAGGGTGTTCCTTTCCACAATCTGGGAACCCTCTCAGGAACTGAGGCCAAGTTAGTACAAAAATGAGAGTCTTTGGCCGTATTTGCTGTAGGATCCCTACCCCCACACCCCTTTTCTGTAGTTCGATCTTTATTGGTTAGTATTCTCACTGCCAGTCACTATTCCACCCCAGGCGGGAACTAACAGTTCCCAACCAATGTTTCATAGCAGAAAATAATATTCACTTTCTCTTGTGCATAAGATTATTCTTTTACTTGAAAGATATCTAAAACCTCTTGTTAAAACATTTCATAATGGTCAATCATTGTTATATTTGCTCCTATTTAAAAGGGATTTTAGTAAAAGAATATTAATAACATCATTCTATATGTTTGGTTTTATTAATGCTAGTTAATAAGCTTACATTTCAGTAACCAAAGCCCAATTATTTAATTTGTGGCAGGTGAATTTGATATCTGTGGCTAAAAGGAATTGAGGGCCATGAGATACAGTACTAAAATTTATCTCTGTGTTTGCTCGGATGATTTAAACTAGCACAGTAATTTAATAGGCAGACAGGCGGTCTAGCCAGTATTTGCCCTTTAGTATAAAATGCTAAGTGAATAAGGGTTTTGAGAGCTAGTTGCTAGTCACATAACTTGAATGTGTGTTTTTAGCTTTTTTGTGGCAATTTCCTATGCTTATATTATATAAAAATTTTAAGCAGACCCCTATGTTTTAACTCATCTGTTGATGTTGTAAGATCCATCTTAATTTACTGGGTACTGTCGGATTTTAGGCGTCTTCTCTAGATAGCCTCACAAGCCTTTGTATACACTGGGTTATTTTAGGAAGTTTACAGTGAGGTAAAGCAGCAGCTTATTCTAGAGCATTATCCCGTTGGCCTCTTTGATCTGGAATCCTTTCTGAGAGAGCCACTCATTAGGTAAGTACCCTTCAAAGGAGAGGCAGGGTGCAGAAAAGGATAAAAATCAATTTATTCTTTACTCCATGCCAAATGAGGAAAAAGACAAATCACATTTCTTGAGGGAGGAATCCTAAGTGCCTGGCAAATTGGACAGGATTAATGGAGCCTGGAAAGAAGTTCTGAAGGCAACCACTATTTAAAATTGACAAACTCAGTTGCAAAGGGGTGGTACCATCTTATAGAGATATTAGGATAGAACGATATTATGCCAATTTGAAAAAGTGATTTTTAAGTCGTAAAAGGCTATATATATGTAATTATGTAAGTGTTATGTTATATACTGTATTAATATGATAAATATACCATTACAGTTAGAAAAACGATGTTCTGTCATCAAATTACAGTTGGCCCTTATTGCTTTCAAAAATTTTTTTTGTTTTCTTTTTTTTTGCTACAACACAATTCTTCCCACCCTAAGCAATAGTTTATTTAGAAAAACTAGCATGTCAGTTTAAAAAAATATTAAATACTATGGATAGCGTGACCTAGAATATCCAACTGTGTCTTTTTCTGTTTCGTGTTGCTGTCTGCTCAGTTCCAAAAGGTATTTGAGTCAAGTTATAACACTGATGATGCCTGTTGCAGCTTTGGAAGTTATCTGCAGCGACTGAGGACAGGTGGCTGAGAGGAGAGGGAAATAAATGTCATGGAGAACGGCTTCAAAATCAATTTGGATTTGAGCTTGAAGGCATTGACATAAATGCCGTCTTTCCGCTCATGATTTCTGTTTCCCTCTTTTATTCCTGAAGTTGGAGACAGAGCCTTTAGTGGAAAAGATTTGCTATGCACAAAACTTCTAGTACACAGAAGTTAACTATAAAAAAACTAACTTTAGATTAGTGGAATGTTCTAGTTGCTTGCTGATGCAAGGAACAGAAACCCCCACATTCCAGAGGCTCAGACAGGTAGTTCTGCACCTCCAGGGACCCCCACTCCTTCTCCTTGATGCTTTGCCATTCTCATTATATGGCCCCTCCTACCTTATGGTGCAGAATTTTGCCTCTGCTCCAGCTATCCCATCCATGTTCCAGCCAGCAGAAAGGAGGCAATGAGCACAAGGAGCACAAGAAAGGAAACTCCCTGTCCTGTGGGTTGCACATACCACACCCATCGACATCTGATCCATTTAACAGTTCATTCGATTAAGTAGTGGGTGAGTGCCTGGTGTGTGTAAAGGAGTGTTCTGAGTCCCGGGCACTGATCTAAGCATTTTTCTAAGTGAACAGAAGGGACCAAAATTCTTCATTCATGGAGCTTACGTTCTAGTAGGAGCAAGAATAGCATGGGGGGCATTTGAGTCACATGCCACAGCTAATTGCAAGGCAGTCAGGGAAGGAAATATGCCAGTATTCAGGGAATCTTAGTACCAGGAGAAGGAAGGGGAGAGGGATATTGGGGCAATTAGCAGTCCCTGCTTGAAATGAACAAAGTATGAAAAAAAATTGTATAAACTGCTTATGTCATCTCACTGCATATTAAAAAACAACTTTACCCACTACACCTTAAGAAACAGTATCCCTAACAGATACTTACTTGTATGCATGTGTGCCCAGTATATATTTGTTTTCATTTTGGGGCATCACAGTTGGTAAACCATGGAGAATGAGCAGACAGGCTGAGGGATACCTGACAACACACACTGCTTAGGATGGCTGATAGGTACAGAGAGTTTGGCCTAGAGAAGACCAGGACAGAGGCTTCCTTTGAAGGGGTGACATATAAGAAAAGAAGTGGACTTGATTCATGTTCCTGAGAAGATTGTACTAGAGCTGGGATGTAGAATTTATTAAGAGGAGGAAGACTTCCTTCAGGGTGAAAGAACTCTGTAACAATGGGAAATTTTTTGGCTTTAAGGTAGCTCCTGAAGTTTTTCAAGCAGATCCTTGTTGAAAAAAATTACCTGTTTTGTAGTGCTTTGGAGGGAATTCCCACCCCCATGAGGGGATGAGGTAATCTCGAAGCCTCCTTCCAATTAGAGTTCTATTGATGGTTCCACTAAATAAATGACCCCTAGCACACAGACCATGTTCAGGAAATGTTGGGCCCTTATCTGTCCCTTCCCTTGAGGGACGTACTGGATATTGAATGCAGAAACTCCCCCAAACGTCAAGAAGTCAAGTGCACTCCTGTTTCTAATAAGGGCAAAATAGAATTCCCCTGTATTTTTGTGCGTTTCATTTTTTTTTTCATAAAACTCTTTAGATGTGAAATATATGAGACAAGGAGGATGTGCTTCACAAATGATTGCAAGCAATGATTCTACCTGACATGGTAGAATTAAGAGCCCTTCACAGTCTCTGGCCTTGTGGAAGGTACTAGCTCTGACTAAATAGCTTTCAGAGATTCCAACTAGCACAGGCATAAATTACTATTCAATGCATGCAGGACTTTTGGGGGATATAGTACTATCACTTTAGTAATATTACCAGTGAGCATTTATTGTTTATTACATGTCAGGCATGGGCTGAGTACTTCACCTGCATTATTGCTGCCATCTCCTGTGAGGTGGGGAGCATTATTCTCCCCCTGTATAGATGTGGAAACTGAGGTTCAGGTACCTGGAACTCAAATGCAAATCTGTTTGATGCTATAGTCCATGAACTTAACTATTGGATGTACTGTCTCCCAGTGAAATCTTGGGGTGTCATTGCAAGAATTTTCCAGGCTAGAAACTGGGGGACCCATTTAGCTTAACCGAGAGGGCAACGGGCAGATGGGTGCTCCTTCTATTTGGCCAAGGCAGCAAGCTGGGGTGATGGTGGGCAGGAGAGGAGAGGGGAGAGCTAGCTGGAGGAGGCCTTGAAGTCTGCTTCTTATCTTAAGCAAACTAAGGGACAACACTGTCTTCTGGCAAAGAACTTGCACTGTCAATGTAGTTTAATAGTGAAAAAAATGTCAGTCAAAAGGCCCTTGGCCTGGTGGTTTTTAATGGAAATACAAACATTTCCTAAGCTAGAGCAGTATAGTCTTTCAGCTTAAATAATCATAATCGGCAGTTAATAATCTAAATGCTTGTGAGTCATAGAGCTTAAATAATTTCAAGCACCATACTTCATGTATCTCTATCTTCACAGCAGCTCCATGGGGACTAGGGAAGCTCAAATGTTAAAAAGGAAAGGGAAATGTCCAAGCATTCCAGCCTCCTAAGGCAAGGCAGGTCAGAGAGGTCGTGTGGCCCTGATTTTCATCCCAAGAGCAACATTATGTCGGAGAAATTTCCTTAAGTATCCGACCTGACACTGTGGGGGACACTGGCAGATTTAACACCTACTAGGCAAGGGATCGGGCAGCTACATCCCTGAGAGAGAGACCAGCAGACTGCCAAGGTCAGTGCAGCACTGGGTCACCCATCAAGTCCTGAAAACGAATCTCCAGTGCAATGAGCAGGCTCTGGGACTCGAGTTCACGTGCTGAATCTGCCAGTTAAAGCTGGGCGAGTCTAGGCACATCTGACCTGGGCTCTCCATCTAGGAACAGGGCTCAGGACTCAGATGACCATGTTAATATTCTATGATTCTCTGAAGTAGGGGCTCTCAACCTGTGGTGACCTGCCCTCCCCCAGGGGACATTTTTCAATGTCTGAAGACATTTTTGGTTGTCACAGCTGTGGGGGAGGTGCTATTGGCATCTAGCGGGTAGAGACCAAGGGTGCTGCTGAACATCCTACAGTGCACAGGAGAGCCCCCACAACAAAGGATTATCCGGCCCAGAATGCCAACAGTGTTGAGACTGAGAAAGCCTACTCTAAATAATAGCTGGCCTTCCTTTTCTAGACTGATGTTTCTTGAACTGAAGAGGGGAAAGCTTTGTTGTGTCTTATCTCTAATTCAACATGACTTATTTTCAAAGGGGACTTAAACAGGGTGTGTTCTTTCCCAATCAGGGTGTTGTTTAGGCCCAAAGGACCTGATGGCCTGGGAATTTCCCATTTTGTGTAGATGACTTTGACCTCTTGCTTTCTTGGAACTATAGACCAGCTCACCATGTAGCTGCCTATCTCAGATCTGAATCCCCGGGTGACTCTGCTCCCTATTTGACATAAACCCTGGGCTAGAATCCAAAAAGCCTGTTTCCATCAATTTTTTTGCTTCTTAGCAGACCACACAATCTTAACCAGCTCCATTATTCCATCATTCTTTAACTCGTTGCTCCCTCTGGTCCTCAGTTTGCCCAACTATAAATTAAGGGTATGACGTTTGACAGTCTTCAAGGACTGCACCAGCCTTGTAAATGGATGCATAATTAAAACTGCCCTTTTTTCTCTTTCTCCTCCTTTTTCCTTCCTTCCATAAGTTCCGTTTCTTTGCCACTTCCCTCTGGGTACCCAGATCTTTTTTTCAGGAAGCCACTTCTTGCAATGGGGATTTTGAGCGAAAAGGATAGATGAAAATTATGGACCCTGGAATAGGTGGGAGAATTTATGCCAGAGCAGGGCTGAGGGTATCAGTGTTCCTGCCTGAACTATGAAGGGCCACACTTTGAGGCAAATCCCAATTTGTAGGCTTTCTCTGCCTTCCTGTAATGTAGTCTTTGTGCAGATAAAACCCAGTTCAGATATTGTCAGAGGAAGCTTAAATCCTGAGTATGCAGAGGATAAACATCAATATCTGCATCCTCAGTAGAAAGAGACATCACAAAAGGCTCCAACTCATGGAAGGCTTATAGGGTCACAGCAGGGCCAGGGCAGGGGTGGGGGAATGTTGGTGCTAGCATTGAGGTGGGGAAGGCTTTGAATGTTCTTGGTCCATAGTAAGCATTTTAAAAAAGTTTGTTGAATAAATGAATGAATGCTGATGAATATTGTATTTTGCCTCCCACTGGCTGCCTCTTCCTCCTTTCTTATCTGCACCCCCCTTCTTTTCTACCCAATCTCCTCTTTCTTCTTCCTCTCTTCCTATTTTTCTTTACTTCTCCCCACCTTCCACTATCTCCTCTTCTTCCTTCCCCCTCTGTTTACTGTCCCTGCTATGGTGCCCTACAAAATGTTGGGGCTCAAAATGTTTTCCAGATTTTCTCAACATAATGGTTGTCTTGCTGATTCTAATTTTGATTATTGGGCAGGAGACATATAAAGCAGCTCCAAAGCGCCAAACACAATTGGAGTGATTGTGTGTGTGTGTGTGTGTGTGTGTGTGTGTGTGTGTGTGTGTGTTTGGAAGCAGAGAGGGGGCTATTTGCTTGGAGAATGAAGTGTTAAGGGGAAACCCCTCAGTTCCCCAGGAGCAAAGCAAGTGAGAACTATATCTTGAAGCCCAGCTGCCAGCAGAGTATGGCCAAAGTCTTTTGTTTTTCAGTCATGGAATTTGTGACCCAACAGATAGTGAAAGTAGAAATGCAGTGTTTGACTTGATCTTTGGGTTAAGCCATTATCCCTGGGATCTTAATTCAAACCTGCAGGAGGCAGCAGCCAACTTTGAGAATCTGTTATTACCTCAAACCCAGTGCTTCGCTTACTTGCGTAGATGTTCAGAGTGCACTGTCTTAGTGACAGCATGCAGTTATGGTATGGTTAAATTGCTCTTTCTGTTCTGTTTTGAAATTGGTGTTTGTGTGTTCACTTCATTGAGCCCTGAGCTTGGACAGCTTCTTTCTCCTTTTGTCAGTTAAAGCTATCTCCAAGACTCCTGTCAATTACAGCTGTGTGGCATTGCGAAAGCAGGTTATTCTCTACTCTCCTTGCCTTTCTGTCTCCTCCTTCCCCCCTAGCCATTCTCTGTCCTCTCTGGGAGGCTAGGCCCTGGGTGCTGCATTCCCTAGGTTCCCTTGCTAGCTGACTCCTGGTTGAGTCTGGGGCCAATAGGAGGAGATGGGAGGGTAAGAAGAGAAAAATGCCAGAGAAATTCCTCCTTTCCCCTCCTTGCTTTGGAGCCACATCTCTGGCAGTAGCACCATCTCTCCATGACTCTAGCCATCTCAGCAGTCTCCATCCATGGCTCCAGCTGTCGCTGGTATTGTGGGTTGAATAGTACCTCTCCCCCCAATATATTTGCATCCTAAGCCCCACTGCCTGTGAATATGTCCTTATTTGGAAATAGGGTCTTTGTAGATGTGATCAAGTTAAGGTGAGGTCATATTGGAATGGGGCGTCTGAAGTCCAGTGACTGGTGCCATTATTAGAAGAGGGAAATTTGGACACAGGGAAACAGAGAGAGACACAGGGAGAAGATGGCCATGTGACGGCCGAGGCCGAGATTGGGGTGAAACCAAGGATCGCTGGCAACCAGCAGATGCTAAGAAGAGGCAGGGAAGGATCCTCCCCCAGATCCTTCACAGGGGCCCTGCCAGCACCTGGACTTTGGACTTCAAGCCTCCAGAACTGTGAGAGAATATGTGTGTGCTACTTTAAGCCACCAAGTTTGTTGAACTTTGTTTCCGCAGTCCTATAAAATCTATAAATTAATACACTAGGCTTAATTCATTTTCCCTTTGCTCTTTCTGCCCTAGGTATGGTAACTAAGCTGCCTGCTGTTGCTAGTCTCTGGGTACCTCAGCATCTCTTGTTTCTTTCTTTAACTCGGCACTGCTTCTTCTGTAGTTCCTTCATTGAAGGCTCCTTGTTGGAACCAGCTGTCCTGAGTTCTCTTTCCTGTAGGATCCAGATGAGTACAGTGGAGAGGCCATGGGGTTCTGGTCACCTGTGTAAGATTTATTAGTCTGAATTGAGGAAGTGTTGTTAAAAATGTTTATATTTCCCATATTAAGTAATTTTGGACAAAGAAGCAGATTGATGCAAAAGTCAAAACACTAAAGCAAAGCTGCTCTTCTGTGGTTTTCTAGAAACCTATGGCTTTCCTATGACCCTGAAGCACAAAGACTGCTGCCGCCCCACTCCAAAAGGATGTGGTGCTGGTGTTCCCAGACTCAGCCTCAGTCTTCGGACTAGTGGAAACAGCCTCCTGACCTGCCAAGTACAAGGAAAAGAACTCCCCTCCCTTATTCTTCAGGGATGAGGAAGTTGATTTGACTGAGCAAGGATGTGGTTCTTGAGATGGAACAAAAAAGAGCTTTCTAGGGATCCCTGCCCAGAGTACAGTCAGCTATCCAGGCCATAGGTAGCATCCTTTCCACCAAGCTCAGAGAGTTTTGGGTTTCCATAAAGCTCAAGGCAGTTGCAGCTTTGAGTAGCTACTGCTCTAATACATAATATTAGACTACAGTATATGTTAAATCTTCTTCATTCTTTCAAGCAATCATTTGTTCTGACTCATTCCTAAAACAAATCATGATGGAGACTGTTATTTATTGAATGAATGAATAAATGACTGAATATTTTTTGAGCACCTTGTTTATAATCTGTCACAGCAAAAGATTAGACATTTTAATGCATAATTACAGCCGGGATAAAAGAGCAAAAAAGGAGAGGTCCATGGAGCTATGAAAGCATCATAAAAGTGAAAGAAAGCTGCCCTGAAGATGTGGCTGTGAGCAGGGATGTGTTGGGTGAGTGGGAGTTCATTTGATGACAGAGTGTGGCTGGTAGATGGGGTTAGATGGAAAAGCACATTCCAAGAGGAAGAGATTGCCAGAAGGAACCAACATACTTTCCATTAGCTCACAGGGGGCCTGTACGTCTGGGGCACAGAGACCAAGGAAGAAAATGGAACTGGTTGAGGCTGGAGGGTTGGCAAGGGCCGTGGTCAGGGTCTCGGTGTTTGTCCTAGGAAGAGGAACTCATTAAAGGAGGTTAGGATTTACAAATAATAATAAGAGATTACAGAGTGCTTATAATGTGCCAAGTACTGTTAAAGAGCTTTATATGCATAATCTGTCCCAAAATTCTCTGAGATATGTACTGTTCTCATCCCCATTTTATGTTTAGGGAATCAGAGGCACAGAGAAGTTAAATAACTAGCACAGCTTGGATCTGAACCTTTCGAGGATCATCATGTAGTCTGGCCACGTTTGACCACTGCACCATACATAGCCTCTGAGATTTGGATGTGGCAGACTAGTTAGGAAGCTTCCAGCTGGAGAAATGATGATAGGTTGGTCAAAGATGGTGGCAGTAGAGACGGAGAGAAGTACAACACTTCAAGAGACCTGTAGGAAGCAGAATTCACAGCATTGGGGTTAGATTGGATTTAGAGGTGATAGAGAGGGTGCTCTCTTTCCCTTCTTCCTGACAGCTCTGTCCTCTGTTTCCCTGAGCACTTCCATCATTCCACACATGAGGCTATGGGAGGATTGTTGTGGTGACTGTTACTCTAGTCCAGGGTTCCTGGAAGCAGCTCTTTGGCACTGGGTTAGATAATTCTTTGATGTGGGAGCTGTCCTGTGTTTGGCAGCATCCATGGCCTCTACCCTTTAGATGCCAGTAGCAACCCGCCCCACCAGTTATGACAATCAAAATTGTCTCCAGACATTGCTAGATGTCCCTTAGAGGGCAAAATCACCTGCAGTTGAGAACGACAGGTCTAGTCCTCTGTATTTGTACTTTCTAAACTTGGACCAGTGGCCAGCTCCTGGAATACCATGGGCCCTGAGCCAGAGTGTTACAGATACTAGAAGAGTCTGATCACTGGCCCATTCCCAGCGTCCAGACCTTCTCCCACCTGGAGGCAGGTAGACCCCGACCAGGTAGGTTCAGATAGCTCAGAAAGGAGTCTTCTCCACTATTCAACAACATTATCCTTCCAATGGACTTTGGTGGGGTAGTTTAGACACTTGGCCATCATTCAGATCCATTTTTTTTCCCTTTGGGAACATAGGCTCTTAAGTTACATGTAACTGATTCCACCATGAACTTTTTGTAATCTACTCTCATGTTTGGACATTTCCTGGATATTGTGTTTCTGAGAAACTGTTTCCTACACAGCTATAAAGATTTCCTTTGCAGACTTTCATTTGTTTAGAAGGCCTTTCTATGAAGAATAGATTCAATTTAGGTTAACTGCCCATTTGGGAGTGCAAATCTATCAAATGCATGTATTTAAAGGAAAAGAAAATTTTAAAGAGTTTTTGTCAACTGATAATCCCCTAGAAAGTCAGATTTTTTTAAGTGCCTTGAGAAGCCTGTCCATTAATGTGGGATCCATGCAGGTCTCTGGGGAGAAACAAACACCCAAGAGAGATACGACTCTATGTTTGGTTGCTCCCCTGTTATGAGACAGGGTGTTCCTTGTGAGAAGCATCTCTTCCCTAATTGGTGGTTCAGTGGGTTTGGATAAATTATGGTTAAACATGCTTTTTTTCCCTATTTTTTGAAAATGTCAATCATACACAAAAGTAAAATGAGCCCCTACATACCCTTCATCCAGCTTCAACTATTCTCAACTCATTGCCAACCCTGTTTCCTCTCTATCCCACATTTCCTTACCCCTACCCCAGATTATTTTGAAGCAAATCCAAGACATTATATAATTTCATCCATAAATATTTCAGTATAAACACTATTTTTTCATATAAACATTTTTGACACCAAATTACAAACACTTTAAGGTAGAGGAGAATTCAAATGAAGGCCTTTCTCCATAAGGTTGAAACTCACTGGGACCCAAATTAAAAGGCTTATATTTAAAATATTCTTAAAATGTTGTTATAAAACAGCAAAATGGACCACTTGGTAGTATTATACAGGAAACTTCGGAGGATTTACAGTATTTGACACTTTACTTAATAAGTTTTCAGCTTTATTCTCTGTGGCTTTTGCTTAAGCCTCAGCATTCCCAGGGTTGGCACAATTACATCTTGTGTAGAATTTTTGTTTATCTGTTAGTTATTATTGACATTTTTGCAGACAACTGGAGGGAAGGCCTTGTCTTGATTATGTCTCTTTTCATCTTCTTGTTTGAATGGTAACTGTTGAGGATTTTGAGGAAATAAGCAAAAATTTCAGAATGTGAACATGAAGTCCTGGTGCTTGGACATTTCTTCTCCTACACCTAAAGATTAGAGTTTGATTAATGGTAGCTTTTCTGCAGAGGATGAAACTGAGATTAAGCTCACTTTGTAATGAGAATAAATGACTAAATCTCTGGTGATTCAGAACCATAAATGCTCAGCTTCTTGTACTTTTGTTAATGCTTTTGTTAATGATCACTTCTGTTTGCTCCAGAAGCCTCCATTTCACTGCAAGAAAAATTAATTTCTGCTGGGATGCTCGTGGCCATTCATTCATTCAATAACTAGGGACCTCCTACCACCCTAGATGCTGATAAAGTAATGGCATGAACATAGTCCACACTTTCCAGGAGCTGACTCTGGTCTTGATTATTTGAACATCAGTCATACATCCAATCTTGGCAACTTTTTGGTGATTTGTGGGGGCAGCAGGAAGGCGTCCATATTTAAGTACTCCCTGTATTCTTCTCTTCCTCAGCTAGGTAACCAGAGATACCCTTGGGTTGAGCCAGAATTTTGTCTTGGATTTGGCTTTCACATCTGGTTGCCTGGGGGGGAAGGGCATTACTTAGAGGGTGTAACAGCAGGACCAGGAACTTGGGTAGCATTCTAGCATTCTAGCACTGGGTACAAGAGAGGGTTGGAAGAGAAGGCATCCCAAAAGAGCTGAGAAATATGACGGGTTGGAGTTCTACACTGAAAAACAAACTTTTTGTCCATCACATTTCTGTTGACAGTTGATCTTTAGCCCAGCAAGACTGAGCAGTGAAAATTAAGTGTTGTCATGGAAACCTAGTGCTTCATATCATCTAGCTTGTCCCCTCATCTGGTAGTGCCCCTTATGTCCTCAACAACACGACTGAAAAGGGGTCTTATAGCCTCTGCCTGGCATGTGGGTGATGAGGAACACATTAGCACAAAGGTTACGTGCCTGGACTTTAGGGTAACATATGACTTGGGTTTGAATCTTGACTCCTCCACTTACTTTACTTTCACTGTGACCTTAGCTCTTAGCCAAGTGTTTAAATGACATTACCCACACTGTGGGATTCTTCTGAGGATCAAATGAGTAAATCCATATCAAATATTTAGTCCAGATCTGTTTCTTAGCAAGTCTAAATAAATCTAACTCATTAGCATTCTGAAGGAACTTATTCCCTCTTCAGAGAGCTTTGTTTCAAAAAATGTTCCTTTTGTTGTATTATGATAACTTTCTTGATCTTGTTCGGTGGTTCTTTTTCACTCTGCTTTTAGAAGCCACTTAAGCATTTAGTCCTTCTTTATAACCCTTGATTATTTAAGGCAGGTCTCCTATCCTGTCTTCTCTCCAGTACTCTCCGTGCCGCAGAATCTTCCCTTCTCCACATGAAAGCCCCCCGTTCCTCCCCCTTGTGACGGGTTTTGTGGAACATCACGGTTCTAACCTATCTCTTTTGGGTTTTCTGGAGTTGGAGGATTCCCCCTGTCTTAGTTTGCCAGGGCTATGTAACAATGTCCCACAGGTTAGTTGTTTTAAACAATAGGAATTTATTGTATCAGTTTGGGAGGCCAGAAATTCAAAATCAGTATGTTGGCAGAATCGAGCTTTTTTCCGAAGTCTGTAGTATTCTGGTGGTAGCTTGCTGATAATCCATAACTCAATCTCTACCTCCATCACATGGCTGTCTGTCTCCTTCTGACTCCTACTCCTGTGTCCAAATTTTCTGTGCTTATAAAGACTCCAGTTACATTGGATAAAGTCCCACCCTGATTCAGTGTGTCCTCACCTTAACTGATAACATCTTCAAAGAGCCTATTTACAGATGGGTTCATGACCACAGGCCCAGAGATCAGGACTTGAACATGTCTCGTGGGGGTCTGATTCAATCTGTAGCACACCCTTTCTCTATGTATCCCATAAGTAGTCACTGGGCACCCTCAGGGGCTGGACACTGGGTCTGTCCCTGGGATATCATCCCTGGCTCCTGGAACTCATACTCTCATAAGGAAGTTTGTGGAATAAGCTGGCAGTTACTAGGCAGGGTGGTAAGTGCTCTGATAAGGAAGGTCCTGGGTGTTATGGGGCACCTAATACAGATCTGAAGTAGGTGTGGGGATTTAGGGAAATTTCCATGAGTGAGAGACATCTCATCTGAATGGTCAGGGTGGAGGGAATGGATCAGGAAAAGGAGAGGGGTAGGAGGAGTGTTTCATATGGAGCTCACAGTCTAATACAATATTCAAATGGTGAATGAAAAGTATTCAGTGATTGAACAGATGGGGTTTTGCTAAAAGGTCAAAAATAGCTCTGGTTGGTTGTTGCTGGAGTTGGTACTTTATATGGGGCAGAGGGGCTCTAAAATGTCTCCAGCATAAGTTGGCAATAATTTAGCTACCACCAGATCCTTGGCTCCTAGCCTTATGTTTGCTTTAGGACAGTTTTTCTTCCAAGCAGGACTGTAGTCCCCTTTTCCCTCCATTCTCACATTTTTCTTGACATATGGCCATTGAAAGTTGGCTACTAATCCGAGTCATTTTTCTCATGCCATCATTAGAGACACTACTTCCACCATATAAGTTACAATGTTTACATTCACATTGGTCAACTGTAATCAGATAGGAAATTTTTGGCATTACCTTTCCCTCATCGTGGTATTAGAAATAATTGATATGTTTATAATAAGAAAGGATTTGGAAAAGAAAAGAGATACACAATGAAAGAGGTTCCCAGAATGGGTCTGGAATTTTTCAGGGAGATACTGAGCTTGGAAAATATTATTTAAACCTCCAGCTTGGAGTTAGCTTTTTAATACAACTAAAAGTATATACATGAAAATCTGTGGCAACAAACTTGAACCACTTTCCATTGCATAACCTAATGTTTTATTATTTTAATATTTGAAATAATACAACAATTTTACCAAAAGAATAAAACCTTAGGAAAAAAAAAGTTGACTCCTGCCAAGGCTGACCTCAGCCAAACTGGGCGTCTGCCCCTTAACATCCCTGAAAATAGTCTTTCTTTATGTTTTATTAACTGAGGAAAAAATAATGATCAAAATGATGGAAGGGGATGGTGTTTGTATTGAGCAGCAGCCAGTAGAGGACCAGGAAGGCTTTGGCCTCTGACATTGAAGTCCCGCAAAATGAGGGCTCCCCCAGATCGCTGGGATGGGAGGATAGCCAGCTTCTCTTGCCAGAGATCTCTTTTTGTTTCTTTTTTTTTTTTTTTTTGGAAGCTGAATGAATTATGCCCTTGTCTCCTGAAACGTTCTTAACACAATTTCCTTCGACTTCAGGGGTACCCAGAGCAGGACTGATCAACTGCAGACTCCAGTGTTCCCAAATCCAGCCAACAAACTGATTATAGGAATCCAGCAGATGTTCCTGCGTCTTTGACACAAGGCACATTAGGATGGTTCAGCCCTTTCCAGGAGCAAAGCCTGCCTGTTAGAGATGCAAGGCTGCACTATGCACAGCAGCCCACACTCACCATTCACGTGCTTCCTGATGGCCCCTGAGGTGTCAGGGTTACTTCATTTAAAGATCAGGGGCTGGTAAATTCATCTTTCATGTGGAAATGTACACATGCTCAGTAAGTCAAGGGTGAGGCAGAGGAGGAATGCTATTGTCATAGCAGGAACAAAGGAAAATGGAAATTACTTCTGCTGGATGATTAAAAAAAAAAAGCATAAGTGGTAGATACTTCCACAATATAATGGGTTGAGTAATATTGATTGTATCATTATTAATCAAGATAAGAGTAATAAGCTGTATTCATATGGGACTTTGTTGTTGTAAAAGTACTTTCACTTGTATGACATTTTCAAGAGTCTAATAACTGTGATGGTATATTTCTTTTCATATCTGAAAAATTAAGAATGATATTTATTTATTTTGAAATAGATTCACCAGTTTTTGAAAAATAGAAATTAAAAGTGCGTATTATGGGAAATGCTGACTAGCAGAAAGAAGAAAGCATTTACTCAAGAAAGACTTGGCATGTTGAATTCTTTCTCCAGGAATACATTTTGCATAGTTGTGGTTGCACTGTTAATATTTATCACTCATTTTTTTTTTTCATTTATGTGGAGTAAATTTTACTGTCCTCTGTTATAAACTGAATGATTATTCTTTTTCAAAATTGAATGTGGTCGGAATAGTGCATGTATGGTCACTGTGGGAGAAAGGAATCAGAATTCAAGGACAGGGCTTAGTTATTTGAATTAAACCCTAAATAATTTATTGAGCACCTCCCACATGCTAGGCCCTTTGCCAGGCACTGCATGTGGGTGGGTGGTGATGGGTGTTGAAGGACTGCTGAGATGGCCAAGATATGGAAAATGCTTTCGATGAGCTCACAGTTTAGTTGGGAAGAGAATTAAGGAAGGAAATTGGGAATTGGAAAGGGGAAAATGTAGTTCAGAAGGAAAGAAAGTAAGGAACTCAGGAAGAGAGGGAGAGAGTTGAAGGTGAGGAGAGGAAAGAAGGAAGGAAATTATTGTTGTGTTTCCCAGTGGAAGCACTCCTTCTTTTGGAACAAAGAATTGTAGACCAACAGAGCTTAAGCTTGCAGGGACAGGAAGCAAAAATTTTCCTAGTGAATCACTAGGAGTGATAGTGGTGCCACTCCTGTTTCCACCCCTTTATTCCTGGACCCGTGAATCCTGACTATGGGAGAAACAGCACCATAGAGTGGACACTGATGCAGAGCATACACAGCCTCCTGGAGAACACTGCCCCAGCCCTGCAAGGTATTGCCACCTAGTTGGGGCCATAATTGAGTCTTTAATAGGTCATTCCGCCATTCTATCAACCCAGCTGCCTCTGGATGATGGAGAACAAGGTAAGACAAGATAATTCCATGAGCATGTGCCCATTCCCTCACTTCATTTGCTGTGAAGTGGGTTCCTTGGTCAGAAGAAATGCTGTGTGGAATACCATAACGGTGAATAAGGCATTCCATAAGTCCATGGATGGTAGTTTTGGCAGAAGCACTGCATGCAGGGAAGGCAAATCCATACCCAGAATATGTGTCTATTCCAGTAAGAACAAATGACTGCCCCTTCCATGATGGAAGTGGTCCATTGTAATCAACCTGCCATCAGGTGGCAAGCTGATCACCTCGGGGAATGGCGCCATATTGGGGACTGAGTGTGGATCTCTGTTGCTGGCAGATTGGACACTCAGCAGTGGCTGTGGCCAGGTCAGCCTTGGTGAGTGGAAGTTCATGTTGCTGAGCCCATGCATAACCTCCACCCCTACCGCCATGACCACTTTGTTCATGAGCCCATTGGGCAATGACAGGAGTGGCTGGGGGAAGAGGCTGATTGGTATCCACCAAACGGGTCATCTTATCCACTTGATTATTAAAATCTTCTTCTGCTGAAGTCACCCTCTGGTGAGCATTCACATGAGACACAAATATCTTCATGTTTTTTGCCCACTCAGAAAGGTCTATCCACATACCTCTTCCCCAGACTTCGTCACCAATTTTCCAATCATGTTCCTTCCAAGTCCCTGACCATCCAGACAAACCATTAGCAATAGCACATGAATCAGTATACAAATGCACCTCTGGACAGTTCTCCTTCCAAGCAAACTGAACAACCAGGTGCTCTGCTCGAAGTTCTGCCTACTGGGAGGATTTCCACTCACCACTGTCCTTCAGGGACATCCCAGAAAGGGGCTGCAATGCTGCAGCTGTCCTCTTTCAAGTGGTGCCTGCATATTGTGCAGAACTATCTGTAAACCAGGCCCGAGTTTTCTCTTCCTCAGTCAACTGATTGTAAGGAACTCCCCAAGATGCCATAGCTGTGGTCTAGGAAAGAGAAGGTAATGTGGCAGGAGTGGGGGCTATTGGCATTTGGGCCACTTCCTCATGTAACTTACTCATGCCTTCAGGACCTGCTTGAGCTCTATCTTGTATATACCATTTTCATTTTATGATGGAGTGCTGCTGTGCTTACCCAAATTTATGGCTTGGTGGGTCAAACAACACCCAGCTCATGATAGGTAACTGAGGTCTCATAGTAACTTGGTGTCCCATCGTCAAGCGTTCTGTCTCTAATAAGGCCCAATAACAGGCCATGAACTGTTTCTCAAATGGAGAGTAGTTATCTGCAGAGGATGGTAAGGCTTTACTCCAAAATCCTAAGGGCCTGTGTTGTGATTCTCCTATAGGAGCCTGCCAAAGGCCCCAGACAGCATCTCTATTTGCCGTTGACACTTCCAGGACCATTGGGTCAGCTGGATTCTATGGTCCAAGTGGCAGAGCAGCTTGCACAGCAGCCTGGACCTGTCACAGAGCCTCATCTTGCTCTGGTCTCCACTCAAAACTAGAAGCTTTTCTGGACACTCGGTAAATGGGCTGGAGTAGCACACCCAAATGAGGAATATGCTGTCTCCAAAATCCAAAGAGGCCAACTAAGAGTTGTGCCTTTTTTTGGTTGTAGGAGGGGCCAGATGCAATAGCTTATCCTTCACCTTAGAAGGGATATCTTGACATGCCCCACACCACTGGACACCTAGAAATTTTGCTGAGGTGGAAGGCCCCTGTATTTTTGTTGGATTTATCTCCCATCCTCTGCCACACAAATACCTTACCAACAAATCTAGAGTAGTTGCTACTTCTTGCTCACCAGGTCCAATCAACATGATATCATCAATATAGTGGACCTGTGTGATATCTTGTGGGAGGGAGAAATGATCAATATCCCTGTGGACAATATTATGTCATAGGGCTGGAGAGTTGATATAACCCTGAGGTAGCACAGTGAATGTATACTGCTGGACTTGCCAGCTGGATGCAAACTGTTTCTGATGGTCCTTACTAACAGCTATTGAGAAAAAAAGCATTTGCCAGATCAATAGCTGCATATCAGGTACCAGGGGATGTGTTGATTTGCTCAAGCAATGATACCACTTCTGGAACAGCAGCTGCAATTAGAGTCACCACCTGATAAAGCTTATGATAATCTACTGTCATCCTCCAAGACCTATCTGTTTTCTGCCCAGGCCAAATAGGAGAGTTGAATGGGGATGTGGTGGGAATCACCACCCCTGCATCCTTCAAGTCCTTATGAGTGACATTAATCTCTGCAGTCCCTTCAGGAATCCGGTATTGCTTCTGGTTTACTATTTTGCTAGGCAGGGGCAGTTCTAGTGGCTTCCACTTGGCCTTTCCCGTCATAATAACCCTCACTCCTCAAGTCAGGGAACCAATGTGAGGATGCTGCCAGTTGCTGAGTATGTCTATTCCAATTATGCATTCCGGAACTAGGGAAATAACCACAAAATGGGTCCAGGGACCTACTAGACCCACTGTGAGACTGACCAGAGCTAAAACTCCATCAATCACCTGACCTTCATAAGCCCCAACTCTGACTGGTGGATCAGAGTGACGTTTTGGGTTTCCTGGAATTAATGTCACTTCTGAACCAGTGTCTAATAAGCCCCGAAATATCTGATCATTTCCTTTTCCCCAGTGCACATTTACCCTGGTAAAAGGCCATAGGTCCCCCTGGGGAAGGCTGGGAGGAAGATTAACAGTATAAATTTTGGGCAGTGGGTCCTTCCCCAAGGGTACCTGGCCTTCCCCTCACTCAAGGGGCTCTGGATCTGTAAATTGTCTCAAGTCTGGGAATTGATTAAGGGGCCGTGACTCTCTGTTTCTGTAATTCAAGTTAGACTTTTGTTCACTTGACCTAGAATTCTGCTTATACATCTCAAACAAGAATGTAGTAGACTGCCCATCTATTTTACTGTTAGGTACTCCATGATCTACTAGCCAATGCCATAAATCTCTGTGAGTCAGACTATTTTGACTGCTGTTTTGAGCCTGTTTTCCATTATGGTAGCCATGCCCACCTTGTCTGTGGTGATTAACTGCAGCCATGTGGCTTCTGCTGACTTGGGACCCGATTATCCCCATTGTGTTTAAGGATTCCAGCTCAGTGACAGCAGTTCCCACAATAATATCTGAGCTACAGAGAAGGACTACTACAGAGCTCTTCAGGGATGATGGAGCTAGTCTCACAAATTTATTCCTCATAGTCCTGCTAAAAGGTGTGTCCTCTGGACATTTCATGAGTGTGTAAGCAGGTCTTCTATGATAAATCCACTCTAACATTCCAATCTCTCTAAGCCTTTGAATCTAATCTGAGTAGAAAACCAATTGTAAAAGCCTATTTTAAGATTCTGTTTCTCAAGAACCACTCGCGGTACCATGTTGTGTTAGTTAGGTTTCTCTAGGGAAATAGAATCAGTAAGAGATATCTAAATAAAAGATTTTATAAAAGTGTCTCACACAACTGTGAGGATGCACGGGTCCAAATTCCGTAGGGCAGGCAGCAAACTAGCAACTCCAATGAAGGTGTTCGATGAACTCCTCAGGCAACAAACTTGGCAACTCCGATGAACTCAGGAAACGCTTTGCTGGCTAGCTGAAGAAGAAGTGAAGGTTCTGTGTCTGTCTCATTTAAGTCTTCAACTGATTGGATTTAATCCAGCTGATTGCATTCTCTCATTGTGGAAAACATGCCCTTCATTGATGTCATCAGTCACAGCTGCAGCCAATTGACTGATGATTTAATAAACCAGCATTTGGTTTATTAACCAGCCACAAATGTCCTTGCAGTAATGGTTAGGCCAGTGCTTGCTTGACCAGACACCTGGGTACCATCACCTGGCCAAGTTGACACATGAACCCAACCATCACAAACACCAAAACCGAAGAAACCATAAGCACCTATTGAATATTCCATTTTAAGAATATAGAAACGATTCAAGACAATGAAAGAAAAGGTGTCACCAGAGAGTATAATATCAGTTTATGAGGAATTTTACTAGCATTAACATTAAAACTTAATGAATAAGCTTTCTGGCTTCCCTAGATTCTTCTTGAATAAAATTTCATGGACATCTTGAAGGCCAAGTTTCCTTCTAAAATGCTCAAGAGAAAGCATACTTGAGTATTTGTTGCTATTGAAGAGGAAGCAATTGGCAATATGTATGTGAGATATATAAAAAATTGCATGGAATATTAATTTGTGAAAACTCTAAATTATGTAAAGTGCTCTCTCACCCTATACAGAAAAATTAACTCAAATGGATTATAGACTTAAAAGTAAAAGTTAAAACTATGAAAATCTTACAAGAACACATAGCAGTAAATCTTTGTGACCTTTGGTTTGATGAAGTCTTCTTAGATACAACACTAACAGCACAGGAACTTAGGAATAAATAGATAAATTAGATTTCATCAAAATTAAAAATGTTTTTGTTTCAAAGGACACCCCACAAAAATGGGAGAGAATATTTTAAGATCATATATCTGATAAGGAAATTGTATCCAGACTATATAAAGAACTAGTACAACTTAACAATAAAAATACAAATGACCCAATTTAAAAGTGGGCAAATGACTTGAATAGACATTTCTTCAAAGAAGATATACAAATGGTCAATAAGCAGATGAGAAGATGCTTAATATCATTAGTAATTAGGAAAATGCAAATCAAAACCACAATGAGATACCACGTCATACCCACTAGATGGCTATAATAAAAAAGATGACAATAACAAGTGTCAGCAAGGCTGTAGAGAAATTGGAACAATTATACATTGCTGGTGGGAATGTAAAATGTCCAGACACTGTGGAAAACAGTTTGGCAGTTCCTTAAAAAGTATTACCCAGTGAATCTATTCCTTGGGTATACCTAAAAGAATTGAAAACATGCATTCACACTAGAACTTGTATGTGAATATTCACAGTAGCATTTTTTTATAACAGAAAAAAAGTGGAAACAATGCAAATGCCTGTTAACTGATAAATGGATAAACAAAATATGGTGTATCTATATGGTGGAATATTATTTGATAATAAAAGCAAATTATTGATATATATTGCAACATGGAGGAATCTTGAAAACATTATGCTAAGTGAAAAAAGCCAGACACAAAATACGATGTATTTCCAATTTATACATATGATCCAATTTATATGAAATGTCCAGAATAGGCAAATCTATAGAGACAGAAAGTAGATGAGTGATTGCCAGGGGCTGGTGAGTGCAGGGATGAGGGGATGGGGTGTTGAGTGCTAATGGGTACAGAGTTTCTTTTTAGAGTGATAAAAAGGTTCTACAATTAGATTGTGGCGATGGTTTCACAACTCTATCAATATACTAAGAAACCATTGAATTGTACACTTCAAATGGGTGAATTGTATGATATGTGAATTATGTCTCAGTAAAGTAGCAAAAAGGGGAGCCCTCTGCTCAGTGTTGTGAGATCCACAAAGACATACAAATTATGGTCCATGTCCATATTTCCATATTTACTTACAATCTATTTGCAAGGCAGAATATCCATAAAAAGTTTGGAAATATCATAGCAGAGTCTCAAAATCTTTTTTTTTTTTTTTTTTTTCAGTTCAGATCTCAAGGTATGCGCTACCAAGCAAAAGACACTAGTACTTTTCATGAAATCTTTTATTTTGAATTCAGTCAACTTGTATCTATTTTGAGTCCCATGGCTGCACAGGTAGTAGGCCCAGTGCTAGGAGCTGAAAGCACTTAATATGTCTTTAGTATAGCAGGGGATGTGACTATATAATTGTGTCATCACTTTATAATGTAAGAATATACAAAGGATTTTTTCACTGGTTCCACAGGATAGAGAAAGAATAATTCATTTGGACTGTGAGATAGGGAAGACTTTGTGGAAGATACAATATTTAAACTGGGTTTTGAAGCTTGAAGAGGAGTTTAATGGATGAAGAAATGAAAATGCCATGGGGAAAAGGCAAAAGGAACTAACTAAGGGCATATTAAAGAGGAGCTGTGGTGATGGTGAAATTGGTGGTGGTCATTGTTCAGGACAGCAGTGATTATGATGGTTTTGGTGGTGATGATGAAAACGAAGGTGATGGTGGTGATAGAAATGATGGTGATGATAACAGTGATGATGATGGCAGTAATGATGGCGGTGAGGGTGGTTTTGGTGGTGATGATTTTGCAAAGACTTGTGTGTTTGAGGGGCTGCTGAGGCACCCAGGTGATGTGCTTCCAGGCGTCTGCAGCAGCCATGGGCTTTGAGCCGGGTGCTGCACAATGTCCAGTAGCACCTGTCTTTGGCCAATGCTTTGGTTTTAGATCAAATATTATCTCTCATCTAGGCTTGTAGAAACTGTGTATTGTCATATAAAAGAGGAGCCAAGCATTTTAGCAGTTAATGAATTGCTACTCCTAGACCTGAAAGACAGTGGTCCATACCTTTGTAATCAGCCACCATTAAAATCAGTGATTTTTTTGGAGTCCACTCTAGGCCTAACCCTGCATCTCACAATGACCCTCTCATAATACCTTTCGGTTAAAATATTAGATTGAACAATATGAAATTGCCACTTTTGTAGTTCAAGGGTGATTGAATATCAGCAATTTCTCTGGATTAACCCATATTATGTCTGATGCTGATATATAACTCCCCCACTTATCTAAGTGCATGGGATGAGTGGCAGGGGTCATAAAAAGTCTGTGTTATTCTGTTATTATGACAGCTTTTGTGCTGTTGACTCTGAGTGTGCACACAAGTGTGTGTTAGTGACAAGGATAGGTACTATACACAAGTACTGTTCTCTACAGTAGCCCTGAGCCCCAAGTGGCTATTGAGTACTTGAAATGCGGCTAGGTCAACCAAGATGCTCTAAGTGTAAAACACTCACGTGATTGCAAAAACTTGCTATGGAAACAAAACAGTATAAATTATCTCAGTAATAATTTTTATATTGATTACATGTTCAAATAATAATTTGGATATGTTGGGTTAAATAAAATATTATTAAAATTAATTTCACCTGTTTCTTCTTATGTCTCAAAATGCGGCTACTCAAAAATTTAATTACATATGTGGCTTGGTTACATTTCTATTGAACAGTATTTCTCAGTGTACTTTTTTTTTTTTTTTTTTGTCAGATTCAGGAAAAAAGAATCCAAGGCAGGTTTTAGAAATCGGCGCTTGAATTTTCTGAGCCCAAATCTACTTCAGTTACCTCATAAAAGGAAGGAAAATCAATCTGGTTTCTAAAAGCTGCATTTTTGTTGAAAATTGCACTATGGAAACAAATTCCCTCTCTAATTCACAAAATAAATTCTAGCGGCTCATAATTTTTCCATGTTCTTATAGTATTTTCTTTGCTTTTACTTTATGTTCTCTGTGTTCTTCCTGTCATCACTTTATCAAAATAGTGAGGTCCTGGCATCAAGCAAATAGAAATATTTGAGATACATAAATGCCCCACTTATTCAGTACTGAGTCTGTCCGAATGGCTTGGGGATTGGCTAAGTGTATAAGCATTTGGATTTCTCCAAAATTGAGACCATGCCACGCAGTCTGGGATTAGTGGGGAGAAAAGCGTGTCAGTCTCCCAGTGCTGACAATTTGAACTGTCAGGGGTCAGGCCCCTGTGGTCTCCTTTTGCTCCCCTAATCCTGATTAAGAAGATAATTTAAGTAGAATCCTGGGGTGCCAAATTAAGGAGGCTCTAATAGGAAAATGGGAAATGGAGGGTTTAAAGGACATCCATTAATGTGCTCACTTCAAGATGTACTCTTGTCAGTGCTTCTTAGGGAGGCACATGCTTGCCAGTGATGTCTTTTCTTTTTGGAACACAACCAAGGGAAAATATGGAGATTTTTAAATATAGTATTCTGTAACCCAGGGGAAGCCAAAATATTGCAGACAGTGATAAAACCACAATTTAGTAATTGTGTTGTGTGATCCTGCAATGTATACTGGGTCTGCCAAAGGGGAAGTATGACAAGTTTGAGCAGCAAGACATTGTGCATCCTAAATTGCCATCTGACCCTTTCTTAAATAGACCCAGGAAAATCTGCAGGGTGTCCAGAAACCCTCTTTTCTCTATAACTGCATCTTCCAAACCAAAGAGAAATCAGAGTAGATAATCAGGAATGTACTTGCCTGCCTGAAACAGGAAATCCAACAAATACAAAAATATGTTTCCTCAGATAACAATAAATCTGCAGGTGGGTAATCCAGAAAGGTAGCTTATTGTTACCATTATATTCAATCCTCTAAAATGGCTAGCTTTTGTCTTCATGTTGCAAAATGGCTGCTACAGCTCCAGCCATTACATCATTTTTCCAGCAGAAGAAAAGGTAAGGGCCAGGTGACTTTTCCTGTGAGACACTATCTTTTTATTTGGAAAGAAACATCCTTCCAAGAACCTTTGCTTATATCATTAGGCCCCTCCCAAATGTCCAAGACTCTGAGTAGATAAAGAAGCAGGTGGAATGTGGAACCTAACAGAGCTTGCCATTCTGTCCAGGGAAGAGATAATCCATGTAAACAGCTCCTTAGCTCAGTGTTTGGCACATAGAACGTATCAAAACATGGATTTAAAGATAACACCATCTTTGCTGTTAAAAGACCAGACCAAGCAATACTACAACTATGTTCTCCAGAAGTGGTAATGGTTTCTTTGATTGGAGTTGTGTCTAACGCTTACTGAACTTGTTGCATACCCCAGGCACAGGGCTCGATTCTTTCTACCGTACTGGCTCCTTCTAACAACTGATGAAGGAGATGTTATTCTCCCCGTATTGCAGAGAAGAAAATGGAGACTCAGAGAGGCTAAGCAAACTTTTCCAAAGCACCCAGCTAATGTGGGGGAAGGCTGGGATGCTAACCCTTGCTTCTGCCCCCAAGACCTGTGCCTTTATAAGCTTTAGGCTCTCTTGTAACTAGAAGACCCTAGTGGGGGGTGGGGAGGTTTCCCTAGTAATTTGCAAAACCAGATCAAAGCCTAAGACCAAAGACCTTAGAGTGAAAAGCAAGCTGGGAACTTTAAGGACACAAGAAAAATAAAAGAATTAGGATAATTTGGAATCACTGTAACAGGTTCCCATATCATGGGCTATTAAAAGCCCAAATGATGCTAAGTTCTGGACTCTCAATCTTAGAATGTTTTTCACCTGTTCTCTGTTTTGGGGGATTTGCCATTTTTCCACATAGTAATGGTTGGTTTGGGATTGTCCAGGGGGCATTCTCAGGAACAGTTAGGGCGCTTGGTGCTGGGTACAGTTTAGGAGGAGTGAGAATGAACTCTGCATGTGTTGGGGTGCAACCAGCCCCCTCCCACCGGAGTGGCCCCTGGCTGTCATGACATCCGGTAGCGGAGAGAAGTAGATCAGAATCGCCTCCGAGGAATGGAGGTTCCTCAAGAATGATGGATCTGCCTTTGATGTCTAGCAGCTTCCAAATAGTACAGAAATGATACAGATACATGCCAAAAGGGGGAAAAACAACTTTTGATCTAGTTAGAACTAATTAAATTTTCAATGTGCATGAAAGAAACTTGAGTGCTGGCCAGTTGTTTGCTGTGGATGGATTTTGTCAAAGAGCAGAGTTGAAAATAATGTAGCTAAAGCAAACTCTTGCCTGGCTTTCTACTCGGGGGAAATTAATTTTTGGTCTTTGCATCTAAAATGTTAGGGATTTCCCCCTTGCAGCCTGAAATTACCTGCAGAGTCACTTTTTCCCTTTATACAATGATATTAAGAGTGATGTTTTTCTTTTGTGTTTTCTCAGAAGGCTCTCCCTTCAACCCTTCCTTGTTGTCATGTTGTGTTTAGTCTAATGTATGCTTTTTGTTAGTGTGTGGACTGAAAAAGGTAATCTAATTAACAGCAGAAGGTAAGAAACCCTGCAGGATTTTGGCAACAGAGAAGATGTGGGCTCTGGTATTTGATCAGCACTTACACTCACAATTTTTCTTGGTTAGCAGGGCAGAGTTTTGCTCTTTATACGTAGGCTTCCACAGAATATAAAGTGCATATTTGACAGGATACCAGTCAGATCTGAGAGTGGCTTTTGGAAATTTCTGCATGATTCAGAGCGACTGCCTTGGTAAATGTTTAGAGTGCCCTAATTATGCTTTGGGGTGATTAAAATGTTGTAGATTTATGCTGTTTCACTAAGAGGAACGGCCTACTCCACATACCAAAAAGGAAAACAAAAAAAAGTAAAAGCTTAAAGGGAGGAAAGAAAAGAAAAAGGGGCAGTGGGTGGGGGAGGCAGCGAGCGCCCCAGCTTGGAGAGGCCTCTTGGTAAAGCATATGAATCCACTTACATGTAAATTGCTTGTCGCTATGAATTAAGGGAAGGCTATGAAAGAACTGCTTTGCCGTGTTTACTATAGGATTTTTGACAGACTCTTTCCTCTTTCAAGTAAATTTGGCTTAAGTCCATAGTCAGTCCAGTTTTAAGTAAACTCCTCTTTTGTTACATTAACAAGGTTATAACATCACTGAGGCAGATTTCCAGCTGCAAGAACTGAGACCTAAGTATGGGGCCGAGGGTATAATTAAAACCTTCGGGTAGGAGAGTTAAACTCTCAAGTAAAATTGGATAAAAGGCTAATTGTCCATAGCAACATAATACATGCTTTAAATATCTGTGAAATGAAGATGAATAGTAGGAGGCTTGGGTGGAGGCAGGGAGGGGGCTTTACTACTCTGAATTGAGATCTGATTTTTTAGCTCAGGACAAAGGGAATTCCACCACTGCCCCCCATCAATTTTTTGTGCCATCTCCTCTAGATCCCATGGCTTGTCTTCTATCTGTACTAAAGTCTTTCCATCTTTTGTGGAACTTCTTTTCCAAAATAGCATGTGTTTATATTTGATAAGCAGGACTGTGAGTAGAATTCTAGATTTTCTGGTTCCATAGATCCAACAGTGGTGCCAAGCATTTTGTCTACATTTGTCATATCTTCCATGAAGCAGGGCTGGCGTGGGGGGTGGGTGGGTGGGAGGAGAGTCCGGGGGCAGGACACACATACCTTTGGTGACCTCAAAGATGACTTCCAGCCAGCAAGATGATACATCACCACAATGCTAAAAAAAAACAAAACGGCTTGTCATGGCAGCTTTTCCCAAGGGAGTAAATGGCGAAGGCCCATTTGTTATTCATTAGGAGAAGGCTGGCTGGGCTGGCGTGGTCAGGAGCCTGGAAACGTAAGGTCATCCTACACCCCTGGCCTGGTGGCATGGACAACAGCGAAGACAGGTTTAGCAGCCTCTACATTTCCAGACTTTGCCACACTGCTGTTTGAAGCCCTGCAGGAAAGAAGGTGTTCCAAAAAACAGTTTAGAGTTTCTCTGTGGGGCTGGAGTGGAAGGGAAGAAAAAGAGGGAAAAATAAGGTAAATGATTTCATGTGCAAAGTGACTCCATGGCGCTAAACATAGTGAGATCCCACAGCCCCCCCTCCAGCAGCCCAGGACACGTAGCACCAAAGAGCTGCATGTCTGTCCATCTAGAATAGGGAAAATCAGAAGAGGCTGTTGGAGAATGGTCAGTGTTTGACGGCTTATGGGGCGTAGTGCGTGGTCAACTAGTGGAGTTGCCAGTGCAACATGGTCAGAGACTGTGGGTGTATTGGGGCTGCAAGAGGAGGCAGACCCATCCGGCACAAAGCCAGGGACACAATATTGCAGTCAGGAGCGAAGCTGGTACTGGCCGGAGGGGCTGGAAGGGCCAAGGGAAGGCTGGCCGTTTGAGACATCAGCAAATGAGGGGATTGAGAACATGGGTCCAGCATGCCAAGAAAACAGGATCCATCCCCAAGGCTTTGAAGCAGACAGTGTGCTGAGGCTGGTGTGAACCCTGCCTGCTGTGTTAGCTATATGATGTGACTGGTTTAAATGGTAACACCCAGGAATTACGTTTTCACTGTTTTCAGCCAACTTGGGTTGCAGAGGATTTTTGTCTTACTGTGCAATATGGAGACTTGAGTTTTGAATCAAAAAAGTTCCTTCTCACTTTGTAAATCAGGGTGCTTTAAGATAGGGCACACATGCTGCTTGTGCTTGGATGCTTTTCAGCAGGGCTGTGATAGTCATCTTCCCTTTCATTGTGAGCATCAGTGTGCTTTTGCGATAGGCATCGGCTCCTCCTTTAAATATTTTTGCTCAGAGTCGTTTAGATCACACAATTACCTCGTGGCAGCTTACTATCAGTAGTGTTTAAGTATGTTGGATAAGAGCTTATATTTTTAGCTCTTATTTAAAAATCCATTTCTCCTGCAGGCATTGTAAATCTAAATTCCTTCTTATGTGTACCAAAGATATGTAATGTATAAACCAGGTTATAGTCCAGAATAAGAATGACGTTATGAGAAAATAAAGCTGAGAATGCTGTGTTTAACAGGAACTAATTCTTATTAGTTCAGAGTAATAAAATTTTAGCCATCTTTCAATTTCTTTGTCTTCTGAACAGAGTATGCTTCCTTATTAAGGTAGACTTTTAGTTATCATGTATGTGTGTGCACGTGTATGTACTTTTACATAAGTGCATATACATCACTAGTCAGTGTAAATGAGAAAAAAGGTACTGTTTTTTCTATGAATTATTAAGATTTTATGCCAAAATATGGAAAAATATTTCTGTTACATTTTTTGGGATTAATCCCCATTCAGGGACTGGTAGAAGCAGAAGTTGGGATTTTTCAGATCTGGATTTGGTTTGATGGGCTTTACCATAGATCAGATGGATGTGCAATGGCACCCAACCATTTCAGAGATGAGGGTCCACATGAGTCAGCAAATCCTTGGAAATCAAGTGTTTCATGACAAAGAAAGAACCTTCCCACCCAAAGGCTAATCTCTCTAGACCTACCTACCTCTCTCTCTCTCTCTCTCTCTCTCTCTCTCTCTCTCTCTCTCTCCTCTCTCTCTCTCTTTCTCTCTCGACTGAATATCCTGCATAACACAATTATGGTTATCACATTATTGACCCTTTATTGTGCATAGGATAAATAAAACAGTGATGTAAGTAGGCTTCTGTCTTGCCCATTTTCCTCCTCTAAATCATTTAGAAATTTCTGTTTGTTTTTGTTTGTTTGTTTGTTTTCTGTATCAGTGACCCAACTGATGCATTGAAAGAGGAATAGCAGAGAACAGAGACCCAGATATCAGCCTGACCCCTGTGTCCTCATTGTGTTCAGGCCTCTGCTTCGGTCAGTTTATCCAGTGGGTCTTTTCTTACCACACTAGCTAAAATAGCACCTTCCTTGTCACTTTTTGTCCTCTTAGCCAGCTGTATGTGTCCCTTTTGGCTTTAACATTTTTTAATTGAAATATGATTTACATAACATAAAATTCCCCATTTTATGTGCAATTCAGTGATTTTTAGTATATTCACAATGGGTTGCAACCATCTCCACCATCTAATTCCAAAACACTTTCATCACCCTCAAAAGAAACCCTGTACCCATTAGCAGTCACTACTCATTCTCCCTTTCCCCCAAACCCTAGCAACCATTGATGTATTTTTTGTCTCTATGGATTTGTTCATTCTAGATGTTTCATAGAAATGGAATCATATAGTATATGGCCTTTTGAGTCTTCCTTCTTTTACTTAGCATAATGGTTTTAACGTTCATCCATGCTTAGCATGTATCAGAACTTCATTTTCATTCACCATGAAATAATTTTCCGTTGTATGGCTATACTTCATTTATCCATGCATAGGTGTTGGACATTTGAGTTATTTCCATCTTTTTGCTGTTATGAATAAGGCTGCTATGAGCATTCATGCACAAGTTTTCTCTCCTTGCAATTTTATTGAGATATATTCACATACCATACAATAATCCAAAGTGTACAATCAGTTGTTTACAGTATCATCATATAGTTGTACATTCATCACCACAGTCAATTTTTGAATGTTTTCGTTACTCCAAAAAAATAAGAATAAAAATAAAAGTAAAAAAGAACATCCCAAACATCCTGCCCCCCATCCACCCTGTTGTTCGTTTACTTTTTTGTCCCTATTTTTCTACTCATCTGCCCGTACACTGGATAAAGGGAGTGTGAGCCACAAGGTTTTTATAATCACACCACATAAGCTATAGAGTTATACAATCGTCTTCAAGAATCAAGGCTACTGGGTTGCAGTTCATCAGTTTCAGGTATTTCCTTCTAGCTATTCTAATACACTAAAAACTAAAAAGGGATATCTGTATAATCATGCACAAGTTTTCGAGTAGACATGTTTTCATGTCTCTTTGGTATAGATATTTTCTGTCTTAACACTTACCCCCACTGGTGGTCTGGGGCTGTATGTACCCCAGAAAGTCATGTTCTTAAAGCTAATCCATTCCTGTGGGTGTGGATCCTTTGCAAGTAGAACATTTTGATGAGGCTACTTCAGGTAAGGTGTGGCCCAGAGGGGACCTTAATCCTCTTACTGGAGTCCTTTGTAAACGGAATGGTGAATGAGTGAGTGAGAGAGAGAGAGAGAGAGAGAGAGAGAGAGAGAGAGAGAGAGAACGCGCACCACTGAAGCAAGAAGAAGAGAAGGGCAAGACCAGCAGATGCGCCGTGTGCCTTGCCATGTGGCGGAGGAGCTGAGCATCACCGGCAGCCGGTCTTTAGGAATAAAGTGTCTCTTTGATGATGCCTTGATTTGGACATTTTTCTCAGCCTCAAAACTGTAAGCTTGTAAGCTAATAAAATTCCTGTTGTTGAAGCCAACGCATTTCATGGTATCTGCTTGCAGCAGCCTAGCAAGCTAAAACAACCACCCTATACACACACACACACATACACACACACACACTCTACATATGTGTGTATACATATGTATGTATGTAGGTACATATATATGTATGTGTGTGTGTATCACATATACTTTATGTATATGTGAATTCTGTTTGTTGTCTGTAGTCCCCTCTGTGGGGGACTAATGTAAGTTCCAACATCCCTGGAGTGTTGTTGGCCTCCCCCAAGTCCTCTGTCAAGCTGACTTTGGAGACACAAAACGAATGTCTTAACCATCCCCAGGCCCAAGTTTAGTTCTGATGCCAATTATTGATATCAGGAGAGTCAGTTCTGCTTGTGACAGACATCCTCTTGCATTCGTAATAAAGGCAAAGATAAAGTTCTTTTTAGTAGTGCCAAGGAGAGCGTGGTCTCCATCTTTCTCAGAGGCGTGATGTCCGTCTCTCCTTTGACAGGCATGCAGAGAGGGAAGAAAAGAATGCTGCCGCCTGGGGGGGCGCTGGCTCAGCATGTTATTTTTCACCAGTTGCATTTAAGAAGCCACGGACATCTTTTTACTTAAAACCAAAGTAAAATTCAATTCATAGCTGAACTTCTGCATACTTCAGTAAGGAAGGTGTCAATCCACAGGAAGGTAAATATGACATTCTAGCATTTGCCTTCACATCTCTAATGAGTCCTGGCAGGTAATATTATAGGGTTTTAGGAAATCTCCTAGCTCTACCTTTGTTCTAATTTACTATACATTCCTTTTTTCTATTTTTTTCATGAGTTCTACAGGACTTGTATTCTGTTTGATTCAGTTTTCCTTTATAGTTAATCTGCCTTTAGGCATTTGGAAGAAATAGTTTGATTTTTAAAACAACTTTCGCCAAACATGATATGTATGGTTTAAATGATAAATTTTCCTCCCTTAAAGAAATGTATAGCATAAAAGCAGACATTGTTATCACACTGTTTATTATTTGACTTGGCCAAAGGCCTAGATTTGTGTTCTAATTTTAATATATTAGAATATACTTTTCTTGGAGGTTTGCACATATAAAACCGTATGTTTGGTGAGTAAATGAGCAGCGTGGTAAGTTGAAATTGCACTTGCCTGGATTATCTACTCCACGTTTATTAATTATTCCTTTCATCAGTGAATGACACGTTTCCCATCTTGGGTGTTGGTGCATTTCTATGTGAGACGCTCGTGTGATGGGATAGCTCAGGAGAGCAGTGTTAGTTTTGTTTGGGGGGTCAACATCTCCAAGGTGCCTCTCAGTCGTGGTGGATGCATCGCAGCTGCTGTGGTCTAGGTGGAAATGGGCATCCACCTTCCTCTCGGGTATTTCTTGGGCTGAATTCTTCTTTTAGTGGAAATAGAACATAGTGAGAGGGAATCTTAAAGAAATCCAAGGTATTGGGCTCCCATGAGTATGGTCTCAGCATGCTTGGGCCCTTGAAGAACACCGTGAGACCCACGGCAGACAGCTAAGGAGAAGGGCCCTGCTGTCAGAGGAGGGACCCTCTGCTAGTCCAAGGGGAGATGACCCCTCCCACCACCCACTGGCCTCCCCCCACAGCTTCCCGTTCACAAGCCCTCAGGAATGTGAAGCCTCCATCGGAGCCCATTGTGAATGTGTTTCTGAGTTGTTTAATGTGTTTCTCGCAAACAGGACGTGACATGTATGGTTTAAATGAAAATAATGACCTTGTTGCTCGGTGCCAGACATCCTTTGTTAAGAGCATCCTGGCGATCGGAACAGCTCTGGGCTGACGTGGCCTACAGCCCTGGGTTCTCGGAGGATCTGGACTGGACATGTTTCACGTAGAGAGGGCTCTTAAATCAGGGGCCTCCCTGAGGGCCTGTGCCCCTGGTGTGTGCGGTCCTCTCGGCAGCAGGAATTGGGTCCCAGTTGCCACTGCAGTAGTGTCTGGTATTCTTGGCCATGAATAGAGAGAGAGATTTTCTTGGTCTTTGGATTCCTTAGCTATGCAGATTATTTAGAAAACAAAGCAAACCAAATGAAAACAACACCCAGGTTACCAAAGCAGGAGAGTTTTAAAGTATACCTAGGTGAAAACCCACATGCTTTGTGGATTTGGGTCTTGTGATGGTTTGGTATAAGCAGAGTAGTCAAGTCAGTTTATACTTCCTGTCTTAATTAGCAGCTGGTTGATTTCATCAAGCTCTTGTGTCCCATGAAATGCATGGGAGATGCGCTGTCGTCAGAGGTCATTGGTTCCCATCCAGGTCTGAGTGTGTCCCCAGGGAGTGTTTCACAATAGCCGGAGACATCTCTGGTTGTCACAGGTGAGGGCGGTGCTGCTGGCATCTATTGGGTGGAGGCCAGTGGTGCTGCCAAACACCCTACAATGGACAGAGCAACCCCTCACAGCAAAGAATTGTCTGGCTCACGTGTCAGTAGTGCCAGGGTTGAGAAATTATGTCAAGGATTAATACATTTGCCAATTATGAAAAAAAAAAAAAGAAAAAAAAACTAGAGAAAAACGCAGGACATGTTTTTATTGAGTAATTTTGAAATAAATATTCATGAAAGGTATTAAATGCTGGGGTTTCAGAGATGAGAAAAGTGGACCAACTTCCTGCCCTTATAGAGGGATTCTAGTTGTAAAAACAGGAGGATTGTTTTGAGCTTAGGCTCTTTAAGATAGTTTGTAGACCTGTACATTCGTTAATTCTTCTCTGGGTGGTTCTAGGAATTCTTATGTTTCTGCACAGATTTCTGTTAATCAGGTTGGGTGGCTGCACGGCAGTCAGGAGATAAGGAGCTGGAGCCAGGAGACTGGCTCTCATCCCTTTTCCGTTACTAAATGGCTGTGTGACATCCAGCAGTTCTGATGACCCCTCTTGGCCATATTTTCCCCTTCTGTAAAATGAGGAAGCTGCATTAGATATTAGACGCTATGTCTTTGATCTGAGTAAAATAGAGAAATAAATTCTTTCCAAGTGACTTTTTCTTATTGTGTAATTACTTTAAAGCATATTCTACCACATCCGTTACTTTTTAAATGAAAACTAACATTCTTTATTATAATAAATGAGTATATTAAGCCTGAAACTAATTGCCATTAAGGGCACTAGGCTCTCTGTGAAGGGCCTGAAACCCTGGGCCCTTTTTGCTCTCTCACCCTCTTTTTGTTAGGGCTGTCTGCCACCACCGACTTTCCTTGACTCCACTGTGAACCAATAGACTTGGTTTTGTTAGAATTCAATTGTGTTTTGGCCTATCTTAATGAGAGCAGATGGCTTATCTGGATTTTTTTTAGTCAGGTAGGTGATTGTTCTAGTTTGCTAATGCTGCCGGAATGCAAAACACCAGAGATGGATTGGCTTTTATAAAAGGGGTTTTATTTGGTTACACAGTTATAGTCTGAAGGCCATAAAGTGTCCAAGGTAACGCATCAACAATCAGGTACCTTCAATGGACGATGGCCAGTGGCGTCTGGAAAATCTCTGTTAGTTGGGAAGGCACGTGGCTGGCGTCTGCTTCCAAATTCTGGTTTCAAAATGGCTTTCTCCCAGGATGTTCCTCTCTAGGCTGCAGTTCCTCAAAACTGTCACTCTTAGCTGCTCTTGGGGCGTTTTTCCTCTCTTAGCTTCTCTGGAGCAAAAATCTGCATTCAACAGCCGTCCTCAAACTGTCTCTCATCTGCAGCTCCTCTTCTCAGCTCCTGTGCATTCTTCAAAGTGTCCCTCTTGGCTGTAGCTTGCTTCTTCTGTCTGATCTTATATAGTGCTCCAGTACTTTAATTCAGACCCACCCTAAATGGGCCGGCCAACACCTCCATGGAAATTTTCTAGTCAGAGTCATCACCCACAGTTGGGAGGGGCACATCTCCATGGAAACACTCAAAGAATTACAATCTAATTAACACTGATAGGTCTGCCCACACAAGATTACGTGAACGATAATGGCGTTTGGGGGGACATAATACATTCAAACTGGCACAGTGAAAAAATTACTTAACAAAGCTCTTTTTTAAACCTCTAGACGGGACAGTTAGGGGACAAGCATCTAACACCAAAGCTTTGGAGCCCAGTTATTAATATGCTTTGCTCCATGGCAGCATGAACAAAAATAAATAAAGCCCTGGGGATCCTCCAGTTTGTGTGTCATGCACACACTGAAGAAAACTTACTTCCTCAGAATGTGTTATGCGTCTTTTTCATTGCACACTTTCTAGTTGTTTCTGTCTTAAAAAAAAATAATAAAGGCACATGTGGAAGAATTGGTTATGAGTTGTAGCAAAAGCTGGTATCTGGAGTGAAGTTGCTGTGAAGATCGGCCTGATCACAGGAAACTCTGAGCGCGCTGTCCAGGGTCTGGGGAAGCAGCTTACAAACTGCCCCAGCCCAGGGCCACTTGCCTTCCTCTTACCATGTGGATCCCCATCCCTCCACTGCCCCTGATCTTAGATACATGTTTTTAATCTTTACCTGGTATTTCTTCCTTAGAGATCAAAACAAGCCTTCTTCCTAAGGCCCCAAGCTTTTGCAAAAATGTGCCAGTAGCTCCTGAAGTCTCTGAATTTCAAAGTCTGGTGGGGTCTGGACTTGGAGCCTGGGCTTCTGCCTGGCTCTCCTTGCTGTTTGATGTGATCCAGCCTGCTCTGTCAGTCTGGGAGAGCAGTTTGGGGTCCCAGGGAAAGGCAGGCTAAGACAGGACAGGGGCTTGCCTTCCAGCAGGAGCTGGAGGAGACCAAGCCTCGCCCTGCTACTACCTCCATTTCTTTCATAAAATAGATCCTCCCTAAAATGGGATGGCAAAGAGGTCTCCTCTTGAGCACCACCTTAAGCTGATCGCTATTGAATGTTTGCAGCACTTAAAGCTGTCTCTGGGCTCTGGGGGAAAGAATCCTGGGATCAATTAGTGATGTCTGCCGTGGTTGGGCATAGCAGGAGCTGCCGTGGCAAATGCCTATGTGTTTCCCAACACTGTCTAATTTGAGGCTCGTAGATGAACAGTGTGGTTCTCTAGGAGTGGTCTCAGCTGTTAGTTAGGACACTTTGATTCTGGTAAATGTCTGTGAGGCAGTTTATTTCTGAGGGGAGAGCATGAACTCCTGAGTCACATTACCTGGGTCTGAATAGTTGCTCTACCTTTCACCATACATGGGCTTTTAGACAATGCTTCTTTAGTCTTTAATTTCTTCATCTATAAAATGAGGGAGCATTTACTTCTTCCAATCATTGTGAGAATAAAGTGAGTTAATATAATTATTTGGAATGGTACCTGGCACAGAATGAATTTGCAATGAGTGTTGGCTATTGGCATTATTGCTGTCATCTTCAAGGTGAGGATCAGGTCCTTGGCCTACTCAAATTTTGGGCAGCCCTGGAATTTGATGGTATTGGTGAAGTCAGCCGGAACCCCAGGCTGTCAGAGGCACTGCTCCTTCTGATGGTGATGGTGACTTGGTCAGTGGACTGCTCATCCCTCTTAGTTGCTATCAGCCCTCATAAAGTCTAGACTTGTAATAACCAGAATGTAGAAATGAAGACATGCATGTGGGCCATCATTGTGGTGGAAACAGGCTGATTGACAGAGGAATGGGCAAGGTATCTTCCTGGTACAGATGCTGGTGGTTACATCAGAATTTGAGAGAAGGCAGGGAGTTGAATTCTAGGAAAACTTATCTTTGGGACAAAAATAACAAATGTTCAAGGAGGATGTAAGCCTGGGGACAGACCCCCAGGCAGCAGAATTCTCAGGGGAACAGAGGCCATGAGAGATCACAGGCCCTGGGGTCTGCTTTCAGCTGGCCTAAAGCAAACCCCAATTTTTATAACCTGTAAATACATTTACCATGTTTTCAGTTGTGAAGCTGAATTTTAGGAACCATCCCTTTTGTGTGTTCAGTTCCGTCCATCTGTGTACACGTTTTTGTGGGAGTGCAGGTCAGCAGAGGGGTGGGACTGAATCTGCATTTGGATGGTGGTCCAGCTTTCTCATCTCAGATCTGCTACTTACTGCGTGGACTCTGGCAAGTTAGTTAACCTCCCAGCCTCAGTTTTGACCATATGTAAAATGGGAATGACTGCTCACCACACAGACGGTGTTGTGAAAACAGGTGAATGTGGACTCATCTAGCACAAAGCCCGGTATACAGCAGGTGCTCCATGCATTTTTTATAATTTTCTTTTCTAACCCGGTAAAATGTGCAAAACGCTTTGTTGGGCACTTTGGGGGTAAAAAGAAGAACAATTAATTGTCTGTACCCATGAGGAACTTGACCTTATAATGGAGAAGACATGGACACACTTAGCAAAATGAAATATTTACTAAGAAAAACAATCTTTTTTTCTTTTGGTTTGGTTTCTCAATCTGGGGGATGAAGCAGGGATAGAGGAGATTAGATTTGAACTGAATCTTGAAAGAAAAGCAGAGTCTCCAAATCAGGGAAAGAGCTACTTTGGGGACAGTATGACCCAAGGCCCAGATATATAAACATCCAAGGCCCAGAATATAGGGAATGGTGAGTTGTCCTAGGAGCAAGCAACTCTTGGGAGATCAGAAGGGATATGGGTTAATCTGGGGGAGATGAGTCTTTAAATGCCACTGTAAGGAACTGGGGAAGAGAGGGAAATATGCAATTGTTTCTGAAAGTTTAAAAGGAGGGTGGCTCTGTGGGGTGAAGGCTGAACAGAGCAGAAATTTGTTAGAGACATAGGTACAGTTAGGATGCTGTGTGCTGATCCGAATAGGGGTGATGGGGACAGAACATAGTGGAGAAGAAGAAAAATTGGGAAATGATTGGGAAATGGAGGAAAGAGAGAGACACAAAGAAAATGGGAGCTTCATCAAATGCTTATTGATTGTTGAGTACAAGTAAAATTAATAGGATCAGGAAACATATTGTCTTTGGGGAAAAGGTAGAGGGAGCAGGGGGAAGATGGCTTGAGGTTTTTAACGTGTGCATTCAGGCTAAATATGGTGTCAAAAATATGATACCCAAGAGCATATGAAATTATTTTGATTACTTTGTTTTGTTGTTGTTTGTTATGGTTTTCTTTTTTTTCAAAATGAAAACATCCTTTTTAATAGTTATGCAAATGAAGTATTTTCATTATTAACATCAACTAATAGAAAAATGTATAAGCTATGAAGTAAAAATCACTCATAATTACCAGCATGCAGAGTTAGCCAATGTTAACCTTTTAAATAACAATCTTCCCTCCCTCCATCCCTTCCTCCATCTCTCCCACCCTCCGTCCCTCCTCCCTGTTCCCTCTTTTGTCCTTCTTTCCTTTCCTCCTTCCCTTTTTCCTTCATACTTTATCTACCCATTCATCCACTCATCCATCCATCCATCCATCCATCCATCCATCCATCCATGTGTATAACTTTTTATGAAAGTGCTCACACAGTCCTTGGCAGTGTATAGTCTTCTTGACTCCCTAACATCGTGACATCCATCTCAGTGCTTGTGAATGAGCACAGATTTACCTCTTGTTCTGAATGGCTGTGGAACATTCTACTATATCCCTGGCATGGTGATTTATGCAGCTACTCTCTGTGAATGATTGTTGAATTTGGCTCCAGGTCTTCCTTTTATAGATTGCATATATTCAATCCTTTGCATATAACCTGTGCTCATATGAGGGAGTCAGTTTCTAAACACTTTTGCCAGCACTGGCTTTATCAATTTTTCAAGTCTTTGCAATTTAGAAGCTCCTCTTCTCCTCCAAGAATGCAAAAACCCTCATTTAACTTATTTACTTTTTTATAGTAAAGGGGAACAGCTTTATAGTTTGTTGTCCATTTGTGCCTTTTATTTCCTTTATGACTTGCTTCTTTTTTCCTTCTGCCCTTCTTTTTTTTTTTTTTTTTTTTTCTGATGGGGCCATTGATACATCTATTTTCATTTTAAGGATACATACCATTTGTTAAAACATTGAAAATATTTTCCCAGTGTGCTTGTGTGTGTGTAGTTGTTTTTGTTTTTGCCATTTAGATGTTCATGTTTTCATACCCACCAATCTTTTCTTCATGGTTTCTGGTTTCCAGGTCATACCTAAAAAGACCTTCTATTACCTTTACAAGGTGGAAGTAGTTGTCTGAAGCAGCAGGTCTGGCCTTTGCTGAGTTGCCCTCTCCCATTTAGCCCCTGGACTGCACAGACTTTCTGTTGAGCTCACCAGTGGCAGGGCAGGTTAGGGCGTCATTACGAAATTTGACTGTCTTAGAAATGGAAGACTTCCAATCTCTCTTAAAATCTCTTCTCCTAACAAAACACATTATGCAAACATAGCCTGAAATCAGAACCAATGCTGAGAGAGAAAAAGAGAGAAAATGCTATCACTTCAACCTTTATGAGAAGTCGTTTCATTCAGAGGCTGTCCTTTCTGAGGCTTTTCTCACCCCTTTGTTGACAGTGGTGTTCTTAGCTGTTATTTTTAGGTCAGGTTTATTTGTTTGATATGGAGGAGGAGCCTGAACTGCACCAGCCACTGGCTCTATTTGCAACACTTTTATTACTGGTGGCTGCCATACTGAAAATTTAAGTTAAGCTCCAGGACCTGAGTTATTTTTGTCCCTCTGCACGCAACAGCCTTCTCAAGTCCAGGGTGCTGGGCACTATAAGACCCCTGAACTCTGGTGTTCCAGAAATTTAGATAATCTAGAAAGAAAAAAAATGGTGAGGTGATCTTCCTTTGATATCCTGTTACCAAAAAGAGATTCTAAATAATACAAATGGTAAGACTGTAACAGTGAAAATTGCTATTTTTAAGTAAAATAATTGGTGTTTAAGTTTTATATTGTTAGCATTGAACCCAAGCATTAGGAGATTTTCCTAAAAGGCAAGGCAGTCCCACATTTCCAATTTTTTTTGCCTGTTCTCCGTAATGTTTTGTTTTGTCCACTGATATCATTTGTCCATTTCTATAGATAGATTCATAGTGTTCTTTAGTGTCAATGCTTTAGATGGAGGGTAGCAACAGTTTATTCCCATTTTTCCTTCAATTCAGTATTATAACATTTCTGATATTTTTTGACTCATGTATTATTCTTTTTATTTAAAAAAACCTTTTTGAAATTGAGATATAGAATGCATGAAGGTGCACAAATTATTATGACATCAGCTTGATGCATTTTCAAAGTGAATACACCCATGTAACCAGCACTCAGACTACAAAACAGAACATCACAGGCACTTTGGAAGTCTCCAGTACCCCCTCCCGGTCATTATTTCCTCCAAAGGAAATCACTGTTCTGATTTCTAACACCATAGATTAATTTAGCTTAGCTTTGAACTATATGTTAATAGATGCATGCAGTATGCATTATTTTTTTCTGGATTCTTTTGTACACCATAATGTCTGTAAGATTCACCCATATTGTTGTATGTATATTTGTAGTCGATTCATTCTTATCAACATAGAGTATTCCATTTTTTCTTATACCATTTTATTTTTATCCTTTCTATTTTTCATGGACCTTTGAGTGGTTTCCATTTGGAGACTGTACCAGTTTGTATATATTATGTCCCCCAGAAAAAGCCCTGTTATTTGATGCAATCTTGTGGGGGCAGACATATTAGTGTTGATTAAGTTGGAACCTTTGAATTAGGTTGTTTCCACGGAGATGTGACCTGTCCAACTGTGAGTGACAACTTTGGTTGGGGTGTGACCTCTGATTGAATGTTTCCATGGAAGTGTGGCCCTGCCCAATCAGCCTGGGCCTTGATTAGTTCACTAGAGTCTTATAAAGGGGCTCACAAACAGAAGGAACTCGGAGCTGCAGCTTACAGAGGCATTTTGAAGATGGCCTTGGAAAGCTGATCACTTTGGAGAACACCATTTTGAAAAGCAGCCTGGGAGCAAGCAGACACCAGCCATGTGCCTTCCCAGCTAACAGAGATTTTCTGGATGCCAATGGCCTTTCTCCAGTGAAGGTACCCTATTGTTGATGCCTTACCTTGGACACTTTATGGCCTTAAGACTGTAACTGAGTAACCAGATAAAACCCCTTTATAAAAGCCAGTCCATCTCTGGTGTTTTATGAATGGCAGCATTAGCAAACCAGAACAGGGACTATTATGAATAGTGCTGCTGTGGACATCCTAGTAGTTGTCTTTTGGTGACTATTTGCACACATTTCTGTTGTGTATACACCTAGGAGTAGAAATGCTGGTGGGAGGCCTATGTGGAATACATATGTTCAGCCTTTCCAAAGTGGTGGTAAATAGTATATACCACATTTTTCATGAACGTAAACCCCACTGCTATGCATTTTGTAATTTCTAGGGTAAAATATCAGTATATAATATTTGAAAGGAATTGAACAATGTTTGTTTACTTTGGCATGGTGTCCATTATTTGCTTTTATCTGAGAACTCACAAGTTATTCTATAGATAATAGAGTCTAAAGTAAATTGGGTGTAAATGCACAATCCTTGCCTCATTCCAGTTTACCAAGTCCAGCAGAAAGCATGTGTTACCCCATATTTTTATAATACTTCATTGTGATACGATGAGGCTCCAAGCTTTCAGAAAAGGAAATTGGGAGGAGAAAACTAATACAATCCAGTGTGATTTTATTGTAACAACTGGAGCCTTTGCAGAGGAAGGAGCCAATAGGTCTGATGTGAAAGATTGGGCCACACATTTGTAAACGGAGATTAAGGAAATGGAAGAACTTGTACTTTCCAGTGTCAGAAAGTTCTCCACAACATTTCACCTTTGAAGTGAAATATTTCAAGTCTTCAGAAAGAAGCTGAAAGGGAAAATTAAGGTGGCTTAAGAACTTGCCTATGTTTTCTAAATACCAAGTCTATGGCATTAAAGCACATTTTTTCCTCATATGATATGTATTATTTAGGATTCAGGTTAGGCAGCTGTAACAAAGAGACCCCCAAATCTAGTGGCTGACTCAAGAAAGAAGTTTCCCTCTCTCTTATGTAAAAGTCTGGGTAGGCCACCTAGGAGTGACTCCGTGGTCTGACAGTTACAAGGACCTTGGCTCCTTCCAGCTTATTCCTGTGACATCCTAAGCACATGGGAGTTTTCATCTCATAGTCTGAAGTGGCTGCTTCAGCCCCATCTGTCAAGTATGTTCTCTAACCAGAAGAGGGACAAGGGATTAGAGAGAAAATGCTCCTTTTCTGTAAGAGCACATTCTGGATGCTGTGCACAAACTAAGTCACATGGCTACATCTAGTTGCAGGGTGACTGGAAATGTAGTTCTTAGCTAAGTGCCACAGGCCAGCTCAACTTCCATAACTAGACATAGAAGGGAAGAATGACCGTTTGGGAATAATCAGCAGTCCTCCATGGGTTTGAAACGCTTGTAAATACATTGGATATTTTTATTTATGGATTCTGATTTGTCCCTTTATCTCTCTCCCACTCGTCTTTCCTACTTTTGTCCTTCTTGCATGGAACTCATCTCTTGAAGCTCCTCAACTCACTTTTGGTCCCTGGAGGTTCCTGTAAACCAGAAAATAGGAAGAGAGAAAACCCTGTGATTGATCCTGCCTGTCCTTTTCCAGGTCTTAATCTCAGAAAACAGGAAATTTTCTCTTTATCAATCAATCTACATGTTAATTTCCCTGAGGTTATACTTTTGATAAAGTTGAACTAAAAAAAAAAAAAAATTCTACCCAATCCCTAGCCACCTATATTTAACCAGGGCACTTGTAAGTATGTGTTAGACAGGGAAATAATAGTTATCAGTCTCCAGTGAATTATAAAAGAAAACAATTAGTTAACCTTGAGATAGCAGGGGTGCTGGACAGCTGAGTAGCAGAGCCCCTGTACTCTTCAATAGGGCTGGGAGCTCGGAATGCATTGTCTTCAGAGACAAGGAGAGCTGGACATTCATTGTATGTCCCTGGAAAAGGACACTCACATTCCTTTGTAAGCTTGTCTCAGCTCATCTGCAGTCCTTCAACACTTCTCAGCCACTCGTGGTTGTCTTAAAAGGTTTAATTCTCTGGCAGGCAGATTTTGAGAATTGCCTTTGGAGACAAAAGTTGTCCAACCCTGGAGTTAGCCAGCCTGAGTTATTTCCAGTCTCTCCACCACCCACTTGCTTATGCAGCTCTAGGCAAGTTGCTTAATCTCCTTCTGAGCCTCAATTTCCCCATTTTTTTGAACAAGAGGAAATATTGCTGGTAGCCTTGAGTTAATTCACTTCATTCAGTCATGCCACACTTGTTGCTTGCTTGAACACAGAAAGGAAGAAGAGAGTGGGTCCTATCTGTGCTAAATAACTAGCTCTTCAGGTTTGCTCAGTCTAGGGTGACTATTATTTTTATGTCTTTGGCAAGATGTTTCCAACAAGGGATGTAGGATGATCAGGTGATTAAGAGCTTGGGGTTTAAGTCAAAAAGATCTAGGATGGATCCCTAGCTCCGTGTGGACTTCTCTGAGCCTCAGTTTCCTTAGGCTGGTAGGCTTATAGACTCTAGAATCAAATCCTCACTCTACCCCTTTCTGATGTGACCTCGGGCAGATTATTTAACCTCTCTGTGCCTCAGTCTCCTCCTCTAAATGCAGGAACAATAATAGTACCTGCCTAGGATGGTTTTCAAAAGAATCAGATTATGAAATGCGTGAAAAACATTTACTGTAGTACATAGAACATAGCATATGTCCAGTGAAAGGTAGGTGCTGTATTGTTTGGTTGTTGCTAATTTAAAAAAATAGTGTTTTATTAGTTGAGTTTTTAATGGCTGTATTGAGGTATGATTGGCATCCAATAAACCACACTTATTTAAAGTGTATGTCTTAATAATTTTGACATATGAATACACATATATAACAATCAGGATAATGAACACATCCATTACTTTGAAAAGTTTCCTTGTTCCTTTTTGTAATCCTTTCCTCTTGCCGCTCCCTGACTCCCGGTCCCCATCCCCAGGCAAGCACTGAACTGTTTTCTGTCGCTATACATTAGTTTGCAATTTCTAGAATTTTATATAAATGGAATCATTCAGTATGTAATTTTTTGACTTGCGTTTTTTATTCATCCTTGTTATTACATGAATCAATATGTTATTCCTTTTTGTTGCTGAGTACTATGCTGTTGTGAAAATATAATACAGTTTATTTAACCATTCACCTGTTGATGGGCATTTAGGCTATTTCCAGTTTGAAGCTATTTTAAATGAAACCACTATGACCATTCCTATACAAGTCTTTGAATGGACAAATATTTCCTTTTCTCTTGGGTAAATACCTAGAGCAGAATGACTGGGTCATAAGGTAGGTGTATGTTTAACTTTTTAAGAAATTCCCAAGCTATTTTCCAAAGTGGTTTTACCGTTTTATATTTCTTCCATTAGTATGTAAGTCCAGTTTTTCCACATCCTCACCAACACTTGGTATAGTGGTTTTAATTTGCCTTTCCCCAGTGGCTAATGATATTGAACTTCTTTTCATTTGTTCTTATTTGCTACCTGTGTTGACTTGTTGGTGAAATGTTCAGATATTTTGGTCATTTTGTATTGGGTTGTTTTCCTATTTTTGAGTTTCAAGAGTCCATTATACATTCTGGATTTGGTTCCTTTATCACCTGTGATTTGCAAATATTTTCTCCAAGTCTGGGAATCTTTTCATCCTCTTAACATGTCTTTTAGATTGGAAGTACTTAATTTTGAGGATGGCCAGTTTATCACTTTTTCCTTGTATGAATCATGCTTTTGGCTAAGAAATTTTTACCTAAATCAAGGATAAACAGATTTTTCTATGTTTTCTTCTAGAAGTTTTATAATTTAAAGTTTTACATTTAGGTCTATGATCCACTTGGAGTTAATTTTATATATGATGTGAGATTTGGATCAAATTCTTTTTTTTGCATATATATACCTAATTGTTCCAGAACCATTTTGCTGAAAAAACTATTTTTTCTCTACTGAACTGCATTTGCATCTTGTTGGAAATCTATTAACAATATATATGTAGATCTATTTGTGGAGTTTAGACTGTTCTGTTCCATTGAGCTATTTATCTATATACATGCCAGTACTATACTGTCTTAATTACTGTAGCTTTAGAATTAGTCTTGAAGTCAGTGTAAGTTCTCCATCTTTGTTCGCCATCTTTGTTGTTCTTTTTCAAAGTTGTTTTGGCCATTCTTGGTCCTTTGACTTTCATATGAATTTTAGAATTAGCATATAAATTTCTACAAAAATTCCTGCTGGGAATGTTCACTTAAGTGTTTGGAAATGGACAGAGGTGACGGTAGCATGTTATTGTGAGAATAATAACAGTGCTGAATGGTGTATGAATGTAGTGGATAGGGTAAGCTCAGAGTCACATATGTCACTGGAAGGAAAGTTGGAGGTTAAAAGATGGGGATGTATAAAACAGTGAATCTTGTGTTGGACAATGTCCATGATTAGCTGTACAAATATTAGAAATCTCTTTCATGAACTAGAACAAATGTATGACACTATAACTAGAAGTTAATAATAGAGGGGTATATAGAGAAAGAATACATACCTATTGCAAACTATGTACTACAGTTAGTATTTTAACAGTCTTTCATTAATAGCAACAAATGTACTATACCAATACTGAGTCAGTAATGGAGGGGGGGTGGTTAGGGGTATAGGAGGATTTGAGTGTTTTGTGTTTTTTTTTTTTTTGTCTTTATTTATTTTCTGGAGTAATGAAAATGTTCTAAAAATTGAGAGAAAAAATAATGTGATAGATGCACAGCTGTATGATAGTACCGTGGGCAATTGATTGTGCACTTTGTATCTTTGGATAATTGTATAATAAGTGAACAATCTAAATAAAATTAAATTTTAAAATTGCCTGCTGGAATTTTTACTTGAATTGGGTTTAATCAATGGACCAATTTGGGGAGAATTGACATCTTCACAATACTGAGTGTTCTGATTCATAAATATTTTATATCTCTCCATTTATTTAGACCTCTTTTAATTTCTCTCAGCAGTATTTGATAGTTTTCAGTGTAAGCTCTATTTTTTGAGTCAGATTTATCCCTAAATATTTCATAGTTTGATGCTGTCATAAATGGTATTTTTTAATTTCAATTTATTATTATATATTGGTGCTACATAGAAGTACAATTTATTTTTGTATATTGATCTTGTCTCTGCAACCTTGCTAAACTCATTTATTAGTTCTAGTAGACTTTTTATAGATTCTCTAGGATTTTCTGTAGAAGAGATCATGTTTTCTATGAAAAAAAGAGTTTTGCTTTCTCTTTTCAATCTACTTGTTTTTTATCTGTCTCTTGGTTTATTATACATCCCTCTCTTTTTCATGTCTTGGAGATGATAATATTTTTATTTCTTATTCTATTTATATGATTAATAGTATTTATGGGGTATTCCTGGGATAAACACCACATGGTTATGATGTATTTATCTTTTAAATATATTAGATTCAATTTCTAAGATTTTTAAAACTAATGTTTGCATCTACGTCAGGAGGGATATTAATCTATAGTTCTGTTTGTTTGTTTGTTTTCCTTGTGGTAACTTTGGTTTTGGTGGCAGAGTAATTCTGGCCTCTTAGAATGAGTTGGGATGTATTTCCTCCCCTTCAGTTTTCTGGGACAGTTTGTGTAGAATTGATACTATTTCTTCCTTAAATGCTAGGTAGAATTCCGCAGTGAAATTATCTGGGCCTGGAGTATTCTTTGAGGGAAGCTATTTAACTATACGTTCAATTTCTTTAATATATATAGGCTATACCTATTTCTTCACGAATGAGCTTTGGTCATTTACATCCTTCAAAGAGTTTGTCCATTTTATCAGTGTTGTCAAATTTTTGGCATTATGTTTATTCATAGTAGTTTATTACCCTTTTGATGTTGGTGGAATCAGTAGCATGCCATTCTGTCAGTGCTAACATTGATAATTTGTGTCTTCTCTCTTTTTTTCCCCCCTGATCAGGCTGGCAAGAGGTTAATCAACATTATTGATCCTCTCAAATAATTAACTTTCCTCTGTTGTTTCCTTGCTTTCTATTTAATTGATTGCTACTCTGATCTTTATTATTTCCTTTCTTCTGCTTACTTTTTACTGCTTGCATTTACTCTTCATTTTGTAGTTTCTGAAGATGGAAGTTGAGGTCATAGATTTGAGACCTATCTTATTTTCTAATATAGGCATATAGCAGTATAAATTTCCCTCTAAGTACTGCCTTAGTGGATTCCTACCAGATTGTACTTGTATTTTCATTTTTATCGAGATCAAAATACTTTCTAATTTCTCTTTTGATTTCTTCTTTTACACATGGATTATTTAAATGTATTGTTTAATTTCCATATATTTGAGTGTTTTTTAGAAATGCTTCTGTTACTGTTTTCTAATTTAATCTCATTGTTTTTGGAGAACATACTTCATACTACTTGAATCCTTTAAGTTTATTGAGATTTTGTTTTATACCCCAGAATATGGTCTTTCTTCGTATGTTTTTCACATGTACTTGAAATGAATATATATTCTGTTGTGTGGAGAATTCTATAAATATCAATTCAATCAGGTTGGTTGATAATGTTGTTCAAGTCTTCTATTTTCTTACTGATTTCCTGTCTACTTGTTCTATCAGTGATTGAGGGAGGGGTGTTAAAATCTCCATATCTAACTATGGATTTTTCTGTTTCTCATTGAAGAAGTGAGTTTTTGCTTATGTATTTTTACGCTCTGTTCATAGGAGCACAAACATAGAGGTGTTATTTCCTCTTGGTAAACTGGCATATTTATCATTATGGAATGGGCCTCTCTGTCCCTGGTAATAATTTTTGCTCTGAAATCAACTTTGATATTAATAAAGATGCTCCAGTTTTCTTTGGATTAATATTAGCATGCTATGTCTTTTTCCATCCTTTTGCTTTTTCCCTATTTGTGTTTTTATACTTAGAGTGAGTTACTTGCAGGCACCATATAGTTGGGTCTTGATTTTTATCCAATATCTCTGCCTTTTAATTGGGATGTTAGCACCATATATATTTAATGTGATTCCTTGATACGATTGGGTTTAAATCTATCACCTTGTTGTTTGTTTTCAATTTGCCCCATCTTTTCTTTGCTCACTTTTCTTTTTTTTCTTTCTTTTTTTTTTTTTTTTTTTTTTTTTTTTTGGATTAATTGAAGATTTTCACATGAGCCACTTTTATCTTTGTCAGTTTACTTACTACAACTCTTTGTTTTGTTATTTTGGGTGTTGCTTTAGGATTTATGGTATTCCATAGTCTATCTTCAAATGATATTATATGGTTTCATGTATAAGATAAGGATAAGGTCTTTATACCAGTACATTTCCATTTTTTCCCTACTGACTTTTGTGCTCTTATTGGAATACATTTTACTTCTATTTTTGTTATGAACTGCACAATATGTATTGCTTTAAATGGTTGATTATCTTTTAAAAAGATTTAAATAATAATAAAAAATGTCTTTATATTTAACAATGTAGTTAACATTTTTGGTGCTCTTTATTCCTTTATGTAGATTGAAATTTCCATCAGGTATTATAATCTTTCTACTTGAAGTCTAACATTTCTCACAGTGTAGGTCATTGGTAATGAATTCTTTAAGCTCTTGTTTATCTGAAATGTCTATTTTTTTCATATATTTTTTATTTTATTTTTAAAATAAATTTTTCTGGGTATACAACCATAGATTGACAGATTTTTTTCCTTTCTTTCAGTAAAGTTGTTGCTCCAGTGTGTTCTGAATTATGTTGTTTCTGATAAGAAATTTGCTGTCATCTTATCTTTGTTTCACTGTATATAGTATCTTCTTTTTCTCTGACTGCTTGTGAGATTTCTCTTTATCACTGGCTAAGTAATTTGATTATGATGTGCATTGCTTTAGTTTTCTTTATGTTTCTTGTTCTCAGTGTTTTTTTCTGTGTGCTTTTTGGATCTGTTGGTTTATAAGTTTTGCTGTTGCCATTTTAATCTAACTTCATGACTGATAGGATATTATTTAATAGATGTAGGGTTGCTTAGGTTATTTATTTCTTCTTTACTGAAGGGTGGTGAGTTGTTCCTTTCAAGAAATTGGTTCATTTCATCCAAATTGTCTGGTTTATGGGCATAAAATTGTAGATGGTTTTTCCTTATTATCCTTATAATGTTGTTAGGATTTCTAATCATGGTTCCTTCTTCTTACTTGATATAGGTAATTTTTGTCTTCTCTCCTTTTTTCATGGCCTGTCTGCCTAGAGATTGATCAAATTTAGTGATGTTTTAAAACAAACTTTTCATTTTATTGATTTTCTGCTTTATTTTATGATTTAAATTTCAATGATTTGAGAACTTCTGTTTTCTCTAATAAAGCATTTAATGCTATAATTTTCCATCTAATCACTGCTTTGTTGAATCCTGTTTATTTTGATATGTTGTATTTTCATTTTCCTTTTACAATTCAAAAATATTTTCTAATTTTCCTTCTGACTTCCCCTTTGAATCATGGAATATATAGAATTGTGTTGTTTAATTTCTAAATATTTGGGGATTTTCCAAATATCTTTCTGTTATAGATTTCTAGTTTAATTCCATTATGGTCAGACAGTGTACTTTTTATTATTTCTATTTTCAGTTTCTTAAGGTTTGTTCTGTGGCCTGAATGTGGTCTATTTGGCACATTCTATGTGCATTAGAAAGAATCCGTCTTCTGAGGAGAGTGTTCTATAAATGTTAAGTCAATTTGGTTAAAAGTGTTGTTCAGATCTTTTATACTCTTGCTGATTTTCTGCCTACTTATTTTATTTATTACTAAGAGAGGAGAACTGAAGTCTTAAAGTAAAATCATTAGTTTCTCCTTTTAATTCTATCTGTAGTTTCTTGATGCATTTGAAGCTTTTTTATTAAGCTCATAAATGATTAATATCGTTAAAACCTCTTGATGGATTTATTATCATGCATGAACTTTTTTTTTTTTTTTACCAGGGACCTTCTTTAACCCTGGTAGTGTTCTTTTCTCTGAAGTTGACATTTCTGTTCATAATATATGCACTTTTGCTTTCTTTTCTTTAGTTTTTACATGGCATATTTTTACTTTTTTTTTTTATGTTTAACCTATTTATGTCTTCATATTTAAAGTGGATGTCTTGCAGACAGCATATAGTAGGTCTTTCTTTTTTAATCCAGTCTGACAATCTCTGTCTTTTCATTGACATGTTTGGACTGTTTACTTTAAATATAGTCATTGATACGGTGTGATGTAGATCTACTATTTTATCATGTTTTTTGTTTGTTTGTTTGTCCTCTCTAATTTCTTGTTACTTATTTCCCCCTTTCAGGCCTCTTTTTACATTATTACTAAATTAATTAATATTTCAATTTATCTCTTGGCATTTTGACTGTATCTCTGCATATTTTAATGCTTGCTCTAGAGATTACAATGTATATACCTAACCCTTCACAATCTACTTAGAGTTAATATTTTACCACTTCAAATAACAGAACATTGTTCTCTTTACTTTTCCCTTATATGTTATATTTGTCATATGTGTTACAATTTCATACATTGAGTGCCCTAACAAACAACATTATAATTTTTGTTTTTAATAGTTTAAACATTTCAAAGACCCTGAGAGGAGAAAAAATATTCTATTGTATTTACCCAGAAATTTTCTAAGCTGTTGCACTTCCCCCATTACTGAATATCCAGGTTTCCCTCTGCTATTATTTTCTTCTGAACAGCATTCTTTAGCAATTCCTTTGGAGCAAGTCTGCTGTTGGTAAATTCTCGGAGTTGTTCTATATCTGAGAATGAACCTCATCTTCACTCCTGTTGGATGCTTTTGCTGGCTATAGAATTATGAGTTGACAGTTTTTTTCTGTAAGACTTTAAATGTATTATTCCACTGTCTTCTGGCCTCCATGATTTCTAGTGAGGGATCCACCGTAATTCAATTCGTTGCTCCCCTATATGTAACATATATATTTTTCTAGCTGTTTTCAAGACTTCTTTTGTTTTCAGCAGTTTGATTTTGATGTATCTATGAGTAGTTTTCTTTCAGTTTATCCTGTTTGAGCTTTGCTCTGCTTCTTGAAATTTAAAATTTCAGAAGTTTTCATTCTTTTATTTTTCCTAAGACAAACATTCTAAAACCTTCTGCATTTCCTCATATAAAATTATTTCCATCTTAGATACTTTCTTCTGGATATGCTCTGGTGTTTGCAAATTTGGAGCCCAGAATTGAACAAATTACTCAATATATGTTTAGACAATGCATTCCCAAGGTAACCAAGAGAGAAAGCTCTCAGAAACATAATTTTTTTTTTTTTTTTTTTTTTTTTTTAGTTTGCTGATGGCACCACCAGTTCCCTCAAACCACAAACATAACATCTTTGACTCTTTCTTTGTACAAACCACTCAACATGTAGTTGGTTATAAAGCCCTGTCATTTTTCTCTTTCTTCCAACTTTACTGAAGTTGTTTTTGTTTTTGTTTTTAAAACAACCCCCTTCCTTTCCTGGTACCTCTAATCTGCTTTCTATCTCTGTGAATTTGCTAATTTCTCAACATCTTTTATAAGTGATCTCATACAAATTTTGTCCTTATGTGTCTTGTTCTTTTCACTGAGCATAGTTTTCAAGGTTCTTCCATGTTGGAGCATGTCTCATAACTTAATTTTTTTCTTATGGAAAAATAATTATTTTTCTTATGGAAATTATGGAAATTATTTTTCTTATGGAAATTATTTTTCTTATGGAAATAATTATTTTCTCATGGAAAAATAATATCCCATTGTATTTTTAAATTCACTTGTTGATGTACATGTGGTTGTTTCCAGCTTTTTGCTATTGGGAAAATAATGCTGCTATAAATATTGGCATGCAAGTATCTGTTTACGACCTTGTTTTTGCTATCTTTGCATGTATACTTGGAAGTGAGAGAGCTGGCTGAAATGATAAGTCTATTTTAACTTTTTGAGGAACCATCATTTTGCTTTCCACAGTGGCAGTACTATTTTACATTTCCACCAGCAATATACAAGAGTTCCAATTTCTCTTCATCCTCTCCAACACTTGTTATTTTCTGTTCTTTTAATGATAACCATCCTTGTGGTTATGAAGTGGTTTTGGTTTGCATTTCCCTAATGGCTAATGATGTTAAGCCTCTTTTTGTATGTTCATTGGCCATTTGTATCTCTTCTTTGGAGAGAGGTCTATTCAAATTCTTTGCCTATTAAAAAAAATTTTTTTTTGTCTTTTTGTTGTTGAGTTGTAGTGTTTCTTTATATATTCTGGATATTGAACCCTTATCTGTTTCATGGTTTGAAACTATTATTTTCCATTCTGTAGGTTGTTTTTTATCACTTTCTAATCATTTCCTTCAATATAAAAAAATTTTAATTTTGATGAAATCAAATTAATTTATTGTTTCTTTTGTTGCTTGTGCTTTTGATGTCATATGTAAGAATCCATTGCCAAATCCCAGGCCACAAAGATTTGCCCCTATGTTATCTTTTAGAAGTTTTATCCTTTTAGCTCTTGTGTTTAGGTCCTTGATAAATTTTTATTGATTTTTATATATGGTGTGAGATAGGGGTCTAACTTTATTCTTCTGCATGTGGATATCCAGTTTTCCCAACATTTGTTGAAGAGATTATTCTTTCCTCATTGCATGTACTTACCACCTTGGCAAAGATCAATTGACCATATGTGTAGGTCTATTTATGGACTTTCTGTTCTGTTCCATTAATCTATTTGTCTATCTTTGTATCAGTACCATACTCTTTTATTTATTGTCACTTTGTAATACAATTTGAAATAGGGAAGTGTGAGGTCTCCAAAACTGTTCTTCATTTTCAATATTGTTTTGGCTGTTTGGGACCCCTTAGAGTTCTATATGAATTGGAAGTCTGGATTTTCCATTTTTGCAAAAAAAAAGGCTGCTGGAATTTTAATAGGGATTGCATTGAATTTGTATATTGCTTTGGGCAATATTGACATATTAACAATGTTAACTCTTCCAATACTTGAACATGGGATGCCTTGTCATTTATTTAGCTCTTCCTTGATTTATTTTGTAGTTTTCAGTACACAAGTATTTTGTATTCTTAGTTAATTTATTCCTAGATATTTTATTCTTTTAGATACTGTTGTAATTAGAATTGTTTTCTTAAATTTCCTCTTCGGGTTGTTCATTGCTAGTTGTTGGTGATTGAATTATACCCCCCCACAAAAGGCAAATTCAGGGCCCAACCCCTGGTCCTGTGTGTATATGAACCCATTTGTAATTAAGAACTTTGAAAAATGTTATTAGTTAAGGCATGCCCACAGAATGAAGGTGGGCCTTAATCCAATATGGTTTAAGTACTTACAAGCAACATAAATTAGACACGGAAGGGGAAGGCATAGGTAGCAGCCAGAAGGTGGAAATCAACGAGACCTAGAAGAGAAAAGAGAAGACACTGCCATCTTCATTACCATGTAACAGAATACACAGGAAGAAGGAATGCTGGCAAACAACCCCAGAACACCACAGACTTAGGGGAGAAAGCATCGGCTTGCTGATACCTCAATTTTGGACTTTTCCTAGCCTGAAATCCATGAGCCAATAAATTTTCATTGTTTAGGCCAACTCATTGCATAGTATTTGTTTTAGCAGCCAAGAAACTAAAACACTAGTGTATAGGAACAAAATTGTTTTTTGTGTGTGTTGATCTTTTACCTTTCCACATTGATAAATTCGTTTATTGGTTCTAATAGTTTTCTTATGGATTCATTTGGGTTTTATATATCTAAAATCATGTCATCTGAAAATAGAGATAATTTTGCTTCTTCCTTTCCAATTTGGATACCTTTTATTTCTTTTTCTTCCCTAATTGCTCTGGCAGGAACTTCTAGTACAATACTGAATAGCAGTATTGAAAGCAGGCATCCTTACTTTGTTCCTGATTGTAGAGGGAAGTCTTTAAGTCTTTCACAGTCATGCTTTTTAAAAATTGTGTGTTAGAAATTTTTATGTGTTCCACAAGTCCCTGAGGCTCTGTTCATATTTTTTTCAATTATTTTTCCCTGTTTTATTCAGATAAGACTATTTCTATTGATCTAGCTACCTGTTTACTGACTCTTTTCTTGGTTGTTTCCATTCTCCCATTGACACATTCAATAAATTTTCTTTTATTTCAGATATTGTATTTTTATAGTTTCTATTTCTCTGCTGAGAACTTCTATCTTTTCATGCATTGAAAGTGTGCTAACCTTTATCTTTGGAGCATAGTTATAGTGGTTGCTTTAAAATCTTTGTCTGATAATTCCAACATCTGGGTTGTATTGGGGTTGGCCTCTATTGAGTGTCTTTTCATTCGCAAATTGGTTACATTTTCCTGTTTCTTGTATATCAAGTATTTGTGGGTTGTACTCTGGACACTTTGAATATTATTCAAAGATTCTAGGTCCTGTAAAATCCTCTGAAGAATACTGATTTTTTGTTTGGTTTGATTTTAGCAGGCAATCAACCTGGTTGTTTCACACTGCAAGTTCTTTCTCACCATCTGTGGGTGGTGATTCCATTGTTAGTTCAGTTTTCAAAGCCTTGCATCTCTGGTGCTCATGTGTAGTTATAGGCATGAGCCTGATTATTTTGAGGATTCATACATGGAATCAAGGAATTTTCTTCTTCAACTCTTTTCTCTTTTGGATTTCCTCCATATTTTCCAGTGTGCAGGGCTCTCTTTCCCAGTCATCTGGTCAGAAACATAAGATTTCTCTTGAAGTTTTATGTGGCTACTGCCCTAGGTGTTGCAGCAAAGCTCTGCTAGTAGGGTCTTCCTTTGGGGCAAAGCAGGGAGAGACGAAGAAAGGGGAAAACTGGGCATGAAACTTAAAGGATCCCTTTCCTGTTTCATGGCCATGAAGACAATGTTTCTCTCAGAATTTTAGTTTCATGTGCTTTTCCTTGTTCATCACAGTTCTAAGACTGGAGCCTGCTCTTGAGCCAAAGCCAGGGAAAAAAAAAAGATTTTTTTAAAAAAATAGTGATTCCACCCACACTCTCCAGCTTGCTGGGGTCCTTTTCCTGGTCTTCTGGCCAGAAACATAGGATGTCTCTTGGACTTTTAGCTGTTGCAACACAGCTCTATGACTTGAGCCCATCCTTAATTCAAAGCAGTAGAAGAAAAGAAGAAAAAGAATTTGGAAAACTCAACCTCATATCAGTTACTTTTCATGCTTTTGACTCTCCTCCCAATCTGCCTGCTTTTGTTTACTTTCAAAGCCCTAAGGAAATTGCTTTTGTATTTTTCCAGAGTGTTCAGTTGTAACCAGTGAGAGAGATGGGCTATAGTGGGCTCACTCCATCTTGGCCAGCAAAGGAGGTCTCAGGGCATCGTTTCAAGAGTTGTGTTACCTGCCGTTACACAGTTTTCCCCGTGAAGTTGAGTTCTGAATTTATTCTCTCATGCCCCGTAATATTTAAGTGATTTTTCCAAACTGTCACAGTTGGTAGCAGAACTGTGATCCAATCTGAGTGTTTGAAATGGCTCACAACTCTCCAGCTGGTTTCAATTGGTTTGGCCACAGTGAAGTGTGTGTGGAACACATGCAATGTTGTATGGCTTCTCCCCATTGCTTCAGAATGGAACAGGTTTGCAAAATGTCATGAAAGCCTTTCATGAGGAGCTCTGCATTTATCATGAATTCAGGAACTTCCTGCTGGCAAATGGTTCATGTGTCATATAGCATCCATGAAATCCTGCTTTCCTCACAGGCTAAATTGCAGGCTCTGTCAGTGTGTGCAGTGAAGAACTGTAGAATTCATAGGGATCCACATACCATAGGAAGAGGCAACATCATGTTTTCAGGGATGGTTTCTGCTCATTATACAGGGATGGACATATTAAAACAACAACTTGATTTACATTATGCCCAAGATTTCTCCATGCCAAACTGACTGATTGAATTTGTGTAGTGATTTTCCAATCACTGTCTTTACCCACATGCGCAGTGTCATTTATGAATAATCAAGTGTAGCATTTGTAAAAGCAAGGTAGGGGTTGATTACGACCATGTGACTATTTGTCATTTCTGGTTTTTTTCCCCCCACACTCAGGGAATGAATAGACATATTGGAATAAGGCCAGGGCTCACATGCAACAGGACTATACAAAGAATGCTCCTTACCCAAAAGGGAATTGTTGCATGGGAATCCAGAACTATTAGACCGTGTTACTTCCTTTTGTTCAGGCAGCCATCTGGGGTCATAGCTAATGTAAAGAGGGGCATTGTCAGTAACATGAAAAGTGAGGCTGTTGCTAAAAATGAAACAAGCTGTGCTCTGCTCTGTGGCCTCTCTCACTCCAGCCAGCTCTTCAGTGAGAGCCACTTGCCCCAAGAAGGATGGGGCAGAAGAGCTGGAATTCTTCCCAGCTCAGAGCATGCCTTAATGGTTCTTCCATTTGAAAACTATTTAAACACTTTTTGGAACTAAGCATTATAAAGTAAGTAAATAAATAGATTGCTAAATATATAAATAATTTTAATGAAGACTTTCTACAGAATAAAAAGTCATGAGTCTCAGACCTGTTAATTTGATGTTGTTGAAGACATACTCTCTGAGTCTCAGTTTTGTCTTCTGTATAACAGGGTGTAGGTGGGAGTGTGTCTCATAGAGCCAAGAACAAAGGAAATTTATTAAACAATATTAATTTTCAAGCTCTGTGTTATGTGAATTACTTGGATTGTCTCAACCTCACAACAACCTATAATGTGCACTAATGATATCCCCTTGTTACAGTTGAAGGAATTGAGGCTTAGAGAAGATACCTTATTTGTCTAAAGTCAAATAAGCCTCAAGTGGACATATTCTGACTCCATTTCCTGGTAGACTTTTTTTAAATGCAATTTATTGAGATATATTCACAGACCATATAATCCATCCAAATATACAATCAGTGGCTCATAGTGTCATCATGTAGTTATGCATTCATCACCACAGTCAATTTTAGAACATTGTCATTACTCCAAAAAAAGAAAAATAAATAAAAATATAAGAGAACACCCAAAACATCCTATACTCTTTATCACCCCCTATTATTTATTTTGTTTTGTCTGTATTTTATTACTCATCTGCCAATACACTGAATAAAGGGAGTGTCAGTCACAAGGTTTCATAATCACATGGTCACATGATAAAAGCGATATAGTTATACAATCATCAAGAATCAAGTCTAGTCTACTGGATTACAGTTCAACAGTTTCAGGTATTTCCTTCTAGTTATTCTAATATAGTACAAACTAAAAAGGGATATCTATATAATGCATAAGAATAACCTCCAGAATCACCTCTTGACTCTATTTGAGATCTCTGAGCCACAGAAATTTTGTTTTGTTTCATTTCTTTTCCCCCTTTTGGTCAAGAAGGCTTTCCAATCCCATGATGCCAGGGCCAGGCTCATCCCTGGGATTATGTCCCACGTTGCCAGGGAGACTAACTGCTTTTGTTTGCTAAAGCTTCTAGAATGCAAAATACCAGAAATGGATTGGCTTTTAAATGGGGGTTTATTAGTTCACAAATTTACAGTTCTAAGGCCATGACCGTGTCCCAATTAAGGCATCAATAGGACGATATATTCTCTGAAGAAAGGCCGATGACATCTGGGGTTCCTCTGTCACATGGGAAAGCACGTGGCCATAGTCTGTGGGCCTCTCCCGGGGTTAGCTTCTGGTTTCCATTGCTTTCTCAGAAATGTTTCTGGGCTTCTCTCTTAGCATCTCTCTCTCAACTCCTGTGCATCCTTGCTTGTTTTTCCCAGGGCATTTCTCTCTAAGTGTCTGGGGGTCCTCTCTTAGCTTCTCTGGTCAAACTCTGGATCTCATCTCTTAGTTTCTTTCCTGGTTCTGGTTTCAATGGCTGTCTCCAAAATGACTCTGGGCATTTTCTCTCTAAGCATCTCTAAACTCTATTCAAAATATCTCTACCTTTTATCCTCTCATAGAGAATGCCAATAAATTAATTAAGACCCACTTTGAATGGGTGGGGTAACATCTCCATGGAAACAACCTAGTCAAAAGTTTCTCTACACAATAGGTCTGCCCCACAAGAATGAATTAAACAACATAGTCTTTTAAGGGGTACATAACAGACTCAAACCAGCACACTTATGCCCCTGAGAGTCATGTCCCACATGGGGTGGGTGGAGGGGGTAATGAATTCATTTGCAGAGTTGGCTGAGAAGGGCCACATCTGAGCAACAAAAGAGGTTCTCTGGGGGAGACTATTAGTCATAATTATAACTAGGCTTAGCTTCTCCTTTGCAGGAATAAGTTTCACAAAGGCAAACCCCAAGATCGAGGGCTGGCCCCATCAAATTGGGAGTCCCTGGTGCTTGTAAGAACATCAGGAATTCCCCAGGTGAGGAAGTCCAATATTTCACATGCCTTCCAAGTCCCTCAAGGGCACTTTACAAATATTTATTTTCTGTCTAAAATACTCTGAGATGTATCAGGGTATTACATTAACCTGTACAGAATAAAAGCATCTCATTCCCTAATTCTAGGTTCCACATAATTATGTTGTTTAAATAAACTGACCTTATGGGTTAAATTAGACAGTGTGCTACAGAAAACATAAATTTTGTACCAAATACACATTTCTTCCTTTGGTCTTACACAGAAGTTGAAGTTTTAAAACACAGTCAATATCACCTTTTACATTTTAGTCTGATTTACCTTAGTCCTAACCAAGTCCTTTTCATTCATATCTTTAATTGAAGTCTGATCTCTTTTCATCTTCTTTAACAGTTGCTGTGTGGAGTAATGCTGACTTTCAGAGCTTCAGAACTCTAACTCTGTGTCTCAGGTGTCACACAAATACTCAAAGTTCCAGGAACAACCACGTTATACACAAAGAGCTCAGCATTTCAGAATTTAGAAAAAACCATAACAACTCAGGAATAGATGTGACTGCTGTAAGAGCTTACACTCTAGGGACCTTTATGAAAAGCCTTATTGAACATTCTGTACTCCTTAATCATCAGTTGCCCAATCTCTGCCCACATTCTATCTCCTGATAACCTCTGCTCATGAATTCAATTCTCAGTGTTTGCTCATTATAGTTAGTTTATATTACTGAGACGTTACCATATTTGTCTTTTCATTTCTGGCTTATTACATGCAACATAATGTCCTCTAGGTTCATTTACCTAGTTGCATGCCTCACAACTTCATTTCTTGCAGCTGCTCAGTATTCCATTGTATGTATACACCACAGTTCATCCTTCCATTCACCCATCGATGTTCCCTTAGGCCACCTCCATCCATTGCAAATCATGAATAATGCCACCATAAACACCATTGTGCAAATGTCTATTCATGTCCCTGCTTTCAGTTCTTCCAAGTATATACCAAAAAATGAGGTTTCAGGATCATATGACAACCCTACACTTAGCCTCCTGTGAAACCACTACACTGATCTCCAGAGGGGCTGCAGTGTTCTGCTTCCCTACTTACAGTGAATAGGTTATCTCTCTCCCCAGCTTCTCTAGTACTTGTATCTTTCTGTATATATATTTTGAACAGTTTTATTCCATCCTAAGTGAACAATCAGTAGCTCCCAGTATAATCACAGTTATGCATTCACCACCACAATCTGTAAGAGAACATTTCCATTGCTTCTGCAAAGAAAGAAGAAGAAAATAAAAATAAATAAAAAGGAGAGAAACAGCAACAACAACAAGAATACCATACCCCTCTCTCATATCCCCTTCTTATTGACATTTTGCTTTGGTATGTTGCCTTTGTCGTAATTAATGGAAGAATATTACAATGTTACTGAACTATAGACCCTAGTTAGCATTGATTGTATTTTTTCCATATACCATCCCATTTTCAATACCTTGCAATGGTGACATTCACTTGTTCTCCATCATGTAAAAACTTTCTTTTATTTATACATTCAATCACCATCATTGTCTGCTCTAGATTTCACTAATATATACAGTCCCAGTTTTTATCGTGTCTTTCCTTCTGGTGTCATACATGCTCCTAGCCTTCCTTTTTCAACTGTATCAGCTTTGTTCATTATACTTACTATATTGTGCTACCATCAGATAGTATTGTCCTAAACATTTTTTGATGTTTACAATCAACCCTCTTGAACATTCTGTACTCCTTCAGCATCAGAACCCGTGTTCTTAACTTTAACACTCAGAGTTTGCTTATTATAGTTAGTTCATATTAGTGAAACCATACAGTGTTTGTTCTTTTGTTTCTGGCTTATTTCATTCAATATAATGTCCTCAAGGTTCATCCACATTGTTGCATGCATTATGACTTTATTCTGTCTTACAGCTGCATAATAGTCCATCATCTATATATATCACAGTTTGTTTATCCACTTGTCTGTTGATGGCTATTTAGGCTATTTCCAACTCTTGGCAATCATGAATAACGCCACTATAAACATCAGTGTACAAATGTCCATTCATTTCCCGGCCTTCAGTTTTTCCAACTATATATCTGATAATGGGATTGCTGAATCATGTGGCAATTCTATACTTAGCTTCCTGAGGAACCACCAAACTGCCTTCCAGCGTGCTTACACCATTCTACAGTCCCTATAATCTTATACAAAAATTAACAGTGAATAAGTGTACCTCTTTCTCCACATCCTCTCCAGCACTTACATTTTCTGGTTTTTTGGTAATGGCCATTCTAGTAGCTGTGAGATGATATCTTACTGTGGTTTTGATTTACATTTCCCTAATAGCTAGAAAAGTTGAACATCTTTTCATATGTTTTTGAGCCATTTGCATTTCCTCTTTGTGAAAGTGTCTGTCCATATCCTTTGCCCATTTTTAAATTGGGTTGTTTGTCTTTTTGTTGTTGAGTTGTAGGATCTCTTTATATATTCTGGGTGTTAAACTCTTATCTGATATGTGTTCAAATATTGTCTCCCATTGCGTAGGCTCCCTTTTTACTTTCCTGACAAAGTCCTTTGATGTGCGAAAGTATTCAATTTTGATGAGATCCCATTTATTTATTTCTTCTTTCATTGCTCACGCTTTGGGTGTAAGGTCTAGGAAACCACCTCTTATCACCATATTTAACATATTTCTCTACGTTTTCTTCTAAAAGTTTTATGGTCTTACCTCTAGCATTTAGGTCTTTGATTCATTTTGAGTTAATTTTTGTATAAGATATGAGATAAGTGTCCTCTTTCACTCTTTTGAATATGGATATCCAGTTCTCCAAGCACCATTTCTTGATGAGACTGCTCTGTCCCAGTTGAATTGACTTGACTGCTTTATCAAAGATCAATTGTCCATAGATGAGAGGGTCTATTTCTGATCACTCAATTTGATTCCGTTGGTCAGTATATGTATTTTTATGCCAGTACCATGCTGTTTTGACCACAGTAGCTTTGTATACTTTAGAGTCAGGTAATATGAGACCTCCCACTTCATTTTTCTTTCTCAAGATAGTTTTAACTATTTGAGGCACTCTGCCCTTCCAAATAAATTTGATTATTGGTTTATCTATTTCTGCAAAATAAGTTGTTGAGATTTTAATTGGTATTGCATTGAAACTATAAAGCAATTTGAGTAGAATTGACATCTTAATTATATTTAGTCTTCCAGTCTATGAACACGGTATGTCCTTTCATTTATTTAGGTCTTCCTTGATTTCTCTTAGCAATTTTTTATAGTTTTCTATGTATAGGTCTTTTATGTCCTTGGAGAAATTTATTCCTATATACTTGATTCTTTTGGTTGCTGTTATAAATGTAATTTGTTTATTTCCTCCTCAGATTGATCCTTAATAGTGTATAGAAACACTACTGATTTTTGTGTATTGATCTTGTATTCTGCCACTGTGCTGTACTCATTTATTAGTTTTAGGAGCTTTTCTGTAGATTTTTCAGGCTTTTCTACATATAGGATCCTGTCATCTGCAAATAGTGAAAGTTTTACCTCTTCCTGTCTAATTTGGATGCTATAATAGAATTGCTCTAGCTAGAATTTCCAGCACAATGTTAAATATCAACAATGACAGTGGATATCTTTGTCTTGTTCCTGATCTTACAGGGAAAGATTTCAGTCTTTCCCCATTGAGTATGATGCTAGCTGTGGGTTTTTCATATATTGCCTTTGTTATATTGAGAAAGATCCCTTCTATTCCTATCGTTTGAAATGTTTTCATCAAGAAAGGATGTTGAATTTTGTCAAATGCCTTTTCTGCGTCAATTGAGATGATCATGTGGTTTTTCCCCTTTGATTAATTGATGTGGTGAGTTACATTAATTGATTTTCTTGTGTTGAACCAGCCTTGCATATCTGGAATAAACCCCACTTGGTCATGGTGTATAATTCTTTTAATGTGCTCTGGATTTGATTTGCAAGTATTTTAATGAGGATTTTTGCATGCATATTCATTAAAGAAATTGGTCTGTAATTTTCTTGTAGTATCTTTGTCTTTCTTTGGTATTAGGGTGATGTCAACTTCATAAAATGAGTTAAGTAGCTTTCCCTCCTCTTCAGTGTTTTTGAAGAGTTTGAGCAGAGTTGGTACTAATTCTTTGTCTAATGGTTGGTAGAATTCACATGTGAAGCCATCTGGTCCTTGACTTCTCTTTTTTGGGAGTTTTTTGATGACTGATTCAATCTCTTTACTTGTGATTGGTTTGTCAAGGTCTTCTATTTTTTCTCAAGTCAGTGTTGGTTGATCATGCTTTTCTAGGAAGTTGTCCATTTTGTCTAAGTTATCTAATTTGTTATCCTATAGTTGCTCATAGTATCCTCTCGTTATCTCCTTTATTTCTGCAGGATCAGTAGTTATGTACTCCCTTCCATTTTTGGTTTTATTTATTTGCATCCTTTTTCTTTTTTTGTTGTCAGCCTCACTAAGGGTCCATCAGTTTTATTGATTTTCTTGAAGAATCAACTTCTGGTTTTGTTGACTCTATTGTTTTCATGTTCCCAATTTCATTTATTTCTGCTTTAATCTTTGTGATTTCTTTCTTTCTGTTTGCTTTGGGGTTAGTTTACTGTTCTTTCTCTATTTCCTCCAGGTGAGCAGTTAAGTCCTCTGTTTTTGTTCTTCTTTTTTTAATATAGGTGTTTCGAGCAATAAATTTCCTTCTTAGCACTGCCTCTGCTACATCCCATAAGTTTTTAAATGAAATTTTATTGAGATACCATACCATACAGTCATCCAAAGTGTAAAATCAATTGATCACAGTATCATCATATAGTTGTGCATTCATCACCACAATCAATTTTTTGAACATTTTAATTACTCCAAAAAAATAAAAATAAGATTAAAAGTAAAAGAGAACACCCAAAACATCTCATACTCCCCCCCATTATTAATTTACTATTTGTCCCCCTTTTTTCTACTCATCTGTCCATACATTGGATTAAGGGAGTGTGAGCCACAAGGTTTTCACAATCACACAGTCATACCATATAAACTATATAGTTATATGATCGTCTTCTAGACATCCTATAAGTTTTGATATGTTGTGTTCTCATTTTCATTTGCCTCAAGATATTTACTGATTTCTCTTGTAATTTCTTTCTTTACGCCTTGTTTGCTTAAGAGTATAGTATTTAGCCTCCATATATTTGTGAATTTTCCATCCTTCTGCCTGTAATTGATTTCCAACTTCTTTCCATTATGGTCCGAGAAAGTGGTTTGTACTATTTTGATCTTTTTAAGTTTATAGAGACTTGCTTTGTGTCCCAACATGTGGTGTATCCCAGAGAATGATCCATGAGCACTTGTGAATAATGTGTATCCTGCTGTTGTGGGGTGCAGTGTTCTGTAAATGTCTCTTATGTCTGGATCATTTATTATACTGTTTAAAATCTCTATTTCCTTATTGATCCTCTGTCTAGATATTCTGTCTATTGAAGACAGTGGTATATTGAAGGCTCCAACTATTATGTTGAGTTGTCTACTTCTCCCTTCAGTGTTGTCAGTGTTTGCCTCATGTATTTTGGGGCATTTTGGTTTGGTGCATAAATATTTATGCTTGTTATATCTTCTTGATGAGTTGTCCCTTTTATTAATACATAGCATCTTTCCCTGTCTCTTTTGTTTTACATTTGGTGTCTAATTTGTCTGATATTAGTATAGCTACACCCACTATTTTCTGCTTGTTTTTTGTGTGAAATGTCTTTTTCCCTTTCAAACTATTCTTGTCCTTGAGTCAAAAGTGAGTCTCTTATATTCAGCATATAGGTGGGTCCTGTTTTTTAATCTGTTCTGTCAACCCATGTCTTTTGATTGGGAAGTTCGATCCATTAACCTTTAATGTTATTACTATAAAGACAGTGCTTCCTTCTACCGTTTTGAGTTTTGGATTTATATGTCATATCTTATTTTTTTCCCTCTCTTTTTACCCTTATGATAATCTTCATTCCTACACTCTTCTCCAAACCTCTCTCTCCTGAATTTTCCTATCTGCCTGTAGTGTTCCCTTTACTGTTTCTTGTGGAGCAGGTCTCTTGTTTACAAATTCTCTCTGCATCTGTTTGTTTGAAATTATCCCTCATTTTTGAAGGACAGTTTTGCTGGATATAGAATTCTTGGTTGGCAGTTTTTCTCTTTCAGTACCTGAAATATATCATACCACTTCTCACCTCCATGGTTTCTGCTGAGAAACCACACATAATCTTATTGAACTTCCCTTGCATGTGATGGATCTCTTTTTTCTTGCTGCTTTCAGAGTTCTCTCTTTGTCTTTGTTATTTGACAATATGATTAGTAAGTGTCTTGGAGTAGGTCTTTTCAGATCTATTCTGTTTGGGGTATACTGCATTTCTTGGATCTGTAATTTTATGTCTTTCATAAGAGTTGGGGAATTTTTATTGATTTTTTTCCTCCATTGTCCTTTCTGCCCCTTTTTCCTTCTCTTCTCTTTCTGTGACATCTGTAACTTGTATATTCATGTGCTTCTGTTTGTCATTAAGTTCCCTGAGACCCTGTTCATATTTTGCATTCTTTCTCCTATTTGTTCTTTGGTGCATAGGATTTCAGATGTCCTTTCTCTAGTTCACATTCTTTTGCCTCTTCAAATCTGCTGTTCTTTGCCTCCATTGTGTTTTTCATCTTTTCTATTGTGCCTTCCATTCCCACAAGTTCTGCCTTTTGTTTTTTCAAGCTTTCGAGTTCTTCTGTATGATCACGCAGTGTCTTTTTTATATACTTCATCTCTTTTACCATATTTTCCTTCAACTCCTTGATTTGATTCAGAAGATTTGTTTGAATATTTTTAATTAGTTGTTTCAACTCCTGCATCTCATTTGGAGTGTAGTTTGTTCCTTTGACTGGGCCATATCTTCGTGCTTCCTAGTATGACTTGTGATTTTTTTGTGGGCGTCTAGGCATCTGATCCTTGATTGGTTTATTCTGCAGGTTGTTTTCTCTCCTTTTTCTAAGGTTTTCTTTTTGATTGTCTCTGTTCTCTACCTGGTCTTTGACAATTAATTTCAACTTATTCTAGATCTCTAGCATAGCTTCTGTTTAACTGATCAGAATTTTTCAGCTGTTGGTTTTCTGGTTCTTGCCCTGCCTGTATGGAAGTTTTTTTGAAGAGGGACTCCCCTGATAGGATTGATCCTAATCAGATTTTCCCAGACAAAAGAGGACCAGGACTCAGGAATAGGGTGTAATCAGTATCAAGGTTCCCTGGGGAATGAGACCCAGCAGGGTGCCAGTCTTTCCTGTGAAGATTCTTGATTCTGTGCTTTTTCTATCCTGCTTGGCATGTGGTGCTTGACAGTCCATCTCTCTTCACCAGGGTAAAGTGGTATGGTGCATTTAATTCTCAGCAGATCCTGTCCCTGCCAGGGGCATGGTTGAGACAGAGGCTGAGGCAGAAGTCGGGTTTAAACTGTCTCTGTTTTCCAGCCCCTGACATCTGAATTCTCTGAATTACAGCCTCCACTTTTGCTTGACCCCGCCCCCTCCCCTTTTCTTGGGGAAGATACGCCCTTTAGGGAATCATCTCCTTCATCTGACTAATTACTTTGTCTCTCAGACATACCTTAACTCCACCCTTGCCAGGGGCAGTGCTGACAAATGAAAATGCCTTACACTGTCTTTAATGGGCTGCTAAAAAGTAAAAAAAAGATCCTTTTCAGAGCCAGTCGCCCCCCCCCCCCCAGTTTGGCCAATCAGTAACAAGATTTGGTAGCCAGCTCTATGTGTCTCTTTTCTTGGGGCACAGCCCTTTTCCAGTATTCTGAGCTCAGCCAACTCCAAAAGACTCTGTTTTGGTTTTTTGTTTGTTTCTTTGTTTTATTTTTTCTCATCAGACTCTCCTCTCTGCCAGAGAGAGACCTCTGGGTTCCTTTCTTGCTTGCTCTAGGTTTATCTGTGTTTGGGGCTTGTATTCAGCAGTCCAAATTTGTTAATTAAATCTGCAGTTGGAGCTTGGTTGAGCTACCTTTCCTTGCTCCTCATAGAGACAACTACTTTTTCCCACAGGAAAGTGACTACAAAACAGCCTACCATGCCAATGGAGGAGGGGTGCCATCCTTCACAGCTTGGGAGACTTTACTTTCAGTTCTGTGCTGTTGATTTTGGCCTGTCCACCTATTCCAGACTGGTGTACAATGTGTATCTGGTCACGAAAGCCCTCCAAACTGTTGTTCCAGGCAGATCCTGTCTTTTTACTAGCTGCCCTAAATTTCACACCCCACCTTCTGCCTGGTAGATTTCTTTTTCTTAATTTTATTTAGAAATAAATTCAAACTTACAGGAACAGTTGCAAAAACAATACAAACCCCATACACAGAACTCCAGCATACCCCGACCCCCCTCCCCTGATACCCCGATCCACCAACTTTAACATCCTGTCACACCACCATTTCTTTCTTTCCCTCCCTCCCTCCCTATCATCCATCATCTATTGCTCTGTCTTCTGAACATATGAGAGCAAGCTGCACACATCCTTGAACAAATAATATAATTCACATACACATTTCCCATGAACAAGAACATTCTTTTATGCATTCCCATTAAGTGCAGCTAAGAAGTTCAAGAAATTCATCATTGGTACAAAGCTTACATTCTATATTTCCTGTTGTTGTTTTTTTTTCTTATGTCCCAACTTTGTCCCTTTGAGCCTCCTTTCCTCCATCCTCAGATCCCATCCAGGATCATCCTTGGCATTTAATTGTCATTATCTATTTAGACTTTTTTTTTCTTTTTTTTTTTTCACTTGTGGAAACATATATACAGCCTAAATCTTCCCATTCCAACCCCTCCCTAGCATTCATTAGTGGGATTAATCACATTTAGAATGTTGCAATGCTATCACCTTCCCACCATCCATTATTAGAAATTTCCCTTCACCCCAAACAGAAACCCTACACTCATTTAACTCCCCATTGCCCCTTCCTGCACTTCTCATAACCCATACTCTTACTTTTCATCTCTATGGTTATATTCTCTGATACTTTCTTTGTGTTTACCGTGGGGCTTAAATTTAACCTCTTAAGTCTATAGCAATCTTGTTTTTCTTTGATACCAACTTAACTTCAATGGGACACATAAACTATGTTCCTTTACTCCTCCATTCCCCCGCCTTTATATAGTTCTTGTCAAAAATTACATATTTTACATTGAGTCCAAAACCACTGATTTATCATTACACTTCATGTATTTTAGATCCTGTAGGAAGTAAATAGTGGAGTTACAAATCAAAAATACAGTAGTATTGGTATTTATATTTACCATGTGATCTTTACTGAAAATCTTTATTTCTTCATGTGGTTTCAGTCAATTGTTTTGTGTCACCTTCCTTTCAGCCTGCTCAATTCCCTTTAGCATTTCTTACAGGACTGATCTGCTGGTGATGAAGTCTCTCAGCTTTTGATTATCCGGGAGTGTTTTCATCTCCCTGTCATTTTTACCCTCCAGGTGTTTGTGAATTTTCTAAGTCTCTGATGGTTATTGACTTCCATTTGTATTCCATTGTGGTCAGAGAATGTGCTTTGAAAAAATTCAATTTTTTTGAAAATTTATTGAGGCTTGTTTTATGTCCCAGCATATGGTCTATTCTGGAGAAAGATCCGTGATCACTAGGGAAGAATGTGTGTCCTGGTGATGTGGGATGTAATGTTCTATATGTATCTGTTAAATTTCTCTATATCTCTCTCTCCTTTCTTTGTTTCTCTGTCAGTAGGGCTCCCTGTAGTATCTGAAGTAGGGCAGGTCTTTTGTTAGCAAAATCTCTCAGCATTCTTTTGTCTGTGAAAAATTTAAGCTCTCCCTCAAATTTGAAGGAGAGTTTTGCTGGACAAAGTGTTCTTGGTTGGAAATTTTTCTCTCAGAATTTTAAATATGTCATGCCACTGCCTTCTCGCCTCCATGATGGCCACTGAGTAGTCATTACTTAGTCTTGTGTTGTTTCCTTTGTATGTGGTGAATTGCTTTTCTCTTGCTGCTTTCAGAACTTGCTCCTTCTCTTCAGTATTTGACAGTCTGATCAGAATATGTCTTGGAGTGGGTTTATTTGGATTTATTCTATTTGGAGTTCGCTGAGCATTTATGCTTTGTGTATTTATATTGTGTGGAAGGTTTGGGAAGTTTTCCCCAACAATTTCTTTGAATACTCTTTCTAGACTTTTATCCTTCTCTTCCCCTTCTGGGACACCACTGAGTCTTATATTTGGACGTTTTATTTTATCTGTCATATCCCTGAGATCCATTTAGATTTTTTCGATTTTTTTCTCCATTCTTTCTTTTGTTCTTTCATTTTCCATTCTGTGGTCCTCGAGGCTGCTGAGTTGTTGTTCAGCTTCCTCTAATCTTGTATTATGAGTATCCAATGTCTTTTTAATTCGGCCAACACTTTCTTTTATTTCCATAAGATCTTCTATTTTTTTATTTACTCTTGCAATTTCTCCTTTATGCTCTTCTAGGGTCTTCTTTATGTCCTTTATATCCTGTGCCATGTTTTTCTTCATGTCCTTTATATCCTGTGCCATGCTCTCATTGTTTGTCTTTAGTTCTTTGATTAATTGTGCCAAGTACTGTGTCTCTTCTGATCTTTTGATTTGGGTATTTGGGTTTGGTTTCTCGATATTGTCTGGTTTTATCATGTGCTTTAAGATTTTCTGTTGTTTCTGGCCTCTTGGCATTTGCTTTACTTGATAGGGTTCTTTCAGGGTGTAAAAAATACCAATCTGTAATTTGTCAGATCTACAGCTTGATGGCGTACACTTTCTGTAACTAACCAGCAGATGGCGTCCACAAGTCACCTATTCCCCTCAAGTCAGTTCTCCCACCAACTTTTTCTTTGTGGTGTGTGGGGATCTGATTCTTGTGAGGTTCAATTGGTGCACTAAGTTTGGGTGTGCAGTTGGTGCTATCCACCCTGAATGTGGGGCAGGTGTCTGGGTGGTTAGGGAGGTAGGGCAGCTTTAATAATCAAACCTCCCAGGTGTTCCTGGAGATTTAAGGCTGTTGCAAGAGTCCAAGCCTTCACCTCAGTCCCACCACAGATTGTCTCTGCCACTGACCCACAAGTCCCTGGCACTGGCATAGGGTCCCTGGGATTTCCAAGTGGGTCCCCCTTCTCAGCTGTGCTCTTCCAGGACCCCTGCCGAGGGAAGGCTGCGCCACATCACAAGTGCGCGCTGCCTGCCAGGGAAGCCCTGGGCCTCTGGGCCATGCAGGGGCGTTCCCAGCTTGCTGTAAAGATGGTTGAATGGGGCATGTTAATTTCCCCCTCTTTACACAGCTCCGCCTTCCCAGCTCCGGGACAATTAGCTGTGAGTGCACTAAAGGCCACTGCCCATGGCCGATATTGTGGCGTGTGCGCGGTGCTGCGGGAAAGACTCCCCGTCACACTGGGACCCTTGGCACGGCTCTGGGCTATGGGTCCGGCCCCGGGCAGGAGCGTCCCCAGCCTGCCGGGGAGATGGTTGCAAGGAGCGCAGTTTCTTTCTCCTTTTGACTCCCCTCTGCCCCCCTGGCCCTTAGACCATCAGCAGCAAGTATGGGTATGGCTATCCTCCACACCAGACACCGAAGTGTTGGGACAGCCCACTCCAGCCATGCTTCACTGCACAGTTCTCCCATTGTATCCACAGTTGGTTCCAGGTTTTTTTTTAAAAAAAAAGAACTAGTCCGTCTCCAAATGCCAACCCACAGTTTCCCCACACCACAGTGCAGCTGCCGGACTTTCAGCCGGCTCAGTCACTCGTTTCAGAGTGCAGACTCCTGGTTTCACCCAATGCACTATCCCTGTGGATTTAGCAGACCTTGTCCAGCTGGTGCATCACTGGAACTGGTGTTCTGGGTCACTTTCTGGCTTTTGTCTAGTATTTTTCATGGAGGTATTTTTTTGCCCTTTCTTACCTAGCCGCCATCTTGGGTTCTTCTCCTGCCTGGTAGATTTTTAATAACTACAATATAAGTACTCAGCAGTGGAATTCAACTGGAGCCCTAATTTTGATGGTTTTGTAGTATCTTCCTGAGCTCTTTGTTCAGAGCCATTTCAAGGTTACATGCTGGCTTAGTGCACTGGAACAGTCCAGGATTTGTTATTGATTCCTGTCATGGCAGAGGAGAGAAAAATGAAGGCACATGTGCTCAGTGGTTGTCATAATACCAGGTGATTACTGAGGGTCTTTCCAACTCTATAATTTGCCATTATTGCTTCAGTTAAAATAACTTGTATTGCTGTGGACATCAACCTTTGTACTAATTGAGATGTTGAAGACTCTATGAATCTTTTGTGATTTCTGTAGCCAGTTTTGGTTTGGTTTTCTTTGGTTTGCTTTTACTGTAAACACTCTAGAAAAGGAAACACTCAAAACCCAATATTAAAAGATGTATGAGGATAGGAATAATAATGTTACATAATAATAATTACAACAAAAATAACAAATGCAATGATTAATGATACGAACACCAGCAAACATAGTTTTCCAGTTTGTTCCATTTTTCATTAACTTCAGGACTTTGTAGTATTGCCACAAATTATTTTTTTCAAGAGAAGAGCACTTCTCTTGAAAATATCCTTTGAGAGAAAGCTTAAGTTATTACAGGACTGAAAGAACCATCTATACAGGCATATTGTTCCAAATATGAAAAAAATTCAGAGGTAACTCTCAGTTGAAAAAACCAGCATGACGTGACCGCAACTAAAATTTTTTGCAATTTTTGAAAGGGATATTTTTGTTCTGAGGACCAGAGACCTTATAAGTTGTTAGAACATAGATATACAAACACTGCACACACACACATACACACAAATTTTATGGCTGATTGAATCTAGGAAAAGTTGTAGATTATATTCCACTCTTCGAATTTTATAACATAATCATTAGGTAAAAAAAAATTTGTTAAACTTTAACACTGTATTTTGCAATTACTCTCACCATGCCACCATTTTATTTGTTTAGCAACTATTAATATCCTGAGGAACCATTGTCACACTTTGGGAAATGCCAAACCAAAACCAACATGTATGAAGTGGAATGGGAATATTTCTTCAGAGTGACTCACTTCTTCTGTGATTCTACTTGGAACTGAAATAATGATATTGAAACTAAGCAACACTGCTCAGAGTTTGAAATGAGGACATACAGAAGAACTCTATGCTCTCATTCTTTGGTTCTGTCTTGGTGAAGTTCTTTGTTAATTGTGAATCTGGTTTCAATTGAAAATTACCAAGATAAGTCATGATGATGAACAAATGGTCTTTCAACCTGAAAACCCCTATGGTGAATCATCATAAAATAGTGATGATTAAATGGATGAAAGAATTCTTTGGTTTACTTAGAAAAGAAAAAAATAAAAACTGAACAAACATATTCTATAAATCCCTGGAGAAAATCTAAAAACTTATCTCAAGAGCTGAATACATTTAGGCAAGAACAGCTTTGTTGTATGTATTTAATGCTCATTTGGAATTAGAAAAGGCCCACCAGGTAAGCCAATACTTCTTGAACTTTAGCATGCATGTGAGTGTCCTAAAGAGCTTATTAAAAAAACAGGTCCCCCAAATGCACTGAGATTTTGATTAGCAGGTGTGGGTTGAGATTCAGGAATCCTTATTTTTACTACAATTTGAGAAACACTGATGTGAACCGTGTGATAAAACTGGAAGTGATAAAGGATTGTGGGAGCCCTCAGGATCCTCAACATAAATAATCATTCCCCCAAGGCTAATTTTTGGCAAAATGTCATAAAAGCCTTACTTTTTATATTAGGAGTAAACTAACTGCTCTATCACATAGAGATAAAAAAATGTAAGTTGTCTCCAACATACAGGAGTTTATTTCCTGCTCATATGAACAGCACTATGAGGGTGCAAGTAAACGGGTCTTTCTCTCACATCATCCTTCAGGGACCCAGGATGTTAGGTTTGGCCATCTTCAGCTAATGGTTTCTGTCACCTAGGTGTTGACATCGATCTGGTGGAAGGGAAAAGAACCTGAAGGATCATAAAGGGTGTTTTATGGGCTGTCGTGCAAGGGAAGCACATTATATCCACTCATGTTCCATTAACTAGAACTCAGTAGTGGCTTCCTAAGTACGATGAAGTCTGGAAAATGAAACCTAGCTGCATATCAGAAAGAAGATAAAGTGAGTTTAGTAAACAGTTCAGTCTCATCTTTTATCCCATTTTAATTTGGGCTACTCATCCACATTTCTAGAGAAAGGTGTTCAATTCCAGTATCCTAGACCTATCAAAGCTCATCCTTTTGGTGCGAGGTGGATGTGTAGGCACCTCAGGAAGAGGTACCTGCACGATCTGGCTCAGATGCCCTAAACCTATTGTACCTGAAGCATTCAGTACATTTTTGTGGGCAGTGAGGAAAGGCACAAAGGAGGAAACAAAACAGATAGTACCAAGAAGGCCAGGAAGGATAACTGTTTACATTGTCCAGAGCCCAAAATGGAAGGGAAGGATTGTTTCAAGAGCAATTGCATTAGTTGCAACATTGTGAAGTAGAGAGATTTTGTGTGTATATAAATTTTTAATTGAATTAAAAAATTTTAATAAAGAAGTACACAAATCGTAAGTGTACACCTGGAGGAATTTTCCACAAACTGAACTCACCTGTGAAGCCAACATTCATAACATGAAATAGAACGAGAATTAACTTCACAGAAGCTCTCTTTTATACCCCACCAAACTACTATATCCCCAAAGGTAGACCTGTCCAGACTTTTAACCCTATAGATTAATTTTACCAATTGAACTCTGTATAAATGGAATCATAAAGTATGTATTATTTTGTGTCTGGCTTCTTTGACTCAACGGTAGGTTTATGAGATTTGTCTTTGTTGTGTGTATTTGTAATTTATTCATTCTTCTTGTCATGTAGGATTCCATTGTATAATTATATTGTAATTAACTTATCTATTCTTCTTTTGATAGGCATTTGGGCTTTTTCCAGTTTAAAGCTATTACAAATAGTTCTGCTAGTTGTGATATGTTTCCTTTGTGAGTATATACACACATTTCTCTAGGGAATAAAATTGTTTGGGCATAAGGTATTTATAAGTCTAGCTTTAGTGGATATTTCAGAACAAATTACCAAAGTGGTTGTAACAATGGAGTTTACTTTTCTATTCCATGTTTTCTCTTTCTTTCCCAGTCTCAGAGTAGTTTTCCTGCTGTGTGCCTACAGACCTTTTGCTGATCCTTAAGACCTGAAGCTGTCCAGACTCCCCAGTGGGGTATCTCATTTAGACCTATCATGTGCCCCTTTGTCAACACTTGCTTGTCGTTTGTCTCATTCAGTTGGGTCGTTTTTAAGTTTAAAATCTATTCCAAAGTAATTTTGAAGTATTGTACTTATTAGTACACTGCAGTTGACATAAACCCAATGCAAATTAGTTTCTTCAAGCAAGGAACTTAGTTGGCCCTGATAACTAAGAGAAGCTGGTGGGATGCGGTGCTCTGATGCAGTCATCTGGGCCCTGCTCCTCCTGCCTTACCTCATCCCTCACCCCCTTCCCTTTCTTATGGTGACCTCCTCCTCTCAGTCAGGGATGAGCTTTTTCCTTGTAGTTGGGCCCCAGATTCCATTCACCTCTAACCAAGCCCTGCTTGGGTTGTAGACACACCTCTGGGCCAGTCATTTTTGATGGGGGTGGGGTGAGGGAAAGTTGGGGCAAGCAGTATGAATGGCCCAGGCTGGGTAAAATGCCTAATCTGAGGCAAGGGGGAGGGGGCCTGTGCTTGAGATTCTCACAAGACAAGGCAAGATAGGAAGGGTGAAGGTTTCTGGCCCAAAAAATGCAAAAACTGCCCACTATGAAGGTGCAGGGGCACTTCCAGGAAGTAGATGAATGTTTTCAAAGAGCACCACGTGTTCAGCCTGAATTATAGGAATTTAAGGCCCTCTGCAGGTGAACTCTCCAGAGTCACTTCATGTCACTCAGAGGGGTGACTGTCCATGACCGGCCTTCTCATGGGGCCAGCTCAGTTACCATAGGCATAAAACGTCCCATTGAAAGGAACCCAGTTTTGGTCCACTAACTCTGCACAAACAGGCCAATGACTACTTCAAAGAGGCCTTGACTTTTAACATGAAAATGAAAGGAACTGCACAGTGCCTAACCTCATGAGTTTGGCCAAGATGATGCTGGCCAAGACATGCCTGATTTGGGAATGGAGGGAGGGAGGGATTTGCCATGGAGATTCTGGGCAGCATGATGGTATTAAAAACTCACGCAAGTCAAGAACAGTTCAGCTGATGATAAAGCCGGTGATAAAAATGAGAAAAATAATTAAGGAGGCTCAGTGAGAGGGGGCACTCAGTCTGTACTTTAATTGCTGTGCAATCTACAAGAAAAGAATATAAATTTAAAGATGTATAACAGATCTTGGTCCTAAAAGAGTGACTCAAAGATTGTTGTATCAGCATAAATCTCAGGAACAGGCCCTAAGTGTTGGTTTTTCTTATATGCATTGTGGAATAAGTGAGGATCTTAAAGGAAATTGTCCCGGCCCGCGGGACGTTCAACGGAGGCTCCGAGTCCTGTGAGGGAGGAATGGTATGGGACAAGAGACACGAGGAATGACAGCAAGACAGGTTTCTGATCAAGCTGCAAAATTTTATTGAAGAGGCAGGGTATATATACTCTAAGGGTGGAGGGAGTGGCTAGTAAGGACGGGTGGCGATCTAGGATTGGCTGCTGCTGTTTGCTAGGGTGGAAGGCAAACGTAGGGGGATTGGCGGTTGCTGTTGCTGGGGGTCTGGGATTGGTGGTAGCTGTTGCTGGGGTGGATGGCCAATGGGCGGCTACTGTTAAGGCGCGAACTAGCTACTGCTTAGGTGGGAACTACTGTTACTTCCTAGAAGAAGGCTAATTATAGCTTAGGCTGTTCTTGCATCAGCCCTGGCGGCCATGTTGCATGTTACCTGTATCGCTGAAGGTGAATATTATATATGCTACCTTAATTGTCCCCAACAGGAAATTATTTTGATGACTGTATTAGGCTCCTAACATTTTCCTAATACTCCACAAACTGGGTGGCTTAAAACAACAGGAATTCATTCTCTCAGTTCTGAAGACTAGGAGTCCCAAATCAAGGTATTAACAGGGTCATGCTCCCTCCGAGGCCTCTAAGGGAGGATGCTTGCTGACTTCTAGCTTCTGCTGATTGCCAGCAGTCCTTAGCATTCCTTAGCTTGTGGCAGCACAGCAGCAGTCTCTGTCTCATCTTCACGTGGCCTTCTCCTCTGCATCTGTATCTTCAAATCTCTCTTTTCTTATAAGATAACAATCATTGGACTTCAGACTCACTGTACTTCCAGTACGGCCTCATGTTAACTTGACTGCATCTGCAAAAATCTGCAGCGGTCACATTCATACATTCTGGCGGTTAGGACATCAACGTATTTGTGGACACAGTTCAACCAGCAACAATGACTAACACCATGCCAAGCTCAAATCTAAGGGCATTTTGAAAGTACAGTTCTTGCAGGGCATTGGTGAGCCAGTAGAATAAATGCCCAGCTATTTGATGAAACCAGTAAAACAAAGGGAACTTTTACAGTGGAAATATCCTTAACATGCTCTAAGAAAAAAATGTTTGAAGTTTTAAGTGAAGTTCTAAGAAACATCAAAGGAAAGATCGTTTTCAAACCAACTTCCTTTGCAGGACAGAAGCATAGTGTGAAATAACCCAATTGCACATGTTCTCTGTCCTGCCACTTGCCAGCTGCATGATCTTGGTCAAGGGACTGGACTTCTCTACGCTCCTGCCTCCTCATCCCTAAAATAGGGACACTGATGGGGTCTCCTTCAAAGGATTATTGTGCATTGGTCTCCATCATGAGACATTCTCTATGAAGAGCTTTGAGCATGGTAAGTTTTCAATATGTATTATCTATTATTAGGCTCATAGGTTCATAGCTGTTCATACGTACTTGTCTGCCCATGCTAAGCACACCGGGTCAGCTTTTGTTATAGTGAGCATTGGCCTCATCAAGAAATGATGGTGAGGTTTCTTTTGGTCCTGGAACAAATCTGCTAATTTGTTTCAGTCTGAGAGCCTCATCCCAGCAACAGGTCGATATGTAAGTATGCTGTTAAAAGGTGCTTCAATAAAGATAATAGACACAGGTGATTGGAAAGGAAACCTGTCAGTTGAATTTGGTTCAGCAGCACTTGGCCAAGTCACATTGCGGGATTGTCACCAAGCCCCTTGCTGTGCATTAGATGGACCTTGCAGAACTTGAGTGCTCAAAATGAGCCCCCTCAAGGGCCACAGTGGCCAGGGGGCCTGGTCCCTTTTTTTTCAGATTGCTATGTGGGGAGTATTCTTGGCAGTCCTGCAGAACACCTGCTCTTGCTGTTTAAGCAAGAAAATAAGCATCTGGAGGAGGCAGGGTTTCTCTTCAACATTCCACAGTCTAACCCCATTGGTTGGTTGATGTGATTTCATTCTCCTCCCTCGTAAAAGGAATTACTTTTCAGAAGACAAACTCATTTCCAAGGATTGTTTTTGTTCCTTTTCTTCAAAGTCTCTAGCTCTTGACCTCCCTCCCTCCCTTGATCCCCTCCTGCCGCTCTCCTTTGCTCACTCTATTTCTTTCCTTCTTTTCTTGCTTTCTCTCCACCCTTTTCCCCCCACATTAAACAGACAGGGAAACTTCTAGGTTTCAAAACAGTTACCTGACATTTGTGCAGAGTAGCCTGTCTCCCTCTCCCTTATGTTGTCCCTAGCAGGGTGGCTGGGCTGCAGCCCTCAGTAAATGTTCCTTGAATTATTATATGGAGGAATAAGCAGATGAAAAAATGAATGAACAAATAAATAAATGGTCTTGTATAGGTATGTTCTGCAAGGCAGTCCTTAACACCTGATTCTATCTTCTCTTTTGAAAATGTTCTCATCTTGAGTAGCAAGTAAGCTAATGCTTACCTGCTAATGCTCACCTGCCTGGCCCTGGGACCCTGCTCCACCATTACTGGCCATGAGGCCTTGGACGTGTTACTTCACCTCCCTGTGCCTCTGTTTCTCTCCCTTAAAATGGGTATTCCTTTAAGTGGGCTGTTAAGAGTATTGATTGATTTATTGTACATAAGCTCTTAGAATAACCCTTAGCATAGTAAGTACTCAGTAATGTCATTATCAGTTATTAAAATGTGGACTAGTGTTACTTCAAGCATATGAGCCCACATGAGATAATTAGGAATTAATTATTTGGAATTAATAATATGGAAATGCTTTAAGATTAAAGCTTATTCATAGGAAAGAGAGAATTATTTTTCTCACCATGTTGCTTCATATTGTTGTTCTATAAAAGGTTACTTCTGTGGTTCTGGTCCACTCCTTTCTCAGAGGTGATTTTTCCTGACTTACTCAGTGTTATCATCCAGAGGTGTTACTTCCTTATTTCTTAGATTGTACATCTGTGTCCTCTGTTTGCCAGTGCTATTTGTATCTCCACACTCTTGTACAGGCATGAAGAACCACAGAGAACCCCTAACCCCACCTCCATGCAGGTCTCCACTTCAAGACCCTAGATGCATGCAGACACTTATCCCTGAATGCCCAGCCTCCCATTTCATAGAGCTGGAAACCCAGGCAGCAGTCCCCAATGAGGCATTCTGCTAGACTTATCCAGCAACGGTTACCACCTCGTGGGCACAATTATCCACTTGCCCCCTCAAAATGAGGTGGAAGTTGCTGATTACACCTGCAAGAGGCTAATGAGGAGCTCACTCCTTTGCATGCATCAGAAATACACCTGCAAATGATTAACTGCAGACGCCCAAATTGTGCCCACAAAAAAGGAAAGGAAGCCCAGACTGAGACTCCCGCCCCTCTGAAAAGGTTCATGTTTCCCAGGTTTGCATTTGGATCCTTTGAACATCCAAAGGGACCAAGAAGGAGGTTTCTTTGCACAGCCGGGAAGCCTGGCAGAATGCTCCAAAGCAGCACGTGCCTCTGCAACCCTAATATCATCATTATCCAATAGATGCTATCCCACAAGTGGGAAAACAAAAATGGGCTCCCGAGCCAGTCCTTTCTCTCCTCTCCGTGTGTGGTAGAGAATTTCCACTCACCACATGTCCGTCTATTATATCTATATGATATCTGCCAAAATAAATATTATATCCCCTTTATTTTTAGTTGGTATTGCACAGGTCCTTCTCAGATTAAACAGTCAGAGGTCAGGAAAGTTGAGATGAACCATAGTTTTAAAACCATTGTGCTGCATGGAGCTATTTATATAGAGGGTTTTCATATATATACTTGATTAAAAGCCGAGGATATTTGCTCAGTAGAGAGGAGAAAAACCATCATTATCTGATTTTACATGGAATTCGGTGGCTGCTAATCAAACCCGGGCCTGCATCTGGTTAAGACATACTTGGCACAGGCTTGTCACAAGTAGAGGTTTTGCCATGTCAAAGGGATCTTTCACTCAAAGCGGCGACCCATATTGGACTGAACAAACACATGAGTTTTTAATCGAGAACAATAGTTTAACAAACCACTTCCCAGGACCATTGAAAGGAAAGTATGTGCCCAGGGCAGTTCTGGCACCAGCAGATGTTTATTTGAATGCATTTACTTCAAACCGTAGCCCTGAATGCCCGGCAGTGGAGGACCATTAAAACCTAATGCGCAAAACTGAATTTCCATGGCGGGGGGGACCCACATTAGCTGGCACCAGTGCCAACCTTGAAGTTACTCTGGTCTCTGAGAACTGGGTCCATTCCCATGTGCCCGAGTGGACACGGGATGCTCATGGAATTGCATTAAGTTCTGTACATTAACCTGGAAATGCTTTCCATTAGAAACATTAAACCTCTTATTACTGCTCTGAATCCATTAGGGGCTTCTTGGCTGAATTTTTGCCAGTGAATCTAGGTAATGAGTTTTGAAGTGCTTTGATAAATAAGCATCTCTGTCAGTTTTTGAATGCCAGGCACTGTGCTGAGCACTTAGCTGCATCATCACACTTAAACACAGCAGCTTTGTGAGGCTAGTGGTCTTGATATCCTCATCTTGCGGGTGAGGAGAATGAGGCCTAGATGGTGAAGTTACTTGTCACTAAGTAGACCAGCTAGCTAGCCATAGCTTAAAACTAGATTTAGCCAAGGCATAGATCAGCTTCTGTTTTCCTGCCTTTTCTTTGGAAGAAGAAAGATTATTTTATTGTATGTTCTATAGAAATCTTATCAGCTTAATGACATTTGACAATTGGCCAGTATTTGATCCAGAAAGAAACTTATGTTTACATCATTCATCGAGGCATAGAAGTTGATAGCACTGTTTTTTAATTCTGATTTTGGGGGTTTATTTCCTCTTCCAAGGTCCTGCTCTATTCCCAAAAGGTGAAAGTCTCTTCACCATGCTTTCTTCCAAGCCATAGACCAGGCTGATTTGGCTGTAAGGCCCAAACCCTGAGCACAGAGCTTGGCACACAGACGATGAGCTTCATAAATGTCATCATAGTGAATTGAAACATTCAGGCCATGGTCTCCTTCCAGGGCATCTCTGGAAGTTCTTGGCAGTTTTGCCAAAATAAAAGGAGAATTCCACTTGACAGTCCCGTCATGCAGGTCTTAAATCTTACTTATGACCCCCTAGAAGGATGGTGCCCCATGATGGAGGTGGTGACAAGCTCAGAGGTCAACAAGAAGAGGCCAAGTTCTGGGGCCTTATCTGGCTAGAGAACTGGAAGGCAGTTCCTGTGACTTAGCTGGAGCTGTCGTGTCCTCATTGGCCAGAGGTTTGTCACTAATAATAAAGAACTGAAAAAAATAATAAGGTTTCAATGCTTATCATAGACAAACATTTATTGAGGGCTTATTATGTTCCAGGCATAGTGCAAAGCTCTTCATGTGCATTATTTCATTTGCTCCTCAGAGCAGCTTCATGAGGTAGGTACTATAAAATTGTTCACTTGACAGATGGGGAACTGTCACTCAGAACACTTAATTAATTTGCTCTGCAAGCCACTTGGCTAGTAAATGGTAGAATAAAGTATATGGACTCAAAAGTTATTGTGGCTTCAGAGCCCAAGGACTTAACCACTACACCATAGTGCCTCAACCAAGGTTTGGGAGGGTTGACTTTTTATAAATATGAATTTCACTTATCTGTAAACTAAAGTGCCTTCTAGAATGATAAGCAGAGAACTGCCCCTTCCTTGGGCGAGTTCTCAGGCGTGCCCTGTTGCAAATGCTGTGGCCTGAGTCAGCATTGAGAAGAGGCAGCTGGGCAGGCAGAGCCATTTGGGACCTGACAAATGTGCAAGTTTGAGTGTGAAACACAAAGAACTGGGAAATGTTTGAAACAGAGACCAGAATAGCAGGTCAAACCTGGGTTCAAATCTCAGTTCTTTGTGACCTTGGGCAAGTGCCCTGACCTTTTAGGGCTTCACCTTTGTCATCTGTAATATGGAGATAATGTTAAAAGTAGAAGGTGGTTATGAGTATTGCGTGAATGATGCTTAGCCCAGGGCCTAGAAGTTGGTCAGTGAAACATATGTATTGGGTATGGATGGAAACCCCTCTGTGTCCTTCAAACCTTGTCTTTGAGAAGTGGGACTTGAAGCATTCAGTGAAAATTAGCGTGTGAGACTTCAGCCCTGATCTGACTATTTTGAGGAATCTCCTCGCATCTGAGAAGCAGGTGTCTTATCCATGAGTTTCTCTGCACTGCCACACATACCAGATACCAGAAAATGTTTTAAAATCCCTTTCATGTTTTGTATAAGAGTTTTCCATCTGGCCAGCTCAGCTTGCTCTTGGCAACCTACAGGCAGCTCCCCTGGGCCTGCTGTGTGTACTTGGGGTCCTGTTCTCTTATGCAATGTGTGCCTTTATTCTGGCTGACAGACTCCTTGTTTTCTAGTTGCAGCCTTACAGTTTGAGGAAAGGTGATATTTGAATTGTCTTGAAACCATGGGAATTAGTAGGGAGTGAGATTGCATCAGTTATGCCCCTGCTAAGAAACTGGTTCCTATGTGGAGTCTCCCACATCCTCGGAGTATCCCCAAGCATTAGGTTTTAACCTTGTCCTTTGCTTTGTTACCATTGTTACTAGTGAATAAGGCTATCACTCTGTCTTTATAATCTGCCTTCCATTTGAGAATCTCAAAGTGATTCAAGATGTGCAAAATGAATACCAATCACCTGTTTTCACCAAGTTTCTCCCTGATAAACCTTTACTTTCAGAAAGGTCCATGCCCAAGAAGCCTTGCCAGCAGATATAGTAGACTGCTTCTGTGTACTAATGAGACTAGGAATGCCTCTCTCAACCAACCCGTACCTTTAATTCCTTTGTTTGAGATTTACCATTTGTATTGCCCATTCTCTTAAGTTATCTTTTGAATGTATAGCAACCTCAGAAAGTACCATCTCTCAGTTTCTCCTTCTTACTGAGGAATTATTTATCAGGTTGCTTTCCTCTCCTAGGGGAGAGACAGCAAGGGAGAAGGAAATATAGAAGAACCGTATTTAGGGAATTAATGCCCTGGGAACAGTCCCACCAAGGCCAGCCAGGAGCTGGTGGATCAGTGCCCCAGCTTTCTACCTTTGGAGGGGGTAACTGAGGCAGGTTCTATACTTTCTGGAGGTTCACAGCATAATTGAGCCCTGCTCACAGACACATTTTGTTATTGACTTCCTTCCCTTCCCTGGCTCACTCTGGATTACCTACTCAATTAAAGACATTCAGTCAAACCCTGTCTCAGTGTCTACTGCTTATATTTATTATCTCAGAGTTTCTGTAGGTTAGAAGTCAGGTGTCACCTGGGGCTGTGGTTGTCATCTGGGGCTTAGGGTCCTTTTCCCAGCTCATTGGTGATGGCAGAATGAATTTCCTTCTCTTGCTTTTCACCTGGCCCCCTCTATCTTCAAGCCAGCAACTGGGAGTTGAATTCTTCTCGTGCTTCAGATCTCTCTGAATTCTCATGCTGTCCATCTTGCTGACTCCCTCTTCTGCTTTCCTCTTCTGCTATTAAGGGCTTAGGTGATTACATTGGGTCCACTGGGATAATTAAGGATAATCTCCTTTTGTTAAGATCAGCTAATCAGTAACCATAGTTATATCTGCAAAGTCTCTTTTTCCAGGCAATGTAAGATATCCACCAGTGTAACACCAATGGGCAAAGGTTATGAGAGCCAAAATTCTGCCTACTATGCCCCAAAGAGAGCAGGTGTCTAAGCAAACGTCTAAGCATCTAAGCCATACTTGATCCCTAATTGGAGCTGGGACTGCTTATTAGATCATTTGTTTTTTTCCTGTGTCCATTGGTTTGACAAATGATCATTCAACAAACATCACTGGTGACTGCTCTTTGTTAGGTCTGGTGACAGCACTTAAAGAATCTGCTTCCTAGAGACTCATAGTTTAGTAGGGGAAATACACTAAACAGGGGATTACAACAGAGTGGACCATCCCAATCAAATAGGATGGGCAACTGTTGTAGGAAGGCTTAGGAATGTGAAGGAGTCATGAGAGGGTTCTGGAAGAGACATCACTTGAGCAGAGACATAAAGGATAAGAGGACTTAACCAGTCAAAGGGGCAAGGGGCAGAGCAGACTTTGTGGCAAATACCGTCACTATATTAGATGACTTTGTTGTCATTGCATGGAGTTTTCCTTTGAGTTCCAGCCTGTACTGTGTGTATATTGTGTGTGTGTGTGTGTATGTGTGTGTAGGTGTGTTTGGTGAGAGGGGGAGCACCAGGACAAATGCTCTCATGTGGGACATAGAAAAGGGTGATTAGGGCCATATATTCAGCCAACTTGCCTGCAATCTTGTAAATAAGTAGCCTGCATTTACCAGCCCATATATATCTTAAAATTTGCCGTCTCCTATGTAAGTATTTTATAGAAAGATAGACTACATCACCCGACTTTTCTGATTTCTTAGTTCTTTCTTGTCCTAGCTATGGATTGCAAAGGCTTTTGTTTACAAAAACTCTGCCACTATAGGTTTAAATTTAAAGAGGTAAGTAGAGAAATCCATGTTTCAAAATGCAAAAATAAATAAAATACAGCATGATATAGTGGGAACACTATGGAGTTGGCATCAGAAGATCTGGTTTGGCTTTGGATCATATGTGGTTTTTCAGGCAATTTATGAATTTGAACTATCTTGGATAACTTACCTGCCAAATGGGCACACTAATCCTAGCTTTTTGTGCCTTGCGAGATTATCATGAGAATCAAAAGGAGAAAATGTATGTGACGTGATTCTTGAGGGTTCGATTATGCATTACTAACAACCATTGGACACTTTTCTGTCTTACATCTTCTTGAGTTTTAGGGTGTTTGAATAATCAGGTTCCTGGAAATGGCATTGATTGGGATATCAGGGATACACTTTATTTTTTGTTTTTCATTCTGTTTCATCTGCAGTTTGCTGGCAGTGATGCATTTGCAAAGATATCTATAACGCTTTCATTTTCCTCTCCAAATTTCATATCTTATCCTGTCCCTGGAATCTTTTCTTCTTGGCCTTGTAGATCCTGTTCCCGCCTCTCACATGCTTTGAAGTGGGTTTTGTAGCATTCACAGTAGCCAAGAGGGTTACATGAGAAGAAGTGGAAAAGTGTGTGCTGCCCAAGGCTAGGAGTGCGGTTGACTAAACGAGCAAATGTGCCTTTGATGGAGGAGCTCGTGTTTAATTGGAGAAATAATTTTGAAGGAATGATAGCAATTTGGTGTTTATGGGGTAGGCTCTTTGAAAGTGTAGCTCAGCTTTTATTTTCTCTTATGTAACTATTTACACATGCTGGACATGTTTGTGATCCTTAATTTTTAGCTTCTCATTTGTTAAGAAAAGAGGTCAGTGCGGAACAACAGGCTGGCATTGAAAGCTGGCGGCCTGGTCAGACATTGCTACATCGTCCTTTTATCTTGGTGCAGGGCAGGTATCCAGGAGAGTTCCTTGGACAGTTGAGGTTCTGTACTGTCTATACTGTCTAATACAGTAGCCACTATCCACATGTGGCTATTTAAATTAACATGAAATCAAATAAAAAATCAGTTCCTCAGTTTCCCTAGTCACATTTCAAATGATCACTGGCCACATGCAGATATAGAACATTTGCATATCACAGAGTTTTATTAGATGGTGCTGAATGGTGCTCATTCTGTAATGGGAATTGTTGGCTTCTGAAGCCTTATATTATTTGTGTTCTTTGATGTGGCCTTTCTTTTAAGAATTTACCTGATGGGAACATCTGTTGAGATCTAAGTACATGGATGTCTGCATCTATTAAGAATCACTTAGTGTAGTGGGGGCTGATTAAAGAAATAATGATGTGTTTATATACATATGTATATTTATATGTTTATTCATACTTATAATGGAATACAGTATATCCATTGAAAGAGATAATATAGATATGTATTTTATTTCATTAAAATATAGTCTACGCTTATCATTAGGTGAAAAAATTATAGTGTGCATTCATTTTAGGAATATGTATGTCTGTATGTCATATATGTGTTTTTCTATCTTTGTCTTATCTATATCGTCTAAGTTTTCTTCTAGGATCATGAATCATGTGTAACCAAAAAAGGAGAAAAGAGCAAAAATGTTCACAAATGCAGAATATAAAAGTGCATGCATGAACAGTAGAGTATTAAGATAAATTTTTTTTAAAACATACAGTAGTTGTTTGATGATTTGCAGACAAGCGAGTTACACATATTTTGTGAGGAAAAAGATTTATCTCCTTAAAATCTTGTCATCATGGATTATTCAGTATAAAACGTATCTTTGCTCTTTATGTGGAAACCTTCCCAGCCACTTTGACATTAGACTCAAGAACTAGCAGAACCGTTTGCCTCAACCTGAGATGTCCTTTATTGTAACATATTTGGTGTATCTGAAAATGTGTTGAAAAGGGTTGTTAAGTGCATTTTCCCTGCACTTTGGGGGATCAGAAATGTGGCCAGCAGTTGTTCCAGCTACTTCCTCACCACAAAACCTCTGCGATTTGAGGCATGGATGCCAACCAACTTGTAGGAAAGCTCAATGGGGAATTTTATACTTCAGTTGTGTCGATAGACAAATGGTCCTGGTGTGAGCTCTCAGAGATTGGATTGCAATCCCAGAACTAACCATCCAACCCAACCATCTCAAACACCAGGCTGGAGAATTTAGCTTTTATACCTTTTCTGCACTATTTAAGTACTGTAACATGTATGGCTTAAGTGAAAAGCAACAGCCCAGCATCCATGTTCTAAATGTTTTTATGTCTGTCTTAGTTTCCTAGGGCTGTGATAATAAAGTGCAATAGAGTAGGTGACTTAAAACAACAGAAGTGTATTGTCTCACAGTTCTGGAAGCCAGAAGCCTGAAACCAAGGGGTCCACAGGCAGTGCTTCCACTGAGGTCTGTAGGGAAGGATCCATTCCATGCCGCTCTCCTGGCTTCTGGCTGTGGCTTGCGAGTAATCAACAATGCTCTCTGCCTCAGTCATCATCAAGTGGTTTGCTCCTCTCTGTCGGTCTGTCTGTCTGTGTCCAGTTCTTCCCTTCTTATAATAAGGACCCCTTTCCTATTGGATTAGGCTCCATCCTAATCCAGGTTAGCCTCCCTAAAAAGTAACAGCTTCAAAGACAATAGCATTCACAGGACCAGGGATTAGAATTTGACCATGTCTTCTTAGGGTCACAGTTCAACCCATAACAATGTCACAGCTTTGGCCTTTCAAGTCAGTGATGGCTTATTGAGACTCGGGGCCAGTGTCTGTCCATCTGAGGAAGGCAGAGAGGGCTCCCAAGGCTTACAGTTCATAATAAATAGTAGCCTGGTCCAGCAGTCCTGCCAGGGAAAGCCAGGTTGGAAAGTTTTCTGTATGTTTAGGGTGTGCTGTAGGATGTTTTGAAAACCAGGTTAAGAACCTACATAAAGATAGAGGGATATTGAGAACAGAGAAGTGAGTTACTCACAGTGCCCCTTTAGCACCTCAATCCATACCTTAATCTGTATTTACCCATTCTTATTTCTGAAAGTCATAGAATTCTGTAGAGAAGAAGGCTGCATTAGGGGAAACAGCTGCCATTATTTGATGGGAGTGCATGTAAATGTCTTACTCTTACCATTTCCTTAGAAAACTGAATGATGTTAAGAAATCAGTCAAATTTCTGGAGGTTTTATTAACTCCAGGCTTCATAAGAGTATGTGATTTGGCCGTAAGAATTGATTAGAAAGATGAGGACCTCATCTTTCTACCTTTGGATCTTTCCAATGTAGAAAACAAAAGGAGAAATTCAGATCACCAGTAGAGTCATATTTAACCCCAATTAAATATATATATATATATATATCAAAATTCATAGCTTTTTTTTTTTTTTTTACTCCTTCCCCAAACCATATAAATACATTATTTCTAACTTAGTTTTGTGCCCTTGAACTCTTAACTTCCTGGACCTTAGTGTTCTCACCTATGAAATGGGAAAATCAGGGTAGACTGGACACTTTAAACCCTTCTAGCTCAACCATCTTGTCAGTGCTACCCCACCTTCCTCTCTCAGAGCCTCAGGCCAGGTTCTTTATCTCTGTTTTGTTATAGACCAGGGATTATTTAGAATTTGCAATGACTAATTCCTGGTTACAGGTGGGTTGCCCAACTCACAGTTGCATATGTAAATGGTTTATGCATGTAAAAGGTTTGTGATCACTTTGTTTCAAACTCTTGGAGAGAGGGTCTGCCTATGACACTCTCATCTTGCCACTTCCCTATAAAAAAGGGTGCTGCAGAGCAAGCCAGAAATAATGAGCTCCACCAACGAGCTTGGTTCGGAAACCCACAAGATATTCTACCTTCATCTTCTGTATAAGTCACTCAGAATGTCTGTATTAGTCAGGGTTCTCTAGGGAAACAGAACCAGCAGGAGATGTCTGTAAATATGAAATTTATAGAAGTGTCTCACACAACTGTGGAGATGCACGAGTCCAAATTCCATAGGGCAGGCAACTCCGATGAGAACTTCCTAAGGGAGGCTGGCTGGCTGAAGAAGAAGTGAAAGTTCTCTCTCTCTTCTCCCTTAAAAGTCTTCATCTGATTGGATTAAATCCAGCTAATGGAATTCTCTGATTGTGGAAGACATGCCCTTTGTTGATATAATCAGCCACAGATGCAGTCAACTGACTGATGATTTAATAAACCAGCCTTCTGGTTTATTAACCAGCCACAAATGTCCTTGCAGCAATGGTTAGGCCAGTGCTTGCTTGACCAGATAACTGGACACCATCACCTGGCCAAGTTGATACATGAACCTAACTAACCATCACAATATCTTTTAGCCAGCATGGCCTACCACTGGGAACACTGAGTGCCATTCACTGTTTCATTGCCTCATTGGTATGTGTTCGGTGATGATTGATGAAAGCACTGCATTACTTAGCAGGGGGTGGAGGGGGTGGGGAGGGGGATTCTGGGAGGAAGCCAAGATGCATCAGGCAGCTCAAATTAGGTGATTTGTTAGGTTTTCTGTAAACCTTAAATTTTTAAATGATGGTGATGTGTCCAATTTGGTTCCCTAAGCTGGATGGGGAGTGAGTTCTGTGAGTTTAACCCTCAACCCTTCATTGCTAAAGTACCACATCTTTACAGCTTGATAGTAGGCTTATGTCCAAAGGCTTGGTGCTCAGAAGTCATTTCACCAAATGACCCAGTTATATATATACACAGTTGCTGAGATTCCAAGACAGTCTAAATAAACCCGAAGAGGCCTGAGAAGTGTGTGTATGTTAGAGCTAGGCTAAGCTGTAAGGCGTAGAGAATATATACGTTCATTTCTCTCTCTGGTAACAGTTCCAAAGTAAGGTGTCCAGTTGGACAGGGAAGTTCTGTTCTGTGCCATCTGTCACAAGTCCAGATTGCTTCCGTCATATTGCTTCTCCATCCCCTAGCAAACCATTGGTCTGCAGGCCAAATCTGGCTCTCTGCCTATTTTTATAAGTAAAGTTTTATTGAAACACAGCCACACCCATTATTGTATATTGTAGCTGCTTTTGCACTACAACAACAGAGTTGAGTAATTGAAACAGAAATTATGTGGTCCACAAAGGTGAAAATATTTACTATTTGGCCCTTTACAAAAAAAGTTTGCTAACCCCTGTCCTAGTATGGCTGGGCCACATCCCTGTTTAGCAGGAAGGAAAGAATAACAACAAAGAAAAGATAATAAATCGTGCACTTTGACCTAATGCCCAGACCCAGAAGTTGACACACCATTTCTTAGAACACATTCTGTTGGCAAGAACTTAGTCTCATGGCCATATGTAATGGCAGCAGAGACTGAGAAACATGGTTGAGCCAAGCAACCAAGAAGGTAAGAACACATTTTGATACACAGCTGCTTCTACTATTGACTACCATAATCAAATTAACTCCCTGAAAAATAGAATCCATTGTGTACATAGTGGGGTCTCTTTAGGGCATTCAGAATGACTCCCATTATGGAATGTTTACTCTGCACTAGGTCCTATGGCAAGGGTTTCACATTTGTGATCTCATTTAATCTTCTCCTCTTTACCTGGGTAACCCCTCTTCATTCTTCACATTCAAATGCTGCCTTCTCCAGGAAGCCTTCCTTGATCACTCTTGTCTAGGGCAGATGCTCTTTATTGGAGCTTCCTTAACCCCTGGCTCATCTCTGCAGTAGAATCACATCTCTTTGTTATTGCTGCTCATTTATATGCCTGATTTCCATGCTTAGATCTTTGAGGATAGGAGTTGTGTCCATCTTACCCACTGCTGTATACCTGGACCTAGCATATTGCCTGACACATAGTAGATACTTTAGACATATGTGCTGAATGAAGGAGTGAGCACTGTGAGGTAGGTACCACTGGCATTCCCTTTTAGCTGATGAACACATTGAAGCTCAGTGAGGATAAGGCATTTGTCCAATGTTGCTTAGTTAGTTAGAGATAGAGCTAGGAGTCTAACTCTCTTCTGTCTACCTTCAGAACTCATGCTTTTTACTCTGAGTCAGACTTTCTCACCCTTGCCACTATCAACACTGGAAACTGTATAGTTCTTTACTGTAGAAGACTGTCCTATGCATTGTAAGATGCAGCACACCCTTGGCCAAAGGGTACCATTTTCCCTTCTGGAATGCAGTGCAAACTGATATCCAGATATGACTGTTTTTCCCCAGCTCTCTGCCTGGTGAAGGGACTCTTCAATCATCCGAATAGCCCTAAGCCAAGAGCTGGGGCTATCCAGGGGCAATTGCTTGCAGATAACAGAGGGCTTACTTCTAAGCTGCGTGACCTCAAGCAAGTTGTTGAACCTCTCCAAGCCTCTACCCAGTTATTCAATTGATATTTATTGAGCATTTACTATGTATTCAGGATACAGCAGTAAACAAAGACCAAAATCAGAATTCCTTATGAAATGGAGAGTCTAATGGGTGGGGAGGTAAACATGATAAACAAATTTAATAAGTAAAATATATTGTAGGTGAGATGGTGATAAAAGTGAAACCAGAGGGGATTAAAAATATATGCTTGGTGCCTTAGAGTGGTGAAGATTATGTATGTCACATGCCTAGATCAGCACTGGTACAGACATGTTTAGTAACTGTTGGTAGGGTCCCTTTCTTTTTCCCTCAATTGCTTCACCTGGAAAGTAAGAATAAAAATATTGCTCCTGTGTGAAGGCAGGAACTAAAATTAACTAATCCTGATACTAATTCACACTGTTTGGCACTTTAGTGTTTGTAAAGCTCTATCATCTACCTTATCTCCCATATGTTACCACATTTCAAATGGAAGGCCCATGAATCTGAAAGACCTCCTGAAGGAAGCAGAAAGAACTGATGCTTTCAAGCACCTAGTCCAAGCAGGGAGCTGATTGCCTGCCCTTAATTATAATGAAAAAAAACAAAAACAAAAGTCTGACCATAGTGGAAAGAATAATGGTGGCTAGTTCATTTGGGAGGCTGTTGCTGTTGATTTTTAAGATCCATTCCTGCCATGGTGGGTGACTGGATTCTGTTAGTCATCAGAGGGCAGAGGCTGGTTGGAGTCGTCTCTTTCATGTCCTCACCTGGGTCAAGGGGGTAAAGGTCTGACTTCTCTGAGCCTCAGTTTTCTCATAGGTATGCTGAGAGTATTGAAGGAGATAAGGCATATAAAACACATAGACCTCCTTGTATTTGCCTCGTAAACCCTCGTAATAGTTCTCTCTACCCCTGGGATGGAGTATCTACTCATCAGCCTAAGTATTCTCTCTAAAGGCAACTTTGACAGCATCTCGCTCACTGTCTTGACAGTAAAGTCCATGCTCCTAAGCAGACCACCAAGAGAACCTGACTTGTTAATGGGTACAAGAGGACTTAACTCTGCACGTGCAAAGCTATAAGCAGTTACCTGCAACAGGTAACCTGGAGACACGCTGAGTAACTGGATAATTGTGGCTGCTTTACTAGATACTGTGAGGCATTGAGAGGGATTAGATTATTATTGTTGTTGAATTCTATTTATAATTGTTTTCAATCTTTTAATCCCATTGAGAGGACCATAAAGCTTCTAATACTTGAAAATGCTACACATAAAAAATTTGAGAACCACTGCAGGATACACAAGTTAAACACAGAGAAAATGGTTTGTATTTTGTTCCACTTCTGATAGTGACTGCCACAGTGCTCTGCTGAGAAGTACCCCTAGAAGGGCCTGAGCTCTGAAGAAGTTCTAGGATCAGTTACTGATGTCTGAGGCTGCAGCAGAAATGGAGAGTGAGGACTCACTGGTCATGTTTTGTTCTTCCTAGAATTAACAGTGTTTTAAAGTTACTAGAAAGAAAGGGACTAAATCATTACTTTGCTTCCTGAAATCCCCCCCATCACAGAGATGGCCCAACATCTGTTCTCAAAATGAACCAATATTCCATGACTATGTTTACAGTTTGACACACCACTACAGTTCACAGTTGTTAACTTCATACATAAATATTTATAAATTTAGCTCTGTGTAATTTCATTGTGAATTAAGAAATATTGGCAGTTAAACTGATATAAATCAACAGGGACCAGATACAAAATATTCTTTGATCTTTGCTTGAAAAAAACTGAAAAAGATACCCTTATATCACCCCACCCCCAAAGTTACCAGAGCCTCATAGTGAATATTCATCATTTGAAAAATTCTTTCGATTTGAGGGTTTTCATTGGGAATTTGCGTTTCCCTTAGTTATTTTTACATTTTAGAAGTCTAGTGTAAACTCTTATAATGTAGCACATACATTTTCATATTCTTCATATTTAAAAGGGGGGTTGGAAGGTTATATTTGCTCAATGTCATTTAAAAATTTTTCAATTGCAGTTATTTAATTTTGCTAAAATTACATTAGAAAAGGCAATGGGTGCAGATTAGAGTGGTAGGCAGTTAATTATCAACACCAGAGGCCTACCTAGAGAGAAGAATATTCTAGAAATTACAGGCCATTGTGCAGTTGGTTGCTGGTCTTTCTTTGAAGCCAGACATGACCTTATCAAGATTTGTTTAGCATGGCCAGAGTTCTCATATTTTTCCCTGGCTTCAGAACAATGGAGATCAGAGGTCAAGAATACCTACATTCCACATGAGCGAACTCCTCATTCTTTGAAATCACGGTGATGAATGACCAGTAGCCTGCCACACTGTATATCCAGGAAGGAAAAACAGATCACTGAAGCTGGCGTGTACTCTTGTAGGCCGTGATGCAGGGAGTGTTTGTGGAAATAAATTACCGGTGGCTTTGTGAGAATTTTTAAGTGAAAACTTGGTGGTTAAATCTTTTTCATCGAAAGGTGTCTAGCTTTTTTGTTAATACTTCAGAAGAAATTCACCCTTGAATTTTCCCAAAGTGGTTATTCCAAGTGGAGAATTTGAAACCTCTGAAGGTTTTGACTGTGTACTTATAGATAGGATATTTTAACATAGGGTGGATGTTTATAATTCTTAAAAAACTTTTATATATCACCGTGAAAACCTAATATCTCATACTTTAAATGAGCAGCTCTCTACTTTTTAAAAATCACACAGCTATGATGCTGTCATTTTCTATTTTAGGTATCAGTTGTATAAAAAACAAGATAGTTCTGTTAAGGTATATTATAGGCATAATAAATGTGCTTATAAAAATGTTATTTTCCCATATTCGTATTTCCCTACCTGGAGCATCTCACTCATCCCAAATCTGTATCTCTCCGCCCACCACCACAATTGAGATCACTATTCTAAATAATATTGTCATGTATTTATAGATAATGCACAAGCAAGCACAACACACTATCACATAGTAGGCACTTAATAAGTGTTTGTTGAGAAAAAGGAACACTTGAGTGTGGGATAGGCAATTAATATTCTTTGGGATATTAAATCTGTGTCAGCACATTTATAAATGAGTAGTTTACCTTTTAATAAATTGCAGATATATATTCCGATGTCCAAATACAAAATCCCTTCATGTGGTTAAGTTTGGGCAATAGATATATTGACTTAGTGTTCAATTTCTTCTGAGATTTTTATTGCCCCTGTGTCTTTTATATTCTCTAGAGTCATGGTGTCAGAGCATGGTCCTGGGACTAGCAGCATCCTCAGTCTGTGGTAACTGGATAGGAATGCTCATTCTCGGCCCCCACCCTACTCCTACTAAATCAGAAACTTGGGGGGTGGGACCCAGCAATCTGTGTTGTACCAAGTCCTCCAGCAGGGCTGGCTTTATGGGCATGTGATCTGGGCAGGCACACAGGGCCCTGCACTTAACAAGGTACTTGGGGTAATGCTCTGCTCTTGCTGTCTTGAAATTCTTAATGCTTTTTAAACAAGGGGCCCACATTTTCATTTTGTCCTGGGCCCCACCAAATTATATAGCTGGCCCTGCCTCCAGGTGATTCTCATGCATGTTCTAGTTTGAAAACTTCTGACTTAGAATAATATTCAGATTCCTTCTGGAGATCCAGTCAGTTGGCCATTCGATTATAAATTAAAATCTTTTCAAATTATTCAAATTATTGTAAGGAAATTGGTCTTGAGAAAAGTTAATACTAAGTCGTGTTAATATTCTCTTAACTCATTAACCTGGGTTATAGACAAACCATTGGTCTTCCCCTGGCTTTCCATAGAAATTGCCCAATAGGTACAGAAAAATTGAATGCTTCTGGGTTTTCGCATCCCTCTTGGGCCTCCTTCTTCCTGGTTACCCAGAACGTGTGCATATCACAACTTCTTCTGAGACTGTCAAGTGCTGTCAAATAGTTAACCTGTTTTGTTTCTGCTGTGAGTTACCCAGGTCTCTAGGTTTATGGGTGACAAGAACATCTCTCCATGTGGTGTTTTCCAAAGTTTAGGTGTTGGTACACAGATGTGGTGCTAAATATCATGGAATCATAAGTGAGTGGATCAGTCAGGCTCCTAACAGAAACAGATGTTTCAAATTAGGATAATTCAAGAAGCATTTATTTACGAAGAGATTAATTCTGAAGGGGTGTGTGTATGATGCAGAGGAACCATTCGAGTTCGTGCAGGAATGCAGGAGTACAGCAGTAGAGATGTCACCACTTCCAGGACCAAAGGAAAAGGGAAGTGGGAGATTTCCAGAACCTGGAAAAAGAGTCATGTAGTGCAGGCTGCCTTGAGAGGGGCAGTAATCTACTGTCAAGGGACACAGCCCGTTGGGTGAACTAAAAGGGAGGGAACCAGGGGATAAATGTCTTGACTCCACACTTTTGCCTTCCCCCATCTCCCATTAGCCTGAGGGCATGGAGCACTCTGATGTGCCCTGCTAACTTCAGCCTTGTGGGAAGAAAGCAAAGGGAGAAAAAGTGAGATGGATTTTAAGAGGAGGATGGACAATATCTAGTTCACTCCATTTGCCTTTCAGCATCTGCTCTTGTCCATTGGTAGGTGAAAAATTAGGGTCACCAACACAGAGGAGGTGTGAGGTCCCCTCAGCTCCTGTATCACTGTGAGGCAATGCCACTTTGATCATACTGACACCTAAGATAAGAGCTACCACCAGTTTCTGTTCATTGTAAAGCAGCCAGTGGGAAAGGGGAGTAAAGAAATGATTTAGTGACTTAAAACACAACTGCTGTAACCCCCATCTCTAGCTGGCCATGCGGCCTTGTTGGTGGGTGACCCACACCTTCATTTCTATCAGATGGAAGTCCTTGAAGCCTCTAATTCTGTTGGGCTGCCATGGGTTTCCACTGTCCAGGGCTTGTGTTTAAGGACACCCCAGTGAATCTCTGATTTCCACATGTAGTCTTCCTAACCCCCATTGCATAACGGTGGTAAAGGTAACTTCCTTTCTCTGGCTTGGCTGAATGGAATGAAGAGCCCAAAATGGCCAAGGATCTCTCTTAGCTTCTAATTCATATCACCAAAACAATGTTCTCTGGTGGAAGCAAACATTTTCCCAATGAGTTGTTGGGTATTTTAGTGAGAAGAGTCACTTCCAACTCATCATCTCAGTTCCTTGATCCATACATCCTTATTATGGGGGAGATGGCATCATATACAGGCCTCTGACTGAAGGCATATACTGCATTCGTGTAGGACAGGATCCCATCCTCTTTTGTTGTTGTCCCCTAGTTGGCTCAAAACCAGCACTTCTAGTAATAGTCCCCTTGATGTGCTTCCTCTGCCATAAAATGTGTCCCCTGGTGGGAGGTGATTTTGTACAGGAAACCTGGTCCTGGCAAAAGAACTTAGAACAGAGAAGGCAAATCCATTTTAGCATTTCTATTCCTTTTTAGTCAAAGCCCTGGACTCTCCCAAGTCAAAGAAGTCCAGTTTCATCAGCCCATCACCCAGTAGCTAGTTGGTCCCTGCAGGGGCTGAGATTGGCTTTTGCCATGAGCAGGTTTGGCACTTGACTGGGGAGGAAGCTGAACCAGCCTTGGTGAGAAGAAGACTGTGATTGAGCTATGCATGACTGCTATACCTGCTACCATGGCTAAAGATAATAGAACATGCTAACACTATTCACTATTCTCCCTAATTACATGTTCTTGTTCTCCAGTACTTTAATTATCCCTCTTTTTTTTTTTAGTCCAAAGATTAGACATTATTAACAAAAACATCAGTAATTCTAAACAAACCTCTCTATAAAATAATTTTTAGATATAATATTCTTTATTCAGCATTCTTATATCTCAAACTTTCCTTTTGGGCTTATAATCCTTTATCTGTTAGAAGTTCTTTTAGTATAGATCTATTAGTGGTAATTTTTAAAAATTTTTGCTTCTCTAAAAATGTCTTTATTTCATCCTCATTCGTGAATCACTCAATTATAAGCTGATGTTTTCTCTCAGCATGATTTTATTCCACTAACTTCTAGCTTACACTATTGCTTTGTAAAGTCTGCTCTTGGCCTAGTTCTAAGGAACTAGCTTTTCTCTTTGATTGTTTTTAAGATTTTTTTTCTCTTTGATGTGCTTTAGTCTGAACTACAATGTTTGTGTGTGGATTATATTTTATTTATCTTGCTTCCTATACCTATGGATTCATGTCTCTCCCCAGTTCTGTATAATTCTCAGTCACTATCTCTTCAGATATCACCCTGCTCCCATGTCTCTAGCTCTCTCTTTGAGACTCTGATTAGATGTTTTAGACTTTCCCTTTCTAGCATCCCTACTACTTACCTTTCCTGTCTCATTTACCATCTCCTAGTCTCTCAGCTACATTCTGGGTATCTTCTTGAGTTATAGTTTCCAGTTTACTCGTTCACTCTTCAGCTGTGTCTAATCAGTAGTTAAAATCATTCACTGAGTTTTTTCAATTAACAATTTTTTTTTCACTGTCCCAGAATTTAGTGTTGATTTTTCAAATCTTTCTAGTTATTTTCAATAGTCTCTTCTCACATGCTCATTTTCATTCAATTCATTTATTTCTTTAGTCATTTCATAAATAGCTATTTTATATTCTGTACTTAATATTTCTATTATGTGAAGCCATTGGAGGATGTATGTCTATATTTACAGGTATTATGTTTTGTCCACTGTGCTTCCCTTATTGGTTATTGGTTTCTTTGTTTGTTTGGTAATCTTTGGGAGACCTTAATCTATATAAAACATGAAGGACTAAACTAGGGTTGCTTTCCTCCAGAGAGGATTTACTTTTGCTTCTTCTGAGGGGCAAGGGGCTGCTACCAACCTGGGATCACTTAGCTCTTTTAAGAATTCTAGTTTAATCTGGGCTTCCAGCTTAAGATCCTCCAACTAGCCACTGGCTTAGTCTCCCAATTGTACAGTTGCCCTTGGTATTTGTTCTTAGGGAAACCTCTACTATTTTTTGTGAGCTTTTATTTTAAAAGCTTGTCCATTTTAATTTTATGATGATCCAGCATTCTAAAATTTTCCAGGATTGTCAATTTAGCCCAACTCAAAGATAGTGGCCATTTAAAGATGAAGTGCATTCTTTGTGTTACCCCAAGGATAGGGAAGATGACTTAATATATTTGTTTTATTTTGTTTTATTGAAATTTTTACTGAAGATTTACATTATTTCAGAGTTGGAAAACTTTTTCTTAAAGGGCCAGATAGTAACTATTTTAGGCTCATGGGTCTGTTGGAACTACTCAGCTCTGCTATTGAAGTTCAAAGTAGCCACAGGTAGTACATAAACAAATGAACATTTCTGTGTTCCAGTAAAACTTATTGCAACAACAGGCAATGGGCTCAGGGACTGTAGTTTACTGGCACCTGATCTATTCTAAACACCGGATCAAGTTATGTGTGTGTGTGTGTGTGTATGTGTGTGTGTGTGTGTGTGTGTTTTGAATCTCCACTGATCTTCACCAACTTCATTTTGGAGGCTCTTCCTTCTCACACACTCTACTGACAACACAGTGGCCCAATTTGTTTCTCAAGAAAAAGCCAAGCTTTGCCTATGTAGTGTCTTTGCACCTGCTATTCCCCCTTTCTGGGCTGCCCTTCCTCTGTGTCCTGTGTCTGGCTGTGTCTGCTTGAGTCTTGCTCAAGAGGGCTTCCTTGATTTCCCTCAATGTTCCAGTTTGCTAATGCTGCCATTATGCAAATTACCAGAAATGGGTCGGCTGTTTAAAGGGGGTTTATTTGGTCACACAGTTACAGTCTTAAGGCTATAAAGTGTCCACGGTAAGGCATCAACAATAGGGTGCTTTCACTGAAGAAAAACAAATGGCATCTGGAAAACCTCTGTTAGCTGGGAAGGCATGTGGCTGGCATCTGTTGATCCCAGATTGTGTTTCAGCTTCTCTCTCAGCTCTTGTGCATTCTTCAAAATGTTGTTCTTGGGGCTTTTTGTCCTCTCTTAGCTTCTCCGGAGCAAAAGTCTGCTTTCAACAGCCATATTCAAAATGTCTCTCTAAGTTGCAGCTTCTCTCCAAAATGTCACTCTCTGTTGCTCTGAGGTCCTTCTGTCTGTGAACTCCCGTATATGACTCCATGATCCAATTAACACCCACCCTGAATGGGTGGGGTAACACCTCCATGGAAATTATCCAATCAAAAATTTCACTCACAGTTGATTGTCACATCTCCATGGAAACACTCAATCCAAGGATTCCAATCTAATCAACACTAATATTTCTGTCCACACAAGATTGCATCAAAGATAATGGCGTTTTGGGGGACATAATACATCCAAATTGGCACACTCTATAAATCCCATCCCTCCACTTTTACTCTCCAAAGTGCTCTGTTCATTTCATTTAGAACACTTATTAAAATTTGGAACAATGTATTTCTCATTTGTTTGTTTAGCATCTTCTCAACCAGACTGAAAGAAAGTTCCATGAGGGCAGGAGCAATATATGTTTTGTGCATCTAGTGCCTGGTATAGTTCCTGGCAAATTGCAACTACTGGAATTATTTTGTTGAATGAATGAAGCAACCCAACGAGGCAGATACTGCTGATAATTTTCACATTTTACAGAGCAGGAGACAGGTTTCGTAGGGTTAAATAACTTACCCCATGTTGCATAGCTAGTAAGTGGCAGATCCTGGATACAACCTGAGGTTGGTTTGTCCCATTCCAGGCTCTGAGCCGATATCCTTTTCCTCTCTGACCTCTTGATTTCTTGGTTATGTGCAGAGTTAAAGAACAAAGCCACCCAGCTATTCTTGGAGACCAATCAAGCAAGTGAGTGGTGGGGGGTGGAATAGTGGGGTTCCAGAAGCACGGTATTAGTATCAAATGAGCTGACTCAAAGTTAAATGGGAAAAGGATCAGTTACCTAATTGCAAACAATCCTGCTGTTGAGGTACAGCTTTCTGATTCAGGGGTCAAAACAGTTTCATGCCAGCGGGATCCCAGTGTTCTTATGGTGGCAAAAGGAAAAGTAAGTAAGAAGCTTCCATTCTCAATGGAGATCTGGGGTAAAGCAAAGTGCCCCAGCTTATCCAGGAGGTCTGGCAACCATTAAAGAGAAATGACTTCCTAAATTCTAACTGACAGGGGGACTGAATACATTGTACCCTCTAGGATGCAGAGCCCCCCATGCTCAGGGAAATGAATATGGTTTAAAAACTCATGGGATCATTCTGGTTTGTCCCAAGCTTTGGAATTCAATGAGGAACATTATTTTAAACAACAATCTGAAGGAAAGTTAATGTACTTTGTTAGAATATTAGAATACTCTGTTTGCTTATTAGTGGAAAATCTGAATGACTAAAATATTTTTAAATGTAAGCTGGCTAATAGAATAGGCTCAGGGCAGGGAAATAGACCATTTGAAGCAAATCAACCATTAATTTCATATGTATTACTTAAGAAAAAAGAAAACATTGAAGCAAAGTGAAAATGACATGATGGTCTATTTCAAACATTTGGTAAATATAACTTAAATGAATTCTCTGCAGTGATTCTATGAGTTCAGCCAAATTGTTAGAGCCAACTTTAAGGACCTCATGATAATTGTGAGCTTAACAAAGTCTTGCAGAATTGTAGTGTTAATGTTCTGGCAGGAATGAACTATAAATAAGGATTTATGATTTTGTCAAAGAAATAATCTACAAGTAGAATAAAGCTTGTTTAGGTATAAAGTCAACTAGCACATAACTTGTATAGAAGTAGCTATCCCCGAAGAGAAAGACAAGATATGTACACTCATGCATGTATAAAAGCTATGTGGACCAAGAAAAAGCATGTTTTGACCTCTTCCTGCGTCTTTTACTTTTATGAAATAAACATAATCCATTGTTTCCAAAAAGTATTTGAAGTTACAACAAAGCCCACATACATGCCCATGCACACACACATACACCAAACACATATATCACATGATTAATAAAAATAAAAATTGAAAAAAAAAAGCCATAAAATCCTGCAGGAAGTAACTTGGCTGGCTGACCACAAAGTTTATTATAATTACTGGGATTGATCATCGAGTTTGACCCTGAACTCCCTGGCAGCCAGGGCAAAAGGGGAAACAGGATAAGTTGCATTATTCTTGGTTAGAAAGAAGGAAACATAGTGGTTCCTACAGATAGAGATTTTCCTGGCACTAGATGTTAAAAGGAGTTTCTTACGTATGGTTTTCTATAGGAATATTGAGCCACATAATGGACAATGCTCTCGGCAGTCCTTTCCGGCAAATACAGGTGTAGTTTTCAGAGGACTGTCTCCTATAACAACCCCCAATAGAAACTGGTGCCATACATTAAAGTGCAGCTCAGTGAAGACACATTTTGTGAGAATACTCTCTTTTATTTCTACTATTGTGAAAGGTGTGTGGTTTTGCTTTCTGTACAGATTTTAAAGGTCCAGGGAGAAATTCTAATTTATCTGCCTATATTTCAAAGATCTGGCATCATTTCTATATCTAGGAATTTCCCTGGAGATTTTACTTTGTGGTATCACAAATTTCAATTTTCATTCACCACCATCTTCTATATTCTGTGAAAGTCCTAATTTAGCACTCAAATTTTCTATAAGTCTGTCTCTCTCTCTTTATTCATTAATGATGTAATAAGGTTTTCAATAACTTGGTTAAATGTAGATGGGGGCCCTAAAGACATCATGATTGTTCATAGAAAGATTAATGTTATCCCTTTCAACAGATATAAGTATAAATTATTTCTGCTTCATCTAGACTTTTCTAATTGTTTTTAATTTTAATTTTCTTATTAACACTGTTCTGTTATCTTTATGTAATCAAAATATCCAACTAACATGATTTGTGTAATAATTAACCACAGCATTGTCCCCCAGTACCCCAACATGTCTCCCACTGTCTCTTTAAACTATAAACATGGGAGGAAACTTTCCCCATGGCAGTGGATGAAAACTTAGAGGCCCTGTATCTTTTCTGCTCACTGTTATGCTGAACAGTTCTTTAGAAACTGTAAGTCACAGAAGTCTGTAATTTGAATGTTCACCTGGCTTTTTTGACTCAGTAAACACAATCAATGCCAACACATTCAAAAGTGGTTGAATCCATTGGCTTAGAAATAGTAAATCAGTAGTTCTCACCTTTTTTTGGTTGTAAACATTCTTTTAAATCCTATTATAAATATTTGCAGAATACCTTGAAGGAATTAAATTGCATGCACAGTTATCTCAGCACAATATTGCTGTTTGGACAGATCCATTTACTGCTCAAGGCTCAAGCTTAAAGCATCACTAGCCATGGTTTTTCTATGTATCAGTAAACCCATGATGTCTTGCTGGTGATGACTTGAGATTTGTCTCCCCACTCTCATTTTTTAGTTGCCAAACATGCCACTGCACTCTACACTGTTTCCCAAAGCCCACTTGGCTTTCTAGTCTTTGGAAGACATGGTGGTCCTTAACCGCACAGAACCTCACTTGTGGCCATTGGAACGCTGCCAAGGACTCAGCTCTGACTTCTCAATTTGGGGAAATCTGTATATACCCATTTGTTAGTTGGTCCTACATTTTGGGAAATGGCAAACATAAGTCATCTAGGATTCCAATTTGTATTAAAGCCATTGAATCTCATTCCAGGTTTCCCTTCCTTTTGTTACTGGGCATTGTACAGTCACATGTGCATTTCGTTGCTACATCCCGTAACAACAAATGGAAAGCAAAAGGAAGTTCCTTCAGCAAATGTTTACTGGATGCGTGCTGTGAACTAAACACAGGGAAAGGGAATGGAGTGTGGGGAAGAAGGATGGTCAGCTCTTTTAATTTTATCAACACAATAGAAAGACATAAAATTTTATCAACAATAAAATGATGTTTTAGTAACATTAAGGATATCCTAGTACATGTGTCTTTTTAAATGTCTGGCTTCAAAAGTTAAACAAGATCCTCACCACCCCTTACTTTCTTCTTTCCTGCCTGTCCCCATTATTGAAAAGGATAGGGCTTTCATTTTTTTTTTTTTTTTAATTGTCCAGAGTTTTGCTAAGTTAGCAATGGCAGTATAATTTACCCAGTCTTAACCTCACAGACTACAAGGGGGAGTTAGTGAAATATTGCACAAACCCAGTCTTGGTTTAGCCATGAATTATGCGTTGTGTATTTAGACTATTCTACCCTTATAGTCTGTTTATCTGTTGACTTCCACCAAGATTTAGGGTTTTGTAGACCTTAATAACTTGCTTCATTTTGTTTGACATGTATTTTATGTCCTCCATGTGCATGGATAGCAAAGATACACAGTCGTGGGTGAGGGTCTTAAGAGAAACCCCAGCCCCTAGAAGCTCTAAACTTTGAGAACAGTGAGGTAAAAAACTTCACATACTTTTCTCTCTTAAAGAGTTTTAATCAATAGGATGGTGGATTGGTGTTTTCCCTGTTTTGTTTTTCTTCCCCTAGAACACAGGAAGGCGAATGAATTTGTGTTATTCTTTTATTTCTTTTTTTAAAGTTAGTCCTTAAATTAAAAAGATGTCAAAAGATGTTCAATTAATTCAACATTGATGTTTGGTATTGACCACAAACAAGAATTTCACTGTTTTAGACTGTATTTTAGTTTTTGTTTTTCTTTTTTTATTAAGTCCTAAATTCAAAATTGTGACCTGGTGAACTAATGTAGGATTTTGTATTCCTTGAAAATAAAAACAGCATTATGAAGATACTAAGATGGCACTTGATTTTAGCTTGATCTGAAAACATTTCAGACATTTCCCTGTAGGTGTATATTTCTATTTTAAAAATTAGAAGCTATTAAAGGAGTAAAGCAAAGTAAAAAAATACTTAGATTGTTCGTATTTAATATAGTACATTACATGTCTGTCATATATGTGAACTATATTTTATGTCTTTATATTTAGCAATTATCTCCAAACATTTTAAAACTCATCCTATCCCCTTATTTCATTGTCTTTTTTTTATTTAAATGATCTTTATCAAAATAGCTTCTAATGACTCTCCAAATGGAATTAACTGTTTACCCAGCCCGTTTCATCAACTTCTTCCACCACAAGTGCTTGAGGTATATAGAAAGACATCTCTTTCCCCTTATTTAGTCACAAAGAATTACATGAATGTCTAAAATAAGAACTATTTGATTTCTGTTACTCCTCACAGTTTTTAAAAACCCTCCTAGAGTCTCGTAAACACCGTTGTTGAACAGAAGGGGAAGTCGATGCCCAGGGCTCTTACGTTCCCTGCCCACCACTCAGCAGTGGAGGAGTCAGTACAGAACCTTCTTCTGACTTCAGAGCCCATGCTGTTTTCTAGGCTCCATATTGCCTCTCCATAGAAAGCCACCGGTGTATCCACTGAGTGTTCATAGCCCGTTCATTCAATAAATGTTTACCTACCATGTGCCAGGCATGTGGTAGCACCGGTGACACCCACAGATAAATGAGAGAACTCAGCCCCTCACTTCACAGAGTTCACGGTCTGCTGAGGAGACAGGCCACTGTCTTGGGGTGGGTGTCCTGAGAAGCAGGCCTTGAGACAAGGTTTTGAGTGTAATTCGTTTATCCAGAGAAGGAGAAGCTGAAGTATTCACCCTCCCTCTTCCAGCATTAGCTGGCAGATGCTTCCAGGAACATCTCTTGAGCACGGAAGGCCAAAAAGGGGCCATCCATGGAGTTGCTTGTGCTCCCAGTAGCACTCTGTTGGCAGGTTCTGTGCGTGGAGTGCCAAGGGGATGAGGGTGGGCACTGGCCTGGGCTGTTGCGGCAGGGAGCCAGGTGGGGACCTGTGATAAGTGTGCTGTGGGGGGTGGGGGGCACAGGAGCATTGAGGGGCCAGCAAGGAAGTCTGTCCAGAAAAACTGGCAGCTACCTGAGGCCTGTGAGACAAGCAGAAGTGGCACGGTGAGGGCTAGGGGAAAAGCATTCTAGGTGAACTATAAGAAGTTCCATATGGCTGGGGCATGACGAGAGACAAGCAAGCCAAGGTAAGTAGAGACGAGATCCCAGGAGCCCTAAAAACTACAATGGATAATTTGGACTTTATCCTGATGGATTGTGCTGGGGAGGAAACAGGAGGTTTCCTTGGAAAGTTCCAGGCACATGTTCAGGACTCAAGATACTCTTTGAAGAGTGGCTCCTGTTGTGGTCAAGACATGCCCGAGCTGCCCAGTGTTTGTCAGGGGGCTGCTCTGGACCACCTTTTAAGGGAGGCACATGGTACTTCATCCCAATCTGAACTCATCCCAGTTCCTGCCAGGATTTTCTTGGGTTTCAGAAGACAGAAGTGAGGTGATTAGACTTGACCTAAACAATATTTGAGGTGAATGAGTTTAATTGGGTATGTGAGGGATTTGGTTAAGTTTCTTCTCCTCTCCCTTCTTCTAGGAAGTCTGCTTTGGAAGGTTCTGGAAGCACTAGATTATTTTGCGTGGCTCATGTAATTAAAAGATTCCAAGGGTGGATTTGCTTTTCGCTTCTCAGTCAATGATACTGGTGACTATGGGCTGAGACCTCATCAAAAACTCCCTCAAGGCGGAGAAGTGTCTTCCAGGTCATGCATTTATTCTTATACTGAAAGTCCCTGGGAATTGGAAAGTCCCAGTGTTCCCGAAGCTGTCCTGAAACATCTTTGGACTTGGGCTCTGATCTCTTCTAGAGTATTTGACCTTGAGACTCTTTTGAGCATGAAGGATTAGTATTATCAGATGTGGAATGGTAAATTATATCCGCTGGGCTCTGATGGATCAATGGAGATATATTTGGGGCCTCTGTAGATTAACTGGAGAAAAGAATGTTTCTTATCTCCCTTTTCCCTATTTGCCATTTTAAATAAAATAATAGTAACAAGATTTGATATAAAGTAAAGTACATCAAAAATTAATAGTGAAATATTCTGCCACATAGGGAATATTTGAGGTGCCAAGGCAATCCTATATCTGAATGGTGACAGCTAAACAGAGCTAAAAACCTAAAGGTAGTAATCATTTTTTAGCAACCACTAGATACCAGGCACCAAACTTTAACACCCTTCTCATGACAATCTAGTTACTAGGTATTAAGAGACACATACCCTTCTTATTCCTATGTTACAGATGAAGAAATTGATGCTCAGGGATGCCAAGTACATTGTCCAAGGACATACAGATAGCCATTAGGGGAGCTGGTATTAAAACCCGGTTCTATTTCACCCACAGTTCATGCTGCCCCCATATGTATTCCAGGGCAAATACACACAACTTTGTATTTCTTTCTGGAGGGGAACTTCCTAAGGCCCTGGGTCATGGGCTGATTAGACCTTTCCTTCTGGACATTGGCCAGGGTCATTTTCCATTATTTACCACCTGGAGAGATGCTACCATTGCCCTTAGGTAGGGCACATTCAAGTCCCCTCTATTCTGGTCACAGTCAAAACCTGGAGCCGACATTCCTGAGAACTCTAGCTTAGCTACATATGTTCAGAATGGCAATTGCAGGTAGTGATCAAAACCCCAAACATTGGAGTTGGATAGATACTGGTTCACATGACTTTTACTTCCCAAGCCTCAATTTCTTCATCTGTAAAATGGGGATCATAATAGTACTTGCCCAATACAAGAGGCTTATTTGGAAAGGTAAATGAAACCTTTATGTGCAGTACTTGGTACAGTGCTTGACTCATAGTCAACATCACAAAATCATAGGTATGGCTATATATCATCAGCAAGGACAACCAGAGAGACTCACACAGTCACATGCAGTCACCCATATAATTTATTGGAAAGCCAGAGACCCAACTCTCTTGTCCCTGTGGAATGGACTCAATGGGCATGGACCTTGGCTAAGGAGGGCATTTGAGTAGTTATTTTCATGGCATTAGATTCCATGTGAAAGAACTCTGTAATCCCTTCCAAAAAGTGTGTGGATAAACCAGGCTCTGACTTTCTCAAAAAAAAAAAAAAAAAAAACCACCCCACCACCATGCATACACGTTTCACAGAAGGACAGGGCTTGGCTCCTTCTCGATCAGATTTATAAAGGAAAAGATAATTGTTCCATTGTACATTGGCATATTGCAGGCTATATGTGACGTTCTATGGAGAGCTTAGTTCAAATGATGAAGGAATTAAAATAAAATGCCCACATCTAAAACAGATGTACAGGCAGGATCCATAAGTGGTAGTCAATTCATGAATTAAGAAAATAAGTGAAAGGATAAATGCACATTTCAAGATCTAAGTCTTTGTTCAATATTTTAAACACATGGCTGATTTCAAAGTCTCTGTAACCACCGAGTTGGAACACAACCCGCTCAGAAGTAGCCGGCACCTTGGAGGAAAGGATTAGAATTCCTTGTGACCTTGATATGCTAAAGAAATGATCAGAAACAGTCAGCCTGAACTCAGTGGGGCAGGAGAAAAGCAAACTCTACAGGCAGAAAGTGGTGCAGAACTGTCTCTGTGGACACAGCCAAGAGAATGGACCCCAAACAGAGGCATTACTGGAAAGCCAAGGGTGATTTAGGTCTCAGTTAATTAATTGATGAGAAAATGTGGACAGTGCAGGTCTTGCGAGGCATCTTTTACTGCCTTTGCATTGGCACAAGGCAGAGCACCCTTCTTCTCAGCCTGAGGTCTACTGTGTGGGGGAGAGTTGAGGTTGAGGAATGCAGGACATTGTGTGTGGGGGTGGGGGTACGGGTGGGGATTGGGCAGCAAAAAAAATCAGTAAGGACCCTAGAAGGCAGGAAGAAGAAAGGCTCAAATTACAGCAAGAAAAATGGAGGTTAGCCAAAGATGGAGATAAGAAAAGCAGTGGCAGATACCGTAAAACTTTGTAAGTGCAATAGCATCTCTTTTCTAGAATAATTTGAAGTGGGGCTTGTTGGGAAGGCAAAGGACAGCGCTGGTTAACTTGTGAGGCCCTCTTCTCTGATCACGTAAAGACTAGGCAAGAGGATGAAGAAAGCCTTCCTATCAGGAGTTACTTTGAGGTTCTCCATGTGCACCTTGAGCGATCCACCTCCACGTAGGTCCTTTAGTCATTCCCTTTGAGTCAAATGCTTTTTCCCTGGTCCTTGTATAACAATCCTACTATCCCATCAAGGCCTAGCTCAAAGGACACTTCTTCTAAGAAACCTTCTCTGAAGCTGCAAATGACCTTTTACCATTTCTGAACCCCCCCCATAGCATTGTTCCATGGCTCCCTACCTTAAGGTTATCGTGGAATTTTTGGTTATTCCTTCAAATTCCCTTCTTAACTCTGCTATTCTGTTTTAGGGCAAATTCTTCAGTTATGGTAAGTGCTAAATAATATGTAACAAAAACCTAAATGAGCAACTCTTTCCTTTGTTAGTACTTGTGGAAACTGTAGTTTTGGCTGCAACTTCCACCCAGCCAAGTACAAAGAACTAACTACTGAAAGATGCCAAGAGATAAAGAGATGTTTCCTAGTTGTCTTTATGTGGATGGTGCTTTAAAGACAATCTGAAAATCAAGGACAATTTCAGCTGCATTAACGTGATTTGTGTAGATTTATTTTATTGAGTAGAATCCAGAAAAATGGGGTTAGAAAAGGGAATAGTAGAAGGCAAAAAGTAAAGGGTAAAGAAAGCAAAGTTCTCTAAGCCAACCATGTTTGGAGAAGTACTCAAAATAATGAACAGACCATCATGAGGCTTTTTTACCTCTAGACATAATTTATGAGTTCCTATGAAGTATTTCAAAGAATCTCGGAGACTTGTTGCTATGACTGGCTTGGGCCCCATGCCCTCACCAGGCAGCCCTTTTTCTTTTCTTTTTTCTTTTCTTTTCTTTTCTTTTTTTTTTCTTTTTTAGCATAAATTGGCAAGCAAAATGAAGAAACCTGACAAGATCTACAGAAACTCTTTTGAAACTCTGTTTTTTAGAAAAGATGAAAAATAATGAACTTCTGTGGCATATCTGTAAATACTGAATCTTCTGTAAAATGAATCAGTTTCCTCTTAGAAATAAAGGGAAAATCACAAAGTTGGGAAAGACAAATCAGAGTTGTTTGAAATAGAAAACACACATGAGCCCATAGTCAAAGGATTTTGCTCCTTTTAAAATAATCTATGAAGAATTGTTGCTCAAAGTCACAGCCCATTTCTATCTGAAAAAAAAATGGATTTTATCTACCATAAAAAGTGTTTTTCCCCCTTTAGAATGAGATCATTCTAGTGTAAGATAATATCCTAATCAATATGAAGTTAATTTTTAAAAATCTTTTTTTTTCAAGCACATGAGCTAAGTTAACCTGTGGTGGTCAGGGTGAAAGATACAGACGTATCATGGAAGCGAAGTCAATACCATTTTAGGTCCCACTCCTGGTACCAAGCTGTATTAGTCAGGGTTCCCTAGGGAAACAGAACCAACAGAGATATCTGTAAATATAAGACTTATAAAAGTGTCTCACACTACTGTGGGGATGCACAAGTCCAAATTCCGTAGGGCAGGCAGCAAACTGGCAACTCTGATGAAGGTGTTCGATGACCTCCCCAGGAGAAGCTGGCTGATCAAAGAAGTGAAAGTTCTCTCTCTTCTCCTTTAAAGTCTTCAACTGATTGGATTAAATCCAGCTGATTGAATTCTCTCATTGTGGAAGACCTGCCCTTCATTGATATAATCAGTCACAGATGCAATCAATTGACTGATGATTTAGTAAACCAGCCTTCTGGTTTATTAACCAGCCACAAATGTCCTTGCAGTAACGTGAGGCCAGTGCTTGCTTGACCAGACACTTGTGTACTATCACCTGGCCAAGTTGACACATGAACCTAACCATCACAGTATTTGAAGGCTAACCTTATTTCTTAGTTATGGTCGTGCCTTTTCAATGACTACCCATGGCTTTCAGAATTGGAACCTTGCCTTGGCAAAGTGTGTTTGGTGGTCATCAAATTATGACCCGTAGGGGCCAGTGATGATGCTTTGTCACCCAAGATGGCCATTGTTTGTATATTCTCGAGCCTTATTAAGTCTAAGTGGTAGGCACATTGAAAGTATGCCATCCATCTGTCTTTGAATTTAGCTTATTAATCATAATGTTATTTTAAAATGGCATCAGCAAAATAGTTTTTGTTTGGGGCTCTCATTCTAGGAGAAAGGGCAAAATATTTCAAAAAGTAAATTCCACTTTTCTGATTACTTGAGACTGAATCAGCCCAGCACTAGTAAATGTAACAGTGATAGATAGACTCTCAGATTAAGAAAAATGATGTTTGTTTGTATGCTAGTTTTTTAAAAAGTAATCTAGGCACCAAGCTAAGTGCTTATCTTGAGTTAAATCATTTAGTCCTTACCTTAGCCCAATGATCTGGGTACTATAAATATTTGCTTCCTGTTGTCGATGGGGAAACTGAGGCCCAGACAGATTACTCCACCAGGGAGGGGCCACGCTGGTATTTAAACCCAGGCATCGGCCTGCGTAGCACACACCCTTGTACTACCGTGCACACTTCCTCCCTGCGAAGTGCTGGCATTTGTGAAAACATAAATCCTTCATTTCAAGCTTTGGTGTGCATTCACAGCATCCCTCCAGTTGATTATTTGATCAGGATTATTTGACATGTGGGTGAGAGGTGTGGCCCTCGGTGTGGGACACTTTGGGGTACAATTGCCAGGAATGTGCAGGTTTTCTAGCCTCTGTTGCGACTGGCACACCAGCTGCTTCTGACTTTGGAGTTTGAGAGCCTGAGAGGTGAACTCTGGCTCTGCTATTTATTATCTGCTGACCCTCGCTTTACCCTTTTGAAAACTGGGGGTAATAAGAGCACCTACCTCATAGGGATGGAGTAAGGATTAAATGAGAAAAAGTGAGGGAAGCAGTTTATGTCATGCTCAATAAATGGTAGCATTTACTGTTGTTGCTATTGTCATAATGACATCAACAGGCAATATTTTACCTGTCTGAGCAGCAGCATCCTGTCAAAGTTAACATACATGTTGTCTGTCTTTCACTATATTTACTGTCCACAATGTTCAAAATAGTGTAAGAATAGCTGTGCAAAGATTAGAACCACAAAAGAGAGCTTATGGACTAGTTGGGAGGACAGAATTCAGCACTGAAATGAAGTCTCACTTGTATTTTGCTCTCTAGCTTCTGGTACACAGTAGGTACTTAATAAAAAAAAATAATAATTGTTTCAGTGATTGGGTCGTGAGCCTGGGAGGTAAGAAGTACGCCTTATAGACTCCTTCATTATCTCCAATCGCAATAGCAGGCAGAGTGCCAAGCATGCTTTTGGCCCAGAGTTAACATTCACTGTGGTGACAAAACCACTCATTTATTTGCCAAATACTCATTTGGTGCCTCTTATAGAGAGTGACAGATAACCCGATGAGGCTGGGGAATGTTATTCGAAGTGCTAGTGGAGGTTTCCAAGTAGGAAAGTGACTTGATCCTGTGTGCATCTTTAGAAGATGGTCCTGGCTACTGTGTGTGAGGGGAGAAGGGGAGCCAGGAGAGGGTGGGAGCAAGAGAGTCTGTGTGATTTCACCAGCGGAGCCTTCCTGAACACCCTGTTCGTAATAGTAACGCAGTCCGCCTCACCCCCCGCCCTCCCGTTCCATTTCCCCTGATGTTTTGTTTATTTGGGTTTTTTTGCTTGCTTGTTTTTACTGCTTTTTTTTCCCCAGCACCTACAATGGTTTACAATGGTTTATCCATTTATTTGAATAAATGGATAAAAGTGGGATGGCCAATCAGAAGCTTGTTGGAGTTGTGACTTGAGAGCCGGTGCAGCCTACCTCATGGGAATGGAGAGAATGGTGCTGATTCAGGGGAGTGAATGGAGTGAATCTGGTGGGAAAGAAAGAGAGAATTCAAAGATTCTGGTCTGATTAAATGGGCAGATGGCACCTTCTGCTGAAATACCAAAGAATGCAGGGGGAAGAGGTAAAGGTGTAGGGAGTTGGGATAAACAGAAAAGCCAATGGGTCTGAGTAACCCCAAGCACCCAAGGAAATACTGGCGTCATCCCATAGGTAAAACCCTGGCACATGCAAAACTTCCTCAGTGGCCTGTCTCTCCTGGAGAGTTGGAAAGGAAAGGAATTCCAGTTGATGTGTGAGAAAGCCTTAAAATTACCAATGAATGTCCAAAGTACACAATGGGAACCATTACAGGGTGCCCCTCTCTGCTCTTCCTGGGTGTCTGTGTTGTACAGCCAGAGGGTAGAAGAGGGTGAGGTGTCCCCTAGGGCTCCTTCTGTCCATACAACTCAGCCTTTCCCATCTTACAGGGCAGATATGTGGAGTAAAGAATGAACCTATGGCTGCTTTTCCCAATCTGGTCCTTCATCCTTTGCTTGCCTCTTCCTTTTTTGGTAAGGACTATTTCGTCTCCTCAGATTTGCTGAGAGATGAAAAGGAAGCATGATAAAAATATTTTTTAAAAAATAAATGAATGCATTATATGAATCTGAAAATTCATAGACAACAAATAGTGTTTTCCCCAAACCTCCATTATGGTCATATGAACAAGTCCGGGAATGTTTATTGAGCACATACTCTGGAGAGTGGGACTGGAGGGAGGGTCTGTGGTTTTAGAATGTAGGGTCTCATTCCATTCACAAGCCAGTATGTCTCCTGCCACCAGTTCAAGTGTTGCTTTCGGTCTCACGTGAAGGACTCTGGAAGAGGTCCAAGGCCAGGTCTGAACTTGAAGCACGGTGATGAATATGGGGAATATGGGATGTCCTCTGCAAAATGTCTCAGCCCTGGACCTCCCTTCTGGGGCTGTACTGTGGCTGCCTCAGCATTATTTTGAGTGTTGACAGAGAAATCAGCACAGCAAAGTCAGACTTCCTTGTCCAAGGTCTCGTACAAAGTCTTTGGCAAGAGCCCAAAACAACAGCGGCGACAGAATGTCCAAATTCATTTGGGTGAAATACCACAAGCTGAGGCCCCGGACTTCACCAATGACTTCCTTGAAAGGCCTTTGTTGCTGTTTCCCAGTTAGGAGGCTTTAGCAGATAGTGATGTGGAAACGTTTGGACCCTCATGAAGCTGAGCTGTCCCCGGCACAGGACTCACCGGACATGCAACACAGGATGACAGAGCAAGATGCCCCTGTTCCAGCAAAGGGATATATTTGCCACAGAACTCGTGGTCAGGAGCATGGCAGATTTGGTTGGATTTGAATCCAGGACTTGCCACCTACTAGCTTTGTGATCTTGGGCAAAAAGTGCATCCATAAAATGGATGATATTGGCATATACTGCCTAGAAGTGGATCGTTGAGTGTAGGAAATGAAATCATACACATAAAATACTCATTTCCACAAAATGACTGGGACGTATGCACTCAGTAAATAGTAATTGTTATGATCAAAATAGTCTCTTATATGTTCTGTTAGGTTATTTGTATTCATATGCTGTGTTACTTTAATTCTAATTTTTGCATTTTAATATTTATAAGTTGGAACTCATAATTGATTTTTAATGTTTTTTTATTAGAGAAGTTGTGTTTATGGAACAATCATGCGTAATAGAGGATTCCCATATACCCCCTTATTATTAAAACCTTGCACTGGTGTAGTGTGTTTGTTATAATTGATGAAAGTACATTTTTATAATGGTACTATTATCTATATCTGTGGTTTAACATAGGGTTCACTATTTATGTAGTGCAGTTTCATTTATTTTTTTATTTTAATTCTATTACCATATATACAACCTAACATTTCCATTTTAACCACTTTCAGATATATGTTGTATACACTTATTAGTTATTATGAATGGCAACTTTCCATTATCTTTTTAAACTGGTAGCGCAGATTATAGGAGAACTGGTGAGTTTTTTAATCTGTTATCTTGCTGAATTATTTGATTAGTTAAAGGAGGTTTTCAGTTGACTCTTGTGCTTTCTGAAGAGACAGTCATCTAATCTGTAAATAATCACAATTGGGCTTCTCTTTGATAATAGCAGTATTTTTTTTTCTTGTCTTGGTGCTTTAGTTAGAATATCTAAAACAATGCTAAATACTAGAGTTTATCGTGGATATCCTTGGCTTGTTCCTGGTTTACATGGGAATGTTGCCAATAGTTCACCCTGTCATATTTACAATTCATACTTCTTTGCCAAAGAAGTATGTTCGTAATCTTAGTTTCCTGTGATTTTTTTTAAATCAGGAATTGTTTAATTTTTATCAAATGCCTCTTAAGTATTTTTCTAAATCAGTAGTTCGCAAACATGGGTATGCATAAGAACTGCCCAAAAAGCACCAGATAGGAAGGAAGGGAGGGAGGGAGATCGATCAGGACTTGCCCCAAATATTACTGCACCATAATTTCCTGTGTTAGAATCAGTCCCATGTTTCTGACATGTACTCCTGATTAAGTTGATTTGGATGGTCACATATGTATTTGTCTCTTTTAAGTTAATAACGTAATGAGTTATATTATGGAATTCCTAATGTTGAAACATCCTTTCTCTCCTTAAATAAACCCCACATGGTCATAGTGTATCAATGTTTTTCAACTTACTGCTGGATTTCCGTTGCAACTTATGTGGCTTACGGTATTTATATCATAGACACAAGTGAAATTGTCCTACAGTTTCTTCTTGTATCCAAGCTGTGGCAACTTTCATAATTAAATTGTGAAGCAACTTATATTTCCAGGACTCACTAAGAGGCAGGAAAGAAAAAGAGTGAGAGAGAGAAGGAAAAAAGTAAAAAGATCTGTTATTGAACTTATGAATGTAGTCTCCTGTTAAGTAGCCCAAACCCAGTGCCTTTTTTGGAGATAATTATTTGGCAACACTTTCTATTTGTTTCATGATTATTGAGTTATTAGTCCATTAGATTGTCTTCCAATGTTATTATTTCTATTTTTCTGGAATGTTATCCATTTCATCCACGTATGTATCTACTGTCCTTATTCTAATCTCTTCTTTACAACATTCTCTTCCCTGTTGGTCATTTTGTAATTATTTGATTTTTCCCCTTGCCTTTTGTTTTCTTGATTAGACTTTCCAAGAAGGGGATGTTTTGTTGTTTTACTTTACTTTTTGTTTTTTTTATTGTTGGTGTGAGTGAACATCTTTTCATTCATTAATCATTCATATGTCTCTCATTGGTGATTTACCGATTCTGATCCTTTGTCCATATTCCTGCTGGGCGGTTGAAGTTTCTCTTATTAATGTGTCATATTATCAATGCATATTTTTCATCTGAAGCATGCTCATCTGATTGTTATTTATCTTATGCCTGTGCTTATGAGGAGTCTTTTGTTGTTGTTTGTTTTGGGTTGTCATGGTGATGGTTTTGTTTTGGTTTGGTTTGGTTTTTTGCCCTGCAGAGTTTTCATAATCATATATGTCTGTCTTTGTGGGGTCTGGGTTTCACGTCTTTTGAAAAGTCCTCCTGATGCCAAGATTTTGAAAATGAAATTGAGAAATAAAATAACTGCTTGATGTCTAGCATAGTACATGAAGCACAGCGGGCACTCAACAAATACTTCTCTGCCTCCTCTTCACCCCCGTTCTTTTCCTCTTTCTCCTCCTCACCACCACAACTCTGATGGGGAGGAAAGTACCAAAAATAGTGTCTCAGAAACACCCAGGCTCACCCAAACCATATCTCCAAAGGACCTGATTTTCTCTGCAGTTATCACTATCACTGGCCCTCTTAAAATGTGAAGAATGCTTATCTTTGACCGATCTTTTTGTGTGCCTAAACATATATACACATACACTTGTATTCATTTGGTTATGCCTAAGCGTATACACGTGCACACGTGGGTACTAGCTTAATGAAAATCCTTTAGTGAAAACATTAAAAATATTTTTTTTCTTTTCTTCACAAATATTTGGATTTATTTCTTTGAAAAAGGCCCACATTGACCATCAGTAAGCATTAATAATCTCAACTAATCAGATGTGAAACATCATCAAGGAAGTTTCCTGTGCCCTGAAGGTTTTGTTTCTCTTAAAAAATAAAAATAAAGAAACCCCATAAAAGTCATTTTTTAAAAGTGACCTCATATAGGAAATAGTCAATTATGTCACATTTCACCATGATGAACAGTAAACTAGATGGGCATAGTATTCTGAAATTCACATGTGGAAGAGAACCACACAAGTGTAAAAACTAAAATTTATACACAGGATTAAGGGTAAAAGTGTATGTTACAACATGTTTGCCTGATAGTGTATAATTGCTGAGCATTATTTGTCAGTTAGGGGGATCAGCTAAAGCCTGGTGTATAAAAATCCATGCCAGTAGGAAATTTACCATAAATCAAAGTCTAGATTACTCCATAACATTATGTCTTCAAGTTGTAAATTAACTTGCACAAATTTGGCTTTCTGGATAATGAGCAACATTTCCAGTGGAGCTGGAGGCCTACCATAAATAAATTCAGATTAGACACAAAGCCTCGACTTCCCTTCCTTCCGCTGTTCTGGGTGGTTTCCTGTCTACCCGCTTTACCTGCTGGATTTCCCATCCAGACAAGTATTGGAGGGTCTGGCACGGTGTGGGGAAAGGACACCCATCTTGAGCCCTGTCTGTAGAGCACCCCATGAAATTTCATTTTCACTGTGAACATAGCTGCAGCTGTTTCCTGCTCTAGCTGGGTACAGTTCTGCCTTCCAGTGTAAACAGGCCTTCAGATGCCAAAGGGAAACCCCACGTGCTAACTGGTGCTAACTGGCAGTCCTCTTCCAGGTCATGGACCACTGACAGTAATTGTGAACCAAAGGGTGCCAAGTACTCCTGCCTGGCAGGGTCCCTTGTCCCTGTAGAGCAAGCGCGTGTTCCTTTTAAAGACGCTTCATATTGCTGTCATCGTTTTAATGTGTCTTTTTTACATGTCTTTGGGGTAAGAAGGAGAAAGAGAGGAGGGAGATTCTTGCGCCCTTTCAGCAAGAGGTAAATCTTTGCAAGGCAGTTCCAGAACAGATGGGACTGAGAAAGGTATAGATGTGCCCAATGTTTCTTCAAGCTCCACCAGTCAAATGGAATCACATCCACATTAAAATTACTATTGTACTAACACTAAAACTAATATCAATGCTAATTCTAATTATAGTTCTAATACCCATAGTTCTTGCACGTATTTGCTATGTGTCAGATATTGTGCTATTATTCTGTATATGTTTTCTCATTTTATTCTTCCAGAAATCCTATGGGATGGGTACCATTTTACAATAAGGAATACAAGGGTTAGAGAGGTTCGGTCTAATGTCCAAGGTCACCGGCTCCAGCTTATAATCTCTGGAATGTTCTGGAGCCAGTATACAAACCCAGGTCTCACTGGTCCGCAGCTCGCTCCTTAACTGCCCCTTCTGCCCCTCCAGGAAGCGTATCAATGACGCATGCCCGTTTCTTTTTGTAGAAGCTTTCACTCTTCTCATAGGCTCCTCTGGCCTTACAAATCCCCCGTGGATGGTTCCAGTGGATCTCTGAACCAGCTCCTTGTTGGTGCCATTGCATCCACTCATCCTTCTATCCTCCACCGCTGAGACCGTCTCACCTTCAGTCCCCTAGGCCTGTGCCACCCTCATTCCCACTTTGTGCCTGGGGAATTACAACATCAGTATTTCCTTCTTCCTCAGTCTTCTCCATGGCAGCCTCTCCCTCAGTTTTTCCCTTTTCCTTTCTTCATGGGACACAAATAGGCCTGCTTCTAACATTTCTGGGGCTGAGGACAAGAGCTATTGGAGGCCCAGTTTGGCTCATGTGGCCTTCCTTATAATTCCAGTTCATTTGGTCTGTTAGTAAACTTAAAAGTCTTCCTTAAGACTCAGAAAAGAAGAGAAAAATTATCCTTTAGTGTTTGTATATGCATGGTTCTCAGAGCAGAGGCCCAGACCCGGGGCCCTCTTGCCCAAGTCTGCCATTCAAGCTGCCTTCCTAATCCTTCTTTCCCTTTATTGTATGGGCTCATGTGTCCATCCTTCCTCAGCAGAAAGACAGATGGAATATGTAAATTACACTTAGTACACAGACTCCCCTGGGGAGCCAACCGGGGCTGCCCCTGCCTCACACAGAATAAAGCAAATTATCTTAAAACTGGTAGAGGTTGGCAAAGAAAAGTTGATTTGGGCTCTTAAACAATTGTCTGCTGCTATGACTCTCAGAAGCTAAGGAAAGGCAAGTATTTTTCTGATCACATTTATCTGCTCAAGCCTAGGGAAGGCATTCTCCTTCTCTTTTCTCTCTTTGTTGTATCTCTCTTTTATTCTCTCTCTCTCTCTCTCTCTCTCTCTCTCTCTCTCTCTCTCTCCTCTTTGTCATCAGAGAGGAGAAGGAAAGAGGGAACAGTACATTAAAGATAAAGAAGGCCTCTCCCCTGACATTTGATGGGTTGCAAGCTGACTAAGGAGATTAAAGGCCAGGGGCACATGTGGGGACTTTTGGCACAACCTGGGTGCCTGTTTCTGGTGGGGAAAGGCTCCCAGAAGGCTACTGACTCTCCCAAAATGGCCAATAATTAAAATGTGTTTTCTAGTTAGATCTCGGAGTAAGAATCAGTGTTGGTGTAAGCAGCAGCCTATAACAATTTAAAATTGAATGAATCAGGAACATTGGGCTTGGACATTTAGTTTATTTCTCTAAAACTTATAAAAGGTGCTATTCTCTTAAACATGTTAAAATAAACATTAGAAATTAGTCAGTAGTGATGGTTTGTTAGTTTGATGAAGGGCTTTATTTAAAAATGGAAAATAAAGCAAATTGTCTAGAAAAGCATATTATGTTCCCCATGGCCAGCCAAGGTTGAAGAAAGTTTGTCTGGGTCACCCACCTGGGCCAGGCCAGACCCTACTCCTTACCTGTTGGCTGTACTCCAGAGAGCAGGTGAAGGGCCTGGAGAAGAGGAATAGCCTCCAAAGGACTGGCCAAAGCTCCAGCCTGAGGAACAGCAGCATCTGTAAACCACATCCCTGGGAAACCACCGAGGCACCTGAGGGAGCAGGACCGGGAGAACCAAACCACAGTAACTGGAGAGCCAAGGGGAAGGTGAAGACCACAGATCATAAAATTGATGGAAGACCGCGGAGGTCAGGGAGTCCCTGAGTGCTTTGTCATCCTGCTCCAGGCCACAAAGTGGGGAATTTTATTTCCCCAATGTTTAAAGGCATGCTGGGCTCTGAGCTTGGGCTGTGGAATTCATCTGAACTTGCTAGATGAACCGATGTTGACATAATGCCTCATTGCCTGAGATCCTGTGGGCTTTCCACCCAACTCTGCTAGGTGGTTCTGGGACTACTGGGGACTTTGCGGTTATGTCCCATTGTCTCCTCTTTCCCTAAAATAAGGGCTGTATTTCACCCAGTCTGGTTTGAGACTGTGTGTATAAGATTAAAAGTGTGTTAAATGAGGGTGCTCCATGTCTCAAAAGGCTGTGGGGTTAATTACTGCTCTGAACTGAAGCTGGGCAGCCAGAAGGATGTCTTTTGAAAGATTATGATTATGGGTCTTCTGGTTAGAATGCTTTGGGCGACAGGCAGGGGTGGCAGCCCAAAGTGGGTAGGGGGGAGAATAAAATGACAAGAATTGCAAATTGGATAAGTATAGACACAAAGGCTGTCTCCTTTTTCCTCTATAATTCCCACTCCCTTTAGTATATCCTGGGTGTTTAGTGAACCAAAAAATACACTTAAAGCTTTTCCCTATGCATGTTCAAGAAGCCCAGGACACTTTTAACAAAAATTGCTTTTCCCAAGAGCACCTGTCAGCAGTTTGATATTTTTTTTTAATTGAAACTGGAGCACCGAGCCACATTCGTTAATTCATTGGATCACCATTGACTGAAGGTCTACTTTGTGTCAGTCACTGTAATAGATGCCGGGAATGCCGTGACCCAGCCAAACTTCCCTGCCCTCATGGAGCTGATGTTCTAGACAGTGAGAAAAACAATCAGCAAGCTAAGTAGGATACATGTTAGGCTGACCTATATGAAATTGCTATTTTTGTGGGTCATAGAAGTTAAAAGCTGGACGTTTTGTATGGTTTGACTTAGCTTATGGTATTTTGATTGTGATAAGTGCTAAGGACAAAAGATTCAAGTAAGAAAGGGAATATGGAATGTCGACTTTGGAGATTTTTAGGTAAGGAACGACCTCACAGAGAAGGTGAGATTTGAACAAAGGGTGCAGGGAACAGGGAGCTGGTCAAGTGCATCCCCGAGGAGCAGAACATTCCAGGCAGAGAGTGGCAAATGCAAAGGCCCTGAGATGATACTACCAAGGGGACCAATATGACAGGAAGAATGAGTCCTGTTGTGTAGGGCTGGTGGCCATTGGGATGACTTTGGCTTGACTGAGTAAAATGAAGGGTCCTTTGGGAAATATTTGAACAGAGAAATTAATTGCTCTTGTGTAGGGTTTTTGTTTTTTTCTTTGTTTGTTTGTTTTATTATTATTCATTTTATTGAGATATATTCACATACCACGCAGTCATACAAAACAAATCGTACATTCGATTGTTCACAGTACCATTACGTAGTTGTACATTCATTACCAAAATCAATCCCCGACACCCTCATTACCACACACACAAAAATAACCAGAATAATAATTAAAGTGAAAAGGAGCAATTAAAGTAAAAAAGAACACTGGGCGCCCTTGTCTGTTTGTTTGTTTGTTTGTTTCCTTCCCCCACCTTTCCACTCATCCATCCACAAACTAGACAAATGGGAGTGTGATCCCTATGGCCCCCCTCCAATCCCACTGTCCCCCCTCATAAGCCACATTTTTATACAATTGTCTTCAAGATTCATGGGTTCTGGGTTGTAGTTTGATAGTTTCAGGTATCCACCACCAGCTACCCCAATTCTTTAAAACCTAAAAAGGGTTGTCTATATTGTGCGTAAGAGTGCCCACCAGAGTGACCTCTCGGCTCCTTTTGGAATCTCTCTGCCACTGAAGCTTATTTCATTTCCTTTCACATCCTCCTTTTGGTCAAGAAGATGTTTTCCGTCCCGCGATGCCATGTCTACATTCCTCCCTGGGAGTCATATTCCAAGTTGCCAGGGAGATTCACTCCCCTGGGTGTCTGATCCCACGTAGTGGGGAGGGCAGTGACTTCACCTTTCAAGTTGACTTAGCTAGAGAGAGAGCAACAAAGAGGCATTCGGGAGGAGGCTCTTAGGCACAATTATAGGGAGGCCTAGCCTCTCCTTTGCAGCAACAGTCTTCCCAAGGGGAAATTCCGTGGTAGAGGGCTCAACCCATCAAACCACCAGTCCCCTATGTCTCTGGGCATGTTAGCAACCATCGAGGTAGGGCAGGCCAATACCCCTGCATTCTCCACCAGCTCCTCAAGGGGACTCTGCATATTTTTTTCCTTGTTTTTTTTTTTTTTTTTTTTTTTTTTAACTTTTTTTTTTCCTAAATCAACTGTATGAAAAATAAAAAAATTAAAAATTAAAAAATTAAAAAAAAAACATACAATAAAAGAACATTTCAAAGAGACCATGACAAGGCAGTAAGAAAAAGACAACTAACCTAAGATAACTACTTTACTTCCAACGTTTTCTTACTCTACCCCAAGAAAGTAACCTAATATAGCAACATTTCTGTGAACTTGGTCCTACTATACCCATCAGAAATTAACAGACTATAGTCATTCCTGGGCATTCCCAGAACTTTAAATTTACCCATGATACCTTATCTGTTCTTCTTGGATTGTTGTTCCCCCTTCCTTAATTGCTCTCTATCGCTAGTTCCCCTACATTCTACATTATAAACCATTTGTTTTACATTTTTCAAAGTTTACATTAGTGGTAGCATATAATATTTGTCTTTTTGTGCCTGGCTTATTTCACTCAGCATTATGTCTTCAAGGTTCATCCATGTTGTCATATGTTTCACATCGTTCCTTCTTACTGCCATGTAGTATTCCATCGTGTATATATACCACATTTTATTTATCCACTCATCTGTTGAAGGACATTTGGGTTGTTTCCGTCTCTTGGCAATTGTGAATACTGCTGCTATGAACATTGGCGTGCAGATATCTGTTCATGTCACTGCTCTCCGATCTTCCAGGTATATACCGAGAAGTGCAATCGCTGGGTCGAATGGTAACTCTATATTTAGTTTTCTAAGGAACTGCCGGACTGACTGCCAGAGTGGCTGAACCATTATACAGTCCCACCAACAATGAATAAGAGTTCCAATTTCTCCACATCCCCTCCAGCATTTGTAGTTTCCTGTTTGTTTAATGGCAGCCATTCTAATCGGTGTGAGATGGTATCTCATTGTGGTCTTAATTTGCATGTCTCTAATAGCTAGTGAAGCTGAACATTTTTTCATATGTTTCTTGGCCATTTGTATTTCCTCTTCAGAGAACTGTCTTTCTATGTCTTTTGCCCATTTTATAATTGGCCTGTCTGTACTATCGTCATTGAGTTGTAGGATTTCTTTATATATGCAAGATATCAGTCTTTTGTCAGATACATGGTTTCCAAAAATTTTTTCACATTGAGTTGGCTGCCTCTTTACCTTTCTGACAAATTCCTTTGAGGTACAGAAACTTCTAAGCTTGAGGAGTTCCCATTTATCTATTTTTTCTTTTGTTGCCTGTGCTTTGGGTGTAAAGTCTCGGAAGTGGCCGCCTAATACAAGGTCTTGAAGATGTTTTCCTACATTATCTTCTAGGAGTTTTATGGTGCTTTCTTTTATATTGAGATCTTTCGTCCATTTTGAGTTAATTTTTGTGTAGGGTGTGAGGTAGGGGTCCTCTTTCATTCTTTTGGATATGGATATCCAACTCTCCCAGCCCCATTTGTTGAACAGGCCTTTATGACCCAGTTCAGTGACTTTGGGGGCCTTATCAAAGATCAGTCGGCCATAGATCTGGGGGTCTATCTCCGAATTCTCAATTCAATTCCATTGATCTATATGTCTATCTTTGTGCCAGTACCATGCTGTTTTGGCAACTGTGGCTTTATAATAAGCTTCAAAGTCAGGGAGTGTAAGTCCTCCCACTTCGTTTTTCTTTTTTAGAGTGTCTTTAGCAATTCGAGGCATTTTCCCTTTCCAAATAAATTTGATAACTAGCTTTTCCAAGTCTGCAAAGTAGGTTGATGGAATTTTGATTGGGATTGCATTGAATCTGTAGATGAGTTTGGGTAGAATTGACATCTTAATGACATTTAGCCTTCCTATCCATGAACATGGAATATTTTTCCATCTTTTAAGGTCCCCTTCTATTTCTTTTAGTAGAGTTATGTAGTTTTCTTTGTATAGATCTTTTACATCTTTGGTTAAGTTTATTCCTAGGTACTTGATTTTTTTAGTTGCTATTGAAAATGGTATCCTTTTCTTGAGTTTCTCTTCAGTTTGTTCATTTCTAGCATATAGAAGCATTACTGACTTGTGTGCATTAATCTTGTATCCTGCTACTTTGCTAAATTTGTTTATTAGCTCTAGTAGCTGTATCGTCGATTTCTCAGGGTTTTCCAGATATAACATCATATCATCTGCAAACAATGACAGTTTTACTTCTTCCTTTCCAATTTGGATGCCTTTTATTTCTTTGTCTTGCCAGATTGCCCTGGCTAGCACTTCTAGCACAATGTTGAATAACAGTGGTGACAGCGGGCATCCTTGTCTTGTTCCTGATCTTAGAGGGAAGGCTTTCAGTCTCTCACCATTGAGTACTATGCTGGCTGTGGGTTTTTCATATATGCTCTTTATCATATTGAGGAAGTCTCCTTCAATTCCTACCTTTTGAAGTGTTTTTTTCAAAAAGGGATGTTGGATTTTGTCTAATGCTTTTTCAGCATTCTATTGAGATGATCATTTGATTTTTCCCTTTTGATTTGTTAATGTGTTGTAATACATTGATTGATTTTCTTATGTTGAACCATCCTTGCATGCAGCCCCACTTGGTCATGGTGTATGATTTTTTTAATGTGTCTTTGGATTCAATTTGCAAGTATTTTGTTGAGGATTTTTGCATCCATATTCATTAGGGAGATTGGCCAGTAGGTTTCCTTTTTTGTAGCATCTTTGCCTGGTTTTGGTATTAGATTGATGTTAGCTTCATAAAATGAGTTAGGTAGTGTTCCATTTTCTTCAATGTCTTGAAAGAGTTTAAGTAAGATTGGTGTCAGTTCTTTCTGGAAAGTTTGGTAGAATTCTCCTGTGAAGCCATCTGGCCCTGGGCATTTGTTTGTGGGAAGCTTTTTGATGACTGATTGGATCTCTTTGATTGTGATTGGTTGGTTGAGGTCTTCTGTTTCTTCTCTTGTGTAGGGTTTTAACAGGATCCTGGGCTGCTGTGTTGAGGAAAGGTTGCAGGGGGAGGGGCAGAGCAGGGGGACCACTTAGGAGGCCATCATGGTTATTCAGCAAAGAGAAGATGGCAAGCCTGGCCAGGTGGCGGCAGTGGGGTAGTGTGTGGTGGATCACTTGTGCTGAGGGATCCGGTGAGAGGTAAGAGGTGAGGATGGCGTTTTCAAGTTGACATGGAGGTTTGGGGTCTGAGCAAAGAGAAGAGCCTATGTCCCTTAACTGAGATGAGGATGACTGTGGAAGGACTCATTCCATCCTGGCAGATTTTCCAGTTCAGCACAGTGGGCTCAGTGCTGAAGTGTAAACATGCATAGGGGAGGGAAAATAATGGCAATAGCCTTCAATAGCCTTTTCTGTAATCATCATAAACAGTAATTCTAAGAATAGGCATTGACTGCTTACTATATAGCTAGAGCACCACGCTAAGCTTTGAGTGTGGATTTTCTTATTTAATACTCACGACAGCCTCACTGATGGTTGATGAAGCCCTCAAGCACAAGACCTTGGAGTTGCTCCCAGGGAATGGATCCGTTTTTTGCCCCTCTTTGGCAGATGTCTATTTGGGAAGTTCAGCATTGGGTAAGAGCAAAAGGCAGGATACAGTTGGGATTTCTGAGAAAACCAGTAACTACAGACATGTGGGTGGAAGCTTGCCTGGCCAGGCCTATAGTGGGGCAGAATGAGTTTCGCAGAAGGTACAGGCTCATGAGATTGCAGGGTGGGCAATCTCCTCTTGGTGCAATGGGAAGGAGAGACAGTACTCTTCCAACAGAGGGTCAACGGGAAGGACAGTGGTTAAATGGAGACTGGTCACCTCTCCACTGTCATTAGATGGCTCATGCTCTGTGCCTACACAGCTGGCCTGGGAGAGTTTGTGCCTCAGCATCCAATCAGGCTGAAGACAGAGGCCTGGGGACAAAGGTCTGGAGTTCAGGTGCCTCGGCAGACAGGCCCAGAGTGTGTGTGCCTCAGTCACAGCAGCTGATAATCAAAGCATCTCAGTTAATCTGTTGGCTTTTCTTAGAATGCTCTCCTAATCACTTCTGAGAAAAGCCATCCCAGATGGTGGAAAAATTCAGGATACAGATGCCATAGCAGTAAAATTGAGGACACAAAAGCATGTTTAAATTATATAACAAAGGTTGTAAGGTGAAAAACACATACATACCAGGCTTTAGAAAGAAATACATCGTAATGTTATGGTTGGCTATGAGTGGTTTTCATTTTATTCTTTCCACTTGTTTTTATCTTCTAATTTTTCAACCATAAAAAAGTATTAAGGGAGGTTAAGAGCATGAACTTTGGAGACAGACAGGACCTGGGTGTAAGTCCTAGCCTCACTTATTTACTACGTACGTAACCCTGATTAGCTGTTAATGCTTTCAAGCCTCAGTTTTCCCATACGTTCAGTGGCAGTGGGGGTGGCATGATGATTCATCGAGATAATGTGAGGAAAGTGTCTGTAATGGTGGATATTGCTAATATTCTTCATTTTACCTTTAAAGCAAATAATGAGGATAATTTTTAATGTCAGTAATCTATATTGAGCTGGGGATTAAAAAACCAACAGTAAAATGGTGATGATAAATGGCAACCAACTCCAAGATTTGGTGTTGGAAAGACACTAGGGAATGTTGAATACTGGGGAACATCTGCTGTGTCAAAAGAGGGTAGTTGCTACTCAGTTCAGTTGATGTCTGCCATGCAGGAACAAAGTAATGGTGTCTCCGATTCTTCCAATTGTTTAAGAAAGCTCCAAATTGGAATTTTTATATGTTGTTGCCTAATTTTTTAAAAAATAAACTTTTAAAAATTCCAAGCAAGTCAAACAAAATGTTCCTGTGTGACAGATGTGTCCTGGAAGCTTCCAGTTTGCAAGCTAAATGAGTCAGCTTTGCTGGATAACGAGACAGGTCAGTGGGGACTATGTTTCTGCTCCACATATCTGCTTCACTCAAGGATCCAGGATGTAGGAGCAGCCTCTGCTTGGGACATGATGTTTTCATAGCATAAGGAAAAGAATTGGTGGAATCACACAATGGCTCTTAAAACATCTGCTTGGAACTGGCATGGTTTACTTTCTTTCACATCTCATTGACCAAAGTACATCATCTGGGCAAATATGAAAATGGGACGGGGAAGTATACCTGCAAATCACCTGGCAATGAGAGGGGATATCAACTCCTCTTACAGGGAAGTAAAGAACTAACAATTAAGATTATAAAATGATCTACCACAAGAGCCTTCTGTCCGATCCCCATCCTTCCATTCACTTGCCTTTCTAGAGTTTCCTTCCACTGTTGCTAGAGTTATTTTCTAAAATCCAGTTCTCCTGATTACAAAGTTACAGTCTTGAGGCCATAAAGTGTCCAAGGAAAGGCATCAACAATAGGGTACTTTCACTGAAGGATGGCCATTGGCATCCAGAAAACCTCTGTTAGCTTGGAAGGCACATGGCTGGCGTCTGCTTGCTCCCAGGTTGCGTTTCAAAATGGTGGCTGTCGAAAATATCAGTGTCAGCTTCCAATGGCCATCTTCAAAATGTTTCTCTCGTCTGCAGCTCTGAGTTTCTTCTGTTTGTCAGCCCCCTTATATGGCTCCAGTGATTTAATTCAGACCCACCCTGAATGGGCGGGGTAACACCTCCATGAAAATTATCCTATCAAAAGTCTCACCCACAGTTGATTGAGTCACATGTCCATGGAAACAGTCAATAGGTTCCAACCTAATCAACATTGATACATCTGCCCCACAAGATTGCATCAAAGAACATGGCATTTTGGGGGACATAATACATCCAAACTGGCACATTCCACTCCAAATCAATGTTACCTGACTTGACCTGGTCAGCTCTTGGGTCCAGAAGGACAGGCTTCTCGAATGCCAAAGAGGCTTGGTCTTAAATATGTGAAAGTCAGAGTGGTTCACTTCTGTGCAGGGCCCTGTGGCAGACAACTGTGAACAAGGCAGACAAGCTCACCGTAACCCGAGAGCTCAGCCCAGTACATCACATATGCTAGAGTTGCAGAGCCAAATGGACCCTTAGAGCTCATGTAGTCCAACACCCCCATTTTGTAAATGAAGCCACCATGGTCCTGGTTTTGCCCCAGGTCTACAATCCGTCCACCCAGTAGCCAAAGAAATGCTCTTAGGACATGAGTTAGATCATTTCTACCCACTGCACTACATCCTCCGATGCATATCACTGCATTTGTATCATGAAAAAAAAATGAAATTACATTAAAACTCAAACCCCTTATAGGATGTGCAGCCTGTCTCTGCCTACCGCCTGCTTCTCCAGGCCTATCTGGAATTCATCTCCTCCTCACTCACTTCCTAAGCTCCAGCCTCATTGACTTGCTTTGTCTAAGCTCATTCTTGCCTCACGGCCTTCACACTTACCATTCTGCCTTCCTGTGTGCTCTTCCCTGCAGTCTGCCCATGGGTGACTCTATCTCCTCCATCCCTTGGGGCTCAATTCAAATGTCTCCTTAATAGCGGGAATTCTAGCTAAAGTCTCTACACTCTCCCCTGTCACTCTTTATAACTTTATTCTTTTATATTGTCTTTATATGAAATTATATTTATTTCTTTACCTATTTTCATTTTCTTCCATGAGTCTTTGACTTTCAGACATTCATATTCATCCCTGTAACCCCAGCACCATACAGTGCCTGTTACATAGTTGGTGATCAATAAATAGTTATTGAATGAGTGAATAAATAAGTAAATGATTGGATAATGTGAAGGGGGCTGTTTATAGATACCCAGATGATGTTTTGTTCTGATTTGCAAATCAGCCTTCTCCCCATCCTTCTACATTTGGTACACATAGTAAGGACTCAAATATTTGTTAAATGAAAACTGAGAGCAGTCACAGCTTGAATTAAAAATACGAAAGATGCTTCATTTTCATGTCTATAGCAAACCATTAATCACAGCTGTCATTTTTTGCTGTACCTCAAAACCCTTTCACCCTAGCACCCCTGGATATTGTCACTCCTAAATCAGAAGAGGCATGAGAGATTGTCTGTTTGCATCCTGGGTTTAAGCTGACTCTTGGTGTTTCTGAGCATTTCTGATTAGCAGACTCCTTTGAGGAGGTCTGTATGCATGAGGGACCACCCTGCCTTCTGGAAACTGAAGTATCTTAAGGAAAGCCAGGCTGAGAGGGGAGAGCATCTTAGAGTGGAGCTGGGCATCTGACTCACAGGAGCTTTTCTGCTTTACTTCTCTTGTGCTTGTGCCTTCAGGTGAGGAGCCCCCAGTTAAGATGATGAGTGAAAATTGAATAGGCTGCCTCACTGAAGCCTTGGGGTCTTTGGCATTCCCTGGAACTAGCCACATTAGAGCTGGAAGATGCGGCAGCAATGAAGAATGAGCTAGTGATTTGGAAACTGGCACTCTTAGCTAAAATTCAAAGCCTTCCAAGCAATTGAAAAAAGTACTACATGCTAACTGATTATGCCGTTGGCTTTCCAAAGTTGACAGTTTCTCTGTATGATTATTTAATTGGCAGCTCTCTGCTTATTATTCCCCTCCTTCCCACCCACTTCCAAAAAATATTGATTCCCTTATTCCATGGAGGGAGCAGGATCCTTGCCTGGCTTTGCTCACCATTTTATCTCTGATGCCCAGCACAGGGCCTGGAACATAGTAGGTGCTCAATAAACTTTGACTGGCTGAATGAATGAGGGAATAAATGAAAACCTTCTAACTTCCCAGCTCATGTGACCTGGGCAACATAGCGGCAGGAAGAACATGAAAGGTGGGGCAGTCAACTGAGCGCCTGTGACTCGGGACTGTGAACTCTTCTTCCAGGAAGTGGAGGTGGACAGGCAAAGGTGGACCATAATGTGCTTTCTGGCAGCACTTTCTCCCAGACTTTGATCTTTCATGGGAGGTGAATTCTGGGTTATAGCCCCAGAGTTCCACATATAACCAAATCCCAGCGTGCCTGGTGCCTCCGAGAGGACTGTCGGCATTTCCCCACCTGTGGCAGATGTAAGAGGGGCCAGAGGGCGAGTGCTGTCTCCCCAGGTGCTGTCCCCTGTGGGTTCTCATCCCATCCCCAGTGTCTCTGGGGTGAGAGCCAGTCTGGTTCCTGTGCTTCTGCTGCACTGCCTCCTTGGGTCGTTTCCAAGGCTGGATGGAAGGGCTCTCATACTGTTGTTTGATGGAATTAAAATCATCCGCCTGTAAACTCATACTGCCGTTCCCCTTGAATTTTATTTGGGTCTTCATTCTCCTTCCTTGTGGAGAGAGCCAGGAGGCACGCTCTATCTTTTAAATGGGGCAGAAGCCCCCTCTCCAAACTGGCAGCTTTCTTTCTGTTGACGGCCCTTGGTGACAGCAGTGATCCTGCCGATCTGCTGGTACTTAGGGCTTCTCTGTGCCTGGATTGGACTTGGAAGTTGCCGCTCCCTTCTGGCAGGCCTCGGTGGTAGTTCCCTTAGCATTCTAGGATGTGGTATCTGGGGCACACCACTGTGGTGAGCTCTGAGCCCCTCACCCAGATTTTCCCCCCATTTGGAGTCTAGTCTTGATCCAGCTCATTAAGAGGCCACGTCCTACTCTATCATCCTCTCACCCTATATTTTATTTTAAAAAAAGTAGTCTTGAGATTGATGAAGAGTAAAACAGAGGCAGTGGTGTCAATCGTTTTATTCAGCAAAATATGCTAAAGCCAAACTCACCTGGGCAGGCAGGGAATGGCAGCTCTACAAACATGAGCAAGATTTCCCCAGACTTTTTTAGTCTAGTTTGCAGCCCCCCTCTTTGAAGACAGGCTTTGCAGTGTTTTGTATTAACACAGTATCTGCGTGATGTAATAGCCCCAGTGACAGCTGCTCCCTAAACCTTGGGGAAAAAAAAATCTCGAGTAACAACCTAACATGCTTTCCCTCTGTTGATGATGCCTCTGCCAGTTTGGATTGTCTAAAAATGTTCACTTTGAGTCATTAGGGCAGAAAGCCATAACAATAGTTGTACATGCTACATCATCGGGTGGAATACAATAGCTCTCTTAGACCCTGGGAAAGATTGATTGCTGCACTTATCTCTAGATTAAACATGAATTTGGGGACCCTTTAGGATCAGCCTTTGCAAAACCATTACACCAGTTTGAACACATACCAATAGCTGGAGATGGATGGGCAACTTAATTGGCCAAGAAAAGTAGATTTTAGATGGTTTTGTGTCTTGGGGAGGAAAAGTCTCCTTTTATTCAAGCAGGTAGTGTTGGTAATTGCACATGTTTTGCATAATTTGACTTGTAAGGATATACAGTCACATATGTGCCCTGGTCTGACTTCTTTATCAATGGAATTTCAGCTTCTTTTAGGGATACTCGATTTTGGCTTATTTTTCTGACCCTTGGAAGAGCCAGTACGTTGATAATGTCTAAGAAACCATCTTCAGTTGAATTAAAACCCATCCTAATAGATAATTTTTGAAATTGTTCTAATAGATAATTGTTCTAATAGATAATTCTTGAAATTGACAAAGTTTGGCACATTGTTGAAGGGCTCCAGAATTTGGCAGTCATATTCTAACCCTATATGTTTCCAAAACAAAGAAAAGGCCCACAAAATTGGACCTCTCTGGCATGTGTTCTGTTGCTTCCAGTCACATTCAGTTAAGACAGTGGTGATATATTTTCCCTCATTTAAAAGACAGGAAAAAGGAGGCCCCAGATCGCTAAGGCCTCTAGATTTAATTGGGTGTCAAGTGGTCTGCAGGTAGTTCCTTGGGAGATATGTGGGCAAATATAAGTGGGGATTTATACAACAATTACCAAAATATCTTATGGGTACATAAGAAAATATCAGAAATGTAATTTTTTAGACTCCATTAATTCATACCTGAAGGTTATATGACCTGTGCAGAACTTTGATTTTGTTCTTTCCAGGAGAGGAAGATTTGCTGAGCAAAGTAAGGACATGACCAGCGCTGCAAGGCACCTTACTCATTCATGTAGTCATTCAACAAACACTTAACTCAGAGCTTAGCAACTGCCAGGCTCAGGACTAGGTTACAGGACTATGATGAACACAGGCCTTGTGTGCACAGTGCAGGGAAGAAGAATCCATTGCTAAGTAAACACAACACAGGAGTCACAGTGGGTATGACAGAAGTCAGTTCTCTTACAGGAAGGAGGAAATAATAGTCTTTGTGCACCTAGAAGTGAAAATTGTCTAAGAGGACAAGGAAATTGCTTGTAAATGGGGCCAGTAATTACAGGTGTGCCTTATAATCTGTTATGGCTCTTGCAGAAACATAATTTAAGTTAAAACTGTCTGTCTTCAGAGAGGTAAATACTTTTTCTAAATTTGGAGTGTTAACACCACAGGGTTCTTTATGACTGAGTGGAACAAACCGATGCTTTAAATACAAAAGTAAGAATCACAAAACCTTATTCTGAACAAAATAGGATAATGGAAACTGTAAAAGTATTTCTGAGAATGCCAGTATTTGAGAACTTGTTTTGAGGACTTTAAAAGATTGAAAGATATGGGTCTGCCTGTGACAGTTAGTGAATGCACTAAAATGCATTCATAAAACTATGTCATGAGAATGCAGCATTTTAAAAAAAAGAGAGAGAGAAAGAAGCTTAAAATATCTATGACATTATTTATTTTATTAGGTGCTGTTGTATAGGAATAAGTTCTTATCTTTTAGAAACACATACATATTTAGGGGTGAAATGTCTAAGTGTATGACTTATTTTAAAATATGTCAGAAATAAAAATGAGAGAATATGGCAAAATATGGCACGTTTGTTAAGTCTTGGTGATGCGCATGTGAGTGCACATTGCATTGTTTGCTGCTTCTTTTCTGTATCTTTAGAAACGTTCCTAATTTAAAGGCTGAAAGTCTATATCTATACTATTTACCAAATACCCTCTATGAAACAGACATTTATTCTTGGCACTCAATATACACTGTTTCTAAATTTCATAACAACCCTGTAAAGACAGTAAAACCATCTTCCTTTAACGTTAGCAAACTGAAGCCCCGGGTCTCCCAGCTGGTAGAAGACAGAGCCCAGCTCTGACTGTGAGTCTGCTTAATGCCAGGCACACCCCAAAGATCTTCATGACTAGTGTAAGCTCTACTCTCTCTACAGGCTATGTGTCAAGGTAGCCATCCGCTCTCTTGTTGGAGAATTCCATGGATGGGCAGCCTTCTATAAATGCTAGATACCTCTTCTTAAGTTGATCCCCATTCCACCTCTCCAAAATTAATATCTACCTACGAATTGGTTTAAACCCTTTAATGCCCTTTCTGGGTCCCTGGGAGATAGTTATTCTTCTGCCAGCCCCCACTCTCTGGCCACATGGAAATTCTCCTTTTTAGTCCTCTTACATACCAAGTTCTTTCTATACTTTGGACGTTTGCCAATATGTTCTCACCTGCAGACACTCTCCCACCCCCTTCTTCTGGCAAGATCCTGAGTCCCAAAAACTGCCATTTCCTCAGGAATCCCTTTCCTGATCCCCTATTCAATGATATATTTAATTCTATCTTCCCAACTAGACTATAAACCTGCATGTGGGTAGGTTCCAGCTGCCCAGCTTAGTATGTGTTCAATAGAAAATTGTTAAGTTGAACCAAACTGAACTCTGGTTCCACCATCTGGAGCTATGTGAAATAATTCAGATCCCTTGCAAGCTACATGAAATAAATTGGGTTTCTCCTGTGCACAACAGCCATTTGAATTTTCAGGCCTCTTTTCTGCTTCAGGCTAAACGTAAGTGAGTACCCCTACCCCCAACAGGAGTTCATGGAATTCCTCACACAGACCAAACCATACCTTCTCAGGTGCAAGCCTCTGAGATCCTCTAATCCATTTCTCCTACCAACTTTGACAAAGGATTGCCTGGCCCAACCAGCTTACAATGTTGATTAATTCTAATACTGCCTTCTCGTTTTTTAATGGACAATCATGACCTGGGTGGGAGACTCTTGAAGTCAAGGACCAGGTCTCATCCATCTGTGAATCTGATAGCTGGTACAATACTGGAACATATGTCTGTATCAGGCATTGGTTTTCAGGAGCTGCGATATCATGTTCACTGCAAGGTAAGAAACGTTTTCCTAGGCAAGGTAGCAGAAGGGGAGACCCAGGAATTGTGTGCAGGCAATGACAGAGGTTTATCTTGTCTATACAGATGAAAGAAAATGCTCTATTCACCATGTTTAGAATAGGCCACTCACTGTAGGCACAATTTTCAGCAAACTGTGGCCCATCACCTGTTTTGTAAATAATGTTTTATACCACCACGGGTTTTTTTTGTTTTTGTTTTTGTTTTGCGTATTTTCCATGGCTGCTTTCACACTACAACAGTAGAGTAGAGTTGTTGTTGCAACAGAGACCCTATAGCCCACAAATAGGGTTGCCAGATAAAATATAGGAATCTCCAGTTTAATTAGAATTTAAGATAAACAGTAAATAATTTTTTTAGTATAAGCATATCCCAAGAATTGCATGGGGCATACTTATACTGAAACAAACAAACAAAAACACAAACTAATCATCTTTTATCTCCTATTCAGATTTAACTGGACACCCCATATTTTTATTGGGTAAATCTGGCAATCTTATCTGTAAAGCCTAAAATACTTTCTGACCCTTTACAGGGAATGTTTGCTGACTCATAAGCTGCAATATGACTAATAATGGTGATTGAAATAGTAGGAATAAGAACAACATTAATAATAGCAGCAGCAACCCCTTTTGTTGGTCATTGTGCCTTGTATTAGCAAGCTCCTTTGATTCCCTAAGCACCATGTTAATGTTCACAGAGGCTCTGGATCACACAGGTAGTAAGTGGTGAGACATAAGACTGCGTCTTCCGACTCGTCTCCAGTCACTGGGCTTGTCCCAGTCCACCCTGCACCTACCTGCTCTTTTTGGAGGATGATGTGTGTGGCTTATCATTGTTCTTTTTTCACAGGTTTATCTCATGTCTGTTAAGCCTTCCTATTGTGGAAACAAGTCAAGGCACCCACTGAACCACTACTGTTTGCTGTGTTTCATTTCTCGGTTAACTGACTCCATATGCTTATTATACGTGTCAAATAATTGTAGTGTTATTTCTGGATTATTGTATCTGAGAGTTGTTTTTAAACGGCACATTCCTGTGCTTTGAACCACTTCCCTGCAGACCAGTGGAGGCTCCACGTGGGAAGCCACATTTAATACTGAGTGAGCATTCAATAGGGATGTCCTCCACGCTGTCCTCCTGGCTTCTCTACCTCGCGATCCAACCACCTCGTGGGGAAGCAGTGCATAAATTGTGCATCGTATTTCACCATCTTTCTCCCCAAGGCCTATGTAAAAATACTTTAATAACACATTGAGTAACAACTGGGTTATATAACTAAGTTTAGCTACTCAGTCTGTTACAAGTGTTCCTGAGCTAAAGTAAAAGAAAATCCCTGCCTCCATATGCAGCAAAAATCAAAGGGGTGGGCCATGCTACTATTATTAAAAACACTGGGTTGGAGTCTCTAAGGTGCCTCTAATCAACTTTTTACAACCTAACTGAGATGTTTGCTTACATTACAGACAGTAGACTGTTACCTCAAAGGAGAAAGGTGATTGGAAGATAAAACAGCTTCAGAATGTGTTTCTGAGGAATCCAGTCTGTTCCTCAAAGGCGGACAGGGGCACATTAATTTACCTGTGATGTCACAGGCCCTCAGATGTCAGTGTGTTACTCCTTCCGTGCTATGACTGTGTCTTTTGCAGCCCTTAGGAAAGGATGAGACTTTTCATGTGATAACCTTGACCTTGGACTACTGTTTAGGAGTGGGCTACATCAAGGAGAAATGCTGACACTCTCTAGGTAAAAAGGTTAAGCCCAGTAACAGTTGGTATTATGAAAAGTCAAACTGTTGGAATTTACTAACTTTTAAAGAACCTTCAACCAAAATGCTGAACCTGAAAAGTACAGAGACAAGCTCATTAAAGTAAAGCACAATTTAATTACTATTTTTCTTGCATGTAAAAATATACTTCATGTAAGTTTAAGTGCACTTCTCTTCAAAATCAACCATAAAGCTTGAAAGTGTCAGTTATTCAGATAATTGGAAACATATAAATTTAAAGAATGTGCAGCTATAAAATTAACTACTGGATTCATTTAAAAGGCTAAATTTACTAAAGGTAAAATCTGCTGTTTTCCCAAGCCTATTTTTCCTCCATGATTGTGTTGCAAGGGAAGAGAAAACAATCTTCACCGTACAGTTCGTGAATTTTTGCATTACTTTTTTTGCTGTTTAGTCTTTCGTCCTTGAGTATTGAGAATAGAAACTACTATGTTTATCATACTTATTTTGACCTTAACCTTTTTTTTTAATGAAAGAGACTTAAAATGTCCCAGCTGGTCCAACTCCCAGTGAGGGGCGGAGGCAACGGTGAACACTTCTTCCTCTACAAATGTCGAGAAGACTGAATAAGACCTGAGTGATTTAAGTGAACTGTGGAAATGGGTGTCTCATATTCATGAACGGTTTAGAAAGCCATTTCTTAAAACTGTAATATGATTGTAATTTTCAAAACGACAAGAAGAAATGGGACAAAAATGCACCAATTCAGGGACTATCTATATCCTTCAGAATACTGTTCACCATCGACTTTAATTTATGCTCTTTTGGATTAGTACAAAAGGAGGAATTTCACAGATGGGTAAACTGGGAGAGACTGACATGTCATAAAACAGAGTTGCTTTTGAGGTTTGGCTTAATTGTTAGGGAGTGAAATTTTATTACAAATTGAAATTCCACTGTAAAGAACTAAAAGTATCAAGAATTAAGCGTATGTAAGCTAATAAGAAAAAGAAAAATTCACCTTATCTGGTGGAAGTTGGTGATTAACCCTCACCTTGGCCAACCAAGTATTTTGAATTCCCCAAATGGACTCTCTGTTAATATGCTCAGGCTTTAGTTATTGGTGGAGATCTTTCTGAGGAATCCACTTGGTCTATTCACCCTCATTGGCATGAACCCACGGTAACCTTCTTAGAAAATATTATTCAGTTTTGAGCTTTCTGCTGGGGAGTTGGTTTGGCTTTTAATGTATAATCAGAATAGTGGAAAGATCCAATATTTACAATTCCTTAGATTAAATGACTGGGTTTCTTTTGGCTGCAGACCTGACCCACCTCGTCTGAATGCCAGACCTCAGCATGCAGGCTAGCAGTGTCCTCAGAGACAAAGATATCTAACTCAGCAAGTTGTAAAATAGGACAGGGTTCTTAAATGTCCAGAGATTTAACCGCTGGGGGACTTTGAAGGATGGCATTAGTTGGGCCCTCACCTTTCAGTGTACAATCAAACAGGAAGTGGTTCCGAGGATGATGAACTTCTAGGAAAAGAAAAAAATGAGAAGCAGCAGAGGTTTCTGTGATTTTTCTGGGTTGAGCAGAGTGGATGTGCTGCATATAATTTGAAGTCACATAGTTCAGCTTAGCCCGTTTCAGAGCCCTAGACTATCAGCTGTGGATTCTAGTCCTTTAATCCTTCAGAAGGAGATAATTTTGCTTGATACATTTTTTTACACAGATTTTTAGTTGAAACTTGAAACATGAAGCTCTCTGTCTCATCTTCATGGACTTAGAGCACTCTGTTACCTTTGGGGAGAAAAGAGGATTATCAGAGTTGCTTGGAAATATTGGATGGGTGATATATTAGAAAAGGGTTGATATTTTAGCCCCTAAAATAATGATCAAATGCAATTCTCTCCAAATGAGAAAATGAGCCCTATTGCTATTTGAAGATTTAAAATTAGAAACCAAAGGCATAAATGTATGTATGTATGTATACTTGATTTGGTAGAATTGTCTTTTATGAAAGAGATGTATTATATTACTTGATCCTAAAATAAAATTGGACTTTTAAAGATTTTAGAGTGAGAACATTTAGTTAATATTAGCTCAGAATTGTGGTTATATATTTTTAAATTTTTGGAAGTATAAATATTTTGTGACCAAACACCATTTTGTAAATAGCTCATGTTTGTGTGACAATAGCCTAAACTATTAGATTGTCCAAATGAAAGGTATTTATAGATTTGTAACTCCTCTTCCTACTACTACACCTATTTAATGTGTGCTTACCATGTGCCAGACACAGAGTTAAGTCCTTTGTGTGTGTGATCTCATTAACTTCCCACATCAATCCTGTGAGAAAATTATTAGATCCATTTCACAAATGAAAAAAGTAAGGCATTTTGTTATAAGATTGGACCTTCTGATGTTACCATTTTTGTGGGTTGAACATGCCTGAAGACGGCAACTTCATATTGGATCCACCTAATATAATTTTGCTACATTTTTTCGTTATTAGATGAATTTGAATTTAACATTGGTCAAATGATATCACTGCAAAGCCTGAGATAGAGAGATCAGTCTAGAAGGCATATATTCTGTTACCTCTCAAATATCTTTAAACATCTAAATTTGCCTTATGCTTAGTAATTTCTTTTATTATTTTCTTTTGTAGAAGGTAAGTCTTCCAGAACAACTTATATAAAATAGAATCTTTAATGAGAGATACTGGACATGTCACAAAATAAGGAGAAGCTTTCCTTGTTTGAAAATGTCAATAATTTGCCATGCTTGTACGTTAACATTTGTTGTTATTTTCTGATTGCCAAGATTTACTTTAGTTTCAAGGGGAGTCATTTTTAATTCAGTGTGAAGCTCTTTCACCAAAAGTGTATTGATTTTGGAATGTTAGCATATTAACAAGGTGGGTTTCAAGCTGGAATTCGAAAAGGCAGACACATATTTTTAAATGGATTTGTGCATGCATTTTTTTTCTTTGTTGTTTGTATTTAATTTTTTTAAAATTAGAATTTAAACAATGTGCGTTTGCTTTCTCTCTCTTTGAGGGAGAGAACACTATGCTGATTTTCTTTGCGTTGGTAGGGGGAGAGAGGGTGTGGAGTAGTGGGTGAAAAAAATTTAGAAGCAAATAGGACTATGTTTTCTAAAAGGAGTGATCTTCCTGGTATTTTAATGGCTTGGAAACAAACAGTTGTTGGTGCCACTTTGTTTTTAAGCTGCTTTGAGTTTTTGTGGCTTGGGCCAGTGTTTGGAAATAATTCATCAGAAGGAAATGTCAGGAAGAACAAGAGACACGTTAGAGTCAAACAGACTTTGACATGTCATCCCTCTGTTGCTTTGAGACTTTTAATTTTGAAATTTTAGAAAGATAAACTAACAGGAAAAACAGTGATCCAGAGCCTCAAAAATACTTACGTCAGGTCCAATTTCCCATTTCTTACGTCCTGTCAGGTACGTATAGGAAGCTCCAGTGCACCTTTTAAAGTGAGACTAGCCTTGAATATTTTGATGTCAAACAGCATAAACCAAATTCACCAATACTACAGGCACCTAAGACCCTGTTGGCATCAAAAAGCCTCCTGGTGCCCCCAGTTTTAATAATTATCAGCACCTTTGATTATGTAGGTACAAGAACCCTGGAAGGTAATAAAAGTATATGTAAAAGTGTAAGGATAATGAAATTATGTCAAGGGGGCTTTCTAGCTTGGTGATGTGTTTCAATTTGTAAATATTATAACTGGTTAAAAAATTTTTTTTTCTCCAGCAAGCTGCGAACTTTTAAAGACATTAAGCCTGGCAAATTATAGCCACTTATTTCTGCCTGACGTATTTTTCAGCTTAGAACCACAGAGGGACTGCCAAGCCTGTTCCTTTTCATTACCTGTTCTGTGTCTGGCCCAGAGTTTAGATTTTCGAAAATGGAAAAAAGCTGTTTGTGAAATCACAAGGCTCTTGAGCTCTTAGTTTCTTCTTAGTATCAACGTTTATTTATTTAGGTTTGGGCTGGGTTTCAAAAGATTGAAATTGGAAACAGAGAAGGTGACTCTGAACACCATTTATCTGTATATAAGCGAACGTTCAATGTACGTTTAATTTAAAAAATTGCTGTTTCCTACAAGAGGGAGCTATTTTTCACATTGTTACAACATTTTTAGAGGTCACTAGGTGGTCATGTCACCAGCAGGGAGTTTTTGTTTGGCAGGCGGCATTGGCAGTTAGTTACAGATGCCTCCCATGATTCAGTGTTCAAAGGGGGCTGCTTTGCAAGTAACAAATACTTACAACCTGAGAACTGAAGTATAAAAAGTAGTGACAGGGGAAAATGTTTGGAAATGTAAAACAGCATCTTTAGTGGCCAAATTGGGGTGTTTGGGGAGTTGAAGATTACGTGTCTACTTTATACTTGAGTTTAGAGTTTACAGAAGCTATAATATCTTAACTACTGCAGTTGGCCGCCACCTTGTTTCTAGTTAGCAAGTTCTCTTAATTTGTGACCTGTTGGTTTCCGTGATTTGGAATATTGTTCAGGTTCCTGACAATAATCTTTATTAACGTCGTCTCCTGCATTTGCCATCCTGGTGGTTACTCAACCTGTGCCTCTTGGTCATTCCTCATTCTGAGCACTGGTAATTTAAGCAAGATTAAGTGGGCAGCTAAAAGCACCAATTACTGGGGCTTCTTCTAGGTTTCCATATTTACAGACAAACCAGTACTTCACATTTGGGATAAGCGAATTATAAGATGTCTTTATGTGGAAATAAATAGATGAAGTGCAGATAGATCTTTGAGGAAACGGTTGTGTTGAAAAAAAAAGGATGAATAGTCATTGGTAGAACTATGTGCATTTTATTCATTATAATAGGTTTAGAAAAACAAGTATTAAATGGAGTACATTTTAACTTCATATCAGGACAATTGCTATATCCTTTTCCTCCCCTCTCCACCCTTTTTAACTAAGGAATGACCTAAAGAATGCAGCTATCACTTAAAATTATGATGTGGTTATTTTGCTGAATTATTGCAACTTTTGGACTGTAGACACTTTAAATGTTTTTTTAAAGCCAGAAGCTAAATTATTTCAATTTGAGCAAAGAATTGTCAGGATTCATTTTGAGTCCTTTGGGGTAGAAAAGCTTAAAATTTTCAGACTTCTTTAACACAACAAAGAAAAAAGTTTAGCACCTGTGTCTTTGAACTTGAAAGAGAAACTACAAATAATTTGAGGAAATTTTGTTTATTTGACCATAAGAGTCTGTAGATGATTTTCCTGTTAAAAAATTTTTTAATTCTTTATGTAAGTATGGACAGCTGTCACAGCCATGCAATATTTTTTCTTCACGTGAATTAAATTCGTATTCTTAATGACATTTGCTGCTACTTTAATCCTTTGAAGAAAACTTTTTGGCTCTGAAGAGCCACTGAAATACTGGGTTTGGATATTCAAAAGAGTTCCTGCTAAGTGATTTAAGAAAAGAAAGCCAAAATCTAGAGTGGAAATGTTGTCTTGGGTACACTGTCAATTGAACAATTGGAGTTGTTCTTTTTGTGCTTATCAGAAAAAATTATCTTCCCTCTCCAATTTACATTTGTTTAAGCATATGGAAGTGGAATTGTGATACCATGTAAATACTAGGAATGTGTTAAGTCTCTAAGATAAACATATAGAAAACTGAGAATATCCTACTCAACATTTTTTTTTAATAGTCTTCCCTTCTGGTCTCTAGCAGCTGGGAATTCTCATATTAACCCCCCTGGCAATTGGTGATTTGAACATATTTATCTTGTAGCTGATAAAACAGTAAATTAATGAATGACACTAGTAATAACTACAGTTTGCATTTATAGTACTAATAACTGCTTGTTATATACTTGACTAAATGTGCTAAATGGTTTACATATTTTACTTCATGTAATACCTTGTGAGAGTAGGTATTATCATTCTTATCTTACAGACGAAGAAACTGAAATTCATAGACTTTATTACCTTTCCCCAAACTGTACAAACGATAAGTGGTGTATTTGAACCCAGATCTGGGAAATCCAATTCATGTGTTCAATAAATATTCATTAAATGTTTAGATGGATTTTTAAAACGGATAGTTTGTAAGTCCACTATTTAGAAGCAACATCACTGTCTTTCCTGCCAGTGGATTATTGTTGCGTCTCTCAGGGAACCATATATTTAGGTTGGAAAATGAAAGCCATCTTGTATTTCCTCCAGATAGTCACTTTGTCTTCATAAATTTACATTTGTCCCATTTGAATCTCCCTCCCGTCAGCCATTTGGACTGATGACTTAACACCACTTGCTGAGCTTGACTTAACTGGTGGAAGCAGTGCCTGCTGCATAGTGGGTGCATAGCAGATATTGTTTGGGTTGTAGGGACCACAGCTTTATTAGTAGGAATACTGCTGACAGTCATGCTTAGTATTTGTGTGGGACTTTGCGGTTTACCAGATGTTTTCCTGTGGGTCACCTCATTTGAACCTCTCCTGTTACCTTGAGGGTAGCTAACATCATCCTCATTTTACAGGACCCAGAGCTCAGTTGAATAAAGTCGAATGACTTGTCAAAGTTGTACCTCTAAAATCAGGTGGCTTTCTATGAGGCCTCTGCTTCCTGTTTTCCATACCTACCTCTCATGAGTAGAGGGAGTGGATTGAGGGTTAGGAGCACACTGGCCCACTCGGGAACTCCCATGGGGAGTGCACTGTCCATAGAGCCCTGAAGTGGTGCCCTCACTTGGGGAATTCTGGCCCTGTACACTGTGAGCCGCTATCATCTTTGTGTATTTGTTTAGCAGCTTTTGGATTTGGCTCTAGTCCACGGACATCCTAGGTAATGAAAACACCAAATATGCAAGCACAGGTTGTAGAGCTGCCCTGGGCTGCACTCACTGACAGCAGCAGAGTGACTGCTGGGGTGGGGGGACCTTGAATTGGAATTCAGCTGAGTTCTCACTGGGTTCAAAGTGAATGGGTTGTTTTTTATCTGTTAAGGGTCTCATAAATCAGAGCAGAAGGTATACATTTATTTTGAGGACTTCCTAAATTATGGACTGCTTGAGTTCCAATCTCTACTCTGCCATTGTGAACTTGGGCAAGTTCATTTACCTCTCTCTTCCTCTATTTCCTTAGCTGTCAAATGGGAAAAAATAGCACCTTCCTCATAAGATCTTTGTGCCAACTGAATGAGTTAATACAGATAAAGGAGTTATAATTGTGTGGTGCTTGGCAAAGAAAAGATGATGGTGAGCATTTCCTGTATATTCCTATTGTGGTATTGATGATGTGGGCTCTGGGGTGTATGTACATCTGCCTTGGCAAGATTGTTCAGTAGTGTTGAAGTAAGCCAATGGTGTGCACATAAACTGGTCAATGAAAAAAGAAAAGGGGAAAAAATCCTGATTGATAGTGTTTGCCAATTTCCATGGTGTGTACCGCTACATGGCCAAGCTATGGCTGGGAAGAGATGCACCTAATCTCACAAGTCAGTTGCACTGGCTCCAGGATACCACTGAGACAGGCCCTCAGGCTGTAAGATCATTGGAATACTTGCTTAATTAGAATGGCTCCCAGCTCACAGCCATCCATTTTTCTTTTGGTGTGACCCCATTACTTCGGCTGTGTTTCCAGTGACAGGACCCTCAGGCCATAACTGATTAATCTGGATTGGGCCAATTGATTTTCTTTACAGGAAGGTCAAACATCACTCTCTTTCTTTGGCCTGGAGGTTGTAGCAGAGTTATAAATGGTAGGTCTTCCCAAGAAGGTTTAGGATTTCCTGCTGCTGAGCTTCCTCTTCACTGACCTTGTTTAGCTCATCTTTTTATTCCTTGAGCTATCCAAGTAGGCCTGTAATACTTTCTCTTTTTGCTAAGTTAGCCAGAATCAGTTTCTTTTGCTTGCATTCTAAAGAATGATATGTTTTTAGTTGCACCATTCATCCATTGCTAGAATTGTATCTCTGGAAATTGCTCAGCATGGTCGTCTGATGTCCACACCAAAACCTTCAGAGATGGTAATAAGGCAGCCATGCCACTGATTAACAGCTCTGATTTAGACAGATAGGGCTCCTCCTGTTATTGGCCTTACCAGCCTGTGGCTTCCATCCTTAGGTCTTAGTTCAAACATCAGTGTCCCCTTTGTGCAAGCCAGGTTTGTCTTCATGCCAACAGATAGTTGAAGGGATAACTACTGTGTTCCTAAGTCTTCTCTGACACTGATTATTCCCCCATTCATAGGTTACATCCAAGCACACTTTCCACTGAAAGCCCAACAAAAGGGATGGTGGAAGGAGAGGTAGGGTATGTAAAATTTCACACTGGACTCTTCCAGGCCACCTTTAAACGTGAAGTTCATAAGGGTTAGAATTGACCAACTGAGCTTTTCTTTCCTTCTGTGGTCACTGAAGACCTCCAGAAGGACCTGGATCTTATGCCTGTTGGTGCTCATTTGTGAAACAAAGAGAATATCTTCCACCTATATCCTAAGGAAACAGTGTCCAGAAATGATTTCTATTCCCTGTCATCAAAGGAATGATCACTTAGTACAGACAATTTGGGTTCAACCTGATATTTATAAGGCAGCGTGTTTGGAAGTCTAGGCAATATTTAGGGGAAGGTCAAGCACCTTTCAAAGGGTAAGACAAGTTCCCCTCCATGCAGGGTAGAGGAGAACTGAAGAGAATGCTGCAGATGTATTTAGAGAAAGAGAAGAGATGCAGATTTCTTCTTCTTCAATCACACCCTAATTGTAACGATGCTGTCAATTAAAAGAATGTTTCGTAGACGTGTAATATGGAAACTATTTTTGAAAACAACATCAAATTTATAACCTTACATAAGGCTATTAAAGCGTTAATTACCATCATCATGATTTGATAAAAAGGCATTTTAACATCAAAAAGTAGGAAAGACTTTAATTTCAAAACAAGAGGCTACTGTTTTCTGGAAAGGGTGTTGACAATCGCATCTCAATAATATTTATCACCATATATCTGTTGTACACGTGTGTGTGCATTTGCATGGTTGTGTGTGTACATGTGTGCACATGTGCTTGTGAGCATGTGTATATAGCATGTGTGGGTGCACATGTGTGTCCATGTGGGATTGAACATACGAAACGTCAGCTCTAGCCAGTACCAGTCTTTGGGTTGGCAATTAGGAAATCACTTAATTTGACCACACTTTTACCTTGGAGATACTCAAACATTCCTGGAATTTTAGGCAGCTAGAAATAGGCTTAAATAAGCAAGGGAGAAATAATTTTAAATGACCCAATCCTCTCAGCTTTTCCTCAGACTCCTTCCTCCGTTCTGGAAGCTCCCTCCAGAGCCCCTCAAATCCCGTTCACCCTCCACACCCACCATCACTCCAGCCCTCTGAGAAGCCCACCCACATCATTCCAGGACCCAGGGAATTTTCTTCTTCATACAAACATGCATTTTAGCAAAATGACAAAGGGTTCAGGCTTTGGAGTCAGACAGACTGGGATTTAAATTCCAGTTCCATCATTTAAGAGTGATGTGTATGACATTGGACAATCTACTTAAACCTTAAAGCCTCAGTTTACTCAACTCTACAATAGGGATAATAACTTGGAAGATATTTTAAGAGGACTAAATGAAATGATGTATTTTACTTATGCCTCCAAAAATAGTAAATAAAATGTTAACTATTAATAACCGTTTATCCTCCATCCTAACAATGAAGTCATTAACCAGCTATTATTTATCTTCTCTTTGGGGATTTTAATTTTTCATATGCTTTTGCTTTCTTTACCAGAAGTGTTTACAATTCTTATCTGTCCCTGATCCCCCGTAGCACTCAGGACAGTATTTTTTCCGTAATCAGTTCTCTTTAGATATGGGTGGAGATTAAGACACTGATTGGCAACATTAGTCTTCTCTTCTGTGCTACCACCCATGGGTTTACTGTCCTCAGGAAGTCCTTTCATTGAGCCTATAAACAGTGTGACTTTGGAAAACCCCTTAAAAGTTCTGCAGCCCAGTTCTTCTTTGGTCCCTTACCTAGTGTCCAGTGCCCTGACGTTCAAATCTAAGGGAGGGGGTGTCCAGACCCTGTTTAGTGGAGCTGGGCGGCCGCAGGGCTCTCCAGGGAGATAGATGATCTGATCTGAAAGCAGTCAGTCAACCGACCAGTGTCACTGGGAGTGGTAACCAGTATCAGATTGGAGTCTGATGAACAGAATGTTTTCTCACTAAGTAGTTTTCCAGGGCCAGGGGCCCTCATTACAATCGGAGCTCAGTCCCCATTCCAGGCTTCTTGTCCACCCTTTCCCCACCTCCAATTTCTGTAACAGGTGCCACTGGACACTGAGTCAATTGCCTCTAGCAATCAGTCTTGGGTACATGTGGAATAACAGTTGGATATTGTAAAGAAGGAATTGCCTCAACTGTTTAAATATTGGAATGTAGAAAGTGATAAAGGATTTAAACTGTCTATGGGCATGTTTTATTAAAAATAACAAAGAAACAAATCAAGGTGGTTTTATTTCAGAAGAAAAATATTCGGTTGAACTATATGAAATTGCCAGTATTCAACTTTCTCATCAACAAAAAAGGGAACTTCATACCATTCAACCTAATAGTTATGAATATCAGGTTTGGTGTTTTTGTCTGTTTGTTTTTGAGCTTCTGGATGGTACTTGGCATTCAATATAACGAGCCCAGTGGGAAGGACTTTGAATCGGTTATCCCAGTATTCAAAACATATGCGTGGGAAATGTTCTGTGGATTGTTATATCCAGCCTTTGGATTGGTGAAACAGAATTCATAAATATCTTCCTTGCATGAGATTGCTGACGATTTAGTGTTTGTGTCTGACACCTTCTTCAGCTTTACTAAGAGATCTCAAATAATTGAAGAACATTTATTTCTCTTTTGTGGTGTCACTGGAGGGTTAGCCCATCTCTTGACTGTGGAGAAGCTCTGGGATCTGCTGTGCTATAAGCTCCGTGGAAGCAGGGAACTGCCTCTCTTGCTTGCCTTTTCATCCCTGGTGCCTAAAACACAGGCTCACTCGTAAATTTGTGCTGAATGAGTTGAGGAAAATGAAGAACTGGGCTTTGATCATCTGGATGTTTTTTTTCTTGCTTGTGTGGCTGGTAAACAGCCATCCCTAAAGAAGACGTTTAATTCTATTGCTTTTGGGTTGGACTTCATAATTTCACGTCAGAAATATTCCCGCTTCTAGTGATCCTTCCTCCTGGAGTGGAAATTCTCTTCTATGAGCCACAGGGCCACCCATGCTGTAAATCTGAGACTGCTTTCTGTGCCATTGTGTCTTGGGCTAGTTCCCTCACGATTCTTTCCAGATGTGAAGCGCTTTCAGGTAGTTTACCAGACTCCTTCATTCTTTATCCACTGTCTGGTTTCATGTTCCTGCACCGTCTGAGAAGGAGCACACTAGTAGTGTCCATGTATTTTATTCATGAATCCAGCGATTCCTGGTAACTAATAAATATAATTTCTCATTATCTCTGGATTCACTAGCTGAATGTTTCTTGAACCGGTTGCTTAGCAATGTAATGCTTTAGGTGTATATATCTGTATGTATATTTCAATACTTCTGTGACTTGTGCGCTGAAATTAATTTATGGTAATTGACTATGTCCTTGTACCTCCTTTTAGTTTAGAGATTATAATATGTTGGTGCGCCTTTGCATGAAGTCTTGCCAGGAAAATGGTCACGTGCATTTTCTTTCTTTTCTGTTGACACATTTGGCAAATGTAATTGTGCATTAGATAAGCTCATTGTATTTGTGTGATGACTTTTTAACAATTCCTTCACAACACAGAGCTGTAACAAATTTGTCCTTACTTCTTTCCTTTACAGTGTTGAACTGTACATGTCTAATCTCTGTCACTTGGACTGCAAGTATTTCCAGAAAAGCATTTCTCCCCAGTTTTCAGGCATGAAGTCTCCTTAGATTTATAATCTGTTTTATGCTGGGTGTTCCGTTGAGCAAATCTGTGACATGTAAGGAAACTATGAGAAGATCATTCATTTGGAAGCAACTGTATGTTCACTAAATGTCTGCTTTCAAAAACAAAAACAGATACTTAATACATAACAAACACTTCTTAACTTACCCTTTAGTACACTCAATGCTATATTTCGTGATAATTTGATTATCTAGGTTTTCATCAAGGAATGAAAAGTGTCAGCAGAAAGCAGAATAAAATGTGAAATATCCTAGTTTCCTTTGCATTGGAAGTTCTTCTGTGGCTAATGTTCGCTTTTATGAGCACCCTTTCTAGTACATTTTCATCATGTAAATTATAGAGGAGTACCTCCTTTGAAAAAAATGGGAAAGGACAGTATTTATTGCAATGGCCACGAGATGGCAGACCTAAAATCCAGACTTCTCAAAGTAGCTAAGACACTTAATGTCAGGAATTGCACTTGGAGGATGCTTTAAGTCATCAGCCTCACAGAGGAAGACTCCTATCGGGTATCTTGAATCCTTGTCCAGTTCCGTGGCAGGCGTAGGAAGGGAGAACAGTTTCACCTTGACGGGATCTGTTTAGCCCTCCTCCCTCTTCCAGGTTCCAGGCCTCCCTACACCTCTTCACCTGGCTGCCCCCATCCTCCCTAAAGACAAACTTCTCTGAGTTTCCTTCACCCTGCCTTTCTCCTTCCCAGGAAGAGGAACTCTCTCAAAGGAGCTGCTGCCAACAAACCCAATTTTATTTATTTCTCTTTAAAAAGATCTGCTCTATAGAATTTTAATTTGATTTTCTTTGAATGCTGCACCAGTAAAATTCTGGAATGTGCACCCTTCTGCACCTGTCCCTCTCATAGCAATGACATGACATTCTGTTTTGTTTTGCATTAGAGTTTGGCCTATGGCAGTATTCTATTCCAGGTAAACATAAACAAAGTGAGGTTTGATTTAATGAAAAAAAAAAATCCTTATTAAGAAGGGAAATATCTAGTTCAAGATACAGGACAACAATTTGCCATTCTATGTGAAGATTTACTAGCAAATCTTAGTAGTCTGTAAATATATAGTAGCGGGAAATTAAAATGTATTGTCTTTAGGGAAGCTTACCTACATATACACACATACGTCTCACTTACCAATAAGAAAAAACTAACTGATCATATGCACAAGAGCTAAGACTTGAAGTTAGTGATCTATTTTCTGGCAGTTGTTTATTTCCTAGAAAAGTGTTAATGCCATGACTCTCTTGAAAGTAACTCTTCACTCATTGACAATAAGTTTAGTTTATGTGGATGCTGGGCAAAGCTGTGTCCTGCAATAAAGTCCAGATATATTTGCTTTACTTATTACCAATTATCAGTAACCTTCTAGGGATTCCAGCTGGGTATATTTCACATAGAAAGCTGTCCTGGGAGAGTTAAATGGTCAACACTGAACAAGAATAACAAGAATAAATAAGCATCAAATTTCCTGAGTAATATCATCAAGATAGCAGAATAAGACATCCCCGGGAGCATTTCCTCTTAGAAACAGCTAAATGGCAGCTTCAACTTGCATGGAACTACGGAGAGTGATACAGATGGGAGAAAGTCTCCCCACATGCTGAATCGAGGAAAGGAAAGGAGAAAAAAAAAAGGTCTGAGAGAGGCAAGGTGGACTCGGACTTCCCAGTCCGGATCCCTCCTCTGTGCTCAGCGCCGCAGGATAAGAGACGCACAGCTGCAGCTGTTTGGCCTGGTGCCTCCTGCCATAGTCACCGAAACAGAGCCACCCCTGGCAGCACCCTGCAGTCCCATGCACTTTCGGGCACAGGAACCCAGGAACAAGACAGGGATGCCCACTGTCACCACTGTGGTTCAATGTTGTACTGGAAGTTCTAGCCAGAGCAACTAGGCCAAAAAAAAAAAAAAAAGAAATAAAAGACATCCAAATAGGAACAAAAGAATTAAAACTCTCCCTATTTGCAGATGACGTGATCTTATACATAGGGAATCCTTAAAAATCTGCAACAAAGCATCTAGAGCTAATAAATGAATTCAGCAAAGTGGTGGGGTGCAGCATCAACACAAAGGAATCAGTGGTGTTTTTATATACTAATGATGGTAAATCCAAAGAGTAAATCAAGAAAAAATTTCATTTAAAATAGCAATTAATAATAAAATATCCAGGAATAAATTTCCCAAGGGTGTGAAGGACTTGTGCATGTAAAACTCCAAAACATTGCTGAACGACATTAAAGAAGGCCTAAATAAATGGAGGGATATTCTGTGTTCATGGATTAGAAGACTAAATATTGTTAAGATGTGAATTCTACCCAAAGCTGTTCCATTCAATCAGATTCAATGCAATTCCATTCAAAATTTCAACAGTTTTCTATGCAGAAATGGAAAACCCAGTCATCAAATTCATATGGAATGATATGTGGCCCCAAATAGCCAAAACATCCTGAAAAAAAAAGAAGTTGGAATACTCACACTTCCTGATTTTAAAACTTATTACAGAACTACATGTTCAAAACAGCATGCTACTGGTACAAGGACAGACATATAGACAAATGGAATTGAATTGAGATTTCAGAACAAACTCTCACAATTTTCAATAACTAAGTTTTGAGAAGGCTGCCAAGTCCATTCAATGGGGAAAGAATACTCTTTGCAACAAATGGTGCTGGGAAAACTGGATAACCATATGCATATACAAATATTAGCTCAAAATGAATCAAAGACCTAAATATAATAAACAAAACTATTTAACTCCTAAAAGAAAGCGTTAGGAAACATCTTCAGGACTTGTGTTAGTCATTGGTTCTTGACTTGACACCAAAGGCATCAAAATTATAAACTTTTGTGAATCAAAGGACTTTATCAAGCAAATGAAAAGGCAACCCACAGAATGGGAGAAAATGTTTGGAAGCCATATATCTGAAAAGGGTTTAATATCCAGAATATAGTAAGAACTACTACAAGTCAACAACAAAAAAAAACCCACTTAAAAAGGGTAAATGACATAAATAGGCATTTCTCTATATACAAATGGCCAATACATACATGAAAAGATGTTCAATGTTATTAACTATCAGGAAAATGTGAATAAAAACCACAGTGAGATACCATCTCACACCCACCTTAATGGCTACTATCTTTTACAAAAGGAAAATAACAAGTGTTGGAGAGAATGTGTAGAAACAAGAACACTCATACATTGTTGGTAGGAATGTAAAATGGTGCAGCCACTGCAGAAAACAGTTTAGTGATTCCTCAGAAAGTTAAGTATAGAATTACCGTTTGATCCAATAATCCCACTTCTCAGTATATACCCAAAAGAACTAAAAATAGGGACACAAACATATTTGCACAGTGACCTTCATAGCAACTTTACTCACAATTGCCAAAAGGTGGGAGAAACCCAAGTGTCCAGCAACAGGTGAGTGGATAAACTAACTGTGGTATACCCATACAATCGAATATAATTAAGCGATAAAAAGGAGTGAAGTTCTGCTGCATGCTACAACTCGGGATGAACCTTGAGGACATCATTTTGAATGAAGTAAGCCAGACACAAAAAGACAAATACTGTATGATCTCACTTATAGGAAATACGCAGACCATGAACATTCATAAAGTCAGAAACTAGAATACAGGTTACCAGAGGCCTGGTGGGGGAGATGAATGGGGAGTTAATGTTTAACTGGTACTAAGTTTCTGTTTGGGATGATGGAAAAGTTTTGGCAATGGATGATGGAGAGGGAGAAAAAAACTTTGTGAATGTAATTAACACCACTAAATCATATATTTGAAAAGGCATAGAAAGGGAAATTTTAGGTTGTATATAAGTTAACACACATACACACACGTATACACAATGTAGACCTGAACCACACAGAGTGAACCCTAATGTAAATTGTGCACTAAAGTGAATAGCGTAATTATAATAATATTTGCTTAATCAGTTATAACACTAATGCTAAATTTTAATAATAGGAAAATTGTGGGTGTGAGAGGAACGCTGTACTTTCTGCATGAATTTTTGCAAACCTACAACTGGTGTAATTAAAAATAAATAAAGAAATGAACAAGCATCTTCTAACATTACAGGCTAGAGCAGAGTGTGGTAATGGGTCAAGGAAGTGCCTTTGTTTCACTTGCCTTCCCTGCCTTTCAAGTTTATCAATTTTAAAAGAAAAAAAAAGAAATTAAATGGAAGATTTTTTTTTTCTTGCTTTAAAGTTGTTTAACTTTGGTTAGATTTTTGTACTTGACCTTGACTTTTAAAAGGTCACTTTTCAGAACACATTTCAATTTCTCATATTGCCTGAAGTCTTGTCTTGCCCATTTCTGCGTGGCCTTTCCTTTTATTTTGGGTGGAATGATATTGAACAGTTATTGATCAAGTTGGATTCCAACTTCTTTGTACACAAACTCTTTTCCACTCTCAAGTTTTGTTTTCTCCTTTAAATATGTGAAACAGACCAGCTCATGAAGTCAAATGTGCAGCTTAACAGAAATCAATTGCAGAGGCTTCTCTAAGAATCTGTCTTGGAAGTAAGAGACCTATTAAGCAAATTTGATGTAATACGAAGGGGAGCCTAGTAGAAAATAATGCAAAACTTGCAACTTTAAATTTTATTGATGTTCATCTCATATAATAATAATAAATTTAAAAATTTTTGCATGGTCATGTCAGGCACTGAACAAAATCTTTATATGCATTATCACACTTTTGCTGATAGCCTTCTTAGTTCATTTATGAGGAAACTTAAGGTTCAGAGAAGTAAAATAACTTGCTTAAGGGTCACAGAATGAAAGGGTGTTCCTGAGATTCAGACCCAAACATATTCAATTCCAAAGATCAGGCATTAAATCAGCATTTTTCCTCTGAAGGATTTGAGCAATATTTTATTTGTGTCTTCAAGTTCAAAAATATTATAATAGTATAAAAGTACTTTCTTTTTCCAATAAAAAACATTTTTATAAATTAGGTACATAATAATCAGTAGTGCTTCACACATGGCCTCTGCCAAGACCCGGAGAACGGTGCTTCTCATCCGTCATTGCCTCTTTATCACATTTCCAAAAGGAAGGCATCAAGAGACCAGTTTTGGATGGGGGCAGCCGTTCTTGCTCATGTGCATGCTCCTCTGGCCTTGGACATTTCCCCTGTGAGGAAATCAGTTGGCCTCAGTCTCATCAACACGCTTTTGCCGTGGGATGTCCTGAAGCCCATGGTGCCGACACCTCACAACTTCCTGGTCCAGTTGCACTTGGGGGGAGCTAAGGATGAGTCCATGTTTCCTGGGTTATGCGCTAAGCAAGGAGCAGGGTCAAAGCTGGTGCATGGAGCGAAGAACTTCCAAAAGACCCTGTGGTCCCTGTGTTAGGAAATTCCAGGCGTGTGCTCTTAGATTTCAGAGACAAAATTCTCCATCATTGGCGTAAAATGTTTCTTAAGTTCCATTTTAGGTGGGCAAGGGAAAGACAACTGCATTAAGGAATCTGGGCTGCCAAAGTCTGGCCTTTCCAAATCCAGTCTATTTTTCGTCCTTGCTGAAACTCCTGCTTGTTCAAATATATCTCACCCTGCAGGCCCCACCTCATGCAAGCTGCTGCTCTTGCCGCATAGGGCTTTCTGCATACACCATACATCATTCTGCTGGTGGGTACTGTTGATATTAATTGGAATCAAAAGCCTTTTCTTTCTCAAGATGCTGTTTGAAAATGCAGCCTTTAAAATTTAGGCAATGGGCAGCTCCAGGGTTGACTAGGGGATCACAGCAAACATTCCCGACCCCCACCCCTGGGGTGAGAGAGAGGCTGTTTTGAACAGGCTCTTTCGTCACCGTCTGTCTTAAGTCACCTCCTACTGAACTTACGGTGGAAGATTCAGGGTCATGAGGGAAAGAAAACAGTAATTAACTGGGAAAAGTTGATTGAGCCGAATTTTTTTTTCCCACAGTACAATTAGAACATGACTGCGTGCTGGGCACCGTACATAACATAGTTTTCCCCTCATATGTCATCATCCAAACATTTCTCAGCACGGCACATTTTTCTAAGCATCTGCTTTTGTAATCGAATGTGTGGCTAAAGATGGGTCAGCTAACTAAAACAAGAGCCCACCAGAAAAACGTGTTATGTTTCTCCCTCAGTGCAATTTATAACAGTTCCTGATTGGCCTGCCTCATTTTGCAACTTTCCTAAAATTAATTTTAGACCTTTCTCAGAGCTCAAATCATCGTTAATAGAAATTCACCAACAGGGAGTGAAATAGAAATGTTTATAAAGCTCCCTTTTAAATTGACGGTGATAAGTGACGTAGGGATATATTGGCATTAGAGAACTTTGGGTCTCTTTTTTGTGAGGGTTAGCTACAAGGCAACACTCAAAAGAAGGCATTTATCTTGGCAGGAGATGCCCTTCAGCCCTCTCTTTCATTTTCTATCAAGGAGGTTTTTTGTTTTTTTTTTTCCAGAGTGGCTTAAACCTTCTTCTTCTTCTTCTTCTTTTTTTTTTTTTTTTTTTTTTTGCTGTTTTATTAGCTGTATCTTGACTACCTCCTACAAACTGAATGACAGTTTAGGGTTATTAAATGTGTTCTTGTGCGTATTTTTATCCATTGTTAACCCTGACTGAATGCTTGTGAGGGCACAAAATTCCCCCCTTTTTCCCTCCGTTGTTGCCCATATTTGTTAAAGAAATTATTCCCCTTGACGTTTGTTTAGGCTGCACTTTGATAAAATGCTGTCTATGGTCCACTTTCTTAGCTTGGCATTCAGCAGACTCTTACAGATTTATTTCTCTTTGCATTATCTTATCTTCCTTCCTAGCGTATTTGGGCTTCCTTTTTATATTTTAAGCCACATTTTGGGGCATAGATAGATGACTTCGGTAACTGTATACTGGCACATTGCAGTGTTAGAAAAATAATTTTGCATGGCTTTGGCATTTTTATATGCATATATATATATACACATATAGTCTAAGGATGTGTATATATGTATTCTTTCTTAGCTTCCTGTGGTCTTTGAAAAAGCAAAAAGATTAAGTGATGAATGTAATTTCATGCTTATAGGAACTTTCTTCAGGTTGATGAGACAGTAACAATTTCTGAAACAATGTAAGTCTGTCATTGAATCTAGAAGGTGATACACTTAGTGAGGTTAATAATAAAGATTTTTATTTGTGTTTCCAATTTATGCCCAAGGATCATGTCATTGATACTTTGTACACTTAAGTAGTTTTTTTAAAAAAACGAGGCATCATAACTGCAAATATTTCAGTTTTCCCCATTTTTGAATGGCTGAAACAAAATTCCTTGTAGAATAAAATAGCAAGACATTTAATTTATGCTTCCTAATCTATTTCAATGATTGCCATTATCTCAAAACCTACTTCCGTGTGTTTTCAGAAAAATATTTGTCTTAGATGCTTTAAGTCAGTTTATCAGCAAATTGGCTCATGGGAAATGTCAAAGTGTAGAATCTGATGTAGGGCTGGCAAAATGAAGTTAATCTTTATAAAACTTAGAATAATTCTCCCCCACTCTAAAAATTTTGACCTTTAAAGCAGGGGTAATGAATTTTCATAACTGTACAGAATTAGCTCACAGTGACTTAAGTTATTAGCTAACATATCAGCTTAATAAAGACTTATTTTAAACTCATTTTATAAAGCAGAGTTTATTGCTTTTAAAAAACAAATGTAATGGCTCTGTCAGACTAGCATAAAGAAAATACTCTGCCTGGCATCCCTGGTACAAGTAGGTAATGATCAGATATAACTTTTTAATGTTCAGAACACATTTCTGAGCATGCTAAACTATGAAATGCCTGTATTTTCCTAGTTCTATATACTTTCATTGTCTTCTATTAATTACTCTTTGACTTAAAATGAATTGAATTATTGAATATAGATTTAAGTCAAGGCATTTTGGTGGAAATTGTGATTCGTTTATGGTCATCATTTTAACTGAGGCTTTTAAAAAAATATATAGTATTTGTTCACTAATTTTATTCAGACCTCTATGATTGTATAATGTCAGTATTTATAAAACAGATTTGTTATCCAAAGCGAAACAAAACAAAGAAAAACAATTCAATAAGGAAAAGCTTACAAAGAGCAAACTGGAGTATTTTGTATGAATTAATGTTGAAGAGTGACTTTAAATATGCTTTTATAAATATTTTAAAAATATTTACAAGTTTGATAATTAAGAATCATTAGATTTGGGGCTGATTTTAATAACATCTGTAGAAAATTAGAAAATGGTGTATGTTTTTCTCTGATGGACAGGAAACCAAGAATTAAAAATTAACTTATTGAGATTTATGATGGTATTAAAAAGAGGACAAGTATGTGCTTTATTCTACAAAGCATAAGTTATAGAATTATAGGGGAAAAGGAATTATCATGATCATTTTTTTTGTATTGCTGAGGCCTTTTAACAGTTACTAAAGGTATATAATTCTGAATGTTGACCTGGAAGAGGAGAATGTTTTAAAGGGGGCCACAAGTAGACATAGGGGGCCAGGTTAGAAGATTTCTGCAGTTGTCCAGGTGGGAGATGATAACAGATTGTACCAGAGGCCGTGTGCGTGTGTGTGTGTGTGTGTGTGTGTGTGTGTGTGTGACAGTCTTTGTATAGAGTGAGAGATACAGAGAGAGCAAAAACACATGGGTGGGAAAATGAGCAAATTTCACATCTGCTAAGATTTAGAGCATGCACCTATAGTTTACTTCGTGGCTTAAAAGCTTCACTTACAATTTTTTAATGTTTATTCTTATAGTGTTTTGTGGAAAGAAGGAATCATGCAGAAAAAAAAAGTAAAAACTACTCTATCCATCCCACCCGCATGAAATGATGATTTTGATATCATTCCTTTCAGTTTTATTTCTATGAATATAGTTTTATATTTTGGGGATCTTATTGTAGATATGCTTACATGGAGAACTGTGAAGGGTCTGGGACTGTCCCCGTCGGCATGTGAACGGGTTAGCCTGCCTCAGTTTCCTGGATGCTGGCAGATGAGAAGAGAATTCTGGATCAGAGAAAAGGGGCTTTATTGTTCATGGCAAAAGAGAAGCCTCAGCATATTTATGTCAGTTCCCCTTGTTCTGAGTTACAGACGGGCCGGTTTAATGGCTGAATATGCAGTAGGTTGCATGAGGAGAACAACCCAGAGCTTAGGGAACTTAACCTCTTTTAAAATGGATAGTAAACATGCCCACTCTTTGCTCTGAAAGGGGAAAATAACTTTATTATGCAGGACATTAAGCATGTGTGCCGGTTTGAAACTGTTATGGACCCCAGAAGAGCCATGATCTTTTAATCCAGTCATGTTGGGTGGAACCTTTTGGTTGAGTGTTTCCATGGAGATGTGACTTACCCAGCTGTGGATGAGACCTTTGATTAAATTATTTCCATGGAGATGTGGACTTTGCACATTCAAGGTGGGTCTTAATTACGTCACTGGAGTCCTCTAAGAGAGCTCATGGACAGAAGAGCCTCAGAGAAGCTAAGAGAAACAGTTTGGAGAGAAACTAAGAGCCGACACAGAGATGCTTGGAGACACTTTGAAATGCAGACAGAAGGATGTTTGGAGATTCTAAGCTAAGGGACGAAGCCCAGAGTTTGCCCCAGAGAAGCTAAGAGAGGACCCCCTAACGCTTAGAGAGAAACACCCTGGGAGAACAAGCACTATGCACAGGACCTGAGAGAGAGATGCTAAGAAAGACAGAATCCCAGAGACATTTTGGAGAAACCACTTTGAAACCAGAACCCGGGAGCAACGGACCAGCAGACACCAGCCACATGCCTTCCCAGCTGACAGAGGTGTTCCAGATGCTATTGGCCTTCCTTCAGTGAAGGTATCCTCTTGTTGATGCCTTAGTTCAGACACTTTTATGGCCTTAGAACTTAGGTTATTTGTAACCTAATAAATCCCCTTTATAAAAGCTGATCCATTTCTGGTATTTTATATAATGACAACATTAGCAAACTGGAATAGCATGTATATCCCCTGTTCCTGGGGAAGACACAACCTCCATCTCCCAAAGCAGTTTGCTGTACAAATAGCAAATAGCAAATACTATCCTTGAAAAGATTGTCAGAAAAGCAGACGGTGCCACTGCGTGTAAAGCATGCAGCACTGGTACAAGACAGTTGCAAAGAATTGTTTTCCGACAAACACGAACATTTTCTTATGTCAAGACTTATTCCTCAGCATTTGGAATGGCTGTATATAGCTGTAAAGAGTCAGTCATAGGGGTGTGGCACAATTTACCACATCCCTTCCCTGCCTCCATTTTCCTAATATTGGTCTTTTAAGTTGTTTCCATTAAAAAAATAAGCATTTCAGTTTTGGAAAGAGTGAGGTAAAATATTGCAATCACTGAATGGGTTATAGCTAAGTGTAGAGTGGATCGTAAATGCATTCTCCCTGATTGGAAGTCCTTTAAGCCCCTTCTGCTTGGCCTTACATATCAGTATACACTAGCTGTGAGCGGCAAATTTGTCTGTTGTCTCAGGATGTTATCCAGAGCAAGACAGGTGCTGTGATGCTGGATGCTAATGCTGCTCCTGGTGGTCCAGCCTGCACTGGTTTTCTTCTGGAAAGTGGAGATATTTCCTGACAGGTTATGCTGCTCATGTGTCTGCCTAAGTCTTTGACAGAATCTCCTTCTGCTTGGCACTGGTGGGCCCAGAAAAATCCAAAGAAATCTCGGCCTTGAAAAGGGGGAAAATCTGAGATCCACATAAAGACCATCTCATCCAAACATCTGGAGGAGGACCTCACTGGTGACTAAAGAAAGGCAGAACAAGATCATGACCAGGTTTTAGTCCTGGGACTTGTATGCATGGGAAGTACCCAACTGGGTGGCTGCCCTGGGGCTGTGAGGTCTAGAATTTGTAAAAGTGGCACAAACAGTGGGGACAAAACTTCATTGGCAGAAATAAGGACTAAATGAAATACGTCAAGGAAAGCCATTTTCTAATCAAAAAGGGTGTCAGAAATTCCAGGTCAAAATCCATGACAGAAGTGACCATAAAGTGAGACCGAAAAGATGGGATGAGGCAACTTCAAAGCTTTTCTGAGTAAGCAGTGATCAGAGATTAGGCAGGAGGCAAAGCATCGTAATTTTAAGAAGATGACAGGAAGAGGTGAACAGTGGTGTCTTCAAAAGCTTGTAAAAAGTAGCTAATCATTTACTCATTCAGCAAACATTTTTGAGTACTTACTACATACTCAGTGCTCTTCTAGAGACAGACAATCAGTGGTGAACAAGACAAGTAAGGTTCCTGTTTCATGGAGTGTCAAGTGTAGAAAACAAACAAATATGTGTCTGAGACTATTTCAAAAAGTGAAGAGTGTGATGGAAAAATAAAATAAAATGTAATGTGATAGACCAGTGACTTGGGCATGAGGTGGAAGGTGGAGATGCACTGTTGGAGGAGCGGTTAGAGAAGACCTCTCTGTGGAGGATCCATTTGAGCTGAGACCTGGATGATAAGACGCTGTGTGAACATATTCTAGTCTTAGGAAATGGCAAAGGCAGAGCTTATGTGGTGAGAAGAAACATTACATTTCCAAGGCCTAGAAAAGAGTTCTGAAACAAAATGAGGCCAGAGTTTAATGCTCCAGGAAGGAGAGGGGACAAAAGGACCACAGAGAGAGGGTGGTGACCAGTTGGTGTAGCGTTTCATGTGCAAGAAGGGGTCTAGATTTCAAGCCTAATGGGGGGCCCAGTGGATTTTGCAGGTAAAAAATAGTGGAATATGGATTTATGTTTTTATGGATTACTTTGGTTTCTGTACCAGGGACACTAGTGAGGAAGCTTTTGCAGTGGCCCAGGCATGTGATGCTGGTGGTTGAAGAAGTTTGGCAATAGGAAAAGAGTTTAGATAAGGGATCTATTTTCTTTTTCTTTTTCGTTTTCATTTTTTGGACTTTCATTTCTTCAACTTGCCACCCAGATACAACTGCTATTGATATTTTGTTGTATTTCCTTCCAATGTACTTGGGTTTTTTTCATAGATGAGATCATTTGGGGCGTAAAGTTTTGTAGTTTGCCCTCATTGCTAAATAATATAGCCATAAATATTTCCCCACAATAATGTTCATCTCTGTCATCATTAAATGCTGTGTAATGTGTCATTTTTTTTCTATCATATTTTACTTACTCTCATAGTGTTTCTAAATTTTTCACTATTATAAATTATAAACTCTAAGATGACCACAATTTCTTACATAAAACCTTATCCAAGTTTCTAGCCATGTCCCTAAGGCATGGACATTTTTAAAGGCTGCTGATATACATTGCCAAATTGCTTTCCAGAGATATTTAATCCAGCTATGTTCCCACCAAGAGAAGGGGATTTATCACTGCGCCCATGCTAGCAATGAGAATTATGAAGTTCAGAATCCTTGCTAATTTGATTGGTAAAAAAATTCTGTCTCACTTAAATTTAAAATTCATTGATCCAAAATGATGTTAATTTATTCATCTCACTCCTTTTTTTGAATTTTTCTTTATACATTTTTGTTTTTTAATTTATTTTAGAACATGTCAAAACATGTATATGTCTAATTTATATTATGATAGATAAACACTAATTTATCCACCACCCAGTTTAAGAAATAGAATATTTTCATACCTTAGCCATCTCCTCGGTACCCCTTCTAAGTGTGTTTTCTTCCCTCTTTCTGAGGTAACCACGATTTTGACATTTGTGGTAATTATTTCCTTAATTTTCTGTCTAGTTTTACCACCTATGCATGCCTCTCAAAACAACAAAATTTGCTTTATAGTTTTTTGAAATTTATATAAATGGCATTTATATAAATGGTGTATTTTCAAGTAAAATTGACTGAAGTTGTCAATGGATTGGCTCTGGAGGGGGAAGGAAGAGAAGAATCAAGAATACTTCTAGGTTTAGGGCTTGGATTCCTTGGTAGATGATTGTATCATTACCAAGGAAGACTGAGGAAGGAATAGTTCTGAGTGGGTTAGCAGGGGAGTATTTCTAATTGTATCAAAAATGGAAAGGGGACCCCAGTAAATATTTCTGACTAACTCCAAAAGAAACTCTTGCATGATAAAAAAAAAATAATAATAGTACTTGATATTGAAATTTCTGCTCAGTTTTATTGGGTTGTCTTAGGTACCTTGAACTTTATTTGGCAGATAGATAAATGGATGGAGGGATGGATGCATGGATGCGAGATGGATGGGTGGTCACACAGATGAATGGAAGAATGGATGATGGATAGATGGATGGATGGATGGATGGATTAAAGAGTCTTATTAGTAAATGTTCTGATTGATTTCCTCTCATTTCTTTACTCTTGGTTCCATATGAAGCTGTATCTATGGAGCCATAGAAAGCTGCTTCTCTCAAATGACACAGTGTTTGGGTCTTAGGAATTCTGACCCAAACTACCTTGCCCATTCTGAGGGTCAAGGAGGTGGTTGGTCTTAATTATTATTCATAATTCTTTCCCATTGAGATGATACTCTGTGACTCATTACAACTATAAATGCCTGTAGGATTTTTTTCTTCACCTTATAAAAATGATCATAATAATCTTTATTTTACCAGACAGGAAGCACTGCTAGCGGCAATCAGTGAGAAAGATGCAAACATTGCCTTGCTGGAATTGTCTGCCTCCAAAAAGAAAAAGACACAGGAAGAAGTCATGGCCCTCAAGCGGGAAAAAGACCGACTAGTGCATCAGTTAAAGCAGCAGGTGGGGCCTCCTGCACGAAAGGTGTGTTTTGCTGGGTTTGGGAGCTTGGGTGCTTTCCCTGGGTTTAGCTATTCTTCATTTTCCCATGTCCATCCCGCAGGCTCCAGCAGCTAAAATCAGGTAGGAGTGAAATGGCCCAGGTTGTCGCTGGAACACCATTTTACTGCTTTTCGGTGTTTATGTGCATGTTGTGTGGCCTTGTGTAGTTTGCAACCAGCGCTATTTTCCTTTCTTTTGTATTAGCATCATCTCCTCAGAAGCAGACCTCAGCTCTTCCTTCTAGTGGACTTTATTTGACTTCTGACTAAATCCTAGAGACTCCTCATTAAATTCTGGGCACCTTTTTTTCCTGTTGAAACTGTTGCATTCTGTCTTCTTCACTTTCTGGCCCCACAGTATCTCCCCTCATCCAGTTCTTTAGGTTTCTTTCTTTCCATACTTCCAACTTTGGTTCTTCAGCTATTTCTCCCAGAACCTTTTGGCCAAGGAACACTCCCAGCCCTAGCACTGCCAGATTGTGCTTGGAGACTTCCCCAACCATTATTTGGTCTAATTTTTTATCACCTGTTTGCCTTATTCTGTGTTTTCCTCTTCTCTAGGTTACTATATTTCTTTTGAGGGGCAAGGAAGGAGGGACATGGTCCTAACTTGTGTAGAAATTTCTTTCTTTTTGGAGGATTTTCTGAAAGTGGCTTAAATGGGAATAATGGTGCCCAAAGCATATTGAAAAATCGCTCCTGAAAAAGTCTTCTGATGTTATTTCGTCATTAAAAAAAAAAAAAAAGACAAAAACAAAAAAACAGAAAACCTTGGGGCCTTTGTAAGCAATGGTTAAAAGATCTTCACTCAGATTCTAGATTCATTATGAAACCCATTCAGCAGAGGTTGTGGCTCACCATTCTCACAAGGTGGCTGCCACTTCTTAACAAGGGTCACATGTGACTCTGAAGGTCTCTAAATGCCACATGATTCCCACCTGGACTGTGTCCCCGGCAATTACCATCACCAGTTTGGATCTCTGCCTACAAGGGTGTCTCCGCTGAGCACCTGGTGCAGGGTCAGTGGAAGGGAAGCCAGAAGAGAGAATCCCCTCCCCTTATAATCGGGCTAGCCCTTTCCTTCCTCAGGGAAAAGGCATCCTCTGGCCCTGAACCAGAGCCCATTTCTCATGGGGCTGCCTTGCTGAGAGAGAGAGAACACTGCCATGCCTGCGTGCCCTCTCCTTACAGAGGGAGGGTCCCAGCCACTGCCAGGCATTGGCGCCATTCCACAGAGCGGCATGCCTCACGAGCGCCGGCCCCAGGGACTGGGGACCGCTTACATATGACCTCCTTGTTTGGGGCTGTGCATCTTCTACCCTGGGTTTCCCACCCACTTGGCCATAGAGAGTCAATATGAGCCTCCTTCTTTGCTTTCCCCTAATTCCTATCCTGTGCCCACTGTGCCCTCCCTTTCTGCACCTAACCATTGTAGCTTTCTCCCACAGGTGTCTGTGTATAGACCTAAGAAACAGCCCCCGATTTCGAATATACCATGCACTTGTGATGCTGGCTACAGCCCAGATATTACTGCCAAGTACCACGGGTCCAGCTACGATGCATACATGATCCAAAAGTCTCAGGTCAGTCAGCTGTTAAGGAAACACCTGCCCCCTCCGTGCCTATCCAGATCTCTGCCTCTTCTGATGATTTCCAGTACTTAGTGGCCATCAAGTCTGAAACCATAGATGATGGCTTAAATCATATCATATAGTATGATTTCGTTTATGATGTACTTGCCCATGCTTCCAGACTTGGTGGCCACCCTGTAGGATCAGCTTCTCTGAACTGGTCTGGTGGATCTGCAAAGCCAAGACTTCGCTGTCAGACATAGTGGATGATTTTTGTTTTCTTTTCTTGTCTCTTGGACCGTTTTTCTTTCTGTATCTTCTTCTACTTTTGCCAATAAGGACTTTTTTTTAAGCCTGCTTTTTTTCCCTTCTTTCTCAGCATCATGAAAATGTACTCCTAGATTCCGGGAAGGATTGAGTGTAGCCCTTCAATTTGCTCCTGGGAAACAGCACAAAGCCCTCATTATTTGCAACAGGCTTGGTTTTAGGTATCATGGGGCACATTTGGGAAACCCAGACCGTGCCAAGTTGGTCTCCTACCTGGGCTAAAGCAGCGTCTGAAGGGCTGCTGTGAAGAAAGAGGCCGTGAAGGAGGAGGTTGGGCTCCTCTGTGATTGAGATTTGAAATCCGTCCCTACACCCTGCCTACCACAGAGCAAGAAAAATCACATGAATTTATTTATCCTTATTATAAACAGTAATGATTCTAACTATAATAATTAATTTACTTATAAAAGCTACCCTGTTTTATTGAGAGTTTACTCTGTGCCAGGTCGTGTACCCGGTGTCCCCCAGGGACTTTCTGTCACAGCAGCCAGGACTAGCTACCTTTTCTAGGGGCTTACCTGAGGCTCAGAGTGTGGAAAAGCCTACTGCACAGCTGCTGAGAGATGGAGCTTAAGTTTTGGATAATCTGCCTAGTTCTACACATATCCCACCAGGTTCCCCAGGGAATTCAAGGCAATGAGCAAAAGGGCATTCCCAGAAATCGTGATGTCGCCTTATCTTAGGAAATGTGGAGTCGATGCAAAGAAGAAAAAAATAAAAACTAAAAATGTTCTTTAACCATTCTCAAAGAGTGGGTTCTGCCTTGTTGTTCTTAGACTTAGGCTGTTTGATCACATCAACTAGTTGACGTCATCACCACCAACCCTCGAGGTAATTTGTTTGTGTCATAGTTCTTTTGCACACACCTGGGAGTCATAGCTCATTGGAAACACATTGCTGAACTATGGCAGAAAAAGCAGACAGATGTTGGTGCCTAAGACTTCCTTGTCCTGCTTCCCCTAAAACCCCAGCCCTTGGGAGATCTGCGTGCGAATCCTAGACTCCAGCTCCCAGCTTGCGCTGAAGAGGACCATAGTGGTCATTAAGTTTGCCTTGGTCTGTGCATGTAGCCCACATAGACATCGACCAGGGTGGGCACCCTGGGAGGTTGAGTCCTAGACCCCAGTTGTCATCACTGGTCTAGGCAGAGCAGATCTCTTGCAGCAGCTGAGGTCAAAGGAAGGGGAAGGCCTTGGGTCTGGGTGCTCACCTACCCAGTGTTCAGAGGGGAGACTAAGGCACATTATGGAAGGTCTCTCCACTGCCTATGCCATCTCTAGTGACTGAAAATCAAAAACTCATTCAACAACTCCTATATAGTAGGTGCTCAATAAATATATGTTGTATGAATGAATGATTATCACATGCCAGGCTCTCTGCCACCTGGTTTATGTAATCATAAGTTTACATGCATTATCTCTTAATGTTTTCTCCATCATCAGCCAACCAATTTACTGAGCACCTACTATGTTCCATGCTCTCTGCCACATGCTGGGGAGTCAGCCACGGCAGATATTGTACCTGCCCCAATGAGGAGAGTATCAAGCCCATTTGTGAGTTGTCCGAACCAAAGCTCTGAGATACCAGATGGCCCAACCATCATCATACTACTCATACCTGGCAGTATCAGGGTTTGGCCCAGTGCTATTGGGATGTATTTCACTTTGCTCTAGATGAGCCAAACACTGTCTTCTGAAAGTCACACAGTGAGCCATAGATCAACCCTCCATTCATCACAGATGCCATCAGAAAAACCCAGTTCCAGTGCCTCGGCCTGTGCTACCATGCTGCCCAGGGGCATGGGAGTGAAAGGGGATGGGTAGCTTGGTGAGACCAAGGACTATGTTTGAATTAAATTCAACAAGTATTTATTGTGTGCCTACTGTTTGCTAGGCATTGTTCTAAGCATTTGGAAGATATCAGTGATTAAAACAGACAAAGATCTTTTCCTCATGGAGCTTACTTTTAAATGCAGAGCTATAGGCAATAAATTATGAATATAATAATTGAGTAAATTACTTGGCATAAAAAATATGTAGACAAGTTTAAGGGTGAACAGGAATTGCAGGGTAGGATTAAGGAGCTCGTGACCATTTTAAATAGGGTTAACTGGGTGGGCCTTGATGGGAATGAAATGAAACATTTGAGGAAAAGCGTAAAGGAAGTGAGGTAGTGAACCATGCAGATAACTGGAGAGAAGGTGTTCCGGGCAGAAGGAACAGCCCATGCAAAAACTCTAGGCATGCAGATGAGTTTTGAGAAAGCAGGGAGGCCAATATGGCTGGAGTGGAATGGACAAGGAGGTGAGGAGGCAAGCCATCAGAGCTGCTGTGTGGTTGGAGCAGGGTGTGTAGGATGCTTGGGCAGGATCTGTTGAGGGTTGTCTATTTTGAAGCAGAAATTCTGAGTATGTGAGAACGCAGAATACAAGGAGGGTCCCTTGTGGCACCACTCTGGGCTCGCCGTTTGAGGCTGCCACAGTGTACCCACTCTCTGAGTCCCCTGCCTCCAGCCTCCAAAAACTCCAAAATGCTTTGGCTTGCATTAAAACAAACAAACATTGCCATTTCTGCTAGAGCCACAAAGAAGAACTAATGTTACAATTTGCCCGTCTTATCTTACGAAGTTTTCAAATAGGCTGAGAGCAGGGCCCTTTGACAAAATGCCCTGACTTTCTGGCAGTCTCAACACCATGCCACAAAGGATTCCGTGCTGTCACTGTCATCCCATTGACTGCTCAGGGTATTGGCTGTGTCCTTGGAGAAGTGCAGTTGGCCTCTGGGCAAGACCAGAAATTCTCAAACTTCAGTGGGAAGAAGTAAGACCTTTTATAAAGATAAATACCATTTGCATTCAACACCTTCCAGCTCCCACTGCTAAAAACCCTTCTGTGATTTCCCTTGCTGTTGGGATAAAGCCAAATTCAAACCACTGTGCTCTCTGCCTTCCACATGCCATTCCCTCTGCCTTGAATACATTTCTTTCTTTTCCTCATCTAGTTAACACCCACTCATCCAACCAATCTCAGTCACATACAACTTCTTCAGGGAAGCCTTCTGGGACTTTCTCAGTGTGGTCAATTTCCCAATTTGGCATTCATGTGACATATGTACATATACTTCATACCACAGACACAATTTTGCACTTATTTGGTGGATTGTTTGAATAATAACTGTCTGCCCTGCCAGTGTTTAAATTCCATGAGGACTGAGAACATGTTCCTCATGACTTTTTCTGCTCATCATTTATCTCCAGGCCTAGCATAATTTCCAGCACCTAGTAGGTAATCAGTAAATATTTATTGAATGTATGAATGACTGAGTGAGTGAATCTCCAGGGTAGCTTATTAAAAAGTGAAGACATGGGACTCGGGCAAGATGGTGGCATAGAGAGGAGTGGAAGCTAAGTAGTCCCCCTGGAACAACTACAAAAAACCAGAAACAACTAGTAAATAATCCAGAATAACTGCGGGGGGACAAACGAGACCATCCACTCATCATACACCAGCCTGAATTGGGAGGAATGCCCGAGAACACAGCATAAAATCTGTAAGTAAAACCTGCGGAACCAAGTCGTGAGACCCCCTCCCCCATAGCCCGAGCTGCAAAGCCTCGTGGTGCCAGAGAGAAGCTCTCTCCCAGCAAGCGAATATAGCTCAGCTGAGCTCCAACTGGGGTTTTAAGTAGCGAGTGTGAACTGCTCACTACAGGTACGCAGCCCCAAAAAACAAACAGAGGCTTTGGGTGACGACTGACCTGGGAGAGCTGGAGGGTCGCCTTGGACTGGGTCTGAAGGGGACTATCTGTTTCTTTTTTGGCTCAGTGGAGAAAGCCCCAGTCATTTTCAGTTTCCAGGGCTGTGACTCTGGGAAGGGTGGAGACACCACAAGCAGAGAGCGAGACCATTGAAATGCTAATGACCTCCACCTGAGGGGTCTGTCTTCTCTAGGAGGAAAGGGGTGGGGCCCTTTCCATTCAGAACCAGACCCCAGAGCCTGGGGGAACACGGCCGGTTCCTCCTCACACCAGTCAAGAATTATAGGCTAACAGGCATCACCTGCTGGGCAGAAAAGCACAGTGACCCGAGGCATCAAAGGGTGGAGCAATTTTCTAAGACACACCCTCAGGGAAACCAGATACTGAATATTTCTTCCCTCTGGGACCTGAGCCTGTTCTGGTCTGGGAAAACCTGATTTGGATAACCAAGGAAACCATGCCTAGACAACAGAAAAAGTGAAGACATAATTGATCCTTGTTCCTTTTAGACAAGACTTGGCTCATAATTCTTCTCACCCCCATAATTCGGGCAACCACCACTATATATGTGTATATATATATATATATATATATATATATATATATATATAGTATGGTATAAGAGATGAGACCTGTTTACCAAGTGATAACCACCAAATGAGTCTTTGCTCTTTCTTGCCATGTTTCAAGATGTGTATTTTACAAGGATGTCTTTTCCCATACTGAATTATTTGCAGCAATGACCATTTTGAATCTTTTTTCCAATTTCTCCACCTTATTCTAGTTCAGAGTCTCTCCAGCCTCTTAAGTTCTTGAATAAAATACCACTGAGTTCCCGGATATGACAGATTTCTTGTTGTGAAGGGAGCCACTCTAGTCCATCCCTGAAAACTTCTGAGCATCTCATACATCAACTTGCCTAGAATTACCTAAACTTTTCTTGATCATTGGTCAAGAAAGCCAGACAAGGTGATATGAAATGAGGTTAGAAATTCCAACCATGTTTAACAACAAAAGAATCTTTATGACACTCTTCAGGTGTTGACATTTGGGTTGGTTCTAAGTTGAGCATGATACAAAGGTAAGGGAACAGTAAAACTTAGTTTGCTTTGTAGACGCTTTTGTGTAAAAAAGGTTAAAGGATTAACCATCATTTGGTATCAAACATAATTCTATCCAACTCTTATATTCTCCTCATTTCCGTTTTCTCACAAGCACACACCTCTGACACTTTTTTTACTCCACTCCTTTAAAAGAAATCTGGCTTCCAGATTTGTGCAATTTGGGGAGAGGGTCTCCACTGGAAGCGAGTTAAGTTTTTATTTTGCTCTTTCCCTAGGGAGACCCTTTCTAAAAAATGTTATTAAAAATTACCATCTTAACTTCTTTTGTGTCTCGGATCCAATCCTCGCAACTCTTTTCCTCTGCCCTAGAAGAAGGATTGACATCAAAATAATTAATTCTGAAATCATTGGATTTTCCCGCTGTTAAAGGGTTTTTGAAGAAAGCTTAAAACTAAGTTGTACCCCCTAAGCCTTATTCCCAAACACTCCCCTGTGTGCTGAAGTAGTGATATGTACATCCTTGATGGAAATGCCTTTTTAAAATGAGACCCAGACACTATTGTTTAGTTAAAATTAGAACCAGCTTATTTCTCAAACCAGTTAGAATACTTTGAGATCAGAGATAAATTCTACTTGGTTTTATTTTTCCCTTTCCTGCCAGTTCTGGGCATTACTTCAGCCTAGCAAAAACAGGATGAGTTAGGGAACGCACAGGTCAGTCAGGAGCAGGAAGGTGTTAAGACTGAGAGGCCGAGTTTGCAGAGAACTGTCCTATGTCTAGGCACACATTCTGGAGGTTATGCCAGGCTGCATATGGAGTAATCCATTCGGGTAGCATTTCCCTCCCTGGTGTTGTCCAAAATATATAAAAGGACCGTCTCCAAGTACTAACCAAATAGGTGTGGCTCAGCATAGGCGAAGAAGGAGGATGCCCGAGAATGTGTCCACGCTTAAGAGGGGAATCCTAGTCAAAATTGAATCTCAGCAGAGGTGGAACCATCGGCTCGTGGAAAGCGAGAAGCACCTGAGTGGTGTGGCTGACCAGGCATTTCTTTTAAACCATCCGTCTCCTCCATTTGGGGCCACAGCGTTTACACTTCCATTACGTTGTATGCAGATGACTTCTAATTATGCTTTTTGGTTCAAGAGGTCAGCACGATTAAACAGCAGTGGAGGAACTCCATAAAGTAGAGTTCCCATAGCCTCGTGTTGTGTTTGGATGAGCTCCAGAAAAGCTTGATTTGATCCCAGCATTGTAATGCATCGCAGACTCGCCCCAGATCGAATTGCTGAAATGCAAATGCATTGGTTTTTACTGCAGACTCACTTTGGGATAAGCTTTATTTTGTCCCGCTCTCCCAGAATCTAGCCACATCTCTATTTATCTTTGACTTCAATGCAAAGTGTCTTTGCAGTATATTCTAGGGAACCCCTTTTTAAAAAAGAAATCCTCAGATCTTCCCTGGCAGGCAGAGGACAAGATGTTCTCCTGGAGGTAAAGCCTTAACTTTTCAGTTTTATTGGAATCAGTTTCCTCTTAGTGTCCAAGTAATTGGACAGGACACTAGTCTGCTCTCTTAGTCTGGAAACATTCTTTACCCTAGGCAGCTGGCGTCTCAACTCCAATACTTAGGGAATCCATTCCGTTAGTCTATTACAACACAGACTAGCGCTCAAAAGACTGTGGAAGCAAAGAATTTTCTCTGGGATCCCATACATTTCTCAAATCCTGATTAGAAGGGCATCTTCCAGGAGTATCAAGCTCTCTAAAGGGCCGCCTTCTGGTTTCTTTGCTTTGATGGAACCAGTGTTTAGAAAACAACTTTAGTTCCCTTCTCTAAAAATGCATGGAACACTGATGGAGTGTGTTGGCCACTCTTGGGATGTAAATAGAAATGTTGACTCTGTCCTTAAGCCTTGGGTTTTCATCATCTCTGTCACAAGTAAGACAAGATATTAGCTCAACAAAGAGATAACAGGGCCAACTGCCAAAGTGTCAGAATGAGGTGTCACCAGAGTTTTTAAATCTTTGCTTGTTGGAGGGGCATGGGGAGATGTAGGAATTCCTATGAATTTTCTAACTGTCATTGATAGTGTATCTTTTGTGGTGAATGCCTACTCAACCCTGATGCTTCCCCTTAAGTTTTCAAGGATGCTAACGTACATAAGCATGGCTAGTTTTAGAAAACAACTCACTCTTTGCTTTTTAAATATAAATTTTTAAGTAGAAATTGAAAAGACAAACTTTACCATTGCCTTCCCCTGCTTTTAGAAAGGCATCACAGGGGAGATGAGTCTGACTTGTACATTTCAGAGCAATTTACCAACTTTGCTTCCATGATATGAGGTACCCCCACAGTATCTAGCAGTTGGCAGAGCACATCAGACTAGCAGGCTTAGCTTAGCTGTAGGTGACCAAAACAGAGAATAGCATACAAATGCCAAGAAGGTCTCTCACGTGCTTTTTTTTTTTTTTTTTTTTTAAATTTAAATTTCACATCTGTGCTCTATTTTTAAACATTTATTCTTTAAGTGATAACGCATGTTTTACCAACCCTCTTATTGGATTAGACATGTTTGAAATCCCCTCAGCTTTAACCTGTTCATTACTGCCTCCAAGAACATCCGTATCTACTGCCAAAGCAAAGAGCATATTTGGGAGAAAGTTCCCAAGATGTCAGCCACCAGGGGGCTGTTGTATTGGGAGTTAAGTGGTGCGGTAGGGGTTGAGTGGAGAGGATTTCGGAACTCTTGAGCTGACATTGCTTCAAGCGAGTTAGGTGTAGGTGTAATGCGTGCAGGGTTCCTTGCTCCTCATACTAGTTTTCCTACTCACATTTTAAAGTGGGAGGAATTGCCTCTTTTGAGCTCTTACCGTATACCTGGCACCAGACTAGCGATTTTGAATATATTATCTCATTTAATCCTCACAGCAACCTGGAAACCAGATATTAATGGTCCCATTTCAGAGATGAAGACACTACTGTCCCTGAACTTGGCAGAGGCCACAGCGTGGGGGATGGAACCAGAACTTGAGCAGAAGGGCCTTTCCATGCTCTTTCCAGCAGCTCTTCCCAAGTTGGGGATATTTCCTTTAGGTCATGGCCCCTATAAAGGAGGGTTTAAAAGGGGCATAAAAAGGAGGCTTTATTTTGTGACCCTGGGCACTATTCCCAGCCCTCCTGCCCTGCCCCAGCCAGGCTCTTCCTTAAGTCACCGTGTGCTGGTCAGGCTGGGAAGGCAAACTGACCTCATCCTGCCGCCACCGGAGGAGAAGGGTACAGGGCTTGATCAAGTAGGGTACATTTTATGTTTTTGTGCAAGAAATGTTGGGACTTGCCCCTTGTAGCCTTTGTATTTCATTTTCAAGATACCTGCTTAAAAGCCTTTTTTCCTTTAGTTTTAGCTTTAAAGTCTTTAGTTTTACATTTTCTTCCTCATTATTTAACATAAAAAACTTGTTTCTCCTAGTCCCTTTTTCTCTCTCCTTCCCTTCCTTCCTCTCATCGTGTAATTAAAAGTCCTCTCAGGCTGTCTTCACCTTATCATTTCAAATGAGTTGAAAAAAAGATCCGACTTCCTGCCCCTGTGTCCTCTTCATGTGGAATTTCAAAATGAAAGAAAAGCCCTTCCCCCACTTCTGCACTTCACGCTGCCCCCTTGAATAACTGTGTTAAAATCATGCTGATTTTGTCATTGATCAGCATTATGGTGTTAAGCATCTTTACCCTTTCCTCAGCTTCAGAATTTTCTTTTTCTGCCTTTTCAAGTAATAATTTCACAGGAAAGGGATTTTTCACCTTGTCAAATGCAAATTTAAAATTTCTGTAGTTTATTCCTACTAGATTTGAAGTTCAACTCCATATTCTTTTCATTCTCTGCAACACTCTACAGGCCTGGTTAAAAATTCCTGAATCCCCCATGTTTTCTTTTTAAAAAAATTTACCCCATAATAATGCACTGTATTAAAAAGTGGCAAACATTTAATTTTATATCCATCCTTACTATGTAAATGATACTTTTCCATTGTTGAAAGCTTATAAATAAATGTTTTATCATAAAAACAATATATTCTCATTATAGAAACTTAGAAAAATGTAAATAAAAACTAAAATCACCCATAATCCCACCACTCAGAAGTAACTGTCATTAAGATTTATAGTTTCTTGCATTCCATTGTCTATACACATATTTGAACAAAGATGTGACATACTGCACAATAAAGTTTTTAGCCTTTTTAGCATTTAATATTGTGTGCATTTTCCCATGTCCTTAAAAGTCTTTAAAAACATATATATATATATATATATATTTTGGTGATTTCCATTGTTTCAATTCATACCTAGTTTTTTCACTTTTGTAATCACACTTTTAAGAGCATCTTAGTACCTAAATCTTTTTTCCTCTTATTTTCCTTAGGATTGATACCCCAAAGATGAATTTTGGAAATTTTTAAGGATTTTAGAGAATTAAGAAATACATCTCTCCTACAAAGAGCTGGACATTTATAAATTTTTACGTAACTGTCAGTGGCTTGTTTTAAGCTTGTCAGGCTACCCTCTCATGTCACTCATAGATCTGGAGCAGAGTGCTGTCATGGGTAGCAAAAGTGACCAGGAAGCTAAAGAGAGCAAGAGACAGAGCAAGATTTTTAAAACTTTTTTGTGGGGAGTGGCCCTGGGAATAAGTGGGCATTTTATTCATTCAGCAAATATTTATTGAGCATATACTAAGTGGTGGATACTGTTCTGGACACTGAGGATGCAGCCATGATCAAAATAGACAAAAATTCCTGCCCCAAGGAAGCTTATATTCTAATGGATGGGACAAACAAGAAACAAAGACCCAAAATATATAGCGTGTTAAATGACAATAGATGCTATGGGGAAAAATAAAGCAGGGAGTGGGAAGAAGACATTCTGTAATGGGTATGGGGGGACAATTTTGAATAGAGTGGTCTGGGGACACCTTCCTGAGAAAGAGACATTTGAGCAGAGACCTGCAGTGAGGTGAAGGGTGAACCCCGCATGAGCACTGGGCAGGGAGCAGGGACTGCCGAGGGGACAAACCACAGCCAGGAGTTGGAATCTTCTTGTTCTCAGGTCCACTCCCTAAGTGCAGTTGCTGAGTTGACAAGTTGGGGGAGCCAGAACCCCACAACACCAGTGTTTAGATGAGATTATTTTTTAAGAAAACACACCCAACAACCCAAAACCTCCACTCTCTTATCTCTGCACTGATATGGCCATTGGGAAATGCCTGTTGGCCAGAGCCAGCAAATATTTATTCAGATGATCCTTGACACAGTCTGGGGATGGACTTGGGCAAAGAGGCTTTCAAATTGGACAGAGAGGCGGTCATCACAGGAAACAATGAAAATCTACTGAACAAGAATAACAGCTCCAAGCTCCAAAGCCAACCAGAAGTCCTGAGGCTTTGGGGTCCCCTACATGTGCCAAAGCCCCCGTGAGTGCTAGAGTAGGAACATAGTGTGTTGTCAGTCTTCTTGGATTTGGGACCCGATGTTCTCTAAGAAATATGCACGTGGCCATCTCAAAAGTGTGACATTGAAAGTTTAAATAAACCAAGGCAGCCCACCTCACCAGGGAAGCCCTGGCAGGTAGTAGAAAGTGCAAGGTCTGAGTGTGGACTTGGGAATCAGAGTTCTTGCCCAGCTCTAGCTGAGAACCCCCCACCCACTGAGAAACCTTGGGCTGCTCATTTTGCTTCTCTCTTACAGGTTCAGCTGCCCATCATTAAAGTGAAGGGAGTGAACTAACAGACCGCTAAGCTCCTTGCAGTTTTTATAGTGTGTGATTTTTCCTGCACATTTGCACGCACCAACAGTGTGCACTTGATCTATGCCAAGGACTTTGAGGATGCACAGTATTTGCTTTCATGGAGCCACAGTTCAGTGGAGGACATATATTGTTCAGTAGAATATTAATACAGCTAACACTTCTTGAAGAAATGACAGACCAGGTGCAATGTCATACTTTTGTAATTTTATTACAATTCTCACAAAAACTCAAAAAGGAAGTACCATGATTATCCCCACTTTGAAGACAGAGAAATGAAATCACACAGGCTGTGAGTGGTAGGCAGGAAGTAAATGCAGCTCTTCTGCAGCACTCCCTTATCCCCTTTGTTTTCCCATGACATGCAGTTACAATCTTCTCCAACAGGGAAGATTTGGGGAGTTTAGATTCCACAATACTGGGAAGAAGGAAGTCTCAAAAGTTTGCTCAGTTGGCAGGTACATGTCCTGTCTCCTTTACTTAATAGTTGCATGATGGTGAGCAGGTCACCTTTCCTGCCTGTAAAATGGGCACATTGCTTCCTACCCACCGCCCAGAGAAGCACGATCATGAAACATCTTCTCTGGGGGCAAGAACTTTAAAACCCGAGGGCTACACAAATATGCAAAGTGTTGGTCCCAGTTCTGTGGTGCAGATACAGAGCTATCTTATTCTTCCCCACCAGGAAGAACTCTACTTTGAGGGATGTTGATCCCAAACTGTGTCTGATCACAATCTCTCAGCACGAATCCCTCTCCACGTGACTTGTTCCCTCTGACCGAGAAAAAAAGAACTCAAGTGACAAACTTCATAAATAGGTCCTCCCTCTTCTGCTTTTCTGGGAACCATTCTTTGTTGTATCCTTGAAGAAAAATCAAAGTGCAGAGAAACAAATGTTAACTTGAAATAACCCGGTTCAGTGTGGGTTCAGACATGTTCCCTCCAGGGAAGGGGTGTCCAGCTCTCTCAGCCCCAGTCTTGCATGTCCAGGGCCTCCGGGGCCTCCTGAGGACTCTTGAGATGAAGTTGAGCTTCCGAGGAGAGTCTGAGCTTTCCTAGTGATGCAATCCTTGATGAGGCGGGGAAACAAAAAGCTGATACTTTGGAGAGGGGGAGAGGCATCTCCAGGGGATTATTTTTTATGAACCAAAGACACTTGAAGTATTGCTGATTTATCTTAATAGCATTTTCTGTGAGCAGATGTCCCAGTTGTCTCTTTGTGCTTTTGGCAAGTATGGATGAGAAATGGAATGGAGCAGACCCAACCAGTGCTGGCTAGCCCGCAGTTTAGAAGACTTAATCTTCCTCACTCCAAACATGTAACTCGGAATCATTTCCAAAGTTTTCCAAGTTGCAGGTGGTCAACCAGCTTTGACTAGAGGCAAAGCAGGGTCCATCACCAGGTTTTCTATGTCCAGAACAGTTATCTTGGGCTTACGGGAAGAAAGGGCATCCTCTCCCCTAGAGAATTGGTTCTCAAAGCTCAATATACTCCTTCCGAGGTACTGTTCCTATATAAAGAAACCTTCCCTCGTTGCATGAGGAATCCTCCTGCTGGTCTTCTACACGATAGAGAGCAGCTTAAATCTAGAAAATCAGGGTTCAGAGCAAGCAAAACCAATTCTCAAGGGGACATGGCATAACTGCTTTGCATATCCTCGTCTGTCGGGGCTGGAATGAAGACCCCGCTGAACCCAGCGCCTTAGAATTTGGAATATAAATTATAGAAAGCCATGCACAGTGTTGTAACATTTGCTAATCCTTATTAGAGATGGATAAATTCTCATGGCTTAATTTGGCATGTTGAAGCCAGTTCTTTGGATTGTCTTTGGGGACTGGAAAGGAAATGCACAACTTTACTATAATTTTTCTTTTGTTTCTTTAGAATGGGACATAATTTTTTATTGTTAGCTGGTGGAAACTTTGGTGAATCGTGGCCAACTGTGGCTCAGCCCCACAGGAAGAAAGCATCAGGCTTTAGCTGAGAACATATCCTTTGAAACAAACCAGGATATTTGATTTTTGAAATATCTTCCCACTTAAAAAACATGCTATATAACAAATATTAATGGTCTGACCAAGACCAAGAGAGCTAGGGAAATAGAAGAAAGCTAAGATTTCTCTCTGAGGAAATTTTTAGAGTGATATGTGATGCTTTAGTTTAATAATAATTCCACTGAGCATAGGAGAATCTGGGAGGATGCAGGTGGAGACAGGATTTCTCGGGGCATCCTTTTGACCCTTGGTACTTACTTCCTCCAGAGCAGAAGGAACGAGGTGCTCACTAGGTGCCAGGCATTCCGCATTTCTTTACCAGGTCACCCACATAGACATGATCTTGAGCACATCTTGTCTTTTAATTTCCATTTCTGGAATTTGGTCCAAAAAATATAGTTGATAGTAGGTTCTTCCTCCTTGTCACCAAACAGTTTTAGGTTGAAAAACATTGTTGACTATTTTAAATTCCATGGGTCGAAAGGTATTTTCCTGGTCTTTATTCTTTTAAAAGCATCTCACATAGCTTAGTGAGTATCATGCATGCTCAGTAATCACTTTTGGCAGATTCAAATCTTGTTAAGTTGACAATTCCAATCAGGCTTTGGTGTTATTGAATCGAATGGTATGTCAGCTTCAAAATAAATGGGATTGTTGTTCTGTTCATAATTACAGGTTTGTTTTATAAGATCTATTGTGCATATTTTAATGAACAAAAACCTTCTTGGGCAAATCTACCATAAATTCTTAGTGGCAATAGGGTAGGCGAGTTTTCATCTCTGGGGTGCTTTGTCAGAAGTCTTTGTCATGTGGAAAAGCCAGATTCTGTCCTCTTAGCTGTACCTAATTTTCACCTTATGCTGCAAGCAGAACCTAAAATTATCCCCATATCTCCTTATGAAATTCTGTTGAACAATATTAGTCCCTGTGCACTGTGCACGAAAGCCAAATTACTTTTGGAATGTTCAGTTGAACTCTGGGAATCAAGATAGGGATCAAAGAAACAGCAAAACATCTTCCCCTACCCTTTGCACAATCTGTTATTTGATTTGCAAGAGATTATTCTCCTTACCTTGAATTGTCTAAAATTAAATCTTGGGTCTACCTTCTATTTATTTGATTGCTTATTCATTTATTTGTCTGTTTATTATTATATTTTGTTTTCAGTCATACTCAGAGAATGCAAAGAAAAGTCGTGGGACCTGGGAAAGTAGAAGCTTGTCTCCATTTGAATTCCATATTCTCTTAACTGTTTACCAGGCTGTTAGGATGTTTCTTAGATCTTTTACACTGGTGAGGTGCAAATCACAAAAAAAGAACTTCTAGAGCAAATCAAATAGAAGCCACATCCTTGTTCATGGGCAGAGTTAGTGTATGTTCATACTGGTTTTCAATCCCCAAGACACCAGGATCTCTACAGCATGAGAGCTTTCCAGGTCCTTAAAGAAGCAGAGAGATTTTCTGCATCCCTGAGTAAGAAATGAGAAAACTTGACAGAAAGGAAGAATGACGCTTTTCCTGATTATTCCTCAGCAGAGGCATGCTGAGAAGAGCTAGGGAGAAACACTGACCCTGAGAAGAGCTAGGGAGCAACATGGACTCTTTCCTAAGCGTTTAGTGATTTCCAGCTTGGAAATTCCAAAAGGCCTAATGCTGTGCCTCATAGACTAATAAAGAAGGAAGGTTGCAAATTAGAGAGAGAAGTAGAAGGAAACTTGCAAAAATGGTACTATTATTATTTTAACTTCTGATTCTCTGGATTGTTTCTGACTCTCTCAAGGCAAAATCCTCAAAAGCAATTTACGTGTTTCTTAATGTTTAAAATAATTTTATTACCTGCAGCAGCAGTGCTTAAACTGGCCTCTTTTGACATTGCCTGGCAAACTTCCACCCCACCTGGGCCAAATACCAACTCCAGGCCAACCTTCAGGCCTGCACACGTAGGTCTCAGCGGAGGGACACCCAAAAACTGATGGATCTGGGTGACAGATCAATATTTTGGAGGCAAAGAGCTAATGACCAAGTTAACAACCCCCAAAGGTGGGAATCCCTGGGCCTCCAAAATCTTGCTCTCTGTATATAGATGGCCTTGCAAATTCAGATTCCATAAATATAAAATAAATGGCAAGATTTAGGATGGCTTTTGACTGAAATTGTGACCAGAAAAAGTGCAGCTGGGTCTGGTACAGGACCATGTAAGAGGAGTGAGGACGGGAGTGGAGATCAGCCTGCCCAGGCACTTCTTCGTCGGCTTAGTTGCACAATGAAAATGGTAAGAGAGTGGGTTGGTCAACAGCGCTTATTGAACACAAAGAGGGTTCTGAGCCTTCTTTAAGACATTTAAGCCACAAACGGACCTCAGGTGCCTGGGTAGACCACCTCCCTCGATATCCGTAGCAGCCTGCTGGCACTCTTTTCACAGAATGAGATGTTGACTTGGTCACCAGTAGTAAGAGGCTTAACTCTGACCACTTAACCCAGCCTTCCTCTCAAGCTCTAGGCTCTGCAGGACACTTCCAGTTATAATTTTTTTGTTTTCTTAATGTGTTATGTTTTGAACCCATCCGTCATAGAGGCTGAAGGACTGGGTTTTGGAGGGCAGGTTCATTCCCAGCCAGGGATGCGGCAGGGTGGAGATGAATTTGTGTGTGCATGGGATTAGACACAGCCCGTCTTTGGGGACAGTTCCTATCGAGGAAGCTGGGAGGAGGTGGGTTGTTAAGGAGGAAAAGGAGAGGTGGGCCTTGCCCAGGGACTGAATGATTTCTATCTGATGCACAAGGCAAGGGGGTGGGGGGAAGGCACTATGTATTCTTAAGCAAGAGTGTGATATGAAAACTGTCAACGCAAAGCAAGCTTGAAACAAGCTTTTTGAGTTGGTGATAAAATGGCTCCTGAATTGGATTGCTGGGTCATTTCTGCCCATGAGAACTTGGCCTGGGGTTGGGGAGGTTCAGCACGTCCTAGTGCATGTCCTTGTTTTCTGCATGCTTAGCAGCAGTTTGTCAGGATGTGGGGCTTTCATTATTGCGCACACACACACACACACACACACACACACACACACATACACGCACCACCACCACCACCTCAAGGACAAAATAACAGCTTCCTTCAATTATGAGGCTTATGAGACATGGAAATTTGAAGTCTTTCCTCCATGGCACAAATCTCAAATAAAGTCTTCTACAAAGCATCAGGGTCTGAGATATCCTTGGGCCATTAACCTTAAGATTCCAGGATTTATTTTGCTACCAGTTTCCAACTCATGTCTGTTCCTAAATAATCATTATGGAACATTATTCTTTTAATGAGTTATTTCCCAAAATGGTAGAGAGCAAAAATAAATAAATAAAAGCAGCCTACCATTTGATTTTGGATGCTCTTTTTGTTGAACCTGGACTGAAATGTCCCCAGGCACATGCTGTTTCTGAGGCGTAATTATGCTTTTTAATCCACTCCTTTATGTCTGGGTCCTTAATGTCCAAGCTCCTATATAATTATCAAGTTCAGTGTGTGGGAATGAGACAAATTTTTTTTGCATGACTTTGGCCTATACATTACTGTAATGCTGTATCATTACAAGATATTTCCTGAACTTGGAGCTGTACTATTAAGTCTCTCAACTTGAAAAGACCCAGCAAAGAGATACTCCCAATCTTTGGCCCCTGATGCGAAACTCAGATGGACAGTGACCTGATCCAGCTGAGGTCCCAGGGGCTCCTGGGGGAGGATTTGAATTTGGCACCAGTGCATTGATTCAGAGCCTTGACAGGGACTTGGGAACCTTTCCTTTTCCATCCAGCTGTTTGTGCAGAGCTGCAGCCATGTCTTTCATCATGGTTGTAAAGTACATGCATTCTTCAGTGTTTGAAAGGGGCTGGGTTTGTTAACTGAACTCTCCTGGAGGAAGTTGCTATGTTCTTTTGCAAAGCTATAGGGACATTGGTGGTGCTGGTTGTTAAGAGAAACTAGAAACTGAAATGTTCAGGCTGAAAGGAGGAGAGTTGGTAGTTGGCAAGTCATGGGGCTCCACTTAACCCCGGACTGTCGAAGTTCACTAAAGTAAAAGACAGAAGGACTCTGAGGGTCGCACAGTCAGACTTGTAAGTCTCAGGCATTTTTTCCCTTGAACTAAAATTATCCTGATGCCATTTCCTCCTAATATACAAGAAATAATTATATATCGGCATTTTTGTATGTGGAGCAGAGAAATCCTTGCTATTGTCTTGTTTACCATTTCCCCTCATTTATGGAATATTCAAGTAATTTAGAAAGGAATTTGAAAGGAGTAAAAGAGACAGTAAATTCCCTGAAATCCAAGCATTCTGCAATAATCACTACCAATATATCGTGTACATCTTTCCTGACCTTTCTCACATATTTGTATATATGTATACATATGCATTTACACATACATATACAAACCCACAAATATGTTTATGTATGGATATATATTTATTATTTTATATGAACATTTGGTTTTTCAGTCTGCTTTTCTTTCCATTTAACTGTATGTTGTGATCCTCTTTCCTTCTGATGAACATAAATACACATCACTCTTCTTAGTGGCTTCTGATTATTCCATTACATGAATAACACATTTTCAATAATTTATTAAATGAAGTCTTGATGGATGGACATTTTGTTGACTTTCCAGTAATTGCTATTAATGGTCAACATCCCAGTGAATGTCCTTTTATTCTCATCCCTCTGTACCTATCCAGACTTTTCTTCAGGAGAAGACTGTTGGACCCCAGGGCGTACAAACTTTGAATTTTAATACATAGTGCCAAATTGCCCTGGAGAAAATTTATACCAGTTTACAATGCTGCCAACAGTGGATAAAAGCACCCAAACATTAGGAAAATTAACTTTCCATTTTCTTAGGCTCTTTTGAATTTTATCTGCCTCCGGAACTTTACCATCTAAGTGCCTAGAAGACAAATGTCCTGTGTTTGAAATACTATAGGTCTGACATTGATCCTTTCCCAGATTCCAGTATAGGTTATTAAATAGATGATTTATAAAACTTGAAATAAGATCAGCAGTCACTAAAATCCATAATATCTTGCATGAGATTAAATAATGCTGAACATATTATTTTTTATAAGGTTAATAGGCAGATGAAAGTAATGGCATAACCATAGATTGCCAGGATTTCAGCGAGACATTGGCCACAACACACTCACACTTTCTTTTTTTCCTCCAGATGGAGAAATAGACTGAACAGTAGGCCAGCTGGATGGATTTACCAACCTGCATAGGGAGACCCGTTCCCTGTAAGGAGGTGGCAGAAAGGCCGGGCTCTGTCCTTGTTCTGCTCCTCCACTGTGAACATGGAACTAATTATATACAACCTTTAAAAACACACTTTTTGAAAGTGGGATAGCTCAAAGCTAGAGAGGCTAGCTAAAACAATGGTAGTCATAATCAGATATCAAATTTAGTTAAGATACATCTAAAGCTAACATTCAATAAGGAAAAGAATGAAATTTATACTTGGAATTAAAATTCTGGTGTGTGTGTGTGTGACTGGCAGGGGACTGGCACCTAGGATATGAGCTTAATCAACTGAAAATGTGAATATTAGTCATCATTGCACAGCAGATGCTAAAAAAAATCAGTGCAATAGCCTTTAGCACTGGTAAGAAAACATGTGATGACTTGGATTCAGTCTCTATTCAGGGCATTATTCTTGAAAAGGAATCCTGACACCTTGTAAAGACCCCACATGTGATGGTTTACTGGGAGGGACTAAGAGGAATGGAAAGTGACTAGATATGAGGAAAAGGGATAGGCTAGAGCATCTAGAGATGGGAGCATATCTCTATGAAAATATCTGAAGACTGGGGCCTCCCCAAAAAAGGCAGAATTAGGAGAAGTGGACTGAAACTGCTGCCAAAACAAAAACAAAAAACTAAAAATGTGTGGGTATCTGTGTGTGTGTTGTATGTATCCCCATTTAAACTATGTAGTACGTTGCTTTATATTGAGTTTCCCATCTCTATTGTTCATGAGTGAGGGCTGGATCACCATCTGCCAGGGGAATTCTATTTGGGGAAGAAAGTATTATTAGATTCTTTCCACCAATACATGCATGATGCATGACATTTACATGTCCAGCTCTCTCCCATGGGTGACCCAGGCTTAGAAAACTCCAAAAGTCTTTTACAGGGAAGTAAAGCACCTCATTGATTGCAATGCTATAACTCCTTTTAGTGGTCCACCATAACCACCACCTGCTTGGTATGTGGCAAAAGGGAAGGGATCCAGCTTTCTTTCCATCCCAGCACACTGCCTAGCTAATACTTCACCCATCCATCCTGCTCAAGTGAACATTTCACATGCTGCTTGATGCTACTGTATTCAAGAGAGTGTATCCAATAACATCCATACTTTAACTTTATGAACAAATTTTTCATGACATAGGTCACAACTGGTGAGTATTGAGTGAACAAAGCTCGTATATGTTGGACTAGACAATGTTTACACCCATTTCTAACTCCAAGGTTTTCTGAGCCCAAGTTTGTTTTCTTTGCTTTCCTTCAGGGTTTAACTTTAGTTCTTGTTATGCTCATTCCAGAACAATAGGATGGCCATTGGTCATCTTCCACCCATTGATGACATGACCTTGACCCGCTGGTAGCTCTCCACAGTGTGGCTGTTCCCTGCCCAGCCAGTCTTTACTGGGGTTCCCCAGCATCCTCAAATCCCTGCCTATATGTTCCCTTTCCCCACCTGGCCTGCTCGGACATGCCTTCTCCCCACCTTCTCTTACTGAAAGCAGCTCTCTCACTAATTTGTAAGAAAAATATCCCCATATATTCCAAAAGAAAGGTGGACAAAAGACATGATTTTCTGTAAACCTACAACTTCTCTAATAAAAAAAAATTGTTAAAAAAAAGGATATGAAAATGAGGCTCACAGATAATGTACTAGAGATGGCCAAAAATGAATGAAAAGATGCTCAGCCTCAAATTATAACTAGATAAATATGAACCAGATGCAATTTTTCACCTTTGAGACTGGAGAAGATGCAAAGATTTGAAGAAACTTCATGTCAGCACAGCGGAGGGAAAGAGGCACAGACTGTATACTGCACAATGTTTTTGAAAGGCAATTCGGTGATATCTTTCAAAGTTAAAAATATGTGTTCTCTATTCTAGGGATCTTTCCTGAATCTTTCTCCCTAGAACATTATAGGAACAGTTATTATATGTTCAGGCATCCATCTTTGTTGAGAACAAAGGTTCCTTTGCAAATATATTCAATGAAGCGTTGTTAGCAATAGTGAAAAACTGGGAATGACCTAAATGTCAATCAGTCTTTCATTCAGCAAACATTTATTGTGTGTCTATTTTATTCCAGGCAGTGGGTTAGATACTTTGGATGTGTCTTTGAAAAAAATGAATGAAGATCCCTGCCTGCCTGGGGTCCTACTCTAGTGTATCGATAGCATCCTGGTAAATAGTTACCTCCATAGAATGGAATACTATATACCCATTAAAAATGAGATAACTCTACATGTTCCTGACATGGAAACTTGGCCAAGACATATTGGACATGTTATTTTTAAAGGGTATGTATGTCTATGCCTGCATGATGCGTATACAGTTTCTGCAAAGGTTGACAAAAAGTCCTTAAGAGTGGGAGTGGGCAATGGGGCAGAGGGAGGGAGAAAATTACTTTTCTTTTTATAAATACTTTTGTACTATTTGATCTTTGATAATTGGCATGTATGATTTTTCTAATAAAAAAACTTACAGAAATTACCAAAAAAATGAAGAAAATTATAAAACTAAATCAGTTCTGTTAAAGAACTAAGGCATATATGTCTAAGAAAATGTAAAATTCCTTAACGTATCTGTAGGCATCGAGACCAAAATGGTTAGTTGTTTGGTGCTATTCAGACTGCAAGAATGGAAATTAGTACCATAGTGCTTTGGAAGGTGAAGCTAAAGGCACCGGGGTGGGCCTGTGGTGTTTCGGGTGGTGGGCTCCATGGACTTGTCTACACTACAGACCAAATGGGAATGTGACCAGGGCAGGGGAGGGGGCTCAGGGCCAGCAGGCAAGAAATCTGAAGCTTTGTCCTGGGTGTGTCAGTGACGAACCTTCAATGTCGTGGAGCTTTGGTCTTCCCTTCTGTAAAATAGTGAACGTGGATTTATTGGTTTAAGGTGTACCCAGCACCAACATTGTATGAATCTGGATTCTCCTGGCAGGTACTCATTTGTAGAGGAGAGATTTGAGATAGCATCCAAAATCCTATAGTCTTTGAATTTCCATTTACATGCTTCCTTCTAGTGCTATGAAGAAACAGTAGTTATGTGCTGTAATGTCTGTTTTTGTTTGGAGTCAACTTTAAGTACTTTTGGATATTTTGTAGTTATGCTGTTTTGACTGCAGTTTCATTGAAAACTGGGTTTTTTGGATTTACTTTAAGTCGATGACTAAATAAAATTGTTTTTTCAAAATGTACCCATTGGATGAATTTATTCTAATTCTTGTGGGGGAGAAAATAAACAGTATGATTCAACACACTGGACATTTCCAGATAAAATTAGAACATAATTTTATCTTTTCTGGAAACTGGATTTTTATCCAATCCACAGACCCGGAGAAGTTCCACTTTGCTCTTCTTTGGGGGTCAGTTTTTGGAGAAGAGGTGGCGGTTATATGTACTGGAAGGACCTCAACATGGAGGAGCATGTGAGGATCCCAGGATGGACGACCCTGTGTTATGTCTCTGAAGGGATCATGGAGGCCATCTATTCTGAGTGGAATATGTGACCCAGAATCCCCTTCCATGTAGAATCAAACTGGTCCTGATTAGAGTATGTTCAGAACATCCCATATAAAGCTGTCAAGGGTATTGAAATCCAAACAGCAAGGGAGGACAGCACAGCAAACAGCCAGATTATTGCTGGAGGGAATGTTTCATAGATTTGGTATTTGGGACACTTCACTGCCATTTCTCTCTTTCACTTTGTTTTTCAACTGATTAGAAAACTACTAATGAGGGTGTTTACATTTTCTCCAGTTGTTTGGTGAGACCAGCTGGGGAAAGGGATGTGTTCTCCGTCCAAGGCCCTGGCCGCCTCTCCCTGGGTCCTCTCATGTTCCCGGCTGCCAGCTCCCTTCCCCTGCCAAGCCGCTCCCCGCCGCTCACCGCCCCTCTCCCTGGGGTTCCATTTGTGCTCAGCCCTGACCAGCAATCCTGCCACATGTTCTGTATTTCTCACACCCTCTCCTCTCTCCCCCTTTTGTTGTCCTTTGTTTTGTTTCGAGGGGAGCGAGGTGCAGGAGAGGTCTTGGGTCTATGCCCTTCCACTCGACTTCAGAACTGGGAACAGGCCCCGAGTCCGTTTGCCATCATTTCTGCACCAAGGTCAGAGTCCCTGTCAGACAATGTCCTTCCGTCCTCAGACAGTTCTCTGAGATGCATTCGTTCTCTCTGGGGCTGAATTCTAGTCTCAGCCATCGGCAACCCAGTCCACCCTTAATTGCTTTGCCCTTTCCTTCTGATGACAGTGTCTCAAGCTGCAGTCATTCTGAGGACATCTCCACAATGTTTTCCATGGCCATGGCCCCGTGCCATTAATCACTTAAAATGTTTCTTTAAATCAATTCACTTTAGCCTCAACCTACGATTTAGTTTCTAGGAATCCTCTGTTTGATGTGTGATTATGTTTTTTTATAATACATTTTAAAGTAAATCCAAAAGTATTTTTTTCTAAAGCCCACTTACTCCCCGTGACTCCTCATGCACTTCTCCAACAGTGAGCACTTCTCTTCCTAGCCCTTCGTTTGTAAGATTCTCTTAAGCCCTTCCTAAGTTGCTGTTGGGCTACTCAACCTCTACAAGTTCTCCTTCGAATAGGAATTCACCCTGTCAGTTTCCAGTCTAATTTCTTTTAGGCCATGCCCTGAGGTTGTTTTCATTCATTAGTTGGGTAGATAATTTTGGTGATGCCAGTTCTTCTGAGGCCACTGAAAATGAGTATTTGTTGAATGTATGAATTGAATGAGGACCTTGATTTCCCTTGCCAGCACAATTTTAGAGTCCAAATCCATACTCCAGCAAATAGCGTTCTCTTCTTTCTTTCCTCCTTTTTCTCCCCTTTCTCTCCCTCGTTCCCCTCCTTCCTTCCTTGTTTTTTTTCTCTTCCCGGTTTCTCTTCCTCCCTCCCTCTTTTCGTGTGTGTGTGTGTATGTGTGTGTGTGTGTGTGTGTGTGTGTGTGTGTGATTACAAACCTGGAATTCGCTTTTGATGTTCGCTTGAAGAAAGTTTTCTTAAAGAAACTCATAATAGACCATCCACAGGATGCTTCCATAGTTTGGTAGGGGAGTCTGGGGTTTTTTCAGAGACCCTCTATTAACTCTCTGAGTTGAAACAGTTTAGAGTCCACATAAAATATGTGTTGTTTACCCCGGCTCTTCATGCTCTGCATACTGTTACAGTCCTTGAAGAGCTTGTCAGTGACAAGTAAGATAAATGAGTGAAGAGGGCTTTACAAGTGTTTAAAAGCTAAGTATAGCATGTGCTGCCCACTACTTAATTAAACAGACCTGTGCTTAACTAAGTAACTTTCTGGTTGAAACTTCTAGGACCAACCCCTCTCCCCCACACCCCAGCACCACCACTGATGCTCAGGATATAGAAATGCCTGGGTCGTCTGCAGTTACTAATGTGTTAGCCTAGATTCAAAACTGTCTTGCTGGTGGAAGCATTACAAGTTAGTATGGGTTGTGGATAATGACATTCAAATTTATGTTTTGGTCGGCCAGTAATGTGGTCTCCTTTGAGGCTCGTCAAGATTAGACAGTGTTAATGGATGGGGGTGATGATAGCACAGCACTGTGAGCACAATTGGCAGCACTGAATTATGTGTTTGAATATAGCTAAAAGGGAAAATTTTAGGTTGTACATATGTTATAGAATAAATTTTTTTTAAAAAAATCCATGGACCTATACAACACAAACAGTGATCCCGGAATTAAACCATGGACTACTGTTAATAGTATGATGATAAAAATGTGCCTTCATCAATTATAACACATGTACCAAATTGATACAAGGTGATAATAGGTATATTTTATGAATGATTTTTCTGAAAACCCACAACTTCTCCAATTAAAAAAAAATCAGTGTCTGAGTTTCATCAAGTTTTCCAAGTTCATCATAGTTTTCCCAGAAAACTTTAAAATTAAAGGTGAGCTGCTTTTTTTTAAAGCTCTCATTGGAATCAGTGAAAGGGCCAGTCCTTACAGATCTGAGCAGCAGGACACAGTGGTTATATAGGAGGTTCTGCAGTCAGAGACCCAAATCTATCTGTTGTGGGATCTTGGGTAAGTTTCTTAGTCTTTCTAAGCCTCAGTTTTGTCATCTGTAAAGTGTGGGTAATAACTACCACTGCTGATATTCATTTGGGCCACTCTTGGTTCTCGGGGGTTTCTGCCCCTTAGCAGCCATTAACAATTTTGAACGTTGCCCCCTCCAGCTTCCATCAAAGAGTTGATGTGACTGACTAAATGAGATGATGTCAGCAAAGCACAGTACTTGCCACTCAGTGAGGGCTTGGTGAGCACTGGTTGATATCACTAATGTTCACAAGTGGCTCTGTCTCATAGTGCTAGTCTTATTTCCGTCACCATTAAGGATCCCAGTCCCCATGTTGTCAGGAGGGTACACAAAACTCTTTCTCCATAAATCGCCACCACCACCACCACCTGCTGAATTGGCTGGTAGCAAAACAGGGGAGATGGTGCTCCCAGCTAGAATTGTTGTCCATAACCCTTTGGAGAATTTCTCAGGTCCCTAACATGGCAGCAGGAAGGAATTTACCAGAATAAATTTCTGTCCCTGATTCCATCAGAAAAAAAAAAGAAAGAAAAACTGCACAAAATGTGCAATAAAGAATAAAACAATAGACTGTCATCTTTTCTTGTAGAGTTTGGTTCATGTTAACGACATTCCTCCTTCATCTGCCCATGTTATCGATACAGGAACTGAGGCTTGTGCAGAAGCAGTTTGGTCAGAGTCTCAGAGTGAATATTTGGCAGAAAAAAATTAGTGTCAGGCCTGTGTTACTTTCCTAAGGAAGATGAGAGGTCTGTCACCCAACATGATGAGAATACTCAAGAGCTATCTACGGAAAGGAGCCTCATGGTCCCAGGCATATTAATTCTATACAAAAGTTGGATGCAGGCTTATTAACCATTCCACAGTGGTTTTAGCTGGGATTCCTGCGGAATCAGACTCCAAGAAAAGGATTTGCTACAGGTAGTTTATTTGAGAGGTAATCCCAAGAAGCATGGTGAGAGAATGGGGAAGTGAGATGGGGAAGGGAGAAGAGCTAATAAAGCGTATGGTTGTGAGCTCTTTCCCTCTGTGGTTAACCAGGTCAGTCCATCCTGGTGGGGACTTACTCAGGGATTCTGAAACATATACACATACATGCACACACGTATGGCACACACATACAGCACACCCCAGGATTCCAGGTCCTCTGACCTGTTTTTTTCTTCTCCAGGTGATTAGAGTGTGAGTTTGCTGTGGAGTCTCCCCAGCCCACTCTTCCTTGTAGCCAAATCCAAGCCAACTTTCACATCTTAGCTCAAGGGGCATCTGACCTATGGAGCCAGAGGGGATCTCTCCTGCCTCTGGGCATCCATGTAAACCATTCCCTTCTCTCCTGTTCCTCTTTCTATGCTGTTATAGTTAGTCTTTTAATGTCTTACGTCCTGTCCATCTTTGCTTCATCCCCAATGCATGGCCTGGGGTGATACCCTCCATATTGCAGAACAGCTACTATAGGACCCAGGAATCAGAAACCTGGGTAAAGAGTGCTCATGGGCTTAGTTTCCTCATCTGTCAAAGAGGGCTCATGTGAATAGCTATCTCAAAAGTGAAGAATAAACAAGAGGATGCTGGTCAAATGCTTAGCCTGGCACTAAATTTTTCTTGTCCTTGTGTTTGCAGTTGTTCAGTAATGTTAAAGAATTTCAGTGCATTGCCCATAATAGAAGACTTTCCATCATTGATCCTTACTCTCACAAAGTTCCCAATGTGGCACATTCCCCTAATAGCATCTTTATCTGCTTTGCTTCATTTTGTCTTCCAAGAGTGACCCCAGCCTTGGAACCCAGATTTCACTCAGTTATGATTCATTGCCATTTGAGCCCAAGGGATGTTCAGGAAATCCCTCCCCTTCTCGCTGGCCAGTTGTTGTCTGGTTTCCCGTCTTTTACTTAGAGACAAGAACAGTTCACCTTGTTCTGATTTGGTGGAAATAAGACCAGTAGAAGAGTTTTGGAATGTTTCGGATTTCATTGGCAGGAAAGAGGGAGAAAAGAAAACCTGATCGAGAAAAGCATAATTGCTATTGTATGGTATTATCTCCATATCCCATGGCAACAAACCTTATTATTTTTTTTCTTATTTAAACCATATTCATGAAAGTTTTATTGTTAACCGGATCCAGATGGCTGATCAAAGCACAGTTCATTATTGCCACCTTGCTAAAATATTTTTAAAGGCAGTTTTAATATTATGCTTTTATAGCTACATATTGCCATTAAACAATTTAGTCTATTAGCAGTCAATCAAGGATTTTCATTTTGTTTCAAGAGCTTCTTGGATAAACCCTTCAGAAACGTCAAAAGAGATGGAATATCTGGCACCTTTTCACAGATGGTGTTCATCAGGGATTTTAGTTAATGGATAAAGTTTCAGCTTTCCATGGTTGGCTTTTGGAGCTAACAGAGAGTGAGGAGCCAGCAAGGTGACTTATTTATGCCTCAAGATAAGCCTTGCTCTTCCAAAGGCTGGGGGTTAGTGAGCAAATGAACCCAATAGCACCCCCACTACCCCTTATTCTTATTGGGATCAGTAACCTGAAAGTGGTGGAGTATTTCAGTCTGTCCAATTTACTAAGGAATGGAATATTTCTGAAAGAAGACTAATTTGGCTTCCTCAACAACCCCCAAACTATGTATTTGTTCTGCCCTCCACAACCCCAAGCAAAAAAACAGCAACAAACAAAAACAACAAATACACAGCAGGGAGACTTATAAACTCAACTGGTTCATCCTAAACTCTGTGTATTTTTCCCTCCCACATGTTCCATCCTAACTGCAAGTAGCCTGTGTCCCCTCATTCATTCATTCATTCAGTCATACATTCTTATGTTCGTTCAACACCCATTTAATTACTACTGATATACCAGATGCTGCACTAGATGGGGAGTCCCCCAGACCTGGTGCTTCCCTCAAGGCATTTGCAACCGAGTGGTGGAGAAAGCCAAATAAACACGCAGTGATTTACCACGCCTTGAGGTAAGTACTGTGATGGAGGGTGGGAGGGTACCAGGTTCTGGGGCAATCAGTGGAAGAGCACTTCATCTAGGGCAGGGGCAGGGAAGGCTATTCTGGAAGTGATAATGTTGATGCTAAGACCAGAACAACTAATGGGCATAACTCAGGTGAGGCGGGAAAGGATGACGGGCACAACAGAAGCAGAGAACAGCGTGCCCCTGGTGTGGGAGTGCAAAGTGAGGCTAGAGAGGTGGGCAGGGACCACCAAAGACAAGCCTTGTGAGCTGCATCAAAGAATGGGAGCTCTTTTCCTGAGGGCAGTGGGGAGCCTGGGAAGAACCTGAAGCCCATGGAAATACCATCAATGGGAGGCAAGAGTGAGGCAAAGGAACTGTTAGGAGGCTGTTGCCCTAGAGAAATAAGGAAGTCCCTGGAGGAAAGAGGAAGTAGAAAATGAAATATGATTAGATTTGTCTCAGCAGTTATGATATAATATAGGAAAAATAATATAATACCATTAGCCAAAGGTGCAAGTGTCAGGTCAGCAGTTTGGTAGACACTGAAAAGGAAATGAAAATGGGCTTCAGTGAATTGCTAAGTGAGCCCATGATTTCCTAAGTGCTGTGCTATGGAAAGTTACCCCCCTTCAACTCTGTGTTAGTCTTCCCGTGATGTCAATTATGACTGCCCGGAAGATTTGCTGTTTAGCACTTTATGATGGGGCACCTCGTGTGTCTGATGGCTTCAGGAATGTGATCCGTTACACACGGAATCACCTGGTAAATGTGTGTGGAGTTACTGAAATGCGTAGTATTGTTGTTCCAATCCTTGTTACAATTTTCTGCAGTTTTTCTTCTGTTGACCTTTAGTGAGTGTTATTCATGGCTTTGTATCCTTTCAGATCATTCCTTGTGTGTTAGGAAATCAATATAATTAGGTGGGGATGAGAATAGGCAGTACAGACTTTAAAAAAAATTAAAAGCTCCATTTTCAATTTGACAATTAAGGGAGCAGGATTGGTCAAGCCCTTTTATGGAAGGAAAAACTTAGCAACTGCCCTGTAAGAAATTGGTCACAGTTTCAGGGATATGTTACAAGCAACATAAATAAAAGCGGTCCAGGCTATATCAGACCAAACTCTCATTTTTCATCTCTGTTTCACACTCTTCTCTTCCAGCCCAAACTAATCAAAAGAAGCCTCTTCCGCTCACAATTGCTTTGTGTACATTTCCTCCAGATCTGGTATTCACATGAACAACCTGGTTTATTTATATTTCAGTACCAAATTGGAAAGATGACATCATTCATTTACAGTCTTTATCCCATGACATGCCTACTCTCCAACACCTCATTTCAGCAGACACATTTAGGACTGCATAAGCATCTTGTTTAGCTTGTACATTCTTTTATGGGATACAGTTCAAAGGTAGGGAACTTCAGGCTTGTCACTGGTAAGAAAATGATCTCATAAAATCACAGGAGCTTCCTCAAAGGATAAGGACATTATGATGTTTACAATAGCAGCGTTATTATTTGTTCATTTAGGATCCATCATTCATTCTTGGGTGAATCCCTTCCTTCTTGACCACAGCAGAGCTCACAACTCCCTTCAGCCTCTCCGAATTATACCAGAGGAAACAATTCCAGATTTATTAGTTCATGAGTTTGAAAGTACAGGCTCCTGACAGTACTGGAATTTAAGGTGTGAGCACTGAATTGCAGAATCTCATGTTCAGTGGCATGCTGCTTGAGGGGAACCTCGGCTCTCTGTCTGTAGCAACTCTACTGACCTGCTCTTTCTCACAAGGAATAATTTGTCCACTGGGTCTTTTGACACTTTAAGTGGACAAGTGAAGGATGGAAATGCTATCAACTGTCAAAAGGTTGCCTGGGATTTTTATTTAATTTTTAAGTGGATCTTTCCTTCTATTTTTTATTGTTTTTAATCCATATATATGCATCTTTTTACATCCTCACGGGGGCCTTTCAAATATTGTATGCATTTTTAAAAATGAAGTGAGTAAATCATGAGACATCCTCTGACAGGTAGAGCTGGGATGTGAGGTGTTGCCAAAACTTAGCAGAGGCAAAAAGTTTATGGGAAAGTCATTTCTACCTGTTTAACTGTGTGCCTTTTCTGCTAGCAGCATGGCTATGAGAAAAGCTGAGAAATTGAAAATCAGAAAACCCAGAAAATATCCAAGTACCATGTCAAGAAAGAGACTCTGGAGGCGGAAATCTATACCTTGATTCTCCATCTGCTAAATGAAGATAGTAATAATTCCTCTTGGGAATGTTTTGAGGATAATTTAGGTTGTTTGTGAAAAATGCTATAAGAATATACTATATTCAATCCAGAATTCTCTTTATTATAACAGTATTATTTCTATTACATAATCAAACCCCAACTGGTTGGAGGTGACACCAATCTCTGATTTCTGGCTCTCTTAAAGTGTTGATGGTTCGTGATCATCTCCAGCCACCAGTGGGATTGTTATGGCAACTCATGAGGTGTACATTACTCTTGGCACCTTCCCTGGGTGAAACAAACATGCAGCTCGTCTCTAGGATGGTCGCCTCCCTCAAAGTCGTGGCCCATTCATTTTTACACTCGTTCATTCCAGCAACCTGTATTGTATCCCTACATCTGCAAAGCCCTGAGCTAGATTCTGGGGAGAGGCTGATGACAAAAGCAGCCTCTGCCATCAACTGTGGTCAAAGTCAGTCAGCAAATGGACAGATATAGCAAGGCCAAGGAAAGGCTCTTAGAGAAAAATTGGAGTTAGCTAGATGTAGAAATTAGAGGTGAGAGAAGAGGGGAGTAGGAGGACTCTAAGGCAGAGAAAATAGCATGTACAAAGAAGGAGAGATTTCTTCCAACGAATAATAATAGCAATAATACTAACAGCATTTGACTTTTATTGTATGCTCATTATATGCCAGGGATTGAACTGACACGTGAAATCCATCGTATTGCTTGTTCCTCTTAGCAACCCTGGGGAGATAGATATGATTGCCCCCATTTTAGAGTTGAGGAAATTGAGGCTTAGAAATAGTTAAGTTGCTTAAGGCCACATAACCGGTAAAAAGGTGAAGCAGGGACTTGAATACAGGCAGTTCTGTCCCCAAACCCATGCTTGTAGTCTTTACATTTTCTGGCTTTCTGGGCTGGATATTTTTATCTGAATTTTTCCATGATCTTTAGGCTTTTTTCTAATTCTTTGACCCTAATAGGTCAATTCATCATTGGTCCATTTTTGCTGTACGTAACAATACATTTCTATGACCTGGGGGTTTAAATAGGATGCCCAGTTTTCTCATGTGTCAGACATCACGGGATATAAATGAGAGTAGTCAGTCCTTTTCCACTGACTTTGCTCCTTTTGTGCAATTCCCCAAAGGAACACTATCAATTAATATTATCCATAGAGAGCCTTTTCCCTAAAAGTCATCATAGAAACAAACCATCTCCATCTGTATTTTTGCATATGGCAGCTTTTGAGTGGATTCCACTGCCTTGTCTCGAGTCTATCATGTGTCTGTAGTTCTGTATCTCCACGCAGCCCTTTGCCGTCTTTTCATCCAGGGCTTCTTTCTCTGGCTTGCTCTAGAGTATAGGATGTGATTGTTGGCAGTTTGTGATTGCAAACTTACTCTGGATCTCTGTGATGGCTTGATAAGGTAAAACAAAGCACCTTAGGATATGCCCATTTTTACTCCTTTAATTCACAGGGGGTAAGTACATTTACATCTACAAATGTAGATCCAGGAACACACAGCTTCAAGGATGTGACAAAGCCTCTTTTGCCAAAGCTAATGGCGTGGTCCTTTCTTTATTAAATTTCAGTTTAACTAAAAAAGAAAAACTTCTGGATTAAGAACAAAGAGAGCTACATAGGTGCTGTAAGAATGCCCTGCATCTCTTTGGCTGTTCTACCTCTTGACAGAAACTTCCCTGGTTTCTGTTCCGCACAGACCCAGAACAGAATGAAGCTGATGGCAGACAACTATGATGAGGACCATCACCATCACCATCACCACCACCACCACCACCACCGCTCTCCTGGGAGGTCGCAGCATTCCAATCACAGGCCTTCTCCAGACCAGGTCAGTTTCATCACCGCTTACCTCCAGGACCCCTTTTACCCTTTGGATATTTTAAGATAAAATAAATAATCCTGAAGAAATAATAAACAGCATAAAGTGATACGTTCTTTGAACTGAAACTAATAGCTTTGGTATTTATTTCCATCACTCAAGGAATCTAAATGTTTTCCTTTCTCCTTCCTCTTTAAGGTTTTGTCTTTTCTTGTTTATGTTGTGCATTTTCTTTCCTCTGCTCCTTTCTTCTTTCATAGATATGTAGTCTATCACTGGCTCAGTATCTAACGGCAGGTTACTTTGGAATGCCTCTTTCAGAATTTGAAGAGAAAGCACTTTGTTTCCATGAGCTTGGCAACCAGAGAAGCTTTGAGTTTGCTGAGCACTTTCCGAGCAAATTCCTTAGTGATGCAAATTAACAGTGGGGTAAAGCAACATGAAGAGAAATCAGTTTTGCTTGCATTTTAGGCAGTGAAGTCAAGAGGTCTGGTTTATTTGATTTGGACTCCATCTTTTCCCTTAACTAAGTAAAACAAATGAAAAGATGGATTGACAAAAACATCTCCTGTGGTTTTCAATGATGTTCACATTCACCTACCAAATGGGGAGGAAAAAAAACAAAACTGTTTACAGCATTTATATTAAAACGCTGTCATGGAAATTCTGAATTATGAAATGAAACATAAACTAGCAGAATAATAAAGTCAATATTAGCGGCATTTTCTTCCTTTATTGTATTATGTACATATTTTGTGATCCTAGTATAACTTAATAATATTCAGGAAGAACAGGGAAGCAAATAATGGCCTAGAATCATCTAGATAAGTGTGACTGCCTTTGCATTGATTTCTGAATATGTGAGGGGTGTGGCTTGTTGAATTACCTGTTTGGAGGGGGTACATTGTCTTTTGGAGGAGGGATTCTTATTATGCTCCTAAAGCTTTTCTTTTTTTCTTAAAGATGGCTCTGTGTCTTTTTAACCTCATGTCAATAGCATACTAAACTAGAAGTTAAGATTCCAAATCTCCAACATGTTTTATCAGGAGCACAACTCCAGGGGGAGCCATCTACAAAGAACACAGCATAAGAAGTGCTCCCTGGAGCTGTGGGATGCGGCTCCCCAGCCCACAAGCCTGGCTGGCCCTGCCCTTATACTAGGATGCATTTGCCCACAGAGACCCCAACACTGCCCACGCTGTTCGGGCAGAGCATCTATGTTTCTGAAGCCAAGTGTGTGTTTTTAGCCATTAAAATGGCTCTTGATTTGGAGACCTGGAAAGTGGGGAGAAATATTAATTGTGGGCCATTACCTTGTATGGCTGTGTTTTTGTTTGGGTTTAGCTTTATTTGTTCAGTCCTCACCGCTCACCACCACCTCCCCATGCTCACCTGCCCCAGTGTCCCTGACGTTCTCCTCACTAAATCCCTTCCTTCTTGTTCTGGGTCCCTGTCCTTTGGCCCACTGCTCTTTGCTCCTTGACATCCTTGCATGAGGGGTAGGTGTGAGGTTTAATTGGTGGGGGCCCTGCAGACCCCACTTTGACTATTCCTCTGAGTCACAAATGCCAGAAGGCTGCCTTGAGTTTTCCCACAAAGACAGGAACAGAGAGCACCTTTGGGACAGAAAAAAGGATTTGGAACCCAATTGGGTAAGTGGGTCACCCAGGGACCCGCTGAGATAAAAACTGATTTGTCTCATAACAGAGTCATATATGCTACTCTGACCTGCTGGAAATGGGGCACCAGATCAAATTTACCTGCCTTATTAGTACAATTTCTTACAAAAGCTAGTCTTCTGCTACTTTTCCAGAGATTCTGTAATTACAAACTAGAGTCTCTTGCCTACACTGTTGACTCACTTATGTTTGCCTACCGACAATGGATGCTATCATAGGCAGAAATGATTGCTCCTGGGTAGTGCCCTCCCCAAAAGGCTTAGCATTCCTTAGTGAGTATCTGGCTAAGACCATGCAGTCAAGAAATCTGAAAAATGTTTCTGATTGGTGCTGTTGGGAGGATGCTGGTGGCTTTCCACTTTCATATCCTTCATCTCATCTCTAAGCAACCACAGACATAGAAGCAGATAACTTTATCCCTTTCTCTGTATGAGAAATCTAGGCCCCAAGAAGGGAGTGGGCATAGGGGGACTGACTGGAGTCCTGCTGCGAGTTACTTGCTTATTCAGCTAATATTACGAGAATCTATTTCGTGCTGACCACTATGCTAGGCTCAGAGAAAAGCACGATGGGCAAGACATAACCCTTGTTTTCAAGGAGTTTACTGTCTGGATCCATGACAAGCATCCAGGTCATCTGATATCTTGTTCAGCTCTTTTCTGACCCCCCTGGATTTGTCAATTAAAATAAGGTGAATAAAATGTAGCTTTTGACTTTATTAGGAGCTCATGAGCCCGTGACTTGAGAATATACTTTGCAAATGGCATTCACTGCAGAAGTGGAATATCCTTAACCAGAAGGATAATTCTGTGGGTTTAAATTGGAATCAGCAACATTGTAAGGCCCCCTTGCTGTACTAGATCAATTAGAGAAGAGGGAGAATTAAACAAAGAACCCCAATTAGGTTGACTCTGATGAAGAAGATGGCCAGATCCTCAGGCTGGATGCCCTTTTTGGCTAAGTGTCCCAAGTCTAGAACAGTGTTGCCCTACCCTGTACTAGAGATTTGATATTTAATAATCACCAACAACGTATATCAATATATGCATTGTTATAAAACTAAGCCCCAGAATGTAATAGTCATCAAAAGGGTAGGGAGTCTTTCCAAATTGATTACAAACCCTACCTGTAACTGTACACATGTTTACACATGTGTACTGATTGAGTGGTAGAGAATTCTAAGGCTGAGATGTGTGGAGTGGAGGTACTTCTTAGATGAAAGTGACAAACTGGTATCAGTATGTGATCTCGTGAAAGTATGATTAATGGGTTGATTTGGATGGGATTTAAACTAATTGTCCATAATGTACCCATGTCAGCCAAATTTACTTAAAGGTGAGAAGTCTCGTCCACAGATTCCTTATTCCCTTCCCATGGACCTTTCCACCCTGACCTTCCTGTGGTCCTCAGAGTTGACCAACAATGTCTCCTGGAGGAGGGGCTGCAAAATGTCGGCATTGCCTCTCGAGCTTTTATTACAAAATCAGAACACCCAAAAACCAAGGAATGTGAAATATCGATCACTTTGCTACTTTTCCAGAGAAACTCAATTTTTCCTTGGGAAACTCAGTTTAAGTATTACCAAGGACTTGCAGAATTCAATTTCTTTTTTCATTTATTCCCTGGCCCTCTCTCCTTCACTATGATTTTGCATTCTACTTCGGAGAAACTGAATGCAAGAGTTAAAAGTCTAGACTATCTTTTCCCAAAGTAACCTTTTGGAACCTTAGTCCCATGAGAGAAAATCTTGAAACAAAGATTTGGTGGGCAAAGAAGTTTGGGAAAGTGGTGCTTATTGTAACTTGATCTTGGAGAACACTAGTGCAATTAGCAGATCAAAGGATCTAAACGTCATACAAAAAAGAAACCTCTCTGATTTTATTTAATCCATCATTTCCCAGACTTGTTTGATCATGGAAACTTTTTTTTTTCTTTCCGAGTACCATCTGTGTTCTGAGAAATATGTTCTCACTTAAAGAGTATCAGGTGAAGAAAGAGGCTGCCCTATTTAAAACTGGCTGATCCAGTTTCCAGCACTGATTTTCATCAGAAATCCCCTCTAAACTTTGCAAAAGAGAAAGTGAAAGTTCCCTTTTCATTCATTTCCTGGGATACTTTCTTGGAAGCTATAACACTTGAGAATGAGTTATACCACCCAGTAACAACCCAGTAGATCTAGGAGCCATTATAAGGATGACCCAGGAAATCAAGAATAGTCACAAACACACATCCCCTCAGAGACTGAGAATGAGTGTGACATGGGTAAGGGAGGGTTTGGAGAACTGGTGCAAGAAGCCAGTGGTGTGGCTGTGCAATAGCCTGGACCCCTACCCAAGAAAGAAATGGTTAGTGGCTGGTAGCCTATGACATCCCTGGATGGCCATTAAATGTGTCTATGTAGAACATGCAGACAAATCCCAGTAACAGCTTAGGAAATCCCTCAAACCAAAAAGTGGTCACAAGGGCAGACAACAAATATTTCCCGTGGTAGAAGCTGTTGGTGTGTTTTGAGGAATGATGAAGGCCAAAGAATAAATGGAACATGCTGGAGGAAAATAAGTGATTGTATTTCTTAGTGAGGCTACCAAGACTGATTTTACAAAGCCAAGTGGAAACTCAGCTTCTCCTAAATGCCTTCTGTACCTGTTGCCATCAGTATCATCTGTTGACTTTCTTTAAATAGCATACTTCCCTGTCTTGAAGCATTATCGATGTCAAGTCTTTCTGCTCTCCCTCTTCAGAGCATCATATGATTTTTATTGTCCCAGGAGGAGTTAGGTTTTATTAAGTTCCTACCAACAGCTCCCAGGTAGGAACCAACCCGTGGACAAGAAAAGCATAGCCTCAGAATGAGCTCCATACTTCAGCCAGCTGAAAATGCCAGGCCTTGTTCAGGATGCTCTATGGCAGCCAGGACACACACTTTTGTGTCTGGGTCTTGATTTGAGTGTTGGGTCCTAAGGGACCTGGATCCCATTTTGTTATTTTCATAAAATATACCTTCATTTATTATAGCATCTGCCACTCTGTTTCCAGTTTGGAGGAGCCTAAATGGCAAAAAATCTATATATTTTGGGGCTGGAAATCCCAGAATATATGGTTACTTTGAGATGCTCAAGAGAAAATTCTCCTGTCCTTTCTTTTGAATAAAAGTACTCACTAGCGGGGGTTGGGAAGTTTGAGGAATTTTAACCACCTTTAAGTCTTGTAGTTCCTATTCCAAATTTAAACTTAACATTTGACTTATAGAAATCCTATTTCTAAAGGAGGAATGTAGTATCTAGGGTCATAGAGACATAATGTCTATTAAACCAGTTACTAAAAATATTGGTTGACTTTTATCTGTCATATTCCTATTTTGTATTACAAATTGCAAAGCACCTTCATACCTGTCTGGCTTACTACATTTTCAATAAATGTTTGCTGATGAACTGTTGCCATAGTAACTTTGAGAAATAGGAATATCAGACAGCAGTATCCCCATTATTCAGAAAAGGAAATTGGGGATCAGAGGGCTTGATAATTCTCTAGACTCATAAATCTGAAAATCAGCAGGCCCGACATGAGGCCCCAAATCTCCGCAGTCCTCCAGGCTGGAGTGTGCTGTACGTTGGTGCCAAGTCTTTGTGATGTCAGTGTGGGAGTATCTGTGCAACCACATATATTAACAGGGTTGCATGGCTGTAACACATCAACTCTCTAGAATGCAACTGTGCTTTTCCTTTTACATTAAGTTGTAGGACATTTTTAATTATTTTGATTTATTTTCCAAAGTTGAATTAAAATGTCACTTCACCAGTCCTCGATCCACTTGCCCCAGCTATTCCTGTCCTTATTTCCATTCTTCTGTTTGGAGACTTTACTCCTTTCATTTCCCCTTGTCTCACCTGTTATCCTTTTTCCTCCTCAATTCTGACTGTCCCTGTGCCAGCCCAAATGAGGCTCCCTACAATTCTCCCACTGCTGTGAAGTCACCAGAGTAGAATCCTTGGGGCCCAGACTGGCCCTGAGAGGGATGGAAATTGCTGTTGGCTACAGGGGCTCTTGGGGACCCCACATTCCTTTGTTCAGTCACCTATGGGCTTCCACACACAAAGGACCTGGAGCAAACACAGCCCCCAGAGTGAAGTAGAGACATTCCACACAGCCAGGGGCTGACATCTGATCAGCCAGGATGCTGGGAGTCCTTTCGGACGGGAATTTTCTGAGGCAGAAGCTGGGTTTTCCATTTTGCCTCTTGAACTTCAGAATAGTTCTTTGCTAATCTAGTCCTAGAATATTGATTGCCCTAATCCTAAATATTGCTTATTCCACTTGGCAGAATCTGTCTGCAGATATAAATAGCAATCTTTCGTCCTTTCTCTGCTGCTCTCGTTTACTGTGCTATCATAGCACGTAATGGCTGGCAGCCGGGACGTGAGGTTTGCACCACTGGGCACATTTTGGAGCACTGAATGGCCATTTACATTTTCTGCTAAAAATTCCCACAGAATTCTGCTTGGGACACACGTCATTTTGCCTTAAGCCATCAAAATACTTGGTTACCAAAGAACCCAGACCTAGATTTTGTCTTATTTTTAAGATAGCGGCTATGGGAAAGATATACAGATTATATTTTCAGATAGAACGAAATCATCCCAGTGACCCCACCTGCAACAGATGATGGGACTCTATTTTTCATCTCTGGGTGTGGACACTAGATTCTTATACTGAGGCTGATGCTCAGAGGACTGAACCTGGGCTCCACTTCAAAGAGGCTGTGCAACCCTCACTACCTGGATTTTGAGATTTCTTCCTACTAGCAAAAGAGCCATAAGATAGCGTCAGCTCTGAAAATAGAAACAGAGTTCTTGCCCTCTGGCTCTCCCACCTCTGTCCATGCTACACATACCTGAGCCTCAGGTACCTGTTCCAGATGGGATTTGTCAGTGTCCTTCAGAACATACAAACAGGAGAGGAATTTCCAGCCATCCCTGCAACCAGGCTCTCCCTTGAGGTGGTGATCAGAGGCCAGTGATGACATCTCTGGGCCCCAGTGTGCTTCTTAGTCCTACATTCTGTCTGATCAAATCCACCTGCTTTTCTCCTCCTCCTGCTCCCTGGGGGCCTGCCTTTTGCTTTTGGACAGCAAGGAGTTGATGGAGTCTCATTGTCCACCCGGAGAGGGAAGCAGTCACAGCCCCTCCCCAGCCCTATTACTCAAGGCCCTTGGATTCCCCTCACCCCCAGCCCCTCTGTGAAATGCTGGTGGGGTTTTGTGATTGATGCCCTGCTTTCGTTGCACTTTCACCAACAGATTAGCCAAAGTGCAGCCCTTTGAATTCTAACAAACAGACGAGGGGTTTAACTTGCTCCGTTGCCCTTAGAAGATGGATTCTGTGTATAAAGTTGTTATTCCTAGCTTTTGCTTAGGGAGGAAAAAAAAGAATTTATTTTATGTTTTGAGGTTAAATGAGTGTGGTATAAATGTATACATAGCGTCCTGTGTGTATATATGTATGTATCGCTATATGTCAGACGAACTGAGGACTTTTCCACATATGGAAGAATTTCTCAAGATCATGTTTAACTAGAAATTTCTCTCCTTTACTTCCCCTGAGTGCATGTCTGAATTTACAATATATATGCTCGTATATGTGTGTGTGTGTGTAATATGTGTGCCTGTGTAAATACATTTTCACATTTTCATGTTTCCTGTATAGTAGAAAAATTAACCACCTCATATTAGAGGTTACTAAAGTATAGTTACGGAACAGTAAAAAAAAAAATTTAGTTCCCTATGACAGTAACCTAATAAGAAAAGTTACGTCTTATGCTTTTAATATCAGTTTCCCATGCAAGCTGGTATGCCTCATGCTTACCCTACAGAGAGACGATAGTTTTTCTGCATTGCAAATCTAATTTCATGGCCCACTTCTTGGAAGAGGCCTTGGATTTTGGCTTCATATAGGGATGAAGCCTACACATTCAAAAACCCATGAAGAAACCTCTTGTTGATGCTAATGCTTATTGGGTGGGAGAAGTTTCAGAGATTCAAACCGTCCTCCTCTTGGACTGGCCCCCTCAGAACCAGAGCCAACTATATCCTGGGAAGCATTTAAACATAAATCTCGTGAGCCACCTGCCTCTTCTCTGATACTTCTTCAGTTACTAGTAGATTAGAAGGTACTGTGTTTAAAACTCTGTATATGAAACTCTGTAGGCACACGAAATAGAAAGATAGCACAGATGTCACTTTTTTCTTCATCTCCCAAAGAGTACTAAAAAGCCCCAAAGCTACTACAGTGCTAGCCAGAGGCATATGTTATTTCTCACCATCAGAGAAAAGATCGCAGTTTATTTGCTTGCTTGTTTTTAAGAGCAGAAGCTCTGGAGAGACCTTGTCACAGCTCCTTGTGAGGCCACAGGTCCAGAAGGAAATGGGGACAAACGTCTGAACTGTGGCTGTGGGAAGCATTTAATTGCCTCTACTAGCAGTTTCATGCTCACCCAACCATTGCAAGCTACAGGAGAGAAAGGGAGGCTGGAGGGTCACAGCAGTTGGGAAGCTGACTTTGCAGAGGAGCAGGTTATTGCCAAAGCTCTTTAATCTGGGTGTGATGCTAATTCCTTATGTGTAAGCACATGAGGGCATGATTTGATAAACCCTGCCAGGTAGGGTTTTCATCTATGGCAGAAAAGGCAGAGTTGCTTAATGTACCAGGATCCATCTGTTAGGAAAGGATTTTTCCTTAAAGAAGGTTTGAGCCTATTGAGGGTTTCATTAGTCTTACTCTATTTAGGGTAAAGATTTGTTTTGTTTTGTTTTTTTTCCCTTTTACTGATTCCTCTAAGTTTCAAACCTTGTTTGCAGTATTAGGGTTTCATTAAGAGATTTGTTGCAGTATCTTTTGAGTCAACAGGGGTTTTCAGACATAGAATTCATGCTCCAGCTTGTAGATGCAACTCATGTTGGCAAGGCTGCAGGATTTATTCCTTTTCAACTTGCTGCTTTAATCCAGTCACATTTGTCTAAGCGGCAGCACTTCAGCTCCCCCATTGAAAGAAGGTGGCCAACCTTGAAATGTTTGGAAGCAAGGAAATCCATTTTATATTGCTAAACACTGTTGCCTCTCTTTTTTTTTCTTGGACTGGTGTAATAAGGATCATGTTTGACTTACATGCTCCATGCACCCGCAACATCCCAAAAATAAGGGAACAGCAGAGAAAGAGAACTGGAAACAACTTTTAAATATGCACAGCACACGTTCACCAAATCTGTTAGGTATTCCAAAGAACCACCCTTACTCAGGGAACAATAGCATTCTAAAAATTCTGTTTTCTGCATCTACGAATTCATGATCTGAATGAAATCTGGCTTTAAACAGCCCAGAGATGTTAAAATATTTCAGGAAGATTTTATACATTGCCAGATCCTCTCCATATGTACCATTTACCTTTGACATTAGTGGGATATCAAATAATTTGTTGTAATGGCAACAAACTATCTAATGCTGCCAACAGGAATGGTGTTATATTTGTATAAATCTGTAACATCTACAAAGTGGTTTAATTTACACGCTCACAACAACTGTATGAAATATCAGGGCCAGGACATCATTCCCATTTTCTTTTTTTAAGCAGCTGAGGAAACAAAGGGTCAAAAGGCTAGACGTGGTTGCCCACCAACCAGGGAATGGCAGGTCCAGAATCATATTAAAAAACGCAATTTTCCAAAGCCAAGTGTTAATGACTGATGGATGAGGAAGTGAAAATAAGGCCTATCTCCACCCCCACCCCCCTTTTTATGGTCACCTGGCAATTGCTCAGCTTTTTGCAGATGTTGACTTTGGTCTCTGAAACACTACTGTTGGCCAAAGTAGAGCCTTTCAGCATCATCATCTTCAGCCAGTGTCTTGTATCCTTCAGCCAAGAGAACTGGTGCCATGCACCAAAGACTGGTTTGCCGGAATTACTTTTGCTTGAAGGAAATAGAAACACTGCTTTCTTCAAGTCACCCCACAATAATTGTTCAGAAACTTGAAAAGGCTCCTAGAGATTCTGCATTTGAAGTGAAGGAGAAAGGGCTGTCCTCAAATGTTTAGCCCGGAGGACTCAGACGGCTCCCTTCCTCAGGGCAACCGCTTGAGGTGAGGTTGCTGAGAAGAGCCAGCCAGGCTGTCCAGTCTCCGCCACGCCCTCTAGAAACACCCCAGAATGTCTTTCAAAGTGTGCTCATCACCTGTGCTTTCTCCTTCAGCCAGTAACATTCAGCTGTCCCTGACGGGGCCTAGAAGAATACACCAGGGGTGTGACTGGTGCAGTAAGAAGGGGAAGAAGTCATTCTGAGGAGAAACAAGTAAACACAATCTTGGCAATCTTAAAGGAACTGGAATCCAGGCCACATTCTCTCTGAGGAGTTGGGTCACTCAAGAGAGGAAGAACCAAGCTTCACATATTTATTCACTTAGAAATATTTGTTGAGTTCCCACACCTGAGAGGTTGTGAGGCAGAACGAAGACAGTGAAGGTGCTGCCTTTTCCTTCAGGGATAAAATTTATCAGGGTGATGTTGATATGCCCATATAAGGGACCACTGCCGTTTGCATCGAAGGCCTTTTTCTTCAAAAAGCCAGAGGGACACAGCCTAAGTTGTACCATCCAACTCCAGCCAGGGTCTTCAGCAGCTTTGAAAAAGCCCAAAGGACTTTAGAGCTGAGCTAAGTGGGACTAACAAATCCCTTTTGGGGTCAAAACAAGCTCTTCTTTCTATGACTACATAGCTCATAGGGAGGATGTGAAAGAGCGCACCTTTGTGGTCAGACAGACTGGAATTTGGCTGTGGCTCCACAGCTCCTGGCCAGGTGTCCTTTGGCAAAATACCTGACCTCCCTTCCTGAACCTTCCTGTCTACATCTGCACAAAGCATCTCCTGACACCTGTGTTATGGGTTGTGGTGAGACTCCGTGAAGAAACATGGAAAGCTGTCAGCACTCTCTAACCTAGAGGAGGTGCTAATATATGCTGGGTCTTTTCTGGCTCAGGTCAAAAATAAGCTAACATTTATATGCAAACAGAGCTGTGTGTGGGTATCTGAACCTGGACAGGATTTTCCTAGTTCTTTGGGGGAACTTGTCGGCAAAGTTAAAGCCTACCTGCAGGCTGCAACAAATATAAATCGTGTATGAGTTTACAGCTGTCCATGATCTCATCATCTGAATGGAGACATCCACCTTCGGGCTAAACATCCCAGGAGGCAGGAATGGTGAAAGGTACAAATGAGAAGTCTCTAGAGGGAAGGTTTGGACTTGTACCTAAGATGAGACCCATTAGTATTCGGACAAGGTTCTGTGCCCTTCTGCCCCTCTTTTCTAGACTCACGCTATTTCCCTTTTCACGCATGCCTGTCTTTCCCACTTGGCTGAGCCTGCAACTGGAAATGCCAGGAGAGGAGCTGGTTTGGTCATACCCAGGCCCAGGATGCATCATAAACCCCACATGGTGCTCCTGTTTTCATGACTTGTGCAGCCAAAATTTTCAGAGTCATGGGGCTTATTTGAAGTTTTCAGAAAGTTTCAGAGCAGCTATGGAGTGCAGTGGGGTGGGGACCAGTGTCAGTGACTATCCATAGCAGGCTGTTAGAACCGAGGTAATTGCCCCACATCTCTCCCCACCAGGAAGTCAGGTTGACCTTCCTGGCAGCAATGGCCAACTGAGTTCCCACAAATAAAGTGGGCTAATTGGAAGGTGACGCTTCCATAATTTCACTCCCTTTTCCACCTGGTACAGGTGTGATAATAAGGTCCCCAGTAGGAACCTGGTCTTCTAATTTCAAGGAAACAACCAGCTAGCTATCAACTCAAAGGGAATTGCAGGTGTCTTTTAAAAAATATATATCCAGTAATGGGCTGAGGCTTGCCTGCCCATTACTTCAAAATAGAGACCAATTAAAGGTTTACACCAGGGTGTTTATCATGTCAGATTACAGAGTTCCTTCCCAGAGCTTATTTGCTAGGGCCCATAAATGCCTCCCCCCACCTCCAACAGCAAGTCTCTTGTCTCTTCAACGATGACTCAGTCCCATTGCTCTTAGATCTTGTCATCAACATAGCCACTGTGAACAGCCCAACGGGTAAGGAATTTTGTTTTATCTCAGTATTTATAGAAACCCGTTAGGGCCCAGAGTCTGGGATTTCAGGATTTCCATCAAGGCCTCTTGTCTGTCACATCATCCCTGGAGCTGGAGCTACATCCTGAGGTTATTTGATAGTTAAGTCTCCACCCCTGCAAACTGTGCTGCATCGTGTGGTCACTGTGCAGTGGACTTCAGTCGCCCCTGGATGTTCCCATCCCTAGATGCTGTGGACCAAAGCATGCAGAGGACAACGGACTAGAGGCTTTCTTCCCATCCACATATTTTGGCAACTCTGGCATAGCAGCCCCTTCCTTACAAAGATTATACAAGAGATCAAACACCAGCCATTGTCCAGAAGAGCCACTGCAAAGTAGTTTTGGAAACAAACAAACAAACAAACAAACAAAAAGCAAGAAAGGGAAACAGGCTCTCCCATCTGCCTGATGGATATATTTTAAAACTCCAAGTATTTCTAAACAATTTGGCATGATACTAGACATTAGAGATCAAGTGGTGTTTATCTGTTTCTTATTTTTTGGTCCCCAAATTTACATTTCTGTGTAGTGTGGTTGCTGAAAAAATTAATATTTGCATACAGAGATGCAGGCAGTACACAAACAGCTGTGGATGTTTGAAAATACTTGGAGCTCCCTCTCTGATTAACTCCTGCATTTTTTCTTTCTATTCCCCAAACGGACACTCACTCTGACCCAGATTACTTGGTGATTGGAGTCAATTCATGTTTGGGCTTTGAAGATTAGAGACTGGAAATGGCCACCACTTCCCTTTCTATTTTCTTTTAAAGGATTTCGAAACTTAAAAATTCATAATATTCCAAGCTCACTAAAGGAATTTATCCACATTTCTGCTATGTTAAATGTTAGCAAAGTTTATATTGGACTGTCATATTTCTTTAGTTTATTCATCAGCATACAAGATGTCGATCTCAACATCTGGTTTATAATAACCCTCGACATCTGGGAGCTCCTTTTTATTTCTATGGTGGACGAGACACAGTAGTGATATTGGCAGTGTATATTTTCAAGCTACAACTCCTGTCTGTTTCAATCATAATTAATTACCACTTTTTAATAGATTTAATTTACGAAAAGTGATTTGCATTAGACCACTTTTCACTGTTGAGAAAACAATAGATTTTGGTGACAATGGCTTCCCTTTCTTTTTTTTCCTTTCTCCTTTCTTTCTTTTCTTTCATTTTCTTTCTTTCTTTCTTTCTTTCTTTCTTTCTTTTTTTCTCTTTCTTTCTTTTTTTTTTTTTTTTCTTTCTCTTTTTTTTTCTCTTTCTCTCTCTCTCTCTCTCTCTCTCTCTCTCTCTCTCTCTCTCTCTCTCTCTCTCTCTCTTTCTTTCTATAAAATTTAAAACCCTATGTGCATAGAGTTGAATATATACATGCTATTGGGTTTTTAATGCAAAATGAAAAAAAAAAACTGTTCTGCAAAGAAAGTTGTATTACAGCCATTTAGGAAGTGGTCATCAGGCACTTTGAGCTGCATTTTAGGGAAAACCTCCTATTATGTTTTGTGACTTTGGCAAATCATAGCATCTCTCTGTGCTGGAAGTCTCCCTACAACAGCAATTTTGGGGGTCAAGAATCCTACGATGAAAGCTAGGACCTCCATCCAGAGAAACATACTTACACACCTCCCCACAACATTCTGCATTGATTTCAAGGGGTTACTTAGACCCCCTGAAACTCATTCCCATGTTGTAGACTTTCCTTCTGTGTTTTCCTTCTTTTCTACTTTGTTATTCTCCGGGGACTGAGAGAAAGCTTAATGACTTTTCCAAAGTCGTGTAGGAAAAAGGAAAGTTTATTGCAGGAGCAATTACAAGACTGTTTAATGGCAAATAAATACATGTGAATTGTACATGAGGAGGCCCAACTAAAATTATCAATTGCATCTCTTTTTTTGCCAGAATATACCTACTTAAATTTTCAAATTCAAGTTTATACCAAGTTGTCCAATTCAGACTCTGTGCAAATCACTTGACTGACTCAAGTCAATTGGGGTTTCTTAATCCTTTGTGGGCCACAAATCCTTTCAACAGTCTAGTGAACCTTCTGAACCTCCTCTAAGAATAATGATTTAACGGTGTAAAATAAAATATAGAAATACAAAGAAAACCACTATATCGAAACAGTTCAAAGACCCAGATCTAGATCCTTGAATAGATGAAAATTACTTTGGCTTATGGCAGTATTAGATTAAACTGTTTGAAATTGCTATTTTTCTAGGTCAGAAATGGTCACATATTGACATTCTCATATGATTCAATTAATATTGTAATGGCTTAAGCAATAAGAATCCAACTAGTGAGAAAATGTTCCAAGTTTTTTTTTTTTTCCGACTGCTCCTGGTTTTCAAAACAAAGAAGCAAATCATGTCAAAAATCTGCTTCATTAAGGATTTATTAAAAGACACAGTTCCCAAACTATGTGTGAGTCCAGGATGTGGGCCACTGATTCTTCTATGCTTTGTTTCAATCATTGTAGTAGACAATGAGAATTCTTTTTCAAAACGGGGTCCTGGCAAGAGTGGATGTAATTCTGTCCTCAAAGAAAGAATCAATTTCCCGGCATATTGGCCGCCCCACTGAGTGAGCAAAGTAGCCAATGCTGCTTTGGAAACATTTTCAACAAGATTTCAGACCAAATAAGTTTCAGTTTTTCCACAGTTGAAATCATTTTTTAAGTTAAACAAACCTTCCTTTCTACAAGTATTCTACCGAATTGAAAGTTTAATCTCTTTCCAATGAAACTTACTCGTTTGCAAATATTATAATTGTTCCATGGTATGCATATCTTCTTTTATTCTGAGAGCAGAATTGAACCTGACGCATTGAGAATATCACAGCACATTTGGGCCTTTGTGAAATAATCTATATGAATTATTGCATGCTAAAAAAGTTGTTCCTCCCAACTAGATGTAGTTGTTTTTTGTTGTTTTTTTTTTAAATTCCTCCTCAGTCTTTGTTGATACTTTAGGCTTAGGAGAAATTAAAGGTATTTGATTACTATAATTACTTCTCTGCTTACTTAAAAGGGTTAACCTACTCCTTTAGGCATATGCCATGCAAATTGCATGCTTTTTAAAAAAATAATCATCTATTAATGTAGACTAATTTTAATCTTCTAATCCAATCTTGACACAGTCAGAACTGGGTGGGTGGAATGTTTTTGTGTGGGAGTTGTCATAGATACAACGCTTGGTTATGTATTTGACAAGGCAGTGATGTGGAAATTAAGCTACTATGGATTTTTTTTCCTTGCTCTTTAAGATTAAAAAACAAAGTCAAGATCAGTGTGCCTTTCCAGTGCATCACGGTGTAACTAACCTTCTCTTCTTTCATTCTGGTGCTCCCCTCCTCTCTGTACCTCCCCACCTCGGGCCGGCCGCAGGATGACGAGGAGGGCATATGGGCATAGCCGGGCCTGTAAACCAAAGTTCCAGTTTTGTTTTGAGGGGTGAGAAACCATCTTTTATATCATTTTTTTTAAAAATTGCATTCTAGTGTTGTGCTGTGTGCGTGCTCAATTGTGCTTGCCAATGTTTGTGATTGTGCCCTGTGTTTGCTACTGTGTCCTGTGAGAGCAGAATGTCCGTGTGTCCTGGCATCCCTAAGAGTCCCCTCCATCCCACCTCCCACCCCAACCACATCACTGCTCTGCCTTGTTGGGGTTGGATTCAGCATGATTCAAATGTTTCTGTGTTACTTTAAGATGTAACTGTGTCCTTAATAGGCTTTATACACTCTTTTTAAAGCATTTTGAAATTGTCACAATTCTACAGTTGTGGCTTGCAGACGACTGCTTGCTTTTAGCAGATAATGCCAGTGTGGTGTGAGTCTCAATTCCTTTTCTGGTTGTATCACGTTTGGCAAGGAATAAGGAGAATAAAACTATATTGTCTTCATGGAGCTGAAACTGTCATCTCTAAGAAGCCTGTTTAATGGATTGTGCTGTCTCTTCTCTGGCCATTCTGAAGACAAAACAAGGATCAAGGCATAGTAATGGTGAATGGGTAACTGTAACTCTTTAAATAAATTAGACTAGAGATATTAATATTAGCTGGTCTCGTCATTGGCGTTATACCTGTTGCTTTTTCCAATTTCTCTTCTATGGAGCTTTAAATTATAAATTACATGCATTGCATTTTTCAGAGGTTTTTGCTCTTTTAGAGGCTGAGTTTTAGCTATTAAGAACCTACCTTTTATTTCTGCAACATAAAGACTTGCATTATCATTGAGTAGTGACGGCTGTAATTGCCGCATGGTTATAAATGAACATTGGACTTTTGCTGCTGGGAATCACACCTCTCAAGGACACTGCAGGCTATTTAACACCTAGTCACAAACTCCCTGGAGTTGAATAGGCATGTGATAACATGGCATATGCCATTGAACTTGACAACACTGCCCATGATATTCTGTTTAGAACAAGGAATGTGGAAGATTGTGTGTCATGGTGATTTTTAGCAATCAAAAAATATTCAATATACAGTTCAATGTGCAGAACAATGTACAGTTCTGTAACAAATGTTAAATGTCACAGCGCTTGAGAATCACCAGTTCCATGATTAGAGATGCAATTCTTTGAGATAATTTAGCACGTGGGCCCTTCCCCAAGTCTTGCCTTCATGTTACAATGGCAGTGGTGTTTCAGGTGTATTAAACCAATAACTGGTGTGCCTTACCCATGCGACAGTCTCCTTAGTGTGTTTTACTGCTGGCCTGAGCTTCTCGCAGGTCCCACAGTGGGTCATTATTACTCTCTTTGGTCCTGCAGGGAATGCACAGGGGGTTGGTTTTCAGATACACTTTCCGTGTACTCAAGGTGCCTCCTGGATCCATTTGCTGCCAGCAGGACCTGCTTCGTGTTCACATCAGAGTGTCTATTCTGTTCTCCTTTGACTGGGCAAATGGAAGACAACGCTGGAGTTAACTCTTCCTGATTCCAAATTGTTCCACGGGGAAGCTTGTCAGTATGAGGAAGTGGGGAAACCAGAGAAATTCTGTTGTCTGAGAGACTGTCTCCTCATCTGGGAAAACTTTAAGAGAAAGATCTCATTTACTCACATAGGAAAACAAATCAAAATGTAAATTAACCTGAAATATATGAAACGACAAGAAAGTATTTTTTTTTAATGTGGACGATGCCCAAGACGTGCATGGAGTAGTTAGGCAAGGGAAGGTTCTAAGAGTTGAGGGTTGTCTGGAGAAGCGTATCTCCCACTTGGACCCGTTTGGTGAAGGGACTCCTTATTCCGCCATTGTCAGGGCTATGGCACTGGGCTGCTTTTGTGTTTCCTCCTATAAAATCTTTATATTGCTCTTTCTCAAGACTCAGGACTGTCACCATGCCACCCCATGAGAACATCCTTACATCCTTGCATCATCAGGATGGAATTGGCCGCAGGGACCATAGAAAATCTTGCTTTGCTCAAGGCAGATGGAGAACAGTTGTGCTACTTCCCTATCTTTTTATTCTTTCATGAATTTCCCCCAACACCAAGCACCCCAGAAAGCAAATGTCTTCTGATTAGTCACCATATAATCCTACTTTAATATGTTACAATAAATTTTATAGGCTTCTGGGGAAAACTACTTATCTTTCTTTATGATTCCTTTAAACAAGTTTGCTCAGATATCCTCAGACTTTTGAAACCATGTCTTTAAGGATTTAAATAATGAAATACTGGGAGGAATGGCCATTGCATGTTTTGAGTTGCATTGCAATCTGTGAGGCCTAAAGAACATTAAATTTACAACTAAAGATGGGTAATAGTGGCACATTAAAAAGTAACTGTTTTGAATGCTTTGATTTATGGCCACTTTAAAAGAAAAATTACAAGACGTTATTTTATTAGGCATCAGTAATATGCTCATAATAGCATCCGAGGGCCCTGACTTGAATCTGGAGTTTTGGTGCTGAAATGAATCATAATTTTGGAAAAGTTACTCTAAAAATTACAACAAATTGCAATTAGCATAACAACCCCAACAGCTCCTCCCTTTTTTGCCACTTCTAGATACTAAGTTCAGGCATGATTTATTTGCCTCATTGTGACTGTTCAAGGGTAATATTTTCTGAGAGCAAAATGGACTGGAGAATTTCGCTTTTCTAAAGATCTTTGACAACCCCTAGATCTGGGCTTTCCCACCTTGGACCTTCACCCAGGCCCAGTTTAGGGCGTGTGAACTCTGCAGTCCTCTGACCCTGTGCTCAGAAGGGCTCCACTCAGGGTTTAACATTCTGCTGTCATCTTCTTGACAGTCTTAATGCTTTTGAACAAGGGACCTTACTTTTCCAGTCGGTCCTGGTTAGCGCCACCATATATTCCTATATTCTGCTTCCAACTTCCCTCAGCCCCACCCCTGGTTTTCAGCTGCCTAGGATTTACCCGTGGACCTCCTTATGGTTCTGCATTTCTATCAGAAGCTCCATGGTTTCACATTTGCACAAGTTGTTCCCCTCGTGGGCATCCCTGCAATGAACATCCAAACCACTGCTCTCTTCCCCACTCCCCACCCTCCCCCCAACCCCACTTCTGATTGTGAAACCATGCTCCTTGATCTCTAATTATATTCTCTCTCTCACTTTGCAAAATACAGGAAAAGCAGCTATTTAATTTCTCCCTAACTACCCTTTGGGGAAATTTACTCAATGCCACTGGGCAGGCATTTTTTGTCAGCAAATAACTATTCAGTTCCATTGAATAGAGATGCTTTCCTTGGACCTCCAAGAGGGGCTTTGGTTTGGGAGCATTTAATGGGGCAGGGCAGGGGGAACCAATTGAGGCACCTTGTGAGATTTAGTGACACATCCACGCATTTGTCTTGACATTTGAATGTTTGAGCTATTATGTGCACTCTTGTAATTGAGCAGACTTAGAACACAAGATCATTTTTATTTCTTAAGCCTCTAGAAAGGAATAAGTCCTTTTTGATTGAAAACATATGCAAATTTTAAGGCCTGATTCATAAAAATACAGATGCTGGCATTAACATGTTCTGGCATGGAGCCATGATGCTCGTAGATAAATTCTGTTCAAAAGGAGAATTCAGCTGTATGCCACCAGCACACAGACAGCGTTCCAGTGAGTGCAAGTATGAACCACCGAGCACTTGACGTGAGGAGAGGGTTTTTACACATAGAATCATATTCCCAAGTTGCTGGTGGAACTCCGGGGCATGCCTCCCCTTAGGAAGAATGAGGAAGAAGCTGTTTTATTGGGCTCAGGAAGTTATACTTTCCTTGCCTTCTCTTGGCAGACAGGGTCTGGACACTAGGCCTGTGTTTGTCCTGGAGCAAGACTAATCCAGTTGCTGGGAAAGAAGTCGTGCAAGGTGCCCTGGACTGTGTCTCCTGGATCAAAATCCTGAATTCTTTGTGAAGTGCAGGTTTTCTTTTATCCCTCCTGAATAGGGATATTGGTTAGAGTTTTTAATTCACCTAGATCTCCTGCCACTGAGGATCTGTGACATCTCCTCCTCATGCAATTGGCTACCAAGAAAGAAAGATCTTTCTTTCTTTTCCTTTCTTTCCCTTTCTTTCCTTCTTTCCCTTTCTTTTCTTCTCTCTCTATTTCCTTCCTTCTCCTTCCTTCCTTCCTTTCTTCCTTCCTTCCTTTCCTTCCTCCTTTCCTTTCTTTCACACTCTTTCTTTTTTCTGTCTTTCCATCTTTCATTCTTCCTTTCCTTTCCTTTCCTTTCCTTTCCTTTCCTTTCCTTTCCTTTCCTTTCTCTTTCCCTCTTTCTTTTTCTTCTTTCCTTCTTCCTTTTCTGTCCTTTCCCTCTTTCTTTCATTTTTTTTCTTTCTTATTCATTCTCATGTCCATTTTTCATCAAATGTTAACTTCTTGGTTAGATGCTGGAACACCAATGATGAGTTAGTTAAGTGTGGGTGCTACCCTGCAGATCTTACAGTATAGTTGAGGCAAACAGACCATAAATAATTAAGCACATGAACAGATACTTTATATATTTTGATCAGGTTTTGATAGACACAAAAAAGATATTGAGATTAAAAAGAGGAACCTACTGAAGAAAAGATGTGCAGCAAGCACCTCTCTAAGGAAGTGAGTTTTAAGCCAGACCTGAAAGGAAGAGTCAGAAGGTTTCCATGCCTGGGTATATGTTTGGGAAGCGGTCCCAGGCAAGTATGTAGAGGGCTAGAGATGGAAAAGAGCTTGATGGACCAAAAGAACTTAAAGACCACAACTTTGGATGGAGCACAAAACAGTGAGATGAAGGTGGAGAGGTGAGAAGGGGCTTCATTGCATAGGGCCTTTTAGGCCAAGGTAGAGAGTTTGGGTTTTAGCCTTGGAGAAATGAGCAGACTTTGGAGGATCTTAATCAGGGATGTTACATGATTTGATTTACATTGTAGAAGAACGCTGGTTGCTGTGTAGAGGATGATGATCAGGAGTAGAGATTGTTTCCTCGTGAGAGGATTGATGGTGGCCCGTCCCGGGGTTGTGATGGTCGAGATGTAGACAAGTGGATAAGTTGGAGAAATGCCAATGGGGGTTGGATGGGGAGGTCAGAGAAAGGTAGAAATCAAGAATGCCTCCAGATTTCTGTGTTGATCTACTGGGTGTCAAAGCTGGGAACAGGCCATGCTTGGAAGGCAGGGAGGTGGGTAGAAGTCCAGACTTCTGTTTTCCCAGATGTCCAGTCAGTTCTGGCCAAGGGAAAGGCATGCTTGCCATTTTAACCTGCTCTCTTTTCTATTTGCCTGTGTATCATCAGGGGGATCGTTGGCCTCTTAGCAGTGATGTGCAGGCTATTAAGTTTAAAGCATGGCTCAAATCCAACTTCAAGAGTGTGCAGCTCCTCTGACTCTCAAAAAAGGGGGAGAACTTGAATACGAAGACTGCAGAGAAAAATCAGCATAGAAAAGGGAGAGACATGGGGAAAGAGGGTGGTCTGCAGAAAAACAGCTCTTATAGAGGTTAAAAGTACCTAGAGAGAGGAGGCAGATGTCACTGGCTCTCAAATCCCTCCCTGAGGTCCCCAAGCATCAGGAATTCTGTCCTTTAAGGAAGATGCCTTGTGACATTTTGGCTGCGCGTGGTGATTGGCTTGCCATCTTGAAATTCTGGGTATATTTTCTGCAGAAGCATATTTTCTGCTTTCGGGGTTAAGAAGAGAAGTAACAAGAAGTAGCCACAAGACATTTTGGAACCACCATGACAATGTGTCTGCTATTTTGAACTGAAGAATTGATTCCTGGGCAGAGAGAGGATGTTTTTGCTTCATCTCTTTCCCTGCTGCCTTCTTTTACTGCTCTTCTTCTCATCTGGAAGATATCTGTATGTTTTTATCTTCTATGCAGGCTTGTAAAGCTACTGTTTAGAGTTACAACTTGAGTATCCTATCTGCAGTCCTTGCAATGAGTAAGTTATTGAAAAAATATTTCTTAATCTCCATACCAGAGTCAAGACAGTGAACAAAGTACAATTCCTACCCTGGAAGAAATTTAGAATAGTGCACAGATTCTTAAGTTGCTGTCCATAGACCCCAGAGGGTCTGCAAATCCCCTGACGTGGTTAAGATACTTTTATGTGGGCATGTGCACATCACCACCACCACCACCACCACCACCTCCCCGCAAGGAGAGCATCTGTGACCCTCAACAGATAGTCAAACAGGAGTAGCTCAAAAAAGGCAAAACCCCATTCCTCTATGGGAGATTAGGTAACAAGGTAATGGGATGGCTGATAGGGGGATTGTTAGATTCACACAGGCCTAGGTTTGCATCTTGGCTCCAGCACTACCTGGCTGGGTAGCCTTGGATAAGTATTTCCTCACCCAAAATAACACTGTTAGGGGAGGCTTGCCGGAGGGAACCGCCTTTTCCCCAACCCCTTATCTTGCCCAAACACTCCCCGTTACCAGTGCAACTCCCATTACCACCAGTGCGCATACATTGTTGCCAGACACCGTTACCGAAACAACTCTCGCCCCTTTTCAATCAACCTCCGCGCCCTCTCAAAACCAATCCAAGCCTTTAACCTCTACAGCTACCCCGCCCTCTAAACGCCCGATATAAACTTGTACTCTCCCCTAATAAACTCTCTCTCTCTTGGCTTCTTCACCCTAAAAGAACCGTGTCCCGCCTGTTCCTTTCTCGCTGCCCTCCATACTTTACACGCCACCCCGCCAGAAACCTGGCCAAGTCCCCCGCCTCACCCTCACCTCCGGGAAAGAGCCCCCGCCGCCGGTACCCTCCGAACAATCCTGAAAGCCTAAAATTTAGCAACCGGCCGCCACCCCCCCCCCAGACGAATCAACTGCAAGTCTCTTTATTTCTCTGCACTTCTGCTTCCTCATTTGGAGAAGGGAGTTGTCTTAGTTTTCCAAGCAGCTGTCACAAATACCACACAATGGGTTGGCTTAAACACTGGAATTTATTGTCTTGTGGTTCCAGAGGCTAGAAGGCTGCTGCTTCCTGGGATCAGCAGTGTTCTGGTGATGACTTGCCACAGTCCTTGGGGTTCTTGATTTGCATCTCTGCCTCACATCGCATAGTAATGTCCTCTCCTTTGTTCTGCTCTTCCAGTTCCCAATGGATTCCAGCTTCTAGTTCCTCCCTATGGCTTTCTCTTCATAAGGCCTCCAGGAATCCAGATGCAGGCCCACCCTCATTCACGTGGGCCACACCGTAAACAAAAATGATATCTTCAAGAGGTCTGATTTACAATGGGTTCACAACCATGGGAATCTGGAGTAAGGTTAAGAGCACGTCTACCTTGGGTTGCGTAATTCAGCCTAGCACAGGAGTGCATGCCTCACCGGGCTGTGGTGAGGATGAAATGGTATAAGGTGAGTGAAGTGCTTAGTCATGCCTGGCACGTGGTGTTTAATACACTTCAGAATATCACTATCATTGTTACTACTGGGCTCAAGACAGCAGACTGTCATCAGTCAACTAAGGAAAATAACTAATACTGTACGGATGGTGAATTTGGGGGGTAAAAGACAGAAAAAAAGGAAAACCAAATGAGAACTGCATTCCTGGGACCATAGCTAAACACCCAAACCAGCTACACTTTTCTACTAGGTCTTAAAAAGTAAAGCATGTTTACTTAAAAATAGCTACCTTTGATTTTAATGGTAACTGAATATAGCAAAGAAAGATGGATTGCTGGAGTGTATGGATCAGTCCCTATTTCTAGTAGAGGGTTTATTTCAGCTAACAGAAAAATCAAGAGAGTGAAGTGAAAAACCAACGAATATTTAATGAGCAGTTGTGAGCTAATGAATTAGAAGAGGGAAGAGAGTAATGACTTCTCAGTCCACTTCTTTCTACTCTCAAGTCTGGTGGACTTAAGAGCTGGGGTAGTCTTTTAGCAGAACAGAGTGCAGTAAATAAGTTCTTGTGGGCTTTTCTCGAGCTCCTAAGTGCTACCTGGCAAAGCAATACATATTGGCTTAGATACAACCATACTCTCATGACCTGAAATCTTGTTGAAAAATCATAAACAAACAGTGGTGATAAATGACCATGGGCCCAAAGCAGGAGTTGTCTAGCAGACTGTTGGTGCATTATATTGCATCCTTCCTGCACCAGCGCTGGCTCGGAGAGAGCACACTGACCACTCCCCTCCTTTTGTCATTTACTCTGGAGTGTGCTGCTGGTCTGGTCTTGTTTAGCCTCTTTATTAATGATCTGTAAAGGGGAGAAAAGAGCATGCAAAGGAGAGTCACAGATGACACTAATTTGGGAGATGGTGGAAACATTAGAGCAGTCAGAGAAATCATACAAATGGCCCGAAGAAGGTTAGCAACATGGATGGACAATAACAAAGCTCAGAGAGGTACAGACACTCACATCTGGTGAAAATTAATCTGAGACACAGATACCAATGGGTGAAAGGGGTATGGAAAACCTAATGCTAAAAGAAAACATCAAACCTGAGTGGACACTGGGATATCCAGTCCAAAAGTCTTCCATGGGTAAAAGCAGGGAGAGAGGCATAAATGGGAGTTAGCAGAGTCTGGATGTGAGCAGGTGCCAGAGAGACATGCATCACCATTTGTGTCCCATAAAATCACATCTTTAATTTGGGACATCACAATATTATGCACACTCTTTCCCATGGAAGATGGGAAGGGTTTTTAAAAAATAACTGCTAAGTAAAGACTGGGCATCATTTAATGCTGGCTGTAGATCCAAAACTCTCACCAAGGGTCAGCATTCAAACTTACAGCCAGAATATGGCATTTTCAGGGCAAGCATAAGGGATATTCCCTTAGGATATGTGAAGGTGGACTTGGGAAAGCTTATGGGTCTCATTCCTAGATTGCAGACAGAGACTCTTCTCAGAGGCCTGTTATGGGAGCCATCCAATTGGTGAGACAAAGTAATAGGTCAGGCCAGGATATTCTTGGTGGTTTAGAGAGAACACTAGCCCCATTCTTTTCAACTATCTGCACAACCCGGTCAAAATAGAAAAACCAGGCCGCAACATCCAGAACAATAGCATGTATTTATGGCCACCCCTGGGTGTATCAGTCACAGTGGCTCTGTTCCTTTCTGCCATTGAGGCATTGACTGACTGCAAATTGTTGGCCATGCTCAGCTGCACCTTGACTCTATCCTCAGGACTCCCCCATTTGTGCCTTCCCCAGAGTAATGTGGCCCCTGACTCAGCTGGTAGCTGCCAGATGGTGGCCTGGAGCAGGTACTTGGGTTCCCATTTTGGGGGTGACCCCAAGGCACTCTCCCCGTGAATGCATCCGTCAGAGACTTTGGGGTGGACGTGCATGCAGAGATCAACAGTGTGTGCACTTCCATGTGCCAGGCCCTGCTATAAGCAGCTCATGTGTTAAATCTTTCCACCCCGGTTGGGGCTGGATCTGGGTGTCAAGTCCCCATTACTCCAAAGCAGTTCCTGTACTCCTAAACACCAGGCCACTTTCCAGTTCTGAGGGCTGTTGCCATGTTGGAAAAGTAATCACTGAATCCTGCCACTGTCTTCAGCCTCTGAGTTTTGCTGCAGCCTGAGGGCCAGCCGGGTTCATTGTGACCCCACTGTGTACTCTCCCGCCCTGGGCCCCTTAATCGGGCAGGCTCCTCCCGTTGGGTCTGTCACCTGTGGCAGAGCATGGACATCTCAGGCAGGGTTCAACCCATCCCTGAGCACTTTCTTGGTGCCCCAGTCATCACAAATGTGCAGAGAGGTGGAAACGGAGTTACTGGGAAGATGTGGAAGAAAGGCTGTTACAATAGCTTAGAGAGAAGATCATTTCGAGATAAAGCTGTTAGACCCAGGAGGAAAAGGCAAATGCTCATATGTGGCTGGGGACCCCTTCCTGTACCTTGTACCTTTGCCCATCAGAGAAAAACATGGGATGAAACTTTGAAATAAAAATCACAAAGATCTCTTTCACCGGGAAACTTGATCTTCTACTGCCACCACTTCATTTCCCCCCTTTATTACATTTTATGGTCATTGTAGACAATGTAGAAAGTTTAATGAGGAATCAGGAGGAAAAAATGTTCTTAAAATCCTCTCTCAGAGAGAGTGCCATTTTAACCTTTCAGCGTATATCCTGCTAGATTTTTCCTATACAGATATGGTCGTGTAAATATACGTTTGATAGGGACGGAATCCAAGCGTTCATTCTCTGGTACAGAGTAGTTGGTAAGCACCCAGGCTCCCAAGCCACTCAGAGCAAGTTCAAACACTGCATCCACCAATTTTAAGTGATGGCTTAAGCCTTCAAAGATAGCTAAAGCTAATATTATTGTTGTTATTTACTCAATGTGACATGATGGTCTTTCCGTGCTGATACATTGACCTCTCTTTATAATTGTGATTTCTGCATTAGGCAGTGGGAAGAGCCCCGGCCGGCTGGGGTGGGCACATTAGAGCCCCTGGGGGCAGGGGTGAGGGGTGCGATGCTGTGGGGTGGGCTTGTCCTTGGCAGTGGCTGAGGCTTCACCTTACCTGTCAGCTGAGGGGGAGCCAGCGCCTGCAGCTGCCTGCAGTCAGCATGTGGTGGAATTAGCAGCTCTGCTGATCCCCAGCATCCATTCTTCTTTCAACACACCTTGATCTCTGATGTAACTGCATTATGTGAGAGGAGTATCTGTGCAAATCCCTCTACAAAAAACAAAACAAAACAAAACAAAAAACCTTATGATTAAAAAGGGAGTCTCCCCATTGCTACATGGAATTGGGTCTTGAGTAGGTTCTGCCTGTGGGACTTTTTGATGCTGTTGGTGTTGGTTGGTTTTATGGTTTTATTTGTAGTTTTGAACTTGTATCCCCTGGCGCTGCAGCACTAGCTGGGGAACATGATGAAAAGCATATTAGAGAAAATCCTTTTTGTCCCTCTTTGTCTGAAGGCAGGTGACACGCTTGGAAATGAGAGAACAGCCTGTTTTCTTCTGAGAGAGGAACGAGTAACAGCATTTCCCCCAGCTGACCTGAAACACTATTCAGGCTCACAGGTCATGCAGGACAATTGGCCATAGAAAAGAATTGTCCTTCCCTCTCAGGAATGTGGAAACCAGAGAGAAAGAATGAGGAAGCATTCCAGGGCCAAAGAACAATCTGTTTCCCTCCTTATGCAACAGGCTTGGGGCTCGGTGAAATCTGATCTGTCAGAGAAGGCGGCGACTGTGTGTGTGAGGATGCAAGCCGAGACGCGCCAGATGAATTTTCTCTGTGTTATTATTTTTACAAAATTATAAATGCAATCACAAGTTTGCGGAGGTGAGACTCTTAAAACGGTCGCCACACTCTGTGGGTGAGTGTGAGCACCTGATTCGAGGCTCGGGATTCCCACCTGCTGGAGCTGTGCGGGAGCGGTGTGCAGCTACAACGTCTTCCCATGGAGTGTCTGTGATTTGGGCAGAGACCCCAGGAACAGGGAGGGATGAGCTCTCTCAATCTCCCCTTCCACAGGTCACCACCCTCCCAACCAATCCTGAGCTCAGGGCAGCCTCCCTACAGCTCACTGACTTGCCCACTCACCATCGGGAAACGTCTTTAGCATGCTGAGAGCTGACATTTGCTACGACTCCAGCTTCTGTCTCACTCACATAGCTCTCTTTCCATTTTAAAGAAAACATCCTACATCCCTGATATCATCTGATCCCCCAACAGCTCGATGAGGGTGGCAGGCAGATGGTACCACACCTATTTTATTGAGTAAGAAAGTAAGGTTCAAAAAGTTGAGATTTTTCCAGGGCTATAGAGATAGGATATGGGAGAATTCAGAGATGAGTTTGAACATCTGACTCTTGGCCAATTGCTTCTTCCACTGCAGAAGCCGTTCCCTTAGTGTGTGCTTCAGTGTACCCTTGGTGCTCTGGTATTGGGTGTTAAAAGGCATTATTTTAAAAAAAATAATAATAAAAGCATTCTATACTCCAATAAATCTGAGCAAAACTAAACAGAATTAAATCAGATTTTTTGTTGCAGGCCTTCTCAGAGCCTTTGATAGGCCAGTGTCCTCAGGCCAGCAGTCACACTCTGAGAGAAAGAGATGATTTGCCTGGTTTTCCAGGCTTATTGCTTATGGAACCTTTTCTTACCAGACCCTCACAAAGCATTAGACACCACAAGATATTTGGAAGGCCTTGCTGCAGCCCACTTTTTCTTTAGTCTTTGGGATGAGCCATTTAATGGAGCAGGTGGGGCCACAACCATTGTTTGAGGTCATGAACTAGAAGCACTGCAGAACCCCATGCCAAGGAAGATGAATGGTTTTGTAAAGGAGAAAGCATGGAGCCTTGCACCACCATTAGCTTTTTCTTTTCCTTACTAAGTTGGGCAGCTGTGTTGCCCAGGACTTACCAGGAACTTGATGGGCAGATACATTCACTGTCCAAAAGGACTAAGACATGCAAGGAGGAATTTGACATGTCTTCCCTGTGATGGAAATGGTGCAGGGTTGATGATGTTGGTGAAGTTGAGGATTAGTATTTTCTTTTCCTGCATTCTTTACCATTTGCCGGGCACAGTCTTAAGTTAGGGCTCAGCAGACTTTATCTGTAAAGGGCCAGATAGTAAATACTTTAGTTTTCGTGGGCAGAGGGGCCCACAAAAGGATATTAAGTAGGTATTTATGTAACAAGAGAGAAATACATTTTCACAAATTTTTTTATGAAATTCAAAATAATAGTAAGTGCAATTTTTTGTAATACGAGTGTACTAATGAGAAGAATGGGAGTCTGTGTTGGGGGGCCAGGGGACATAACATTTCACTTGATTGGGGTTCATAGTTAGTATTCCCTATCATCGTTTTGCAAATGTTCATCTGTTAATGCTGGTAATGATATTTTATGTGTTTCCTCTGTGCAAATGCCTATTCCCACAGATAGGTTATACACAAGGCATTCAAAAACTGTCAAGGTATAACCATCACTGTAATTTGTAGTGCACCTGCAGTGCAAAGTAACTAGAGCACCACATATGGTCTCTGTCACAGCTGCGCAGCTCTGCCCTGATGCCCAGAAATGAATGGGCTTGGCTGCATCCCAATAAAAATTTTACTTATGGACACTGAAATGTGAATTTCATATAATTTTCACATGCCGTGCAATATTCTTATTCTAGTGATTTTGTTGCAACTGTTTCAAAAGGTAAAAGCCATTTTTAGCTTGCAGGTTTTAGAAGGTGGCCTGTACTTAGCTTGTGGGCTGTCATTCACAACCCTCTGCACTGAGAGATTTCACCTTGGCCATCCTATTCATTCCTCACATCTCCTCTGTCTGGTAGGTACTACTATTATCCCCATTTTCCAGGTGAGGAAAACTGAGAGGCACAGAGACAGGAAGTTCCTTGCCCAAAGTCACCCAGCTTAGTAATGTCGGGAATGGGATTCCAACCCACGTGTGTCTGATGCCCAAGCCGCTCAGCAGGACTCTTTTTGACTGTCTGTATTGATTCCCATTGCGTTCTCCATGATGACCCTTTCAGAACTCTTCTTTAGTCTTCAAGCTCCCCACTCAGCCCCTCTCAAGAAACAGGGAAGATGGGCCCATTTTTCCAGGAACCATGGAAACAGCGAATGGGGCTCTTTCCATTTTCCTCTTCTCCATTTCAGGATTTTTCTCTGTTGACCACTTCTCCCCCTCCTTCACCTCACTTGCTCTTTCATCTGTTCTCCCTCCTCTTTGAGAATAAATTGCTTGTAGGAGTGAACATTGGGGGCTTTGCATTTACCAGTTGTATGACTTTGGGCAAGTTATTCACTCTCTTGCCTCAGTGTTTTCATCTGGAAAATGGGGGGAAAACATTACCTCCCTCATGAGGTCCTTATGAAGATCAAACGAGGTAATGATATAGAGCACCAGCCTGGTGCTGGTACATATAGTAAGCACTCAATAAACAGTAGATCTTGTTGTTTTTATTTTCCTCTCCATTAACACCTCTTCTGATACCCACTGCATTGATCACCCACCACAGTTGTTGCAGTGTCGGTATTTCTGCAATTATTTATCAGGTCTCTACTGTGTATTATAAAGATCTGAATATTTACTTGACCAATGTTTCCTGAATCTGACTGGGGATTGAGCACCTGTCTGCGCACTGTAACTACTTTACATCGACACATGGTATCAAAGGAACAAATGGAAACCTTCTCCCTGGGGATCTTCACCATTGGACCCAAAGTCCCCTGCTTGGAATGGGTTGGATATAACTCTTCTAGGGTCAAGTCAACGGTTTAGGGAACAAAAAAATATAGGCCTACAAATTCAAATGGTCTCAACACAGTCCCAAATAAACTAGCAGAGTTAATAACCGGTTGGAATTAGATATACAAAGTAGCTTAAAACTTTTCAGCCATTACAAGAAACATCACCATGTTTTGAAGTCAGGAGAAACTCCTACAGAGGCGATAAAGCAAGTGAAATTACAAAGAAGATGCTAAAGCTGCCTTTTTCCTAGATCTCTGTACTCTCTTATCTTGGCTGATCCAGGACAGATAAAAGAATTATTGGACACAGCTTGTTGAGAACGACAGTGTTACATCTTCTTTGCCTGCAGAAAATCATGTACATGCTTGCAGGTTTGGCATATTCTTAGAGAGGCTTGAAAGGAATTGTGCAAGCAGGGTATGTTCCAGGAGATTATGAGTCCTTTGTGTTTCATGTTTCATGGTTGCCAGCAGCTGCCATCTTTCAGAAATCACATGAAAAGTGGGCAGAGCTCCTTGTGCAAACTTCTGAGCAGAGGGTTATGAGACTTTGTGTGTAACTCTTAATCTCATTAAGAAATTTTAGGGTGAAAAATGTAATTACATCTGAAATGCCAATTGCCAAGGCCAAAGGAATGTCTCCTTTTTGGAAGGTTCTTTGTTGATGAGATTAAAAACTAAGCTCTCACACTCCTGCCTACAAATTATTCAGATTATTTGAAAAAAAATGAAAGAAGACACCAGGAGGAAAACGGCTGCATACCACATTATGTAGCACTTAACTAATTCTCACCTGTTTAGCAATGAGTTTGACAAATATTTATTGAGTACCTACTATGTTCTATTCAACAGAAGCTAGACAGACAAGGTCTCTGAGCTCATTGAATGAATTTACTGAAGTAAACTATATTCTTATTTATCTGTCAATGTAAGGTGCTGGTGATAAGAAGAATTGACACCCAGTGCTGCCTTCAAGGACTATACGCTCTAGCACAGGGCAAATTCACACCTTGTAATTTATATTTCCATAAATTCTTTCTAGAAATAGGTTCATGGGCAATTCAGCTGGCTGATGTTGAAAGCAGAAGGCCATGTGGTATGCCCTGAACACGAGGGCCAGAGGCAAAAAGGGACAGCACACAAAGGAACTAAAGGAAAGGTAGGAAAGTTACCCAACCACATTGGAATTTGGGGTGGTGGTCAACTAATGGGCCCCAAAGGAGTCTCTTGAGTGTCGTAGCCACGGAGTACAAGTCATGATGATGATCAGAATTTATTAAGGAGTGGTGAGCAACCATGAGTGAACACCTCCTTTGTCCACATGTAACTCCACTTAGTTGTTTTTTTTTTTTAAATCTTCATTTTATTGAGATATATTCACATACCACACAGTCATACAAAATAAATCGTACATTCGATTATTTACAGTACCATTACATAGTTGTACATTCATCACCTAAATCAATCCCTGACACCTTCATTAGCACACACACAAAAATATCAAGAATAATAATTAAAGTGAAAAAGTGCAATTAAAGTAAAAAAGAACACTGGGTACCTTTGTCTTTTTGTTTGTTTGTTTCTTTCCTTCCCCTATTTTTCTACTCATCCATCCAGAAACTAGACAAAGGGGAGTGTGGTCCTTATGACTTTCCCAATCCCATTGTCACCCCTCATAAGCTACATTTTTATACAATTGTCTTCGAGATTCATGGGTTCTGGGTTGTAGTTTGATAGTTTCAGGTATCCACCACCAGCTACCCCAATTCTTTAGAACCTAAAAAGGGTTGTCTAAAGTGTGCGTAAGAGTGCCCACCAGAGTGACCTCTCGGCTCCTTTTGGAATCTCTCTGCCACTGAAGCTTATTTCATTTCCTTTCACATCCCCCTTTTGGTCAAGAAGATGTTCTCCATTCCACGATGCCGGGTCTACATTCCTCCCCGGGAGTCATATTCCACGTTGCCAGGGAGATTCACTCCCCTGGATGTCTGATCCCACGTAGCAGGGAGGGCATTGATTTCACCTTTCAAGTTGGCTTAGCTAGAGAGAGAGGGCCACATCTGAGCAACAAAGAGGCATTCGGGAGGAGGCTCTTAGGCACAATTATAGGGAGGCCTATCCTCTCCTTTGCAGCAACAGTCTTCCCAAGGGTAAATCCTGTGGTAGAGGGCTCAACCCATCAAACCACCAGTCCCCTATGTCTGTGGTCATGTTAGCAACCATCAAGGTGGGGTAGGCCAATACCCCTGCATTCTCCACAGGCTCCTCAAGGGGGCTCTCTACATTTTTTTCCTTTTTTTTTTTTTTTAACTTTTTTTTTTAATCAACTGTATGAAAAATAAAAAAATAAACAATAATAATTTAAAAACATACAATAAAAGAACATTTCAAAGAGACCATAACAAGGCAGTAAGAAAAAGACAACTAACCTAAGATAATTACTTTACTTCCAACATGTTCCTACTCTACCCTAAGAAAGTTACCTAATATAGCAACATTTCTGTGAACTTGTTCCTACTATACCCATCAGAAATTAACAGACCATAGTCATTCCTGGGCATTCCCAGAACGTTCAATTTACCCATGATAGCTTATCTGTTCTTCTTGGATTATTGTTCCCCCTTCCTTAATTGCTCTCTATTGTTAGTTCCCTTACATTCTACATTATAAACCATTTGTTTTACATTTTTCAAAGTTCACATTAGTGGTAGCATATAGTATTTCTCTTTTTGTGCCTGGCTTATTTCGCTCAGCATTATGTCTTCAGGGTTCATCCATGTTGTCATATGTTTCACGAGATCGATCCTTCTTACTGCAGTGTAGTATTCCATCATGTGTATATACCACATTTTATTTATCCACTCATCTGTTGAAGGACATTTGGGTTGTTTCCATCTCTTGGCAATTGTGAATAATGCTGCTATGAACATTGGCATGCAGATATCTGTTCGTGTCACTGCTTTCCGATCTTCCAGGTATACACCAAGAAGTGCAATCGCTGGATCGAATGGTAACTCTATATCTAGTTTTCTAAGGAACTGCCAGACTGACTTCCAGAGTGGCTGAACCATTATACAGTCCCACCAACAATGAATAAGAGTTCCAATTTCTCCACATTCCCTCCAGCATTTGTAGTTTCCTGTTTTTTTAATGGCAGCCATTCTAATCGGTGTGAGATGGTATCTCATTGTGGTCTTAGTTTGCATCTCTCTAATAGCTAGTGAAGCTGAACACTTTTTCATGTGTTTCTTGGCCATTTGTATTTCCTCTTCAGAGAACTGTCTTTTCATATCTTTTGCCCATTTTATAATTGGGCTGTCTGTACTATTGTCATTGAGTTGTAGGATTTCTTTATATATGCAAGATATCAGTCTTTTGTCAGATACATGGTTTCCAAAAATTTTCTCCCATTGAGTTGGCTGCCTCTTTACCTTTTTGAGAAATTCCTTTGAGGTACAGAAACTTCTAAGCTTGAGGAGTTCCCGTTTGTCTATTTTTTCTTTTGTTGCCTGTGCTTTGGGTGTAAAGTCTAGGAAGTGTCCGCCTGATACAAGGTCTTGAAGATGTTTTCCTACATTATCTTCTAGGAGTTTTATGGTACTTTCTTTTATATTGAGATCTTTCGTCCATTTTGAGTTAATTTTTGTGTAGGGGGTGAGGTAGGGGTCCTCTTTCATTCTTTTGGATATGGATATCCAACTCTCCCAGCCCCATTTGTTGAAAAGACCGTTATGACCCAGTTCAGTGACTTTGGGGGCCTTATCTAAGATCACTCGGCGATAGATCTGGGGGTCTACTTCCGAATTCTCAATTCGATTCCATTGATCTATATGTCTATCTTTGTGCCAGTACCATGCTGTTTTGACAACTGTGGTTTATAATAAGCTTCCAAGTCAGGGAGTATAAGTCCTCCCACTTGGTTTTTCTTTTTTAGAGTGTCTTTAGCAATTCGAGGCACCTTCCCTTTCAAAATAAATTTGATAACTAGCTTTTCCAAGTCTGCAAAGTAGGTTGTTGGGATTTTGATTGGGATTGCATTGAAACTGTAAATGACTTTGGGTAGAATTGACATCTTAATGACATTTAGTCTTCCTATCCATGAACATGGAATATTTTTCCATCTTTTAAGGTCCTTTTCTATGTCTTTTAGTAGAGTTATGTAGTTTTCTTTGTATAGGTCTTTACATCTTTGGTTAAGTTTATTCCTAGGTACTTGATTTTTTTAGTTGCTATTGAAAATGGTATCTTTTTCTTGAGTGTCTCTTCAGTTTGTTCATTTCTAGCATATAGAAACATTACTGACTTATGTGCATTAATCTTGTATCCCGCTACTTTGCTAAATTTGTTTATTAGCTCTAGTAGCTGTTTCGTCGATTTCTCAGGGTTCTCCAGATATAAGGTCATATCATCTGCAAACAATGACAGTTTTACTTCTTCCTTTCCAATTTGGATGCCTTTTATTTCTTTGTCTTGCCGGATTGCCCTGGCTAGCACTTCCAGCACAATGTTGAATAACAGTGGTGACAGCGGGCATCCTTGTCTTGTTCCTGATCTTAGAGGGAAGGCTTTCAGTCTCTCACCATTGAGTACTATGCTGGCTACGGGTTTTTCATATATGCTCTTTATCATATTGAGGAAGTTTCCTTCAATTCCTACCTTTTGAAGTGTTTTTATCAATAACGGATGTTGGATTTTGTCGAATGCTTTTTCAGCATCTATTGAGATGATCATTTGATTTTTCCCTTTTGAATTGTTAATGTGTTGTAATACATTGATTGATTTTCTTATGTTGAACCATCCTTGCATGCCTGGAATGAACCCCACTTGGTCATGGTGTATAATTTTTTTAATGTGTCTTTGGATTCGATTTTCAAGTATTTTGTTGAGGATTTTTGCATCCATATTCATTAGAGAGATTGGCCGGTAGTTTTCCTTTTTTGTAGCATCTTTGCCTGATTTTGGTATTAGATTGATGTTAGCTTCATAAAATGAGTTAGGTAGTGTTCCATTTTCTTCAGTGTTTTGAAAGAGTTTGAGTAAGATAGGTGTCAGTTCCTTCTGGAAAGTTTGGTAATTCCCCTGTGAAGCCATCTGGCCCTGGGAATTTATTTGTGGGAAGATTTTTGATGACTGATTGGATCTCTTTGCTTGTGATGGGTTGGTTGAGGTCTTCTATTTCTTCTCTGGTCAGTCTAGGTTGTTCATATGTTTCCAGGAAATAATCCATTTCCTCTACATTATCCAGTTTGTTGCCATACAGTTGTTCATAGTATCCTCTTATAATTTTTTTAATTTCTTCAGGATCTGCAGTTATGTCATCTTTTTCATTCATTATTTTGTTTATATGAGTTTTCTCTCTTTTTGATTTTGTCAGTCTAGCTAGGGGCTTGTCAATCTTGTTGATCTTCTCAAAGAACCAACTTTTGGTGATATTTATCCTCTCTATTGTTTTTTTGTTCTCTATGTCATTTACTTCTGCTTTAATCCTTGTTATTTCTTTTCTTCTAGTTGGTTTAGGATTGGTTTGCTGTTCGTTTTCTAGCTCCTTCAGTTGATCCATTAGTTCTTTGATTGTTGCTCTTTCTTCCTTTTTAATATATGCATTTAGTGCTATAAATTTCCCCTTCAGTACTGCTTTTGCTGCATCCCATAGGTTTTGGTATGTTGTGTTCTCATTTTCATTCATCTCTATATATTTAGCAATTTTTCTTGCTATTTCTTCTTTAACCCACTGATTGTTTAGGAGTGTGTTGTTTAACCTCCAGGTATTTGTGAATTTTCTAAGTCTCTGATGGTTATTGACTTCTAATTGTATTCCATTGTGGTCAGAGAATGTGCTTTGAATAATTTCAGTCTTTTTAAATTTATTGAGCCTTGTTTTATGTCCCAGCGTATGATCTATTCTGGAGAAAGTTCCATGAGCACTAGAGAAGAATGTGTATCCTGGTGATTTGGGATGTAATGTTCTATATATGTCTGTTAAATCTAATTCATTTATCAGATTGTTTAGGTTTTCAATTTCCTTATTGGTCTTCTGTCTGGTTGATCTATCTATAGGAGAGAGTGATGTGTTGAAGTCTCCCACAATTATTGTGGAAACATCAATTGCTTCCTTTAGTTTTAAGTGTTTCTCTCATGTATTTTGTGGCACCTTGATTGGGTGCATAAACATTTATGATTGTTATTTCTTCTTGTTGAATTGCCCCTTTTATTAGTATGTAGTGGCCTTCTTTGTCTCTCAAAACATCCCTGCATTTAAAGTCTATTTTATCTGAGATTAATATTGCTACACCTGCTTTCTTTTGGCTGTAGCTTGCATGAAATATTTTTTCCATCCTTTCGCTTTCAATTTCTTTGTGTCCCTGTGTCTAAGATGAGTCTCTTGTATGCAACATATTGATGGTTCATTTTTTTTGATCCATTCTGTGAATCTATATCTTTTAATTGGGGAGTTTAATCCATTTACATTCAATGTTATAACCGTGAAGGCATTTCTTGAGTCAGCCACCTTATCCTTTGGTTTATGTTTGTCATATATATTTTTCCCCCCTCTCTATTAATATCCTTTAATGTACCCATACTGAGTCTCTTTAATACTGAACCTTTCTCCAAGTCTCTCTCTCCTTTCTTTGTTTCTCTGTCTGTAGGGCTCTCTTTAGTATCTCCAGTAGGGCAGATCTCTTGTTAGCAAATTCTCTCAGCATTTGTTTGTCTGTGAAAAATTTAAGCTCTCCCTCAAATTTGAAGGAGAGCTTTGCTGGATCAGGTATTCTTGGTTAGAAATTTTTCTCACTCAGAATTATACATATATCATGCCACTGCCTTCTTGCCTCCATGGTGGCTGCTGAGTAGTCACTACTTAGTCTTATGCTGTTTCCTTTGTATGTGGTGAATTGCTTTTCTCTTGCTGCTTTCAGAACTTGCTCCTTCTCTTCTGTGTTTGACAGTGTGGTCAGAATATGTCTCAGAGTGGGTTTATTTGGATTTATTCTATTTGGAGTTCTCTGGGCATTTATGATTTGTGTATTTATGTTGTTTAGAAGATTTGGGAAGTTTTCCCCAACAATTTCTTTGAATACTCCTCTTAGACCTTTACCCTTTTCTTCCCCTTCTAGAACACCAATGAGTCTTATATTTGGACGTTTTATATTATCTATCATATCCCTGAGGTCCATTTCGATTTTTTCTATTTTTTTCCCCATTCTTTCTTTGTGCTTTCATTTTCCATTCTGTCATCTTCCAGGTCACTGATTCGTTGTTCAACTCCTCTAGTCTTGTACTATGAGTATCCAGAATCTTTTTAATTTGGTCAACAGTTTCTTTAATTTCCATAAGATCATCTATTTTTTAATTTAGTCTTGCAGTGTCTTCTTTATGCTCTTCTAGGGTCTTCTTGATATCCTTTGTATCCTGTAGTATGGTCTCATTGTTCATCTTTAGTTCTTTGATTAGTTGCTCTATGTACTTTGTCTCTTGGATCTTTTGATTTGGGTGCTTGTGCTTGGGTTATCCATATCATCTGATTTTTTCATATGCTTTATAATTTTCTATTGTTTTTGGCCTCTTGGCATTTGCTGAACTTGATAGGGTTCTTTTAGGATTTGTAGACCAATTGAAGTCCTTATCTCTAATTTATCAGATCTACAGCTTCGTGGAGTACACGTTCTCTAACTAACCAGCAGGTGGCGTCCACGAGCCACCTGTTCTCCACAAGCATTTTCTCCCCTGCTTTGCCTTTGTGGTGAGTGGGGGAGTGAGTCTCGTGGGGTCCAATTGGTGTACCAAGCTTGCATGTGTAGTTGGTGTTGCCTGCCCTGTATATGGGGCATGTGTCTGGGCGGTCAGGGAGAGGGGGTGGCTCTAACAATCAAATCTCCCTGGTGTTCCTGGAGTTTTAAAGCTGCTGCAGTAGTCTGATCCTTCAGTTCAGTCCTGCCACAATTTGTCTCTGCCACTGACCCACAAGTCCTTGGTTTTGTCGTATGGCTCCTGAGACTTGCAAGTGGGTCCCTCTTCCAGGCCGTGCACCCCTTGGTCCTCTGTTGAGAGATGACTGTGCTATGTCACAGGTGAGTGCCGTCCCCCCAGGGCGGTTCTGGGCTGCTGGGCTGTGTAGGGAGGCTCCCAGTCTGTTGAAATGATGGCTGAATGGTGCTTTGTTAATTCACACTGCTCCACCTTCCCAACTCTGGGACAATCAGCTGATGTTGCAGGGAAGGCTAATGTCCACACCCAGTTTTGTGGTGTGTGCGTGTTATTTGAAGCACTTCCGTCACACTGGGTTGTCTGGGGCAGCTCTGGGCTATGGGGCTGGCGACGGGCAGGAGTGTTTCCTTAGGATGATGGCTGTGAGCGGACACCCCCCTTTTCTTGGGAAGTTGTGGTGTTTAGTGAATTTTCTCAGCCACTGGATTATTGCCTTTTGTCTCAGAGCTCTCTTAGTTCTGCTCTTGTCTTGATCTGCCCAAATTGCAAGTCTTTGAGGCTTTCTGTATTGGGCTTCTTAGAGTAATTGTTTTAGAAACAGAAAAAAAAAGGTAAAAAAAAAAAAAAAAAAAAGCCCTCCTCACAGATCTAATGGGTTATTGAAATGCTAAGAGGCAAAGCAATTAGGGCCATTAAGGAAAGATCCAGAGGGCAGAGAGATCAGTTTTTCTTTGGGATTTGCATATGAGCCTCAGCGCCTGAGCTCTGCCATTCCCCTTTCTATGTTCACCAGAACTCCAAAAATCCTCTGCTTTTATTTTGGAGTTTTTCTTTGCTGTTTTTTCTATGCCTGTCTCCTCTCTGCTGGGCTGGCTGCTCTCAGATTCTCTGGTGTCCTGTCTCAGTCTATCTATGGTTGGAGTTTGGATCAGTAGAATGAGTTTCCGATAAGAGCTGCCACTGCAGTTCTCCCTTCTCCTTCCCAGCGCTGACAGCCCCTCCTCCCACGGGACAGCCTGGCAGAGAGGGGCGTGGGACCCCTGGCCGCAAAAACTTACAGATTTCGCTGATCTCAGCTGTTCGACGTTTTGATGAGTGTTGTATGAAGTATGCCCAAAGTCAGATTGCTCTGTGGTGTCCAGTCCACGCAGTTCCCGGCTTTCTACCTACTTTCTTGGAGGAGTAACTAAAACATACAGCTCACCAATCCGCCATCTTGCCCCGCCTCCCACTTAGTTTTTTAATACCTCCAACATGTGGTTCTTAGGTTACCCCGTTTTGCAGAGGAGAGTTTAAGTCACGTTTGGGAGGCCATACAGCAGGAGGTGGGAGAGTCCAGGCTGAAGCCCTGTTCTGTCATTCACTACCATATCCACATTCTTTCTTCAGTATTGATGGCCACCACCAGCCACCATGTAGCAAGGGGTTCTTCAGACCCAGTTCCTTAAACTACATGCCAAGTCTCTGCAAGTTCCAAGAGTTTGTATGTCAGCTGCCTCGTGATTGGAAAATCAACCAGTGATATACATATAATGTATTATGCATTAAATACTATATAGTGTATTATACATTATTTATTATATAGTATATGTTACATATGAAATATTGAATATTGTATGTTAAACATTATATTAGGTGCCCAGGCTAGCCCAAAAGACTATGTCAGGTTGCTAAAATTTCTATCCTTGTGGAGAGGATTGGGAAGCCTGCTAGAAGATAATAGCCAAAGTGCAATAGGAAAAACAATAGTATTGAATGAAAATTTAATAAGGCATTGATTGATCTTGGGCCCTGACAGAACATATACATATATGGAAATGTGTAATTTTGAGGAATTGGCTCATGTGATTATGGAAAGTGACAAATCTGAAATCTGTAGGCCAGGCCTCTAGGTTGGAAATTTAGGCAGGAATTGATGCTGCAGTCTTAAGGTAGAATTTCTTCTTCCTCAGAGAAACCTTGATTTTGCATTTAAGGCTTTCCCTTGCAACTGATTGGATGAGGGCCATCCACATTATGGAGAATAACTTCCTTTACTTAGTAAAGTCAGCTGATTATAGATGTTAAGCACATCTACAACATGCCTTCCCAGCAACACCTAAATAAGTGTCTGATTGAATAACTGGGTACTGTGGCCTAACCAAGGTGACACATAGAACTAACCATCACAGTCCCCAATGCTTCAGGAGAAATGGTTTTGTTTACAAAGGAAAGGGAAGGTATTACCCACCTCATAAGGTTGTTTTGAGGATTAAATCCATTAATCTTATGTAAAGTGCCTGGCGTGTTAGCTACATAGATACATAAAGAGCTTTGAACAGATTCCAAAGGGAATTTCTGAGCACTTTTAAAGGTTTTAGAGGGAGTAGCCTAAATTATTTATTTTGCCTGATTTTACTTTGAAACAAAAGTTCCCTTCTACCTTGCATCTTGTCAGTTGTGCATATGGTAGATGCCTAAGTCAGTCATTTATAATTCTGAAACTGTCGTTGCAGCTAAAATTGTAGGCTAGGACAACTGAGCAGCAACTATTAAAGCCTTAACTTTGGAAATAATCATAGTGACTCTCTTGGGTGCATATGCCTCATCATGTGCTAATTCATTTCATCACCCAAACAAACACCATGAGGTGGGTACTATTGTTATTCCCATTTTGCAGGTAAGAAAACTGGACCCTATAGAGTTTAAGAAAGTTGCTCCAGGTTGCTGAACTAATGGGCCATAGAGCTAGAATTTATATGTGGGCAGTTTGTTTCTGGAGGGCACGCTCTGTGCTAGGATTTTTTAACCTCTGCACTATTGATATTTGGGAGTGGGGGATGTGAGGGGTGTGGGAGACGTTGTCCTGTGCACTGCAGAATATTTAGCAGCTTCCCTGGCCTCTAGCCACTGGATTCCACTAGGAGCATCGCCGCCCCCCCCAACAGTTATAACTAGCAGAAATGACTCTAGATATTGCCAAATGTCCCCTGACTTGCAAAATCCCCCTGACTGAGAACCACTGCTCAGTGCTCAGATATGCTCTAAATGCATGGCCCAGGAGAATTCCTGGAATTGACTTAGAACATTATCAAAGTTTAACCCACAGACTGAAGCAACCTCACAGATTTTATAGCCATGAAGCTGCATTCCGCACTTACCTGGAGGCAGCAGAGCTTTCTTGTAGAGGGAGACAAGGGAAATGAACTCTTTGAAAACATCAGTATGCACATTCCAGAGGGCAACCCAGAAGACAAGCATGGCAGCCTGGGGGTGGGAAGTGGAATGCCGAAGGATGGGCCTCCCTGGTGACAGGAGAGAGGGGATGCTGCCCTGGAAAGACACACTCCTGCCACAGGAACTGACACATCGAAGCTGTCTGCACTCATGCACAGTGATGGAGGGCTCCCACTATAGTTGGCAGACCTGGTTCAAATCCCAGTTCCACAGTGACAAGCTGTGCGACTGGGGCCAGTTGTGTAATCTTGGTGCCTCCATTTCCTACTCTGCAAAATACAGACAACATCTTGGTGGTGGGAGAAAGGGCTCCTGCTGGCAGAAGGGGCTCCATAGATGCTAATCTATTGCCCATGCCCCTCCACGTGAGGCTCTGACGTTCAGTGATCAAGATGGCCTGAATGGAAACCCAGCTCAGCCACATACTAGCTCTGTGAACTTGATTAAGTGGCCCAGCCTCTGTGAGCCTCAGCTTCCTCGTTTCTAGTCTCTACCTTGCAGACATGAGGAGGCTGCATGATGCCGCACATAAGCCCCCTGCAAGTACCTGGCACTGCACAAACCATCCCTCAGCTTTGGCTCCAAGAACACACAGGCAAATGGGGCAGGTCCCTTTTAGGTCACTTCCCACCTTAGGATCCTATGAATCTTTCCAGGGTTTCTTCCAGCTCTGAAATTCCATGAGGATTTATTGAAGTCTAGCGAGTTGGGGCAATCAAGCAAATGAGCAATGGAAAGAGCACTATTTTAGGAGTCAGGAAAGGTGCCACCCACGGGAAGCATCTTGATTTTTTGACCTTTCAAAATTGTTCACTGTATTGTAGCTTCTCAGCCATGTGGCCTAATGATCTCCACCTTCTACCCCTTTCCTCCTAAAATGTTGTTTTGCAGATAGAAGATGAGTGTGGCTATAAAGACACCTTGACACTCGCAAGACTATGTCTAGTGCATTATTATATCCTCATTATTTATAAGGAAGAAAGCCTGGGGACATGGCGTCTGTTAACAGAACCTCGTTTCTCTGTCACTGCCCTCCTCGTCCCATCAATTGCGAACCTGGTGCTGAAGTTTTCAAAAGCTCCCTGTATTGTGAGATTTGAGCAAACTTGATCTTCTATGTTTAACTTAAATATTGTTTCCATTTTGAAGCCTGTCATGTGAGTGTACCACAAAGTGCATTTGGTTCCCCCCCTGAGCCCTGGGCCACGGATTGTAGGCAGTAACAGAATACTGGGAAGAAAGAGAGAGCCTGAAATGGATCCCCAGCTCTCGGCCTGTGCAGAGACAAAGCAGGATGTAAGTAAAACCTTTACTTCTCCCTTCTGATCAAAGGCGAGATGGGAACTCCGCCCATCCTCCCCACACCACCCAGCAAGCAATTAGCACAGGCTGGCATCTTCTCCGTGAGTGGTGAGGTTGCAGCATGCTGGACCAGCTCTGGCTGATGGGTTGTTGGAAGCGGTGGTTCTCTGTGTGCCCAGGTTGAAAAATGTGCACATTTGCAAATAGAATATATTGCAAAACTTTCTGATGGGGGAAACACACAAACCAACCTTGCTGACAGGTTACTTTCTCATCTGCATTTGGTGGCCATGTGAGATAGACTTTGTCAATGGAACCTTAAAGTCAAGGGTTAAAATCTTGGGAATCAAGTAAGACTAGCACCTCTGGGATTTCACAACCATGGGGATCTACATTAAATGTAGATTCTGATTCCTCTGGTCTAGGTGGGGCCTTTGATTCTGCATTTCTAACAGGCCCCCAGCTATAGAGTTGCCTAATATAGAGAAAAAAACAGGCTGGACTCCCAGTTAAATTAGAATTTCCTATACTGTATCTGGTAACTCTACCCCCAGGCAATGTTAACAATGACCACATTTTGAGTGACGAGGATGTACCTCATAAAAATGGTAACATTTGATGAAAACGTGAGGCTGAGTTAGTAGATGAGAATCTGGTACAATTTAAAAAGAAGCTAGTGGTTCACAGGATAGTCACATGGCAAAATGTAGTTCAGTTATAGGCAGAAACAAACCAACAGCAGCATAGAGCAGGCATCCGCCTGTAGAAACTCAGTTTCTTGCTCCCCAGTGTGGTGCCCATGTTTGCTTTATGTATTCATTTACTTAGCCACTTATTTAATATTAGCAAATCCAAAGTGGAGTTAGTTTTCTAAGGAGTTGGGAATAATGCCAAGGGTGGCACATCGCCACATTTTTCCTCCCTTTCTGACCTGGCCTCCGAAATGAAGGGGCCACCGTAGCTCTTCCGGCAGCTTAGCCCCTGACTGGTGATCTGGGGAGGAGATGGGGATTGGGGCTTAGGTTTTACGCTGACACTTGACGTGCAGGCCCAAGGCTCTCTTCCTTTGATGCTAAAGGAACCAATTTCAGCTCCTTTGAGAAGACTAGGCCAATGGAGCAGCCACCTGCAGATTGCTGGAAGGGAGCTTAGCAGTGATCATTTATTCTATCCCCTAAATTCCACAGATGAAGGGGTGGAACTACAGAGAAGCTCTCCCTTCTCTGAACCCCTTCTCCTTTGCTGGCTGCTTCTGGCAGTCACACTTTAAGAACTTTATCCCAACGAGCTACCGAGCTTCAGGGTCTGGTTTGGGGGATCTGTTTTTTCAGGAGGTTCTTTGTTTTGTTCTATTTTAAAGTACAAGGGGATTAACCACCATCCAATTCTCCTACCCCATTTTCTGTACCAGCAGTCATTTCCCTTTTGTCTATCCGTTCTTGAGATTGAGTTGAATCCTGTATCTATCTACCATGATTTTAATAGGCCAGATAAAATTAATCAAAGGCAGATGCCATACTTTTCCAAGTTGAATATTGCCATTTCTTTCATGCTTCAAGTATTTATTGAGCATCTACTATGTGCCCAGTCTATGGAAGGCCACAAGCCATCCAGAAACTAGAGGACAAATAGCCCTCTCTCATCCAGCCTGTTTTATGCTTGGATCACTGCAAAAAAATGTTTAAGCATGAAATTTTCAGTTGAAATGCTTAGAGGCTATTCATTTTAGCACTTTTGTAGGTTTTAATTTCTGAAACACTTTCAAATAAGACCATTTCTCAAGTCCTATTTCTAGAAGTCCTGTATGCCCCTACCTTTCAATGGTATATCTGACATAGTATTTTTCACCCAATTTTTTTCAGTCTACTGTTAATTCATGATTTGATTTTCACTGTAAAAGAGTTGAATTGTACCAAAGTATACAGTTTGAAATCTTAGCATCTTTTTCACTCTGCCCCCAACTCTACACTTTACCCCAGAAGCAATATATTGCAGTTAATTGGTAGATGTGCCCTTTATATGCATTTACAAATATATGTATATATGCACGTATCATTTGTAAACAAATTGGGTTGTATTTTGCAGATTCCTCTGTGGTATGCGTTTCAGTTAACAGTGTGTTGGTAAATCCTCCATTTTAGGACCCATGGTGCTATTTCATTCTTTTCTAATAGCTACAGGAATTTCCATGAAATAACTATGCCATGGTTTATTTAACCACTCACAGTTGATGGGAATTTAGATTGTTTGCCAGTTTTTGCTGTGACAAACAGCGCTGTGGTAAACAATTTTGTGTGTCTTTAGGCATAGTGCAAATATTTCTGTAGAATAGAGACCCAAAATCCTTTTTTTTTTTCCATGAAAAAGGTCTGATAAACTGATGAACACTGAATTGATTGCCAATCAGAGAATACATTGCAGCCCAAATCTCAGAGTTGCTCAGCCCATGCTGGTCCTGTTTGAATTAATTCAGTATTGCCTTAGAGTGTTCCATTGATAGTGAAAGCTGGAGTTGAGCCTCATAGGTAAAAATCTTAGATTTACAATATTTAAATACCTTAAAATGGGATGATGGACATGTAGATGTACTGATAGATGATGGAAAGATAGAATGATATGGCATGTGTAGCAAAATGTTAATATTGGTGGATCTGGGTATCTGAGGAGATAGGGGTATGTTGGAGTTCTCATAGAAGAAGGTTTGCATTATGTCCTGTAAGTTTGAAAGTATTTCAAAATGAAACATTTTTAAAAATTGGCACAGACCTTATTGAAGAGAAAATGAAAAAGGGAAAAATAAAGAGAGATTCCCTGGTAAATGGATTAAGCATTCCATCTTGAACAGAGATTGGTCTCTCAGGAAATGTTGTGAGCCATTCTTTTTGAAAAGAACTTTTCATGTTTTTTCTCCCCAGCTAAGCCAACTCCATAAAACAGCCCAAACTAAATACCAAATGACTTTGCTGTGTTGAGATGGACTTTGTTTCGGATTTGATAGTGCACCTACAGGGTGTGGTAGGCAGAATTCTAAAAATGTGTCCCCAAGATCCCTGCTCCTAGTTATTCAATCAAATACTAATGTGTGTACTTCTGTGAAGGGAATTTGCAGGTGGAATTATGGTTACTAATCAGCTGACCTTGAAATAGGAAGATTATCCTAGAATTAACTGGATGGAGCAATGTAGTCACATGAACCCTTAAAAGCAGAAGAGGAAGGAAGAGGAGCCTGTCAGAGAGGTGAAGTAGGAGAGGAAGGTAGGATAGGTGAGGCAGAGGGGAGGTTGGAGAGATTCAAAGCATGAGAAGAACTCGACTGCCATGCTGGCTTTGGAGATGGGGGAAGGGGGACACAAGCCAGGGGATGCCGGCAGCCTCTAGAAGCTGAGAATGACCCCTGCCAACAGCCAGAAAGGGAATTCCTAAAACCACTTGGAACTGGATTCCACCAATGACCTGAATGAGCTTGGAGGCAGATTCATCCCCAAAGCTTCCAGAGAGGAACACAACCCTACTGACACCTTGAATTTGGCTTGTGAAACCAGAGCAGGGAACTAGCTGAGCCTACCATACCCAGACTTCTGACTATGGAACTATGAAATAGTAGATGGCTGTTGCCTTAAGCCTCCAAGTGTGTGGTCATTTGTTACAACAGCAATGGAAACTAATACACTGAGGTTCAGCAACATCGGTGTGATGGACCTAGCCAAGTGGACCCATCAGGCAGGCTGGTGCATTTCTCTGTTCTGAGCCTCAGAAGCAGAGTAGGGTCCAAGGTTACAAAAAGAAGAGTAGCACACATTTTCTAAGTGCTTATTGTGTGTTGGGCCCTGTGCCAGTTGCCTTGTATGCATTCCCTGCCTTGTTCTTTACAACAACCCTGCAAGGATGGTACTTTTGTTAGTATCCACATTTTCCACATGAGGGAGATGAGGCCCAGAGAGGTGAGTTACCTGGGCAGTGGTCACGTGGTTTTGAATGGCAGAACTGTGATTCAAATCCAAGTCCGTGGGACATCACACCCAAGTGTGTGCACACGAACATTACATTTCACAGTGTAACACCATTACCACTCCAGCTGAAGATAAGGCTAATATGTTTTCATATGCAAAATCACTGACATTTAAACTCTCGCTAAACACTCACAACTGAGAATGTCTTTCGTAACATAAAGCCCCTTGACCTTGTTTTAATGCTCTTGAAATATTACACCACCAGATGCTGATCAAGGAGAAAATAAAATCAAAGTTGGATGGCCAAGGAAATAGGAGACTCCCCTCCCCCCAGCTCTTCAAGCCAGAGTATAGTGCATTCTCTTGTATTTCTTTTCAAATCCTTGGAGGGCCCACTTGTTCTAGATTGTGTCAAAGATTGTACACTCTTCGCCCCCACCAGGCACTTAATTCCAGAGGTGAAATTGTGATAGAGACATTTTTATACCTTAGACATAAACTTCAGGAGCCAAAAGGAGTATCAAGTGGAACAAATGTTCACAACTGACATTGTATTTGGTGGGGAGAGGGGTGGAAGGTGGTAATTTGCCAATTTGATCTCAGCAGTTGTTTGTACAAAAGTGTGACCTAAAATTCCGCCAATGAAAAGTCTGAGCATGCAACAAGCTCATTCATGTGTTTATTCATTTACATGTTCAAACATTGAACAAATATGAACTGAGCTTCTACAGTGTGCCAGGATTTGTATTGGAAGCTGGAGAAACAGTGATGAATAAGACAAGGATAATAATCCATGGCTCTTCCAGGCTAGTGAAGGCAGCACAGATAAACTAGCAGTTATTGGCAGTATGATAGGAAAAATAGGAGTAATCCAGGCCTAAATGAGATAAGGGAGAATGTCACAGGCCAAATAAATATCCTGATGTAGGTCTGATCTGGACATGCATATGTCCATAAATACATCTGGAGTCTAGAAAGCAAAGAGGCAGAATGATAGAATGTGGCAGAAGACATCAATAGAGATGAGGGTGGGAAAGCTTGGTATTAAATGAAGGAGATTCAACTTTAGTATAAGGGTTCTTGACAACCACTGAAAGACTAAGCTGAGCAGTGACACGATCAGATGTGGGTGCTTTAGAAGGATCCCTCTGGTGGAAGAGTCAAGAATGGATGGAGGACGGCCAAAGTGGAGACAGGGAGACTGTTGGGAGGCTAGAGAGGATGGTGGTCTGTATGAAGGAAGGGGGTGGGGGCTTAGATTGGGGATCGAGAGGCAGCTGGATTCCAAAGATATCTGGGAGAGAAGGCGGACAGGATTTGGCCACTGATCAGCTGTGGGGTGAAGAGAGAAGAGGAAGTCCAGGATGACAGCCAGGCCTGACTTCTGACTTGGCCAAATCATCGTCCAAATAGCATTCTGGGTTGACTGGCCCGAGCTGTGGTTGGCAGAGCCAAGATGGGATTATAATGTGCAATTTGGGAAAGGCCTGAGAAAGAGGGGATTGGCTAGGAAGTACATCTTCCTTCCAGCCTGTGGCGCCTCTGAACGGGCATCCTGGGGATTTCAGAGGCGATAACTCCCCTTGATTGTTTTGAATATGCTGACAAACGAACAAAAGCTTTCAAGAAAACAAAATCCCAACCCATGAAAAAAAAAGGGGATAAGATACAGTTTCAAATGTTTGCTTTCTTTCTGGTGTCCTTGTTTTCTGCAGAAGAAGAATGCCTTTCTTGTTGAAGGTGGTGGGTGCATGTTGCTCTGTGGGCCTGGGGAAGGGTCAGTGCAGCTGTAACCCAGCCCACCATGTGTGCCCTGAAGTGCTGTGAGGTCTTGACAGGTGTGCTGACTCCTGGCCTTGACGTGCCCATCAGGGCTGCCAGGCAGCTGGGACCAGACCCTGGGAAGAGCCTGCGGGTCTGGGGCTTGGTAGCACTTGCTTGGTTAAACACCCATGGTTGCTACAACTCCTGCTAAGCCCCGTCGCAAGCTGTCAGTCAGGGTTACTCAGCCTGCTTACACAGTGATGGTTCTTCAGTCTTCTTCCTATTACTATAGCTCTGTGACAGGGGGAGGGAGATTTGCATGAGCAAGTGTGGTGGTTTAGAGCTGTATGTACCCTAGGAAAGCATATTCTTAAAGTTAATTCATTCCTATCAGTGTGGACCTATTGTAAGTAGGATCTTTTGATGAGGCTCCTTCAATTAAGGTGTGACCCACCTCATTCAGATGGGTCTTAATCCCCTTACTGGTGTCCTATATAAACAGGGTGAATACAAAAAGAGAGAGAGAAAGCCACCAAAGCCAGAAGCTGAAGGCAATGAAACCCAAAGAGAAGGGAGAGGCCAGCAAACGCTGCCATGTGCCTTGCCAAGTGCCAGAGGAGCCAAGGATCACCATCAGCCAGTCTTTGGGAAGAAAGCATCACCTTGATGATGCCTTGATTTGGACATTTTCATGGACTCTAACCATAAGTTTAGGAAACTAAAACAGCAAGTATGTGAAATTCATTCAATGCTTACCAGAATTGTATAGCATCTACTACTTTGTCTGCCTGTTATCCATCTCCCCCTCTTCTGATACCAGAAGCCAGATCCTCCTTTGTGAAATTCCCAATGCCTGCAGTTCTGGGTTGGTTACTCTTCTCCCAGTGCTGGGTCAGGTGTGGGCATGTAACTCAGACCAGCCCATCAGAGTACTCTCTCCTTAGATCTGACCACTCAGACGCTACTATCTCTTTCACCATGGTGATTGGTTCAGGGATGTGCACATAATCAAGATAGACCAATGAGGCTGTGTCTCAGGACTTTAGATTGGGACTGTTTGGAAAAAGAAGTGCTCTTTCTGTGGAATTGGAAGCTGGGTTAATGAAGAGGTACCAGGTGCTACAGCATGAAGAGAGGCCTGCCTGAGAATGAAATCAGAAAGAGGAGGAAAGTAGATGTGAGTCATGGAGAGCGACAGATCCCTGGGGATATCATGTGTGCCACTAAATCCTGAAGCCACCAAGTCCTGAATGATTCCATTACAAGCTAAAATTGCTCCCATTATTGAAACCTGGTTCAAGTTCATTAAGCAAGTATTTGTTGATATCTGTAGAGGGAGCCGTATCTTGGAACTGTTGGGAATGCAGAGGCATGGAATCTTACAGTCATCATTATTATAATAATTATTCTGTTTATTAGACTTCTCTTCTGTTATTGGCACTTTACATGGGTTATTTCACTTGATTCTTCAAGCAACCCCTTGAATTAGAAAGAATTATCTGCATTTTACAGAGGAGGAAACTGAGGCCAGAGAAGTTAAGAAATATGCCTGAGATTTCTCAGCTAGTCAGTGACAGAGGCAGGATATAAGTCATAGTCTGCTCTGGCCCCAAAATCTGTATTCTAATCACCCTTCTTTCTTGCCTCCTTCTCTTGGGTGTCTTCACACTCCAGCCACCCAAGAGAAGAAGGCAAGAAAGAAGGGTGACATGAGGGACACACACAAGTACAGCAGGGCAGGTGAGGTTACCCACTCCCACCCCTAGGTCTTGAAAATAAGAGAATAAGATAGTGGGTCCATGAAAAGCAATGTGGAATGGATCAGAGAAGAGATTTGCCAAGTCACTTTAAAGATCCAGATAGCTCCCAGCCAGCCAAGCTAGTCTATAGAACTGCCTAAAGGTATTGGCAGCTGAAGAAAAGATGGGTGTGTCAGAAGCAAGGTCAGCCAACCATGGAAGTAGAGAGCAAGGGGGTCGGAGAGGAGGCACTTGACTGTGCCCATCCTCGCACTATCCGTGAGAGCATAGCCATGGGGCCTCCCAATGGCCAGACTGTCACTACAGAGAGGTGAATGCAGAGAAGGTGGCCATGGAATCCAGCAGTCGAAAGTGGTCGTCTCCACTGTGAATATTTCATTGGGCCTCCTAGCCTGATGCCCTTACATGCCTGCTTCAGCTAGCACCTTTAGTCCTTAGGATGCCCTGTTTCTCTTCATTGTGGCCCCTCCTCCTCTCTTTTTAAACCATTATATATTCTGAAGATGGACTGTTTCCCTAAAGTTTCTGTCTAGGGAGAGGACTTGGCTTTCCACACTTAGATATTCCAGGTTCTGCAGTGATGGGTAATGTTATAAATTAATAAACTGACAGGCAGAGTCTCAATTTGGCTTCTCTTGTGGGCCTGCCTACACAGAGAAACTGAATTGGTCAGAAGTGGACAAACCTTAGGGTCCATGGATCTATGAGAGTTCTCTGTGGAAAATGTGGAAAATAATCCCAAGGTATCCTGGTTTGCAGTTTGTGATGTGAACTGCACAGGAGCTGACTACATCAGGGGCTGCCTTTGGAGACAGATCTCCTCTGTTCACTGACAAGACAGGTTTCAGAACCTGCCAGACTCAAAGCCAGAGCTTGACAATAGCTTTGTTACTACTTAAAGCCTGCTCTCCCATGTACACCTATGCCCCAGTAGAGAGGGCCTGAGCAGCTTTGCAGACAGAACAGCATGCAGTTTGGAATTAGGTGGAATTGAACTTGAGTCCCAACTCCACCATTACTAGCTGTGTGGACAGTTTTCCAGATCCATGAGGCCCAGTTTCCTCATCTATACCTTGAGGATAATTTTCCATGAAAATGGAAGAGAAAAAAAAAAGATGTGGAGGGTTTAGCACAGCACCTGCCATAGTCATTCTCATTTGCTCTTAGCAACTCTCTTATTATTGGTGTTATTGCATCCCTTGAAAGAGCTCGGTCCTCTGCCTGCATACCTATTCTGCATAGGGTCCGGGCTTCAGTGTCCAGTACAGAGACACAGGCCCTCTGGAAGGCAGGGAGACCTGGAGAAAGAGAGCACCTGGCCTTATACTGCTAGGCTGGCCAGCTCAGCTGACCACAGGGTCCAGAGTGGAAATGTCAGTGAGGGAAGGGGACCAGGTGGGGACGAGTTGGACTGGAGGGTCAGGCCTGGCTCAAAAGGCACTGTGAGTCAGCTCCAGGCCCAGGTGCCTTAAAGAAATGCAGACTCAGTATTGACACATCTGCAGATTTTCCTAGAAGAGCCAGGAATCTAAATTTCTTTGTGCAATCTCCCCAAGTTTTACATGAGAGTCACTAATTTGAATTCTTTTAAAGATTCTTCAGGCCATACATTTAGCTTGGTGCCACAAAACAGCCTCGGGGTTTATATTTATGGTTTCTACTTTAAAGGGTAAGCAGGATTTGGGTAGGGGGACATCTGACTTTGGGTTCCCTAGAAGCAGATCCTGCAACAAGGGTCTGGTACAAACAGTTTATTTGGGAGGTGATCCCCAGAAACATCAGTAGGGGTGGGGAAGTGAGACAGAGGGGAAGAGTGCCAATAAAGGGGGCATTATCAAGTCACCATTGTGGGCGACTGGAGCTTAATCCCACTGGGGAACACTGGGAGCCGAGGCAGAGCACACCTCACAGCCATCCCATCTGCGGTGTGAAGGAGCTGGGGTATTGATGCAGTAGCTAACTCCTGTCAGCCACTAGCTGAGGACTTCTCCTGGGCGGCATCAGTGCCCTGCAAGCCTGCGCAGAGAGGGTTTTGGAGGCCAGGGAAACCCTCCAGCAAAAGCATGCAAGGAATGGCAGTTGGAGGTTGGGCTTTGAGCCCATCAGGATGTGGGTGAAGTACCAACAGTGTCACTGGGAGAGGGGTAGAAGGTAACAGAGTTAGCGCCAGCCATGGCATAAATGAATCTTTAAGAGAACCTTCACAACATTCCATCTACTCTGGGGTGGGTGGTCAAAGTCCTTGCACTGGCCTCATTTGTCCCCATCAGATGAGACTTCCAACACATCTCTCTGGTCTCCTCGTGAGGAGAGGCTGGAAAGAGATGGGAGCTCCTGATACGAATGCCCACTTCCCACACTTGCCTCCCAAGCTCTGCCTGTCAATTATAAATAGATCTGTGAGATTCCCTGCTCCTCCATTACCTTCCACCAGTATCTCCAGTGGCAACTCTGCAACTGTTTTCTACAAAGCGGTTGAAATTGTTTTATATCTCCTTAGCTGCCAAGTACAATGTCATAAGCAATAAATAAATAAATTGCTGGCCTATATGGAAAGCATATTTTGTCCAGATGCATCCTTGAAACTTCAACCCTGAAACATGAAAGTCAGATTGAACACTACTTTCCCTTAGCTTGTGTGAAGCAGGCTTACATGGAAAAGCCATTTGATTGACAGGGGCCACCACCCAGCCACCTCTGTGTATCCTGCAGATAGGCTAAGCAGCATGCCTGCTGAAGCTCCAAGCAGGCGAGTTAACATAGCTTGCCAGTCTGCATGCTTAGAGTGTGTGGCCCACCTGGACAGGCTTGGGACAAAGGAAGAATCAAGCTTGGAGGGCTGCTTGGCTAAGGAACTGAGGCCTGTGTGTTCCTTGCGATCTTCCCTCCGCCAGTTGGGTTGGAGTAAGCTTTTCTCATCAAGAAAGTCAAGTTTGGCACCCTTGCATGGGGTGCAAACTGTTCCCATCTTCCTTGGCCTTGCTGGATGCAGAGGGTGAAGCCATGTCTATTCCCAACAAGGAAGAGAAAGAGGAGAAAGAGGAAAGAGACCTGGATAATGCAGAACCACAAAGAAAGATGCTGGGCACGCTCTACCTGGTTTAGCCAGCCCCTAGATGGCACAGGCATTTCAGACAGAACTGGGGCCAGCGGCTAGATGCTCCAGGACAGCAGATACGGTCTCGAGGGCAGAAATCACCACATACAGCTCGCAAGTGGACTGCCTGTGCTGGCTGGCTGGAAGCACTTTTAAATGTCATCTTTATTGCTTTTTAAATTAAAAATACATGTTCATAAAAAGTTAGACTAGAGATTCATGAAGTGAAAGGGGAAAGTTCCCCCTTCAACATTCCCAAATCTCCCCCCTCTGTGTCCTTCCAGAGGTTTTTCTAGCTTTATACACATACACACACAATTTTTTTTTTACAAGAAAAGAATTCATACTATAGAAACTATTCTGTAACTCACCTGTTTGCACAACATGCATTTCAGATATCTTTCTACATCAGTATAATCTTTTTCATTGCTTCATGGTGTTCTTTTGATTACAATGTTTTTTTCAATAAATAAGATTACAATATTTTTTTCAATAAATTATAGTAAATTTTTCAAGGTGACTTCTCAAATTGCTTCCCAAATTGCCAGCCTATGGTAAGCAACCAAAAATGTTACCAGCTCGTCTATTATCACTATTGCTAGGAGGAGTAATTTATTATCTTACCCATAGAGTTCAATAGAATTAAAGTGAGCAATGGAAAAATCATTCAAAAAGTGATGACAGAAGTGGTGTTTTGAATATGTATATACACATGTGGAATATATGTATTTATTTGTGAAGTGTAATAAAATCCAAGAGAGAGAATGAGCTATCTGAGCAAAACTGAGGATGTCGTTTCTATACCTGAGTTACTGTTCTCGAAGGAATTCCTTCACCCACCTGCCAAGATTTAATTGTAGGTGTGTGTATACTCCTTGGCTGGCAGCCCAGCTCAGTGTCTAAGTGTGAGGCTACTGTAAGATACGAGGGATGGTTACGTATGTGAGGCTATGGGACTCGGATACTAGTTCTGATGCTTTCCAGTCCATGGTCTCGGTCAATGCGCCTAAAGCTCTCTATGCCTCAGTTTCCTCACTTCTCAGAGCGAAACAGTAACACACCCTCCCTAGGGTGGTAATGAGAATTAGAGGGGAGAATGCATACCTGGCACTGAGGGCATGCCCAGCAAATGGTGGTTACTAGTAGTACGAAGGGGAATATGATCCCCATCAGAGAGCCGCCTTGCTGGGCAAATCTGGACAAATCTCTTCAGGTGCCTTGTGTCTTAGGAACCCGGTCTGTAAATACCCATCTGTATAGGTGCTCCCTATCTTCTCTCAGCCACATAGATGGGAGAGAATAATGAAAAAGAAAAGGAGTGTAAAATAATTTGTGAAGCTAATAGTCAACTGAAACTATTCCAAAATGCCTTGGAGATTGTCGCAAACCATAAGCTGTTCTAGACCAGAAACAGAACCTGATTTCCAGTGGTAGATGATAAATAAACACAGCACTCTGCCCTTTACAATGAGTGGCTATTTTTTTAACCCATGCAGATGTGTCCTATTTACATTGAAGCTGTCATACAAATTAGCAGAGGCCCACAGAATCTGAAAGAAGGCAGGCTTCGGGCCCTGAAATGTTCACAAGAATGGAAAACGGCTTATCCTCTCCTCGTGTCACGGTCCTGGTAGGGATTGGGAAGAACTGAAGAGCTTTTCCAGGCCAGCAGAAATGTTTGCTGACCAAACAGGCTTTGAAGCTAATCTGCAAGGCTGGGTAAAATGAAATACAAAAGGGTTTGGAGCTGCTGTGATTTCGACTTTTTTTGCAATCTGTGAAAAGTTCTGTGTCTTTTTGATAGGTATGAAAATCTTCATTTGTTACAAGCTCATGCATGGCAGATTGAACTAAATTAAAACAATTACAGGGTAATGGATGATCCCCTGTTTCTCTGAGTGTAAGGTTTTCCTAGAAAAATAACTTGTTTGACTACACTTACCATGGATACCCCTTATAGAACACTACAGGCTGTTAGAAGGAGAATATGGAGGACTAAGCCCAACGTCAAAACAAGTACTAGGAAGAATCCAGGTTTTCAATCCCTTCCATACCCAAAAGAGATAGCCAAGTTTCAGGGAGGTGAAAGGCCAGCTCACAAGCCACAGCCAAGGCCTGAGGACCAGAACCCAGGCTGCAAGTCTTCCACGGGACGTTCTTTCTACCAGACCACGTGGCTGCCAGACGATCTTTGTCTTGATGGAAACAGACAGTCACAAACATGTAAACAGTTTAAATGTACGCCTTAGAAGTCCCATGGCTGATCTTTCCCGGAGAGGAAGTGACTCTCTTGATTGCGTGAGCACGGCGATGTTTCTGTTCCAGAGGAGTCACTCATCAATTCCCGATGCACAGCAGAGGACATGCAGAGGAACTAAGACTTAAGGACAGTGCACACAGGTCCCTGCCCTCAACGCAGAGCAGAGAGACTCCACCGGGGTCCCCGGAGTGAAGTGGGCATGCAGGGCTGCGGGAATACAAAGAGGTGGCACTTCAGTTCTGCCTGCATGAGTCAGGGAAGGTTTTACTTGACTTGGGTCTTGAATGGGGTGAGCAGGTATTTTCCTGGCAAAGCATTCATTCATTCATTCATTCATTCCATTGAAATTTACTGTGCACCTACTGTGTGCCAGTCTCTGTGTCCAGGGCTGGATACATAACAGTAAACAAAACAGGACTCTACCCTCATGGACTTTACATTCCCTTGGGGATGAGGTAGTCAGAAATTAAACAGATAAATGTACGAATAAATGAGATAATTTTTAGATAGTGATAAGTACCAAGACGGAAGGGGCCAGGGGTGAAATCCTTCCTCAATAAAATGGTCAGGAATTCTGATGTGAGAAGGAGACATCTGGTATAAGAAGGTGGCGGCACAGAGATGGCCAGGGTGGTGGTAATCCAGTGAGATGGAGGAAGGGTGGTGGGGGTTGAAGTTGGAGAGGCGGGTGGTGGCCATGTCACAAAAGGCCAAGAGGCCAAGTCAGTGGACTGAATGTTCTAGGAGTGCTAGGGAGCCTTAAGGGAGTTGTAAGCATAGGAATGCCATGCTGTATGAGTGAGAAGGCAGAGAAATATAAAAATCACCAAAACGGGGGGAAAGGGATGTGGTCATAATTTGGGGCTCCCCCCAAAGGTCAGATAGTAAACCTGCCTTCCACCAAGCAGTTTAATTCTCCCCCCAGTACTAAACAGGCAGAACCAGAAGACACAATCCTTTCGTTTCACAATGAGGAAACTGAGGTGCGGGGAGTCAATGCCTGTGGTCAGCCGCTTCGCCAGCGGAAGGGATGCGCCCAGACCCAGGGCCTGGGACGCCGAGCCTCTGTTCACCCCTGCCTGCTGTCTCCGCCTCCTTCCCACCTGCATGTCTTCCAGCGACTTGGATTTAAAATCTGTTCCCCATCAGACATTTCACAGAGGGTTTTTATAGTTTGTTTTTAGTAGTGTGTTAAAAAGCAGTCACCTTGAATGACTTCTGCTTGACAGAAGTGTCAGCATTGTCACCACCTACTCCAAGCAGCAGTGGTACATGACAGGGGTGCCCTGGCTTCATGGGGGAACGAGAAAGAAGGCAGCGAATGTTCACAGAGTCAGAATCCCCGGGCTCCACTCTGCCCCTGACTGACTGTGTGACCTTAAAAAGTCTCTTCTTCACACTGGGCCTCCATGTCTTCATACATGAAATGAGAGGATTGTTGCATAGGTGTTATTAAAAAACCATTCCACGGTGGATAGTTTTGAGCTGAACTAAGACGGATTGCTTGTTGCAGGACTTCTCAGAGCCTTTGATATGCTGATGAGCACTTCGGGACACCAAGAGGGAAATACAGTATGTTACAAATGTATTTATGTGCATGGTCTCGGGCTTCTTTTGGGGAGGACACTTCACAGAACTTGTGCTCCTCGGAACACTCTCAGGGACCTGGTTGGTGAGAAAGGCTGAGATCCCGAGACATTGGAGATGAAAGGGAGCCTTCATTCATTCTCACTCGGCCTTGTTTATCAGCGGTGCAGAGGAACGGGTTGTCCAGTGTCTCCATGGTGTGTGTCCCGTCCCCAGCCCCATCCCCCTTCTCTCTGCTGCCCGCCCCTCAGTGACCGCAAAGACTATCTCCCAAGGAAGCACAACGGCAGAAACAGCCTCTCCCTCGGTGGCCCGCTCAGGGTGCTTTGTGGGTTTGGGTTCTCAAAAGGCCTCTTCTCCAGCCTGATGTTCAGACCCCAGCAGCCCCGTCTCTGACACCTGGGCAGTGAAATACTCCTTTGGGAGAAGAACTCTAGGTCCAGTGGACTCTTTCTCCTCCAGTCCCTGTGGGACATTCTCTGGACCTCTCTTTGGGAACTTTCCACTTTTTATATTTAATCTTGCTTGTGTTCAAGCCTTTTCTTCTCAACAGCAACCACACAGACTGGACAGGGGTGCGGGGGGCGGGGGATCTCCCTAGTGGCCCTGGAAGGTAATAGCCTTCTTGGCAGGTCTCTGGCTCCCACCTGACTGTCATCCTCAGTCTAACGTCTGTTGTTTATCGAGCACATACTATGCTCCAGGCCACATGTAAAGGGCTCTCCGTGCACTAACTCACAGTCTCCTTGCAGCAGCCCTAGGCATATGTATCCTATTGTTATCCCCACTGTACAGGGGAGAACATTGAAGCTTGGCCAGGTTAAGGGACTCCCCAGAAGAATCCCAGCTGGTGCATGAGGGGTCTGTAAGTCCCACCCGAGTGTGCATGATCCCCAAGTCCAGGCATGTGTCGTACGACATTGCTCTATTAATATTTGAATGAATGGAAGGTGAATGAATGAGGGAAGCACACCCCCAGTTTCAGGAGACTTGTCTGGCTGGGAGAGGGTGAGGGGGGCAGCGATTATGCCATCTACAGCCTCCATCGTTTCTCTCTATCCCGTACCACCTCCCACCAGGGAACAAGTCAGCGCTGCCCTGTTGTGGGGCTTGGCAACCACCCACAGCCTCCTGGGGCCTCCCACCGGCAGCCCGTGTCTGCTGCCCCCACCGATGCGGGCACACACCATGGGACAAGGCGGCTGCTGCTGGATCCCAGTCAGCAGGGCTTTCAGCTTGTTGTATTTTGTGCTGCCACTGGCTCGTTTCTCACCAAGAGGAGGGCAGCTGTTCTGAGATTGAAACATGAAGAAAGATGGGCTGAGATCAGATAAGCATCCCTTCCCAAGCAGACGTACCTCCCAATTTGCAGGCCTTTGTAATATTACTAGCGGTTAAGGAATGTTGAAATGGAGCTCTAGCCTTGATCTGAATTACAATCTCTGAAGCTATATTTAAATCTACCTAAAGATATTTCAATTTGCGATCTCTGTTTTTACTCCTCTCCTTGGCTCAGAGCAGCTTATAGTGCTGCGGAACTCAGAAAGTCAGGACATATTTCTTGATGTTTTACATAACAGTTGTAAGTCCTTCTTATCCTTTGATAATCATATTTTAACTTTTAGTCAGTGTATTGTGGGTGTGTCTGGGTCTGTGTGCTATGTATAAATTCACTTTTATATGAGCAGCATTAGTTCCTTTTATCTGCCCCCACCCCCCCAAAGCTGTACTTGTAAGACTACATTCAGCAGCAGATTAATCCCCAAATAACTTAGTTCAGCTTTCGCAGCTGCTGCCAAACAGCCTCTCTCCCAGATGGGTGTAGACTTTGCGGTGGTTATAATTAATAATGCATAGGGCGGGGGTTGGGGATAGGGGGTTGGAGCATGAGGAATGAGAAGTGGGCTGAGATGGTCACCAAATGCCAATGGAAACTGCCAACAGAAGAACCCACCAAGAATTTCTGTCAGAAGAGGATAGGGCGAGGAGGGGAGTGGGTAACAAAGATGTGTCCTTCAGCAGTTGGCCAGAAGGTGAGCTAAGGAAGCAGATGAGCTGGGTGGGTGTCTGTGTGTGTATTGGGTGGAAGAGGAAGCATGTCTTTAAAGAGTATAGGTTTCAGTATTAGATTTTGTTTTAAATTTGATTCGTCATTATCTCTGTTATTACCTTTGTGACCTTAGGCAAATTGCTTATAAGTAGCCGCTCCATGCCTCAGTTTCTCTAACTGTAAAATAGGGATTCATTCAATATTCAGCAAATATATGTTGGGTACCTATTCTATTCCAGGCACTAAGGGCATGGCCAAAACAAAAAGACTAAAATCCCTGCTCTCATTGAGCTTACATTCTACTGGGGATAAATATGGTATCTTGCAGGTACCATATTGTAAGAATTAAAATAGATTGTGCACACAAATGCCTAGCACGGTGGCACATAAGATTTTGGTAAAAAGGGACAAATAATATTATTCTTCTTTAGATTATCTCTACAGTGATAACAGCCCCCCACCCCGTAAAAAAAAAAACAGTCGTGAACCCAAATTCCACCCTTTTATTTTATTTTACAAACAGATTTTTCTTTAGGAAGTAACACTAGAGTACTTTGGGGAAAGATGCTCTGTAAATGTTTTTCTAGCTCAGTCAAAACAGTCTCTCTTCACATCAGACACCTTGAAAGAAAAAGATGCTTCTTGAAGGGATTTTAGCAAAGGAAGATCAGCTCTCAGGTGACAGTTCAGACATGACAAACTGGAACAAGCAGAAAGGAATGCGTGAAGGGGATGGATTAAGAATTGCAGGGCAATTACTTTCTGCAAACTGATATGCAAGAAAGAAACACAGGCACACCTTGTTATCCAGAAACACAATAAGCAAACATTCACTATTACAGAACTGCAGAATAGGCAACCCCCTATGTAAAAATGGGTTATTACTTAAAAAACAGGTGAGGGGTTGTGAAATTGGTTTGGAATGTGGACCTCATTTTCCACTAGAGTAGAGTTCATGGACTATCCTCAAGGGCTGATTTAACCTATACTTGCCTGAAAGGTATTTCCCCCTCACTACCACCATGTGCCACACTGCTATATGGGAGAATTCAGTGAAAGTGGCCTCTTATCCCTGCCCCAATCCGGTGACAGCTTTATACTAACTATCCAGTGGTTCCCATTGGAACTCCTTACCAAAAATTCATTATTTGAGGACTGGTGGTTAAAAGGTTGCAGGAAGGCAAAAATTGTGATAACACTGAAATATTCAGGAACTAATTGACTGTTACCAAATAAGCCCCATTCAGGCATCCTTCCCTGTTTAACATTGGGCCTCCCACTATGTTGAGAGGCAACTTTTTATGCATTCAGAAATACAGTGAAAATAGATTACACATCACTTGCAAAATGAAGCAGCAAATTTTGCAAAAGATATAAGGCTTTATGAAGTTGACAAAAGTGATGTTGGAGACTGGGTTTGTGTCACTTGAAAAATCATAAACAAGCAAAGATAATTTGTTATCAATTAAAAAGAGAAATGTCAGTAAGCCTGATGGCAGCCCAGGGGTTCAATGTGAGTGGTTGGGTGTTAGAGGCTTATGGAAGGTCCTCGGGAAAATTGTAAAATCTTGAATATTTTTGCAAAAGTCCCCCTCTTAATGTCTGTGCTGATGAAAGTGAAGGACATCACCTCCTATAACCTGGTTAAAATATATATATATATGCCAAATGAATCAACACATATTTTTGATTTATTGGTCTTTACAATAATGACTGAGATGTTGAAATTATAACCTAAATTTTATTAAAAATAAGATCTATAAACTAGTTTCCAAAAATTTTAGTCTCATATTTAAGAAAAATCACCAAATATCTTCCTTATGATTTACTGTGAAATATCGGTCCCTGTAAAAGGGGGTGAACTAAAAGATGCCTCTTCCAGATCCCAGTTTTCTTCCCATAAGAATCTTGTATATTTGTATTGAGGAGGTTCTCTAGCTAGATGGGCCACTGTGTAGACATTCTGAATTAGGGCAGCAAGCAACGAGGGAACAAGGTCTCCATCAGACTAACCATCTCTCTGTCTATACCGTGATACTTAACCTTTACAAGGTCGTGTACCCCTGGGGTGGAGAATGTAATGATAACTGAGGACCCTTTTCCTAGAAAATGCATACACATGAGATAAGTTTCCAGGAGTTCACATGCCTTGTTGATGTCTTTATGGATCACAGATACTAGATCATAGGGATAAATAACTCCTGATCTGCATCCCTGAGTCCCAATTCTATACTGCTTGTCTGTCATATATATGTGTATGTGCATATATACATATACCTGTGTCTGTGTATCTATATGTGTGTATATAAATATAAGTACATATATACACACACACACACATTTAAGCACCTACTCTCAGCATCTCTTTGATCACCTTCCTCCTGCCCAAAGAAGCCTGATTGTCATTAAACATTCACATTCACGTTTTAACCCATCCAGCATCCCAAAGTCCTAGAGGACATTAGTGAGTTTGGGCCTCATTAGTTTTTCCATGTATCTGGAAACCCACAGACCTAATATTTATATGGAAAGCTGTTTTGCATTGGTAATTCAGAATCAACTTATTTAAAATTTAATATTTATTGCTATCTAACTGTTTTTAGATGCCGTGTTAAGTTTGATTTTACTACAAATGTGATCCACAAGTTTCTCCAAAGATATACTTATCATGTAATAATTAAAAAATAATAAGAAAATAATCATAGTTAAAATTTTCTCTGTGCCACACACTATAGTATGTGTTTTATGTGTATTAACTCATTTAATCCTCACAATAACCCTGTGAGGTAGATATTATTGTTATCCCCAGATTACAGATGAGGAAACTGAGGCACAGAGAGGGTAAGTAACTTGCCCAATTTTGTAGCAGGAATAACGAATTTTCATGCAAATTCCTTCAAGCTAGTAAAATTCAACTCTGTGAAATAATAAGTCCCTTGAAAATAGAACACCGCCACAGGGGAGAGATTGGAGACTCTTTTGTATCTCACATTGTATTTGCCAGAATTCTGTATCGCTCATGACAGTAACTGATGCTCAGAATGACTACCTCAAGGAAGAAAACAATTTTGAAAAACCCTAGTCATCAAGGGAATAGCAGTATCAAGAAAGTACCAACCCAGGAAACTTCATCATGTTTTTTTAAATTTAAAAACAGGTGCTTTCCAAATCAACGATGATTGCCAATAGCAGCTTTTTTAACCTGTATTCTCATTCTCTGAAAAAATTCCCTTAAACGAAACATTTTGATCCTATTAAAAGGCAGTATATTGTATAAATATAAATTTTAATTTAATAACAGAATTTATTTTTAGAACATTTTTAGGTTTACAGGAAAATTGCACAGAAATTACAGAACTCCCATATAGCCCCCTCTCCCCACCCCCACATTTTCAACTATTAATATCATGCATCAGTATGGTACATTTGTTACAATTGATGAACCAATATTGGTAATTATTATTAACTAAAGTCTAGTTTTTTACATTATGATTCACTCTTTCTGTACTTGTACATTTCCGTGGGTTTTGATAAATACATATCATGTATCCACCATCACAGTATCATACAGAAAAAAATGCCCTGTGCTCCATCCACTCATTCCTCTCCCTCTCCCCCATACTCTGACAACCACCTATCTGTTTACTGTTTCTACAGTTTTGCATATATGCATAAAATTTTAATCTCTGTAGTGACCTAGTGAGAATTTAAGGAAAAAGTGAAAATTCATCTTCATAAGGAGACACTCCATTTACAAATATGGTTTACTTTATTACTAAACAAAATTAATAGCCTAAAGGCTTAGTCTGTGATGAAAAGACACCCAAAGATACAAAAAAAAATAGCTGGAAAAAAATAGCCAAAATTTTTTTCAGTCAAGCCTACCTCGTACCCTATGACAAAAACAACCCCTTACCTAAAATGCACACTGCTTGACTGACTTCCGTTAGGACAACATGCACACAGAGCCCAGACACACATGTAGACCAGCACTTAAGAAAACTTCTCAAAGCCCAACAGTCACTCCTTCTAAAAAGAGTAAATTTCCATGCCATGTTCTTCCATGAAAATATAAGCCTAGGTAAATACACTGGTAACAAGAATTCATAATTATTTCCTCTTTAGGCAACTAGATGCATACAAATCATCTGTATGGATGTGAATTTCAGTGTATAAAGATCATTTATTTTCCAGTCAAGGACAATATTATCTAGGCTTCATCTATTTCTGGATTGCTTGGTCTTGAGAGTAAAACACTTCTAAATCCATATCTGATGTGGATTTAACCAGAACACTTCTCTCCTCTTCTCTGCCTTCTTCACCCCACAGGTTGGGATATTTGTCATGCTTTGGGATGACATAGTGATGGTACAGTATAATTATGTGGGAGAGAGCATGACAGTATAGACAAATAATTAAAGAATTAAAGCTCTGATCTGTGGAGGGCATGAGAGCCAGAGAGAAAAATTGGGGATGAATGTGTGGAGAGACTGAACTTAGCAAGCTCTTCTCAGGAGAGAAAGTGCTCACCACGGATGACAAGGGAGTATGACTTTTCAGGTTCCATGGTTTTCCTCTTTACCTGACAGTGCAGGGGAATCTCTGTATTACCTACAAGCCCTGACTCTACATATTCCTCATTTGTTCATTCATGCAACATATATTGAGTGCCTCCTATGGGCCAGTGTTGTGTTAGTGTGTGTTAGCGTGGATGTGTCAACTTGCCAGTCCTCGTCCTCCTTCCTGGGTGTAAAGGAAGACTACAATTCACCACGCGACTGGGTCTGACCAATGGGATTTGGGTCGAAGTGATGGGTACCACTTCTACTCCTCACCATAAGATGTCCCTCCTGATCCTCCTCATGCTGTCAGAAGACATTTTAGACAACCTGACCCAAGTTGAGAGACTTAATGGGCTGCCAAGATGGGTGGGGAAGAGAGCCAGAAGGTGAGTTTGCAGATTCACAGACACCAAGGTAGCTGAAGCTGGAAATTTATGCTCTTCTTTTAACACCTTCCTTACATCAAGGAAAATAGGAGAAGGAAGAAGGGTGGAGTGGAACTGCAAAGGAAGGATCTGTGGCTGGAAGGAACAGGAACCCATGCAGGGTATCTGAATCCAAACTAATATGTAGCAGTCTCTTGCATCAGTTCAAACTGCTTTTAAAATGAGAGGAAAGGGAATATATTTGCTCTTATATCTGAAAAGTCAAGGTGCAACGTCTTCAGGTAAGGCTAGATCCAGGGGCTAAAAAGATGTCATTAGGGCTCTATCATTCATCATCTCTCAACTCTGGTGATTTCATCCCCCATTAGCTTTCCCACCAGAAGACAGAAAAATAACTGCTGGCAGCTGCAGATGTTTATATAACGATGTTGATATCCCAGAAGTTTGGAAGCCTATCTCTTTCCCAATAGTTCCAGCAAAAGTCCCCAGACCAATTTTTGTCACATTTCCCTCTGTGAACCAATCACTGTGTAGCTAAGAAATAGGATATGTGGATTGGCTAGGCCCATGTCATGTTCCCTCCTCAGGCCTGAGAGCGGGGCAAGTGTGATTTCCCCAATGGAAAAATCAAGGTTCTGTTATAAGAGGTTACTGGATGATGAGCAGGCATGAAAGCGGATATCTGCTGCAGAAGATTTGTTGAAAAACTGCAGATGATTGTCACAGAGTTGAACGGTGGAAATATAGCCAAGCTGCACAGAACTGGATCTGGAGAACGGGAAAATCAGGATGTCTGTCTTCTATTTGCTCATCAGTTCTTCTATCCCCCCTCAGACACACACACAACACAGAAGCAAAAGTACCATAAATTTGTGCGAGATGATTAGGTTGGCTTAGGTTGGGTTCAAAAGTTAGGGAGAGTTTTCCTAAGTATGTGCCATAATTAGCCTAGGTGCTACACATAGATAATCTTTCTTGGCTGATATGGATTTAAGTTGACAGAACTTTCAAGCCAAGCAGGATCTTTGGGGTCTCCCAATCATTCATTTGTTCATTCAACAAATATTTATATGTCCATTATGTACCAGATACTGTGCCCCAGCTGGTGCTTTCCCTCCCTTCTGTGGGCAACCGGGCTTCTCTGTGGCTGGTGTCCTGGTCCCTGGGCTCCTGGCCTCAGAGATTCCTCCCCTAGCCTTCTGCACCTGGGTTCCCAGAATTCATTCCCGCCTCCTTGATTTAGTTCTCTTCTCTGTCCACTTGGTCTGGGAACATGCTAACACTGCTCCCCATGGAGGAAGGTTGTGTTCCTCTCCTAGCACCTGGGTCTAGGCTCTCTTGAGGCTGGTGCCGTATTTCCACAGGGTCTGGGCATCAGATTCTGGGCACAGCTGAAACCTTCTTTGACCCACCCTACTTGTTCCTGCTTTCTCTTTGAGACTTACTTTCATCTCTAAGCTCATTCGCAGTATCTGATAGCTCACTGACCCTGAATCCAATGAACAATTCACCTGGCTTCGAAGGCTTTTCTTCCAGGGTGTTCTTAACTCTCAGATATTGTCAAGGAGACTTGGTAGGTAGTGCTTTTTACCAGGGATCACTCATTATATTCTTTGAAACTAAACTCTGTGCTGCCCATCAGCCCATCTCCAGCAAGATAAGAAGTGGACCATTCTGTGAAGGCTGCAGCTGCACTGCTCACGGTAACACTATTGTAATGTTTCATGAGTAAATATGAAGAAAAAATGTTTAAATTTTTCCGATTTCCTTTTAGTTTTTAGAACAAAGTGGTAGTGATTAGCCAGCCCTATCTACCCTTAGGGAAGTCAATTTAAAACCTGGTAACCAGCCAACAACATAAAAGTATTTGAATGCTGTGTATTTATTAATTAATGTATTTACTTGGGGGTTGGGCAAGGACTCTGGTTCCTGTTCTTACAGTGCCCCTTGGCGAAAAGACGGCGATCTCTAACGCGACTCTTTGGGGAATCTCTCTGAAGTAGTAAGTCATTCCTGGCCAAACTTTTAATTGAAGGTAATAATAATTCCAATAATATTATTAAGAACCACTATTAGCATTGGAAGGACCGAATTCGCTGCGTTTTATCTGACGTAACGCCGAAACTATGCCCAGCGATGACTGGCTTGCTGAGCCCCTGGGGGAATAACTTTCATAATCCATTGAAAAGTTATGAGCTCCTTGTGCTTACACCAAGAAAGAAATCAGCGTCAACCATTTGGGAAGCCATGTAAAAATGGAGAAAAAGCTGCTTGTACTTTTAACAGATTAATTAATGGCTGCAAACAGAGTTAATGCTCACAAAACCCCATGGAGAGGTTGGGATATGTGTAGACAATGGAAAATTATCTTGATTTTATAGGTGAGGGCAATTTCCAGGCACTAGGAACAAGCATGGTCAGGGAGAAAGAGAAAAGATGTCTTTTTGTTGTGGAAGAAATGGGGCCCTGAGCCAGCGGGCTCAGGGTCTGGGTTGGGACAAGGGGGATCATTGTGTGGAGAGAACTGAATGGAACAGAGCAGTCTTGGGTAAGAGCCTAATGAAATGGGTCCAATTATTGCTTCTGCCACTTGTTAGCTTTCTGACCTTGAGCAAGAAGTGTTAACCTTTCAGAACCTTAGTGTTATCAATAAAATGGGAAAAATGATAGTAACTAACTTGTGGAGTTGGAGAGGCTAGTGAGATAATATATATCAGATGCTTAGCCCAATGCCTGGCACATCATTATTACTATCTAACATCCTCATTATTGTTATTCCTTAATTGAGTTCACAGCTATGTAGTTAACACCTACAATGTGCCAGGGCCTATGCTACTATAGAAATTTAGTTTCTTTTAAGTTGATAATCTAGTTAGAGAGGCTGCAGAAGGCAAGTAAACACATTGATAAGTTCAAGGCTTGCAAATTTGCTTAATTCGAAAGCCTGGCTCCAGTGAGTATGCGATAGGTTAGAGATGCCATTTCTACGCAGGGTGAAGAGTGGATTTTAGTCACTTGGTCAGGCCTGGGTCAGACCAGCTTGGGTGCCAGTTCCTGCTCCTACTTGCTGCGCCTTTGGACAAATCCTTCTGTTTTTCTGAGCCCCACGGCTCCCTCTCCCCACAGGGGTGAGCCTTGGCAGTGCCTGGAACACAGTAGATGCTCAGAACATAAAATCCCTACTTCAGCAGAGTTCCAACTCGCCCCTCTGCCCACTGGCTCCTGCCTTTCTTTCTTCCATGGTATGATTCTGAAGTCCCCAGATGAAAAGGAGTATAAGAGGGAATGGTTCTTCCACTTCTCTGCCTCAATGTGAATGAGAAAGTTCCTGTTGCTGAGGATTTGGGACCTAAAAGGGCTGACGTTGATTGGGAGGGAAAAAAGGGAAGCGTGGCCTCTAAGGACCTTGTCAAAGGCCTGGCCCCAGGAGGAGCTGGGGTTGGTTTATGGAAGGGGCAAGTCCCCAGGAGAGGGGCTGTGAGGCAGAAGTGCTCCAGAATGCCTGTTAGACCACAAGGGGTGCTGGCAATGGCTGGAAGAGTGTAACTAGGGCACAGCGAATGGTTGGAGTGAAATCAGGAGGGACTGACTTCTCATCACTTCCTATTTCTCCTTTGAACAATTTGATCTGGTATAAGATTCCTAAAGTCAAGACTGAATGCTTATTTTGAAAGTCGGGCTGGGTTGCCCTTAGCAGGCTAAGCCTTTAGAACAGGGATCTGGAAGCTATGGCCTATATATCAAATCCAGCCCCCTTCCTGTTTTCTAAATAAAGTTTTACTGGAGCACAGCCATGCCCACTTGCTTATGTTTTATCTGTGGCTGCTTTCGTGCTACAGTGCATGGTTGAGTAGCTGTCAGAACCCATGGCCTGCAAAGCCTGAAATATTTACTATCTGGCTTTTACAAGAAAAGTTTTCCAACCTCTGATTTGGACCATTATAGTTATCACAGGAGTTGATTCATTCATCTATTCCATTCATTCGTTTACCCATTGACCAAACAATTACCCATCCTCTAAGATGCTCTCTACACTGTGCTAGGCCCTCAGAGTATGCCCAGCACTTTGCTTAGTCCTTGAAATGGCTCTGTGAGTCGATGGTGTTATTATTTCATTTTGCAAGTGGTGAAGTGGAGGCCGAGGGAGGCTGAGTGACTTGCCCAGGGTCATACAGCCAGCAAGTGGCAGAACAGTGACGGGAGCCAAGCCTATTAGTCTTCAAATTCCAAGTTGTCAACCTTATTCTCTGAAAATGAGGCAGTGGCTCATATATGGACCTACTCTCTCATTTGTGTGGATTAAAATGTTAAAAATAATTTTTAAAAATCTCTGATGAAAACTCTTGCCATTTAAAGTGATGGATGAGTGAAGTTGCAATTTAAATGGCAAAGCCTCGCTTGAGTTGAGATGACTCTTCATCATATATCAGCCTTAACTCGCACTTTAATTGCTTTAAACGATATCAGAAAATCATCTGAAAATGCTTTCCCTTGTAATGATATGATTTCACCACTAATGTTGATAAACATTAAAATGACATGAAGTATTTCCTGCTCCTACCTGAGAGAGCTTGGAGGATTTGTCTAAATATTAGCATACTTTAAAAATAATCAGTGGGTGATTATCAGAGTAAAAGGTCAAAAAGAGGATGTTTGAAAAAAAAGAATAACGTGAAGTAGGCTTTTGCTTTAAGAATTTCCCCATACTGTGGGAAAGGAAAGAGCTGCCATTCTGTTTTAACAGGTTAAAAACCAACCACTATTTGTGAGCAAACGTGAGATTTTGTTATCCTTTTAATGCTCATTCTAGACATGGCTTTTGCCAGCGTCTCCACACGATAAATGCAAACCAGAGTTTCTCACTGGAAATAGGAGAAGAACATCTTAGCCAAATAGACCATGCTTCCTTCTAATGACAATTTATGAAGACGGTTTAATCGTACAGCCTAAGTAGAGGTTCTACTGACAAGTTCTCATATGAACTGATTAGGCTTCCCCTGTAGACATTTTTATCAGACTGATTCATGCCTCTGGAAGAATGCTGGCTTTTACATTTTTTTAGAAGAGCTTCCAAATGGCTTGTCAAGATTACATCTTGCATGTGACTCTCAGCCAGGATTAGGTTACAGCTGGGACTGACAATATTTAATAGGTAGAATTCAGACAGGATCAGAGAAATAGAGCAAGCTGGTCCCAATAAATAGAAGAAGCGTGGATGTATGGTCTATATACATCTTAAGTAGCTTCCAGGCAGCCGGTGGGTTGGCTATCCTGGGAGAATGCATGGATACATAAAATGTAATATTCAAAGAAAATAAATTACTTCGACTTTTGTCTGTTCCTTATGGCCTGAGCAGATTGTTATAAACCATCCTCACGTCTGGGGCATTCCACCACCTGAATTCCTAAGCACCCCTTCAGGTTCTCTGCAAAAACCACATCTTGAGGGGAGGAGGGAACCAGACCCTTTTGTGCTAAGCCAGCCTAATGCAGGTCTTGCCTGCATTTGATAAGTGTTGACAAACTCTCCTCAGCTGAAGGGGTTCCTTCGCAGTGGCAGGTCCCTGGTCTTGCAACACAAATACAGCCCCTCGCAAGCCACGTGGGAGGCGGGCAGAGCACGTGGCCTTTCCTATCCTGCAGCCTTGACTCCCAGGCATGGCAGGTTTTGTGATCAGTCCTGTAGCCAGCCAGGAGAGAGGAATGGAAGGACATGCATCTGAGTTATCTTTGTTTTGATTAAGAAGAATCAAGGGCAGAATCCTCCCAGGTTTAGTTTTGCTTTTGAATGAAGGATTGGAGGAGAAATATATTCATTCTCCCTGGATTCAGGAGAATGTAAGCTCTACCAGACAGACCCGTCGACCGCTTTCTGCAGCTCCAGGACCTAGACCAGTACCTGGCACGTAATAGGTGGCTCAATGATTATTTGTCAAATGAATGAAAGGCCATTGAGCGTTCATGCATGCATCTGCTCCATCAACCCATGTTAAATTAAGCACCTACTATATGCCATGTGCTGAAATAGGCAGGAGCCCCTGAGGAGTTTACAGCCCAGTAGAGGGAGACAGATGTGCCAGGCAATGATTCTCAGCCTTTTTTTCAGAACTCTTGTGAGCAGGAAACTCAAGATTATTTTATAAAACCCCCAAATGTGCCACTCTGTCCACTGGCTTGACAAATAAATTGTCTAGTATAGTTGACTATTTTTCAGATATGTAGTGATTTGGTGTGGCTGATAAAATACAATAATTCAAAAGGGTTAATAGATTCCTGATACTTTTTTGTCATTGTGGAATTTCCACCCACAGATAGTACAAGTACTGCATGAGAGGGTCATGCAACTTTACGGTGTACAAGTCAGGCAGAATGGTGGAAACAGCCGTCTGTGTGTGTGGCCCAGTCCCACCACCACCAACTGGTTAACCATGAGAAGGGCAGCTAAGGGCCCAACCTTGGGAGCCTCGTCATCCTTCTTGCAGCTGAGCCTGTGCACATGCTGTCCCTGTTGTCCAGATCATTCCACCCACCTGCGCCCGCCTCTTTTGGCCTAGCTAACCTGCAGGGGCAGGACCCTCACTGTATGTTCTTCTAGCACCACAGCTTCTCCTTCTTACCCCTCATATCCTTTGTCACATAATCACTACTTGAGTCAGGGAGTTGACTAAGTTCCCTGTGAGTAGTGGCACTGTTGGTTTTGCTCATCTTCATACCCTACATACCTGTCATGTCCTAGGGCTGGGCAGGTGGATTGATAGAGAAATAAAGGAGGATCTCTGCACACAAGTTTTTTCATCTTTAAATTGTGGATGTAACTCCTAATTCACAGGGTTGCTACAAGTTAAGTGAGATAAGATAAATGGCATTTCTGGCTTGTCGTGCTAAAGAGTAAAAGCTATTTTACTATTACTATGACTAGGATGATGATGATGATGATGATGAATTACAGACAAGGCGGTCGCTATAACTTCCAAGGTGGAAAATGCCACAAGAGTTATCCGGATATTCTGTTTTCTCTGGAATCAAATTGTGGCTCCAGACCGACTCAGCTCTGTCGTGGATGGAAAAGACGCATTGTCATGACCTGATGGTGCTGCAGGAGTTGCAGGTGGTGCCCTGGTGCCATTTGCTTCAGTGAGCCAGTCACTTCTCTGGCCCTCAGTGTCCTCCTCTGCCAAGTGGGTTCAGAGCTACGCCTTGCCAGGCTGACATGACCAATTGGACAATCACATTTTTTTTTTTAAGTATAAGGGATTAGTCTTGTGAAAGTTACTGCACTTAAGTTTTGAACCATGTGGGAAGAGTGGTGAAAAGAAAAGGTTCCTCCTTCTCACTGATGGGAGGCAGCTTAGACCGTGGTTAATTCAGTGGTCTCTGAACTAGGCTACCTGTGTGGAAATCTAAGCTTGACCACTTTCTAGCTATGTGGCTTTGGAAAATTAATTAATATCTATGCCCCTTGTTTTCCCTGTCTGTAAAATGGGAGATGATAAAACCTGTCTCATAGGGTTGAGGGCGTAACTATTTCTGAAGTGCAAAGATAATGCCTGGTATATAGGAAATGCTAACAGATGATGATATTGGATAGATGATAGGTAGGTAGGTAGGCAGGTAGGTAGATAAAATAGAGTAGTTTTCAGTTAGGCCTAATAGTAGGAATTACTCATATTTTTTGAGCATTTTATTTTACCAAATTTTGAGCTTTTTATCTTTCCAAGTTCTAACATTCCCAGCAGTCTAACAAGTGAGTGTCTATTGTTTTGCCCTCTTCAAAAACAAGAATCAGAGAGGACAAAGTAATGACTTGCCCGAGAGTGCAGGATGAGTAGGTGGCAGAGAGGATTCTGATGTAGGTCTGTCTGATCCAGATGCCTGACCCCTTAGGTCCTCCTGGACTAAGGTAAGACCCCCTAGAAAGGTCACGTGAGAGAGTCATTCCTCCACAGACCATTTTACCCGTTGTTCGTGAAGCCCAGCAGTGCCAATTATGCTGAACTCACTTCTGCCCATCCATTCACTCACTCACTCATTCATTCATTCAACAAATATCATGGAGCCCTATCTATGCACCAGCACTCATCTGGTTGTTGGAGTGTTTCCAGCTCTTTAAGGTTTGCTCTGAGAGAATATTTATCGAGTGCTTCTCTAGGCCAGGCAATGTACTAGACACAGGATGATATGATGGGAAGACCATATATCAGGGGTTTGGATACTTCTGTTCTAGTCATGGTTTTGCCACTAACCTGGTGACCCCTCGTAAGCCATTTAATCTCTTGGAAATTTCTAACTAACCAACTTCTTTTCTTCCTTCTTTCTTCCCTTCCTTCCTTCCACAGAATTTTGTCGAGCATCTTGACAGCAAGGTGGTAGTAATTGGGAGAGAGGTGATATGGGTGTAAGTTATACCTATAGTGCTGTAAATTTTGTGATGTAATGATTGTTTAGATGAGTTACATCTTCTCTTGAGTGGTCACTAAAGTTCTAGGTAGGACTCAGCATCACCTCAAGCTGCTAAAAGTCCTATAGAATGGACCAAGCTGGGTGTCTTTGGTCTACACCTTGGGCTTCCACGAAAACCAAATTCAAGAGAATGGAGAGATGGGCTTTTGGGCCAATAGACTTGGCCCTTAGCTCCATCACCTGGTCTCCCAAGGCTGTGTTCCCAGAGCCTGATGGGCCTTCCAACAGTAGATTAAGTGTGGATTAAGATCAGATTCCAGAAAATTGGCTTGAACATCACAGTCATCCATACCCTGGGCCTCCTCACTTGTCTTCTCCAACCAGTTAATTCTTAGTCCGACTTGACTGTGGTGGAAAGCCATTGTTCTCTGAATCCACCGGTGGTTCTTGCCACTTTCCAGCTATGGGTTGGTATGTAAATGAGCACACAGCAGCACATTTCTTCTCTGGCTAAAGAATAGGGCCTTCCTCTGCTGGTGTGCATAGAGAAAGCCAGCTGTTTGGCAATTTTTGGCTCATCCACCCTATGGGAGTTCATTTAGAGAGTAACTCAGCACAGTATCAGGTGTGAGCTAGAATGAGTGCAGAGGCTCCAGAGTCAAGCATCCTTGGTTGCAATCCCAGTTCCCCCATTTACTAGCTATGAGAACATGGGCAAGGGACTTAATAATTCAAGGCTTCAGCTTCCACATATGTTCCATAGGGGGCTGTAACAGCACTGACTCCTAAATGTTGTTGTGGAAGTTGAATGAGATAATGTACATGGAGCACCACACACAGAGCTGACGCACAGTAGATACACAGAACATAGAAACCTTTTTTATTGCTGCTGTTGTTCTTTGCAGAATTATCTCAGGAGCCAACAGAATGGATTCTAAAGTAATGAAAATCCCATATCTTTGTCCAGCTGCCTGCCAAGTGGTGGTCGGTGGCTGGCCAAAAGCTGTCCATTTGGTCATAGTATTCTGGAAGGAACATTTCAACAACTTTTCCGACCTCCTACATTTTCTCATTCCTTCTTTTCAGTGCTGAGACCTCCTGACTCAAAAGTAGGAAGAAACCTAGTGAGAGATTACTTGAGCATACTTTGTAAAGATGGTCCATTTAGTTGGCAGAGCTAGAGTTTCTAAGGGGAAGTTTGAAAGACGACCTTGTAGCTTTTGATGCCAACTTGGAGGTGTGAGGCAATATTTTTTCTTTCCTCCTAGAAGGCCCACAGCCTCTTTATGGGCAATCTCTGGGTTTTCACTGAATTGGCTGTTACATTTGGAAACTAACTTGTGCATCTGAGCATTCAGGAGAAAGCTATTGACTAACCCTTGCTCTCTTTCCTTTTTCCAATATTTAGGAGTCTTTGTGAAAACAAAGAGCTCATTGTGTCCCTGGTATAAGCACCAGAGCTAAATTAAACATTCATTGAGTCTTAATTAATTGTATTAAGTTTGGGCAATTCCCATTGCTTGGGGGGGAAAAAAATACTTAATTTACTTGCGATGTGGTGTGTGTCCCCTAGAATTGAACTAAACCACCGTGAGACAATCACTCACTTAACAGAAACTGGAGCCTCAGCCCAGGAACTAATTAGCCCCTCTTTCTCTATATATAGCTATCTTCACCACCAGGACCATCTGGAAGTTGTTACCTTCCAAATTCTTTCCATCTATTTTTCTATTTTTTTTTTTTCCAAACCGATCATTACTACCGCCACGATCCTTTCTTTCTCTCTTATTTTTAAGTTACGTGACTTCCTACACTTAGATTCTCCAGTGTTATCTGGTTCACAGGCAAGCCCCCCAGGACATTTACGCTTTGTTTAATTTTCAAGTGGCATACCTATTTTTATGTACTTCTCCCAGTGGCAGGAAAAAAAAAATCTTTGTATAAAACCCAGAAGTGGAAGCAGGAATGATCATCAAGGGGTTTGGGACTACCCAGGTTTATTGTGTGCCCAGCAGGGAGGCCCCTGAGCTCCGGGAAGCCCCTGTGATAGGGTCTTTGATGGTCATGGACACATGGGGAGTTCTTGGAAGAACTTGGTTTCTTGCCACCCAAAATCCCTGAGCAAAAAGCATAGATGTACTCTGCCCTATCTTTGAGGGAAACTCGCCCGGAGTAGGGGCTACCATGTTTCTAGAGTCAGTAAGGAAGTGTAAAGAACTGCCTGAGCTGACAGTATACTTTAGGAGCACGGCTTCAAATATCTCATGAACCTTAATTAATCCAGAGTTTTTACTCCATCTCATGGGGGCCCATGTGGTCTGGTGGCCCTGTCTCTCCCCCAAATCATCTCCTGCTACCACACCCTGGTTCACCTACTCCTGGAACCCCAGCTTGCTTTCTGCCCCCAACATGACAAGCTTATTCCTACCTCAGGACCTCTAAACTTGCCATCTCCTGTGCCTGGAGCCCACTGCCCTCGAGCTTTACCAGGCTGGCTTCCCTTCACAGAGGTCTCAGCTTAGCTGTAACCCCCAAGGGATCACCCAAACCACACCATCCAAGACACTCCCCGGCCCTCCAGGTCCTCTCTAGCACAGTCTCCTGTTCTGTACCCTTGATAGCTGTCACCATGTGAATTATGTTACTTATTTGCTAGCCTGTCTGCCTGCCTTCAGTAGAAAACCCATCCAGGAGAAGTGCCTAATCTATATACTTTACCATTGGGCTCCTCGCCGCTGGCAGGGGGCCCAGCACTATAATTGGCTGCTTAATGAAATAAATTATCAGGGAGCAGCTAGTACCTGAGTCCTTAGTTTTATGGTTATAATTACATAATTGTAAGTATTTAGGATTCTTTAGCCATTTAGAGTATGATCCAAAGATAACAAAAAGTGAGGTGAGGAATATCATTTAAAAAAAAAAAAGAAAGAAAAGAAAACACAAGAATTACTCTACTAAAATCACCAGAAAAACTTAAATCATAAGCTAACTTTACCTAAAGTGTTCTCTAAGTCATCATAAGTTTCAGTGTGTTTCAGATTCATTCCCTTTGTTTCTGGTGTTTCAGAGTCCCCTTAGCGTAAGCCTCTCCCCTTCCTCCCAACCTCAGGCATCAAAGAATCAGCCTAAGCTTTTCAGAATGTGTTGCTCAGTGGCTTCCGATCTGTCTCTGGGACTCTCAGCCTTCTGGTCACCCCACTGCCCTAGCATCCCTTCCAGTTCGGAGCGTTATAATGTATATTGCACATTGGCTCGTCTTGGGGTAGGCAGCAAGTCCTGGGGGACTGGAAGTGTAATGAATTCTTGTTTTATGGAGGATGGTTCCCTGGAGGCAGAGAGAGATTTCTCTCTGTCTTTTTACAGTAGTTCTTCTACCTCTTTTTCCTGTTGCTTCCATCCCCACTTCTTAGTCCCAAATGATAGAAATCTCTGGATAGCTAAGCTCCTGGTTTGTGACTCCACTTGTATTAAAAATTCCCTATATGGGCCGGGAAGGAAGCAGCCAAACGAGAGGCGCAGGTCTGGGGCCGGCGGCAGCGTAGCCCGTAGCCTCTCTCTGTCCGGGCTCTCAGTCGGCGAACCCGCCTCCAGAAGCTGGGCGGGTGTCAACGCCGAGTCCATGATCACTGAGGCGGCTTCCTCGGCCTTGGTCGTCAGGGCCTCAGGCCTGACCGCGGCCTCTGGCTCCTACCAAGTCTTCTGCAAGGGACTCGCCCGCACTCTGCTTGCCTTCTTCGACTTGGCCTGGCAGCTGCGCATGAACTTCCCATACTTCTACGTCGCGGGCTCCGTGATCCTCAACATCCGCTTGCAGGTACACTTTTAGAGCCCTGATTAAATTGCAGGCGTGATGGCGGACCCACCCGAGGCCTCACAGCTAACTGGAGCTACTCCCAGTTACCCCCGGGAAGCCCTGTGGTCTCGCGATATTCCCAGGCGGCTTTGCTCTCCTGATGGTCGCGGATTGCTTGCTGGGAGGAGAAAGGAGTTATGCGATTCCGGAAGAAGAGAATTTAAATTAAGACCCACGGAAATATTTAAGAAGACGAGCAACCTTAAAATAGAAACAGGAGAAATTTAAGGATGTGACAAAGGGCAGAGGATGCATTATAAAAACGGAAGGCTGCTAAACTTTTTAGAAAAAAATTTTTTATGTGTGCAAGAAACTCATGGTCCAAACCATAAGGAAACCAGTACCCTTCAGGAATTTTGGATTGTTTTGTAAGTAATACAGTGAATGAGGAAGAAGAGGAAGAGATTAAGGGTACGATGTGGTAGCATTACATTTCTTCATCCCACAAGAGTAAATATCAACAATCAAACTTCAGGTGAAAAACAAACCTGTACCGGAGAGGCATTCTCCAAATACCAAGCAAAGTAAAATGCTGCGGGATATCTAACAATGGTGGTACTGCAAGAAAGTGAACTCTATTTCATTGTCCCTATGAATAAGGTTGTTTCAAGGACTATGTCAAGACCTTGGAACCTGAGAGAAGGGCATGCAGTCATAGTACAAAGTTTGGCTGTTCAGTGAATCATATTTAATCATAATAATGTAAGTGCTGTTTATGTTTTTATCTTTTAAGGGACTACTTAATTATGGTTACAAAGTAGAATGCAAATGTTATCAGCTTGATAATGTAAAAGGTTAGGGTTTGCAAGTGGAGATATTAATGGGGGAGGAGAAAGTAAATGGAATGATAGTGGCCTCCTTATGAAGTGGGAAGTTAAGAGGTACTGTTTGTTGTTGAAAGAAGACATGTTATATTACTTAAACGGTAGCCACAAAGTCTAAAGTGGTATATAGCTTTATTAAAGAGAGAGGAGGGTAGGAGAAAATAGCATGAAATCAACTGGAAATGCCTAAAGATGGAGAGTTCAGTTGGGATGTCTCAAAAAGAAAAATTGTTAATAGTACTTCATGCATTTGAATGTACAAATAGATTTTTAGTTTTCAAAGAGTTCCGAGGTTACTTAATTATGTGTAGATTTAACACATGAAGAAAACAAAACAGACGATTGTGAACTCCAGAAGTTAAAAGTTGTTAATGAACAACACTGCAGACCTCAACTGTGGATAAAACTAGTCATATAAAATTGGCCATTATTTTGTAAACACTGAATATTGATTTAACAAGAAATGATTATATAACATTGGGGAAAAGGAGAGGGTGTTACATTATTTTGTAAACACTGAATATTGATTTAACAAGAAATGATTATATAACATTGGGGGAAAAGGAGAGGGGTGAGGTGTATATGTAATTAGGGAGAGTCAATCAAAACCTAATATAAAAAACCATCCAGAAAAGTACTATAGACATGGTATTTAGAAAAATGGAGGTAACTACAATAAGAAATAGCCAAGATAAATGTGGTTGTCTTTGGAGAAAGGAAATCAGAGGTAGACAGAAAAAGCAGAGCAAAGCTGTATTTCACTACTAGTCTAATGGTATTGTTTGATTTTTTTTTAACTACTTATATGTATTTCTTTGAGTAAAGTTAATTTAAATAAATTTCGTTTTTTAAAATTCCCCAGATGATTAAAAGTATACACCACTGGTTAAGATCCACCTAAAAGTAGAATGGGATTGAAGTTTTAAATCAGGCAGTTCTCTGTTAAAATACAAACTAGTTTCCTGGCCTTAAGTAAGTCTATTTATCCACCTAATCTTTGGTTTCTTAAACTGTTAAATGAGAGTAAAAATACCCACCTTGAAAGGTCAGTTTGAGATTTATAAATGTCTGTCTTAGTGCTGGATATATACACATAAGCATTATATGTTGTAACAGAATATAACATTAAGATGTGAATAAAACTTAAAACAGACATAAAAAAAAAAAAAAAAAAAAAAAAAAAAAAAAAAATTCCCTATATGAAAAAGCCCCGTGGTGTCCACACATCAGCAAGGCTATCAGGACCCTGTATCCTGTGTCAGCACATTACGTCCCAAGCTGGAATCCAGTTACCTGGGAGTTCAAGTCCACAACCTGCTCTTCAAGCATTTTGATTTCCCTTTCAGTGTCACTCTGGATTCCACTAGTTCATTTTTTTCAAGGAGAGAAACTATTCTTAACAGCCAGGTTTCTGGCTTGGCTTTCATCTGGGAGGTCTTCAGCTTTTCATCTTCTCTTTTCAATCACCTTTTCGCTGGTCTTTTTCTACTGAGCCTGTGGCACCTGAATCCAAGGAAGAAGGAATTCAAGCCTCAGTGAAACCCTGCTCCGGTCTTCATAAAATTGTCAGAGTAAACATAAAGAAGCAGAAGGAAGGAAATTTTTTTAAAAAGGCAAAAGCATAAATAAATGAAGTAGAAAACATCAACAGCAGTAATAGCAACCAATATAGTCAAAACCTAAATCTTTGAAAAGATCATTTATAAATTTGCACTGTCCAATCTGGTAATCACTATCCGCATGTGACTATTTATGTTTAAATTTAAATTAACTATAATTCAGTAAAATTTAAAATTCGGTTCCTTAGTCACAATAGCCATATGTGGCTAGTGGCTGCAGTACTGAACAGTGCAGGTCTATCTATATTGTGCAATGCAGATAATAGAAGACTTCCATTGTCACTGAAAGTTTTATTGGTTCAGTCGTAGTCTAATCTTTTTCCAGGTAAAGGAAGAAAAAAATAGAGAAGAAAAAAAATTTAGATACAATGAGAAATTTCCCGAATATATAAAAATTCCCAAATATGACTCAGAATAAAATAGAAGGCAAGCCTGAATATATCAGTAACCATGGAAAGAACCAAATAGCTAAAATATGGCCCTTCCCACCAAAAGATGGCACCCGGTGCAGATAATTTTATAGTCAAGTTCTACTTAAACTCCAGGGAACAGATAATCCCCTTGAAATAAAAGTGGCAGTGGCCAGTAAGAATTACTTCCAAAAAATTATAAATAGCGGTGGTTAGAAAGTCCCTGAATTGAGGATTTTAGTTCTGCCTCCACCCCTTCCATGACCTGTGGCCCATGACAAGGCACTTTCCCTCCTGGTAGCTGTACCATTAAGCAGTTAAACTAGAAGGTGTCCTAGGACCTGGCAATTCCATGGTCCCACCGTTCAATGACTTTAGTCACTTGCCCTCCCACTCTTCTTGCCTGGATGATTTATAGTTTCCAAGAGTTGAAATGACAGCACTGGATCACCCAATGGCCAATCTGATCTGCTGTACTGAAGGTGGTTGTTAAATGGACCCAATGAAAATGGGAATTTCTAGAGAAGAGGTGACCCAACAGTATTATAGAGCTGGAGCCAAGTTTTGATTTGTTCTTGTCTCATTCAGGAAAGATTTCTCTATTGGAAATAAGTTAACTTACTTATTGCCCTAAATAATAACACTGAACAATTACCACCTGCCAGGCAGAATCCTAAATGCTTGATAAGCATAAGCCCCACTGAGCCTCACCTTGTGTGAGATGGGGAGATAACGGGCTCCATTGTAAAGGCTAGGAGCTCAGACTCAGAGGTGTTGCTACTTACCCAAGGTCACATGGCTATTATGTGTTGGATAAAACTCCAGGTCCAAGAGACCCTACAACCTGTGCTTTTATGAACGGTTAATAAATTAAGAGTGATTGTGGAGCTTCTTTGGTATGTGGAGGCATTTCTTTTTTTGGTTTTATTTATTTGTTGAGAAGTGGCGATTCTTTATCTTGCAATCTATTAGAGGTCACTTTTCTAATGCCATCACATCCGAAGAACCCTGAGAAGCAATTGATTTCTTTCTACAATCAGAACCATCACTGGCTTGGCTTTATTCAGTAAGAAAGCAGGGCTGGCTAATAACAGCTCATTTACGTTGTAATGTTAGACAGTTGGATGTGTAAAGGATGGAAAAAAAAATTGCTCAGGCATTCCATGGCCCAGGTTGACTTGAGGGTCCGTTCTTTGGCAAATATGCTTTAGTAGACTTAGAGAAGTTATTGGATCATTTTTTTCCTACTAGTTTCTTGAAGTCTTTCATCTGTCCTGACATCTGTGACCACTAGTGCTGATTATCAGCACTGATCAACAGCAGGTCATTTTGCCTGATCTCCTTTGATTTTGTGGCTTTTCTTGAAACCTCCTTTCCACATACCTCACAGCTTAACAGGGAGGCAAAGACTTGCAAACTCAGGGCCATCAAGGACAGTTTTGCAAGGGTCAAAAAGGCATGCTGAGGAAGACTTTCCCTGGTTACCCACTTCCTTAGCTGTTCATTCCAGGTAAAGGGTGACTTGTCTTTGCAATTTGCATTGTGCAAGATGGATTTTGGGAAACTTAAGTAAATGAGAAACATCTTTAAGGAACTAAAAAATATATTCAGTTTAGATTTTTTGGAACACACCTAGCTGAGAAAATAGGGCATGTCTTCTGAACCCACTAAGAACCTCCTGTAGAAATGCAGACATGCCTTTCAGTCCCCTGAGTTAACACAGGGGCTTAAAGGGATAATGCATCCTGGATTTAGCTTTGGTTTAAGTGTTTGTGTGGCTGACAGAGCTTAAAATGGGCAGGTAATCACTGGCACAATGTGTCATCTTTCTTCCTCCCTCTTCTTATAAAATAAAGTGCAAAGTAATTACTTTTTTTTTTTTTTTTAATTTTAACTTAAGCTATTCCTTTAATTTGAGGCAAAATTATCACCATTTTCTTTTTGTCCAGTATTTTTGGAAAAACTTGGTTTCCATGGCAAGATGGAAGTAGATTAGGTATATAATAAAAGGGATGCAATAATGAAGTGTCCATTCATACTGTAGCTAAATTTGTCTCTGAGGCATTAAATAACTGATATCAAATGTTAATAAGGTCTCCTGAAGAAGGAACCAGGGAGTGGCCAGGCCTGTGTCTCCATCAGTGGCTTAGGGAACAGTTGTAGAACCTCAGGTTTTGTGTCTCTCACTTTTGCTTCCTCGTTCTTCATCACACCAACCCTGCAGAAGTGATCACCATTTTAGAACCACTTTAGGAGGAGCCAAGCATTGTGCTAAGTGTTTTTTGTACAAATGAAGTAGGAACACTCTAATTTCCATTTTGCAAAGGAGGAAGTTGAGCTTACACCACGTCCATCAGTACCTTGAGCTACAGGGCTGCTGAGTGATGGAGTTGGGCCTCAAACACATGCTGTCTGACTCCAGATCTTGTGCACTTAGACCTCAGATCTACTCACTGACCACGGTCAGCCAGTTCTTCCCAGAGAGCACCTCTCCCATCCACAGCTTCCTCGCTGTCATCTCAGCACCATGCTGGTGTTGGGCACAGTATCTCACCCCTCCGGCACCCCCTTAGTGACTTCCCTGACTCAGATCTTTCCTGCAAGCACAGTCCACCTGCGTGCCCCAGCCAGGTTCAACTTCCTGATATACCACTTTCTCTGTGTCCCTCCCTGATGACAGATTGCCAGTTTCTCCCTGCTTCCAACCACAATAGGTTGAACTACCTCTGCCTGGTCCTCAGATTTCTTCCAGATGGGTCCCCTTGAGCAATTTCTGTGAATTTTCCACCACTCCCAGATAATGGGGTATTTTTTCCTCTTCTAAAAATATATAGTGTTCATTCATGTTTCCATGTTTTTATAAATATTGCTTGCCATGATCTGAAATGCCCCTTTATCTATCTAAATTCTACCTTTTGAATTCAGCCAATAGATAGTCCCCTTTAGGAAGCCTCCTCTAAAATTTTGGAAATGCATCGTCTGCCTCTCTTCTGACTTCCTGAGGCTCTTAGGGCACAAGTCCAATTTTACCCATAATCCCCTTCTCTCTGTCACCATGGTTTCTCCTGAAGCAATCTTGACTCCAGCTAGACTGTAAGTTGTTTATGACAAAGCCATTTATTGTTGTTTTAATTCTCTTGTTCTCTCTGTACTTAACAGAGAACTAAAAAATAATAATTATAACTAATATTTATTGAACACTTAATATGTGCCAAGCACTATTTGTATGTACTAGTTCTTGTAATCTTCACAATCATCCTCTCAGGTACATTCTCAGATGAGGAAACTAAGGTACTAAAAGGTTAAGTGACTTACCACAGTGTTGAAACTGAGATTTGAACCAGGCAATGGAGCCTGAGCCTCATTACTGAACTGTGCCACCTTACACCATTCTTGGGGGCCAAATATATGTAAATTTACAACTGGGCATTGAGAACAAATGAAGAAACTCAAATTCTTTATGTGAGATTTTGTTCAGCCAGTAAAGCTCATTGGGTCCCAGATTTCCTTTAGAAATGGGTTCTTAGATCCTCCCCTGTTGCTCAGCAGCTGGAGAATTGTGGTGTTAAACCAGGATTTTCTGTTTTAGAAAAACCTTCTGAGTTTACAGCAACACCATCCAAGTCCCATTGGAATGAGCTTGACATTTGCCTGGCAAATGTAACTCAAGCCCCCTCCCTTCCCTGCTCCAGTAATATGAGCCTCTTCTATTTGGCATTAGGTGCTTTAATCCTTTTTGAAACAAGGCAGAATATAAACAAACAAACAAAGTTGAATATTCTACATTTTTAACAACAGCAACAACAACAAAAACTCTTGAAAATGAACTACAATTTGATTGCTTTAAGAAATTATGGCTCTCTGGGTTGAAACTGTCACTTTCTGGCCCTACATCTCTGTAGCACATTTATTCAGCTAATTTGGGGACATTACTGGTAGCTTGCACTTCCCATATTGTTGACTTTCAAATGCTGTAGTATATTTTCATTTATAGTATCTTGCTTTCACCTAGCAGATGTGCTTTTTTTTTTGTCAAATGCAAATGAATTATCATCATTGGATTGTGAAAGAAAAAATATCAGGTTGATAAAAGGCCTTTTAATTTCTAAAATCCAGGCGGGCATATCACTGTGGTCCTCAAAATCCCACTGCCTGCTGAGTTCACGCCTCCTCCCCCACATTTCTGACTTATCCCCAGAACAGTGCCTTGTACAAACTCAGCACTTAGTATCTGTTCACCAGGTGGAATTCTGGACGCTTTGTCTGGCTGATACAAGTAGTGGTAATCAAAGGCAAAATATTGTCTACCAAGAAGTTTCAAACGGTTATGTTTGTCAAGTTAGACTAGAAGATTTTAGAGTGTCAGTCAGCTGTGATGGAGGCACAGAGCAAATAGATTTAGGTAAAGGAAAAAGTTGTTACCAAACTGTCCAGTTGGTGCTGGGAAAAGAACACTGTTATACCAGCTCTCCCTTGAACGACCAAGGTATCAGAGTACCTAACGTGAATCCAAAGCCTTGCAGGATCTTGCCCCAGCTTCCCTTTCCAGACACAGCTCTCACCATGTCAGGGATGCCGTGTTCTGGAACACTGACCTGTTTGGCATTCTCCACACACCCTACACCCTACACCCCAGACCCTCCTCAAATCCACATCTGTCCTTATTGTCTCCTTGCCAGGAATGCGCTACCCCCACTAATTGGCCTAGCTGTCTCCTCACATTTTCCAAACGTATGTTAAGAATCCTTCCTCCCAAGGAATCTTCCCTGACCACTCCTTCCATCCAAAAGTGGAAATGATACCACTTGTCAGTACGTCCAGAATTCTCTGTGCCTGGCTCTCTCATTGCCTGTTAATACCTTGTAGTGTAATTATTAATGTGTCAGTGTCTCTAACCAGTCTGGGAGTTCCGTGATATCACCATTCTGGGCCTAGCACAGTACCTGGGATATAGTGAGTCTCAGGGGCCTTGTTGAAAGAAGAATCAGAGGGAGGGAGGCTATCGCTTTCAGTGCATGGTGGAGATAAATGATATTCCACAAGGGAAAAGGAGGAGCTGTAACCTGTCAATACCAAATCTTCAGATATATTTGATTCTTTCTTTGTTATCACCCTATACTGCCTTCCAGTTGGGAAAAATAAACAACAACAACAAAAAAAAAAAAAAAAAAAAGGAAAGAAAAAAAACAAAAGAAAAGAAAAAGAAAAAAATAAGAAAACAAATTTTAAAAAGAAAAAGCAAGCAAAAAAAGTGTTTTTTGGTTTTTTTTTTTTTTTTTTTTTTTTTTGGTTGTTGTTGCCCCATGTGAAAAATAAAACCCAGTTATCTTCAGGGACATTTTTTGCACATGGAAAAGTCTGGCATTTCCCAGCTGTGTGTTTGGCCAGTCTGCCACTTGTATCATAGAGTGTCTCAAGAGATATTATCTCTCTCTCAGGTCTTTGGAGGAGAAAAAGTGATCAAAGGAAGCAACTTGGGGAGGTTTTAGAATCATAGTAGTTTTTATGGATAAGGAAGTGGTCTGAGTTTTCAGGGACAGAGTGGAAATGGGGTATGGATATTCATAACATGAAAAAAAAATGCTTCAAGGGCCTCCTGTCCATTTTGCTATCCAGCCATCTTTCATACCCCTATAAGATAAAATCACCTTAAAGGGTCATTAAACCACTGTTGAAGTATTTGACAAGCCCCATAGGTAGTTGTTCCAATCCAGTAAAAGCATCTTAATTGACCTAAATGACAACAGTTATGTTATAAATATCTAGAATTTATGATCTGAGAAGGCATAATCACATCTTCCATCAGTTAAGTTTGCATAGGAGAAGCTTGAGGATTTAAGATTGGGCTGCAAATTGGGGAAAATCTGATTAGCCTTAACTTTATGACAAACACAGAGCTAAGTGAATCTGAGTGCTTTCAAGTTCCTGATCCCTAGGAGTTAAAGGCGGTGGTGTTTCACAGAGTCGGTAAAAGCCACCCCATCCCATCTGTGCAGCTGTCATTTTATTGGCCTTGTAAAGTCTCACATTCACCGTGACAAATCCAAGACCATATACCTGCGAAGAGGAGATGTTTTAGATTATGGGGTGAGGAGGAAGCAGACCATGGGGCTACAGGCAGAAAACCAGGGGCTGGTGTAGGTGTTTACACTGAGCCCTCTTGGGAATGTGCAGAGTCATTGTGAAAAGCAAGGAGATGCTGCTCCCAAGAGCCCACCAAGATCTGATGTGACACTTCATTCTCTATAGCATTTGAGTAGGTAAAATCCAAGACGGAGTTTAAAACTAAGTTTATGCACCTAAAAACACCACCCATTTTTCAAGTTGGTTAAAAATTAAACTTGGATTTTTAAAAATTTGATACGTTACCTGAAATATTTTTTTTGTGAACAATATCAAGCAGTACTACATCTAAAGCAAATATCATAAGCCAATCTGTGAAGGGATTTGCATTTTAAAAGAGGATGCATTGTAGAGATACGTTTGATATCATTGATCAACCAGGTCATTGCCCAGGGACTCAGTGATCAGTGGAATGGGGTCATCCTCCAGGTAAAATGCAAACAGCCAACTTAATCCCCATTTTCAGAGATTCAAAGGTAAACAGTCGTTTTGCAGGGCAATGAAGAGCTCAGGTTATCTGTTTAGGGCCAAAGTCTATCTACTGAAGTCAGTGAATTTTTTTTTAATGAATTTGTGAGCAAACCTTCAAGAAAACCTCCAGTTGAAACCCATAGGGAGGCCAGTTGCCTTTGAACTGAAAAGATGACACTTATCCTACCTTAAACTGATCTTTCAGTTTACTCTGTCTTGTAATCTAGGGAAAGAGATTTGAATTTTGAGAGTAGCCTTTGAGTGCCTTGGCAGATGTACCCACAACTTTTAGCTTCCCATAGCTCCAGTCATTAGAAAGAAACTCTTTCCACTCAAGGGTCCATTTGCACATGAAATCCTTGCACATGTCTCCGTGTTCTAAAAGTTTCTGAGGGTCAGAAGTGTGTGTTAAACTTGTAACTTCTCAGTGGGTTGGAGACCAAACTTAAATTTTGGTTTTAATTTATACTGTACTTTCCATTATCCTTCCATACCCTTAAACTTTGCATCTCTCATATCTGGATTTCCGTGCCTTACAATGTGGAACAAATAGTGAAATCTGGAACTGATTATGAAATTATGAAACAGGGAGATGCAGAAATATACAGGGATAAGTGTACAAATTCATAAGCCCCGATGCACACAAAGCTTGGTATGAAGGTCACATCATTTTCGGTTTGAACCTCTGCTTTTACATTTCAGCAGAAGGCAATCTAGCATTTATTTTGTGTAGTGCTTGGGGACCTTTTGGTGTTAACAGAATTCTTTTCTAAAGAAATTCCTTTGGATTCCTTCAGAATTTGTCCAGTTTCCAGATTCCAATAGGGAAAACATGTATGAGATTTGAACAGAAAAATAGTACTCCAGATTTTTCAGTTGGCAAATGCTCTACAGTAGAGTTGCTCTTGTTTTATTAAGTGGAATAGGTCAGCTTAATAGAGGAGTCCTAGCTTTGTACCCTGATTTAAAGTTGGAGATAGATAAACACAGGCCATCTGGGAATTTATACCCACTGGCATTTTCAGCCCCCTGGTAGTTTTACCATTCAACTTCCATCTCATTGGAAAATGCACTTGAACAAAGGTTATATATGCTGATAAGTCAAGACCAAATCCTTTAATGTTCTTTACTCATGTCTTCTTGAGAAAAGGAAGCTGGGTCTTTCCATAACATTATTTTAGAGGTGATTCTTTTCCTGTTGAGTGGGGGAAATAATGGTGGTAGGATGTTTTGTATTATTTTTTAGCTTTAGTGTTTTAACTGATTTTTAAAAGTATTGCATTTTTATTACCAATTCAAAAGCCTATGCAAAAGAAATTAAAATCACCTCCAATGTAACTATCCAGAAATAACTATTAACGTTTTGGTGAACTATGTACCTTTCTAGATTTTTTTCTACATATAGCCTCTTTAAGAACAAAAAAACAAAAGAACAGGATCATATTATTAGTCCTGTTTTATAATCTGCTGAACTTAACATTGCATATTGTATACCTTTCCATGTCTCAATAAATATAACCTGACAGCATCATTTTTTATGATTGCTGAGTACAAAATTTTGCATTATTTTACCAGTCCTTCTTTAATAATGAACATTTCATTCTTTCAAGTGTTCTGTTAGTCACTTGGCCAATAAATTCTTTAGAATAAATCCCTATAAAGCAAAGTTGCACATTTATATTATTATAAATATTGTCAAATGGACTTCCAGAGAGGTTATGCCCATTTACCCTACTTTCATATCTTGAAATGGCAGCTCTTCTCTGCTCCCCCACTCCCATCCTTCCCCCAAGTCTTTTGTTTTGCTTTGTATTTCCACTTTAACTCCAATAGATACAGAACTCTTAGAATTTTTCTTCTGGATGGTTGGGTGCAAACCAACAACAACCAAAACACTGAACTCTTAAAGTTCACTCCGAGGGAGATTAAAGAAAAAAAAGTTGGCCTTGCAGAGTTGAACATGGGATTACTGACTGTGATGATCACACACCCTTTCTCCCTCACTAGGGACATATATGGTTTCTTTCCTGTTGGGACAATCCCCTGACTTAAATTTTAAAGGTTTTAGGATGAGTTGCCTTTCCCAGCTTCCTTGTGAGAACAGTTTTCTTTACAAAGGTTTGTAGGCCTTGGTCAATAAAAGGGAAATGGCAGGTACTCAGAAACAGGGGGGTGGCCCCACTTTCCTAGCTCCAGGCCTTACAAACACGTAAAACAAACACACAAAAACTCGGTTGTGTTAACGGGTTGATTTTTTCTGGGCATACGTTTTGAATCTGGGGCTTCTTGGCCATTGAGAGTTCTGAGGTTTGGGGCCCTTTTATCCTTTTATAGGTGAATTCACTGAAGTGTAGGCAGACAGAAAATGTTCAAGTGGCAGGCAGATAAACTTGTTAAATCCCTGGGAGTCTTTCCTTCCTTGCTCTGAGAGTTTATCATCTTGGTGGAGTTAAAAGGCAATTAGGCCTGCAGGTCTTTGCCGGCTTGTTTATTGGTGTTTTACACATGGGTGTTGAAGAGACAGGGTTGTATTAAACATTCCAATCCTACTGGCCTGAGGGGAAGGAGACCTCAGCCCAACTCAGTAAGTCTCCTTGAGAGCAAGCCTTGCCAAAAAGCTGGAGGAAAATCGTTTAAATATAGTACCTGTGCCCCTGGATGCTCATTGTTGGCGGAAAATTGCAGCCAGCCAGCTCCATGCTGTGTTACATTTCCTGGGAAATGGTTTTATGGAAGGGCGTTTGATGAAAAAGTTCATTCCTTCTGTAATTGTTAGCTGCCCCATGGTGTTAGCTAAGGTAGAGGCAGACTGGAATGTTTCTTGTCTCAAGTCTCTCAGGCAAGCCCATTCATGAGAAGGGAAGGCTATCAGTCTGAAATTGGATGGGGGAGAGATTTCCACTAAGCTGTGGTCCTTCTGGTTCTCAGGGCCTCCTTAGCCATGCTGGGCCTGTGCAGATTTGCCAAGGACCTGGCCTTGGTTTCTGCAACAGCGTCTCCCTTTTCTTAGCCCTTCACCTCCATCTGCCCAGAGCCCCGCTGGCCACCCTCCTGTGATGAAGGATGGGGCTGGGCCAACGCCTGTCTACTTCCCACTTGTGTGTGAGTGAGTGCCTACCCCCAGGAAACTTTTATTCTTTTAAAAATCAGCTGGGACGTGCATTGCGATGGAACTGATGTCAGGAGAATTTCCAGGGCTCAGAAGACCACAGTGATGAAAAACACCAGTTCAGGAGTCAGGCACTCCTGGGTTTGACTTTCGGCTCAATGACTAACTTTGTGGCTTGAATCCTTTTTCTAATCTCAGTTTTTTCATCCGTGAAATTAGGACAAAGATAGTCCATACCATGCAAGTTTATTGTGAGATTAAATGAAGTAAGCATGGAGGGTAATAGTGCCTGCCACATAAAAGCATGAAAAATGGTAGTTGTTATCATTATTATTACTATTATTATTGTTAAAGATATGCTTTATTTGTCTAACACACACATATATATGCATATATGTATTTGTGTATACATACACACACAAACTTAGTTGAGTGTGGCAAACAATTATATTTTTTGACAAAACTTGTAGTACCTTAGATCTGTTTTATTTTACCAACTTAAGTTGCTGCTGAGACATAAAAGCCTATCTGGATAAAATGAGAAAATCTTTGCTCATGCCCTGAATACCTGGAATGTGAGAACTTTCCGTTTCCACAACCGACTATTGTGCTCAGCAGTCAAAGGAACTCCTCTCTAAGTGGCTACTACTTATCCAAATCTTGGTTTCTTAAGGGTTAGGCACCCTGCCTTAATTTTCTCAACTAAAGAAAACACAATAGATAACTGCAGCTTTTATTTCCAATCTGACCTTCCACGTTCTGAAACTAATTTGCCATAGAGTCTTGCCAACGTCTGCGAAAGGACTTCCTCTAGCCCAGTAATGTGGTTCTGATTAAGGACATCCTATAAGACCCAGGAGGATCGCCTGGGAAGGAAATGGGCCTGAGACACGAGTGAATTTCCATCCTCCAGTCGGACATATGATATTGAAGACCAGAAGGTATATGGAGTTTATCCTTAGGAAGACACAGAAAGAGAATGAAAGCAAATGGCTGACAAATTGGCTGTCTTTTATGCAAAGTTGACAAACCAGTCAGCCTCTTACAGAAAGAGGATATGCAGCCCCCAGGCCAAATGGCTCCACAGGCAGCAGGCTTTTTGAAGTCCCTGCTTGCCTGGGACTTCTTTTAGCAACAGGCCTCTGCTGAATTACCTCCTCATAAAAACATGAAAACATTTTTACCTAAAATATGGTAGTTCGAAAAACAGTCGTCATTCGGTCCTCTCTTTGGTGCATGAGATTTTAGGGTGAAGTGCCTGTGTTATGTACAAACAGGATGTTGTTGTTTTCCCTACAGTTTTATGAACTGAGTCATAAATGAGAAAACTTGCTTTGTTCTGTAGGATGCTAGACCTTTCTCCCGGGCCCACCAGGCACTGGCTCACTCCTGTGATAGCTAGAGGATCCCGTTTGCTCTACCTGGATGAATGGATGCCCTGCATCCATGGGAGAACATGCTTGGCATGCAGTGGGCCATGGGGTCTGGAGAGCTTGGAGTTTCTTTACTAAATATCAAAGAATCTACTAATAGTGGTAACTCTAATATGATTTTTTCTTGATCCCTGTCAAACCTTGAAATCTGATATGTTAACCATGACTAAGCTGTGAAATTTGTCAACTTTGTGATTTACACAAGCTCTTTTTAAAAAAAAAATTTTTTTAACACAAACATAAATGCTGAACAACATTTCTTCCCAGCATGCTTTTCCCAGCATACTGCTAGTATCTTATGACAAGAACAGTGTGTAACCATCTTGTGCTGTTTCAAGGCCCAAGGAAGGATAAGATAAAAGTTAAAAATTAAATAATATATTTTCTTTTGAGGGGATAATATGAACATAGCAGATTTGCTTAGTGGACATCATAAGTATGAAATAAACATTCAAAAATAAACATCCAAAACAGTTTTATGGTTCATATCATTGGATATGATGATAAGCACCCTCAAAGTGGTAGATTATTTGTTTTTCAGAGAAAATAAGAGTGAAACCTACATTTTTAAAGTTGCAGGTTGTATAATTAATCTCTTCCACATAGTATAGTGGTTTTGAGTGTAGGCTATGGAACTTGAAATAGCTCTGCCATTTCTTCCTCAGTTTTCTTTTCTAAAAAATGGGAATGCTACTGGGACCTACTTTTTAGGTGACTCTAGGCTCAAAAGAGGTACTAACTATAAAGCACAGAAATGGGCACACACATCCTTAATTCATTTTGGCTACAATTATCATTGGCTTAACAGTATAGAATACATAATGGCATAAACAATCACTGGGTATCTTTATGACCTAATGGATAATTAATTAATTAAGTTCATGTAGTTGGGATGAATGATTGTTATTTTACCTGAGGAAAACTGGACAGTTTTTGGCAAAGTATTGTCATTTCTGTAGACAGTTTTCCATATGAGGAAGGGAGAGCAGTACAAAGCAGGAAAGAAATGTTTCAGACCAACAGACTGATGAGTGCTAGGATGTCTTTCTTTCCTATCCCTGACAAATGTCTTTTTCCTTGGACTCAAGGAAAGAGAATGTCCGTATCTTTTCCAACTGTCTCTTGATCTTTTACTTTGTAGAATCTAGAATAAGATAATTGTTTACTTAGAAACCAGAGGTCTTCAGTGACCTCACTGACCATGTACTCCAATGGTTTTAAACTTAAAAAAAAAAAAAAAACAGAACCTTGTACAGTGCTCCAGGACCTAAAAAGGGCCTCCCTACCCAGATGCCTCCCAGCTGGGTCTGCAGAACCAACCTTTGGAAGGACTGTTGGGTCCGTCTGTTCATCTTACAAATGTTGAAACTCGAGTCCATGAAGTTCAGGCGAGTTGCTCCAGTCCCAGCCCTGATGCAGCCTCTCCCAGTTCCTTTACTCCCGACTTCCTCCTTTCTCACATAAATGGGAAGAAAAGGAAAGCTAGACAACTTCCCCAGGCTCTTCTCTCAGCCTCATTAGAGCCTTGAGATGTTCATGAATACTGTCACAGAATCTATGAAAAAAATATTCTAAGCAAAATTGTTGTGAATGAGTATACATGCCTTTTTTTTTTTTTTTTGGAGAAGAGCCACAATTTCCACCAGATTATCTCAAAGGGGATTGTGACCCCACATTTAAAAATGATATTCCTATTATTTGTGCCCCTAAAAGTCATATTCCAAGTGCTGATTGTGAGTTAACACATCCATTTGTTTAATCTATCAAGGCAATATAATATACTATATAATCCTATCAATGCCTGAGGTCCTAAGCTTGCTTGTAAATAGCAATTGGGTCTTGAATTGTTCAGGTTGGCACTGCAACTTTATTTATCAGTCTCAGTTCTAATTAGAACTAGCTTCTAACCATCTTAGAACCTAGACGGTTCTAAGTTGATAAATAATGCCTGTTTATTTACATTGCTCCAGTAAAATGTATTCATTTCCAGACATGAAGATTCGTTTACTTGCTTAATTCTTTGGTCCTGGATTAGAGTTGCCAGATATAACAAATAAAAACACAGGTCACCCAATTAAGTCTGAATTTCAGATAAAATTACAAATAAATTTTTTTAGTAGAGCTCTTGGGAAGAGCTCTTGCAGATGTGGAGAGAAAGAGCCTTCTTTCATCCTTAAAACTTTTGTTGCAAAAATTCAGGGAGATTGGATGCTATTAATATGGCAGCATAAAACATTCCTGGAAAAAGTTTCACTCTATAAACAACTAATAAAAGGGCAATTCCCACTTGCTTGGAACTCTGGAGGATGACAGAGAGTGAAGAAAGGCTCCACAAATCCTGAATCAAACGAAACAAAACAAAACAAAAACACCAAAAAATAAGGTAGGAGATCTGCACCTTGGATCTGCCAGTCTGGACACAACCCCCTCACTTGGCCCACATGGCTTAAGAGTCACACAGTGGCAGCACTCTGGACTGGGCACCTCCTGTGTGATTGTGGACCACAGAGCCACCTGCAGCAGTCATTTAGAACCCCACACACATTTTGACATGGGCATCCCAGGCCACATAGACTCTAGGTGGAGCCCAAGCAATTGGCAAGCATATGCCTGCACAAAGGCCCCTAGGAAACAAAAGAGAACTGCAGTGGAACTGTTGGCAAGCTGTGCACACAACCTACCTGATTTCTAGTTACTGAAGCACCTAAACAGAAAACAAACAAACAAACAAACAAACAACAACAAAAAAACAGGTGTTTTTGAACTCTGACCCCATCTGAGTCCCTGCAGCAGGATACCCTAACATGGAAGTTACTGGAGACAGAAAAGCCTCACTGAAAAAAGGAAAAACTGAAGTTCTATATTGGCCCCAGGACCAAAAGTTGTAAAGAAAGAGGGTCACTGACCATAGGAGAGCAGCTGAACAAAGTCACAAAGGGGGGAAGTCTAGACAAAACAAACAGAACAGCACAGGATTCCCAGAGAAGGAGGTGAAACAATTGTACATAAAAGGGCAATCTTAAAAGATGCACTACATGTCCAGGACAAGAAACAGGTTCAGAACTGAGAAAATTTGAACAGTTCAACATGGGGTGCTTTAAGGGGTCAGTATAAGCTAAACCAAGCAATGCAGGAGAGCTTTTAACACACAGCTAATCTGCAATAAAACCCAAAGCAAGAGGAAGAAACTGACTCTCAGAGTTAGCACACCAAAATAATCAGATGCCCCAACCTCAGCAAAAAAATTACAAGCCATAATAAGAAACAGGAGACTATGGCTTATTCAAGGGAACAAATTAAAACTTCAGTGAAAACACAGACTTTGGAACAACTAATCAAAGAAAATTCAAACAAACCTAAATCAATTCAAGGAGTTGAAGGAAAATATGGATAGAAATAAACTACATATGCATATAGAGCTAAAGGGCATTAAGAAGACAGTGAGTGAACAAAAGAATTAGAAAGCTTAAAAAGAAACACAACAGAACTTATGGGGATGAGAAACACAATAATGTAGATTAAAAATACACTAGAGGCATACAACAGCTGATTTGAACAGGTAGAACAGAGAATCAGTATACTAGAAGATAGGACAATCGAAATCACACAGTCAGAAGAAAAGATAGAGAAAAGAGTAGAAAAAACTGAGCAGAGTCTATGGTACAGGATGAAGCATACAAACATAAATATCATGAGAGACTTGGAAGAGAAAGGGGACAAATTTGAGGAAATAATAAACAAACAATTTCCACCTCTTATGAAAGACATAAATATACATGTCCCAGAACACAAGATAGTCCAAAGAGGATAAACCCAGACAGACTGACCCCAAGACACATCCTAATCAAAATGTCAAATGCCAAAGATAAAGCATCAAGAGATAAACAATTTGTCACATACAAGGAATCCTTAACAGGATTAAGTGCCAATTTCTCATCAGAAACCATGGAGTCAAGAAGGCAATGGTATGATATATTTAAGGTTCTGAAAGAGAAAAACTGGCAGTCAAAAACTCTTTATCTGGCAAAACTGTCCTTCAAATATGAGGGAGAGTTTAAGACATTTACAGATAAACAAAATCTGTGAGAGTTCATCACCAAAATACCTACCCTACAAAAATTGTTAAAATGAGTTCTTCAAGTCAAAAGGAAAAGATACAAGAGAGTGGCTTGGAGCAGTGGTAGAAGTGAAGAGCCTCAGTAAAGGTAACTAATTGGACTGTATCCTCAGTATATAACTCTACTCTATTTTCTGTACAAGTTAGAATACAACTGAATAAGAAATAATTATATTTCCTTATAATGGACATGCAAAACATAAACAGGTAATGTGGGAGAAAAACAAAGAGGGGAAGCAGAGGGATATGGGGACAGAAAATGTGTATGCTATTGAAGTTAAGTTGGTATCATTTGAAACAAGTAGGTTATAGACTTAGGTTGTTTAATAGAAATCCCATGATAACCACAAGGAAAATATTTTAAAAACATACAGAAATAGAAATGAGAAAGGGATCAATCAGTTACATCACAAAAGATCAACTATACATAATAGGAGGCTGCAATAAAGAAAAAGAGAGACAAAAATTATACAAGACATATAAAAAACAATGATACTTGAAGTAAATCTTGCCTTATCAGTAATAACACTGAATAGTAAAGGATTAAACTCCCAAATCAAAAGACACAGACTGGCAGAATGGATTAAAAAGCACAAGTCAACTATATGTTGTTTATAAGAGACTCACCTTACACCCCAAAACACAAATAGGTTGAAAGTGAAAGGATGGAAAAAGATATTCAATGCAAATAGTAAACATAAGAGAGCTTGGGTAGCTATACCAATATCAGACAAAATAGACTTTCAGTCAAAATCTGTTGCAAGAGACAAAGAAGGATACTACATATTAATAAAAGGTCAATGCACCAAGAAGAAATAACAATCATAATCATTTATGTACCTAACCACAGTGCCTCAAAATACATGAGGCAAACACTGGCAAAACTGAAGGGAGTAATAGACATTTCTTCAATTTCATCAATGGATAGAACATCTAGAAAGATCAGTGAGAAAATGGAGAACTTAAACAATATGGTAAATGAACCAGACCTAACAGAAATACATAGAACACCCTACCACAAAACAGCAGGATAAACATTCTTCTCAATTGCACTCTAGATCATGATCTTGATTATGATCTCAAGATCATTCTTCAGGATAGACCACACATTAGGTCACAAAACAAGTCTCAATAAATTTAAGAAGATTGAAATTATACACAGTGTCTTCTTTATCCATAATGGAATGAAACTAGAAATCAATAACAGTCGGAGAACTGGAAAACTCACAAATATATATGGAAGTTAAATGACACACTCTATCAACAGGTCAAAGAAGAAGTCACAAGGAAAATCAGGAAATATCTTGAGATGAATGAAAATGAGGACCAACATATCAAAACTTAAGAGATGTAGCAAAGGCAGTCTTCAGAGGGAAATGTAATATAAGCCTAAATGCTTATATTAAAAAAGAAGAAAGATCTCAAATCAGAGACCTAACCACACACCTGGGGAAGCTTGAAAAAGAACAGTAAACTAAGCCCAAAGCAAGCAGAAGGAAAGAAATAAAAAAGAGCAGAAATCAATGAAATAGAGAATAAAAAAAAAAAAGTTGATTCTTTGAGAGATCAAAAGAATCAACCAATCTTTAGCCTAGACTGACAACTAAAAAGAGGACACAAATAATTAAAATCAGAAATGAAAGGGAGAACATTAGTATTGACCCCACAGATATAAAAAAGGATAAGAGGATACTATGAACAACTATATGCCAACAAATTAGAAAACTAGATGAAATGAATAAGTTCCTAGAAATATACACAGGAACTACATAGACTCTAGAAGAAATTTAGAAGACCACAATAGACCAAATACAGGTAAAGAGATTGAACCAGTAATCAAAAACCTCCCAACAAGGAAAAGCCCAGGATCAGATGGCTTCATAAGTGACTTCAACCAAACATTTCAAAAAGAATTAACACCAATCCTGCTCAAATGCTTCCAAAAAATTGAAGAGGAGGGAATACACCCTAACTCGTTCTATGGGACCAACATCATTCTCATACCAAAGCCACAGAAAGATACCACAAGAAAAGAAAATTACAGACCAATATCCTTTATGAATATAGATGCAACAATCCTCAACAATCTACCAGCAAACCTAATTCAATAGAACATTAAAAGAATTACATACCATATTCAAGTGACATTCATTCCAGTTATGCAAAGGCAGTTCAACATAAGCATATGAATTAATGTAATACACCACATTAACAGAATGAAGGGGGAAAAAAACAACACACGATCATCTCAATTGGCCAAAAAAAATAAAAAAGGTATTTGACAAAATCCAGCACCCCTTCTTGATAAAACTAGGAATAGAAGGAAACTTCCTCAACATGATAAAGGCCATTGTTCTAGTTTGCTCATGCTCCCTGGATGCAAAACACCAGAAATGGATTGGCTTTTATAAAGGGGGTTTATTTGGTTACAAAGTTACAATCTTAAGGCCATAAAGTGTCCAAGGTAACACATCAGCAATGGGGTACCTTCACTGGAGGATGGCCAATGGTGTCCAAAAAACCTCTGTTAGTTGGGAAGGCACGTGGCTGGCATCTGCTCCAAAGTTCTGGTTTCAAAATGGCTTTCTCCAAGAACGTTCCTCTCTAGGCTTCAGCTTCTCTCCAAAATGTCACTCTCAGTTCTTCTTGGTGTGTTAGTCCTCTCTTAGCTTCTCCAGAGTAAAAATCTGCTTTCAACAGCCATCTTCAAACTGTTTCTCGTCTGCAGCTCCTCTCTTCTCAGCTCCTGTGCTTTCTTCAAAGTGTCCCTCTTGGCTGTAGCAAGCTCACTCCTTCTGTCTGAGCTTATGTATTGCTCCAGTAAACTAATCAAGGCCCATGTGGGATGGGCGGAGCCACACCTCCATGGAAATTATCCAGTTAGAGTCATCACCCACAGTTGGGTGGGGCTCATCTCCATGGAAACACTCAAAGAATTACAATCTAATCAACACTGATACGTCTGCCCACACAAGATTACATCAAAGATAATGGCGTTTTGGGGAACATAATACATTCAAACTGGCACAGCCATATATGAAACCTCCACTGCTAACATCCTACTTAATGGTGGAAGACTGAAAGCTTTCCCTCTAAGATCTGGAATAAGACAAGGATGCCCACTGCCACCACTGTTATTCAACATTATACTGGAAGTTCTAGCCAGAGCAATTAGGCAAGAAAAAGAAATAAAAGGCATCTAAGTTGGAAAAGAAGAAGTAAAATGCTCACTATTTACTGAGGACATATTCTTTTTTATAGAAAATCCTGAAATATTTGCAATGAAGCTCCTAGAGCTCATAAATGAATTCAGCAAAGTAGGTACAAGATCAACACACAAGTATTTCTATACCTGGTAATGAAGGATCTGAAGGGGAAATTAAGAAAATAAATTCCATCTAGAATAGCAACTAAGAGTTCAAGTATCTAGGAATAAACTTAACCAAGGAGGTCAGGGAGGTATACCTTGAGAATTCAAAATTAGATCCTCACATCACAATAACCAATTGATTATTTACAAGAGTGCCAATTCCATTCAATTTGGAAAGAATCGTCTCTTCAACAAATGGTGCTGGGAAAACTAGAATGAAGAGGGACCCCTATCTCATGCCAGATAAAATTAACTCAAATGGATCAAAGACCTAAGTATAAGCACAACATTGTGAATGTAATTAACACCACTGAATTACATATCTTAATTGGGCTAAGGAGGGAAATTTTAGATTTTACTAAAATTAAAAATTAAAAAAAAAATTCAGGGAGATTTACTATAAACAGGCATGATGGATCTTTTGGAGGTGTTAGAAATGTTCTGAAACTGGTTTGTGGTGACAGTTGCACAACTTTTCAAATTTACTAAAAATCACTGAACTGTACACGTAAATGGATGAATTTTTTGTAGTATGTAAGGATAGGTTTATACCAAGTGTTCTTTAATTTTTATTTTGAATTTCAGACCAATTTGAGAATATTATGAAACCCATAAACCCACTCCTCAGAATGAAGCATGTAATCACCTATACCAAATCCCCTATACACACTGAAGCTCATCTCTGGATGCCATCTCCTACCTTTTCCTGACCCTGTGTGCTGGTTTGGATGTATTATGTCCCCCAAAATGCCATTATCTTTGATGCAGTCTTGTGTGGCCAGGAAACATATTGGTGTTGATTGGGTTGGAGACTTTTGATTGGATGTTTCCATGGAGATATGATCACTCAACTCTGGGTGAGATCTTTCATTGGATAATTTCCATGGAGGTATGGCCCCGCCCATTCAGCATGGTCCTTGATTAGTTTACTGGAGCACTATACAAGCTCAGATAGAAGGAGCGAACTTGCTACAGCCAAGAGGGACACTTTGAAGAATGCACAGGAGCTGAGAGAGGAGCTGCAGATGAGAGACAGTTTGAAGATGGCTGTTGAAAGCAGACTCTTGCTCCAGAGAAGTTAAGAGAGGACAAATGCCCCAAGAGCAACTAAGAGTGACATTTTTGAGGAGCTGAAGCCTAGAGAGGAATGCCCTGGGAGAAAGCCATTTTGAAACCAGAACTTGGAGCAGATGCCAGCCATGTGCCTTCCCAGTTAAAAGAGGTTTTCCGGATGCCATTGGCCATCCTCCAGTGAAGGTACCCGATTGTTGATATGTTATCTTGGACAGTTATGGCCTTAAAACTGTAACTTTGTAACCAAATAAACCCCCTTTATAAAAGCCAGTCTATTTCTGGTGTTTTGCATTCCAGCAGCATTAGCAAACCAGAACACCCTGTAAAAGGGACCTTGGGAGTAAGGCTTATCCCTGAAAAAGCAAGGAGTTGTTTTTGGAAGTCCTCTTCAGTTGCTGACTGTAAGGGTGACCTATTATACCTGCCACCACACTGAAACTGTCCTTCACTCACTGCATGCTGAGTCGGCCATGGGGAGAGTATTAGTTGCCTTGTGGTATATGTTGAACCTTGATTTTTATATTTCTTTTATAGGCACATGTCTGCTCAAGCAGATTCATGTTCCTACCTTGACTAATTTATTTGGTACAAAGTGTTCACATGCCAGTGTGAAGACTCAATCATGAGATATCTCAATCAAAACACACAAAACCCATTCCGTAGGTTTAATGCCAGCCAGAATTGGGAAATGGTCAATTCTTCTCTTTTATTTCTGTTGACCTACCCAATTATTCTGAAAAACATAGGTAGGCCAGAATGGGGATTTAGTAGAGAAGTGGTGGGGTGGGGGGTGGCTTATCCACAAGTGTATGCCTTTAGAAACTCATTTTTAATTGATCAAGATTTGAGGATTATCAAATTCCAGAAAGGACAGTTCTTTATATAGTGCAAGAGAGTCAGTGTGCACCCCTGCGAGAACTTCCAGACAAGAACTTCTATTTTTCTACTTTTTTTTTTTTTCTAAATATTACCCCTTCACCAAAACAAACAGCCTAAAAGAACAATTGGAGGAGGGAGGGCCAATAGCCAAAATTCCTTTTTTCTTGCTCTTTCTCCATTTGAGACATGGTCATGACCTAGCAGTCAGAGTTCACTGGCAAGTAGAAGTTAGGGCAGTTGGAGGATAAAGGGACAGAAGAACTGGATAGCTGGGCAAAGTGACAGCTGGGAGGGGAGAACGCCTGGAATGAGGAAGCAGTTGTGTCCCAGCTCTGATGATCTGGCCTCCCCTGGTACACCTCTCCATCCCCCAAGGCATTAGAACTTCCAGTGAAACTACAAACTGCTATAGTCCGTACATTTTCATGCAATGAAGTCCCCACAAAACCTAGTCTTCAGACACAAATTGACTTGGTTCTTCTGACAGGCTTGATCCTAAGTCAATGCCCTGAAAGGCACAGAACCCTTGAAAAGCAGTTAATCTGGTATTTGTGGGGATGGCCTGTGAAGATATAACTAAGTAGCTCCTTGAGAGGGTAAACTAATTCAAAGCCCTTCTTTATAGCCCAACAATGAATATGCTAATTCAATGAATTATTCTATCTTATCTTCTCATTAAAATCAATCCTGAAAGAATTATTTTAAACAGTCTTGCCCACATTTGTCCAATAAAATGGGATTTTATTGACCATTTTTCCCTTTTTCTCTGCAGAGTGAGTTTTAGAAGGGATAATTTCTGTTGAACCCAGGCTCTTCAACGTTTTTAGCTGGGCTTGAATCCAGGAAACCCAGTAAACCTCCAAGTTCCATTTTCTTTCCTGTGAAAGTAAGAAGCCAAATACCTACTTCGGAATTCACTATATATGCCTGTTCCTCATTTGTAATTTTTTTCTCTACATCCTTTTCTTCCTTCTGGTCTTTATGTATAACTTTTTCTATTTGATACACTTTTTTTTTTCTCCTACCCTGCTCCTTAATAGGTCAGCGAGTCTTATGTGACTTCATAGCCATCAAAGAGGCAGTACTGCTATCTTGGTTTTTTGTTTGTTTAGTCAGATCTGCTCTGTGGATATTTTACCTGGCCTTTGTAAAGTTCTAAGGAGAGTGGTGATTCCTCTACTGCTCACACTTTGAGAAAACAACAAGGAAACCAGGTTTTCAGAGATGCTGTGAGGAAAATCCTAAACCTAATGTTCCATTAGAGCAGCAATTCTTAATCAGAGGCAATCTTGCCCACCCTCTCTAACCACCCCCCACCCATGGAGACATTTGTGGTTGTCCTCACTTGGGGATGGGGATACTACTAGCCAGAGATGCTGCTAAACTTTCTTACAACATACAAGGCAGTCCCCCCAATAAATTGAATCCAAAAGTTCAATAGTGCCAAGGTTGAGAAGCCCTGTATTAGAGGAATTCTTGCCCTTTTTTTTGCTTTTCCTCAAAGTCTGAGGGAAAAAGAAAAAAAATGCTCCATTTTGATGAGTACAAGTGTCCTGACTTCACACAGCCCACTTGGATCAAGGCACTGGAGAGCATAAGGGTACCACTGAGCAGGGTGCAAGGGCGAGGCAGGTCTTCTCAGCTCCAACAGCTGTCTCAGGTCCAAGGACAGGTGACTTGGACAAAAGCAGACGACCAAAACCTTACAAGGATGTTTAGTCTGTGATAAAAATCATTTTGCAGATTAAGTGCTTTTTCCTGCCCATAAAATGGTATGCTCTTTAAATAACTCAAAAGTAGGAGGCATGGCTGCTGCTCAGAGCCACGGCCAATTCTATCCTTGTGATCAAATCCAAGCTGTAGGTGGTGGCGCTCTTCGTCTTTTCTCCAGCATGCTTGCGAACTACCCCATGTTGTAAATGAGGAGGATTCAGGGGATGTTTCCTGGAGCCCTTTTATCTCCCTACATTTCTTAGCTTCATTCTCCGCCACACCCTCGACGGCTGCAAATGGCCACTCAGCCCCCAGATCTTACCTCCTAACCCATGGAAAGCTCATATAGGCCGAGTAACACTCCTCCAACCTCAGCAAAGTCTCAGTGTGCCTCATTCGCTTTGATTGGACCACGTGTTCATCCATGACTCAGTGCTGTGGCTGGAAGATTGCTAAGAACTGATTGGCTGAGGCCTGTGTTAACCAAGTGCCCGAGATGGGGTGGAGCCTCACCTGACGCGGGTGGACTGAAAGTTGCAGAAAAGTTGCTTGGAGGGATTTTGGAGTAAGGTAATTAAGAAAGGGAGAATGGAAGCCCAAGAGAATAAACACACACACACACACACACACACACACACACACACACACACATACACGCACACTCATTACAAAGAGACTTTGGATTCTGAGGTGGAAGTCTCAGGTCCTTGGCCTGCTTTGCGGTTAACTAGACACTTAACTTGAGATAACTTGAACTTTTTAACAAGAACATAATAATCCTGTCAGGGTGGTTATGAGACATCAAGAAAGTATCTTGGGATATTAGTTGTACAAACAAGAGAATGAATTCAGTCAAGCTTCTAGAGTCTGCAAGAATCTAGACCTGGTACACCACACCCCACCCAGCTAGTCCATGTCAGCCTTAGGAAGCCAGAGTCTAAATTTATCCCAGTCCTCATTGTTGTAGGTCAGTGTGGGAAATCTTCTGAGGTCAATGACTGAGGTAATTGGCTTGCCTTATATCTTGAAAAAGTCTCTGTTAAATGGCATAATTGTTTTTAATTACTTAATTGCAGCACTTAAAGTGTGGGGGTGAGAGGTTACTATTATATTTAGAAGTGAGATCCCCAAATGGAGCTAGGGTGTTTAAGCCAGTGTTTCTTCGGATTTCTCTTGTTATTTTTTCGGAGGGAAGCCAGAGTACGCTGGCCTTGGCCCTGGCTATTTAGGGATGATTTTCAAGTTTCAGGTAGTACCCGGCTGCTCATGGCATCATAGGAACCTTTGTAAAGAAATCGAAAGGGCTTCAGGAAGGACCTCATTGCCATCTGATGTTAATGAGCAGTGGGAACTCAACTGTCAGCAATTGAATCTGATAGGGCAGGGTAATTATATGATTGCCTCTAGTGTTTGCACATGGACAGGGATACTTTTATTGGAAAAAACGTAATTGCTTACTTACTTAGGGGAGGGAAAACCTAAACAAATTTGTTTTGTCATAGGTTAAGAAGACATCCTTTCTTTGTCTCTAATTGCTTCTTTCTGGGTTCAGTCAGGGATGTTGTTTGCAGGACTTAAATTCTATCATAATAGTAAAAAGTAAAGAAAAGCTACTTTGGACTGTGGGTGTTTGATACAGTGACCACATGCTTATTGCCAGATCTGAAACCATCCCCTACAATGGTTTCTTTCATCATGCAAAGACAGCTAGAACCCTGGGCAATGCAAATGCTCCTGGAGTTTCACAGGTTGGTTTATTTTCCCCCCACAGAAGTTTCTGATGAGATTGGCTTCATAAACTACCTAGTTTTCCTTAGGTTGCTTAAGGAAAGTGGGAGGTGTCATGTGGGAGGATAAGAGAAGCAAATTCCCAGGGCCTTCCTGGAAAAGAAGAGGCAAAGTGTGACAGCCTTGGGTCGCCCACAGTGGTGATGCCACCTTGTCGTCTGGCATCTTGTCGGTTTGGACAGCTCTGAGAGAGGGTACATTCTCCCCTCCCCTGATGTAGGTATGCAGAAAACAGATCATTGGAATTTTGTCTATTCTGTAGCAGTTTGACTCCATATTATTGGTTGCTCCTTTCTTCTTATGAAACAAACTATTTTCTAAGTGCTTTCTTCTCTTGGGATTCCACAAGAGGAGGTCAGAATGCAAGTGGATTTTGGGAATTGGGCGGCCACCTCGTGATAAGTGCTCCAGACCTGAAACTGGGTACTCTGGTTGGATGTAGGATTTTGGTTGGATGTAAGAGTTGGATCTGGAGAATGGCTGAGAACAGGAGCTTTCAGTTTCTCAGACCAACCATGTTCTCTTGTCTCAGAAATGTTGCATGTGCTGACCCTCCTCAGTCTTGTCTGGCTAACTCACATGGGTCCTCTGTGCTCAATGTAAATGTCATTTCTTCTGGGAAGCCTTGCCGGATCCTCTACCCTAAGTCTGGGTTGGCTGCTTGTGCTATGTGCTCCATGACACCCTCTAGGCTCCCTTACCCCATCCCTGTCCTGTAATTGCTTATCTCATTATCTTTCTCTGGAATAGCCTGGAAGCTCCAGTTGGGCAGGGCTTGTGTTTCTGTTTGTCACTTCTGCAACCCCACCCCACCCCAAGCCTGGCACAGTGCTTAATGAGTGTCTGCAGAATGACTGAATGAGGAAAGGAATGGAAGCTGACATCCTAGGGAATTTTGGTGTGTGCTGCCTGGGTTTCCCTACCCTTGCTGTTAATACTGCTTTCTTGTTGCTTATAATTTTCATTGCCCCAGATGATCCAGCTCTGTCGGAGGCACATAGGCACAGCCAAATCTCATGCTGTACATTGATCACCTGTCCAACCTTTGCCTAGAGTGGGAGCCCCCAGTTCCTTCAAGAGATCCATCTTTACCTGTCTGTAAAGAAGAAGAGGAGGAGGGAAACAGCAGGGAGGATCCGATGGCAGTTTAACACCAGAGCAGGTCCAATGTTTACATTACCCTTTTGGAGGTGGGTAACTGCGAATGCCGTGGGGTGCTGGGTTTCAGAGACACTCTGAATAATTGCTTGGATTTGGGGGCTCACATGCAATTTATTTTTGCTATAATGTAGGGGTTGCTATTTTTAAATTTAATTCACAGCCAGGCTGTTTTATGATCCCCACCAGCATAGAATGAGAATCCGAGTTCAACATACACATCAGTAAATCGTTGTTTTGACCTCGTGGTGGCCAAACAAGTGTTGTTTGTGTTTTACGACATGGACCGAGAGGAGGGTTCATTTATTGATTCTTGTTTAATGACTATTATATTTATTATTTGTTTTCCAAGACCTTTGATTTTCAGCTGCTTCCTTGTTTCGCTTCCCTGGCTTTCGATGATTTGAAATCCGCCCCCCACCCTCACCCCCGCCCCGCCCCGGTCAACCTCTTAGTCTGTGAGATCCAAAATAATGACTGAATAGATGAAATTTCACTTACGTGCTTAAGTAGAGCACGACACAATCCTGGGATATGTCTAACTAGTTTCTTCCCTAAGCACAACGTGAACCTGAGATCTTATAAGCCTCGGGCAAGAAGACTGACTACTGAGCCCCCAAACCCCTAGCCATCCCTGAGTTTTGACTGCCCATTCTTGGTGAGGCTACAACATCAATTTCAATATGGAAACCACAACCTCACATGTGTGAGAGGAAGCCTGCAGAGACCATGTGCACTTGCCCTGTGCTTTTGACATGGCTATCTGTGTCCAGCTCTCCTAGGTTTGAAGTATGTTCTCCTCCTATTGGTTCTAAGTCTCTCCAGTTTCTTTCCCAAGCTATGTATATGGCATTCCTGCATTGCATGTGTGCAGTAGCACCTAAATTAGAAACTTAGGTAGTTCCTTCTAGGAAGAGAGTTGAAGTCAAGCCTCCGCTTATAGCAGGCATGTTCCCCAGCATCATGTGCTTTGAACCAAACACAGATGGGCCATGGTGAGCTTTATTCCTGAGTTCTAAGGAAAAACCTAGTTTACCTTTCAGTTTTGGAATAGTACCAAGGGATACCTCAACACCTCAAATCCGTTCTGGATCGAGGCAGGTAATTACCTACACAGATAAATCACATACTTTTAGGGGGAAAAAAAAAAGCAAAAGAAAACAAAAAATCTTTGAATGACATTTAATTTATAGTTAAGCTTGGTAATGTAGTCACCCAAGTATCTCATCTTGTCTAGTCACAATGATCTGTTTCCTTTTAGGAGTGCTTCTATATGCAATGGATTAGTCCATTTGTTATTTTCTAATATGGCAAGGTGAATAATTTTTTTTAAAAGAAAAATTGTAATAAATTATTGGCATTATAAGTCAAACTCAAACCACTCATTATTTCTATTGTTTTGCTTCAAAAACATTTTCATGCCCCTTTATTGATTGATTCAGCAAACAGGTTTATACACTGGCCCTTTAACCAGGTACATGCCCGTCACCCGGCATCTTGTTAGAAATGCAATCTCATCCTCTCACCCAGACCTGCTGAATCTGAAACTGGGGAGGGGGGGGGGGGGGGGGGCGGGGCGTGACATGGCACAATCTATGTTTGAAGGAGTCTCCAGGAGATTCTGATGCACGCAGAAGTATGAAAGCCGCTGTTTTAGAACATCTGCATGCTGTGGGGTATTAAAAGGAGTATAAACATAGTCCTACATGCAGCAATTTGTAGTTCAATCAAGAGTGCAGGGCATAAATTTATGAGACTGAGACAGAGTGATCTTGATAAAATGTAAATTACATTATACACTCACTTTCTAAACCCCTCTAGGAAGCCCCTTTGTATTTGGAATGAATATAAATGTTTGGCTATGGCCTACAAGGTTTCGAATGCTCAGTTACCTGCCTAATTTCCCAGCCTCATCTTCTAATATTCCCTCCTTTGGCTCCCTGCACTGGCTTCTTTCTGATCCTCAAACATGCCCTGCAGAGTGTGGTATCAGCAGGAATGTTTAGGAAGGGAGGGAGGCAAGAGAGAATTCTGAAGGCTAAATAACAGGCTTGGTCACTGTCTTCCTTCCAAGTCTTTACTGGCAGCTCCTTTAATGTCCATATTTCTAGCAACACTCTCTTCAGAGCAGTCTAAGCTTTCTCTATTAAGTGCTTCAAAATTCTTCCAGCCTCTACCCTTTACCCAGTTGCCGAACAACTTCCCATTTTTAGATATCTGGTACAGCAGCATCCCATTTCTCAGTACCAAAAACTGTCTTAGTTTGCCAGAGCTGCTGTAACAAATTACCACAGAGTCATTGGCTTTAATAAGAGGAATTTATACTCTCTCAGTTTTGGAGGCTAGAAGTCCAAAATCAAGGTGTCGGCAGGATTGTGCTTTCTCTGATGTTTCTGGCATTCTCGTGATGACTTGCCAGCATTCCGTAACTCAGTCTCTGCCTCCGTCACATGGCCACGATAAGGATCCAATCATAATGGGTCAAGGCCTGCCCTGAGTTGGTTTGGCCTCACCTTAACTGAGCACATCTGCAAAGATCCTTTGTACGGGTGGGTTCACACCCACAGGGCGGAGGGTTGCGACTTGAACATCTATTTGTGGAAGACATGATTCAGTCCATAACAGTCACTGATTTTTCTTTTCATACAGTAAAATATTTCTAAACCAATGTCCCCATTGCTTAATATATTGATGTAAAATTGATGTGATAATACATGGTGCGATAATCAATATTCCTGGTCCTTTTTTATAGCATAGCCAAGTCCTAAAGGACTTGATGAATCATTTAGGAAATATCAAATGTTGTGTAGTTTAATCTTAGTGTTATGTGTTTTTGTTGATTTCTCTCTCTGAAAGTTGTCTGGCACAGTGCTCGGCCACATAGTGGGAATTGAATAAGCACGGCTGGAGGTTTGAGATGCTGAATGTGAAATGGTCTGTGTTGCAACAGAACATTGATGGGGCTGATAAATGGTTCCTGCTGTCTTCACCATAGTTTTAGATAATAATTAATATTATCTATTAATGCCAAATTTGCCCTTTGGAGTATTAAACATACTATGTGATCTGGGAATAAAGCAGCTGTTTGGATTTTTATTGTGATGTTAGAATGTGAAAAAACAAAATTGTATTTCAGGATTCTCTTCCTAATGGAAAAGTGAGGCAAACATATTTTTAAATATGATTTGTTAAAAAACTGAATTGGACTTGAGGCAAAAATTTAGGACCTCTGGATCTAAGATATTCTAGAACAGGAGCAATGTTTTGTTTATGTTAGTTTTAGTTTTAGTTTTGTGGTTTTGGTTTTGTTTCATTTTGTTTTGTCTTTTTGACTATCCACAGCTCTAAATTTGGCAGTAATGGGCTATGTTGTTTTATAAATGTAACCTCTTTGTTTGGGGACATTAGTTGCTAATTGAGAAGGCTCCCATTTGAGATTTTCAACAGCGGAACCAAAAGTTGGTTTGGAGATACCATTAAGGAGACTGAGTGGGAGAAGTGCTGGTTATGGCTTTTCAGCTTTGCCTTTCCTTGTAAAGATCTCCCAGGAAATAAGAGGAAAGTCCTCCTGCCACCTTAAGCCCCATAATTTGCAAGGAAGCCCTTCCTCTTTGGCTGAGGTGAAGCTAGTCTGCACCCAGTGGCTGGGGATGACATGTGAACAAGAACAGACTCATCCTGCCCCTGCCCTTATGGAGCCCACGACCCAGAGGCCAGGGAAGACTTTAGCAGATAACCACAGGAATAAAAATACATTTTCAAACTGCGATACTCACTCTGAAGTTAAGTACAGATAGCTAAGCGAGCAGAGAACAGAGAAGCAGGCTCCCTGTGGGACTGGCAGCGATGGCTGCCCTGTGGACACCAGGTTGAGGCTGCGAACTGAAGAATGAGCAGGTGATTATGTCTAGTTTGGGGGGAATGAACCTGGAGTACTGGTCCCACTTTCTGCTCTAGCCGTGATTCTGCCTGTAGGGGCTTCCAGAGCAGAGAACTTTCCTAGCAGCTAAACAGGTGAAATGTCTTGAGATTGGCTCCAGAGTGGAACCCCAGGGGCAGGGCTCTTCTCCAGCAGGGCTGAGATTTCTAAGTGTCCATTAATGGCAAATGTAGATGTAGTGTTTTGAAAGTGATGCCATTCCCTTGGCATCTATTTATGTTCCTTTTGTTGAGTTGCTCCAGTTCTTCTGGTGCCTTAATCTGAGATACCTCCTTTATAAAGCTGGAGGGTTTTTTTTGTGGATTTGAGAGAGGCAGTTTTTAACTCTTTCGGAGAGTCTTTCCAGTTGCAAGCTGTGCCTAGGAGTGAAGAACTGCCTTCGCCTCCTCCCTTCTTGACCCAGAGTTATCTCTACACAGGCCTCATCTCTTCTAAGCAGGACACAGTTTGAGGGCAGGTTCTCCATCTGTTTTTCCTTGGTGCCTGGCATGCTGGCTTTGCACAGATCTGGCACTCAGAAATAATTGACAGATGAAAGAAGAGATTCTGCTAGTCCAGATGCCCTTGCAATGCTCCAGCTCAAGTTCAGGAATGTGAACTAAAAGAGAGAGGTGCCTGATTCATTGATTTATCCTTCCACCATCCAAAAACTGTTATTGAGGCTTACTGGTTTAACTTTAGAGTTGAAATAATACCTGGCACATAGTAAGTCCACAGTTGATGCTGGTTATTAGAGAGGAAGTGGAAAAGTAATTCTGGCTTTGAATCCCTTGTGCTTCTGCTCCGTTGACTTTTCCAGAAGCCCCAGCTGTTCATCCCTCTCCTGTCATTTCGGGGTGACAGTTGTGGTCCTGGGCTTTGTGTGTGTCTGCTGCTCTTCAGAGAGACGTAATTCTCCCATAGGAGGAAGCAATTGTTTCTCGGACTTATTGTGTGAGCTCTGACATCTCAGAGTGCTAAGGACAGCTCATTGGTCACCTGCATACAGCCCTGGCAAATGTAAAAGGACAGGAAGCCGCTGGACTTCGGGATGATCTGGGTAGCTTTGTAAAAATTAACAAATTAATGAAGATAGTCACTTGTAGCATCTAAATTTCTATCTGCTGAAACAGGCCGTAGCCTATTTCTGAGAAAAAGGGAGGATTTCTTTGATTGAAACTGAGGGACAATTCTTGCAGATCTGAAGACTTTGAGCCAGGTGTTCCCCCAATGAGCCTACAAGTCAATTCTGCCCAGGTAGCCTTTTATTTGAAAATATCACATCAATTCCAGCTTTCTGGAGCTTTTGGAAAAATCAGATCTGGCTACACCAGGCTGCATTCCCACAGATTCCCACAGTAATCCCTTAGCCCCAGCCTGCAGTCTCTGGTTTAATGACCACTAGTGTCCCCCTTGCTTACACTCAGCACCCCTCCCTCATTCAGGTTTCCTCCCAGGTTCTGGGCAGAACACTGTAAACTGTACCTTTTGACCTGCAGAAGAGGGCCTGTGGTGGGCTGGTATGGTCAGCAGTAAACGTGAATGTGGCCCAGGTTAGCCTTTCCAGCTCCCTGGCCAGTGCCACCTGTCAGGACCTGTAAGATTGAACTCATTGCTTCTCCACCCGGGCTGCACAGAAGAATCATGTGGGGCACTCGCCCAGGCCCCACCTCGGGACTCTGACTTGATTTCTCTGGGGTGAGGCTCTGAGAGTGTGTCTACAGAGACAGCTGTGGAAGGCCTGTAACATGGCTTATGCACAGCTCACTTGCTCTCTGGAATAAGCGTTCATACCCATGAGCACTCTTCTCCACTTCTATTCTGCTTCCTGAAGTGGTCTGGGGCATTGCAAACCAGTCATAGATGTGCATTCAAAGAAGAGCATGCATGTCAAAAGTGAATCTGGAAAGAAAAGGTGTACAATGCCAAAAAAAAAAAAAAAAAAAAAGCCTTGATTTAAAATCGCAGGCATAGCTACAAGAACTGGTACTCAGGTGGGGAAAATGGTAGATCCAAATGATTGCCTCGTCTTAGGCATGAGCGTGGAGTGGTGCATTTCTGGCTACTGGCTCCCAAGGCCAGCTGAGTTCTGCTCCTTAAAGGCATCCTGTTATTTTCTTACTAAACTCTTGTCAGTTTTTATCTTTATATAGACAGATAAATAATTTTGCCAGACTGTATCTGCCTCCTTTAAATTTTCCTGGTATTCATTTAACCCTTTTAACCAGCTACATATGTTTTCCGTCTGCATAATTTGATCACTTCTCTTAGTTCTTTTCTTCTGGAGCATCTGTTTTCCTCAGGTTCTTTCTTCTCCATCTACTGTCCACATCTATCATGTTGTCCCTCACAGATTACATCTCTAAATTCTAGAAAAACCTCCCAGCTTTACACTTCATTTCATTCTTAGTATTTTCTGTACTGTTTATTCACCCCTTGCTGCTTCTAATGCTGATTGTGAGCCCGTTTTGCATTTTAGTGGATGGTAGAAGTTTCCTTCCATTTTCCATCTTGGCTACACTCCTCTGCCCCAGTGCCCTGCATGAGCTTTGCACTGATGGGAAAAGTGAGGCCCAGAGAGGGATGTGATTTGCCTGAGATCACATAGTTGACTCTTGGTGGAAGTGGAAACAGAACTCAGTCTCCTACAGTCCAGGGTCCTTTTAATCCCCAATACTCCACTTTACTTAGATAAAGCATCATCATCAACCTAGTGAAAATCTCACACCTATTAAGAATGAGTATTCCAACTGAGAATTTCTTACTCATGTTCACATAGCTTGCCTTGATGAGCAGCTTTCATTAGAGAGACATAACATGTAGAGAGTTGAAAGCAATGGTTCTCAACAGGGAGCAGTGTTGCCCCCCAGGGGACATTTGACAGTGTTCAGAAACACTTTTTATTGTCACAATTTGGAGAGAGGTGTTACTGGCATCTAATGGGTAGAGGCCAGGGATGTTACTAGATATCCCATAATGTGAAGGATGACCCACCACAACAAAGAATTATCCAGCCCGCAGTGACAATAGTGTTGATGTTTAAAAGCCCTGGTTTAAAGAGAAAATATTCTGCATTCTATATCAGTGGCTCCTTACCTGTGGACTAAAGATAAATACAAGGCCTCAATTCCGCATCCACACTAAGAAGCACCCCTGGACAGAATAGAGGACCTCATAAAGACATGTGTGACTATTTCTCTGATATGTGTATTCACACGCCTGTAACTTCTAAAGTAAAAAGTCATTTTAAAACATTGCTGAATTCTGAGTAGCTTTTGGCCATCCAATGTTTATTCTGAATCAAAAGATAAGAAAAATAAAATTACTATTAGGTTGAGGGGTTTACAAAATGTTTTGATGTTTAAAAGGATTCCTCGTGAAAAAATTGTGTTGCTCCTGTCTTCCAGGATAAATTTGCATTTTGATTGTGTCCTTCTTTGAGTCTCTTCCATTCCCAGGGAAAATCCTTAGGTCCTGGATGGCTCTTACCAGTGGGGACGTGTTTGGGCAGATCTGGCAAGCAGATGTGTGCAGTGGAAACTTTCCATTCTAGAATGGTTCCTTCTGAGGGAGGAGGAGGGTTAGATTGGAGAAGAAGGTCCCCAGACAGTCTGCCCCTGTGTTAATCGATGCTGTCATATTGGCTGCCACTTGAGCAGCCTCATCTTCCTGAAATCTTCAATAAAAAGGTGATTCAACAAATACATCTGGCATTGGCCAGAATTTTTCTAGCTTGGCTTTGACAACAAGGAATGGATTTAATCAGATTCAGAGGAACCTAAGACTCATTCCATAATGGTGTTATGTCTCCGGAAGAGCTCCAGAGGGCAGATTATCAAAAACCAAGGTTTCTGGAGCCAAACATGCAAACAGCTGATGCAAAATGATCAAGTGAGAAAGGGTCTGAAGTCTGAGAGACATTTTCAAGTTCATTTGGGCATATACTGTATTCAGTGCTTTGATGGAATTGCCCAATTTGTCTTCAGAGTGACCCATAAAATATGCATTCGTATGACCATTTTATAGACCTGGAAGCTGAGGTGTAGACCCACTAAGTGACTTGGCCCAAGGCCACACAGTAATTCCTCCTTCTCTAACCATTGGTCTGATAATATGGCCACACTGGCAGTTTTGAGTCAGCAAACTATTATCTTAAGTTCTAGCCCTTATTTAGTTAATTGGAAAATGCAAAACTGGTGTAAACGTAAGTTATAAGAAATGATTATTTGGGCCAGTTTTAATAGGTTTGACAAAAGCTAGTATCTAATAACCTAGGCTGTTATATATATAATGTTTGTATATATCTTTATCATTTGTAGCCTCCACCCATAATGGGATGGGATGCAGGGGGGCACAGTAAGGCTTACAGTCAGGAATCAGACTCTTTCATTGATAAGAAGCGGCCTCAAGCAAGTCATGTGGCTTCTTCAGTCTTCTTTCACACAGAAGAGGTCATACTTTAATTTTAATCATTTATTCAACAACCATTTAATTAGCATCTTTGACATACCTTGGATATGATGACAAGCTTACTGAAACTGTAGCACAAATAACTCTGTTATGTGATGCATTCTAAGGGAGCGGTCTATACAGGGACTGTGAGTGCTGCAGGCTGCCAGTTCGGGCTGACGTTAGCAAATGTTTATGGAGTTCCTTCTATGTGCCAGGCTCCATTCCAGGAGCTTGACATTGCAAATAAATTACATTTTAATGTGGGTGGGGAGAGAGGCAGTAAACAAGTAAGCAAACAAAATTATTTCAGAGGTAAGTTGGATGAAGAAAATACAACAGAGTGATATGATAGTGATGTGGGGTGGGAGCTGCTCAGCCTAAGGTCATCAGAAAAGGTTTCTTGGAGGAGGTGACACCAAAACCAGCTTTGAAAAATAAGAACAGTTTTCCAAACACAGGACTGAATGGAATGGCCTTGATGTGTAAGGCTTAAAATTTCATTACTCTTTTAATGGAGATGTTCAGATATCAAGTTTATGAAATTGCTTCTTGGGATTTGTTGAGACATGTTTTAGCCAGACACATGTTCAATTTTTTTGTAAATATTCCATGTGTACTTGAAGACAATGTGTAGTCTCTCTTTGGGTGCAGGTTCTTTGTATGCCTTTTAGATGAGCTTTGTAGTTATGTAACTGACCTCTTCTAAATCTATTAATCTTTTTGCTGTTTACACTTATGAGAGATAAGAATTAAAATCCTCATGACAATTATGGAATTGGTAGTTTCTCTTAGCAATTCTATCAATTTTTGTTTTACCTATTCCTAAGCTATGCCTTTACCTGTATTAAATTGTGTTATTTAGTATTATGCACTGTTCTTCCCATCATTTATTAATAACCCCCTTCAATTATTTTACCTTTAAAATTTATTTTGTCTGATAATATTGTTATAACAGCATTCTTTTGGATAATATGGTGAGTGTATGTTTTTTCCATACATTTATTTTCAATCTTTGCGTGTCACTGGTCCGTTTGTAAACAGCATAAAGCTGGATTTAGGAAAAAAAATTGAGCTTCTGTCTTTTAATGGGTGAATTTAAGCTGTTTATATTAATTGTAACTGATCTATCTGGACTTAACTCTCTTCTTACTTTGCATGTTCTGTTACTTTTTCTTCTTACTTTTCTCTCCATTTTAGCCCTGTTTGAATTATCTACATTTTCTTTATTTCTTTTTATTTTCTGCTCTGCTAGTTTGGAGGTTACATATCCTATGACTCTTCTTTTAGTTGTTGATTTAGTATCTAAAGAATTTGGCAAACACTCCGATGGCTCTTGATGCATCACCTTAGGTTGGTTTAAGGGCTTTTTTTAGTATCCTGGTTTGCCAGCAATTGAATCTTTGACAGGATGGGATGTAAATGAAAGTACAGAGCATGGTTACTGTGATGATTGTGTCGTGGTGTATGGATTTCCAGCTTATCTTTGCCAAGACCTGTGCCTGTTGCCCAAGGGTGCCTGGTGATTGACAAACTGCAAGGCCCTCATAGGTTATGGATAACATGGAAGCTTCTAAAAAGGAGTCATTTGGTTTCTTTTGTTACTCATCCCCTTGGCTACATTTGAGCTCTTGTAAGTGATGATAAATGTTAAATAGCTCCTGTAAACCTGTTGAATTGTCAGTTTTTAAACTGCATAAAACACTGACATTTTCATTAGATCCCAGCCCTGAGGAATGTCCGGCTTTCATCCTAACGGATTTGTTTACTTCTGCAGAGAGTCTTAATGTGCTGCCTATGGGAGAGATCGTACTGTCACCTGCTTTTAAATGGGAAAGTCTTTGTTCAGCCAAAGGTTTTTGAAAAAGGATTTTCAAGAGGGCTTTTCCACTTCCCCATTCCCTCCCCCACCATCTTTCCAAAGGGTAAGGGATGGGAATAGAGTCTTTGAAGAACTGTATTTTGTAGGAAAAATTTCAACATAAAATAATCCTGTGAAGTCCATTAGGAGACACAGTGTTGGAGAGATGCTATTAAACCTCTATATCATTTCAACGTACCCCGTTAAAGATAAGCAAGTCACATCTATGTCTTTTTGACCTCAGTCGTTTGGTCTACATTTAAACAGATATTTTGATTTTGGATTAATAAACTCTCTTGTGTATATTCACAGAGAAAACATTTGAAACTGCCGGTTCCTTTTAAGCAAATAAGAAAAGAGACTTTTATGTTCTGATCATGGCATTAGAGTGTCACCATTTTTGTAGAAGATGCCAAATTCTTCATGAACAAATATAGAGTCATCTCAGTTTAACAAGCTGGAAAATGTGCGTGCTGAAAGCACATTTTTCTTAATATGACCAGAGCTTGGGATGTTAACTTTCCTTGCGTCAATATGTTTGCAATTTATGGCAGGATTTCTTACTTAAGTCTTTAAAAGAGCCTTCATCTTCTGTGTTAGCTTTTTGACCATGTCATGGTCAGGGTTGTCACATTTCCAGAGAGATGGACTGACACACAGAAACGAGGACTTTGAGTCGGGAAGATCAGCATTTGAATTCTGGTACCTAGGATATGCTAATTACATAGTCATGGATGAGTTCATAAACATTTCTGTTCTGGTTTTGGTTTTTGTTTTCTCAACTATAAGACAGAAAAATAATACTGACTTGTAGGATCGATATGAACATTGTGTGAGATAATGTATGTGACGTAAGGAAAAGTGAAATCAGTGAGGCTCATGCTGGGTGTTCACTTTCTCTTAGAAGAAGAGGTCTCTTTTGAGAATGAGCAGTGTTTGGAGGCATCAAGTGTTTAATAAGAGAAAGTTTAATAAGAGCCACGGTCTGAAACAGGAGAGGGAGTCTGTCAGTGATGATTACAAGACTTGTCAAGGAGCATTGTGAAGGGGAGAAGGTGTGTGCTTCTGGATCCTCCCATTTTATACTGTCCTTAGTTTAATTCCCAGGCTCTTCCATCTACCATCAGTGCCTGAAACTCCACAGATGGCCCCTTCAGTGACCCCACACCCCGTGGGGCCTTCCCTCTCTATCTCCCCGTACCCAGCTTTGCTCTCAGATGGTGACCACATGGAAATGAAGCACTGGACTGATTTGCATCAAGATGAGGACGATTGCTGAAGAATAATGTCTCATCCCAGTGGCCATTAACATGACAGGTTGTTGAGTGGAAGGAGCACAGGATCAGGAGCCTGGAGTGTAGTCAGTTCACCTCCTATTGTCTTCTAGCACAGGATGTCTTATCTTTCATGTCTTTCTTGCTTGCTGTTGTAGCACCAGCATGTAGTCCAGTACCTGGTACACCTGGAGAAAATAGGAAGGATCTTCAAACACCATCATCCTGTGCAAATGTCGGAGGGGGGCGGTGGTATGTGTGATTATTCTTATATGTATTTTAAAAAGCACAATATCAACCCAAAGAATGACTCTGTAGTGGTAGAATGTTAGCTACCATGGTGGACAGGTGAAGGGCAGTGTTTTCATCAGAACCAGGTGGGGGCTTTCCAGAACTGCTCAGATTTCACCATCCTGGATGTCTCCGACTCGGTAAGCAGATACAAGGTTATTTACTCATTTCTCATTCTTGCTGTTGAAAGAAATAAACTTTGTCTTTGTTAGACAAGAAGTTGAAGTCCTAGCAAGGCAAGAGAAAAGAAAATGAGTTCCAAATAAAAGAGCAGAACCCCCTTCCTGCCCACTATGTCTCTTCTCCCCCCCCCATAAGCGAGATCTTTCTCTACCTTTCTCCATGACTCCACCAGTGGGGAGAAATCAATTGTCAGCCAAATCCCAAAGGGATAAAAGAAAAATATCTCCACAGAAGGAGAGGGCAGAGGGGAGAGATGGAAGCATCAATAAAGGCTGAGGAAATTGGCCTAGAAGGTGTGGAATCCAAGAGGGTGTTTATTTTCAAAACAAAAGCTTACCAATCAGGCACTTTTCAACAGATGTGAAAAATGGAATTAGCAAAGCATGTGCCTGGGCATGGGGACATGCCCACAATGGCCTGAGCTACTGAGTCAGCAAGAGCGACTTTTATTCTCATTGTTCTGGTAGCAGCCTTTGAGTAAGCGGAACTTATCAGTGAGCTACCCGTAAGCCAGGGGGAGGTTGCGTCTGGCCTAGCTGCCCTTCCAGTTTTGCTGGGTCACCTAAAATCCCAGATCCCTGCTCTCCCTACACCTCGGGACAACCCAAGGGGGTCTCACCAGCCATTGCCTTGGCAGACAGCCTGGCACGATTGAAGAGGTATCCCTCACAAGGCCTGCTTTGGGCTGGAGTCTTCTTGGGTGCTGCTCTTTTTAGACATATTTCTTGCGAAAAGACCTTTGAGACAGGAAAGCGGTTTTTTCTTTAGAATTATGTCAGAGCATTAGACAAACATAACTGGATTCAAAATCTGCCTCAGCCATTTATATACCATGTGACTTTACCCAAATGAGTTGCCTTCATCTGCATTACCTTCTCTGAGCCTCAGTTTCCTCAGTGGTAAAGTGGGATAAAGAGAGCCTGCCTCGTGGGGTACAGTAAGGATAAGTATAAAGGAGGTGAGGTCCCTGACAGAGGGCTTGGTAAAGAGAAGGAGGTCAATGACTAGCAGTGAGTCTGGCTGTAGAGCCATCTGGGACCCACTTTAGACTTTTGCTTGTTTATCCTCATTGTGGATGTTTGGTTTGGGCCTTGGACAGCTGCTTTTTCGGTCCGAACCACACGCACACTTTTGTTTTGAGTGGTAATTCTCTTTGTAAATAGCTCCTGGCCTGCATGAATAATAACATCTTCCATCCCCGCCTGAGCCCAGGGTCCCAGGGTCTCAGGGTCTGCATCTAGAAAATGAGGCGTGTGAACTCAATTTTCATGCGTTTGAACCAGTTGAGGGGTTCCATCCCAGTCCTGATGTGCTGACTCTATTCCACACTTTCTGTACCCAAGACCTTGCTTCCCCACACATTCTAGGTCCCACAAGGGTGGAATGATGAAATCATACATGGTATAATGCAATCCCAAGTAAGAGGAGAGACAAAAGACAAAAATGAGAAAAAACCCTCCTCTGTAATTCTCAACTGCTCTGCATTGAGCTTGTGCTTTTAAAAATTTGTTTGGAAAATAAAGTGCTGAAAAGCACAAGTAAGTAAAATCAACCACAATTCTATACCTTTAAGTTGTATCGAGATATGAAATAAGAATTCAAAGTCCCTACCCCCTTCCCCCTTTTGGCAGTTTGATCCCACTCCCCGATGATACCACCATTGGATTTTGTGTATGTCCTTCCCAATTTTTCCCCGAGTTTATAACACATTTACGTATTTACATGTATGCATTCATAAGTTGTTTTTATGGAAATGGAATCACGTTCTGCAGTTTGTGTTTTGGAATCGTTGTTCCCTCAATATTTATTAAGTTCCTCCTTTCAGATCGGTATGTATCGATATACCTCCTCTCTTTAATGTAGCAAATTGTATGGAAAAAAATCCATATATATTCCATTATACTCCTTTTCATGGGCATTAGGTTGTTTTCAGTTTTTTGTTGGTACCCAGAGAGCTGCCGTGAATGTCCATGTATGTTTCACTCTCTTTTCTGGTGCTTTTGTTTCATAGAAGTATGATTTCTGATTCAGAGGATATGCGCTCCTTAAATTTTAATAGAAACTTCCAAATTGCCTTCTAAAATGGAAGCACCTTATACACCTACCAGTAGGATGCAAGGACACTCATTTCCCCATATCCTTACCAGCTTTGGATAGCGTAAGTTTTAAAGTAGTTTTTCCAATCTGATGGGTGGAAAATTCTCTAATTTTTTATTTCTCTTACTGAGAGTTAGCTCATTTAATTTGTTCACTGACCATTTGTGTTCTATGAATTGCCCTTTCATATCCTTGCCCACTCTTTGAACAGGATTGTCTTTTTAAATAAATGTCTGGTCTTGTTTTTATAATTCTAAAAGAAAAAAAGAATAAAGCAATATTTTAAAAAGTAGTCTGAGAGTGCAAAACCTCCCAGGGCCGCTGGAAGCATGCAGGTTTTTCAGAGGGGAGATGAGTGAGTGCAAGGTAGTAATACCTCCTTCCATGTGCTGTGCGGTTCACGGGCATTTTCTTTCACATGTGTTATGGCCACCATCTGCTCAGTGCAGTCCTGGGAGGTAGGCTGATCTCTGAGTGACCTCCTGGCTGTCAGACCTTCACCTTGTCCCTGACTGATGAGGCTTGCCTCTTAGGCTTGACCTGACCGCAGGCAGCCTGCAGAATCCTGAACCCTCAGCCTGCTGGTCTCTTGTTGGGACCATTGCCTGACAGCTTTCTGCATTCCTCCCCATTCCTGCCCCTGCCACGCCTCCCCATCATCTATGAGCTCTGCACACTTCTTGAAGGCCTGGAAATGCATTTACCAGCTCCTTCAGAAATTCAGTGCCATCAGAAAGAATTCTCAAAGCCTGTGGGTGGTGGTGGTTTTTATTCTTACTAATAAAATATTATTTGCCGTTTGAGTGCTTACCATGTACAAGACCAATGCTTTTGGTTGTGCAAGTTGCCCATTGCACAACTCCATAGGGCACCACTCTGCATAGTCATTGCAGATTTTCAGAACTGTTTCTGACAGATGTCAGTTATCTTGAAGAAGGGTGCTTTTTTCCCCCTATTTCACACAGAATCACCATAATAGCAAGCAACAGGGTTGACCATGTGCCAGGCACTGTGCTAAGTGCCCTAAACCTAGTATTTCTTTTAATCCTTATAATAGCCTCTTGAAGTTGGTGATATTACAAACCTCTCTACAGCTGTGAAAATGCAGTTTCTCAGAGAGGTTAACTTGTTTGCCCGTGTCACCCAGCTAATAAGTGAATTCAAGCTCAGGTCTGGCTGCCTCCATAACCTGTGTTGCTCTGCACTCCCTCTATATTGGGATCCTTTTACCCCCAAAGAGCACCCTGCAACATCCCAAGCCTTGGTTATGGTAAAAGCACTGGGTTCAATTATGTCCATTGCTTGCTTTCCGTATTACTCAAGAAAGTCTGGTGTGGCCCGTGGGCAGGACTGCTCAGCCATGGTGAACTTGAACCTACCTAAGGGACCCTCATGGCCCAATAGTGCCTTCAGTGAACTAAAACCAGGGCATTTGAGCACAGCTTCTGCTTGCAGCAGTCTCATTAGGAGGTTAACATCTCTGGATTGTCACATGGGAATGGGGAAACTCTGCTTTCTCAGTTTGCTCTCATTCTGAATCAGGGTTTGTTGGTCTCTGTTCCAGGATCGTTTTCTTCCACCACACTCAGAGAGTGGGTAACTCTAATGCAGAGGTGCCAAGAGTGAGTGCAACATTTCCCATCTTCTGTCTCTGGTGCTGATGGATGGGGACTGGGTGAGAAGGTTTTTCTGGAATTGATTCATCAGGCCAAGGGGATTTCCCTCTCACTCCCTGCTCTCGTGTCTGAGGTTCATGTGTCTTTTTAACATTCCGTGGGCTTACCAGGGCCTAAGTTAAAAGTTGTCTTTAGGATCCATTTGTTCTGAGTCAGTTGCCGAGGCTTTATGGCATAGTTCTCTCTCTTGGAAAAATGCTCCAGCTGGTTCACACCACTGATGTACCCCATGGCTCCCTGACTGATGGTGGCCTGGCCCAGGTTGGAGGACTGTTCCTGGAAAGAGGTGCTGGGCCTGTGAATGCTGCTATTGCTGGGTTCAGGAAGCCACCCAGCTTGGGGCCTTCTGCTGTTTCCTTGGGGGAAAACCAGTGAGGAAACAACCTTGACGCTTCTACCAGCCTATAGCTGGGAATCATGAAACCAGAGTTCTGGGTAACTTTATTGTCCCTTGTGGCTTCAAATCTTGTGTCCAGTCAGTGATAAAGGGTGCTTTTACTGTTCTGAAGACAATGATACTTACTTTTCAAGCACTCTGGGTCCAGACAGAGCTGGTCACTAATACCACCCCACCATTCACTGTCAGATTGACCTTTTGCAAGTAGATTCACTTTTCCAAGTTGCTGAATCCTATATGTGAAATGGGATCAATAAGACCCACTTTATAAGGTCACTGTTGGGATTAAAGGGGATAATCTGTGTGAATAGCTTAGCCTGGAGCCTGGCACACAGAAACGACTGAACAGTGTAAATACTGTCCAGCTCAAGGGACAAGGTAAATAATAACTCTACACCACAGACAGAGTATAATGCCCTGACTCTGCTGGTGTGGATTTTGGCAATATCTAATCAAGTTTAAGTTAGACATTCACTATGACATGGGCATTCACTTCTAGGTGTGCAATCTAGAGAAATGCTTGGACCTGTGCCCAAGAAGATGTGTGCAGTTAGGGTCATTGAAGCTTTGTAGTAGCAAAAAACTGGAAACAATCCAAATATTCATCCATATGAATTCTGGTATATTTATGCAATAGTATGCTTCACAGCATCAAAATGAACTCAAATGAGCTGCATTAATGTGGATAAATTGCCAAAATATAATATTGAATGAAAGATGCAAGTTATGTAATGATAAATGCAGTATGATAGCACTTGTTTAAGTCTAAAAACTTTCAGATTCATACCATATCTTATTTATAAATGTATACATACAGCATAACAGCATTAAAAGTGTAACAAATATGCATAGGTATGATACCCACTTCAGTTTAGTGTTTGCTTTGGGTTTAGGGGAGGGAAGGGAATGAAAACAAGAGTGGGCATGATGGGGGGCTTAAATTATACCTGTATTTTTGTTTTAGAAAAAAAAGATTTGAAGGGAATATGGCAAAATATTAATATGTATTCCACTGAATGGTGAGTACATAAGCGTTTTAAATATTATTTTTAATTTTACTCTGTGTTTGAAATACGTCACAATAAAATTTTTAATGAATAATGTCTCATGACAAAGAAAAAATAGCAAAATGATAAAAACACTCCTTTCGAGGAGTTTATATTTCCTTTTCCTACAATAAAGGGAGGGGTTAAGGAACTTCATGTTATACCACAAATGTGGGCAAGTCTAGATCATTAGAAAATTAAGGAGAGCATTTTAAAAATTGTTTAAAACGACTGTAAAATTTTTTTGGTATAGTTAGAAATTACAGTTGTTTTTGATGCACTTATCTAAATGAATTAATGATGACCGATTAGGTCAGTTACTTAATCCCTGACTCAGATGTATGTCAGAGTTTGTCAATTCAGAATGGGGAAATCTCTCAGTCGCAAGTTATTCGTAACTCTAGTTGCATTTTTGCTGTGATGGTCAAAAGCAATCATGTAATATTACACTTTAATTATAAAATCTTTTCCAGCAGTACCATGTATCAAAATTTGTCTGATCATCATGAATTTCTCTAATTCTCTAATTCTCAGAATTTCTGTAATCATCATGGCCGGAATCTGCCTTAGGTTTGGAATTAGTGTTGAAAATGCAAGGAAAGACAGTCCAAGTGCCATTCCAAACACATCTTTCCAGGGCTTCTTTGGGGGATTTAAATGCAGGGATCCTCCTTTAGCATCTGAGAAGAGCTTCCTGGCCTGGATTTCCCCTCTAACCAGCACCTCTTTTACCTCTTTTGGGCCCATCCATTCGGACCCCTCTGTTTGGGAAATATCAACTCCCCACTCGTTTTCTTCTTGCTTCTTCCCCAACCTCTTACAGTGTCTGTTCCTTCCTGGCCCAGGGTCACCTCGGGTGCACCAGTGAGCCTTAGGCGCTGAGCCTGCAGTGGGGGACGCTGCATGGAGCGGAGAGAACCCCTGACCTCCCAGACTTCCCTCTGAGAAGCCCTGCTCTCACACGCTGCCCATGGTAAAGCTTTCTCGAGCCTCCCTCCCGTGGCTGCAGGCTCAGGGAAAAAAGATTTCTTCGTTTTTTTTCAGTCTGATTTCTTGATCTTTGTTCTGCGGTTCTGCTCTGCCTTGCTTTGTTTATCAGCATCAAAGCAGAAACCAGCTGTGTGTGTTTGTGGATCTTTCCCTTCCATGAAACCTGCAGAATTTTTCTAGGTCACTTTGTGTTCTTAATAATCAGGAAGGTAGTTCACATGGCCGCAAAAGGAGGACTGGGGTGAAAAACAACAACAACAACAAAAAAAACAAACCCACAGAGGCCCCTCAGTAGCCCTACCCTTGGCCTGGATGACTGGGAATAACAAGTAAACTTACTGATACGGTTTTGTTATCTTCCAGGGTGATGTCCCCAAAAGATTGCTCTCTAACAAGAGAATTCAAATAGAAATCTTGCTTATTGTGTTTAAAGAAATGCTTTATGTCAGAGATCTCATTTTAAAAGTCTAGTACCCCAGCAGTGGGGTATGGGGGAGGGAAGAGGTATCAGGAGCATTTTTCACATCTGAATAACTGGACCATTGGTTGTATTATTATGGGCCCAGCAGCCACTTGAGGTCACAACTGTCAAATTGTTGGGAGAGCATTTGGCTGAATGGGGCCCCAGTTCATGGTGGTAAGCCTAGCTATTTAACAGGCCACTTGACACCCAAGGGCAATTGCTAGTGCAAAAATCCTGAGCCCTAAAACAGGAGGAACTGAAGGATGGAGGCCCCTTTTAGAAATTTAGTCCTAAAGCTGTTAACCCATTGTGCTAAGTGCTGCCCAGTTTATAGCACAAACAGCTGTGGAGATCATGCTTACTGGGTGCTATTTATCTTCAGAACAAGCCAGGGAATCTGGGCTGAATAGATGGAACCATTTGAATTTTATGGTAAATGGAGGAATCCAAATAACTGAATCTTGGAGAACTCAGCCTAAGCAGCAGCCAGCTCAAAAGAGCCCAGTTTCCTCCTGGGCTCCTCCCCACCAAATGGACTGACATACATCAGGCTCCCGAAACAGCAAAGACACGACCGTATTTGGATTTGTAACTCCCCTTGTGTTTTGCAGGCAGGTCTGGTTCTCGTTGTCCATTGACTCTTTGATAAAATCAGGGCCTCTGCTTAGCTTGAGACAAGCCATTCGTTTGGACACCCTCCCTCTTAGGAAGGGAATGCCCAAGTGTTACATGGGTGATTCCAATTTGCTAGTGGGGCTCCCCTGTCAGTCTCCATGGTTCAGTAAGCAGTCACTGCTCTCTGTCTTATGTTCTTCCCACATAAGGCCTTCTATTCCCACCCCACTTTTGGCGTCTCTTGGAAAAGGCAGGCTTAGCAGGGAGATGTGGGCTTTGGCTGCTCCTGTCCACCAGAGCAGGATGGTACAGCTGTAAAGATCAAGGTCAAGAACAGCAGCCCCTCACCCCCACCCCCATCAATTTAAGTGCATATGCAAGTGAGAGAGGGGAGGTAGGCCTCTCATTTCTAAACAGTGTCCACCCCGTGCCTCAGTGTCTCCACACCACATTGAGTGAATGGGAAGGTACAAGAGGGGAGGTTATAGAATCTTATCCAAGTGAGGATTCTGAGGCAATGAGAGAGGAGTTGCTTTTCCTCTCAGTCTTAGCACAGCAGGGGGAGGGCCAGGAACTGAACCCAGAGTGCCTGGCACTAATAGTTAATAGTAATAATAGCCATTGTTAGTTGAACATTGTTAGATAGCAGGCATGGCCTGGAGGGCTTCATGCCTGTTAACTCACCAAGTTCTTCTCAAAGTGCCAAGAGGTAGATTCTGCTATGGGTGTCATTTTGCAGATGGAGAAGCTGAGTCCGCCAGAGGTTAAGGACCTTGTCCCAGGTAGCTCACAACTAGGAAGTTGCAGACACAGGATTCAAATCCAGGTCATCTGATTCGAGAGCACTTAACCACTAGGCTGCCCTGTGGAGCCTCTGAGGCTACTATTATTGCTTATAGCGATGCTGATGATGATAAGGCTGTCTGTTGATTGCTTTTCCTATAGCAGGCACTTCTAAAGAAGCACTTTCCATGCAGTAACTCTCCAAGGTTGATACAGTGCTTATTACTGTTTAACAAATGAGAAAGCTAAGGCTTGGGGAGGTTGAATGACTTACCCAGAGTCACACAACTAACGTGTGAAGTCTCAGGATCTTGGACCCCTAACCCCTGTACACCTGTGCCTATCTCAAGAAGTGTGTGTGTGTATGTGTGTGTGTGTGTGGTGGGGAGGGGGGTCAGGAAATGGGAATGTGGCTGGATTCACTAGCCAAGGCTCCTTCTAGGCCCTCTGCTGCCCTTTCAGGGCTGCAATAGGAGAAGCAGCTCAGTGAGAGTTAGCCATGTGAAAAGTGGGGAAGAGTGCTCCAAACAGAAGGAACAGCATGTGTAGAGGCCAGAGGCTAGTGGAGAGCCTGTGTCCAATTGCAGGACTGAAGAATGCTAAGGCCAGTTGGAGTATGGGGAGGGGATTGCACGTGCTATCTTTAAGTTCTTGAGTATTGAGTTACAAACGACCTGCTTGCTGACTTTGAATGGAGAGTCATATAATACAAAGATGCTAGTTATGGTCTCTCTGATGGCAGAATTCTGCAGACCCACCTGTCCTGGAAAAGATGTGAGAGCAGAGGGTGCTCCATGGGAGGTCATTAGAACTCCATTATGGGGAAGGTAATGAAATTATCTGAGAAGCTCTGGATCCTTTTCCCAGGAAAAAGCACATGGCATATTATGAGATGTTACATATAATTTCAGGAGGTTTACAGGCACCTCCTGAAGCCCATCCATGAAATGGGGACCTAGGAAGCACTGGTCAGGAGTCTGGTTGCTTTCAATCTCACCTTGGGTCCCCTGGGCACATTGCTGGCCACATGCAGCAAATCTCCTTGTGCAAACCCTGCCGCTCTTCCCTGCTCACACAGACTTGCCTCTTAAACATCTAAAGACTCCAGCCTCTGGGTAATTTCCTTTAGTTAATTAGCCATCAGTAAGTACTGTCTCAAAGAAGCCACACCTTCTGTATACTCACTTTGATGGATAACTCCACGTATCTCACCTTTTCGTCCCATGGTAGGACCAGCTGATACCATTGCCTGTATGTTTTCAGGCATGCTGTTTTCTTTCCTCCTTACTTTCTGCTTTAAAGGAATTGGCATTGGAGAACAGGGACTTAAGGCTTTGTGAAGGGAAAGATTGATAACACCTTTGCTTCCCCCTGTAAGCTGCTTATCTAAAAAAGGACTCGTCCGAGGGTCAGTGGGAATCACCCACCACCGCCTTCTGTTGAGAAGCAGCGCATCCTTAGACTGATATAAATAAGGTCCCTCTACGATGTACCCCCTCTGACCCCACCCACCTCCATTGCCTGCTGGCATCACTTCCCTTCACTCTTCTCCACAACACGGGCCTCACAGAAGCTGCTCAAACAGGCTAGGCACCTCCTGCCTCAAGGCCTTTACACTGACTGTTCCCTCTACCTGGAATTCTCTTCCCCGGATATCCACACGGCTCTCTCCCTTACCTCATCCAAACCTGTTTCAGTTTGCTAAAGCTGCCGGAATGCAACATACCAGAAATTTGGGTTGGCTTTTTCACTGGGGATTTATTAGGTTGCAATTTTACCATTCTAAGGCCATGAAAATGTCCAAATTAAGGCATCTAGAGGTCTGTACCTTCTCTGAGGAAAGGCTGATGGCATCTGGGGTTCCTCTGTCACATTGGAAGGCACATGGCGGTATCTGTTGGTCCTACTCTCCTGGGTTCTGGTTTCAAAATAGTTTTCTCCAAAATGTCTCTGGGCTTCTGTCTCTCTTAGCTTCTCTGAGCTATTTCCAAAAAATCTCTGCTTTTTTCCTTCTCATAGAGGACTCTAGCAAGGGGATCAGGACCCACCGTGAAAGGGCGGGGCCACATCTCCATGGAAATAGCCTAATCAAAGGTCCTACCCACAATGGATCTGCTTCCACAAGAATGGATTAAAAGGACATAGGCTTTTCTGGAGTACATGACAGATCCAAACCAGCACAAAACCTTTATTCAAATACTGTCTATGCAATGAAGCTTCTTCCAACCACCCCATTTAAACATAAACTCTGCGCCCTTCCCAGGTTTGTTACTTACCACTTTATAACATGTATTTCACTGTTGATTTTGTTTGTAAGACTTGTGGCAAGCATGTTGGCTTTGTTCCCTGTGTCTAGAACAGTGTTTGGCACATATTAGAGGTGTTAGATATGTAGGTATAGGATAAATGAATGGACAGAAAATGTTCCCGGTCGGTTTGCAGAAGACAAGCATCTCATGGATCATAATTTGTATATAGTCAATCAAGAGGCTTACATTTCAAAACTCAAGCATCGCTCAGGCTGAGAAATGAGAATATCACATTTTCTGAGCTCTTGGATTCAGCTCTAGCCAGCACCCTTACGAAAGCAATTAGCACCTTTGTTTTCGAGAAATGATTTTAAGGCTCTCGTGGGAGTCAGTAACAATCTGAGGACCCATGATCCAGGCAATGATTTCCAGAGGAAATGAGCTCGGCCTTTCTTGGTCTCCATTTCCAGTCTTTCCTTCCAGGTTTCCCCCGTGCGAAAAAGCCATTGCTTTTTGGGGGCTGAAATAGGGTTCTTGCCCTCAGGTTTTCAGCACAGTTATAGCCCTTATTATTTGCCTCTTGATTCTTTGACCAGTAGGTTTGGCAACAATACCCTGTCCCTAAATGGAGCTCTGTGGGATTCAAGCTTCCTCAGGAGAAGAGAGGCCCTTGGTATTGCTCTCACATGATATTTATATTCATTTTTGGAAATTGTGGCCCAAACCTTTCTTGCTCTTTGGTCTTTCTATCTCAGCTCAAATGTACAGTCATCCCCAACTATTACATCACCTGTTGAGTTCCATTCCTGTGTCCCTTAGGCTGTGGGACTCTATTGTTTGAAGTGCTTACCACTGCCATGGAGATATTAAATTAAGCTATTGTAGCTTAGCATGGAATGTGAAGATACTTGAAGAAGATTTAAAAGACATTCTGATTTCTTAGAAATGTGACAGTATATTGCCTTGGAATACAGAGCAGAGCCGAAATGAGTCTCCTTTTCCAGCCCTGAGTCTGCCACTCTCCAATGCAAAGGAGGTTAAATCATGAGCTGAATGCAGAGCATGTGAAAGGTTGAGGATGTGTTCTGTTTAGGAGACCCTGTAAATGGACTTGTTTTGCTGGGTGAAGGAATGAATCATTTCAGCCATGCACACCAGCTGCAGGCTGTGGATGTAAACCGAGGGCTTTCCCACAGCATGCACTGTATATTTCATTGTTAGAGCTTTGCATTTTGACAGGTAGTTCTTATCCTTCTGGAAAGAGAGGTCCAAAGCCAGCAGCTGGAGGAAGACCTGGCAGGGCCTGCTATCTAAATTGAGAGCAAGCATGTGCACCAAAACCTCATTATAACATGACCTGTTATTACGTGGATTTTGATATCCCATGGGGCAAATATGTCTCCCAGCATAGAACAACTCCATACAGCAGACGCCTGTTGTAACTTGTCTAACCTGGAACACAATCTTGTTCCTGAATCCAGTGTTATAAAAGGGTTTGTGCAGTTTTTTAAATTGACATACACAGATTTTGAATTGTATATACTCTGTAAGGCAGTGGTAAAGCAGTGGATGATGTGTACTCATTAAGGCCCTTCCTTTCTTGGAACTTACAGCATAAAAGGGAAGGATGGTAGCTTGCTTACAAAAATGTCCCAAATTCTTTAGGACCCCTGTGTCCATACCCTTCACAAATGTGATTTTACAGCTCCTCCCATAGAGAGGTGGATTCTGATTCCCCTCCACTTGAGTCTGGGCTGGTCTTGAGTCTTTCTTTGGTCAAGAGAATGTGGTGGAAATGACAGTATGCCAGTTACAAACCTAAGCCTAAAGAGGCTTTGTGAGCTCTGCTCTCTCTTTCTCAGAATTCTGCCTAGCCACAGGAAAACAAACCCAGGTTAACTACTGGCGGATGAGAGGCCAGATAGAGGAGAGTCCCGTTGACCCAGCCGAGACCATCTTAGACTGGGTCACAGCCAGCCAACCCCCAAACACATGATAGAGCCAAACCAAGATCAGCAAATCCACTTACCTAGTCCGTATAGATACATGAGTGAGCCCAGCCACCAATCCAACGTGTGTAGAAGCATGAGTAAGTCCAGCCAAGATCAGCAGAGTCATCTACACAATATCCATAGAAACATGAGTGAGCCCTGCCAAGACCAGAAAAATCACCCAGCTAACCTGTAGACTCGTGAGTAATAATAAATGGTTGTTATTTTAAGCCACTAAGGGTTGGGGTGGTTTGTTACACAGTAATAGCTAACTAACACAGAGAGACTGGTAATATGTAAGTAAACAAATACATAAATGAGAAAAGTTCAGATAGGGAAAACTTCCTTGAAGACAGTAAAACAGAGTTGCATGATGGAGTGTGACTTGAATAGTCTACTTTAGATGAGAAACTGAGGGAAGGCCTTTCTGAGAAGGAGACAAGTGTTCCAAGACCTGAGTGATCAGAGGATGCTGACCATTGAAAGAGCTGAGGGAAGAGCTTTCCATGAGGACAGAAAAGCATGTGTGGAGGCCCCATGACAGGGTCCAAGGAATAATGACCTTGGAAGGGAATGTAGACAGAGAGGTCCAGAAGTGAGTGAGGGCCCGGACCCTGCTAAGTCCTGCAGCAAGGAGTTTGGATTTGGGTACAAGTGCTGGGAGAGGCCATTGAGGATTTTCATGCTGGGGAGTGACATATTTTTAAGTCACTCTGGCTATTGTGTGGCAGCAAGAGTGGATGCAGGCAACCCAGTTGCTAGATCACTGCAGAAGTCTCATGAGACATGCTGGTGACTCAGATGAGGATGGCACTCAGTGGGCAGATCCTCTCTATGCTTGCTGCGGTACTTGCCGTATCCGGCATTGTCTCCGAAGCCCACCGTTTACCAGACTGTGCTCACACATGATGGTGAGCTCCTGAGGTGGTGGCCATGTCTGCTTTATCTCCCATCTCCAGTGCCTCACACACAGTAGGGTCTTAGCAAATGCTTGTCTTAGTAAAGCTCTACCCTGAATTTTCAACCCCCATCTCATGTTGTGATATCCTATCCAAGCTCTCCTGGCCTTTCACTCAAGTGGATTGGGAGGGGCTCTCTTCCTCTTTCACAGGACTGTGGGGGCCGCACGGAATGGTCGAGGAGATGGTCTTTATTATTACTGTGCATCTCTTAATGGTCTGTGGCCACCGCCCATGGGTTCCTCTCTAAGGCCTGTGCTGCATGCCTGGGCCCTGTTTGGGGTTCATCCTGACTCATCCAGTGACCGTGGGGAAGTCATTAGGCTTTTTGGTGCCTCTGTCTCCTGCTATAAAATTCCTCTGGTTTGCATTTCCCACTGCCCCACCTCCAAGGCCTGTGATTGCTGTGATCGAGTGTTTATGGAGCCCCCGGAGCAGTGGAGGCATCCGGGGGTAGCAGATGCTACATTTGGGACCCTGCCCTGATGAGCTAACATTCCCCAAGTCCTTGGGAATCACAAATAAAGGAACTTTATGAGGATATAACCTTATTATTTTTACCCTGTCTCTCACTGCCCTTTTATTAGTAGAATTATTTGGGGTTGGCCTTCTCCTTTCAACTAGCATAAATTTTCTTTGACTCAGCTTGGCTTTTTTTTCTTTTTCCTAGGGAGGGTGGGTGGAATTTAGAATTAAAAAGTAGCAATGCACTGGGAATGCAGACCTGTCTTAAATTTCACAGCAGTTCATGAACTTCAGGAAATCTGAACACACAGCATGCAATTAAGAGCTGAGGAGGAATTTTTTTAAATCAGTTGTGAAAGAGAAGGTGGATGGGTGGAGAGGGTCTGCTTGCAGGCCTCTGGGGCCTGGAAGGTAGTCCCAGGACAGGGCAGACAATAGTCGGTTGGCACGCCAGAAACTTCGGCTTGCTGTTTGATCTTTTATCACCTCTAACCTGTCTTGGACTCGGACAATGCCTGGCAAGTCCCTTTTCTGGTCAGAGAGACCAGATCCGTGGCCCAAGGACTCTGACCAGGGCTTGGGAAAGGCCAGGGGGCCCTGAGGGCCTGACTCACCCCAGAGGGTTCTCCCTGAGCCTGGCATGACTCTGTGTAATTAACTTATATCACCACTTCAGTGATGAAGTTTTCTGACATGGTGTGGTAGGACAGGACACTGAAGGCTGAGAACCAGGAAGGGGACATCAGAAGAGGCCATAAAGAGACAGGGGAGAGCCATAAGCCAGAGGGGTGGCCTGCAAGGTGGGGAGGCTTACTCTGCAGCTGGCTCTCTATCTCTTGGCCTGGCTCCAAGCTGAAGGAGGAAAGCCCTGCTCCTGCTTCAGCTCTGGAGATTGAAGGAAGAAGTTCTGGTGAGGCAGCATGCAAAATAGCTAAGGGCAAGAGCTCTGTAGCCCAGCAGATCTGTGTTCAAGTCTCTACTTCCCTGAGCCTCTTTCCTCATCCTTAAAATGGCATCAAAATACTTTTCTCAAAAGGTTATTTTTGAACATGTTGGAAGTAAAGTAGTTATCTTAGGTTAGTTGTCTTTTTCTTACTCCCTTGTTATGGTCTCTTTGAAATGTTCTTTTATTGTATGTTTTTTTTTAATTTTTTAATTTCTAATTTTTTTATTTTTCATACAGTTGATTTAGGAAAAAAAAAAGTTTAAAAAAAAAATAATAAAAAATAAACAAGGAAAAAAATATCCAGAGCCCCCTTGAGGAGCTGGTGGAGAATGCAGGGGTATTCGCCTACCCCACCTCGATGGTTGCTGACATGCCCACAGACATAGGGGACTGGTGGTTTGGTGGGTTGAGCCCTCTACCACAGGTTTTACCCTTGGGAAGACAGTTGCTGCAAAGGAGAGGCTAGGCCTCCTTATGGTTGTGCCTGAGAGCCTCCTCCCGAATGCCTCTTTGTTGCTCAGATGTGGCCCTGTCTCTCTAGCTAAGCCAACTTGAAAGGTGAAATCACTGCCCTCCCCCCTACGTGGGATCAGACACCCAGGGGAGTGAATCTCCCTGGCAACGTGGAATATGACTCCCGGGGAGGAATGTAGACCTGGCATCGTGGGACGGAGAACATCTTCTTGACCAAAAGGGGAATGTGAAAGGGAATGAAATAAGCTTCAGTGGCAGAGAGATTCCAAAAGGAGCCGAGAGGTCACTCTGGTGGGCACTCTTACGCACACTTTAGACAACCCTTTTTAGGTTCTAAAGAATTGGGGTAGCTGGTGGTGGATACCTGAAAGTATCAAACTACAACCCAGAACCCATGAATCTTGAAGACAATTGTATAAAAATGTGGCTTATGAGGGGGTACAGTGGGATTGGGGGGGCCATGGGGATCACACTCCCATTTGTCTAGTTTGTGGATGGATGAGTGGAAGGGTGGGGGAAGGAAACAAACAAACAGACAAGGGTGCCCAGTGTTCTTTTTTACTTTAGTTGCTCTTTTTCACTTTAATTATTATTCTGGTTATTTTTGTGTGTATGGTAATGAGGGTGTCAGGGATTGATTTTGGTGATGAATGTACAACTATGTAATGGTATTGTGAACAATCGAATGTACAATTTGTTTTGTATGACTGTGTGGTATGTGAATATATCGCAATAAAATGAATATAAAAAAAAAGTTATTTTTGGCATTCATATACATAGTGTGCTAATATATATAAACTGCCAGCACTTCCTGGTGCATGGTAGGGATCTCATAAATGTTTTTATTTTGGAATTAGATTCTATAGAGATGAAGGATGTGGTTCATTACAAACCTGGGTTTGAATTTAAACGTAGTTATTAATTATGGTGTCACCTTTAAGCAAATTACTCAGCCTCTGAAAGTCTCGGTTTACTCCTCTGTCAGATGGGGATAGTAAAAGTACCTACTGGATCATTTGTGATGAAGATTTTTGCAATCAGATCTATCTAATGCAGAGTCCAGAGTTCTGGCTAAAGTTTGACTGCTCTGATTTTCTTCTAAAGCTAGATTGTTTCAGCCAGAGGGCCTTGGGAGGCAGAATTGGGCTGTTTCTGAGGTTTGACCAAGCTCCTTCCCCTCACCTTGCACTGAGCCCCTGAGGTGTAGAGAAGCTGTTGAGCCAAAGCATCTTGGAGGGCTCATAGTTGTTTGGTTGGGCCCTCCTACGTGAGGTTCCCTCCATGGACAGGTGGAATCCTCACACGGCTCTCTGAGACTCTTGGCCTCGTTGTACACATGTGTAATACTGAGGAAACAGAGGCTCAGAGAGGCAAAGCGACTTCCACAAGGTCATACAATGGTGGGTGAGAGAGCTGAGATTTGGATCAGGATCCCCAGCTCTTCCCAAGGCCACAGCTCTTCCTTGGCATCCCTGTCATGGGGCATCTTCTCTTCTTGGTCACATCTAGTGGCAGAAGGCTCTCCCCTCACGAGGCGGCCCATTCTTTGCATCCTCTTACTTAGGTTCCTGCATCCGTCAGATGACTTGGAAGACAAAAGTTGGATATATTGCAACATTTCTTCAAAGGACTTTGGCAAAGGACAAAGATTTGGCAGGGAGAAATAGCAGCTGCCAAGTGGTATGGATAAAACAGAAGGAATTTGGGAACCAAGCAGCCTGGGTTTAAAATCCAGGCCCTTTGACTACAGAGCTGTGGAGCCTTGGGCAAGTCACTCCACCTGCATAGGCCACAATTTCCTCAATGGTCAAAAGGGAATAACAGAACCTTGTCTCCAGGGCTCTTACAGGGATTATTAATAGCACATGCAAAGTACTGGGCATTGGCAAGAACTCAACACAAAGGAGCTGCTAATCATAGTAACAATTATTACTACTACTGCCAACCCAAGGATAGCATTTAATATCTTCACAAATAGAAGGATAAATGAGAATATTCCCTGAATTCAAAAATTCCCCTCCCATTTATTAACAGCTCTTTGGTGAGGATAAACATTATATTAAGTGCAATTATGAAATGCAAGCTGTATTCTCATTTCAGCTTTAAGAAAAGCTTAAAGAGAAGAAAACATGCATTCAAGAACTATGGAAATTCATGGCTCCTCACTCCAAAAAAGTCTGTGGACAGAACTGTTCTGGCTTTGGCTGATGGCACATGGAAGGCTTTGTTGCTCCTTGAACTGTGGGTTGAAGATGGGACAGGAACACAGGGACTCAAGCAGGTCCCAGCCTGGGGTCTGCACAGTCCAGGCAGCTGAGTCTGGCAAGTGGAGGACTGAAGGGAAGACAGATCTTGGTTGTGCAAATGGAAGAGGTAGTAGAAAAAGTTGCATGGGGCCACATGAGAGGTGGCTCTGTGGGTCATCCTACTACCCTAGCCTTTTATGGCCTTCCTCCAACGAGCCGTAACGTGGCCTCTTGGCGCTGCCCTCCAGCTCACTACCAGCTTCTGAGCTGACAGCAGAAGGCTGCTGTGGACCCCACTGTGGTGACTCCCCTCACATCTGTTGCTCTTCACATCATCATTCCAGGTGCAGGAGGCATGCAAAGAACAGAGTAAATCGTAAAGCTCAACGAGCATATTAAGGCCAATGTTTATGGAGTGCTTGCTGTTGGCCCAGCTCCGCGATAACTGCAACACTCAGGCAATTCTCCGATAATGCTACAAGACAATCACTGTTGTCAGTGCCCATTTTACAGCTGGCTATTGAGTCACAGAGAAAGCTAAATATTTTACTAGTAAGTAGTGGAAATGAGATTCAGTCTGGCCAATGCCAAAACCCATTCCTTATCCATGCCTCTTTGTGCCGAGTCCCATAATTCCAACATATCAGAAATGTTTACTTTGAGATTAGAATGGTGGTGGGGAAGGAGGTAGTGTAGGTGATGTATACTTGGAAAGAGCCAAGGGTTTTGGAATCAGGCCTACTTAAGGACTATTATATTCCTTTTTCTGAAGCTCAGAGAAGTTAAGCAACTTGCGCAAGGTCACACAGCCTGTAAAAGGGGCTTTGAAGGCCTTGTAGTTTCCTCAGCAACCAGAGGCAAATTTGCAGTGCTATGAAGTATCACTTATTGAGTCAAAATAGTAAAACAGAAAAAGCCCCTTCATGGGATCATCTGGGGCAATTGCCTCACATACAGAGAGGGAAACTGAGACCTAGCGAGGTCACCCATCTAAGACTTTTGGACACTTAACACAGTTTGGCTGTTCGAGGAGGCTGTGTGGAAGGGCTTTAAAGCTAGAAAACGCAATTTAAAACCTGACCTTACCCCTCACTTGCTCTGTGACCTGGGGCAAGTCCCTTTACCCTAGTCAGACTCCACATGCTCACCTAAAAATGGGACCAGTGATACCCACTGGCAGGGGTATTGTGAGACTCTGCTGTCATGTGTGCAGGATGCTCAGCATGGTGCCCGGCATGTAGTAATTGCTTAATAAATATTAGCTATTATCATTTTCTGCAATATCTGAATATCCCCTAGAAGTCACAAAGTGGCCCCTGATGTTAGTTAAGCATGGAATTGCTTCGTTTTTTCTTTCTGATGCCTGCATGCGTGTATATGGACGATGATTAGATGTGGGGGTTAGGAAGGTGATTCCAAGTATGGTTTCCCCTGGGCAGTTGCATTCTCACTGTTGGGCCCCCCGTGCATCCTGCTAGCCTGGCTGTGAGTGTTTCTCCAGTGGCAGGACCAGTGGCTAAGGTGCGTATAAACGGGTGACAAAGCCTGCCAGCCCCCAGTCCCCTTCCAGGGCTGTTCCTGAAGTGCTGCCAGGGCTGAACCATAAAAGGCAATGCTCCCTGGCTGTTGTCTTTGTTCCTTCTGCAAGCTGGAATGTCTCATAATGACAGGCAGGCAGGAAAAGCCCCTTCAACGTCCCAACACCACCTCGCTTCAGCAGTACCATCAGGCTCGCCTTAGTGGGCCTCACAAACCCACTGGCAGGAAGAACTTCACTCCTTGGGTCCCGAGGGATTACCTGGATATTGGCTTGGGTGGATGGCCTGGTGTTGAGATTACTTTGTGAGGAAACAATAGCTTGGGAGTTTTATAGACTTTTGAGTCTGGAGGATCTGGAGGAAGGCTGACAGGGTCATTCACTCATTCAGTCCATCAGTCATCTTCAGATATTAATTGGGTACCTTCTATGGGTCAGGCCCTGTGCAGTGCTCTAAGGGTATAGTAATGAGCAAAAGAAACCTCATCCCTGTCCTCATAGAGTTTTCCATCTAGTGAGGAAGAAGAGATCAGATTCCTGATTGTTATAGAATGTCAAAGGATGAAATAGGATAAGGGCAGGCTTCTGTGAGATTTTTCCTAAGTAAATATCATTGATGGCCTGTGTGCCAGTTTGAATGTATTATGTCCCCCAAAACACCATTATCTTTGATGTAATCTTGTATGGGCAGACATATCAGTGTTAATTAGATTGTGATTCTTTGAGTGTTTCCATGGAGATGTGACCCACCCAACTGTGGGTGATGACTCTGATTGGATAATTTTCATGGAGGTGTGGCCCTGCCCATTCAGCATGGGCCTTGATTAGTTTACTAGAGCACCATATAAGCTCAGGCAGAAGGAGCAAGCTTGCTACAGCTAAGACGAACACTTTGAAGAATGCACAGGAGCTGAGAGAGGAACTGCAGTTGACAGAGACATTTTGAAGACAGCCTTTGAAAGCAGACTTTTGCTCTGGAGAAGCTAAGAGAGGACAAACGCCCCAAGAGCAACTGAGAGTGACATTTTGGAGAGAAGCTCAAGCCTAGAAAAGTACGTCCTGGGAGAAAGCCATTTTGAAACCTGAACAGCCTACAAGCATCAATTTTCATTTTTCATGTTGGTCAAAATTTACTGAATTGATTAAGAATTGGAACACATCAAAGGTGAGGCCAAACAAAACAAAACAAAACAAGACTTGTTTAAGGGGAGGGGCCAGAAGTGTGGGAAGGGCAGAGAATAAATGGAAGCTCCAAGGTTTTGGAATTTTCCTCAGACTTCCTAATCACATCCCAGTCTGGCTGGCTTATCTGACCATATACCATCTGTTACTCTCCAGGCACACTGGCTATGAATTAGGGACTATTATCAGAACGCTTTGGACTTCTGAAAGAGATGACCTGCAAAATAGCCACCTCTTCCAATCAGTGCATCAGTAACAGCATTGGGTTGCTGCAGCAACTCTTGGCCCTCCGTCAACACTCACCTTCCAATCCTAGACCACTTGGAACCAACATGGAAATCATTATTCATCAAGATATGTGGTTATATCAGCAAGTGGGAAACTAGAACCCTAGAGATAAGACCTGGAATTTGTTTGTCCTGTGGCTATGTGTCATACTCTGACCACGCAGTTCTGATGACCCAATGTCTGGCAAACCATTCTCCTCCTGCCCTACTCTCTCTGTGATGGAGCTGAGACAAGAAGCACCAGGACAAGATCCATTCTGGAGCATGGAATTGAAAGGGGAGGTGGTTCAAGGCACCATCAATCCTTGGGAGGAAAGAAGAGTCAACACATATAAGAAATGGCATCATCTTGGAAAGCATCATCTAAAATTAGAAATTTGTTGGGTATGTTTCTTTTTATCCCCAAACTCTGTGCACCACAAAATGATAATCAATTCCAATTAATTATTTGTCATGCTATTTTTAAAAAATGAATAGTGGAATGTTTTTAAATTCTTGGCTTAATTGAAATCAGTGTTTATACAACTTGCCAAAGTTTTAAAAATGCATGTGACAGGCTAAAAATGTTAGTGTAAGAAGAGTATTAGGCACATCAGATGCAAAAACATTGAAAACCATTCATCTAATTTAATTGTCAAGTTGTGCCAAAAACTCTAATGTGATATCTTTGAAGAGTAATTGGTACAAAGAATATCCTCAAAGAGAAATATTTCCACACGCCTGGCTCTTATCTTGCCCTCGTTAAAATTTTTTTTCTTCTTCCATTGGCAGAGCAAACACATGGCCCTTCCCTGCCCCTTCCACTCAGAGACTGGACTTATTCTGCAGATTTTTCAGCCACTGAACTTTAACATGTTATTGGAATGAGTGCAGATTCCTTCTTTAGATTTGGCCCATATAACCATGGAGGGATTTTTAATCCTTTTTTGCTGCCAAATGTGGTTTTTGTGTATATTTGTTTAATCAGATAGGTTGGGAAGCTGCTGCCTACTCGGATCCTTGAAGAAAAGGGTACCTGCTCACCGAAGTGCGATGAATTCTCAGGTTTCAGTGGCATTTCCTTGAAGTGAGTCCAGAGGCAACTTTTAGCCTCTCCCCCTAAGTCACATTACCCGGAAGTTCCTGGAATGGTCCCACCGAGAGATGAATTAAAGGTGAGGAAAATGGAGAACCCATTCTGTTTACATCACAGTGAAAAGAAGAAGATCCAGAGAAGCCGGGGTCCCGGGCGAGGGGGTGATGAGAGCCATCCACAGCATCCCTGGAACACTAAGCAATCTGTTCTGCTTGCTTGGGCCATAAGATGACCCAGTCACTCATATCAACTGCCTGCGTCACCTTCTGTATATGCCGTGTTCTACCACAGGAGGCCCATCTCTCCCACATTCCAGCACCCCCTTACTCGGCTCTGCTTCTGTTTTTTCCCATGTCACTTCGCACCTTCCAACACCATAGCAACATACTTGTCTGGTATATTGTCTGTCACCCTTGATAGAATTTTAGCTTCTTGAGGGCAGGGCTATTTGTTCTATTCACCATGTTACCTGGCATAGAAACATCGTAGATACTCAGTAAACATCTGTTGAATGAATGAATAGAGGTTCAGGTATTCACTAAATGATTGCCATAATAGCAACCCTATTGAGAAGAATAGTCAGGGAATTGGGTGTTTCTGCTAGCCAGATAGTCTGGTTAGACATCATAGATTCCATGCATTAAAAAACAAACAAACAAACAAAAAAAGCACCTAAATAGATTTTTTTTAAGACACAGAATGCCAAAAGGTTCGATCTTCCTCTGATCACTTTAAGATATCAGTGTCATTAATGTAAAAACCAGTCAGCGCTGTGCTCTTGGCAGGGTACACGTGCCAGTGCTACTGAACAAAGCTGACCGACTTGTGATGTTTTCTAGCCTTGCCTCTCAGCCAGTCTGCTGAAGGGGTTTTGGCTTTGCCAGCTGAGTTTTCGTCCCTCTCCCCTCCCTCTGAGAAGATCAACCCTGCTGGACCAGGCCTTTGGAGTCTGTGATGCAGAATTTGGAGAATATGTTGGGGGAAAGAGTTAAGCCTAGGAGAGGGGCTTTCCCTTGGGGAAAAAAGGAGAGTCAAACAGGAAGATCTTTTGGGGATGAAGGGATAGGAGGCCATGGAAGGGCTGTAGGGAACGAGGAAAGTGAACCTGGTATGAAGAGGGTTTTGTTGTACTCTTACGGCCTGGCATGCTCATTTGGGCCCTTCACCGGTATCAGTCTGGGAACATGGCAGGAATTATTTCCCTTCCTTTGAAGTCGGCTTGAGCTCATGTCTTGCTCTAGCTAATGAAATATGAACAGAGGTGGCTTGTGTCACTTACGGGCAAGAGTTTTAAGAGCCACGTGTAGATTCACTGTTCTCGTTCCTTCTTGCCTTTCCAACCTTAGAAGCGTGTGATGAGATGGGGCCCAGGTAAGCACAACAAGAAGGACCCCTCACCAACCCACAGTAGACACATAGCATGAACAAGGAATAAACTTTGCTATCTAAAGCCACAGAGATTTTCAGGCTCTTTGTTACTACAGCGTAGTCTGGCGTATCCTGACTGTTATGTAGACAGTGCCCTTCATAGTGTTAAAGAAAATCAAATTAAAAACTTGGGTTTTTAAAGAATGTCTTTTGATTAATTAATACATTCAACAAATGTTTATTGAGTGCCTACTGTATACCAAGCACTGAATGAGGCCTTGGCAGTACAGCAGTGAGCAAAACAGACAAAAACCCTACTCTCAGCAACCTTATATTTAGTTCAGGGAGACAATTTTTTTTAATTAAATTCAGTTTTATTGAGATATATTCACATACCATACAATCATCCAAGGTGTGCAATCAGCTGTTCGCAGTACTATCATGTATCATGCATTCATTACCCCAACCTATTTTTGAACATTTTCCTTACATCAGAAAGTAAAAAAGAACACCCAAATCATTCCCCCCGTCCCACCATATTTTTCATTCAGTTTCTGTCCCCATTTTTCTACTCATCCATCCATACACTAGATAAAGGGAGTGTGATCCACAAGGTTTTCACAATCACACTGTCACCCCTTGTAAGCTACATTGTTATACAATTGTCTTCAAGAGTCCAGGCTACTGGGTTGGAGTTTGATAGTTTCAGGTATTTACTAGCTATTCCAATACATTAAAACCTAAGAGGTGTTATCTGTATAGTGCATAAGAATGTCCACAAGAGTGACCTCTCAACTCCATTTGAAATCTCTCAGCCAGTGAAACTTTATTTCATTTCATTTTGCATCCCCCTTTTGGTCAAGAAGATATTCTCAATCCCACAATGCCAGGTCCAGATTCATCCCCAGGAGTCATATCCTGCGTTGCCAGGGAGATTCACACCCCTGGGAGTCAAGTCCCACGTAGAGGGGAGGGCAGTGAGATCACCTGTCAAGGTGGTTTAGAGAGAGAGAGAGGGCCACATCTGAGCAACAAAGAGGCACTCAGGGGGAGACGCTTAGGCACAATTATATGCAAGTTTAGCCTCTCCTTTGCAGTAATGAGCTTCATAAGGGCAAGTCCCATGATAGAGGGCTCAGCACATCAAACCTCCAGTCCTCAATGGAGACAGACAATTTTTAAGAAGATAAATATGTGAAATATTTGTTGATGTAAATGTTTCTGCTGATTATTGAGAAGAAGCAGCCAGGAAAGAGGCAGATAGGAAGGATGTAGGGGGTGGGGTGGACAGGGATTTGCAGTTTTAGAGAGAGTGGCTAGGGAAGACTGGGTGTCAGTGTAATATTTCAGTGATGACCTGAAGGTCAGATATTGGGGAAAGTGCATTCCTAGCAGGGAGACCATCACATGCAAAGGCCCTGGGATGGGGCTGTGATGCATTTGTTCATGACATGTGGCATGTTGTGAGCAATGGGAGAACAGTAGGAAATGAGCCAGAGATGGGGAAAGGCCAGATCATGTAGGTCCTTGTTGACTAAGTGAGAAGAGACATTGTTGGAAGGTATTGGGCAAATGCTCATCATAATTTGACTTCATTTTGCTGGTATTCTTCTGACTGATTTGTTGATAATTAACAGTTGGGAGGCAGGGGCAGGAAACCTGTTACAGTAATCCAGAAAAGAGATGTTGGTTTGGACCAGGTTGGTAGCAGTGGAAGTGGTAAGAAATGGTTAGATCTTGAATGGAGTTTGAAGGAAGAGATGACAGTATTTGCTGAAAGATTGGATATGAAAGGTGGGAGAAAAAAAAGTCAGAAATGTCTCCAAAGATTTGGGCTAAGCCAGTGGAAGAATAGAGTTATCACCGTCTAAAATGGGAAGATGGCAGGGGGAGCCATATTGAGGAGGATGATCTGGAACTTGGTTTTGGACATGTTAAATTTGGAGTGCCCACCAATGGTTGATTGCTGGGTGATTCTTTTCTGAACTCCTCACCACTCTGAGCTTAGACTATGTGGGTCTCAGCTTTAAAAGCATTGCCAAGTTAAACCAGGGCAGCTGACCCAAACTGTGGACCTCTTGTGCCCACATGTGATTCATCACAATTCAGGGGTAGCCCTCTGGGAGATGCCAAGAGAACATAAGATTTCTCTTGCAATAATAACTCATTGTTATGAGTTATACTTGGCTAGCCAGGCCCATACACTTGTAATGAGCTGAATATAGATTCTTCTGAGCTATAAAATAAAATAACTATTTTAATATACAGCATCTCCCTGCCAAGACAGCTGAAGGGAAGGCTATGAGCAATAAAATTAGTCCAGAGAAAGCAATGAAAAAAAAAAAAAAAACACTGAAAACAGCCACCTTCTAAAAGGAAATGGATTAGAAGGGCCCAAAGAGGGAAACCATCACCAGCACTAAAACTCACCTGATAGTGATAAATCCCTTGTCAGGGGAAAGGGCAAGAGGAAAATTTCCAAGCTGCTGACTGTTGCTCCACTAATCACTGGAGTGACCTCATCCATCGCCCTAACTTCTTCCTCCTTCCATAGATGATTATGACTCCAAAGCCTGAACCAACCTTTCACCTGTGCCAGGACCCTGCTTCCCTTGGCCTCTGGGAACTCTCCTGCTTAGTGTCTTCTCATCCTCATTCCAGACCTGGTCCTCCTCCTAGAAAACCTTGGAATCATCATCACTTCTTCCTTCTCTTTTCCTCCTGCACCCAATATGTCAGCCCTAAGACTGTTTGTTTCTTATCATCTTGCCATTTACCACTCGGTCAAGGCCACCATCATGTCCTACCTAGACCACAGCAGCCTCCCATATGATCACCCTGCTTCTACTCAGGTGTAATAACTTCAGAAGGATCAGGTTTTAAAAGAAGACTGGCTCAAGCTCTGTCTTAAAACCCTTCAGGGGAATCTCCTCTCATTTGAATAAAATCCAACTGATTTCTCAAGGCTTCCAAGTTCCACCTCTCCAATCCCACCATATGCCACTTTTCCCTTTGCTCAGTTGGCCTTCTGTCTGTTCCTCCCACCCTCCGGCCTCAGGGCCTCTGCACTGTCCAACACACCCTTCCTGCCTGGAGCACTCTCCCCCAGATCTGCAAATAATGACTCAAGGTTGAGTTGTCTTCCCCTGATTCATAGCACACCTGTCCACTCCATCACAGATTCCTCTCCCTCGTGTAAACCTGGTTAGTTGTTTTCATGGCAGTTATAACCACAGGAAAGGATCCTGTTTATGTTCTTATGTATTATCTCATATGCAAATGTATTGCGAATAGGGACTTCTCTTGTTTCCCTCTGTATTTCCAGCACCTAATATACACCCAGACATATATACATGTGTATTATGTATATATACATATTATATATACACATATATAAAGAATGAATGATAAGCATAACTGCAAGCATTAACTGAATAGTTACTTCATATCGGGCATAATTTGTGCTAATTTGTTCTTAGCACATCAAACTGTGCCTGACACATAGTAGGTGCTCAAAAGATTTTTTATATAAATGAATGAATTTAATTCTTAGTGTGAGGTGAGAAGTTATATGTTTTCCCAAAGTTCCAATAGTTGGTAGGTGGTGAAGCCAGAAGTTGAACCCACATAGATTAGAGCAGATGCTCTTGACACATAGTAGAAAGCTCAGTGAATGAACATCTTAGAATGAAAGTCAAGTCTATTTAAATCCAGAGCCAGAAAACTCAGTAGCAAGGACATTTTTCCCCAGGGTTAGAGACTCAGCCTCCCCAATGGATGTAATAATTTAATTTCAGGCATCAAGGAGAAATTGGGAATTTGAGAGAATGTATTTTTTGGATTTGCATCTTGACAGCAAAAGACTTTTGACTACCCCTGATTTCAGTTGCTGTTGATTATGCCTCTGAAGACAGAGTATTTACATCCAGCTCAGTGCAGCCCACAGTTCAGGGTCTGAACTCAAATGATTATTTCTGAAAGAATTTTATTTTAAACGCTTTTGAGTGACAAATGATTTAGCAAGCTTTCAACACTGTTTTTCATGTGGTTTCAGTTGCCAAAGGGTGACTTACGGCCCAGCCAGGGCGCTCTAACCCAAGTGAGCTTACATGGATCTAGGCAGTCACGTCTTTTTTATTATGTTTAATAAAGTTTAGCACTTTTTTCTTTTCTAAGTACTTTATTATCATCCTGATGGCAGCATCTCAGTGGGTTGAGAAGGAAAACCAGCCTGATGTAATAGAGAGCAGTGGGGATTCAGAGTATGGATGCACTTGACTCCCAGTGCTGAGGTGCCGAGGTGCATGGCAAAGGGTGAAAGGGTTACCTCTGCACACTCTGCAAGAGGTCCAGGCTCCTTCTTTCTTTTCCTGGGCTGACACCAGATACCTGCTGGCCACCAAGTTCTCAATGTGGAGGGGGGTTAAAGCTTTTTTGTATGCAGGTATCTGGTTGTTATTATGAAATACACCATTTCCCCATTTTCTTCGGTATCAACCCACCTTTTTCATGTCTGTGCTAGATACTTTCTATGCATCAGTGATTTGTTCTTTAAACAACTATTTTAGTTAGAATTAGATCTGGCTTAGAATGACAGAAATTCTAAAATAATAGTAAAAACATTTTTTTTCTAACATAGAATTCTGTTGAGAGGTAGCCCATGTCCTGGTAATGGACTTCCTGATGTCATCAGGGACCCAGGTTCCTTAACTTGAAGCTCTCCATCCTAGGAAAGGGGTTGCTAAACTACAGCCTACAGCCCACCACCTCTTTTTGTAAATAAAGTGTTATTGGAATACCACCATGTTCATTCATTTACATATTATCTGTGGCTGCTCTTGTACTTCAACAGCAGAGCCGACTAGTTTCCCCAGAGACCAGATGGCCAGAAAAGCCAAAATATTTACTGTCTGGCCCTTTGCAGAAAATACATACCGATCCCTGTCTTAGGACGTGGCTTCCGCCTTCTGATTCAAAATGACTCAAGCTCCAGCCGTCATGACTATATTCTAGACCGCAGGGTGAAGGGTACAAAAGGACCATCCTTCTGCCTTTATGGATACTTCCTAGAAATTGCATGCAACCCTTCTGCTTACATTTTATTAGTCAGAATTTAGACAGATGTTCACACACAGCTGCAAAGGAGCTGGGAAGTGTAGACATTATTCCAGTAGTCATGTGTCCATTTTAAAATCAAAGATGCTATAACTAAGAAGAATGGTAAGCAGAAATTGGGGTGGACAACAAGCAGTGTTTCTGTCACAATAATCCTGCAACACAGATGATATTATCCCTTCATTGCAGTCAGGGAAAATGAATCTTGTTGAGTGTGAGCGACTTATTATAAGCCCTATTCCAGTTTCAAAAATGGTTAAAATATGGGAGAAAAATGCCACTTAGAATCGGGGGACTGGAGTACATCAAGAAAGCAGGGACAGTTTACAATCTCATCTTATTTTAATAATTTTCCTCTTCACTCAGACCCTGTAACTGGACCTGCCAGGCTACATCCCCCAACTTTTTTCTTCCCCTGGACCTTGTTCACCTTCTTCAAGAACAGAATGGTGTCCTTACTGGTTCCCAATAGCCATAAACCTCACTTCAAAACACCAAGAAAGAAAGCCACCTATTTGCTTGACAGGGAGACATTTAGAAGGGGACCCGTGTTATATTCATCTCGGAGTCCCCCCGCACCTCGCGCAGGCCTTGGAACAGAATAGATGCTTAGCAAACCATTACTGAACTGAACCCAATTAGATTAGGAGCTCCTTTGAAGTAAGAACCGTGTCATCCTTCTCCTTTGTCCAACTTCTTTTATGGTTGTGATCATGCTGCAAATCTTGTGAGTAACTGTGTCAGTCAAAATTAGTTCAGTTCCAAGTGGCAGAAGCCCAGCTCAAACTGGCCTAAGCTGAAAAGAGTATTTATTGGCTAGTGTTAGTGAGAAGTCCAGGCAGGGATGGTTCTGTGTGCAGACAGCTGGATCTCAGATCTCTCTCCCTGTTTCTTTCTCTCTCTTTCTCTCTTTCTCCCCCCACCCATACCCCTATTGCATCCTCTCTGCTTTTCTGCATGTTGGCCTCATTCCCTTCTTCAACAGAAAGCTTTCTTTATATGGCTGGGGAAAAGGTAGCAATTTCTCCATGTTCTGTGGCCCTTTCAGTTCAGGATCCTGGAGGAAAGGGGTCTGTCTCTTTTTCTCTCTGTCTGTCACTCTCCCCCTCCCTCTCTGGCAGTGTTCACTTCTCAGATCTTGTGGAAGACCCAGACGGCACCCTTGCCCATCCTTGAACCCATAACTGTGCCCAGGAGTAGAGCAATCCGACTGGCCAGGTCCCAGTCAGGGCCCCATCCGGGGCTGGGAGGGAGGGAGTCATGCCCATCCGAGCTCTGACAGGGTGGGGAGGGTCGGGAGGGTGGATATGCAAAAACAACCTGTTGTACTCTTTTTGCTCCTTTGACAGGCATGAGCCTTAAAGTAAATAAAATAAAGGATCTGAGATTGTATGCTCATCAGTCCTGTAATGAAATTCTCTCTGAAGAGAATGCAAACAGCCATTTGGTGGGGAAACAGTCTGTCCTACTTATTGCTAAAGAGTGGTTGTTATTTCTTTGTAAACATTCATTAAGATTCTTGAAACTCAGCCGTCCAAACAAACTGCACCATCATCTTCATCATATGTGCGTATTCTTTCCTGGATCTGGGGCCAGTGTTCAGGCCTTCTGCTTGTGCATCAGTTACTGTTTATTCAGAAATCATATGTTTCTTTGACCTTCCATGCAAGGTTGATGGATGGGTTTTTAAGCATCTTTAAATGAATTACAATATTTGCCAAACTTATATTTTTGTCATATTTCTTCCAAACTGGACTACAGCGGATGGCTTATTTCCACATTCCTTTGGAATGTGCATGTTCATAAAATTTTACGCCTGTCAGTTGGTAATTTGCCAACATTCATTTGCTATCACATCATGATCATTTTTTCTAAAACAACAACAAAAAATTGAACACAGGTATTATCATAGACAATGATGACTTTCAATAGCATGTCATTTTGGATGTCTTGGCTGGAGAAAGATGAGCTCCATAAAAGAAGGCGTAGCTAGAAAGAAATGTGGAAAGGGATGGGAGGGCAGCCTGGCTGGGTGAGCGTGGCATTCTTTGGTGTTGCACAAACCCCCAAGCTACCAACCTGGGAGGCCGCTTTCTCTGCAGGCAGGGAATACAGAACTCTTGGACTTTTTTCATATGACATTCCCAGATTCAATTAGGCTGTATTTACTTATTCTGTCAGTCGGGGCTCTTTTGGTTTCAGGTGACAATATCCAACTCAAATTGACTTAATTAAAAAGGAAGAGGGGAGGGAGGATTTTTCACCTTAAATAAGAAAAAGGGTCCAAGGACTTCAGGTGTAGGTGGATCCAGCAGTTCAAATGTTGCCATCAGGATGCTGTCTCTCTCCATCTCTTGCCTCTGCTCTCCTCTGGGTTAGCTTCATTTTCACATCAGCTTTCATCCTATTGAGGCAAGATGGCTTCTGTCAGCTGGCATCCTTCATGGAACTCCATGAAGAGATGGCCACTTTGCTAACAGTTCCAGGAAAAGCCCTGGGCAGAGTTGCACTGGCCTGGCTTGGGTCCTGTGCTCATCCATTGCTGAATAATATGTCTTGGCCAAGGGGTGCTGCATTTTGATTGAGCAGGTCTGGTCACATGCTCCCACCCAGATGGGAGGGGGGATAGTCTTTGAGAGTAGAAGAGGAGTGGTTTCCCAAAGGGGATTTGAGGTGCTATTATTAGAAGAAGGGGTGGGGGGTGGATACTGTTCAGGAAAAAGAACACTTTCTCACCATACCTACATTTCTGAAAGGTTCAGTGGGGGAAATAAGATACACAGAATGCCTCCTTCCAACTCACCGTCAAAGTTAGAAGCGTAGGATTTAGGCAAGAGGGTTCTAAAAGGACCCTTATAAATCATGAAGACTAGTGATGTTCACGCATGATTTTAGTTTTCATTTTCAAATTAAACATTCAGCAAAATGCCAGTAATTGCTTTGGTTGAAGTGAAGTTGGAGGACCCAGAGCTCAAATTGCAGAGTGCTTGCCCTTATCCCCTCCCCAACCATAAACATATCCGCAGCCTCTGAGGAACTTCTCTGGACTTCCAAAAAATATATGTGAAAACCTCTGAACTTGTGCAAGACCATAATTTAACATATGGAAAAAATAAAAACCAGAGATGTAAGGGAATTTGCCAAAGTCACACAGCTTGTCATCTTCCAAAGTGACAGGGCTGGTGATAAGTCCCAGATGTCTGATTTCTAGCCCAAAGTTTTTCTTCTCATTTTTTGTTTTTTTAAAGAGAAAGAAGTAGTAGCTTGGTGAACTTTCTACTAGGTACATGTTGACTTCTTCTAAACTATCTGCTCAAACTGATGCAGCCAAGATTACCTTTAGTCTTTGATACTAAACCTTTCAAATTGGCCATCCTAAACCATGGGGAGGAGCTCCAAAGTGGTCCCCTCTACCACTCTGAATCTTGCTGGGAGACAAGGTTCAGTATGCTCAGGAAAGGTATGTTAGGGATTCAGTGGACCAACAATCTGCAAAGACAGTGACTTAAACATGCTGCCACACAATGGATTTCTGATCTTTTGGTTCCCTTTTGATCATATTTCTATTGTGGGTTGGTAAGGTTTTGACCAAATAATAGATATTCCTCATTCTTCTGTATAATTGTTACAGTTATCTCTTGTCACATAACAAATTATCTCAAAACCTCGTGGCCTAAACAACCATTATTATTATTATATCTCACAACTCCATGGGTCAGGAATTCCATCAGAGCTGAGCTAGACAATCCTGCTCCATATGATGTGGGCTGAGGTCACTGGATGACATTTGGCCAGTGGCTAGACTGATCTGAAGAGACAAAGATGGCTTCAGTCACATGACCAGGGCCTTGGTGGGGAGAGCTGGAAGGTTGGGCTCACCTGGGCCCTCTTCTCCCTGTTACTGAGTAGTCAGATTCCTTACATGGTGTTTTAGAGCTCCAGGAGACCAAGGTAGAAGCTGTCAGTCCTCTGAAAAGCTGGACCAGGAATCAACATAGCATCACCTCCACCACTCTTGGTCAAAGCCATCACAGGCCAGCCCAGATTCAATGACCATTGTTAATAGGCCACAGCAATATAATAGTCCAATGCCCTTAGAACAAATGCTATTGCAGTTTACATAAATCTCTGGACAGCACAAGGATTTCCCAGATACAGCTTTGGATTAACTTAAAGAAATGCCCCATATCTAGTATAGGAGATATTTGGCAACAACCTACCAGGTGGGTACGCTAATGTACATTTCTGCATCAGAGGACCCCTAGGACAGAGCTACTCACACTTTCCTGACCTACATGTCATTATCCAGAGATCTTGTTAAAATGAGATTCTGAGTCAGCAGGTCTGGGGTGAGGCCTGATGTTCTGTGTATCTGAAAGTCTCTCAGTTGATGCTGATGTCCTGGTCCAGAAACCACACTTTGAGAATAAGACCCTGAACCAATGGTATTTAGCATTATTTTAGCAGATCAACTGATTTTGCAAATGAAGTCTTAAGTTGAGGCTCATCATGTACAAAAGATATAAGCAGAAATGGGGGTGAAGGGGGTAGCAGAGGGGAACCTGAAATCCACCTAATTGTCACTCCTTGAAGGGTCCTAAGGGAATTTCAGGGAAGGATTTAGAGGTCCCAGTACCCAAAACAAAAAAATACAGATGCACAGAGGGTCTAGGGAGCGAGGCAGTCCAGAATTAGGGGCCACCCTATAGAAAGAGACCGTCAGCCTAGCAGTTGCAATACTGATGTTTCTATTGAACTTGAAGGTCTGCAAAGCCTTTAGTGTATGTTATCTTTTCAGTCTTCCAGCAACCTCTCCAAAGTGGTGCAGTTAGCATTCCTATTTCACTGACTAGGTACCCGTACCTGAGGCTGAAGGAAGATGAGCCACTTGCTCAGAGTTAAGTGTGGAGCTGGAGGAGTCTAGCTCTACCTCTACCCTACCCTGTACAGAGAAGAAAGTGGGCAAGTCTCCAGTCTGGGAAGATAGGCTAGACTTCAGATGCAAATTACTGCCACCAGTGCCAGCCAGTGTTAGAAAAGTCTGGAAAAAGATGACATCAGCATTGAAATGTCTTGGTGACTAAGGCTATGGGCTTCCAGTCCCTGAACAGACAGGCTGGTGATTTGAATTCCAAACTCTCCACCTGTGGAGATCTTGGGTCCACCCACCTTCACTTGGACATGGGAGTAAAATGGGACCACTTCACAGGGTTGTTGTGACTTATGTGTACATAAGACATGTAGCACAAGACATGCACGCAGGAACTGCTCAGCAAGTAGCAGCCATAGCACCCTTTAAGGAATCTTGTTCCAGTGGAGTGATTGCTCCATAGGTCAGTGCCAAGCTTCCTTTCTTGCAGGTGTGCAGGCTTAGGCTGCTGACTCTATGCAAGGACACCATTGAGAGGACTCAAACATCAGGGTCTCTTTAAGCTCTCTCCAACCCAGTAGTTCTCAACCAGTGGTGACTTTGCCCCTCATGGACATTTGGCAAAGTCTGGAGATATTTTTGATTGTCATGACTGAGGAGGGTGATGCTACTGGCATCCAGTGTGTAGAGGACAGGGCACAGGACAATATACAGGACAGTCCCCCCACAACAAAGAATTATCTGGCCCTAAATGTCAGTGGTGCTGTGGTTGAGAAACCCTGCTGCAACCTGATATTCTAAAATAATTTTTTGAACAGGAACTTTATCTCTGTCATGCCTTACACTAAGTCACAGGCAGACCAGCTACGGCCTGTGAACCCAGTCCAGCCCACTGCTTGTTTTTGTAAATAAAGTTTTATTGGAACATAGCCACACCTATTCATTTTCCTTGGCTGCTTTTGGGCTACAGCAGCAGAGCTGAGTAGTAGAGGACTGCAGAGCTCCTCACCACCGTGTTGTCCTCCCACCCTAAAATAAGAGCTGGGCTGTTATGGGTTTGCCTGGAGTCAAAGAGGGGCGGTGTCAGCATCGTTCCTGGCACTGCCCGGCTCCGAGACAGCACCTCACCTCTGGGTAGAAGTTCCTTCAGCAGCAAAACCAAGATAACGCTCCTTGCCTCTACCTCACTCCAGAGGGTGGGATGGATGAGATAATGTCTGAACAGCCGCGTGGGCTCCTGTGAGATAGGTCAACAGCCATCCATACCCACTGGGATGGTTCCCTGTTCCCCTAGAAACTGATGATTCAGTGTGAAATATGGCCATGCTCAGGGAGGAACCGAAACAGGCCAAAGCCCGGGGTCAGGCCGTTGCTCGAAAGGAAGGATTAAAACAAAATTAATCTCCCTTGTTCTCTCTCTCTTTTTGTTTCTTCACCATCTCCAGTGGGGAGAGGCCAAAGGCAAGGAGGACTTTGATGGATAGGCTGAGGGTCTTGTCCGCTGAGGCCTCTCTGGGTGGAGTTTTGCAGTGATTTCGGTTGCACCCCTGAAAACCTAACCCACAACAGTGCTGTGGCCCCATCCATGAGGACTTCCCTTCTAGCCTCATTCCACCGGCTGGGCCTCCTGGGGACAGCTGTTGTCTGACCTCTCTAGTTTGATGTCTAACATTAATTTCTACTAATTTGGCTACTGAACAGATAGATGCAGAGAGCTGAAACAAGGTAACCTGTTAGAACACCACAGAGCTGGGAGTTCAGGTTGGTGAGGGCTGGGGATTGAATCATGCCCTCCACAAGATGTGTTCAAGTCCTAAGTCCCGGGCCTGGGGGTGTGAAACTATCTGTAAATAGGATCTTCAAAGATCCTGCAGGATAATGCCAGTTGAATCAGGGTGGGCCTTAATCCATGTGACTGGAGTCCTTAAAAGCAAAGGAAATTTGGACTCAGGTGTAGAAGCCACAGAAGGAGACATATCTCCATGTGGCAGAGGCAGAGATTAATTGCCAGGAAGCTACCAGAGAAGGCTGCAGACTTTGGAGAAGGCGTGGCCTGCGTATACCTTGATTTTAGACTCCTAGACTCTAAACTGTGAGCCAGTAATTGTCCTTGTTTAAGCCAATCAGTCTATGCTGTTTATCAGGGCAGCCCTGGCAAGCCATGACAGTGAGGGATCCCACTGATTTTTAGGGTGCCTGGAGCTGTGGCTTCGGTCCCCTGCCATGGTGTGCGGGTGGGTGGGTGTGTGCCTGCATCTCTCCTTCCCCTCCGGGCACCTTCTTCCTTGTAAGCAGCCACTGTTGGGGGAGGGGTATGGTTCAGGGCTATCCTCTAGGTGCCTTATGGAATCAGAACCTTGGATTCTTTGGGGGAAGGAAGAAAGACATAGGAAAAGGAGGCTGGCCAGGTAGGGAAGGAAAGCATCTTTATAGAAAGAACCGTGAATGCTGTTTGACTCATAATTGAGGAAAGGGGAGCCAAGCCCTGTTCAGAGAAAAACCAACACTCCAACAGCACTGCATTCCTTGGTAAAGTCAAAGATGGAATTTCCAGCACCTGGCTCTCCTGCCTCTTGCCTGTCAGTGCTCAGTCTTCACATCTGCCTTTCCAGAACTCTCTGTAGAACTAATTCAATGTATTTTGCAGAGGGAGAGGCTAATGCACCCGCACCTCCTCACTTCCCCACAAACCATCAGCACTTTTGGTCCTTTACATCTGAGTTGTCCTTTCTAGAGGACCACAGAATTACAATGGATCAAAAATTTGGCATGGAAACTGATGTTTACCTCTAGATCTATAACGTTTTCCATACTTTGGAGATCCAGCCTAGATCTCAGAGGAGAATTTGGTATGCAGTGCATATTAAAAACATACTCCAAACTTGTAAACTCCCAGACAATAGCATTGCAGAGCAAAGCATGATATTATTTAAAATCTGGGCCAAAGGTCGGAAACTCAGAAACTTCTCTGGAAAACTTAGGGATGCTAAAAGAGGAATTATAGTCACTTGATGCACATTAGACAAATTTCTCCTAACTTAAGAGTGTTGCATCTGGTTAGTGGGCCATGTATACTCTGAGCCTTGTATCCATTTTTAAGGAGAAATGAATTGCCAAAGGGGAATTCAGTGGCTAGAGCATCTTCTGAAACCCGTTTTCTTCATCTTTGAAACCATAGATGTTTGCAACTTTGAGATCTCACTCCTGAGTGACTTGGAGGGACATCTTGAGATCATGGTTTTTGCAAATTATAAGAATGTTTGTGACCTTCCTTTCTTTTCCCTGAATGCAATTATTCATATCTGCACTGCTAAAATATTTAAGTACATGCTTTGTACCAGTCAGTGCAGTAGGTGCTAGAAATATAACAGTGGGCAAAACTGGACAGTACGCCTGCCTCATGGGTTTTCAGTCAGTTGGCAAAGACAGACATTAATCACAGGATTACATGTATACATTAAATTGTATTCATGTGAAGACCATGAAGAAGCAGAGAAGCAGAGGGATGTGTCACTCTGAAGTCACAGAAGTCACATTTATTTAGTGTTTATGTCCCAAACTATTGCCATCATTGAGTCTCTCCGTTATTATGCCCATGTTACAGAAAATATATGCACCTAAGGGTCACAACCTAGGAAACATTGGAACCAGGGTTCAAACCCAGATGTTCTAACTCCAGAACCCTTGCCATTAACCCCTACACCAGAAGGAGTTGAGCCCTGGAGGTCCAGGAGCACTTCCAAGAGGAATTGACTGCTGAGCTGTGATATGAAGGAGTTGTTGGAGTTGATTGGGTAAAGAGGCAGTGTTCCAGGCAGAGGCCCTATAGCTGGAGGCCACAGAGAATGCAGAAAGCAAAGAGGACTGTGGAGCAAGAAGGGTTGGCAGGTGCCAGACCATGTAAGTCATTGCCTGGGTACTCGTCCCAGTCTCCTCTCATCTGGATTTCCTGCCCACATTGCATGGCTTTATGCTGGAAGCAGCCTTTGGGTTGTGCCAATTGAGCTGATTAACTTTCAGAGGTAGCAGAGCTCATTTAGCAACCACTCATATAATGTATTCCAGCCAGGGGTGGCCAGAAAAAGCAAAAGCTAGAATCCTTTGCAGGCTGAGATCTGTTATACAGCCCTTTGCTCCCAGCAGCTCATGATGGCAGGACTTTAGCCAGAATGGCTGCAGGATGGAGACAAAGCCACAAGGGGTACCCTAAGTAGAGGAGGGCCCTGGCCAAGACTCCACAGTATTACTCTTGTCTGCCCCTTAAGTTTCCCCTGGTGCTTGTCTGATAATGCAGATGTCTGCTATTCCAGAACACTTTCTCTCTTCTTTGTTAACACTGTCTCTCTGCCAGGGATGCCATCTACCTCTGTCCACCCTATACTCTGCTTGCTAAATCCCAAGTCTTCTCAAAGTGGTACTTAAATGAATCCTTCTCTGCGCCCCTTCTCATAGCTTTGCCACATTTTTCTTTATATTACAGTCACACATATTTATGCCTCATCTCTCCTAAAAGATTGTAAACTCTCAGTCTGTGGGTGTGTTTGTGTCCTAGTATCCTATAGTGTACCTAGCACCATGTCAGCACATAGTGGGCTTTTAGTAAATATGTGTTGGGTGTTGCTAATAGTCTTTGCCTCATTTCCATCTCATATTTAGCTCTTCTCTATATCAAATCTTCCAGTTGCAAGTGAGAGAAAAACCAGCTCAAAATTACCTGAATTACTTAAGCAAACGAGACAATGTGTTGACTTGTGGAATTAGAAAATAGAGACCCCACCTTCAGTCATGGTGGGTTCCAGGGGCTCAAATGAGGTTGTCAGGCCTAGGTTCTCAGCACCCTGTGCCCTGTTTCCTGTGTGTTGGTTACTGCTTCTTGCTCTACCTGGTTCAGGTCCACTGGCATCCTGCCAGGTCCAGGGCCACTGGCACCTCTCTTCCACTTGTCCCAGTCCATCTCATTGGATCTGATTGAGCCACTGTGTGATACTTGTGAAATGTGATGCTGTGACTGGCCAGATTGAGTCCCATGCTCTGCATCAGGAGCTGGGGGTGGAGCCTGTGGGCAGACAGTGGAAGAGGTGGGAATTTGGATGACCTTCCTGTTAATAATAAAGTGAATGGATGCTGTGTGGCAAAAACCCATGCCCATTCCATTCTGACTTGTTTTTAGTTACTAGTAAGCAGCAAAGTGGCTTCATGTGGGGGACAGGGTAGGTGGACCTCCTGCTTTTTAAAGGCCACTTTTGACACTATTAGAGTAGTGTCAAAAGTGGGAGTGAGTTCCCTGGCAACACAGGATATGAATCCCAGGGATGAATCTGGACCTGGCATAGTGGGATTGAGATCGTCTTGTAGACCAAAAGGGGGATACGAAATGAAACAAAATAAAGTTTCACTGGCTGAGAGATTTCAGATGGAGTCAAGAAGTCACTCAGGTGGACATTCTTACGCACTATATAGATAACCCTTTTTAGGTTTTAATGTATTGGAATAGCTAGAAGTAAATACCTGAAACCATCAAACTCCAACCCGGTAGCCTTGACTCTTGAAGATGATTGTATAACAATGTAGCTTACAAGAGGTGACAGTGTGATTGTGAAAGCCTTGTGGCTCACACTCCCTTTATCCAGTGTATGGATGGATGAATAGAAAAATGGGGACAAAAACTAAATGAAAAATAGGGTGGGATTGGGGAGGATGATTTGGGTGTTCTTTTTTACTTTTATATATGATGGTACTATGAACAGTTGATTGTGCATCATGGATGATTGTATGGTATATGAATATATCTCAATAAAACTGAATTTTATTAAAAAAAAAAGTGGGAGTGAGAGAAGGAATGACTCAGCTCCAGATTTCTAGGTCCTGACCCTCCTCCCCAAAGACCTGCAGAGGAAATCCTCCCAGTGTTTAAGGCTGGATGAGGAGTTAGGAAATGCGGTCAAGTGAGTCCCTGAGGCCTCTTCCCTCCTCTGTCCTTCGCTGCCAAGATGAAATGTGCATCTCCACAGAGGACCTACATCCTCTGATTAAGAAGGCAGAGATTCTGCCTGCCCTGGGAGTTTCCACAGTCCCATGTGGTTATCAGCATGATGGCCTCTGTGGGCTGCAAGCTCCAGCATGGGATTTGGGGGGGCTTCCACGGATCTGTTTGGGCAATCATGCTGCAACTGTTGCAAGGGCTGCTTTTTCCTGCCACTTGCTGAGTGAGTGCTGTACGAGTCCAGCAACTCTAAGGGTGTTTCCCACTGAGGGTATGAAAGGGCATTCATTGGAAGGCCTGCCAGAAGATGCACCATGCCGTAATCAGCTGCAGGAGGGCAGGAACGAAGCCTGGCTTGCCCACTGCCATGCTTAGGGGGCCTTCATCTGACTTAATTGTCACATGATCCTTGAAGAACCCAGGCTCAGGGTGTGCTTGCCCAGGGTCCCCCAGGTGGTGAGAGATGGAGCCAGGTTTCTGATTCTAGAACTTCCGCTCTTAACCACTTTGCTGTGCAGCCTAAGGGGTTTCTCAGGTGTCTGTGATTCCACCCCCTTGCCCCCCCAAAAGTGTAAGCACCTCTGGTACCCATTTCTCTTTCTGGAAGACGCTCTGGACTCTTGCTGTGGGCTCATTTGAGAGGCTGCCTGTGATGAGGAGATGCTGTTTCCTCATCCAGGTCTGCCCAGGACTGAGCTTTGCTGGCAGGTCTCTTGCTTTTATTAATTTAAATCTCAGATGTGCTCAAGCTGGGGCTGATAGTGTTTCTCCACCAGTTGAGACAACGAAAATCCATTTCTGGCATGGTTTGAATTAAACAAGAATTTCCCATTTTCCATAAACATTTACAGTAGTTGGGGATGCAGAGTTGAAAGGTTTAGGGTTTTGGTGCTTAATTAGAAACAAATGCCCTTTATGGTCTTGTTAGCAAGAGCAGCAGGTCTCAGATTATTAGGATTATTCCTGTGATTCCTGTTATCCATGCCTGCATTTTGATTTTGTTCTACAACACCCAGTGCCAACTCCCCCAAGGTGGCTGAGTGTGGTGATGGGAAATGGGAGTCACTGGTGAAGTTTCTGTCTGGGAGCCAAGGCTCTGGGTTGGCTTTGGGCCCTACCTCACAGGCAGCCCAAGGCCCCTTCCTTCCTTTCCAGGGGCAGGTGGGAGCTGAAGGCTTAGCGGGCAGAGCAGCTATATCCTATCTAGGGGCCTGGGCAGAGAAGGATGTTTACTGCCCTGAGAACCCAGGCTCTCAGAGAGGAGGCTGGAGGTACCCCTTGGCTCAGCCTTAACTCTTGGTTTAAAACAAGGACAGCCTGCAGCATGGGACATGTGCATGGAAACTCAGTCACGCAACTTACTGTTTTTTTCATTGAAGGAGATTCCAAGGCCTGTCCCTACAGGAGCCTCCCTCTTGCTTGCCTTCCAGAGTGCTCTCTGGGTGGGGAGAAGAAGGGGTAAATCACAGCCACCTGAGACCTTTATACCCAAGGGGAGGGAGTCATTCTATTTGGTGTCTCCTGTCACAGTCCCTAAGAGGCCAGCTACAGCCTGGCTCTTAATTCCTTGGAGGTTCTCTCTGGGCCTGTACTGAAAGCCATAGTAAAAGGATAGAAAATGCCTAGAAGTCCTTATAAAACAATGTCTTTGAATATTTGACGACAGAGAGGCCATTTAGGTTATTTCATGAGCAGTTCAAAGGACTAGGGAAATTAACAGTCAAAAGAGACCTTAAATGTCATTTTAAGGCATCAGCCTCATTGCACAGATGAGGAAACCGAGGCCCAGGGAAGGTGGGGGAGGTCACCCGTGTAGTCGGGGGTGGTGACAACCAAGCCTGCCCTGCTCTCCTGTGTCCTAGATTGCTGACTTCTCCCTCCATGTGTGCAAGAATAATGCAAAGATTTGTGTTATTTCCTCTCAGCTGTATTTACACAGTGTGAGAGACACTCAGTCTTTCCTAGAAAACCCAGGTGGGATTACATTATTTCCCCCACAAGACAGTTATCAAAGCAATATTCCATAATTCATTATAGGAGATTTGAAAATTTTAAGAAAGTTTAAGGTAACTAAAAGTCACCCCTATTCCTACTTCCTAGAGACGATTCAGTTGCTACTAACATAATCATCATCTCTGATCCAATTTTTTTCTTAGAAAATTAGAATTCTGATGATGCCGAGGTTTGGCTGTGAGGTTTGAGTCTGGCACTCCGTTTTCTGGCTCTGTGACCTGGACAGGTTACTTAAGCTCCCAAAACTTCCATTTCCTCATAGGATAGTTGTGAGGATTAAAGAAAATTATTAATGTGGGGTGTTCAGCACAATGCTCAGTGCATTTTAATCACTTGCTGCCGTTACCATTGTAAGAAAAATAGGAAATTCTGGAAGTTCCACAGTAATAACACCACAAAATTATTACGTTACAAGAACTGAATAAAATGATCCTAAAGCATAAGAATGACTGCAAATCAATCAACCATTCAACAAGAAAAGAATGAATTGGGTTGGTCAGTTTTTAACCCTAGTTCCTAAATCCATTTGGACAATTTAAAAAAATAGATTTTTTTTTTAAAGAGAAGATTATTAGAAAGCAACATAAAGCAAGTCCGTGCATCTTCTCCTTAGAGGAGATCTCCATTGAAGTGTTTATGAACAAACAGGAATGATATGAATGTTGACGTAGAATTAGGGACTTACCTGCCAATAGGGGCATTTTCAGGGATCTTTTTCTTTTCTTCTTTTTCTTTTCCAAATTAGCTGTGTGGAGTTAGTTACACCCAACAGTCTTAATAGAACAGTCATATAATGAGCTTTTTCACTAAAAGTGCATTTTTTCCATGACTCACTGTACCTTCTTTATGCAGCTTGTAAATACAATAGATTAAATGGGTCTCTTTCTCTGGTGTGTGAAAGTCCATTCCCCTTAAGGCTGGAGAAGGAGAAGGGGGGGGGTGTCAGGAGAGGAGAGAGGAGAAAGAAGGAAGAGACAGCAATTAGGGGTGAGGAGCAGGTGGGCACAACATGAAAATGAAAACAATGTGTGGCCGTGGAAAAACCCAGAGTGAATTTTCTGGAGTGGAAGGTGCCAGTCTTGATGCCTTCCTCACTGCCAGCCCTGGCCAAGGTCAATTTACATGCAGACTTGCTGAAGCTCAGAAGAAACTGCTTGAAAATGGTCATGCAAATCGTTCCTCCCCTTCCAGGCAATGCAGACTGGGCCCCGAGCATTGGGAAGCATCTTCTCCGCAGTTTGAGAGCCTGGGTTCCTCTGATTCTGAGAGTTGGGGTGGGAGCCAGCTCTTGGAGGTGCAGGGGTCTGTGGGCACACACTGCACTTAGGCAGGCTGAAATTCGAAAGTAGGTTGGGGTATAAAGCTATGGGGCCTGTAGTGTATTTCAAAACAGCTTAGCAACAGAAAAAGAAAGAAAAAAAGAGGACTAGCTGAAACAAATGTAGCGATTTCTGATAATTGTCCAAGCTGAGTGGGTGGGTATATGGAGGTTCACCATATTGTTTTCTCAACTCTTATAGGTGTGAAAATTGGGAAACCTAGTAGACCTGTGTCCAGATTCTGTCTCTGTCTCTTCCTAGCTGTGTGACCTTGGGCACATCACTATACTTCTTAGACAGTCTCAGTCACCCAATCTGCATCAAATGACACTTCATAGCACCTTCCTCATGAGTTTGGGGGAGGATTACATGAGATAGTGGGTGTTACCCAATTCATGTATTTATTTATGCATTGATAAAATAAATATTTACTTCACAGCATTCCTGGTGGTGAATATGAAGAGATGAGACCCCTGCCTTCAAGCAGCTTAGATTTCAGTGGAGCAGATGGAACTAAATGAAATAATCACCCTCCCGAATGGATAATCATAAACTATGATAAGGGCTTGGAAGGAAAGGACCACAATTTTATGAGAGATTGTCATGACGAATATGACCAAAAATGGGGGCTTCAGGGAGGGCTTCTGGAAGAAAGTGTCACTTAAGGAAGGAAAGGTGGCACAAAGTCCTGCAAGAAGGCCCGTCTGTAGAGGGAGGGAGGCCAGGATGGCTGCAGAGGCAGACAGGAGCCAGGCTGGGTCAGGCCAGAAGCTGCATTGGAAAGTGTGGTCTGGACTATAATAGGCCTTCTGGAAAGATGACCCTGGATTTCAAGGTTGAGTGGGTTGATAAAACTGAAAACAGAGGGTCCAGTGGTGAGGAGTAGCTGCTTTTACCATTATTACTACTGATACTAAAAATAATATTTCCCAGTATGCTTCAACTGCTTAAGCACTTGCTGAGTAGTAAGTACTTACATGCCAATAGGGGCATTTTCAGGGGTCTTTTTTCTTTTCTTCTTTTTCTTTTCCAAATTAGCTGTGTGGAGTTAGTTACACCCGACAGTCTTAATAGAACAAAGTCATATAATGAGCTTTTTCACTAAAAGTGCATTTTAGTACACTTTTAGAAGGTGTTTAGTAAGTATTTAGAAGGGTGTCTCTTTTGCAGACAGCTGGCTACCCAGAAAGGAGGCAGCAGGAGATTCATCTCATGCTACTTACATTCTCTGGGACCTTGGCCCTGGCATTCTTATCCCTGTACCTCAGTTTCCCCATCTGGCATGTAATATTACCTGATCTAACAGACTTGCAGGGCAGCTGTGAGTTTAATGATATCAGAGCTGATGAATGTGGACTGGATTTGAAAAGTTGTAAAAGCACTGGGACAAAAATAAAAAAGATAAGGTGGTGTTTATACTGCATCTGGTTTCCATATTGTCTCAGGCATTTTAGTTTGGGAGAGCAGCCTCGGAGACCACTGCTTAGTTCCAGAATTAGGCCTCAGGATCCCCAGCGGAGAGGGGAAGAAACTTTAGATAATGAGAATAGCCAGGACATGGTCCTCTACCCTTCATCAAGTCCTTTTGCCAAGTGAAGTATCATGTAATCCTCATGCAGCGGTAGGACAGGTATCACATACATTCCCATTTCATAGGCAAAGAAATCAAACACTAGAGGTGACACATTCCCTGAGTACAAGGTGGACCCAGAACTCCAGCTCCTGTCTTGTACAACCAAAATGAATTCTGTGTCTTCTACACACCTCTTTTTTTCTGTAATAAATAAGTAAGGATCACAGCATTTTAAAACTGGGAGCTCCGTAGAGATCAACATCTCTTACTGTTGCCAAGATTTGAGAATTGGGTAGTTTGCATAAAAATCTAGGGTTTAGGTTTCTCTTGAGAAATGGAGGCTCTGTCCACTGTATCTATTTCTGAATGACCGTTGGCTGGAACCGAGAGGTGGCTGCCCCCTTTAGTTGGCACATGGGCTCTTCCCAGTTTGCCACAGTCCCTTCCACTCCCATGAGGGAACTTTTGCCCTCTTGGTACCCAAATAAACTCTGCATTTGTGACCCTGATCTAAACCAACCACCCCATTTAGAGGTTGGAAAACTGACTTGCAGGGAGACTAAGTGACCTATGTAAGGGCACACAGATTTTGAATGCCAACCAGCCTGGACTGCAGGGAGAATTTGGACATCTTCACTCCCAGCTCAGCCCCACATCCCTTCCTTTCTGACATATATGTTAGATCTACAACAATGCTTCAGTGTGGACATCTCCTTTCTGCTCGTTTGCCAACCCAGAAGAGAACAACTGAAGTGAGAGCAAGCCTGGCAGATGGAGTGGCGGGCAAATCAGGAGTAACTGTGTAGACAGATTTGGAAGAGAAAAGTCCACCTTGCTGTCATAAAGAGCGTAAATAAATCAATTATATAACCTCTTATCCCCTGCAACAGTTGATGTGTCAATAATGGGGAGAGTAGTTCTGAAATGATTTATTTACCACAAATATAATCTAAAAAGAGAAAAATAACTCTATCTCCAGCAGAACCCTAGGTCCCTTTCAACTGACCATGCTCTGTACAACATTTTCCATGTGGCCTGTTTGCCCATGGGGGTTCAAATAAGCTGGTGACTGCCCAGAGTATCTGGCCCACGGGGTTTTTCAGCCTGGCATTCAAGCACATACATCAAAAATTCTCGTATGTTTTATTCAGAGGGGACTTCCTACTGTCTGGAAGTCACCAGCTGCGTTCCCTGAATTGTCTGCCCCCTACCCCCGACAATGAACTCCGCATCAGGCTTCTCTCTCTCTGGCACAGGCCTGACAGCCACCTGGTCCTATCTCATGCGGTCTACCAGAGTAGAAAGAGCTCTAGACAGAGGCCCAGGAGAACTAGCTTCTATTCCCAGTTCTGCCCTGACTACCCAACTCTGCTGTATGACATTATGTCTGTTGCATACTTCTCTGGGCCTCAGGTGTTTGTTGGAGGGCTTATAGAACAACCCTTTCAACAGTAAAGATTCTTTGATTTGACTAAGTACATGAGAGGGAATAAGGAACCCAAGCTCCATTCCCTAGGTCTGCAGTACTTACGATTCCTGAGCCTCTGCTACTTTACCTTCCAGTAGAGGCTGCACTTGCTTTTTCTCCCCCTGGTCTCTGAAATTTTCCAGAGACTGAGCAAAGCTCGCCTGCAGTTGGAGATTTTGTGTGTGACCCCACAGAAGGAGTGTTCATCTTCATTATTTCCAAAGAGTTGCTGCTGGAGCAACAATGAGACATTTTATGAGAAAGAAGACCTTAAACTGGTTTTCATTAAATGTGGCTTGATGGAGGCAAACCGGAAACATCCATTGGAGCAGTGGCAGCCTTTCAAAGCCCCCCTGCAGAAACGATAAGCTATAAAAACAAATGGCCCAGCAACAGAACAAAAAACAAGGCTCCAGGAACATTTGCCGGGCTGCAAACATGGCCCGCTGGGCCCTACCCCACATCTCAGAGGCTGAACTGTCTGGGTCCTGGTGGATCCAGAGGGTAACATGAGCCAGGGGCATTTCCCCACCATAGGAGATTCAGTGTTGGTGGAACTGGACAGACGCTAGGGATGGGGCAGGTGGGGAAACCATGCTGGGCATCAGTGGGAACCTTTGGGAACAACTGCAATAAAAATAGCTAACATTTACTTTTGTGCCAGGTGCTGCAATAAGCCTTTTACAAGCATCTCCTGCTGTCTTGCCAGCATCCTTATGGATATGCATTATTATCATTCCCATTTTGCAATGAATGGAGACTCAGCGATGTTGATATATGTCCCTAGAGTTCCAGTGATGAGTGGGAAAAGCAAGACTCAAACTCTAGTTCCAAAGAGGGTACCCAAACCACCTTCAAGTCCATCTCCTGTCATGAAAGGGATATGGATTTAAACAGAGTATTAGATCTCAGGAGAGAGAGCTTTGGACAACACCGAACCCAAACTCCTCAGTTTCCACCACTTACTGGCCAGTTGTGCTTGGGCAGTTCCGTTCTTCACTGAGCCTCATTTTCCTCATCTATGCAATCAGAAGACCCACAACACCCGGTTTTCATTAGTGTCATTGTGATGATTAAGTAAGATTCATTCAACAAATGTTTATTTAGCAACTTTTATGTGCCAGATACTGTGCGTGGCCCTAGAGACATAGCAATGAGCAAAATAGGCTAAAATTTCAGCCCTCATGGGACCTGCCTTCCAGTGGTGGAAACAGATAATAAATAAGATAAATAAAGAAATGGTGCCCTGTGTCAGAGGATTGTGTAAGTGCCTTGGAAAAAAATGAAGCTGAGAAGAAGAGGTGGAGGGTGGGAAGGAACAGTGTTAATAGGGTGGTCAAAGAGGGTCTCACTGTTACATGGTTTGGAGTGGAGACGACAGGGATGAGGGAAGGCCGCTCCTGGCAGGGGGTGCTGGGTGGGCACAGGCCCCAGGGTGAGAGCATACCTGGCCCTATGAAGGAACAGCAGGGAGGCCAGCCAGGGTGGCTGGAATGGAGAAAACTGTAAAGTGCTTTACACAATACTTGGCTCTTGGTAGCTGCAGCTGATGAAATTATTATTTTTATTTTATTAATCATGGATCCAGTTCCAGAAACCCCCAATGGAAGCTTCTTCTGGCCTACCTCATACCTGCATAGGCAGTGATGCTGTCTGGCTCCTGGTCAGTGGCTCCTCCTCACTTCCTTTTTACCTTCCACTCAGCTGTTCATTTCTCAAACTACTATTGAGTTGCCTCTGTTGCACTGGGAGCCAGCAAATGCTCAGAGACCCTAAGGAAGGCACTAAAAGCAGGGAGAGGAGACTCAGGGCCCCCTCCTGGGATTTTCTAACTCCCTTGCCCTCTTTACAGTTCCTCCAAGAACAGTGGGGACTCCCAGATTTCCAGCCCAGCTGAGCTCTGAACCACACCCCCAAATTTTGTGCCATGCTTCTTACACCCCCAGCAGCCTCCTCAGTCCAGTGGGCCATGCCTTGGTACAGAAGGTGTGAGCCCAGCTTGCCATCTTCTGTTCATGTGCTTCTTTTACTTACTCACTCCCATCCCATTCTTTGTAGTGTTTGGGTACTGTTTCTGCTTCATGTGACACACGAAGAAACTATCTTGGAGCGCAAAGATTTGCTGATACTGAGCACCTCTCGGGGTGAACAGTTATCAACAGAAGCAGAGTAGCCCTGGGAGACCCACCAAAGGGATGAGCTACTCCTTGGGTGTTCACATGCTTAACTTTTCCCCAGTTATGAGGCCTGATATATTCCTGTGACCTAACTTTCTACCTGATTGCATGCACAAAAGCCCAGTGTCTTTTGCAGCTTTGCAGAAATTTAGCAGGACATCAGTGTTCACTGCATGTCCTGGGGGCCTCTCTGTTTCTCACCACTCCATCCTGCTGAAGCCCTTCCCTAGAAGAATCAACTAATTGGATCTACTTCTAAGAATGAGCACTCTGGTTGCCATTTGGAGTGTGTATGGGGAGAGTGGCTCAACTGGAGGCAGGGAGCCCATTAGGAAAACATGACAGGAGCCTTAGAAAGAGATTCAGCAGTCACAACAGTGAGGATGGAAAATAGGGGCTGGTTTCCACAGATACTATGAGGATAAAAGCAGAAGGACTTGGTGATTGATTAGATGGGAGAGGAAAAGTCCTTCAGATAAAGCACTCATAAAGCCAGAAAATGATAGCCAACAATGCAAATGGATGTGTAATACAAGGGATGAGAAAAGCAGGAGCTATCATATATTACATGACAGTAATGTAATGATGACAACCACAAAAGTAGATGATGGATGTTCAATCTCATGCCTGACACTAGATTATTTAAATTTTCTGAGACGTATTTTGTCATCTGTTTGATGGAGATAATACTAGATCTTATTTTATAGGTTTTTTTTGAGGGTTCAATGAGTGTAATTGTCATAGTACAGTACCTGGCACATAATGGACACTCAGTTCACTGTGGCTACACTATGATGGTTTGTATGTTGTTGTGTTGAATGATGGTGATAGTTGTCTTGTCCCCTTTTCCCCCCCACCCCCTTTTCCCACTTCTCCCCCCCCCCCAACCCTTCTCTATCCCCACTCCTGGTAAGGGTCTCAGAAGTGATTCCTCAGCTTTAAACTGTTCCCTATTATGTTGAATCCTTTAATGTATCTAAGTAATATTAAACCAACAGTTTGGAATTCAGGTTTATCCTAAATTACTCTGATAAGTGGGGGGAAAGGACCCTCCAGGGGGCATTCATGGAAGGACTGCCTGGATGATTGATATGGGGGTGGGAGAAGGGGCAGTACATCCTAAGTAGTGAAGGACTGCTCTGTTCACCACCAGAAGCAAAGGGTGGATGTGGCAGAAGGCCCGGGGAGCGCGGGGAGCTGGGGACAAATGGCACATCAGTCAGGAATAAAAGACTGTTATTGAGGCCCAGTAAACCCAGAAGCCAGTCACTGGGCCATATGTGTGAGTGGGAAGTTGGCTTCTTTTCTGTCTGCTGAGCACTCGCCTGACTCAAGCAGGAGGGCCTTGGAGGGCCTTGGAGCTCAGGAGGGTGTACTTCTTAGAGGAGGAAGGAAACTCAAAGGGCTTTATCAGGGAGGCTGAAACGTTGGACTTGGAGGACTGAGAGTTATTTATTTTAAAGAGGGGAGACGGAGAGTCCCAGACAGGTCTGGTGGTGCCAAAGGACCCATATCACTTTCTAAAGAAGCACCCCCCCTCCCCGCCCCCATCCATAGCTTCTGCTGCCTGGGTAGCTATGTTTGGTCCCATGCAGCTCTGCCCTGCCTCAAGCATTACTGATTGGATAAGGGCTGGGCAGCTGAACCATTAGCAGCCCATCTCATCACCTGGATGATGGCCCATGATTATCTTCAAGGACCCCATGAAATGTGCCAGTAAGGGTCTTTTTCTTGGGAATCTGAATTAAGGAACATGAAGAGGTTGAGTTGAGTAGCTGTGAGAGGTAAGGCTGCAAGACTGGCTTGGTAAAAGAGGCTAGAGCAGCCACAACATGCAAGCTGAACTTATGAGGAAGCAGAAAATATGAGGAACCAGAAGAAGAGGGTCAGCAGAGAGAAGTGAATGGCGTGTTATGCAAAGCACACAGAGAAAAATGCAAGCAGGAGAGAGGTGTATCAAGCTGCCCCAGTTGCTGATACTTCTTCAGTTCCTGCACACTGCTAAATCCTTCCTGAAACTCCTGTTTTTTGATTTAGTCTAAGTGTCTCCTTGATTCTTAAAATCAAGAGAGACTCTCAGGGTAAGGTTGACTGCTTGCTGCGTCATGTACATGACCCACCTCCCTGGTCTTCTCCAAGGGCAGGGATGCTGGAGGGCAGCCAGCCTCCAGCCCTCCGGAGGCAGCGAGGCATTGTTCCTAACCACGCTGGAGCCAAGTCGGGGGAGAGCACAGCAGTGACCTGGCCACTCACTCATCTTTACGAGAACATCCCCCACGTGGGAGGCTTTCCTTTTCATCAGGATGTTTTTCTTGATGTCCAGCAGAAACATTCCCATTTTTTATTTCTTCCTATTAGTCTAAGCTCTGGCCCCCGATATTACAGGCTGATATAAACCTTAAGCTCTCCCTCGGAGTTCAGATATTTGACTGCTTACGCGTGGAGAGCCCTTTACTGCTGCTCCCTCCCAAACAACTCCTCAGCAGCCCTTGTTGTTTTTGCTTCTTGCTCCTCCGTCCCCCCCAGAGATGACGAGGTCTAATGGAGTTCAGAGATGGATGGAAGACAGATTAAACACAGCGGGCACAGGAAGTCAAGAAGGCAGGCTTGGAGAAAGGAGCCTCTCAGACTTCAGTGGAATACTGGAGATATAGAAGCTTGGAGCAAGCCAAAGGATCTAGGAGGCCAAAACCTTGGAGGGAGCTGTATGGAGGATGCCCTTCCTAAGCAATAGAAGCTGAGAGTAGCTGTATACGATTGTGTAGAAAGATGAGATGTTTTGGTGGGTGGCAGTAGGAAGCAGAAGAAGATTAAGTATTGGCTACAGTGAAACATTGGAAGTCTTGGAGAAGTCTGAACATTCATTTTTGTGCCCATCAAGAGATATCTGGTCTGCTGTTAGGCAAGCTGTTGGTCAGCTTGAATTAGACACACATTTGGATGAAGAGTTGGCCCAGAGCTACACTCAATGAGAAGGTGTAAAAGCAGAAATGACTTGAGGAACACTCAGAGCTCTTCACTTTTTGCATGAAAGGAGATCTGTGCCTTCTTTTTTTTTTAGTCTAGGATATTTTGCTGCTAGAGTAAGTCCTTGGGGAAGTAGTTAGTATGATGTGTCATAGACTGTTACCTTTTCAAGTCATGAGAGAGAGTGATGGAGATGTATCCTATAATTCAGAGTCAGAAAATATGTGATCCAAAGGCCTTTAATCCCTGCTCCCATACCAGGCATCACCATTACCTCTCAACTCTCTTTTTACTGAGCCACAACTCTACAGGCATCCAGGGGCTATCCCGTCTCAATTAGCGCTCTAGACAAGATGTGTTTGCCATCTTGGGCCATGTTTTCCTTTTTTGATACAATCTTCCATATTCTCAGAATTGGGGGTTCAAGTGGCCCAAGGAAGTGGTGAACACCACTATAGTTGTACTAAATGGAATGAGAACTGGTATTTTCAGCAAGATATAGGGGAAAGAACATAGCTTTGCCAACTTGGGTTCAAATCCTGACTCTACCATATATTAGCCCTGTGACCTTGGGTATGTTCCTAGGTTTTCTAAGTCTCAGTTTTTCCAACTATAAAAGGGGTTTTAGCATATTGACCATGAGATATTACTATGAGGATTAAAGATGATATATATCCATGCCTTGTACAGTGCCTGGCACATAGTAGGTGCTCATGAATATTGTGGAGACCCTTAAAATCCTTTCTAGTTTAGTCACTTGCCTTTAATATCTGTTTTGGGCTGAATTGATTCAAACAACATTAGCATATTGATTTGTCTATTTTCAACATCTGGGACCCTCACAGGATAAGAAACGTTGTTTGGATTACTATTTGGAAGCAAATGACAGCCCTTGTCTGACATTTTAGACAACCCATTTTGTGCAGACACTTAGCTGCACAATTTTTGGATTCTGTGGATGGTATGTGCTGAGAAATAGCTAATTTTTATGTTGAAGAAGGCAATAAAGATTATGAAAGCTGCTCTCCACACGAATCATTAAACTGTCCTGTGAACTTTTCTTACCAGAGAGAATCAGATGCACAAGCTAGATAAGAGCCAAGAATTGGAACAGCCCTTTCTGAGCTTATGTTAACAATGGAAAGTCAGTGGCTTTTCCTCTAGCACCCCTCCAACAGAGGCTCTTGTCAGCTAAGATGCAGGGTCCAAACCCCAGCGAACACCAATGGCATGACTTGACATTCTGAGGCTTTTTGTCAAAGCTGTTGTTTTGCTGAGACCTGAGAGGGAGCTGGACTGTTTTTGGCTGGCTTAAGGTCTTTTTAAAAGTAAGTTTTTTGTCATTTTCATTTCTGAAAACATGGAATTTGAAGTTCTGGCCAAAAAGTTAACAATCTTGTACATTGCGTGTGGCTAGCATAACAGATGGCGGTCTGGGAGGTTGATGTTTTTCAAGCTTGATGACTTCACGGCTTGATGTCCTGAATGAAATTGTTTTCTCTCAGATAGCATTTCAGGAATGAGGACTTTTGTTCAGGAGGAGGACCTGAGCTGAACCTGAACTTTGGACTTAATTTTTATGAGTTTCTGCAATCCTTTTCCAAAGAAAACTTTTATATATATATTTGTTTTCCTGTATATCTGTACTGTTCCCTTTCTTTATAGGGTGTGGGACCCAGAGTATAACAAGAGAAGCTGTTATCTGAAGATATTACAGTCCCTGGGGAGTAAAGGAACAGCCAAACCTTCCAGGACTGTCCTAGACACCTCCCAGAAATAGCATAAGCTGTGCATAAGCTTTTGGACTGTGGGGTGCTAATCTGAATTGACGTTGCTTTTTAAAGAAACAAAGACATTTCTTTCCCAGAGAAGAAGCTTTTGACTTTAAAAAGCAGCTATTCATGGTACAGTTGTTTGTGAATGTGGGTTTGAGTGACACTCCTGGGAGTAGTAAAGAATGTTAACGTTGAGAGGGCACTTCAAGATACTGGGATTCGCCTCCCTCATCTTACAGAGGGGAAAAATAAGGCCCGGGATAACAAGGCATGTCCTGAGCTCAAACATCAAGTCACTGGCTGAGCTTTCATTAAGCCTTGTATTTTCTTCTCCCAAAGATAGGCTCTCTCTTACTCCTACCACCCCAGCCACCTCAGCATCCATACTTTATAGCAAGAATCAGTGCTTTAAATCATACTGAGTCCCCTAACTCTCAGTCCAGAACATTCCTGCTATGCCAAGCTATGAGCCAGAGTAGAAGAGCAAGGTGGGAAATGAGTCACACGAATGCTCAGTGGGCACCTTCTCTAATAACTGGCACCTCAGTCTCCCATGCACACATCACCCCGGTTCCCCAAGTTTATTGTCTTCCCACTTGAAGGTGTCCAAGACAGGCTCATTGACTTATCCCAATCATTAACTTGAAGACAACCAGTCTACGTCTCACTGCCACATCCTCGCCTCTCAGGATGGTTAATAGGTGGTTAAAAGCAAAACAGTAATTCTTCCCATCTCAGGTGGGGAAGAATGTCTGAGTGAGGTCCAGTTCCCAGGCATTGGCCAGGGAATGTGGCTGTCCACCATTCTCTTCTCCAAAAGAACCCCTTAAGACACCCTTAGGACCTTGACCAAATCCTTTCCTATCTCTGGGCCTCAGTGTCGTTGTTTATAAGATGAGAGTACAGGATTCAATCAGCATTTCCCAAAGTGAATTCTGAGACACAGGTTCTGCAAGACCTTAAAAAGTTTCAAAAAAACACAAACCAAAACAAAAAGATTCCCCACAGGGTGTATTAAAACAGCATTACTTAAAAGACATATTTAAAAATATCTTTCATTTATTTTCTCAATCAACGTCACTTATTTATACTATAGATTTTAAAAAAATTTGGTCAATTCTGGACTAAACGAAATTTAACATGTCGTTTCATTGCATGACTTAGCAGAGCCTTCAATATTATAATATGCCTTTATAAAATCTCTAAGAATGGATGAAATATACAGTGTTTATCAAATATATTTGATCACAATAGTCTTGTTTAATCTTACAGCCTGATTCAACTTGGCAAACATAGAACAGATAATCTCTTAGACCACGTTGAATTATAACACTGTTTCTCTTATGCACTCTTCCTCGATACATCTATTTTCTAAAATAGTGGATGGACCAACTTTTGAATTTTTCTTTCCTATGTGATTCTGTTTGCATTTTCTCAGTTTATTTTTATTTTTTTTTCAGATGCAGGAAATTATGTAATTAGCTGTGAGGACTCAGGCCAAAATTTGGGAAACATTTCCCACTTAAATTAAAGCCTCTGCCTGCCCACCCAATCCATAATTGTGTGGATCTTTCAAAATTCTCCATTGACTTCATTTAATGGTTTAACGTTAATTTAGTGGGGAAAAATCTTTAAAGAAGCGGTAGAGGGATAGAGGAAGCATGGCTGATAGGACAAAATATTAATCGGTGGTTAAAAGCAAAACAGTAATTCTTCCCATCTACGCGTGCAGCCTTTGATAGACTGGAAAGAAACAATTGACTGTATGGGATTACATAGCTTTCATCAGCTTAAAATGACCTACAAGCAGCCAGAGAGGGATTTATCTTGCCTTTATTTTTGCCTTAGGAGACAAAGAAAAATAGGGTTTTGTTTTTTGAATCTGAAAATGCTCTTTTCTGTGATTGATTTCCAAAAGTGTTCATTAAAGAACGTGCTGCTGTTCAACAGACCAAAAATTAAAACTGAAAAATCACATTTTGCCAGCAGAATTACTCTTATAGCCATTTAGCTAAAAAAACTCTAGGCCAGGCACCATGCAGGGCAGGACTCTCACCTTCTCAGCCATCTGATCTGAAGCTGGAGATGCGTGGGGTTGCCATGGTGATTGCCATCAACAAAGGTTATCCCTGGTGGAACCTCTTTGGCCCTGTGACCCACACACAGAGCTGGAATAATACACTCTGTAAGTGGCTTCTGTTCTGCAAATAGAGACAGGCTGGAAATCAATTATTAATGAGCTGGATGACACTGACATTCATCCATATTTAATAAGCATAGCCCAGCAACCAAAGGAGAACTGGGTTTTGCCCAGCAAAGTCCCACAGGTTGGTAAGGAATTCAGAGAGTAAGAAAAGCAAGAAACTCAAAGAGCAAGAGATGACAGTCCATAGCCGTTAAACAGATTTATGTATTATTTTGATTTCAGTTTGACATTATTTAGATTTCTCTGTTTGACATTCCTTTTGATAGCAATTTTTGTCCTAAATGACATGCTGATCATACAGAATATCTCTTCCCTACTGTCTCCCATATACCTATCAGAGAGATGAATGGGGGGGAGGCGGGGTTCATCTACAATGGGAGGGGGACCCATGGTGTTCTGATAGATTAATAGGCACAGCCTTCGTTTGTGATTCAAAAGCCCTTTGGTCCATTTTTGGACTTCTTTCCACAAAAGTTAAGTGCTAATGAGCCTTTAAAAAAGTAGGATGTTAAAACATGTTCCCATGGCCTCCGTCCTCCACACAGAATATGCTTTTTTGGTTTCTTAGGCTTTCTGCAGTAATTACTCTGATTTGTCATTTTAATTTCCTTTCAAGGCAGTCTAATTTCTTTGTATCTGAAATAGTAGAAAGCTGCATTCATATTGAACTGGAGATGGACAGAAACTATGCAGGCTTGTGAGAGGTGTGGGTCTTATTTTATTTAACAATATACCTCTGCTCTAAAGTGGATGTTGCAGGCAAAGACTCCTATAGATTTCTAGAACCACTTCACCTACTGGTAAGCCAGGACCCAAAGAAATGAGCTGGCTATGGAATTTATTCAACTGACCTTTGAATTAAAAACTCCAGCCAGCCTCCCTTTGGCCCAGACCTTGTCAAGTCTCAGGCCTGGAATCTCACCCTTTGATATTCTAGATGCTTTTCTGGAGTCTGACCCTTCAGGGGGGGATTCTGTCCTCTACTTCTCTGCTCCAAACTGCACCCTGGCTTCATAGCTGTTCTTTCAGCAGACTTGTCACTTACAGACGTTGATTGCTTGTGGCACCCAGCATGGCAGCGAGGGGAGGCTTTTCTGGGAAATGGAGCTGGCAGCCTACCCCGATCCACATGAGCTGAGCCCATACCACCTCCCCACACACTGACAAAGGAGCCCAAGGTGCTCAGCAGGGACTGGAGTCAATTAAAGGCTGCGACTTGGGAAAAGCCCTCCTTGCATCTCCCTTTTTAATCTGGACCCTTTACCTTTTGATATTCTAGACGCTTTTCTTTTGCCCTCTGTCAGCACAGAAGTTTTGAAGGTGACTGATGTCTCAGGTCAATAATTACATGTGGCAAAACTTCTTAAGCTACAGGTTTAGATGCTTCTAATTTCAAGGCAAAAGCTTGAGGTTTCACAGTCCCTTCCTGTGGGGCAGGGTTGAGGCACTGGGCAGAGGGGGCTGGGAGGCCAGTAGCATGCTCTCGGAGGAGGGCGGGCTTGCCTCTGTGTCCAGCAGGGTCTCTTGATGTCTGAGTGGAGTGGTGGGGGGCTCTCCCCCATCAACCATTTCCTGCACTCCTGTGTGGCCCTTCAGCGAGAGGCAGGAAGTTCAGATTCATTACCAAACTTGTTTTTATCTTTTAGTTTTTATCTTTGATAATTTCTCAGTTTTTGACTTCAACTCCTTAGATGGAGATGGGCGAAGTTACATTCTATAAGGTCTTACTCCAGCCCCTAAATCAAGTCAACTCATCAACAAATATTTATTGAGCACACACTGCACCAAATACAGTGCTAGAGGCATAGCAGTGGATGGAGTAGACCGAGTCCCTGCCCTCTTGGAGTTCACAGTCTAGTTGAGACCAGGCAGTTACATGGGGCAAGTGCCAGGGTGCAGAGGTATGAGGGCCTTGGAAGCAAGGGCAAAGGTCATCTCACTCAGACCAGGGGCTCTGAGAGGGCTTCCTGGAGGAGGTATTATCTAACCTGAGATCTGAAGCATGCGTTTGAGTGGATAGGTTATAGAGGAAAGGAGAGAGCTAGACCAGAGTGTGGAGGCAGCTGGGAGGATAAGAGAAGCTGGAAAAGGTGACATGATCCCTGGGCTTTATCCCAAGAGCTATGGGGAGTTCCTGAAGGGTCTTATGCAAACTTAATTGTTTTTATGTTTTAGAAAGTTCACTCTGGTCGCACTAGAGACAAATGGATAGGAATTTGTGACTTAAAAAATATTGTCTTTTTTTTTTTTTAACAACAAGGCATCGAAGAGAGTACACATGGGATGGAAGAAATGGACTTGCTCTACCTTTGCTAGGTCATGAGGTTTGGAAAGGGTATGTGCAGCTTGATTTACGTTTGGGAGCCTTGCATATATCTTAGTTAGCCACACTTTTTCCACTGTCATCTGCCACCTCTGGCTCATACCAAGTACCAGAACCTCTGTTTCCCCAAACATTTGTGTCTTGGGTATAAATCTTCTGCTCTGAGGATACCCTCAATTGCAGCTTAGGGTAGACTTTCACTTTATTTTCCCTCTCCCCAGCCTTTATTTCTAAAAAATAACATTCCTGGGCCTAAAAATGTTTATGCATGCTCTTGGCTTTAGTTGAATTTGGAAGGCAGTTGTTCAGTAGAATTCCAGCAGGTTTGCTTGAGGTACTCATTTATTTTTGTAAAGTAGTTTCCTGCTTTCCAATATTCCAGATCTTTCTTATGCCATTTAGGAGAGAAACCTGATGAAAGAACAAGTCAGTTGAGGTAAGGGGGAACAGGTATTAGTGCCACTCAGAAGCCTGGTTAGAAAATGAATTTCCAAGCCACTGAAATCACACACAAAGAATGCTGTCCTGGATGCACGGGTTGAGTTAAGGCCACAGTGGAAGCACATACATTGGAGATACCAAACATGCTGATGTTTTACCTGGTGAAAACCACTGTGGTGACCAATGAGTGGATGACATGTGCCCCAGTCATATTCAGGTTCTAGACTAGTCACTGGATTCTTGGGTGAAACCTCACCTCTCCACCATTATGTTTGCCGTTGGCCATGATGCTTAACTCTTTTCCCTCCAAAACCATGGAGACAATTTCTGTCCTGTTTGGGTCCTGCTTTTGAAATGACTGGGAAACTTCATGTCATCATCTGCTGTTCCTTCAGCTTGTGGCCTCACTCCAGGATGAGAGTAAGAATTTTAATAAGACTAAAAATAGTACTCTTGACTGTTCATGGAGCTATTACTTTGTGCCAGGCTCTGCATTAAATTCTTTATTACATTATCTCATTTAATCCTTATGTCAATCCAGTTTGGAGTCCCTGTTACTCTTTTATGGAGGAGGAAACTAGGCTTTAAGAGATGATGTAATTTACCCAAGGCACAAGCAACAGAGCTAGGATTCAAATAGGGATGTGTCTGATTGCAGGGGACACCTTCTTAACCAGCTTGCTGTGCCACCCCTCACCTGCTGGGTGACTTGCCCCTCTCTAGGCTTCACTTTCTCCACACCCTCAAAATGATATGGAATAGTTTGGTGGTTTCTCATATGGCCCAGCAATTCCATGTGTAGGTATGTATTTCCAAAAGAATTGAAAGCAAGAACTCAAACAGAACTATTTTTTGTGAATAATAGCCAAAAGGTGGAAAGAACCAAAGTTTCCGTCACAAGATGAGCAAATAGACAAAGTGTGGTATTTATATATAATGGGATATTATTCAGCCAGGGTTGTAATCCTGACTCCATCACTTAATAGCTGTGTGACCTGAGAACTTTGTTGACCCTGTAGGTCCTCAGTGTCCTCCTCTCAAGTGAAAATGAAAAGGGTATGTACTTAAAAGGGGTTGAGGCAGAATTGAATGAGTTAATGTATAAAAAGTCTTAGTAGCAGCACTTGACACCTGGTATGAACTCATTAAATATCATCATCTTTATTACAAACTCCTAAATGTTCCATGAAGAGGTCTGTTTGAGGGCAGGGCTGGTTCTCACTGAGCTTTTTATTCCAGGTCTGACTGGCACATAATAGGAGGCCCTGTCCTTGGTGATGTTTGTGATGATAAAGGGAAAGAAGTCATGTTGCTTCAGTCCTTAGGTCAAAGGAGAGACCTGGACAGCTGCAGGGGCCTGGATCAAGGCACTGAAAAGTAGAGCAACTTAACCCGCTTACCCTATGTGTTAACATTGAAGTTGGGACAGGGACCAAGGTGCAGGCAGGACTAGGAGCCAGCCCTGGGGTCTTTCTGTTCATGGGCAGATTCTCCTCAGTCCCAATTACTTTCAAATGGCTCTAATTATCTTTGAGCCCTAAAGGGGATCTGGAAATCCAATGGAATTCCAGTGATGTGCCTCAAGCAACAGATCATTTGGCCCTGAGATCATGGTATGAAGCAGCCTCAGTTCTGGAACATCAGCATGGAAAGGTTGAAGCCAAGGACAATTCTCTGGGCTTTATTTGCCAGTGTTTTTACAACTGCGATTGATGACTGTGAAATTTCCAAGCCTGTCATGCAGATAAGTGGGAGGCATCTCCCAGCTTTGCTTTGCGCCTTAAAACTCTTCAAATATGTTGAAGGTAGAATAAGAGATGGGAGGATTGTGTCCCATCATTGCCATTGGTGGCCAAGGAACACCCAGCTTTCTAGGAAAGGCAGCTGGACCCAGGAATTCATTTCTATCACTGGGGTGGAATCCTGGACCTGGCTGAGAGTTCCCATCAGCAGGTTGAAATTGGGGGAGAGTTACCGCCTTTCCTGACTAGATCATGAGTATCCATGATTTGTGCATGTGATTATATGCCAAGCTACCCTTTATCATCTTTTTAAAGGGAACTGAGAATCTTTGGAGACCTCTCTGTACTTGGACATTCTGCTAGCAGGAAGTCGGGAGTCATTAGTATGAAAAATGGCAGCCGAGATGCAAATGCACATCAGAGGCAGACAGTGGACCGAGCAAACAACATTAATGTTCAGAGGGCAGGAAAAGGGCGGCTTGTCACTGGGAAAGACCAGCATCCTTTCTCTGGAAGCTACTCCCAATTACTGCTTTACAAGATGGAAGACTTTGTGCTTGCTTTGGCAAGGATCCTGCTTGTGACTCGAGGGTTGCATCAATTCATTCCAAATTGAGTTGGTAACCGATAGGAGGCTTGCCTCTTGGAGAATTACTGCTCCTTAAAGACATCCTAGCCAGCAAGCTCAGCCCAACAAGTAGGAAGCCAAAGCCCCCAGGGTGGATTATTCACTTAATAATCAGGCCTTTTCTCCTGGTTCCCTCCGTGGTTCTGCCTCCCCTTAGCCTGCACCTCTCTGTCAAGGCAAAACATCTAACTGTCAAAGCAATGCAGGGGCAAAGGGACTTGGGGAAAATCAGAGAAGGGATCGACTCAGAAACGCAATCTAATGAGTTTTCTGAGCAGACTGTGAAAGGTCATTTGGGCTCTGCAGCCCCATATGATGACCTCACCAACAAACTATTCCTTCCCAGTCCTGTTAGAATCCAAACTATGCTCATGTGAGAGCCGGAAAGGTGTTCTGGTGGGAGAAAAGCCCACCCCCACCTCCAACTACTTATTGCAATAATTGGGCATTGTAACTCTTTTAACACTTGAATTTGATTTTCCATGGAAGACAAACCAAGTTCTTGTGCATGGATGCACCATTTCCAACTATCTCTTCCTTCTGATTTCCCTACACTTGAGGCTCCAGCCTAATGAGGGGAGACAGTGTGTTTCAATGCCAATAATCTTGGAAATCTTTGTTTCTCAGCTGAAAACTGGGCTTTTGCGGGGAGGTTTTTATAGGCTTGACTGCAGGAGGATGAGCTAAGGGAGATACGGGTCCATTAATATTACAGATAGCTCAGGAAGTAGCCGTGCAGCTCTCCAGTCCCAGTGTACCAGGGACTGATAGAAGTGGAGAGGACACTTTTCAGATACTTCTGGGCACACCAGGGATAGGCAGACTACAGCCCTTGGCCAAATCCAGCCATCCACCTGTTTTCTTATCATCTTTGGATGCTTTCATGCTGCAGTGGTAGAATTGAGTAATTGTGACAGAGACTGTATGACCTGCAGAGCCTAAAATATTTACTATCTTGACAAACTCTGGTCTACACCGCAGTTTTGAAAAACCTAGAAATAAATCCCTGAGTAAGGTAACCTTGGTATCACATCAAATAAGATGGCAGAGGCGGCTCGATACTTCAATTGCAGGAAAACCACACTGATTGTGATACATCAATTCATTTCATCATTCTTTTATTCATTCAATGAATACCTGCTGTGAGATATTATTATTAACATCATATCCATAGTCTGTTCCTCAAAGGAACTCCCAGGCTGATAGGCCAGACCTGTTACAGAGAAGACAGTGCTCCCGGAAAATCCTTGACTGTTCTCATCTAGCCCAATTACCTAATTTTAAAGATGAGAAAACCAAGACTGAGTGAAAGGTCACACAGTGATTTAATGGCAAAGTTGGTACTAGACCTCGGGTTGCTCAGAACAGAGTACTTGGCCCACAATATGCAGCCAGGTTACCTCTCCCATGTCCTCTACATTCTGTCAATAGCAACCCAGTGGCTTTGGCTCCATTTGGGGGAGCAACTGTCACAGGGTGACTCAGCAGTTTCTCCTTCTGAAGAGCACATCCCTGGTTTGCTCTTAAGTGTGGCTGATTGCAGTGATTATTCACGTAAATTGCACCTGTCACTTCTCTGCACAATGCCAGACCAGGGGTAATGTGAGCTCCTTGAAAGAGGAACCTGTTTTTTCAGAGTGATTATAAATTAGATATGAATGTAGGCTTAGGGTCCTGGCAGACATTCTCCCAGGGGATTCTTTATCTTGCATGGATTGCAGAGTAACCTTTCAAAGATTAGGTGCTCTCGGAACTGAAATACAACTTTAAAGTTTAAAAATTCCAAGATAGTTTAGGAATATAATAATCCCAATTCTCTTTCCTCTAAGACTTTCTGAACACCCCCTTTGACTTACTGTTTAAGGAGTCCAAACATGAAGTGTGCTCCAAAGCACGATCCAGGGGTTCACAGGAGAATTGACTTGCATTTGTAGCAATATGTGAAGATGTCTTCAGTACAGAACACTGGCTACCTAGGGTTTCCTCTAGCTTTCAAGAATTAAATGTTTGTGACTAATGTGATTTGGCAGATGTGGAGAGAAAAAGCCAAAGAATCCAAAGGTAATGTTGAAACCATGCATTGAGTAAAAGAGACAGGATCCCAGTGGTTCTGGGCTGGGAATACCCAGCTCCCTAAAATCACCATGCTGACACAAGGCAGCAGCCACTTCAGAGACCATATCTGGCTGCGGTGTCATGCAACTCACTTACTAGCTGTGCACCCTTGGACTTAGCCTCTCTGAGATTCACCTTCCTCACTTCTCTACTTCAGCAGAGGTACTCAAACAGGAACAATTCTAGCCTCTTCCTTCCCACTCCAGAGACCATTGCAATGCCTGGAGACAATTTTGCCAAACTAGGGTAGAGTTGCTACTGACATCAATGTGGATAAAGACCAGGGCTGCTGCTGAACATCCTACAATGCACAGGACAGCCACCCCCACCACCACCCCCAACAACTTTCTGACCAAAGTATCAATAGTGCCAAGGTTGAAAAACCTTGACTTAAAGGAAGGGACTAGGTCTTGTTTATCATTGTATCTTCTCCAGCCAGTGTCATACCTTCCACATAATAGATACTCAAGAAATAGATTTTGAACAAATAAATGGATGAAAATATGTATGGATATATGCAGGAATGAATATTGTGCCTGCCTTGTAAGAGTGCTATGAAAATTCATCAAATAAGGTATCTTATGCACAGCTCCTGGCACAGTGCCCAGCACGTAGTAGGTATTCAGTAAATGGTAGATCATGATGGTGCCTGGATTTGTTTCATGCTCATTTCAAATAAGAATTCACTTGTTTTCATCCTTTGCCAAGATAATAGGCAGAATGTGCAGGCAGAAAGCCCAGTGGGGCTTTTACAAATATTGCTTTACAAAGACTCTTTTTCATCTTCTGTTTTCCAGATAGGTAAGCCAAGGGCCACTTGGTTGTGCCTTCATTTCCGCTCCCTCTGGCAGACTTCTCCTAGGCTGGGTTTTGTTTCTCTAAAATTATTGTTTCATTGCTTTGTTGTTCTGAAAGAACCTTTCTGTTAATATTAATGCATTTTTATTTTGGGCCATTTCCTTCAGGTCCTCTCTTCCACTCTCCCATCATACATTGCTTCATCCTTTTTAATATCAGTGCTGATTGTGGAGGCCATTCATGTACATTATCACCCCTCAGCCTCAGAGCAAGCTCTGGGGAGGGACAGGTGGGGGGTTGTCACCTCCATTTGGCAGGTAAGGAAACTGAGGCTCAGGAAATTAAATGACTGCTGGTCAGTAGCTCCTGGCTCCTCCTTATTACCCCTCCTAGAATTTGGGAATTGGAAGAGATTTAGGGACGTAGATCGGAGAAGAGGAGGTGACTTGCCCGAACCCACATAGAAAGTGGTGCTGGGGCAGGTCATCTTCTATTTTTTGACCTTTATTTTCCCACTTATTCCTGAGAATAATTTTGCAGTTGGATCTCTCATTCGTTCATTCAGTAAGAAATCATCGAATGCCTCCATGCACCATGCCATGGGAAGACTTCTGGGTTTGGGTCTTGTACTGCCACTTATCACAAAGCCTTTGCCTAAGTTACATAACTGCCCTGAACTTCAGATTCTCTCATCACACTTGGGGATGACAACCCTTACCCTATATCACAGAGTTGTCAGGATGGCCAGTTGAGATCAAGGGGATTTACAAACTGGATTCTTAGGATTTCCCCACCTTCTCTTCTTTCTCCTCATACCACCCCCGAGTCAAGAACTAGCAAATATTAATACTCCCTTTATATTGGCAGATGACTCCATAATAAAAATAATGGCTAACAGTGATGGCTAATGTATATTGAGTCCTTATTACTGCCAGGCACCCCACTAAGTACTCATACAATGGTCTCATTCAATCCTGGCCACACCTCTGGGGGTATTTTTAGTAACCCCATCTCTCAGATCAGGCAGTCAGAAAAGTGAAGTTCCTTGTTGAAGATTGCACAGCTAACTGTGGGCCAGGCCAGGATTGAAATCAAAGTCAGTTGGATTCAGAAGCCCAAGGTCTTCTTTCATTCATTTGATCATATTTAGGAAGACCTTCCTAGTGCCAGACACTGTGCTGGGCCCTGAATAGCCATGCTGGAACTGCTTGTGTCCCTGCCCAATCCAGGCCAGAATCAGGGTGGCCTCGGCGTCTCCTCCTCCCCCAGGAGGTGTGGGCACAGTGTGCTCCTACTGATCTGCGTCCATCAGCTGTGTCAACTGGTGGTCCTGGGAAGCGGATGACTTTACTGCTTCCAGCTGGGAACAGCTGATCGGCACGTAGGGAGCTGGCCTGGGAGGCTGGGGCTGAGTTGCACGAGGAAGTCCAGCCTACCAGCAGCACAAGCCCAGCCATTGTGCTCTGGGGCCCCCTGAAGACCCTGGTCCAGGCAACAGTCCCCTCACGCTTCCTGAGCCACTGCCTGCTACTGTTCAGGACTGTTTGGGACTTTTATCCCTCCTGGCTCGTCTTCAGGGGTTTCCTCAGGACAAGGTTACTTCCTGAGCTAAAGACCACATGGACTGTAGTCTCTGGACAAAACCTGTTGGGGCTTTCATAGTGCAAACACAACTGTTTCCAGGGACAAATATTGACTTTGGGCGCTAACTCTCTCACGGATGGCCACTCTTGGGAGAACCCCAACTGATGCGTCTGATCATGGCTTGCTCTACTAGGTCAAAGGGAGCCAGAGTCAAGGGGAGATGCTTCTTGGATCTCAGATGACCCTCCCCCAACCGAGCCGGGCAGGTCTCAGCACGTAGAGCTCAGAATTTTGGAATTGTTGGGAGCCATACAACAATACTGCATGATGATACCCCTCCCCCGCCATGGAGTTGTTCATCCCTTAAGGAACTGTTTCCCTCAGCCCCACTCACCTGCCTCCATCCAGGCTCACATTGCCCCAGAAGGGCCCACTGAAATCATGCATCTGACTGTATCTCTCCCCTCCCTCAGGGAAGCATCCAGTCTCCTTAGGGTAGCCATGGAGTCCTGCGTGGACTGGCCTGTCTCTGCCACTTCCCCTCACATTCAGTGTCCCTGCTGTCTTGGTGCCACCCTTCTCTGAGGAGGCCTTTGTCTGTATTCCAGGCCTTTACAAACTCTGCTCCCTCTATTCAGAAAGCTCCTTTCTTCCTTTCTTGTCCTGGCTAACCCCTCCTCATTATCTCTCTCATCTCCACCTGCCAGTCATCTCCTACGGTGAGTCTTTACTGACTGTCCCTCCCTGACACAAGCTCAGGCTTTCTCCCCTCCCCCCACACACACGAGTGCACACATCACCTTGTATTGCCATTGTCTCTTTACATCTTGTGGCCCCAACTTGCTACCACCCTCTAAGATCAGGGTCTGTGTTTCACTCCCCATCAAATTCCCAGTCCTAGCTCAAAGCTGGCAAAAATAAATGTTTATTGAAAGGAATAAGTGATTGAATGAAGGAAGGAAAAAGTAAGCAGAAAGCAAAACTAATATAGCCCAGCTGCCTTCCTAATTTTGTGAAAATTACCCCTGAACCTGTGAAAAGGAGATGTTTCTGCCTTTCTGCCATTAACTACCTGCCACCAAATTAAACAAGGAACAACCAGAAATGATTTTTGAGAGACCATTATTGTGCCAGGATTTGGTCAGATAATCAAGATAAATGAGAAGGGCAGTATGTGTGGGGAAAACATTGATTTGTTGTCAGGAAGGTCCTGCTTTGGCCATATGGAAGGGCACATTGGGACCTCTGGTCTTCTTTTGAGTTTTAGGTCCCATTTTCTTTCTCAATAAACATGGAAGACAGCAGAAAATATAGGTAAACTTAGCTAATTTCTTCTGCTTTCACACATGTGTAGCTCTTTTACATGATTGAACACTTAGCCTACTGAAGAATAAAAACTGTAATTCCTCTTTCTCTGTTTTTTTTCATTGTGTTTAGCCAAAACAAGTTGTGAAAGAATGTAAAATATATCATTCTCTTGGCACCCGTTCACAAGTGAGTCAGTGAGTTTTCTTGCATTTACAACTAAAATTTGGATTCTAACCTTCCAAAAATTTATGACAACTGCTCCTTCTTATGGCTTAAATGTTGACATATAATTAATTCAGATTTTCTTCCTAAGGCTTCCTGTCCAGGTTTGTACCTGCCACAGAAATATTCTTGAAGGTTTATCTACCAGCTGGAATCATGAAAAAAACCCGGGAAGCTTTGTAAAATGAAGTGAACAACAGGAAGAACCTGGAGAGGAAGGACTGAGGCTGCCAGCATGGCTGGCTGCCACAGGTAGCCCATGTGAGAGGCATAGGATTTGCAGTTTGAGGGAAGCTGTAGGTTCCTTCTGCCGTTGAGCTCTGGGCCCCTCTTGTGTATTCTTCTTTTGCTCTGCACACTTCCCTTCATGAAGATGATAAGGCCCTGGTCTGCCATGAGTAGCCTAGGCATAGACACCCCACAGTGGTATGTTCTGCACTCTGGAACAAGCTGGTCTGATGCCCGCCTCTCTCCTCTGCTTGGGTGGGGTGACTGGCGCGGAGGGGGAGGTAACAAGACCTGGTGATTGAATACCTATTCCATGTCAGCCAGTGAGCTCATTTTATTATATCTTCTCAATCACTTAGACAGGTCAGAGTTATTGCTTTTACTTTGGAAATGAGAAAATTGAGGTTCAGAGAGGTTAGGTGATTTACCTGAGGTTACTCAAACTAGAAAGAGGAGAATTAATGCATGGATTCTATTATGGAGCTCCTGTTGGGCCCTGTCTCCTGCTCTCACGTGTAGTGCTCTTGGCAGCCCTCTGAGATGGGCAGTGGCATTCCTTCCATCCATCCTTGGTTGAGGAGACCGAAGTTCCAAGAATGGAGTCACTGAGCGGGACAGAAAGTTAGGTGGTGCCCAAGCCTGAACCGTCACCCAGATGGGTCCCACCCTAGGCCTGGGCTCTGTCCCTACTATGGTGTGAAGTGGAGAGACCGGGTCTGAGTCCTGGCTTCCCTCCCACATTCCAGCCAGTCTCCTGCATCTCTGAGAGTGAAGGGCCCTTGACTTCCCCTTGCTGATTCCTAACAGCCCTGTTCTTGAGGGTCTGGGCATCAATGGCTGCTGGCCTGGCAGTGAGAAGCAGCCTGCGAACAGAAGATATGCAGCTACTTTGATCCTTGAGGGGTCCTTCCAGGAACCCAGCCCAGGTATGAGCAGCCTGGAGATGTAGCTCGAGGCCATGTCCAGGAAGCCCACTAGGTGAAGGTGGGAAGGACCAGGGCCAGGTCCCTCTGAGCTGAGTGACCTTGGCCCAGCCCTTTCTTACCCCTGAATGGCCTACTCCCAGCTCCGCTTCCTAGTAGTGGTGTGATTTGGGGCAAGCTGCTTAACCAGTATGGACCTCAGTTTTCTCAACTATAACACAAAGAAAATAACAGTGCCCAGTTCATGGGGTGGTTGTGGAGATTAAATGGGTTAATATGTGTTCATCAGTGCTGTTCATCCAGGGGTAATTTTGTCCCCTAGGAGACACTAGGCAATGTGTGGAGACATATTTGTTTTCACAACTGTGTGGAGGGGCGGGGCAGGATGCTACTGGCACCTAATGAGTAGAGCTGGAGCTGCTGCTAAAGATTCTACAGTGCACAGAACAGCCCCACAACAAGGAGTTATCAAGTCTAAAATGGCAGTAGTGTTGAGGTTGACAAACTGCCGTAAAGCGTGTAGGACCATGCCTGGTAGGTAGTAACCTCAGCTCTCTCTCTTGAATCCATTTAACTGTTTCTTGAGTACCTACTATGTGGCAGGCATGTAGGAAATACCACAGTGAACAGGATACACGCAGCCTGTCCTCGTGAAGGGCAGCCTAGGATGGAGTCAGACATTAACCCAATGCTAACACAAATTGCATGATGCCAAATTGTTCAGAAGCAGAGGCACCTTGGGGGTAAGGAGAGGGCAGTTTTGAGAAAGGGAGTATTTGTCAAGGGGATTTGACCAAGAACAATAGGAAAGGGCCACTGCAGAAGCAGCATTTATGCTGACATCCAAGAATAAACAGGCCACAGGTGATGGGGAAAATGCACCCGGCAAAGGGAAATGCATGTACAAAAGCTCCGAATGGGGATCCAGCTTCCCCCTGCCATGGAAATCCATGTTCGTGGGACTACCAATCAGGAATTGCATACTACTCTGCAAAAGTTTGCAGCAGTTCACATGTGGCTGTGTCCCAACGATCTGCAGCAAAGCTGAGATCTCTGGTGTATCCATGGGTCACATAAGGCTGACACAGGACTTTGGGGACCTACTGCATGTGGGCTCTGGCATTAGCTCCAAGGGTGTCCCCTAGAACCCACTGGTGTCACCCCTCAGGCACCCGCTTTATCTTCCCCAAATCCCTTATGCTCTGGCCCAGTTGTATGTCCTAAGACATTTCCAGCCCTCAGTCTTCAATGCCAGGCCCATCTTACCAGGCCCCTGCCTACCAGTTCCCTGGGACTTAATAGGAAAACTTCCAGCTAATTCATGTATTATGAAAATATGTTTTCTCCTCTTTAATCTTAACAGTGACCAACAACAAAAGCAGTGTTGGAATTCCCTCTCAGGAAAACATTTAATAAAGATCACTGAAAATCCCGTAACTGATGAGAGAACAGACCTATCTGTGGGGCCCATGGCTGATGCTTTCTCAGTTAATAGTCAAGACTGTCAGCCCCAGTAATGATCCCAGAGTTCACCTATATTCTGAAGGGGAGCCGTAGATGGAAGACCATAGCTGCAGCCTTGGGCCCTCATGCCTCATGCAGACCTACGAGGGCAGACTTGAGCATAGGATTTAAATGTAAATTCGAACCAGAGAGCACATCTGCTTTTTGGCACCACACAAAAGTGACTGGCCTTTGATTCCCTTTGAAATAACCTCTGCTTTTTCCTTTGGAGAGGGACGTCATTTTTTCCTTTAAGGTAGTCCATGGGGCATTGGGCTTCCAGAGCAAACTCTGTGTATGTGTGTGTTCACAGACTTGGCTTGCAATTTTGGAGACATTCTGCTGTATGTGTGTTTCTTAAAACCTACATCATATAAAGTGTTTGGCTGGTACCAGTTTGGATCTTAGGGAACAGGGACCTGGACTTGGGGGCATGTTTTTTGTTGCTTTGGCATCCCTACCACTACCCACGTATCTAGCATAAAATCAGTGACACTGGAGAAATTCCAAAAACCTTGTTATATAGCATGCTGGTCAGTTCTCCTGGTGACCAAGCAACCCTTCCTAACCTGAAGAGATTATAATGATGGCCTGTTTGAGAAGCAGAATGGCAGCTAAGATGCTAGTGGCCTGGCCCAGGTGGCCTGGCCCAGATGCCATTTTACCTACACTACAGTCAAAATTCCTCTTGGACAAAGCAGATTTAGGTTTAATGAGAGATTTCCTGGATGAGAAATCTGGTCCCACCAATGCCAGTGGATTTCATGTCAAGGTTTTCCCCAGGCCTTTCAGGGTTACCTATGAAAGGAAAAGGGCAGGAAGGCAAGATTCCATGGAGGAGTGGGAGTAATTCAGCAGCAGACATCCTGGCCATCACAGGGGGAGGCTCTAATTTGGAGCAAGTCAAGCCTTGGGGTTATACTTTGCTTGTAAAGGCAGACCCTCCCTCAGTAATCTTTTTAGCATTCCGCTCCTTCAAAGACAACTTGGACCCCAGAGCTCTCATGTGGCCAAAAGACATGTGAATATCCCATCAGTTGCGTAGAAGCAATAGATTGGAATCCTCCAGATAGTTCACTCAATCTCAGAATGATAAATGATCAATCACTGCATTCCTCCTAAATGAAATTAAGATGTTAAGATATATTGCTTGGGGCTTCTGAATGGGATTTCTGCAGTTGAATTTCCAACAGAAAATGTATTGCCTTGGAATCACTGGGAAAGGGAGACATTCTAGATCTCTGTTAAAGCAAAACACTTGACGGCAGGGAAAAATGCTTCAGACATGTTCATTGTTTTCATATTTAAAAGTGATTAATCATCCCAAATACCATAACACCAGAAGACCAGAATGCAAACTCTTCCAGGGGAAGGAGGATGCAGATGCCCCGATGCTCTAAATTGGGAGCTTTTGAAGGAGGCCCTAGGTGAGCTCATGTTGGGAGAAGAAAAAGCCTTGACTAGAAATCCCTTACAAAGGGCAGAGAGCCTGGGCCAAAAACCCTAGGAATGCACAGGAAGCCACTGACCTACTTTTCCACTAGAACACAGAATAAAAAAAAAAAAAAAAGGAAGTTATAATCTACGTGCATGTGTATGGACATTACCAGAGATGTCACTTTCTTGGAATGTCTTTCCATCCCTCCTGTCAGACCTGGTGGAGACCCATTATGCTCCTGTAAGCTGGGCATTTAGCATCTCTGCCTGCGGAGTCACACATGGACCCACCACCTAGTAGCTGTATGACCTTGAGTGTGTAACTTTACCTCTGTTCCTGGAGCAGTTTGATGGGTTAATAATAGCAGCTTCTTCACAGAGTGTAAGGACTGAATCTCAGTAATTGGTACTTATCACGATTTTAATTAATCAGATGTTCAATTTATTTATTGAAGGTAATGTCTGGCATGCTGTCTAGATGTGCCCTCCATGAGGTCAGAACTAATGTATGTCTTGTTTATCCACATGTCCCCAGTACTTAACATGGTTCTTGGTAGATGCTTAAAAAATTGTGGGAAGGTGAGAGGGAGAAACGGAGGGAGGGAGAATGGAAGGGAGGGGGGAGGGAGGAAGGAAGGAAGGGGCTCATATTTTTCATAAACACAGCTTGTAGAAGGCAATATACAATCTAAACTGAATTGCCTTTGTGTCTTATTTAAGAACCCATTTCACTTTCAACTCTGCTGATCAAAAAGAGGTGACTTGTGCCCTGTCGCTTTATTTGCAGGTGGGTGAGCATTAGGGGCTCAAATACCTCAGATACACCCAGCTGGTTGAGGGCTCGTGTTTATACATTTTCCTTTTTCCCTGCCACCTACCAAAGAGGCCTCTTTTGGTTTGTGTGTGTGTGCATGCATGCGTGTGTGTGTTTTGAGAGAGAGGGAGAGAGAGAAAGCTATTTCCTTTTGTTGCAGGAAATTCAGATTTAGTGGTTGCTTAGAAAACACAAAGAAGATTGCAGCAAGTTGAATTAAAGCGCAGTTAAATCAAATGCAAAACTCCATTCAGCCCCTGTCTGCCCAAAATAAATAATTTTAAAAATGAATCTCAGATCACTGACAATGATGACTGTGTTTATGGCATGTGGGGTTGCCTGTCTTCAGCCAGCCATCGTTGCCAGCGTGCACCCAGCATTTAGAAATTAAACAAAAACACATTGAACTTGCTGCATTAGCTGTTGCCACATCAGAACGCTAACGGGTTTAGTGACCACAGCCCAGCCAGGCCAGAGTGTGTCAACAGCCAGAGGACCAAAGTCAGTCACTGTTTGTGCTTTGCCCAAGTTGTTACAAGTTTAATTCTTTGCAGCTTACTTTTCCTGCTGTTTTGGCCTCTGCCCACCATGTCTTAATGAGGGTAGCAGCCAGTCAGCCTCATATAGCAGGGCCACTGAGGCCCTGGCCAAAGGTCCACAGGTGGCAGCATCTCAGTCTCTTGGGTCTGATGACTTGTTAGACGGGAGCTCCAGCCTTCTTTTGCTAGTCACCTTTTCAGGCTAGAAAAGGCCCAACCTGAAGCAAATGTAAAGAGCCTCTTGATTCACCACTCATCTGGAAAGTACACCTCCCATCCCCTGCAAGAAAGCATGCTGCTTGGTGTTTGCACCTTAAAGGCAGTTTCTTTGCACTGCACCCAGGCCTTCAGGCCTGCCTGAGAAACAAAGTCAGGTATCTTCATCTGGACAGCCAGATCAAGCACTGAGTTGCAGGACCTTGGCAGTGAAGAGGTTAAATGGCTCAAAAGGCTGGGTCTCTGGTTTCCTGCCCACACTTGCTCTGGCCTAAGGCAATGCCTGCTGTTTGGGGGGGGGGGGGGGGAAGGGAGGCCTCCCCTGGACCCAGGTGGCCAACAGGCAAACCATGTTATTAAGAAGCCTAGATCGCAAAACCTTGATCTTCAAACGAGACCCCTAATTAGTCGCCAGCCCAAGAGTAAATGGCATTCCACCTCAGCAAGGCGATGGGCGCCTTCAAATCCTGGGGACTAATTGCCATTATTGGCTCTATGAAGATCCTGTTGTAAACACTTGTCATCCGAGCCACTTCTGTTCGGTAAACTTGAGATATCAAATTGTTCTTTCATGTCTTAAATTCTCTGAAAGGCCTCACTGGCCCCTTTTCTGGGGGAAGGCTTCTCTTTTTGAACATGGCAGATTTCTTTAGCACCTAGTTTAAAGAGATGTCTCTGTTGCTCGTGTGTGATAGGGCAAGCTCATCCTAAAGCTGAATCCTTTTCAAAAAAGTAAGGGATTTATTTATTTGTTTTATTTTTGTACTTTGTTCTCTTTTGAATTTGAAAATTCCATCTCAAAAATAAACTTCAATTGTAGGCAGAAGGGATTTGCTACACAGCTAATGGGGCTTAAGCTTAGGGGTCCCCTCCCAGGCCCAGGCCTTTTCCAAGGCCTTGGCAGGGGTCCTGACAGTGTATTCACAGGGCCATATATATATATATATATATATATATATATATATATATATATATATATTTTTTTTTTTTTTTTTTTTTTTCCAAGTTTGAAACAGTAGATTATTTGTGTACTCCTTTTCTTAAAGAGGGCCCTCCATGATGTACTGGGACTCACAAAACCAAGATCCACTCTATCATATCCAGGGTGTGTTTCCTACCTTTTGTATCATGAATCCTTGTTGCTTCTGGAGATAAATATCTTCCGTCTGTTCTTTGACTCCTTGCTTCTTGGTCCTGTTTGGCATTTGTGAAGGGAAAGACTAAGTTCTTCAGTCCACATACGGGATGCCAGGTTTTATCTAGGTTTACTTGGGACCCAGAGACCCCAGATTCATTTCATTTTATGAACCTCAACAAGCATCCTGGGTAATCCCAAACTCACATGGCAAAAAAGACCAGCATAAAGAGAAGACTGGATGCATAAGGGTTTTGATTTGTCACTCTCAGGACTGTATTATTTGGACACTTTCATGGCAGTGAGTATGTCAGGATGAGAGAGAGGGGAAAAGGAGTAAATAATTTCTGACTATTTTTGTAAACATGAATTTTCTATTCACCTTTAATACCAGCTTTTAGCAAGCTTCTGGGGGCTCTGAGATGTTACATCCCATGCCAGCATCTGCAGCAAGCTGTGTTGCAGGCCAAAAGTCCTATAATGTCACATAGCCTCGAAACTGAACTTCAGACCCATTTCTTTAGCAAGCTAAGGAGTCACTATTACTCAGCAATAATTCCTTTGTGTGACCAGTTGAGGGTGGGACAAGAAGGTAAGAGCTCTATAACAAGACTTAGGATATTTGCTTATGGGACTACATTGTCTCCCTGATGAAAGGAGACGGTTGTCCCTCTGCAGGTAACCTAATAACCTCCGAAGATACTGGCCCTCCCTAAGTGGGGCTCTCCAGAAGAACCTGGGTATCTTCCACTCTCTCCGGGATGCAGGCATTGTTTGTGGAATCATCCCCTGTCTCAGATGTCATTTGTGGCACCCCCAAAGATTCCCAAAGCATTATTTTAACCTATGTGTTTCACTAGTTTGAGATGTTCAAAATTGTATGCCAAACTTTTGATTATTTTAACTAGTTCAGAAAAGAAAGACCAACGTCGGTTTGACAACAAACAAAACCAGTTTTTGTTCTATCAGTTATGTTTAAAAGATTCCAATTTCAAACTAAACACAATGTGTGGTTATTCTGTCAGCGATTTATATAGCCACCAGGGCGCCACAGTTACACACTGCATACATCATTGTATTTTTAAAATGTACTTAATGAACTTTTTTTTCTTTTCTAGTAACTACTTCATTGCCTTAAATGAATGCATTCCAATAGAATTTGTAACAAATGACCACTTTGTGTTTGCATTAATGCCAAACACGTTTAACAAATTTTTAACAAGGAACCCTGGCAAAATGCCAAACTCCTAGAGGGACACTGAAGGAATGCTATAAATTTAAACTAGATTTTACCTTTTCACTTAGCTCAGCAAGTGTCTTAGGTGTCTCACTATCTCAGGATTGTGGCATTTCTATTTTATGTCAAATAAGTTGTACGTTTTCATTATTTTATTACATAGGTTATACCTTTCTGCATAGCACTTTTAAATCTTTGCAGCCATGTCTGAAAGAACATGATAGCAGCTTTAGAAATAGGAAGATCTATTTCTGAAAAACTGTTCATATCTTGAGTAGATTGAGGGATGCATGCCTGCATGTACTTATCTACCAAAATGTCACTGTCTTTAAAATAGCAAGTCAACTATTAAAGTACAAGAACAATGGACTAGACCAATGATTCTCAACTGGGGGTGATTTGGTCCCCTGGGTGACATTTGAAAATGCCCAGAGACATTTTTAGTGTAATGACTTGTGAGGGGGTTGCTACTGGCATCTAGTAGAGATCGGGGATGCTGCGTCCTATAGTAGTGCACAGGACAGACCCCTCAGCAAGGCATCATCCAGACCAAAATGGTCACAAGGCCGAGGGTGAGAAACCCTGGAGTAGCGTGACAAAGGCCTTTGGCTTTGGAGCAGTCTCTCAAGATAAAGAGGGTATTATTTTAAGAAAAAATCAATCACATTTCTACTCAACCACTGTTTTAAAAATTGTATTGAGTACCTAACACTGGTGTCGGATGGCTGCTTTCTGATTTTTACTTACGCTTTCATCTATCCCCGAGAAGGAGAGAGAAAAGCCTTGTCCTGGCTGAAAATGTAAACTAAAGCAGTGCTGGGGATGGCTTGTGGCCACAGTCAGGGCGAGACTGGCCAACTCATGCCATATGCCACCCCACTGGGAGAATCTATAGCTGGGCACTAGGGATGGTCTCCAAGGCAGAACTAATGGGACACAGGATGATGCATGTCTGTGAGGTAGTTTTGGTGTTTCATGAGCAAGCAGTTTTATTTTAATAGCTGTGCAATTGTTATAATGTATATTAGAGAATATTGGCTCCATAATGGTTTTAAAATAACTCTTTTTTAAACAGGAAATATTAGTTTTTTTTTAAGTGTTTTTAACATATTAATTAACAGATACACTGTTATGGAGAGACTAATTGGCAAGACCTAAGTTTGGAAGTGCTGGCCTCATGGTCGAGAGAATAGGCTCTAGAGTCAGAAGACGTGGGTTCAGATCAGGGCTCTGGGATAGTGGGAATTTGACCAAAGTCATTCAGTTCCCTTGAGCTTGTTTCCTCATCAGCATAGGGACAGTTAATCGTGTCAGAATCTTGGTGCTGTCAAGCTTGTTTGAAATAATTGATAATTCATGCAGAAGCACCTAGCATGCTAGCATGGTGGCAGATAGCATGCAGCAAACGTTAGCGATTAATAATACCACAATAAGAATGACAAAAATAAATCCTAAGGAGGCACAGCAGTATATGCTACATAACACATCCATTCAAATTCCTTCATTTAAAACCTTGTGGGTGAGTTGCACCCAGCACCCAGAAACCAGAGATGAAATATGAAGTCCCTCTTTTCCCTTCACCAGCAAGCAATATCATCCCTAACAGCAGTTTGCAATTCTGAGCACAGGGCTGGCTAGACCCACCCCCACCCCAGCCCTTTGGGCTCTGAAGTGTTACATTTTATTGCCCTGTGGAGCTGTAGGAGGCCAGTCAAAAGGTAAAATGTTGTTCTCCACTCATATTTTTGAATTATGGCTTCAAGGTGGTTGCTCCTATCAAGAAAATTAAATGATTTAACATAATTTGTTGCCACTTTGATCACAACAATAATAAATAAATCTTCATGAGAAAAACGGGAAACCCATTCTGCCTCGTTTTTAAAGATGTTAAGTAATAACACAGATGTAGTTATAGATTTTTTCTTTTTCTTTTTTCTTTCTTTCTTTTTTTTTTTTTTTCTTTTTTAGCAGAAACAACTCTTATTGGGCTTTCCTGTGAGCAGAGTCACTTAGTGGAGCTGTTCTGCAGGATGCCCCTGCTCCAGAAGGAGCAGCTCTTCCCCTCAGACCGTTGTTAATTAGCCTATCAGGGGTTCGCCTTTTACACTGGCACCATGTGCAATATGTTAGGAGCGGGCATCCAAAGCCGTCGTGAATGGGCGTCTGTTTTTGTACCTGGGGCCACGCTGCACACATTTGGGAAGCACATGGAGCGTAATGGACATTAACCCAGATGTCAAAAATAGCCTGCGTTTTACTACTGTTATTAAACAGTTTCCCCTTTAACCCCTCCGTGTTTACCAAAGACCCCTTTCTCCCAGCCTGTTTCTGCAAATCACTACTGAAAGGGCAAGAGAAGAAAGCCATAATCGGGCAGGTGTCTTTATTCCAAAGAAAAACAGTCTGAAGGAATATTTGTGAGACACCACACGTTTATAGCCTGCTCTCCTGAGGGCACTTGTGCTGGAGCAGAATCTCATGGCTATGCTCAGCTCGCCTGCCCCCATCTGCTTGCAGGGATCCTGTCAGGAGAGCCAAGTTCAGAGCTTCCATGGCATCCAATACTTGCGTTTTCAAAATGGAAACAGCTTCATATTTTAGTATTATGCTAGTAAGACACATTCTTTGCTTTAGAAAACCCTAAACCGATGCCAAAAAGAAAAAAAAAATCTAAAGAAGGAAATTAAAAAATACCACTCAGAGATAAATATTAACAATATTCTGGTATATGCACTTATAAATGTTTATGTTTATGTGTGTGTTTATGCAAAACTGAGATCAAACTCTACATATAGATTGTAATCTGCTTTTTTCACCAAAATATTGTGGACATCTTTCCAGATCAAAAAAGCAGAGATCCATATCATGAACACCTCAAATACTCCCTGTTTATTTCCTACATGGCACAAATAAAAAATTCCTTATTAGTTTATTTATTTGTGAATCTATTTGTTGTCTGTCTTCCTCCTGAGAACTTACAGGCTCCATGTCTGTCTTTTTCACCATTAGTCTTTGGCACCAACCACATTGCCTGACACGGAGAGGTGCTATATTGATTTTCTATTGCTGCATAACAACCAACCACAAACTTAGTGGCTTACAATAACACCCATTTATTATCTCACAGTTTCCGTGGGTTAAAAGTCCAGGTGGGCTTGACTGGGTTCTCAGCTTATGCTTAAGGTCTCCCAAGGCCAAAGTCAAGATGTCAACCCCTGCCCCCTCGCCCCCCTGGTTTTAATCTGGAGGCTGCAGGGGAAGCATCCACTTCTAAGCCCATGCAGGTTATTGCCAGAATTCAGTTCCTAGAGATGGTAGGACTGAGGCCCCCTTCTGTGCTGGCTGTCAGCCAGGGTACCTGATCGGATCCAAAAGGGCGTTCTCCTGTCCCCGTGCCCTCTTCCATTTCAGCACAGTGAATCCCTCTCATGCTTTGAACTACCTTGATTATCTTTTCTTCTACTAGGAAAACTCTCTCCTTTTAAAGGACTCCTGAGATTAAATTAGGCCCACTCAGATAAACTCCCCTTTGATTAACTCAAAGGGCGACTGATTAGTTACCGTAAACACATGTGCAGAATCCCTTTGCCATGTATTGTAACATGGTCATGGGTGTAATGCATTCACTGACCCATTGCCAGAGATTAGGGCAGGAAATTTCAGAGGGGGATTTTAGGATTCTGACTACCATAGGTGCACTCTAATATTTGTGGAATGAACAAGTGAATCAGCATGTTCCAGAAACTGTACAAGGCACACTGGATGCTAAGCGACCAAGACTGGCCTGTCCCCTGCCCTCATGGAGTTTATAGGCTAGACCAGGGCTGTCCACTAGTAATAGAATGCAAGTCACATCCATAATTTTGGTTTTTCTGATAGCTACATTTAAAAAGTGATAAGAAACAGGTGGAATTAATTATGACATGTTTAATCCAATATGTACAAAATATGATTTCAACATGAAATCAATATTAGAAATTATTACTGACATAGTTTATTCTTTTTTTATACCAAGTCTTCAAATTTTAATTTGTATTTTACACTTTGAGGAGATCTTAATTTGGACTACCCACATTTCAAGTGCTCAGAAACCGTATGTGGCAAGTAGCCACAATATTGGACAGTATAGATTTATACAAGTCACTTGGCAGGGACGGTGCAATATGTGTTTGACTCACTGGGCTGCATCCCAGCACCAGGAGGTCAGGAAAGGCTTCCTGGGAGGAAGCGACATCTAAGCTGAGGCTGCAGAATAAGTAGGAATCAATCAGGTCGAGAGTTGTAAATGCATGTCAGACAGAAAGAGGGGTTTGTGAGACAGGAGAAAGCTTTAGAACTGCTGAAGCAAGTTCAGCATAGGTGGAGCATGAAGAGTGGAGGGTCACAGAGAAGAGTGGAGCTGGAGAAGAGCCAGAAGAGGCCTTTTCTGCCATAGCCAGGAGTCTGTCCTACATCCTGAGGGCAGTGGGAGGTCATTGAAGGGTTCCAAACAGGGCAATGCCGAGATAAAATAGATGTCATCATTTGAAAAGCACTGTTTGCTGCCCCAGTGAGGATGCAGAGCTGGGTGCTGTAAGAGAGGATGCATGGCGTTGGGTTTGGGGCGGCTGTGACGATCCAGGGGAGAGAGGACAGGCCAGTCAATTATCCCACAGTGGGTGGCTGCCCAGATTGCCTCCTTGTGGAAGCCAGGATTCCTTTTGTTATTTTTCTAAAGCATATGCTTATTTGCCTTCCTCAACAAGAGATCATCTGCATTTCTCACTGCTGGCAATGTCATTTGAGTTTTTTCCTCCAACCCATTTAGGCCTCCTGGTTTGATTGAAGGAGTGGCAACACTTTCTGAGACTTCTCTTGTCCACAGCATAGACTTTACCCCAAAGCGGTGCACTAAACTTGCCAGGCACTGGATTTTGCCTTGGTGACCTTTGCCCAGCTGGAATCTTCTCACAACTGAATAAATGATTGTTTTTTTGCTACTTTATCTTGGAAAAACATCAAGGACATCGGACATTCACTGTAATTATTTTTCACTTGCTTCCCCCTCTGCAAAAATGACCAATGCATTCTAATATTATTTGGGTGTTCCTTTAACTTTTAACCATGTGGCCTTTTTAGTAAATTGGTTAGTCCTTTAAAACAATGATTAAGAAATGCTTAGTGCACAAAAGAATTAGAGCTATGCACAGCTCATGAAACAGAAAGCATGCTCCGACTTAAATTTTCATACATAGTTTGCAGATTTTATGTGCCAGAATGAGTAATATGATCTGCTCTAGGAACTCCCTAGCTTTTTAGCTCTGCAAAAGTCATTTTTTTTTTTTACCCCAATACAGGTTTCTTAACCAGAAGGGTTACACCAGAATCCTCAGAGTTTGAATTAGCAGAGTTCATTGAAGCCACATATTTCATTTGCACTGTTTAATGATGGCTCAAAGTAACTGCCTACCTGTGCAGACATTGGGATGTTTGGCACTCTCATTAGTCAGTGAGACTTTAGAAATGCCAGGTATCAACCACCGAATCAGAAAGTTCAGGCTGTCTACAAAAAGTGGCTTGCACATGTGTGTGTGTGTTTCATCTTTCCCCTCCCTGCCGTCTTTCTCCCTCTGAAGACAGCTGCACATTGCCGTGTGCTCAGGAACTCCTGAAGCACTCATATGTGAATGGTAATGACACAGGCACACCACATTGATCTTAGACATGGCAAAAAGCCATCATTTGAAGCACATTGTGGGATGGTCACCTCTTCTCACGCATCTCACTGCTTCTTCCATACCCAGGGCATGGACAGTGAGAAAACATCTGGCCACGTGGATGATAGCTGTTCTCCAGTGCATGACATATGCAAACGGATGACTGTCGCCTTTCTTTGTGTTTGATGTTAAATATGCATGCACAATATTTGATGTGGGGAAGCACGCTAGCTTTATTTCAATCTGCTCCATTTAAGGAAATAGCAATAATCTTTCAAATCATTGCTTTCATATGGTTTTAAGTGAATGTTAAGTTTTCTATTGTCTTGACAATCCTTAACTCTCTAATCTCTATAAAACCAAGCTTAAAAAAATGGAAAACCATGGTCATTGTTGAAACTTGGAACCAACAGAAACATGGAGAGAAAAAAAAAATTGACGCAATCTGATGACCTAGAGATAATCACTGGACACATTCTGGCATGTTTCCCTTCCAGTTCTTTCTTTCTGTACATCAAGAGAGGGTATCTCTTCTTTGATAGGTTTTCAGGACATAATTTAACTCTCTGTTTACTTTGTCCTTTTTCTGTGCTCCTTCCCCATTGCCTCCCCACACCCACCCAACACCTACCAAGGTGAGTGGTGGAGGGGCCAGCAGATTAGTTGGTGTGGGATGAGGGGAGCTTCTGTCAGAATTATCTAGATATCATTGCGCACACCACCAGTGTCTTTCCCTGCTAAATGATGTGTTTTCTCCTTGCAGCTATCAGAAGGGTTGAATAAAGGGAAAATGCAGCTCTGCAGCAATATTCTGATAATCTATTGCAGTGTGGCTCACCTCACTGTCTACCCCACCTGGAGCAGCTCATCAGACCTGAAGAGGAATTTTCACTTTCATTATGGAGCATGATTCTGTTCGACTTACTATTTCCTTCATCTCATGTCATGTCCCATGGATTTGAATATGTTGGAAAGACTTACCTGGAAGAAGAGAAAAATGAGAGCTCCTCCATTTTTTTTCATTGGGATTCATGCACTTAAAATATGGCCATCTCTTCTAAAAGTCATTTTGGGATAACATTTTATTTGTGTTATTTAAATATCATTGGATAAATTTTAACTCCATGAGATTTTTAAGTGTGGGTTCAGCTTCTGTTGGACTACTAGCTTCATCTCCAGTTATTCTGCTGGTTCAGACAAACTGGTCATTCTGAATGCATTAGATTATCAAAAAGTGTAAATTCGCTGTGAGTGAGTGGTGTTGGAAGTGTTTGTGTACCAAGATGCAGGCACTGTTTGGCAAAGAAACAAAACACCAAAAATTGCGAGACTTTACCCTCCTCTATCCTTAATCTGCTGTTTGAAGAAAACTATTTTGATGGTGTAACTCGTAGATACCTCTGGGCCAGGTTGGAAATGAAATGAATTTTTAAACCACTACTACTTGCCAAGAAATCGCCTTATAAGAACATGGTGTGTGTCTCTGACAATGCATGGCACATCTAAATTTGATCATTCATGATTTTATCTACCCTGCCTTTGTACTGAGGAGTGGCAAAAGTCTGAGGTACCTACATATATTCCATGTGTCCCAAATATCCCCACAGTGGGGATGTGACCCAGCCTCAGACTCTTACCATTCCCATACATGCAGGTCTCCATGAAGAAGCTGGGACTCATTCACATTTCAAATTCCAATTGCTGTGCAAACAGTATGAGCTTAGATCTTCTGTAAATGATGGGTCATTTTCCATTTTTTTTAAAATTGTCTCTAACATGGATTCCAAAGCATTTTCAGCATCCAACATGAAAACATTGGTGAATGAGGAGGAATCACAAAGCTGTGTATCTGTATATAGCTCTACACAACATGTATGTTAGTACAGAGTCATTATTTAAAGCACATGCCAGGAAAAGAGACCAAATTTTGAGGTCTTTTACATACAAGACATGGTACTAAGGAGAATTAAACTCCTATTGCTTCCTCTGAAGATTAAAAAAAAAAGTTGTTATAACTTCATACAACTGATGACCAAGTCTGGCAAACATGTGCACCTCTTATCTTGCTCCATTTTCTTGTCAATGGAAGAACCCCTTCCACGTGTATGCTAGTGGGGGATGAAAATCTGCATTTTTAAAGGGCAAACAGTGAATTTAAGCATGAGTGGCCTTAATAAATACAGTTGTCTTTCTTTGCTGCTGTGGAAAGGATTCTAAACAGATATTCCCAAAATCTTGCATTGAATTTAGTCATTGTTCTTACTTTCTTAAATGTTGGTGCAATTAACTCTGGACCTCTCGTGAGCCATGTGATATTTAAAAGACAGATACCTTATTTGTTGACGAAAATGAAACCGTCTCTGAGTTGCACTGTTCATTCTTGGTGCATTAGGAATAATATATTCAAGCTGGTTTCTTGCTTCTGGCTTTGTTCTTGTTGTCAGTAAGTATAGTGCACTATGTAAAGCTTACCTGTCTCATATACAATCCAAATGCATTTATGTTTAAAAAGTTTGTCCTTTAACTATTAAAGAGATGTAGGTCTTGGTTGGAGTGTAAGCAGAGTTCTTTGCAAACATATTTAGCACATTTTGACACAATGTCCCACTGAAAGCCCAGGCCACAAACACATCCCCATGAGCATTTGCGTGTCCTCCGATAGGCGGCCGTCACTCCCTCCTATAGCCGGGTCTTGACCTGAACTCTGCAATTGAATACTTGAAGTAGGAAATCCACCAGGGAAAATAAGGTCTTCAAAACAGAAAAAAAACCAACTGTGTATAGTTAGTTATTTCTAATTATGTGCCAATTTTTCCACAAGTATTGTTTTGGGGGTCATTTCTTGTCTCAGTTACGTTGATTACAAGTATCTTACCTTTTAAGTTAGTGTATCATCTAGTCCCTTAACATGTTAAAACTCTGTCTAACAAAGCATCTTTTCCCATTTCATGTAATATTCTCTGATGCTTGGGGGTTACAAAAAAATCCTTTTTCACATGTTAAAAATAGTCTCTGGGTTTACAACAAGCACTGTGATGTTTGGGAAGATATTTCCTTTGCTCAAACTTTAGCAGGTTCCGCTCTAATCATAATGAAATTTAAAGAAGTTTGGGCTAATATTTAGGAGAAGTTTGTATTCTTTGTGCAGAAGCAGGCTTGTACTTTTTACCCCATTTAATTTTGATGTACAGTCTCAATTTTGTATTTAATGATTTTTGTGTATCCAGTATGCACGTGAACAGCGTGTCAGCTTTCATTTGAAAGTGGTTTTCAGTTTACTTTTGCAGCAGTGTTTATGACGAGACCTCAAATGTGTTGACCTAAGTTCTATCTGAGCTGTTTTTGTGTAGAGTGGTGTTTGAATGCTGCTAGGGGTCAGTGTATCTAATTCCCCGAGACCTGAGACCCTCGTTTGATAGTGCTTCTTGTAATATTTCTCCAGTGAGTGGCATGTGGGTTGTGATATTGATCATATGATTATGGACATCGATATGAAAAAAAAATAATAAAACTAAGGAACCCTCAGAAACTACCAGTGGGCATGTATTAGCCAGTTGTTGTAACCTTGTGTCTAGTAGAAGTACAACGTACAAGGTATGTACAGTTCATAAATTTGTTATCATGTGTATGAAAAGTACTTTGTGCTGATTGCCTTATTTATATTCATCAAATAAACTTGGTTTCTTTCTGAAGGGAGTTCATTCCATCCCTAATAAATGCTCCAATTGTAGTGGTTTCTCATCTTTTTTGAGTCATGGATCTCCATTTGAAAGCCTACTCAGAACTCTGTTAACTTAAGAAAGAAAAGGGAATTTATTGGCTCCCTAAACTGGAAAGACCAAGGCATAAATCTTCCTTTAGGCATGGCTGGATCTAGAGGTTTGAATTAGGGAATTAAGTTATTTCTTATCTCCCTCCTTCCACCCCTCCCTTTCTCCCTTCCCTTTTTGCCTTTCTCTCTCCCCCAATCTATTTCTCCATCTCTACTTCTCCCCCATCTCTTCCTCCTCCCAAACTTTCATCTCTTCCCCTTTTCTTCCTCTTTATTCCCTCCATCCCTTCCTTCTCTCCTCCTTCTCTGCCTTTCTCCCTCTGTCCTTGTCTCCTTGTCTCCTCTGTATTTTCCATTGGGTTGGCTTTGATTTCTGTTAGGCTCTCTCCACTTGTTGACAAAGATGGTTCCCAACAACTTTGAGCATTCCTTATTTTTAGAGGACAGACCCTCTCTCCCAGCATCCATATCAGTCCCTTAAGGGGACCCTTACTGGTCCTTTTTGGGTCATGTGTCCAGTCCTAGGCCTTTTTCGAGGGTGTTGGGAGGGTGAGGCCATGTGATTGACAGCCTCACTGAATGTGGGATGAGCACTTTCCAAAGGGAAAAAATGGGCTCTATTATAGAAGAAAGGGGTGAGAAAGCTTGGCAGGCAAAAATAATAAATAGCTCTGTTACCACTGTCCCCAGGAAAAACACACACACAAAATTGTCCATGCAAGGGCTCACCAACCTCGACAGCTAACCTACAGATCACAGTGGAGAGAGAACCTCTTTGCTAGATGTTCTACTCCTGGTTCCATTTCAGATTTCGACTGTATTACAGGGAATGAATTTCCATTTCTTAGGATTATTGGGACCAGAGTCTTTGATTGTCAGAACTAGAAGGGATGTTAGATGTTATATAATCCAACATCCTCATTTTACCAGAGGTGGAAACTGAGGCCCAGAAGTGACTGATACATGCATACACGGTAAGTTCATGGCAGGGCCAAGACTGTCCCCAGAGCTCCTGAAACAGAACAAGTGTCCCTGAAGACTCTCCACGGAGGAGAGGCTGCAACAGAATCTCCCTCCAGTTGGTCCTTGACTGTAGAGGGGAATTACCATTTAGTTTCTGTTCTTTATGGACTCAGAGCCACCAGCTGTGAAATTCTTTTATTGTCATTTTGGGGGTACCTGAAAAGTTGTTTCCCCCTTTCACTATATTCTCTTTTTAAAGAAAGAGAACTTGTGATGAATGGGAATTTCTTACCTCTTGGAACTTCCTGAAGCACCTGGGCTTGCATTCAGGCCTAGTTACTTAAAGTCAGCGGCCGGATTGGGCCTCTGCTTCTTTGTGCACAAGCCAATCCATCTGTTTAGAAAGGCACCAGCCCGCATCCTGCTGTGTGTTCGGGGCAGGCTGTCCACACATTGATGGGAAGGGAAGCTGTACCTTTAGCTGCCTTGAAGCACATACACTTAATTTTGGTAACACCTAAAGTTTTAATCTACACTAAAGATCTACCCTGACTGCCATCACAAAGGATTGGACAGACATTCAAATTCTTGGAATTGCTGATCCAATAACAGTAGTTATCATTCTAACAATAAGTAAACACAGATAATAAGTAATTGAACATGATCGAGTGTTTGCTAAGAGCTGGACCACGGTGCTAAGGACTGGATGCAGATCAACTTGTTTGTTCCTGATAACAGCCCCATGAAGTAGTGCTGCCATGATCTGCATTTTATAGCAAGGGAAACTGAGGCCCACAGAGATGCCAAAAACAGTACACATCTTTCAAGGGTTTACTTGGTGCCGGGTGTTTTTGCTAACTGTCATGTTTCTGTGAACTCATTCATCCTCATAGTGATTGCGTGAGGTAGGTACTATTATTATCCTCACTTTACAGACAAGGAGAAGGAGGCCCAGAGGGCTGACATGCCTGGCCCGGGGTTCTCCAGGTAATATGTAGTGGAGTCAGGCTTTGAAACCAGAGCTTAGCCCCCCTGCTTAGGGGATGCATGGGTCCCAGGTCTGCTGGGCAGGGCGTGTAGGGCTGAGATTCAGTCCCCACTCTTACGCTCCCAGGCATGCTTCCACATTGTACGTTTGGTCTCCAGCATGGCCTTGTGACTCACAAGGTCCCTAAGGAATTTGTTGCTTCATCAGTGCTACGGTGGACAGATATCATGAGACTTTTTCTGATATTCCTCTCATGATGGAACTGGACTTACGGGTTATTGGGAGGAAGACCACAGACATAAAGGACATTTCATCACATCATATAATAGCAACATGATTTATGACTGTTGATGTTGACCTTGATCAACTGGCTGAAGTAGTGTTTTGTCAGGTTTCGCCACTGTAAAGTTACTCTTTTCCCCACTTTTGTGATGAATTTTTAACGTGCAGATACCTGACCAGCTCTCAGTCATAGAAAGAGGGTTCTGGTGGCAAATGTGGAGAATGTGATAACTAGAGAAGAAGAAAAAAATCCCCAAAGTCTTTTGGATCAAAATAGCTTGAGTCACAGCCCCATCATTTAGATCAGTTTCCCCCTTCTACTTGAAAATGCCTTTTCTAGCCTTGTTTCTAATCTTACTTTTCTCTGTTAGATTACATGAGCTTCTGTGGCAAAAATGCTTGATGTGGGAGGAGTAGACCCTTCCCAAGTGCAGGGCAAAGTTAGCATTTCTATAGTTTAAAAACAGATGTTGTTATTCCAGTGACTTCACTTAGGGAAGGAAGACTCAGGAGAGAAACTTTGCATAATTTCAAGACAAAATCTTCCTTATCTGCATAACTGCAACTCACTGGATAAGGATGCTTATGGCTTTTTGCATTTGGGAGGAGAAATATGGGGATTTATTTGAATAAGTGTATCTGTTAGGAATTTTTTATTTTGTAAGTACCACTCCCCACCCCCACGAAAAAGAAAAGAAAAAAACCTAACATAACTTAAGCAAAAAATAAATATATACAAACATCGACATTTATATTGCTCCGTGCAATAAACAGTTTAATGTTGCTTTGTTTCAGGTACGGCTTGTCGCAGGGGCTCAAATGATTTCTCCCTCTTGTCTTGCTTTTGCTTCCTTGGTACTGGTTGAATCCACTCTCAGACACTCAAGGTTTGAGGAGAGTCCCCAGATCCCCCCCCATATGCTAGGAATGGAGCCCTGCCCCAACTTTGTAGACTAGGAAAGGGGAAAGGGTGGATTCCCCTGTGGGAAAGGGAAATGAATGCTGGGGAGGGAGGCATTACGTACACACAGCCGTATGAAATGCTCATAGCAAGATAACATTGGACACTGGCTTATTTTTCCTTTGAATGGAGCTTTGACCCAAAGAAGAGAAACAGGATGTATATTCTGGTGGAAATTGCACTGATTAGCAATCAAGACACCTCAACTGAAATCTCAGGTTTATAACTATTTTGTCATATGCAATGATATATAACCACATGCTACCTCTATTTTGGAATCTAACCAATGGGAATAACAGGTCTAAATAGGTGACGTGGATATGAGAGGATGAAATGAGAAAATGTTTAGAAAACACATTTTAACAAGAAAACTCTCCTCATAACTCTAACAAAGTCCTAGAGTACCTTCTTTCAAATTTTAAAACTTAAATTCTAGAAGTAAGTTTTCCTTAATTGCTCAGGTATTAAGTGTTCAGGTGAATATATCAAGCAATAGATGTGAGAATAAAAGCTCTTCAGAAGTAACTCTTGCTGCGTGCCACAACGTGGAAGACTCTCACGTGATATTGAGAGACCATACAAGAACATATGATATGATTCCATTTATATGAAGTTCACAAATAGACAGTCTATGGGGCTAGAAATCAGAGTAGTGGCTACCTTTTGGGGAGTTAAGAACTGGTAAGGGCACAAGAACATCTTCTAGGATGCTGGTAATATTCTGGTTCTTGATCTGGGAATTGGTTACACAGGTATGTTCAGTTGGTGAAAAGTCATCAAGTGATACCCTTAGGATTTGTGTGGTTTTCAGTCTGTATGTTATAGCTCACTAAAAATGTTTACCCCAAACATTTATAATACCATTAAGCATTAATCCAGTTTCAAATTACAGAAGGGACTATGGAATGAATTTAGGCCTCAGATATTTCTTGTTTGGCCAGCACAGTGGCTTAAAATTTTTTGACTGTGCAGTAGCGCTAGGCCTGGAGCCTGGCGGCCTTGAGAATTGTAGGATACACTCACCATTTCTCCATTGTCCTCACCACTCTCTAAAATGTCACACGTGGCCAGCTTTGTTCCAGTGTGTTACCTGCCTGGCCTCTGAGGAAATGTGAGGTTGCAGTCCCTGGAAATGTTAAAATCTTGACTCCAGGATATCCCAGAGGAGGGACCCCCAGCAGGTTACTTAACCCCTCCAACTTTGTGTCCTCATTCTAAAATTAAGTGTTATAATACATGTCTGGAAGTGTTTTGTTTTTGTTTTTTTTGTGTTTTTTTTTGTTGTTGTTGTTGTTAACAAGGGTCAACTAATCACTTAACAGAATGCCAGCCATGTAATAGATCCTAAATACATGGAAACCATAGCTACTATTTGTAGTAACGTTGTCATAAATAATGAAAATGTTTAACAAAATAAAATTGGCAGGCACTTGCTGCCTGCCAGTCATCCTCTCACAAGAATCGCTGCTGAGCTGGTCCTTTTTCAGATCCCATTTGCCACATCAGGGTTTTCCGCTACCTCGTTTAATAACCAGTTTCCAGATCTGGATATTGGGGGCTGTATATTTTCCTGGTGACTGTTGCCAATGACAAGGAGGGAAAGACTTGCGTAATTACCACTTGTACTTCCACAAAACACATGAAATCAAGCCTAGAGCAAGGGTTTTGGACAGTAAAACACTGGGTTTTTAAAAGGCCGACAAGGCCTGCTCAAATTGTCTGATAAGAAATATATGTGTGGTTAGAAAAACTGAAAAAGGACTAATGCCATCGTGGTATAAGTGCCATCAGAAGAAAGCCTTTGCATTGGACAGGTCCCTCCCAAACTAGTGTATTCACACAGCTGAAGTAGAATTAAGGCTTCAGGACAAGTCATGAATTGGTTGGGAATCAGTAACTTGCCTGTGGCCAAAATCCATCACCTTTGTTTTCAATGTTCCTTTTGTGATGCAATTGCCTTTCTTAGTTTTTTTTTTTTTTTTTTTTTAATTGCAATATGTTCACATACCATACAATCATCCAAAGTGTAAAACAGTTGTTCACAGTATCATCATATAGTTGTGCATTCATCACCACAATTTTTGAACATTTTCATTACTCCAAAATATAAAAATAAGAATAAAAGTAAAAGTAAAAAGAACACCCAAAACATCCCATACCCTCCTCCCTGTGTTATTCATTTACTTTTTGTCCTAATTTTTCTAGAACAGGGAGTGAGAGCCATAAAGTTTTCACAACCACACGATCACACCATATAAGCTATATAGTTACACCATCACCTTCAAGAATCAAGGATACTGGATTGCAGTTCAACAGTTTCAGATATTTCCTTCTAACTATTCTAATAAACTAAAGACTAAAAAGGGTATTGTTCTAGTTTGCTAATGCTGCAGAATGCAAAACACCAGAGATGGATAGGCTTTTATAAAACGGGGGTTTATTTCACTACACAGTTACAGTCTTAAGGCCACAAAGCATCCAAGGCAACACATCAGCAATCAGGTACCTTCACCGGAGGATGGCCAATGGCGTCCGGAAAACCTCTGCTAGCTAGGAAGGCAGCTGGCATCTGCTCCAAAGCTCTGGCCTCAAAATGGCTTTCTCCCGGGACGCTCCTCTCTAGCAAGCTTGCTCCTCTTCAAAACATCACTCACAGCTGCACTCAGTTCCCTCTCTTTGAGTCAGCTCATTTATATAGCTCCACTGATCAAGGCCCACCCTGAATGGGCGGGGCCATGCCTCCATGGGAACATCTCATCAGAGTCATCACCCACAGCTGGGTGGGGCACAGTCTGCCCCACAAGACCACAAAGATAATGGCATTTGGGGGACACAATACATTCAAACCGGCACAGGTATCTATATAATGCATAAGAGTTACTTCTAGAGTGATCTCTCAATTCCATTTGAAATCTTTCAGCCACTGAAACTTGATTATATTTCATTTCTCTTCCCTCTTTTGGTCCAGAAGGCTTTCTCAGTTGCATGATGCAGGGTCCAGGCTTATCCCTGGGAGTCATCTCCAATATTGCCAGGGAGATTTATATCCCTGGGAGTCATGTCCCATGTAGGGGGGAGAGTAGTGAGTTTACCTGCTGAGTTGGCTTAGAGAAAGAGGCCACATCTGAGCAACAAAAGAGGTCCTTTGGGGGTGACTCTTAGGCACCATTATAAGTAGGCTTAGCCTCTCCTTTGCAGTAACAAGCTTCATAGTGGCAAGCCCCAAGATCAAGTTCTCGGCCTACTAAGCAGTTAGACCCCAATGCTTGCAAGAATAGCAGGAATTCCCCAGCTGGGGAAGTTTAATATTTCCATATTTTTCCCCAGTCCCTCAAGGGGGCTTTGCAAATACTTTTTATTCTCTGCCAAAATTACTTGGGGTTGTATCAGTGCTTCATGCTAACCTGTACAAACCAACAAGATCTCACTCTCTAGTCAAGGTTCCATGTAATTATGGTATTTGAGTAAACTGACAATACAGGTTAAATTATATAGTGTGCTTCAGAAAATATAGATTTTGCACCAGATAAACCTTGCTTCCTTTGGTCCCACACAGAAGCCAAAGTTTTAAAACACAGTTAATATCATCCTCTACCCTTTAGTCTGATCTGCCCCAATCTCAACCAAATCCATTTTGTTCCTATCTCCAACCAAAGTCTGATCTTCTTTTTAGCCTTGCTAGCAGTTGATTCATGGGGCAGTGCCGACACTCAGAGCTGCTAAACTCTGACTCTGAGTCCCAGGTGTCACACAGACACCTGAAGCTCCAAGGACCAGCCACATCACACACAAACAGCTCAGCATCTCAAAATTTAGAAATAACTGTTACAACTCATGAACAGATGTGACTGCTGTAAGAGCTTACAATCTAGGAACGTTTATCTACACCTTACCCTGATAGCCGATGCTCCCAGAATCAATTCTTAGAGTTTGCACATTTTATTAGTTCATATTAATGAGGCATTATAATGTTTGTCTTTTCATTTCTGGCCTATTTCACTCAACCTACTGTCCTCATGGTCTGTTCACCTAGTTGCATACCTCAGAACTTCATTCCTTCTTGCCACTCCCTTATGCAAAAACATTCTTATATGTATACATTTAATCACACTCATTGACTACTCTAGGTTTCACTAAGTTATACAGTCCCAGTCTTTATTGTCTATCTTTCCTTCTGGTGTCATACATATCCCAAACCTTCCTCTTTCAGTCATATTCTCAGTGTACTTACAATATTGTGCTACCATCACACAGTATTATGCTATCCATTTCTGAATCCATACAATCAATCTTCTAGAGCATTCTATACCCCTTCAACATGCCCGATCTCTCTACCCTCTTTCTGTCTCCTAGTATCTTCATTTCAACACTCTTCTCAAACCTGTCTCTCCCATCTTTTCCTGTCTGTAGTATTTCTTGTAGAGGAGTTCTCCTGTTTATGAACTCTCAGTGTCTGTTTATCTGTAAATATTTTAAACTCTCCCACATTTTTGAAGGACAGTTTTGCTGCATATAGGATTCTTGGTTGGCAGTTTTTCTCTTTCAGTATCTTAAATATATCATACCACTGCCTTCCCACCTCCATGGTTTCTGCTGAGAGATCCACATTTAGTCTTATCAAATTTCCCTTGTATCTGATGGATTGCTTTTCTCTTGCTGCTTTCAGAATTCTCTTTGTTTCTGGCATTTGAAAATCTGACTAGTAAGTGTCTTGGAATAGGTCTATTTGGATCAGTTCTGTTTGGGGTATATTGTGCTTTTTGGACCTGTAATTTTATGTCTGTCATAAAATTTGGGAAATTTTGATTGGTTATTTCCTCTATTATTCCTTCTGCCGCTTTTCCCTTCTCTTCTCCTTCTGAGACACCTATAACACGTATATTTGTGAGCTTCGTGTTGTCCTTCAGTTCCCTGAGACCCTGCTCATATTTTTCCATTCTTTTCCCTATCTGTTCCTTTGTGTGTGGGATTTCAGATGTCCTGTCTTCCAACTCAGTGATCCTTTCTTGTGCCTCTCCAAGTCTGCTGTTGTATGCCTCCATTGTGTTTTTCATCTCTTCTATTGTGCATTTCATTCCCACAAGATCTGCCATTTGTTTTTTCACAAGCTTACAAATTCTTCCTTATGATCACCCAGTGTCTTCTTTATATCCTTCATCTGTTTTGTCACATTCTCTTTCAACTTGTTGATTTTATTTAAAAGATTTGTTTAACCTGTTTGAACATCTATAATTAGTTGTTTCAACTTCTGAATCTTAGTTGAGGTGTTAGTTTTTTCCTTTGACTGGGCCATATCTTATCTTACTGTTTCCTGTTGTGGCCCATGATTTTTTGCTATCTAGGCATCTGATTTTCTTGACTGGTTTATTCTAGAGGTGGTTTTCTCTCTTTTACCTAAGGTTTTCTTGTTGGTGGTCTTTGAACGCTATCTTTTCTTTGTTTCTCTCACTTGCCAGTTGTCAGATTGGCTCTGCCTCCCAGTCTTCCTCCCAAAATCAGGCACCCACCGTGTCCTGCCACAGGGATGGGAAGTAAGCACTGGGCACCCCAGCAGGTTCACTGTGTGTGGTGATACAAATCTGTTGTCTTCCAGTGGTGCTCTGTTTTCCACCAGCTAGCAAGACCTGGGTTGGTTTTGGAGCCCTGCTTTAATAGTTGTCTTCTCAGCCAAAACAGGGCCAGGTTTCCATACAGGGCTTGTAGACCAGCTCCTGTGCTCCTAAGAAAGGTTCTGAAGCATCTTTTAAAAAGTATTTTACTTCCCTTGCACTTTCCAGACTGTCCAGCAGATGGCGATCAGTAACTTAATCGTCCTCAGAGGCTGCTTTGCCTCTGAGCACAGGGCTGTGTCTGGCCCAGCAGGGCTGAAACTGTGGGATTCCTATGCCCTCACTTTGCCAGCCAAAATCTGACTCAATCTGGGGCTCTATCTGTGGCAAAGCACTCCCTCAGCTGACCCAGCACTCCAGCTGCCTCCAAGGCAAGAAAATGTCCGCCAGCTGCTGCTTGCCTCAAGGGTGGGGGAAATGCTTTCAGACCCAGGGCTGGAAACGTGTCTCTGTCCACATTTTCTCCGTCTCTTTGCCCTCACTGATCTGGGCCTTGAAATGTCTGCCCCCATTGACCAGGTCTTCAAACAATACGGGTATTTCTCACTGCTGTGAGAGATTTTAAAATCTGTGTCCCTAGTGGGAGGGGTACTGTCTGCCGTTTCCGTGCCTTTCCCACACTGAGCCCGAGTGAGGGGAGGGAAGAGGACTGGCTGATCTGGGACAGAAGATTCCTACCTGATATTTCTTCTGAACATGTATGGCATGTTCAGGGTCTTTCTCCAGTCTATGTCCTCCTCCAGAGTTTCAAACAATTCAGAATTGTCATTTTTTTGTTGAATCTCTGGAGAGAAATTCTTGAGAGAAGTTTTCAGTAGCTGTTTATGTCACCATGTTGATGATGTCACCCCCTTTCTTCGTTTATTTTCCAACCAGGACAGCAACATATTGGGGCCTTTGGAAGTGTTGAGATACCATAACTACATATGGAAATGCTCAAGATAGTCCTTTGAAAGATGTTGGCCTTGGTACCAAAATTCTTGTTGATGATGCTTTGGTTTCTGAGCATCATGTTTTCAGTTTATGAGAAAAGTAGTGGTATGGTGGGTTGCAGGGAAGGAATTATCTCACCTTTGGATTCCCCCCAAATGTTTGATTTTTGGAAAGAAGAAGAAGGGTATGCTTTTATATTTTTTTTCCCCTGCAATCTCTGCACATTAATAAGATAGCATTCTTGCAGTAGATTTAGATACATTTGGTGTTTCTGGAAGGATCTGTCCACGTCAGCACAGGAACAAGGGTGTTGAGATAAGGTTGAGCAGGTTAAACGGTGACAGGCAATAGAATTGGAATGTCTCAGGTTGACCAGTCCAAATCTCCCATACTTCCAGAAGTTGTGAGGTCATGAGAGAAGAATTTCTCCAAGAGTCTGATTTAACCAGTCAATGAAACTGAAATTCAACAAATCAAAAAGTGGCTACTATGAATTCTTAAAGAACTAGCTCACAGCATGGCACGTGGCCATTTTTAAAAGTGTAGATGTCTTCCCACCAAGTTAATGAAATTGGGCCTTATTTTCATTCTGACAGTAGCTTCATTGAAATCTCACTTTGTCCCAAACCAGTAAAAATTGATAACTGAGTAGTTGCTTTTAAATTTCCAAAGACTCAAGTTAACAGGAATAAAATTTTGCTCCAGCTATTTAGAGGGGCAGAGCCCTTTGGAAAATTGGACAGAGTGATTATTAGCAGCAATTTCTCCAGTAGATCAGTTTTCTGTGCAAATGCCCTTGGAATTCTTAGCTCAAAGCACTGATTCCTCCTGGCTCACCTGGAAGTCTCCTCTTTTTCCAACCTATGACTTTGATTCATGTCACTTCATCTACTGTCAAAACTATGCAGCTGAAAAGAGTAAAGCATGTTTGATGAGTTCAAAGGTGAGTAATTGGATTCCAGATTTTGTACAATTCAAAGATAGTTTATGTTCATCTTTTCTCAATCTCAACACCTGAGTAAATCGCAAGATGCTCCCTAAACCTTTTTTATATGCTACAGGTTGTCTCTGAAGAAAAGAAAACATAAGCAAGTCTTCTTTTTAGAACAATTCTCCCTTTGTCTTCGAAGACTGCATTTGTAGGTATGATTAGATGTAACAGAGGTAGGTAAAATGGATACCACATTTGTAGCAAGGAGTAAGAAGCTATATTTGTCTCCAGCCAATAATTTAGAAAAATATGGTGTCAGTTTGGACAAGGGTATTAAACCATTCCTTACAAATTCAGTCAGAGGCAGCTAGAGAAATCACATTTAAAGCCAGGCATTTTATAATGGGATATTAATACGTTGTGGTAACTGGCCAGTCAGTTCGTGCATTTGATTAGAACTTCAGAAGATAACTGTTTTATTCCCAGGTCTGCCTCTGCCTTACCATTTGACCTTGGACTAATTGTTTAACCTCTCTTGGCTTCAGATTTTTTATCTTGAAAGCCAGAATAATAACAACTTCCAACTACCTATCACATCTGGGTATTGAGTGGATTAATGGGGTCATATTTGCAAAGTCCTGGAAAATTCCCAAGAGAGAAATTCTGCCTCTTATGAGATTGGTAATGTTTCAAGGCCCAAGACGGGTAGAGCGACATTTAATGGGTCGTTATTAAGGATGGTTATCATCTCCTTCCTAATAACTAAAGAATGGGAACCTTTCGAAAGTGGATCTTTTCATTATTATGAAATCTTGTTTTCGTTATTGTGATTCTGTTTTGTCTGGGACCCCTGGGGTAAACCAAGCTTTCTCTGCTATCTAAACAGTACACAGAACTCATAGGAGGGACCACAGATTCATGGCCACAGAGAATTTTCCAGAATATTTCTATTACAGTAACACATAGACTTTCGAGGTCAAAAAGTCTTGGGTTGAGTCCTAGCTCCGCCACTTCCCTGCGGGTGACCCTGAGCAAATCACTCAAGCCTCCTGTACTCCAGGGTCACTGGGAGCACTACATGGGATACCTTCCTTTAAAATGCCCAGCACAATGTCCAGCATGTGACAGGTTCTCAGGAAATAATAATATGCATAAGAGTAACTCCATTTATTCTCTAGTGCCATTAAGAATTATCATGGGTACTAGTCCTTAATTAACTAAAACCTAACTCATCAGAGCTTGTGCTTAATCAGAACCTGCCTAGCCATGACCATCCATTAACAATACTCTCATTTGGTGAGCACTGTATATTTAGGAAAATGGCAAATCAAAAGGAAAGAACTTCTTGTCAGGGATTTATGCAAATTCCCATAGTACATTTTTATGTCATTCCTGATTTAGCCCAATCTCCTGACTTGCCAGGTTCAATACTACAGAGTCACTCTGAATAGCTGACATTTATTAAGAATGAACTACATGCCAAGCACTAGGTACACATTTATATATATTTTCTCATTTAATAGACACAACATCCCAGTAGGGAGGAACAATTAAATTCCTTTTATAGCGGGGAAAACCAAGGTTTCATGAGGTTAAGTAACTTACCCAATGCCATACAGTTATTAAATAGAGAAGCTGGATTTTAAGCCTCACTTGACTTCCAGAGTCTATCTTCTAACCCTAGAGCTGTCCAAAAGAAAATAATGTGAGCCACGTGTTATCTAAACTTTTCTAGTAGCCAAATTTTTTTTAAAAAAATTAAAAAGCAGGAGAAATTAATTCCAATAATGTATTTAATGTAATCCAATATATCCAAAATAGTGTCATTTCAAATATAATCAATATAGAAACTATTAATGGGATATTTTTCATTCTTTTTTTTTTTTTTTTTTTGCTCTGTCTTTGAAATCTGGTGTGTATTTTGCACTTTCAACACATCTTAATTTGGACTAGCTACATTTCAAGTGCTCAGTAAGCCACTAGTGGCTAGTGGCTACCAGATTGGGCAGTGCAGGACTAATCACCAAACTATCGTACCCTAGTCCTTGAAGATTGTGTCAACTGGCTTTACCAGTCTGTATTTACTGAAGAAGAAACGAATAGTTTTCCATTTTCAACAAGGGAATTAAAAAGGGGAGGTTTGACACGTAGTAGGGTTTAATCTTTTTTACATTCTCAATTCACCAAACAATTAATTTACCCTTAAAAAATAGCTCTTTCTTGAAATATTCCATTTCCTGAGTTTTCACTTTGTCATATATAATGAATGTATTTACACAAAGTGGGTGCAAATACATAACTGTTGAATGAATGAACGAACGAACATATTTGCTGCTGTGGGACAGGAAGATCCTGGGCAGGGAGGATGTGTAGGCTCCATAAGGGCAGGAATCCTTTGCACGCCTGTCTCTATAGCCTCGCCCCTAGCGGAGTTAGGCACATGGGAGGCTTTGTGAAATGAATTAATGTCTCCACGTGGAGAAACCACTTAGTTCAAATTTTGTTCTCAGTGGACATAGGGAATCTAAGATCCCTCTTCCTCTCCCCTAGGTATTTGCACTTGAGACCCAAAGTCAACCTCAAATGGATTTAGTTTATTTAAGCCATTTAATTTATGATTCCAAATGAAATCGCATCCGACAGACCACAGAAATGAAAGCTTACTTTTAAAAACAGTTGCTGACTTTCCCACAGGTCCCAAAATCCTAGATTTTTTTTTTTTTTAATTTACTGTTTTTCCTGATAATACCATATATGCCTAAATCAGATGTCCTGTAGATGTAGGTATAGGTTACAGGCTGCATCATCTGTCACTCAGCCTAGCATGTTCTGCCTCCAAGAAAAACCCCTCCCAGAACTCTGCACCTCGCAGGCTTATCTGCCAAGTGCTGCCTGCCTCATCTATTGATTCTCCTCCCATTTCACACTATTCATATGTCAGTGGTCACTTTCCATAGTTCCTTCTTGGACTGGCGAGATGTTCTGCCCCAAGGAAGCCTGGGGACAGCCTCAGATCAAATTTCCTTTAGGCCTGGGGCTAATTTCAAGAAACCAGCATCTGCCATCTAACCCTAAGCCTGACTTTGCCTTTTGTACTTACACATTAATTTCCCTAAAATACCAAACCTCATTGTATTGCCAGAACTCTTTGAATTGCAAGTGATAAAACCCAACTCAAAGTAATTTCTGGATAAAAGGTGGCCAAGGGAATATGGGCTTCCGGTGCAATTGGATTCATGGGCTCCAGCAGAGATAAGAAATGGCTCAATTTCTCTCCACTTCTTGGCTCTGCTTACTTCTGTGTTGCCTTCATTTCTAAGGCTCTTTTGTCATGCAGTGCCTTCCAACTCCTCATTCCAGAAACTCCAGCTTACAGCCCACCAGGTTAGCAACCTTAAAGAAAAGATGATACCCCTGTCCCACAGGTGCCCTGAAAAAGAAATCCTGAGATTATCCCTCACTGGTCTACTCCCTTGCATATTACTCTGCCCCATTGACCAGGCCTGAGTCCCATGCCCAGACCTGGAGTCAAAGGATGGGGTCAGCCACACCAGCTCACTTAGCTTAGAAGGAGAATATAGGTGGGTCCTCAAAGTAAAATCAGGTGGAATTACCAGAGGAAGAGGGAGATAGATGTTGGGCAGACAAAAGCTGTAGGTGTCCAGACTAGGTGCCCTGTCTGTATGTCTGACATAATCCTTTGTCTTCTTTCATTGGAGGTGGGTTTTACCTCTTTGCTGCATCTCTCTACTGCCCCAGTGCAGACCATTAATAGGCATTACCCTCATCAACATTTCTGCTTGTGTCCGTACATCCTGCTGTATTGTGAGCCCTTGAGAGCAGGGGCCATGGCTCATTTATTTCTGCATCCCTAGTGCTTAGCACAATTCCTGGCACATCGTAAGTCATTAGGGAAGGCTGGCTGAAGGAAGGAAGGAATAGATGAACCATCTGGGGATGACACCTGCAACTTGGTTGATGCTTCTGAAAAGTATGGACGTTATTTTATTGCCCAAGTGAAAACTGTACATTGGAAGCCATGCAAGGAAGATGCCCAGAGGGAAACTGAAGAATGTTCCATTGTGAGACTGCACAGCTGAGTTCAAAACAACACAAACAAAAAGAAGCAATGAAATTTTGGTCTCCTGAACACTTCATCAGGTATGTGGGAACGTGCAAATGACTATAATTTTGATTTACATCTGGATGTTTGGTATCCTGCAGTCACCTCTTCTGCAGACAAAGAGTAGAGAGTCAATGAAGTAATTCTTTCCCACCATCCTTCTGGAAGAATTGTGTGGGCATCTTCCTTTCTCCCTAATTTCATTCTCTATCCCTTCCTTTCATCTTTCCCACATCTCTTACTTCTTCCCTTCCATCCTCTCCTCTGATTTCCTCCCTCCTTCTTTCCTCCTCTTTTCCCTCTTCTCCCTTGTACTTTTGCCCTTTGGAATCAAAGCTTTTAATTTACAAGTCCTGGGTTTAAATCCTGGCTGGATGGACTTTGGGCAAGTTGCTTCAATTCTCTGAGCTTACTTTCCTCATTTGTACAAGCAGGATAATAATGGCCCCTATTATTAGCCAGGTCAGTTTAAATGATATTATATAATTATGTATAAATATTATGTAAAATACTCAGCACCGACTAAAGTAAGAGATTTTGGAGGGGGAGGCGAATTCTGTTTTCTATGGGGTAGTCAAGATTGTGAAAAAGAGACTGTTTTGGTTATAATTTTCCTTTGCCTTTGTTCTCTGAACTTCCCATTGGATGGTGCTGCTCCGGAGCCCCAGCGGTAAAATGGCCAGCACTGGGTGTTTGTCTCCTAATAGTGATCCCCTGGGCCTGAATCAACCCCACTCTCTTAATGAACTGCCCTGTGACCACAGATTTCTAGGGTGGCCAGGCAGCCGGAGGTAAGATCCCAATTGTTGGGCTTGGACTTTAAGTCCTTTTAGCCTTGTTCTAAACCCAAGTGTGATGGTTAGGTTCATGTGTCAGCTTGGCCAGGTGATGGTACCCAGGTGTCTGGTCAAGCAAGCACTGGCCTAACCGTTACTGCAAGGATGTTTGTGGCTGCTTAATAAACCAGAAGGCTGGTTTGTTAAATCATCAGTCAATTGGCTGCAGCTGTGACTGATGACGTCAAGGAAGGGCATGTCTTCCACAATGAGAGAATGCAGTCAGCTGGATTTAATCCAATCAGTTGAAGACTTTTAAGCGAGACAGAGGACCTTCACTTCTTTGGCTGACCAGCAAAGCATTTCCTGAGGAGTTCGTTGAAGTTGCCAATTCATTTCCTGAGGAGCTCATTGAACACGTTTATCGAAGTTGCCAGTTTGCTGCCTGAGTAGTTCATCGAACATCTTCATTGGAGTTGCCAGTTTGCTGCCTGCCCTACGGAATTTGGACCCGTGCATCCTCATAGTTGTGTGAGACACTTTTATAAAATCTTATATTTATAGATATCTCTTGTTTATTCTGTTTCCCTAGAGAACCCTAACTAATATACCAAGCAACAATAACATCCAGCATGTGTTCAGAAACACATTTTAGGGCCTTTGATCTTATCCATGAATTTGGAGCTTCCTTCTAGAGCCTCTTCAGGCCTGGCACTTAGTAAGTGCACAATAAATATCTGTGAAAAAATAGAGACAAACCAACATGACCTGGCATATACAATACTAATTTGATGAATGAATGAATGAGTGTTCCATAAGTGCTTGTTAAATTAATGGTGGTTGATCCTCAGTACATGACTCATAATTGAATGAGAAAACAGTGGAATGAATGAGTGAATGAGTGAGTGAATGAATAGCATGTCAGTTATAGCTATAACTGTTACTTTCCATGTTTTAAGCTGCTCTTTGATTTATTTCTTATAGTCATAATTCAGGCCCCACAAACTGACCCTCTAAATTTATGATTTCCTTTTATTTTCTCTTGGTGGATTTTGAAATAGATGTTGGTTTTACACAGAATGATTCCCACTTTAAAATAGCAAAGAGGTATTTACAAACCTCCTTGAATTAAGAATGCAAAATGAGGATGAGATTACATGTTTGTACCAACTAATCTCTGTTATGATATATCTGCATGACTGAGGATTAAGGCCCATGGGGGAAGATCGTGCTCTTGGTTGAGAAGAGTGAATGAATGACACGTGAGTGGAGCCGTATATCAGCTCGGTAGGTTTATGTATGGACTGGAATAGGTAATTTAATCCTTTGCCATTATTCGTTTCACTTTCCAGATTCTGTGGTATTTCCAAGGAGTGACTGCTTTTCTCTTAGGTTAAGTAAAAATTTTTGCTTAAGTCAAAACCACTTACTTTAAATATATTCAGTGACATCAGGATTTTTCATGTTATTTCAAAGTCACTGAATTGTCTCTTGACCTTAACAGACACTTACAGAGCACTGAATCAAGGAGTAAACTGAGTGGAAGAAAGAAGCTTTTATCCAAAATTCACTGATTTATTGAGATAAATTATAATAGAATCACATTATGTGGCATTGAATATTACAGCAGCAAAGTATACAAAGTTTAAAGGACTTGGGATATAATTCTGCTACTTTGAATTATTTGAGGCCCCTTTTAAGGAGGTTGGGAATACTTTCACAGAAAAAAATTGTGTTAAAGTAAATCCTGCTAAAATTCAATAAGATGTGAAAATGATATGATAGTGTCAGACTTTCTTGAAAAGTTAAAAAAAAAAAAAAATGCAGTCAGCTTCCTGCATGTTTTCTGCAAAGCTTGGTGTTCACAACACCAAGTAACTGGCCAAATGGACAAACTCGGCAATTTTCATTCAGACATTTTGCTGTTGGTAGAGGTAGTGCTCATTGGCTTTAATAAAAATTAAGTGTCAGATGGCTGAAAGTGACAAGGAGACATATTCATATTCTTAAGTAATCTGGAGACACTATGATTCACTTTTCTTGTTTGGACAAAGTCCATTTTAACCCTTGTCCAAATGTGTCCCCTACAGGTAGGCTTTCTAGGTCTTTATGAAAGGAGAACTGTTCTTTGCTTCTTGTCTGGAAAGGACAAGATGTGATCAATTCCAGAATCTAGTTAGAACTATTTCTTAGTATTGGACAGCTGCTTTTTAGTGAGACATTATTTTTCTGGCAGCCAGTTTCCCAGCATGTCTAAGTTAGAAAATTTTGAAAAACACCCTACTTTTCTAGAGTTCCCTTCCAAATATCGGAACTTTGCTAAACAGTTTTAAAACATGCTATTATATACTCAGGCGTATAGCTGTATAAAGGGTTGTTTGGGAACAGAAGTGATTACTGAAAATAGCTAAATTAGATATCCAAAGCTGTAATACACAGGTTGAGATACATAATATTGAACATTGAAAAAGTAAATAAAATAAAAATTCCAGCGTTTTCTCCTCTCTCTCTGATAAGAAAGGCAGCTTCCTCCATGTTAGGAAAGGGGCTTGTATTCCCCAGAAACAGCTAATCTATTTTCTTCTAAATCCAACTTAGATACTCCCAGTGGCCCACATAGAAGATGGAATGGACGACACTGAATTGTGTCACAGAGTGGACGATGCCAGCTGTCTTTCCTAAGAAAATGCCGGTTAGGAGGAAACAACTTTCAGGAGGAACAACATGACCCGAGGGGAGAATAAATGGAATGTGGTCTTTCTTCAGAGGAAAAATATTTCTTATCAGTCTCTTTCCACTTAAGGTAAGCCTTGTGTGGGAGAGGCCAAGGGGAAAAGTGTGGGGACATTTGGGGAACCAGGGAGACACCTTTTAAAAGAGAGTTTTGTCTTTGTTTATAGATAGGTCAAGTACAGTGGTAAAGCCCTAGAGATTTAAAGTTGGATTACCAGAGTTCAAACTCTTGCCAACTATGTGGCTGTGGTAAGATTGATCGATCATTCATTCATTCATGCATCCATTTTGAGCACTTTCTCTATGCCAGGTACTGCAGGTTCCAGCTTTGAACAACACAGACAAGATCCCTGGCCTCCTGGGGCTGATGTTCTAGTGAGAGGGAACAGAAAATAAACAAGTAAACAAACATGAATGTAAATGAAATAAGGTCATTTTTTAGATCAGGATGCTCATACAGGCTAAGGGGATAGAGAATCATTGGGGAGGGAGCAGCAGCGACTTTAAGATTGATGCATCTATTGACACATCTGATGCACCCAGATTGGAGGGAACAGTGTGTTGGGCAGAGGGAACAGCAAGCACAAAGATGCATTCTGACAAACCTTGCAGTCGTCCAGGCTAGGGGATTCCCTGAAGGACTTTAAGCAGGGAAGTAATATGATCTGAGCTGCCCTGGGGAGAGAGAACCCTTATGCCCTCAACCATACCTTCAGCGAGAATACAGGATAAAGCATCAGACCAAGCTCTTTTCAGAGAACAGGGAATTCAAAGGACACTGCCCAGTGAAAAGTAAAAATTCAAGATGAGTATGGATGCTGTCATTGGTGATGGTGGTGGTGGTAGAATAAGGGCAGAGGAAGTAATGGCTTTATAGTTAACCAATTAATGAAATAAGAAAACATCTTTGACAGCTCTGTGGGACTTGAATCAGGCATTTCTGGTGTGGCTGATTCCAGTGGAACTGATGTTTGGTGCCTAATGGAGCAAACCAGGCACTTTTAGGATCCATGATTCCTGCTTCACTAAAACAGCTTGGGATTATAGAAGTTGTGACCTCTTTGAGAGTCCTCTTTTCTCTATATAATGAAGATAATAATAGGACCCATTTCATAAAGTAGCAAGGATTAAACAAGGCAATGAATGTAAATAATTTAGACATGGCCTGGCACAAAGTAAGGGCTCAGTAAATGTTACCAGCAATTATTATTATTATTCATTATTATCTCGGCACTTGGCCTCATCCTTGCTGAATTCCATCATGTGGATGTGGCAGATAATTGTATAATTGCCTGGCTTATTTCCCTCCTCTCTCTGTACCTGCCCCCACCCTCCTTGGGCTTCTCATTTGTCTCAGGATTTCACCAAGGGACCCAAGGACAGATTTTCAGTGTTGAAATAATCACAGCAACTGCCATTCATTGAGCCATCACCATCAGCATATCTGGATCGTCCTTTCCTACATTACTTCAATTATTAGAAAAGCCCTAGTCTGTATGTTTCATATCTCCACTTTACAGACAAGGAAACTGAGGCTCAGAAGGGGACGTGCTTTCACAGCAAGAGGCAGAACTGGAGTTTGAACTCAGGTCTGCCTGACCCTGATGTTCCTTTAAAAAAAAAATCATCCATTGGTGGCCCTCAAAGAGGCGCCATAAGAAATGAGGGGGCTTCTAAGTTAGGGAGGGCACATTAATCAGGCCAAGTGTGAGGAGCATCTGAGACTCTCAAAGAGCCTAGATTCAGCCCCGAGTCCAAAAATGTCCGCTAACCCCGAGAGGGCCTCCGTCCTGCACAGTCCAGAGCCGGTGGCAGCCCAGTGTGAGGGTATTACTTTGACTGTGGCCATGTGGTGGTAAGGAAGCCCCCACCCCCTTTCCGGCCTCTTTGTCCTGTTTAGTGCTCAACCTGCGGGCCCCTCTCAGGCAACCTGGCTGGTCTTGACTCTGAGGTGAAGGAGTAAACATCTTGGGGCTCTTTATTAGTTTACTTCAGAAGATGGAGACTGTTTGTCCCTTGGGCCCATCCCCCTTTTATGGCTTCCAGCCCTTGACAAATTCTAGTGACTGGAAAGAAAACCGCTTTCTACAGTGGATCATTAAAACACCACCATAAACCCAGGGCCATAAAATATTATTTGCTGGGCATAAAAGGGGGGTAGATTTTCCCAGAATGACAACCCAGGCTCTGCTTTCTCCCGCTGGGAAAGGCGGCACAGAGATGTAATCGTTCGTAAATTCCTTATCTTGCACTCTGCTTTGTGAAATAACCCTGTTGGGAGAGCAGCCAAAAATATTGATTTATTTGTTCCACAGTATTGAAAGCATTTTTAACGTGTGGAGCATGGTGATGCCTTGCCATTGGGTCTTCAGATAACTCAATCTGAGTGCACACACCCAAATACACACACAGTTTGCAAGAGGTGAATGTGGAGTTCCACAGACTGGAGGTGTGTTGAACTAGAACCTTCACAAATGGAGAAGTATCACTTTCTCTCCTTTCAACTATTTGCGCATCTCCCAGCCACACCAATCAATACTGGCATGGGATTGGCTGTTAGAACCCAGCCTGGCTTTCTAGTTGGTTCCAATTAACAGGTCCTCATCTTTTTCTGGAAATAATCTTCATCCACTTGCTCATTAATCTGGTCATTCACCAAATATTATTGAGCACCCACTAAATGCCAGGCACTGCTCTGAGCACTGGGGTTACAGCCAGGAACAACACAGGTGAGGCCCTGCTGTGATGAAGCTTATTGCATCCTCATGGAGCATAATCTCAGTACATCCATTATTAATATAATCAGATAAAATTCACAGTTCTTTATCTGAAGTCCTTGGGGCCAGATGGGTTTCATAGGAAATTTTGCATTTTTCTGAAAGATTAAATGGGGTATATGTCTGTTTAATTTTCAACTGCCCCGGTAGATCTGGGGCAGTACACAGTAATCAAACAAGTTAATATTTCTGCAGTGAAAAGTAAGAACATTCACCCCAAGTAGGATAAATTAAGACTATATAGCCTTGTCATTTCAGGTTCAGTTTTGCCCAAAAGAGTTTGAAAACCTCAGTTTTCAGAGCTGCTTTTTGTAGGAGAGCAGGAGTTTGAGTGCCAGGTACATACCATGCACGAAATGCATCCAGGAGTAACCCTTTTCATCTCGCCAACCCCCGATTTTGTCAGGGTCATCGTGTTTCCAAGGTAGCACCCTTACAAAGTAGACCATGCTATTTCTCTGTTTTTCAGAGGACTGTGAGACCTGGAGAGCCTAATTGTCTTCTCCAAGATTCTGCAGCTAGAAAAGTGGCAGACCCGGGACGGAATCTGTGCACACTCCAGAGTCCTCACTCTTACCCACTACCCACGACCATTTTCCACTAGGGCAAAGCCTGCAAAGTAGGCAAAAGAGCTCAAGGGACTTCCTACTCAAGCAAAGGCTATTGGAGAGATGCACACAATAATTCAGATAATAGCAATATATATATATATATTTTAATGTTTGTGGTTGGGCAGCCAGTGTTTCTGGACTGCCTGTGTGGTGGAGCAAATTTTCACCTTAACTGCTTTTCTCTTCGCGGGAATATGCTCGACTACGAGAACTGCCTCTAGGCTCTGGTAGCCAGGTGGCTTCGGTGTCCTTTGGGAGTTCCATTCACAGCCAACTCACTTCCTGCCTCTTCTGGGCGCTTCCTCACAGGAGCCTGGCCCGCGGGAGCGAAGCCGTCGGGACGGAGCTGGGGTACCAGCCCAGGGGCCACGTGCGTTCCTGTAGCCCGCAGAATCTCAAGCTGCAGCCACCCAGCAGGAAGGAAAAGAGGAGCAGGGGGGCGTTGCCCAAGGGGCAAGTCCCGGACGGAGACCCCTCATTCGTAGACAAGCCGAGTGGGGGCTTGCCTCCCCACCCCTGCCTCCTGTGGGCAGATGTCAGGCTAGATTGGAAAACTGGAAAATGTCTACGGTTGCTAAGTGGTCAAAGCCTAGAGAGGGGTGAAGGGAAACGGGGTGTCAGGAGGTGGAAGGGGAAGATGCGAAGAGGAGTTTCCAGAACTTTGGGCTCTCCCTCCTTCGGGATGGTGCGCCCCTGGCGAAAAAAAAGCGAGGCCTGACAGAGCGGGGGACCTCTCGCAGCTCTTGGACCCACACACTGCCACTTTGGCGCCACTGGCGAAGTAGGTCACGCCTGGGGAGTGGTTCGGGTCGATTAGGGCAAGTAAGGACCGAGAAGGGGCTTGCGGAGTGCGGAGCAGCGCCGCGGGAGCCTCTCTCTCGGGTGGTCAGCCACAGGAAACAAAACAAAACAGCTACCACTTCGAAATGCCTAGGCTATGGATTTTGTGCCTTAAGGGCAAGTCTGTGCTCAAAGGGCTGCGGAATTTGAATCCCGGGTGGCTGAGGGGCTTCCCTGTCGGACGATTGGGAGATGGGGAAGACGTGGAACAAGAATCGCGCTCCAGTGTGAGGCAGTATTTGGGGCGGCGCTCCTGATGCGCTGAGGGTGGGGGTGGGGTGCACATCCACCCTCCCCGCCCCGCCGGGGGTCCCAACAACCACAGCGCATCTAGCCCGACGTGTCTGGAAGTTCCGGTGCCGGAACCCCATTTTGTCAAACTAAACAGGTTTCTCACCTGAGGTCCCCCACCGGGATCCGCGAGGCTGGACGACGCGTCGCGCCTGAATGAGCTGGATCCGAGCCGGATGCCCAATCGCACCCCAGTATCCAAAACCTTACTATACAGGGGACATTACAAGAATGTACGTGCCTATCCCCAGCCCCAGGGTTAAGGAACCCTCCTCCAGGGGTAAGAATGTGGAGGAGGTCCCCTGCATAGTTCTACGCCAGGCGGCAGTCCCCATGCAGCACCAGTGGGAACGGCCTGGGGAAGTCGAGCGAAGGGGGTTCCCTGGGAAGTTGGGGTTCAACCTCCCGCGGGTCGGCGGCTCTGGAAGGCGCCCAGACAGGCGGCAGCGTGCAGGCAGCGGTTGCGGAGCGGACCCCTCACCAGGCATATGCCTGGGGGATGGGGAGCTGAGAGAAGGGGGCCCGAGGGGGGAGTGTACCCCGCCCCGCCCCCCCGACAAGCACCCCCCAGCCCGTGGTACGGCTTTAAAATCCTGCGGAGTTTGTCATAGGCCCGTCTCAGCACGCATGCGCATAGGCAAAGTTGAGTTTTTTTTTCTTTCTTTTTTCCCCCCTTCCCTCTCTTTCCAGCGCCTTTGGTTCGGCAACTTTTTTTAAAAAAAACATTTTCTGAGAACACCAGGGAAAAGAGTCCGGGGAGAGGGAGGGAGAGAGCAAGGCAGTTGGCCAGACGGCCCGGGGGGTGGGTGGGGGGGACGCGTTCCCCGTGGCCGATCTTTCTGCGGGGTACAGGATCGTGTGGAAGGCTGCTGCAAGCTCCAAGGTGCCACCTCCGCCGTCCAGAGTCGGGTTTCGTGCGGCTGCGGCCAAGCGAGCTCCTGCAGCCGCCGCAGCCGCCGCCGCCGTACCCGGGACCGCCCGCCGCCCGCCCGCCTGTTCTCCCGCCCCTCGGGCCCCGGCGCCAAGCAAGGAGGTGGGGAGCCGCGCGGGCCATGGACCGCTGGAGTTGAGCCGCCGCTGCGGAGACCCGAACCTTCGCTCCTCCCCAGCCCCGCGCCCGCGGTACCCTCGCTCCTCTTCGCCTTTTGCTCTGAAAAGGCGGGGGAAAGGGGGATTAACCCGAAGAAAGAAAGAAGTGGGTGGGTGGGGGGAGCCAGCGTCTCTCCTGGGGCAATAGCCTTTCGTCCCCCGGAACCTACGGCGCGGCGGAACGTTCAGGGGGCGACTTTCACCCATTTTGTGCCCCCTTTTTGCCCACCCCTGAAATGAAAGGACAAAAGTTGGCGCTGACTCTCGCTGCTCGGATGGCTACTTGTGCGTTTTCAGCGGCATCTCCCGGAGAAAAAGCTATGCGCGCCTGAATGGTCGGTGGCCCCAAAGCTGCAGTGGGTGTGTGCGCACGTCTCTGTGTATGTGTGTCTGTACACAGACGTTCACACACTTGAGGCAGCAGGATCAGCTCCTGGAGCAGACATTTCTTCCACAGTCTCGGAGAGGAGGAGCTGGAGATCAGGAGACGTGAGCCGCCGGGAGTTTTGCAGAATCCGTGGTGTGAATGAACTGGGGGCACCTGGGCGCACGGATCGCTACCTCCACCCCCCGCCCCGGGTCAGACTTGAGCAGTGGGACTTTTTTTTTTCACCCTGTTGTGAAGAATTTTTTTTTTTATTATTTGTTGTAAAGTCTTTTGCACAATCACGCCCACATTTGGGGTTGGAAAGCCCTAATTACCGCCATCGCTGATGGACGTTGGAGAGGGAGCGCCTCGCCAAGGAACAGTCGTCTGCGCGCCCTCGCCGGACCCGCGGCTCCGTCGGTGCGCCCCAAACCGGCCCTACCCCTACTGCCCGCCCGCGGGCTTTGGCGCCCCCTCGGCTACCGGGCGCATCCCAGTGCTGCCCCGGCTCGGGTGCACAGGCCCCGGCGCTAAAACTCGTTTCAGCCCCGGTTCCCTACGCCCGCCCGACGCTCCCGCAAGGAGCCCGCAGCCCTGCATCCGATCGTCCCCCCAGGCTTAACCCGGCTGCTCAGCTCGGATTCCTCAGCTGCCCTAGCTCGGGTGGCGACTTCCTCCCCGCGCCCCCTCCCCCTCGTCATGAAGGTAGGTGTTCAGTGCGCCGTGGACTCTCGCCACTTTTTTTTTCCTTTTGGAAGTTAACTGAGTTCTCCTCACCACCACCACCCCCCCGCCCCACTTCTTCCTATCCCTCCATTTCTGCAACCGCCTCGAGAGGCTGGCACCCCGCGTCGCTGCTAGGGTCCCCCATCCCTTCACCCTGCCCCCCGCCCCCAGCCCGCTCACACTGCCTCTGCGTCCCGGGAGACCTCTCCGCGTCGCTCGAACCGTTCTGCAAACCATTTCGACTTTGGAGCAAATTCACTTTGCGAAAAAGTGGGGAATAGCGATCTTAAAAAAAAAACAAAAAACAAAAAAACTCTTCAGAGTGCAGTTCATGGACGCCTTTCCTTTTACCCTGAGAACCTCGAGTGTAATTTACTATGTATATTTCAGTAACAGGATAATGATTCAATTCAACAAATATTTACCAAGCGCCCACTGAGCGGGCACGGAGAGGGTGTGTGGCCCGGGCTCGGGAAGGGGAAGGCGGGGTGGGGTGGGGGAACTCCTCGGTTGGGGGAGAGCAGGCTGCCGGAGTAGGGACTAACTGCCCCAGAGCAGCATCCACACCCAAGTCCCAGCCCCAGGCCAGGTCGCAGGCTCGTTGCGGCCCGGGAGCCTATGCGCCATAGGCCCCTGCACCTTTAAGAGTGCCTGGCGGGGGGCCAGGGCGCACCCCCACGCGGGGAGTGGGGTCGCATTATTAGCATTATTAGCCGCCACTGGGTGAGTTCTGGCACTTTGCATCGATGGTGGGGGCGGGTGGTGATGGCGTCTCAAATCCTGTCCTTCTGAGCGCGGTCCCGGCCCCCTATGAGGTCTGCCTTGTCCTTTGGAGACATTTGGGCCTCCTCTTCGGGAGAGCGGACTAGGGGGCGGGGGTGCTGTTTGTGAACTCGTGTTTGTTTTAATTGTCAGTTGTATGTTAAAGCCGAATCACACACTCTGAGGGTCACCGAAAGTTCACTTTTAGGAAAAGTTAACTTTTCTTCCTGCAGTGTAATTTGCTATTTTCCAAGCAAATTTTCCTCTCTTTATCCTCCAAGCCGCGATTCTCATTTCCATTTTTATCGACCTCCCTCATTCTCAGTTTCTTGGAAAATAACGTTGAGTTTGGAATTACGATGTTTCCTAAAAGCAAACAGGCTCCCACTTCCCCCAAAGAAAGGTTAAAAACAACGACAACAACAAATAAGCTGGAGACCCTTCGGCCCTGTTTTAGTTTCCAATCCCTGTCCGGCATCGAGGCCCCTTCTCCTCTTGTCTTGCTTTAAAAGGACAGTTCGATGTTTGAAGTAACTCCTCAGACCCTGCCCTCCCACCTACATTCGCACAGTGATTGCTGAGCCAGCCAGATGCGGAGATTTGATTTCCAGACAGCCTCTGTCAAGGGAGTTTCAAGGGGCAATGCTGAGTGCGCCCAGCTATGGGGCACTCGAATGTGAGTGTGTGTGCGCCCGAATGTGTACCAGTGCCCTGCGTGGGGCTGGTTGAGGGTAGGAGGACTAGGCAAACCAGCCTCAGTCCTGTCCGCCCTCCGCCCAAAAGAGGACCTTTCCCAGGCCCAGCGAGGGAGTCCCTTGCCTTCACCTCCACTCACCGGAGCGCCCCGGTGCACAAAGGGTTAGCACTGTGCGCTTGGGACTCAGATCAGTTCTCGCAGCCTTTTCTTCCCCCGCTGTGCGGTGCCGGCTGCCCCCTGTTGGCCTCCTCAAGGTAGGACGCCTCCGAGTTTCCGTTCCTTGGGGCTGGCCTGCAGCTGCTCTCCTTTCCCTCCCACCTCTGGCTCCCTTCATCCTTCCCGACCACCAGGCCCCACTCTCCCCGCCTGGCCCCTCGGAGGCCCCCAGAGGAAGACCTGTACTGCTTTGCTGCTGCAGTACAGAAAGGGCTATGGGTCTAACCCAGCAAATGGGGCTTGGGCAACTGGAGGGTTGTTACATATTCTCCAGGGAGTAGGAATGAGAGTATCGCACAGGAAGCCTGGGGTTTAACCCTCTGCTCTTTCACCAACTATGGCTGTGGTGGAGGACAAGCATTGCTTTCCCTCTCTCTGCCTCAGTTTCTAAGTCCATTATAAAGTGGGGGTTAGACTTATCTTTAATGTTTCTTTCTCTTTCCACGGCCGTTCTGCTCTTCCTCGGAACAGAGTTGATCCTGTGCAGAGAGAGTTAGACATCTGTGTGAGACGGTGTGAGTGATATTTGTGTGTGTGTGTGTGTGTGTGTGTGTGTGTGTGTGTGAGAGAGAGAGAGAGAGAGAGAGAGAGAGAGAGAGATTGAGAGAAGTGCCACAGGGTCTGAAGAACCCTATCTAGGGAATGGACAACGGGCAGGAACCAGGCTTCTTCCCTTGGAACCTCCCTATTTATAAACTTGCCCTGGTCCTGGGTCCCTGTCCGTCAGAGGCTGCCTATGTCCTTGTAGATTTGGGTGCAAGGAGCTCCCTCCACCTTTATTCTCCGGCTATCCCGTCTTTTCCCCACCACACACACACTGAGTCTTGTATGCATTTGTAAACATCCCCGTTGCTTGGGGCGGCCGCAGCTCCCCTGAGCCCAGCCGAGAGCGTTGACTCCTTTGTCTGCGCCCCCAAAGGGGACCTCCTATTAGCCTCGGCCGGCTCATCCTTAAGTGTCTCTTTCACCACTCTTCTCTGTGTTCTCCAAGGCAGGATGTCCCAGGTTTGTTGCTGTAGCCAGGTTTTTCGCCTGTAAGTTTCTCCATCTCTTTCCCTGCTTTAGGGAGAGATCAGCGTGAGGAAAACAAAGTTTCTTTTCCACCAAGAGAGAAGATTTTTCCTGAAGTTTCCCATCCTCCTTTTCCCCACAGTGAGCCCAGGTCAAACTCCCTTCCTCTACTTGGTTGGCTGCCCTCATCATATTCCACTTCCAGAATATAGGGGAACCTGCGTGCAGACAGCCTTAGTGGTAGGGGATGCCCAGATCTAGGGAGGCAGCGCCACTGGCCAGGGATTCGAGGATCCTCGCCTGGCCTTTGCATCATTTCTCCTTAGGAGTTGCCCGCGGAGGACGTGCGTGCTGCGCGGATTTGCTCCCGACTCTTGCTGCTTCTCCAGAGTTCTCTGAGCAGCGTGAGGGTTTCCTACCCACCCCCCATCATCTCGGCCTCACACTCCAATTGATAAACGATTAGGAACACCTTTAATCCTTGACAACCTGAAGATTTGGGGGAGAGGGAATGGGGAGCCATAATGTTTAGTTGCTCTGGGTTGGGCAGGGGGGCTCGCGAACGACTTTCCGTCTCGTTACTCCTCCCCTGCGCTTGAACCTCGCGAATGCCTCTAGACCCCATTGCCCATCGAAGATTCCAAAGGACCTTACAGAGCCGGCTCCTCCGGGTCCTGAAAGTGTTGAAACATTTAGCTTGTTCTTTGGGAAACTCAGCTTCAGCCCAGAGCTTTTGCTTTACACCCGATGCGACTTTGTCTCGAGAGGTTTCATTTCGTACTGTCTTTTTGGATCAGATCTCTTGGTAAATAGGCAGGGGATATTTCCCCCTACATAGTCGATGTATTTATTAGTGAGTTCGCTGTGGGTTCCTTGAATTTTTCAAACTTGAGGGGCCTTTTCTGGATTGCTTGGGTTTTGGGCGGGAAGAGGACTATGAGGTTTCCGGACAAAGGTTAAGTGGAGACGCGACTTGCGGGGCTCTTCTGCCGGATCCCCTTGGGGATACCCCTGGTTTTCCCCTAGCCTGGAACTGGCAGGACCCAAGTTATGGTGACCAGATGGTCCCGCTCGCAGTTGGCCTTGGTTCCGGGAACAGGAGAACTCTCCTCCGGGGCGTCGGGCCGGGAGTGGGTTCGGTTTGTGTGGCTTCGCCTCTAACAAAGAGATCCGCTATAATCCCCCGAATCTGTTATCAATTTCTACTCTGCCTGCGCCCCGCCCCGCGCGCCCCGCCAGCCGGGAAGCTCGGAAAGGGCGCGCGGCCCTCAACGATCCGTGCCGCCGACTCGGAAGCACATCGGAGCGTGTATGTCTGTGCACGCTTGTGTGTGAATGTCTATGAGTGTAAGTGTGTAGGAGTGTGTGCGCGCGCGGCCTTGGCGGCCGTTGGGGAGAGTCGACTTTGCAGACTGGACCGCGTGCTACGGCAGCCTTCACAGCCCACCCCCTCCCGGGGAGGAAACTTGACACTTCGCTGGGTGGGGGAGGGAGACGGAGCCTCCCCCAGCTCTCCTAGGCTGGGGAAACCCCAGGTTTCTATTCTCCGGGATGCTTCCCCAATTTGCCGCGCCTTGCGGAGACTGGGCCGCGGGCTTGGAGCTCTGGTTAGTGGGCGCTGGGACCACATAAGCATTTCCTCTCCAAGAAGCCTTGAGGTGTCTGGTCCAAAAAGACTCTCGAGGGGCGGTTCGCAGAGAAAGCCGTGGTACGCTTGTGAGCCCCTTTTCTTTTTCTCGGCTGCCTTGGTCCCTTTAGCCCCGTCTGCCGCGCAGGTTCCAGCGCCAGCCCTTCCGTAGTCTGAAGGAGGCTTACCTTTCCTGTCCTGAGGAAGGGGCTCCCTCGGGGGTTGCGGGAGGCGTAGCACGGCGAGTTACACTTACTCATCAGAGATGTAAAAGGGGATTTTGGAAACCTGCTGCTCCCACCCGCGCCGGCTGCTGCCTTACTCCTCGGCGACTTACAGGTGGGGAAGTCACCAGTGGGAAGGAACGGCGGTGGAAACTACCAAGCCCCCCCCCCCCCCCGAAATTCTTCATGACTTGAATCTTCGCCGCCCGGGCCCTTTGCATTCTCAAATACAGGGGCTCAGCTGCAACGTGGGAGCCAGCGCAACTCTGGTCCCGCTGGGGTTTCAACAGCAGCGGCCTTGGCCTCACCTCATACCCCACCTTTCCCTACAGACCGAACCGAGTCTGAGTTGGGCTTGAGGGCGGGGTGATGGTTTCTCAAGTGCAGTTTCTCGAAGTGCCATGTTGGTGAAGGGGCCGATACTCCCAGACTAGGACCAAGGGAAACTGGAGTCACCCTAGGCGCCCCGTCCCGTCTCTCAGCTGCCGCTGCCAGGCGCAGGGGTAGGGAGAGAGAGAGAGAGGAGGGGGCGTGCAAAAGACCCTCTCCCAGGACAGCGGGGCTCAAACCCCCTTCTCTGCCCTAGGGTATCATCTTTTTCTGGGGTACACTCAGTCCATGGTAGAAGCAGCAGGCAAGGGATGGGCCATTGTTTTACAGTCTCCATGGTTGCGAGAGCAGACCTTTCTCCCCATTATCTCCCGTGCCCCCATCCCGTTCTCCCTGCCCCAATCTGGCTGAAGAGCGTCCTAAAGGAAACCCGTACTGCCCTTCCCCATCTGGATGTGGCGTCCCTCAACTTGTCCTATAAACTGATGATGAAACATACGATGTTAATTCGGAGCTGCATTTCCCAGCTAGGCACTCTCGCGCCCGCTGGTCCCCGGGACCTCGCCCCCACCCCCTGCCCTTCCCTCCTGTCCTGCCCCCACCTCCCACCCCCGCGCCGGCCACCCCGCCTCCTCCGCAGCCGCGGGCAACGCGCTCCACTCGCCTTCCCGCTCCTCGCGCCCATGGAATTAATTCCCGGTTCCACTTGTTGCTTGTCCCAGGTCGGGGAGAGGATGAGGGTGGCGGCGGGTTCCTGAGAGCGCAGCGAGAACTAGATGGGAGCGAGAGGGTGCAGGAAAGCGAGCAAGCTGGAAGGAGGCAGCGCCTGGCACGGGGGCTTTGACTCAGCAGCATTGAGACATGTTTGTAATCGCTGGCGTGCCCCGCGCTCAGGATCCCAGGGAAATCAGATTTCCTGGTGAGGTTGCGTGGGTGGATTAATTTGGAAAAAGAAACTGCCTATATCTTGCCATCAAAAAATTCACGAAGGAGAAGTGCAGTCAATCAACAGTAAACTTAAGAGACCCCGGATGCTTCCGTTGTTTAAACTTGTATGCTTGAAAATTATCTGAGAGGCAATAAACATCTCCTTTCTTCCCTCTCCAGAAGTCCATTGGAATATTAAGCCCTGGAGTTGCTTTGGGGATGGCTGGCAGTGCAGTGACTTCCAAGTTTTTCCTAATGGCTCTGGCCATATTTTTCTCCTTCTCCCAGGTTGTAGTAGAAGCCAATTCTTGGTGGTAAGTTTATTCTACGTGCATTTTCTTTTTCTTGTTATTTGGTTAAGATTCGTTTGTGTGATGCTACAATATTTAAAGCTAAGTAGTAATTTGAAGATGCATTTTGCTAACAATGTATATGATATATATATATATCTTTAAATCAGAATTTCCCTTTAATTTTTTGATGTTGTGAAGCTTATCTTCAGCTCCATACAGAACATAGGAATTTAGGCCTCTTTCTATGGGACCCTTGTTCAGATTTGTGCTTGTAGTATATCACATAATAAAAAGGAAGAGAAATTCACTTCTCTAATAATTGTAAACCTATCTATAAAATTTACTTTATGCCACCTCTAGGTACTAAAAGTAAGTTTCAACTTTTATTTTCTGTCACTTGAGCTTATTAACTTACAGGGTCTGAAGTAGGTAGCATTCTACAAAAACAGCTAAATTCGAGGTGGGGAACTATTTGGGCTTGAAATTTGATCAATAGAGGTTAACTTGAAGTAGTCAAATGTCCCTAAATGAGGGTTTCTTTTGGTATGGCCTTTCTAGATAGACTGCAATACATCCAAAGGATTATTTTTGACGGTGTTCTGGATATTTTTTCCCTGTAAATGAACAGTGTTTTTCTGACTGTCAAACATGACTTCTGTTCACTGGATACCCTGTCTTGGGTCCTTTACTATCAAATAAGGAGCCCTTTTAAAATGTCCAGAAACATGGTGAATTTTCTTCAGTCTGTATACTTGTCCGTCTGTTCTTCCGTCAGTCAAAAGGAGCTGCTGTCTCCTACCCGTGTCTAATTGTGTCTACTTGCGGCATTTGTGTGTTTTCCAGGCAGATCAGTCCAGTTTGTGGGGCCAAGTGAGTCATTTTCTTTCCTGTCCCTGAAACTGTCATTCCTCCTTTATCTGAGAAGATTTCAGAAATATTGGTTCGGGTATATGGCAACAGGGGCGAGGAAGGGAACGAAAACTCTAACTGAGGAGCCATCTGGCGAAATGGGGACTACACAATACCTCCGTTTTCTGAGTGGAGTTTAAACAGAGAAGTTTCATGAAGCCCTCCTCATACTTTGTCATTAGGACAAGCAGGAGAGAAAAAGCATCTGTGTACTTCAGATGGTGTATTGCTCGCATGCTTTCAGGGGGCCCACCTCGAGTTCATGTAAATCTTGAATGCACATCTTCCCCCCTTTTTAGGTCGCTAGGTATGAATAACCCTGTTCAGATGTCAGAAGTATATATCATAGGAGCACAGCCTCTCTGCAGCCAGCTGGCAGGACTTTCTCAAGGACAGAAGAAACTGTGCCACTTGTATCAGGACCACATGCAGTACATCGGAGAAGGCGCGAAGACAGGCATCAAAGAATGCCAGTATCAATTCCGACATCGAAGATGGAACTGCAGCACTGTGGATAACACCTCCGTTTTTGGCAGGGTTATGCAGATAGGTAGGAAACTATCTACCATATGTATAAATATATATATATATATATATGAACTTTTTTTTCTCTAGTGTTTACTTACATGCTTGATATCGAAGTCACCTTCCAGCTTGGGTGATGGATGATTTGATGATTTGGGGCATTATTCCTATTTAATTTTGGTCCCCATGCTTGATTATAAGTTTTTGTCTTCTTTCACCAAATCAGGAAGGGAGTATCACAGACACCTTCGCTTTTCTGAACACTTAATTTTTCTAAAAAACATTTCATTTAAAATAGGAGCAGTATACTTATGTTGGCTTTTCAAAAGTGGATGGGGAAAGCTGAGTCATTTATATCCTTTTAAACTTCAAAACTCCTGAATTTTAGAAATTTTTTTAACTTAAAACTTAAGCTACAATTCAAATGGCCCAAGCATCAAATCAAAAATTGTCTCTTTCAGAATACTGGATACCTGGGAAGTGAACAAGGTTTTAATTTTCCCAATATAAATGTTTCTTGAGGCTATATACATATATATATATGTTAAAAGCTTTATTTTTAGTTCCAGAAAGAATTTTAATCAGACATGATCTAATTTACATTTGTGATTTTGGCTATTGATATAAAAGTATACGGGAGGGATCTCAATGTTGAAACTTAAAAAATAACAAAAACAAATATATCACTCACAGTCCGATTCTTTATTTTAAATATTCTGTTGAACTTGTTATTCCATTCATGAAGGGATGGCATTAAAACCAGGCTAAAGGCAAAGATTTTGAAAAATTAGTTTGTCTCTGGTTTTGGATTTATAGTATAAAATACAATTTGACAGATGTGGTCCTAAGTGTGTTTTCTAGTGTGAATATTTTAGGTTGGTCTACTTTTATGCAAACAAGCCCTTATAATATGACTGCAGCGACTCCTAAAATAAGATCAATTTATCAAAGCAATTAATTGTTTATACTGACTGCAGATAAAAAGTTGGCTTAATATCCATCATGGGTGGATAAAATGCTTTTTTAGAAAACTTGAAAAGTGCATTCATTGAGAACAAAAAAGAGTTGTCAGTGGATGTTTGAGCCAAGTGGCTTCATAAACTAAAATAATACAGGACTAGAAGCCGTTCCCTCGATTGAATGGGAGAATGGTGTGCAGCCTCAGCCTGCAAAGTTTCATAGGGCTTTGTCTTTTCCGTTAATGATTAAAATGTGCTAATGTATATGCTGGGATCCGAATCTAGGAGTTAAGCTTCAGGAACACAGGGGTTTTCCCTGAAGATGGGCTGTCTTCTGTAGTTGATTGGGGGATGGGGCGGGAATGCCGTTCTGCATTTTGATATTATGAATGAACTAAAAACTTTCTTAGTTGTCTCATAATGGTGAGTTGTCAGCTTTCCATTCTCATCTTTGCCTTATATGTTCGCCCCTAAACTGCCTTCCTCTGGAACTTTTTTTGCATGTATATGAGTTAGTAAAAAATCACACACCCCTGATGGCAACCAGGAAGGAAAACAGCCATTGGAACAGTGTTTCTGTGCAGTGACTTGAACATAGCTTTGATTTAAGATCCTCTTCTCTTCTTCATATGTAGCCTGTTTGGGGCCAAAATGTTCAGAATAAGCTATCATTTGCTAAGTGAATTTGAGTTCTGCTGGAGATTTATTTTACATGTGGTCCAGGATTCAAAGAGCCTCCTTCCTCAGGGAACAAGCAGAACCAGTGGTACAAAGGCCTGTATTTAATTGTCTTCACAAGCACACTGTCTGGTCCTCAGCTGCGTGCACTACCATCTGGACCATGGGAAGTAGGTGGGAGTGGTGCTTCCTGACAGCCTCCAAGGGAGCCCTCCCAGACACAGTCATCATGTCAGCTGATGTCCTCGGGGGCTGGGCACAGGTGGCATCATCCCATCTGTGCCAGAGGTTTCCAAGTGCCTGGCATCTCAGAGGCAAAAGCTCTTGCTGGGTGGCTTAGGTTTGGACACTGATGGGGACTTCTCTTTTCTATTTATTTAAAAAATGAGATGGAGGGAAGAAAAACCAGAATAGATTCCTGTAGAAGGAAACATGGACCTAATCCCAATAGTGGAAAAGTTACTTGGCTTTTACTTTTCCATGTATGAGTGTGTTTGAAGAGAATGAGCTAAGGGAAAATTTAAAACATCTTTGCTGCCGAAAGGTGTGTGTGTGCCCACCCAAAAGCACTTAGCATTCCGGGGACATTGAGAGCAGTCATTGTCTGGCCAAACCTAACTCTGTGATGAGGCCAGTATCTGAGAAACTCAGGCTGATCCCTCTGACCCCCTCCTCAACTTACTTTTCTAAGGTGCTGATTGCCTTGGGTGAAGGGCCCACTCCGTTTTGGAAAGTTCTCACTTTTCATCATGTCACCCTTTCCTTCTAGCTTTTGTCCCATCTCTTCGTTTCCATGTTGTGAGAAGATATATAAGAAAGGTTAAGGTTAAGGTTGGTAAGGAGTGTGAGGGTCCTAGTAGATACAGATTTCACACAGAGGGAACCTAACTGATTCAGTGATATGCCAGCCAGGAGGACCACATCACAGGCTCTTGGCCAACGAGTAGTTTTTAAACTGACATTTTCCCCGCAGTATCCAATTAGCTTGGGGATTTCTACCAAGTCTGTATTCAGAGACAACAAAGTAAATGCTCAAGATAGATTTATGAATAAAGCAGCATTATTGTGTTTTCTATTAAAGCCCTTTTATGCTCAGCCATACTCAAAGGAGAGCATCTTGGTTTCCTCTAATTCTAGAGAATCCTTTTATGTCCTCTTCTTCTAGCTACAACCTTTTCATTCTGTAAATCTCCCATCCAGGGCCCCAGCATTTTCCATATTATCAGTGTTAATACTCAAATAATTTGCTAGAATCTGTCTGCTCTCCTCATTTCTTTCCACTCCCCTAACTTTCTCTGCCTCTCTAATTCAAACTAGGTAGACGTAATGCCCCAACAGGAACTTTCTGGATCCCCCTTACCAGCACACTCCTTAAGTTATTCATTTTTAAAATGTGAGGGAAGGGTTGTGGTAAATTGGAACCATCACCATTCCTGGAAGTGGAAATCACAAGCGGCTACCAGTTGAAGTGTGCAGTAGTGGTCCAAGAAAGGGGCAGCCTGCTGGATATTTGACTTGGTATTGCCATCCTCCTGCAGGATGACCTTTCTGGGTAGGGCCGAATCCTGTTGTCAGTTGTTCTTGTGTCCCTCCCATTCCTCACCCCCCCAAAAATAATTGTTAGCAAGCTCTTGAAGTAAGTGTAGGAGAAACAGATTCTGGTACAGGGACTTCTGCACCAGAAGGGGCCTTTTGTTCCCAGGCATTTAGTTCAATACTCTTATTTTACTGTTGAAGAAAGTGAGGCCCCCTCTCCCCACCTCCAGGCCCAGCTTCAGCTGCTGGGTTTTTTAACCCTTTCTCTCTCATAGTACAGACAACTTCTTTAAGTGGCTTTTTGTTACAGGTAGAAATGTCTCCGTGTACAAGGGGAGACTAAGGTAGTCCGTGGTTGCCTCCGTTTTTCTCCTTACAAATTCAGCTCCTATCACTGTTTTACAGAAAGATATTCTTTACAAATTTGTGGGAAGGAGAAAACTTTTTTTTCTTTTCCCCCAGATTTTTGCTTCTTTCCTTGCTTTCATTCTAACACTTGAGGCAAAGGCTGTCAGGAGTTGCAGAAGTGGTATTAAAGAACAGCAAGCTGTTTTAAAAGTAGACACTCATTCTTGAATGAGAAGTATCAGGCCTGTCAACTTGGGATTTAAGGAGAGGCAAGTTTCATTTATAAATCTCTAGGAACAGGTTTAGAAGTATCCTCTTGGAAAGCAAAGAGCCTTATCCTGTGACAGGGATTTTGCACCATCGTGGAAGGGGGGAGGAGCGGTTACAGCTGCCAAAGATAGAAGGGGAAGTGAGGCCAAGAGTTGTGTGGCCGCTGGCGGGCAGTGTTTGGGTTAGATGCTGAGTTTCAGACTTTCAGAGGCTCTAAGCCTACCAAATTCTATGGTCTTTCTCCCATAGGCAATTTTAAATGAAAATAATACCAAACGTTAAAATAAGTGTAAGGAAGTCCACCCAAATTATGATTTTTCCTTCAATGACTCCTTTCATGTGCATTTTTGGAAATACGGAGTTTCAAATATTTTCAAAAGAGCTTGGGAGAAAATCAATCCAGCACTGCTTTAAAATCTTGCCTTAGGCTCCAAAATGTCAGAGCAAAGATATCAGGGATCTGCTACTCCGTTATTTATTGCTTCTGTATGGGGTTTTGGGGGTCTCTCTGCTTCCGGTCAAGGTGGGCCCAGGGACTGGGTCTGTGTTGGGGGCCTCCTCCTTCCCTTAAGGAGGCTCCTGGAGCCACATGTGTGTTAGGGGGCTTCTCCCCACCCCTTCTCCCAAGCAGGGCCCAGGACTGCGTGTGTGGCTGGCTTCGCTGCCCACCCCACTAACAAGCGGGGCTCAGGGCTGATGGGTTGGGGGTTTCTCCCTGTTCCCTTCCCCCCAGCGGGGCCCAGGGCGGGTGTGCGGGTGGACAGACGCCCCCGATGACCCTGCGTCCTCGTCCGCAGGCAGCCGCGAGACTGCATTCACGTACGCCGTGAGCGCCGCGGGGGTGGTGAACGCCATGAGCCGCGCGTGCCGCGAGGGCGAGCTCTCCACCTGCGGCTGCAGCCGCGCCGCGCGCCCCAAGGACCTGCCCCGGGACTGGCTGTGGGGCGGCTGCGGAGACAACATCGACTACGGCTACCGCTTCGCCAAGGAGTTCGTGGACGCGCGCGAGCGGGAGCGCATCCACGCCAAGGGCTCCTATGAGAGCGCGCGCATCCTCATGAACTTGCACAACAACGAGGCGGGCCGCAGGGTAAGTTTCCACCCGGTCCCTGCCCCTCAGCCTCTGTGTCTCCAGCCCCTGTCTTTAAGCTCTCAACCACCCCATGTCGCTCCCTGTCTCTCTAGCCCTTTTCTTTTGTCATCTGTGTCCCTCTATATGTCTCTGCCTCTTTTTTTGTCCCTGCCCCTCCCTCTCCCCTCCCCTTTCTTCATCTCTCCCTCTTGTTGCCTCTCTCTCTCCCTCCCTCTGTCTCTCTTTCCCATCTCTCCTTCACACAGGCCCCACCACCACAAGCAGAACCCCTGGGGATGGGTACACACCCCAGAAAGGCCTCCTGGGATGAATCATTCCACTTGGCCCCCTCCATCCAAGGTGCTCCAGCCATTGCCTGAGAAAGGAGATCTTTCCCTGCCTTTTTAATTAGTCCCCAGTGCAACTGGGCAGTGAGCTCAGAAATAAAATGTTAATGGTGTTCTCCCTCCTCCCTGGAACATGTTTGTGGTTGGGTTTAAATCTGGGAGAAGGAAATGACTCTCCTAAAAGGTACCCAGCTGAGAAAGCCTCACCCGGGTTTTCAGGCTTCACCTTTTTCCCTCCTTTCTTTCTCCCTGCCCTTTCTTATATCATTCGATGGCTGCCTTGATGGATAGAGGGACTTTTATAAAGGCCTTTTCTAGGAAAAGAACAGCATTTTTAGCAGTGTGGAATTTTATAGGTCTGACCCTCAGGCCAATCACACGATAGCTCTGGAGAGAAGAGAGAACAACTCAGAAGTGCCCAGAAAGGAACATTCTTGCAGCAGGCAAGAGCCTCCCTGTTCCCACTCTTTCCTTCCCCTGGTGGGGATATGAACAGCTTCTCCACAATAGTTAAAAACACTCTTTTTTTCCCCTTGTGGTTAAGCACATGGCACTTTATGGCTGCCTTAAAATGAAGGGGCGAAACTTTTCTTAACTTTGGCAGCATTGAAAACCAGGGCCATTATTTTTCACAGAACTCAAGGTAGGTGCCAGGAACTTTCTAGTTGGAGATTTCACTCTTTGGTATTTTGGGGTGAGGAAAAGGGAAGATAATCACAGAGTAAAATACAGAGGACTGGATGGAGTCTAACCCACGAGTCCTACACTTGCATTATGAAGACTGGGAAACTGAGGCCTAGAAAGCCACTTCATGGCCATGGAAGAAAACTTCTGGATTTAAATGTAAGCGTAGGCTTATGCTTAATTAAGTTCATGCACCACAGCTAAGGCAAGGACTTAAGGGTAAGGTGCTGTAGATTGTGGAATTAAGAGATTTCAAAGTTAAAATCCAGTTTGGTCTCTGATTTTCTGCTTCTGAGCCTCAGTTTTCTCATCTGTCAAATGACTTTACTCCTTGAGGTTATTGTAAGGACTAAGTGGAATCATGGTTAGATTGAGCTGTATCAAGTTGCCAATATTTGACTATTTTGACCTACAAAATTGCAATCACATATGTTTCAGTCTAGGATCTTATTTCCTTGTCAGCCAGTTGCAAGTGTTGATAAGTGATAACTTTGTTATCAAATGTTTTAAAGCAAATCATGTGGAGAAATCAAAGATTATCTAGATGATGCTGGCTAATCTGTCTTCTCATATTGGATGTTAACTTTTGGAAATGTTGGGGGAGAGGGGGACTAAATTCTGAGATTTTTGCCTGTGTTGCCCCCAGGGGTCAGATAGTTGCTTAGTCCTCCACTCTGCCCATCTTGGAAATCAGAGGGCGAGTGGCGTCACACTGCCGCTGTCCCTCCAGTGTGTGCTGGCTCTCTCCCCTCTGTGGTAGACTGAGGGCTGAGTGATGGGGGTGTCAGCCCCTCTCCCTTTGGGAACCCATAAGACCTTTTCCCACCTTCACCAGATACATGTTGCTCTCTCTGTGCATATTATGGACCCATCACCTTAGACCAGAAATGCCTCCAGGACAGAGATGTCGATTGCTCTTCCGGGTCCCATCCAGGGATGCACCCAATTTGGGGCTCCCATTCACATCTGGACCTTTCTTTGACTTTTTTTTGTGGGGAAACCATTGGGAGCTTGGCAACCAAGGAGTGAGGGTTGAGGGATTTCCAAATGGCAAGAGGGGATTTTGGAAATTTTGAAGAGCTCCTTTTATTTATAATTTCATTTAACATCAGGATTTTTAAAACAGCAATATTTTAAATTCTTTTAACTTTTTGATAACATTTATTATTCAAGCAGTGAGCTGACTTTGGACCTTTCGTGGGTGAGTATCTGTAGAAGAGTTTTTTCAAGAATAGCAGGGGTTGGGAGGAGAACCGATGGGCACTGTGCCAGGAAATCACATTAGCATCACCTCTGGGCATTAGCTTTTTATTTTCCTCAAAGGGGAGCAAAGCTTAAATATGTTTTCAAAACCCTTCCTCAGACTAGCTGAGTGTCTGAAACTCCTTGTGCTTAGAGAATACACTTTGGCCCCTCTTTAAGAAAGTGCCTTGTGAATTCCTAGAGGAAGAAGTTAGCTGTTGCAGGTGGAAACAGTCTTCTAATGCACCTGACCTCCAGATTCCTGATGGGCTCTCAGCGGCACACCGACTCCAGAAGGTCACTGGTACAAGGAAGTTTGGGCAGTCAGGACTCTAAATATGCAGCCAGCAGCTCCCAAACTGCTGGGCATAGTGCTGTGGGGTCCGAGAGTGACACTGCTTCTGGGAGGCCCAAGGTGACCAGGCATCAACCCAGGGTGAGGACAACATGCCCTCATTGTTACAGGCATCCACTAATTTTATCCTCATAACAATGCTGGGAGGTCAGTCTCCTTCACAGGTGGAAAATAGAGCGGTGAAGCCAGTTGCCAGAATTTCAGGGGCAGAGTCAGAAATGGAACCCAGGTCTGCTTGGCCTGTGCAGTGGGGGAGATTGCAGGAAGCTGGAGGGAGATCCAGGTCCAGCTTTCCCACATTCCACCTGTGTGACCATGCAGGTCACTTACCCTCTCTGTGCCTCTGTGCCAGCATCTGTAATCTAGTAAGTGTTTTAATGTTGCTGGGAAGATTAAGTAATATGTAGAGAGTGTAAAGGTACTTGGGGCAGCACCTGGCACACAGCAATATTAGTAAAAATAATAGTTACAGTGAGAGAAGATTTGGACCCAGTTCCTTCTGGGCTGGACCCCCTCTCAATCCCACTACTTACTAATGGGGGGGAGGAGGGCTTGGGCAGCTCACTGAGCTTGGGCTATGAGTTGGACTGCATGGGTCGAATCCCTGTCCTCCAGCTTCCTGGAGGCTGTGTAAGTAACTTACCTCTCTGGGCCTCACTTTCCTTCTTGTGAAATGGGGATGATAATAGCACTTCCCTTATAGGCTGGTTGTGGGGATTAATCCAGCTGGCACAGGTAAGGATTTGTAAACAGTCTTGTCATTGCTGCTAACATTGTTTTTCTGCAAAAAAGCGACTAGACTGATTGTTTTACTTATTCCCATTCAAAATCTGTATAGTTGTTTTTAATTATTATCATGTAGTAGGGCCTAAGAAAATATTTATTTTGTGGATTTTAAAAAGAAGGCATCACAAGGCTTTGTTAGTGGACACTGAGTGGGCAATAGCAGCCCCTCGTTTAGCTGAAGAACATGGCTCCATCCATCTAGAAGCTCAAGGAGAGTTTTTTGTAGTGGCCCGGGCCTACGTCTGTGCTGTCTCTGAACCTGTAGGCTGACTGTCCCCCGTCTCCCTACAGACGGTGTACAACCTAGCAGACGTGGCCTGCAAGTGTCATGGGGTGTCCGGCTCGTGCAGCCTGAAGACGTGCTGGCTGCAGCTGGCAGACTTCCGCAAGGTGGGCGATGCGCTCAAGGAGAAGTATGACAGCGCCGCGGCCATGCGGCTCAACAGCCGGGGCAAACTGGTGCAGGTCAACAGCCGTTTCAACACTCCCACCACACAGGACCTGGTCTACATTGATCCTAGTCCTGACTACTGCGTACGCAATGAGAGCACTGGCTCACTGGGCACTCAGGGGCGCTTGTGCAACAAGACGTCTGAGGGCATGGACGGCTGCGAGCTTATGTGCTGCGGCCGTGGCTATGACCAGTTCAAGACGGTGCAGACGGAGCGCTGCCACTGCAAGTTCCACTGGTGCTGCTATGTCAAGTGCAAGAAGTGCACTGAGATTGTGGATCAATTCGTGTGCAAATAGTGGCTGCCTGCCGCCCACCCCACCACCCAGGACCCACTTATTTATAGAAAGTACAGTGATTCTCTTGTTTTTGTTTTTTTTAAATACTGTTTTATTGTTCCCCAAGAATTGCAACCGTAACCATTTTTTTCTGTTCCCATCTATGAATTCAGTGGCTTATTATTAGTATTATAATTATTATTTGGCAATAATGGGGGTGGGGACCAAGAAAAATATTTATTTTGTGGATTTTTAAAAGGTAATGAAGACCTCTTTTGATAGAGGTTGAGGGAGAAATATCACATACCCTGACCTAGCTGTGTGGACACAGTGCACATCCAGAAGGTAAAGGAAATGCTTTTTCTTTTTCTCAAATGTGGCATCATATGGAATGGGTAGGATCCAGTTGGAAGACGTGGTACATATCTATGTACGATTTGGCTTCTGTAGACAAATGAATTGTAAATGCTCTGATGAAAGTGGAAAGGTTCGTGGTAGGATCTTGAGGGAAAAAAATGGGACCTCCTTCCTCAGGGGCTTCAGGTCTGCTTTTTCCATTTTCAGAGTGGTAATTTAAAATATAAGGGTGAGATTCTCATATCCCTCAAAGGAAAAAGGTATATCATGTTTCATCTTAAATATTCCTTCAGCAGATAGTCCTATTCTAATAGCTGGTGAAACTTGGGGGGCAGGGGAGGGGCAAGGAAGAAAATTCCCAGAAGTAAAAAAAACAACAAAATTCTCATATTAAGAGAATGTCTTGAAGCTCTTTTAGGATTAAGTTTTCAGATTAGAAAAGGATCCTCACTGATGCAATTGCGAGTACTAGACTTTTTGTTTGGGGCAGGGGGTGGTTGGCTTGAATATAAAGGAAAATAGACTGTAACTTTACTTAGGGATCCTTGGTTAACAAATGATAATGAAAGTCATACATGAATTCCATTCACAGTTCCACAGCCCAGACAAGGTAATTGCATGCAGTTCAGCACTGCACCCGAGCAGAAAACCTATTTGAGGAAGAAAAGTGAAACCTGCCCTCCCTACGCGATCCCAGGTCCCCTCGGATTCCCCTGTGCCACGATGCTGGCCATGTTTCCATGTGGCAGCTCCACTGGGTCCCCCTTGATTACAAGAGAGGAAATGAAACATTAGGAGCTCCACTCAGAAAACAATTTGCTTCTTAGTGATTTTTTTTCCCTAAAACTTTTATTTCGAGGAACAGTAGTTTTATATTTTAATGATATTATGGGGCTAATGGAGTTGACAGAGGTGTTGCAGCGTTTCGTTATTATGATCCTGTGTTTAGAATCTCCACTTGAGCTTTTTTATACTGCAGGTGTACCTAAAACTGTTCCTAGTGTACTTGAACAGTTGCATTTATATGGGGACAGGGGGAAATGTGGTCCAGTGGTGCCTGAAATCTCAAAGTCTTTGTACATAACACGTATATATATATACATATATATATAAATAGATATAATTATATCTCAGCACAGCCAATGATTTAGATTTACAGTTTACTCTTTCTGGAGCATTGTTGTCCTTCATTGCAGTCCAATTGGGATTTTCGCCAAAAGTTTTTTAAGTCCTCAGCTTGGGTTGCCACCCTGATGCAATTTTGTCTTGGGCACCACGAAGCGGCCTTATTTCTGAGGAATCTTGAAGGTCTGACTCACTGAAATGCACATTGGCTTAAAGATTTCTTTTCTCTGTAATACCCCACCCCCTTTTCTTGATCCTCCATTTGTGTATACTTTCCAGAGAGGGAATAATTTGTTTGTCATAGACATGGAAATTAAGAAATATTCAAAACATAGAAGCACTGTCAATGGTCATCTTTTCTTAATTCATTCTGCAGAATGGAAATCAGTGCTGTTCGATTTGATTGTACTTATTTGATTGTCCCTATGAAAACTCCAGCTCGCTACATATATAGCTAGTTTTTAATTTTTTTAATTTTAATTGTTTTATACAAGGACACCTTTTTCCAGAAAATTCCATCAAATGCATTCTTCCCTGAGACATACTATTTTAAAAGTTTGGAAAGGTGCACATCTCCCACAACCTTCATAGCCTTGGTGGCATCTCCATCACTCCAGCCATCTGTGGCTCTTAATTTATTGCACAAGGATATTCGCTTCCCCTCATTGAATTGCAAGCAAAAGATCTTGAAATTTTTTTAAAAAGCACTAATTAAAGTGTCACTTTTTTGGTTTTTATTATACAAAAACCATGAAGTAAGTTTTTTATTTGCTGAGTCAGATTTTGTTCCTTTTTAGTTATTCATGTTTATGAAGAGAGCTGAGTTTAACAATCCTAGCTTTTAAAAGAAACTATTTAATGTAAAATATTCTACTTGTCATTCAGATATTATGTATATCTTCTGTGGCCTTTATTCTGTACTTTTAATGTACATATTTCTGTCTTATGTGATTTGTATATTTCACTGGTTTAAAAAACAAACATCGAAGGGCTTATGCCAAATGGAAGATAGACTATAAAATAAAACATTACTTGTATATTGGTAAGTGGTTTCAGTTGTCCTTCAGATAATTCACGTGGAGATTTTTGGAGAAATCCATGAAGGATAGTTTAAGGTGACTACATGTCAAAATAATATAAGAGTGGAGAATTTTACCAAAACCAAACTGTATTTGGAGGCTTCAAAAGATTTCTATATGTATTGGAACAAAAGGAGAATTCTCTTTTCCTATATACGATCCTCACAAAAAGAAATCAAGCAGATGGCTTAAAGCTGGTTCCAGGATTGCTCACATTCTTTTAGCATTATGCATATAACTTAATTGTTTTAGAGCATGTTGCTGTTGTAGCAGACTAGAGAAGAATCAAAAGGCGCATGCTTTCATCCACGACCAGATTTTTAGTCCAAAATAATGCATCTTTGTGTTTACTGCTGCAACTATTGCACCTCTCTGTTTGAATTTTCTATGGACCACGTGTTGTGCCCCTGTGCCCCTTGAAAGCAGTTTATGAAAAGCAACTCTCAGTCCACAGAGAATGAAAACTCATTGGGAACTAAGGGTCTGTTGTATTAAGTGCAATTAATACAGGTTCTTGCGTTTTCTGAAAATGTACACTGAAATCTGGCCACAGCTGCACAGATTGATACCTTAGCTCCTTTGGGTTTTTTTTTTTTTCCCTTTAGGATAACCTTGTAACATATTGAAACCTTTTAAGGATGCCAGGAATGCATCATTCCACAAAAAGAACAGTAGACCAACATATAGAGTGTTTAAAATAGCATTTCTGGGCAAATTCAAACTCTTGTGGTTCTAGGACTTACATCTGTTTCAGTTTTTCCTCAGTTGTATATTGACCAGTGTTCTTTATTGCAGAAACATACTCTCAATTTAGGACTGTCAGCATATTTTTTTTTTCTTCTCATCCTGGAGTGCATTCAAGATCTTCCCAATACAGGAAAATTAACAACAAAAAAATTTATATACAGGCAGCAGCAAACAGAGCCATGTTCAAAAGTCATTGTAGGTTCAAGTAAAAAGGAGAATTGTTTTCAGTTTCAGTCCAGTTTATCTGTTTAGTTCTCTGAGCTGACAACCTCCTGAGATGGATACTGTATATGTTTTAGTAGCCTACCCAAACCCTTTTCTTACATGATTTTGCCAATACCAATTTTCAATTTGTTTTTGCAAAACATTTTTCAAGCCATTGGAATTATCAAATATGAAGCAAGAGCGGATAAGTACTTCAAATAAGAAGTTGGTACTGCCTGACTCCAAGAGATCATTAGCAAAAACTGTCCCCAAAGACTGAGTGGTCTGTAATGTAAATATATAGAGAAATAGATAGAAAAGGTTATTATGACTTGAAGCATATATACTGCAAATACGCACTAAGGCACAGGTCTAAAATATTGCATTGTCACTGTAAAGTATACTTTGAAAATATTTATTATTTTTTAAAAAGGTTTTTCTAGACTCCCTCTCTGTATGGAATGGTGAAATTCAGATGCCATGTTTTTAGAGATGATGAGATGAATTTTTAATTCAGGAAACAGGCAGAAACATAGGAATTAGAACTTAGAAAAGGGATCTTCTAATTTACGCATTCACACCAATTTTGCATTTAAATCTAATGAATGGAAAATATTTGCGTGAAACATCATCTTGTTAGCCAACTTTAAAAAGTGGATGTAGAATGATTAAAGATTGGTATGATCTTTAAAAGATGTATCAAATCGAATCTAGAAGATTGAATTAAAATGCTGTCTCAGTATTTCAGAAACAAAAAAGGAATGGAGGAAAATTGCATTTTAGGCCATTTTTATATGCAGTGTACGGTCTGCTGGGCTACAAATAAGATAAAGATTATTTATTTTTGTTCATATCTTGTACTTTTCTATTAAAATCATTTTATGAAACTCCATGCAGTCACGTGTGTGTTTAGCAGAGTGTCCATTACAATCCAAAGTTTGATGCGAGCACGGAGCATGATTATAGTTCAGGCATCCAGAAAGAAACACTAACATTTTGGATATGTAGATGATACTTTGGTCAAGGTCGAAGGATTTATTTTGTACTTTAATGATAATTTTTCTTTTGCCTATTGCTAACATCTCCATTTATTATTTGCTCTTCTGCTACTATTATGTAAACTTTGTACTAGAAGATTATTATTCAGTACCAGCATTTAGCTCAGAGAGCCGGAATTACCATGAAATCCCAGGGCAATGGAAGAAAGATAGAATGATTTGAGGAGAGAAATAAAACAATGTTCTAGATGAAGGACAGACTGAATCACTTGGATTATTCTCCTGGTTGGTTTTTGCATGTCACAGTGGTTGTCAACCAAGTCTTTTGATCAGGGTTTCTCAGCCTTGGCACTATTGACATTTGTGCCAGGTAAATTTTTTGGGGGGAGGGGGTGTCTTATGCATTGCAGGATATTTAGTAGCATCGGTGCCCTCCACCCTAGACGTCAGTGAACCATCCACCCCCCCACCCCATTTGTGACAATCAAAAATGTCTCCAGATATGGCCAAACATCCCCTGGGGACATTTGGTTGGTTCTCAACCAAAACGTTTTGTATTTATAAACTAATGAGGTTAAAACAAAACAAACAAAAAGGATTAGTCTTTTGGTATAAAGAAATGCTTGGTATATATCAAAGGAACTCAAGAAACACTTAATGAGTGAATGAAAAACCCATCCATTCCCAAGTTTCAGCCCCACCACTCACCTGCAGGGTGACCCTAAGTCAGTTCTTGCATCTCTCTCATCCTAGTCTCCTCAGCTGGAACATGGGAGCAAAAGCCCTTTAGTTGTGATAATTAAATTACGTGATAAAACCTGCAAAGGCCATCTTTAAGTAGCAACTTAAAAGTGGTGGAATTAGTATTAAAAACATAAATTATCAGCTAAGTGTTCTTAGCTAGCCTGTCCCCACATAGCAAAATAAATATGCTCTCTGTTCTTTGATAATTACTGTTGAGCTGCAGTGTTTAGAGAGGATTCCATCGTTCATAGACCCAGGAGGGGCTCAGCAGAGGGAGTTTTCTGGCTAGACAAGTTGGAAAATGACCACAGATGGATCGCTGCTCCTCTGAGAGAGAGACAGCGTTCATTAGCATATGGGCCATAGTAAAAATGAAAACCTGCCGTTTAAGGCAGTTTGTTAAATTTTGGACTTCTGTTCATTGAGCACCTGTCACCATCCTCTGGACAAGTTGGGAAGTGCTAGCGTGGAGTGCCCCTCTCTCTGGCAGGTTTTGTGGGGATGTGTCTTCTTCTAGATCAAGTTGTCTGGGCTTGGTATTTGTGGCTGGAAAGGGGATGGAGTGTACCAGGTGAAGTGTCTAAAGAGCCAGTGTGCTGCTCCTCTTGCTAATGGAGGTGTTGGAGTTAATCCACTCACAGCCTGCGTGACTGTGGTAGGGGGATGTGTGCTCTGGGAAGCAACAAGGGGACATCCTGAGACATAAGCAGACCAATAAGGTGGGGGATGGGGGGAGAAAGAGAGGAAAAACATTTGGTAGGGGGTATGTTATGGGTTGAATTATGTCCCCCCAAAAGATACGGTGACGTCCTAACCCTCAGTGTATCAGAATTGACCTTATCTGGAAATAAGATTATTGCAGATGGAATCAGTTAAGATGAGGTCATACTGGAGTATAATCTAACATGCCAGGTGTCCTTATAAGAAGAGAAGAGACAGAGACACTGCCATGTGATGATGGAGGTGACGATGGAAGTGCAGCATCTATAAGCCAAGGAACACTAAGGATTGCCAACAAGCCACCAGAAGCTAGAAGAAGCAAGGAAGGATTGTCCCCTACAGATTTCAGAGGGAGCACAGCCCTGCCGACAGATACTTTGATTTTGGGCTTCTAGCCTCCATAACTGTGAGACAACAAATTTCTGTTGTTTTAAGCCACCAAGTTTGTGATATTTTGTTACAGCAGCTCTAGGAAACTAAAACAGGGTAGAAAGAGGGAAAGAGAAAGATGTAAGAAGCAGTGGAAAGAAATAAAGGAAAGAGAAGATCCAGATGTCCTCTCAGCATTTCCTTGAGACAAATTTCATTTCTACTAATTAAAAAAAAGAAGTGGTGTGGGAAGGTAATATTTAACAAGCATTTACTGTGTGCCTGGCACTTGCTAAGTCTTTTACCTTTCATCCTATTTAGGTATTATTTCTAAGAATCTTCTGAGGTAGTACTGTTACCCCCATATTATAGATGAGGAAACGGAAGTTTGGAGAGCTTAAGTCCGACCCCAGAGCCAATTTTCCTGACAAAAATTTGTTCTCTCCCTTTCTCAATATGGAGTTGATACTGGGAGGAGATGGCCTGACCAAGGACTACATTTCCCACCCTCCCTGGCGTCCAAGTATGGACACGACTACTGCCCACCAATGGAAGACAAACGCTAGTGATGCCTATCAACCCTGGAGCGTGGATTTAGAAGATGGTGTGACTTCTCCGTTGCGTCACTCTCCTCTGCCAGTGAGGAGCAGAGGACTCTGAAGCCCTAGGGGTTGATGGAGCCACACATGGAAGGAGCCTGGGTCCTTGGCTCACCACATAGAAGGAAACCATTCACTGACCAGAAGCTCTCTCCTTAGACTCTTCTGTGACTACGTTATAAATTTCTTTTGTGTTAAGCCACTGATATTTTGGAGTTTATTACTAAAGCAATGGATTTGTTCCACCCCACATGCTGCCTTTCCTAGTATTTCAATCCACCTGCCTTGCTCTATGGTCAGGATCCAGGTCTGTAACTGAGTCCCAGAGCATGGGGTAGGGTGGGGGCCGTGGCAGAAAATTCATAGACTGAGATGGTCCCTTGCACAGCTTCCCTCCTCTGCCCCAGGGACACTGGCTCTTGAGAAGCGTGCCATTTCACCTGGAGAACGCCATCCCCTGAGAAACTTAGACATGCCCTGGCTCATCCACACTCATTTTCAAGCGTACTCCTCCCTCCATCAACTGGGGTAGCTACTAGTCATCCAAGAAAAGAGACTTCTTCAGTATAGGTGGGACCTTGTCCTGATTATGACATAGCTTCTGTGTGATTTGTTGTGGCAAGTCTCTTCCTCTGTCTGAGCCTCTGATTTCCTTTTTTCTTGCTTGTCTTTTCACTAAGTATCCATCCAACTCATTTCTCACTTTATCATTTACTGAATGTTTACGGAACACCTACTCTGTGTTAGGCACATATTTAGGTGATGGGGTTGCACAGGGGAGCAAAGCAGACTCGGTTTCTGCCCTCCCAGAGCTTATATACTAGTAATCACCAGTGGCAATGGTGATCACGGGGGACATCAGGTGCCCATGGAGGAGAGCCAGACCCAGACTTGGAGAATCAAGGCTGATTGCTAGAGAGAGTGGCACATTAGCTGAGCTTTTAAAGACAAGTAAGGGTTATTCACATTAAGTGGGGTTAGGATGGGTAAGAGCATTCAAGAAACAAAGGCCCAGAGGTGGGAAATAATGTGGTACATCTCAAGGACCCTGAGAGTGGAGGAGATATGGCTGGAACATGGAAGGAAAGGAAGTGGTGAGAGATGAGGATGGAGTGTAAACCAGCCAGGGAAGCAGGAGCTAGGAAGAGTTGGCACTCCTTCCTCAGGGCAATAGGGAGCGATGGAAAGTATTCAGCAGGGAGTGAGGCATGTTCAGGGCTGACCCTGGGGAGACACCTTTGCCTCCCCAGGGCCTTAGTTCCCGGACCATCACTGTAGCCATGAAACATTGAGGCCTCCATGATACTGGAGACATTTTGGTGTTGTATAGCATTGGATCAAATCCTTGCAATCCTTGGCTTGTGGTCAAACTCGGGGCAGCTTAAATGTCTCTGTAACCTGTACAGTCTATCCAGGTGCCTGCCCGTCACTGCTCCACAGGGGTAGCTTGCTGTATATTCTACCTCACACTCTTGAACAAGGCTGCCCTCTATATACATGCTCCCTCATTCATTGAATGGCTTACCTTGTCACTTGCCTCAGAGCCCCGACCCAGAACTGCCCCCACCAACAGCAACCCCCTTAATGTCAACGCTGATGACACTAACCCTATGCTGACACAGTCCTCTGCAATTTGCTGCCTTCATCTCATTTGGGTCTTCATAACAAGCTTATCAAGTATGGATGTGAAAATTATCCCCATTTTATAGATGAGGCAACTGAGGCTCAGTGAATTTGAGTTACTATGTTAGTCCTCTATTGCCAAATAACACACCATACCCATACTGGAACTTAGAGACTTAAGATAACAACCATTTTATTTCTTATGATTCTCTTTGTGTGTCAGCAATTTGGGCTGGGTTGGGTTGGCGGGATTTCTCCTGCTCTTACTTGGGTCCTAGCAGATTGGCCAGGGGCTGGATGATCCTAGATGTCCTCATTCAGAAATCAAGGGTTGATACTGGCTGTTGCCTGGGCCTTTCTCTCCAGGTGGCTTCTTATCTTTCAGGAGGCCAACCTTGGATTTTTCACATGTGGTACCACATTCCAGAAAGGTAAGAGTGGAAGCTTCCGGGTCTCTTGAGAGGTAGCCTCAGAAGGTAAAACTATATCACTTCTATCACATTCTTTAAGTCAAACCTGAAGTTTAGATGGAAGGAGCTTCAAAGTCATATTTCAAAGGGGCATCCATCCAGGATGGGAGAAGTTGCTGTAGCCATAATTGCAAAAAGTCTCCTCCAGTGAGCCACAGTTCCACAGTGCATAAGTGGTGCTCTGCTTTCTTCTCTCTGGTGACAGCACCTGCTGTAGGATGACTCCCTGCCCCTCAATTCCACCAACCCACCATAAGTGTGGTGCAAAGGGAAGAGTAAAGAATCTGCAGTCAAAGAGACCTGGCTCCAACCTTTGCCATATATTAGCTGTGTGTCCTTTGGCCAGTTGCTTCACCTCTGTGAGCCTCTCAATATTCTCATCTGTAACAGAAGGACAATATAGTGCTGTAGGGTGATTGTGAGGATTGCATGCTACATAAATAAAGATCCTGACAGATAGTAGGTACTCAAAACAGTAGTAGGAATGATGACTATGATGATGATGGTGGGGGGGGGTGATCATTGATTGGCATTGGGGAGAAACCGGCAACATTCCCATCATCTGTTTCAGATGACTCATGAGCCTCCCTGATTCAGCGAATTGCTGGCCTATCCCTTCAAGGCGCTAGGAGGGGTCTCCCAAAGGTTCTTGATGAGTCTCAAGCTGGGGAAACAGAGGGTGGGGAGTCACAGTGATGGGTTTAGCCTCAGCTCAGGCATGCCAATTCCTCCCCCAACCTTGGGAAATTCTGCAGAATGTTTTCCCATGTCTTAGGGGAGACCTATGACATGGGCACAGTGGGGACTTACCTCCTCTTTACAGAGCAAGATTCTGAGGCTGAGAAGAGGGAAATGATGTTGCCAAGAGGTGAAGGCCAATGTTGCAACACAGAGTTTCTGAACTCTAGACACACCCATCGCTGGACCCCACATCACCTCCTGGCCAGCTGTGCCTCCTCCGGCAAGGCACTAAGCTTCCTCAGGGCCTCAGTTTGCTCATCTATAAAATGGAAATAGTAAGCCCTGTGCAACCCACAACACAGGTTTACTAGCCACAGCTCCCATTCACTAAGCATTTACATCTACAGCTTTTTTCTTTATTACACATTTTTACTCACATTATTTTATTTGATTTCATAGCATCTGTCAAAAGGACATGTTACTCTCCCCATTTTACAGATGAGGAGATAGAGGCCCCGGAAGATATCTTTTCCACAATTACAGAGCTAGTAAGAAGAAAAGGTTGGTCTCTCTGACTGTATTGCTCTTGCTTTCATCCACTAGGCGACAGTGCCTCAATGTTGATGGAAACAGAAAAATGGAAGGCTAGAAACTCTACAAACATGAAATTTTATTCATGCAAAGAGTTTCTAGGCTGTTTTTCCAGTTGAGGCCACTTCAGAGTCTCCCCTCTAAGTTGTCCCTCTTGTGCCATGGGGAAGACGGCAGCAGGTATCAGGGAAGGCAGTTTCCCTCTGTTCGTGAATGAGGCATAGAGAATCCTGGACCTGGACTTCACAACTGGTCCAACAGGACTCTCAGTGTCTGGATTGTGCCCCCCGATTTGGCTACCAGCTTGCTGTGTGACTTTGAGCAAATCACTTCCCCTCTCTTGGCCTCATTCCCCCAATGTGCATAATGGTTTGGATGAATTGACATGAATGAGTTTGATTCCTTGTACAGAAATATCATTGTCCCAGGAAGTTGGTGATATACCAAGCTGGGAAATGAGATCTCAAACCTGACATTCAGGAATACATTGAATGCAAATGAAATCTGGCCCACACTGCTTCGACCCAGCAATATTGTGATGTGGGTAAAACTTCTCTTTGGAGCATCTGCCACTTTACACACACACACACACACACACACACACACACAGCCACCACATCCCACCCAGATGCTCCATCCAACATGGAGAGAAAACAGGAAAACCATGAGCTTTGGAATCAGAACTGCACAATCTTAGGCAAGTTTCATGAACTTTCTGAGCTTAGGTTTCCTTATCTACAAAAGAGGCAACCATACCCACTGTGCAGAGGTTTTGTGAAAATTACACAGGAAGATGATTGTGCAGGCAGGCTCATGTCAACCACTCAATAAATGGTAGCTATCTTCTTATCTTACTCCTCAAACCCTCACACCCACTGGGACCTCTCCTTCCCTGGAGATGGAGGCCTGATAAATTATTTGGTGGCAGATTAGTTAATTCATTAACTTAATTAGTGAAACCAGTATGTTGTGGGGCTTAGAGTCTCAGGAACATGTGTTTTCTCAGAGGAGAGACTGAAAGAGGGCAGTCCTTATCCCATCCCCCAGGGGTCTTTAATGGAGGGATTTCTAGCATCTAGATGGATTTCCTTTCCTAGGGCCTCTTCTGACTTTTATGATTCAGGCTGCCCACATGGGCTGTCTGGGTTTATCCTTTCATTCCTCATTTTCCAAGTGCCTCTGTGTGCCAGGGTTTTTGCTGGGTACAGAAAAGAGTATGTCCCTTTCCTGCCTCAAGGAGCTCAATACCTAGATTGAGGTCTCCTGCGTGGTGCAATTCCAGGGTGCACTGGGGAAGAAGACTCAACCATGAATTCCCAGGGTTGCCTCCATATGTTGGGAGGAAAACCACACTCCAAATATGTTTTCAACAAACAGTTCAAACCACTTGAATTCAGGTCTCGAAAACCAAGAAATCAGTTCTAAGTTCTCCCACTGCTTCCTCCTAAATTTCATTAGGGCTGACAATTTGTATATCCATTTACAGTGTAATGTGATTTAAATGACTGACGGTAACAGTTAGAAATGGAGTTTTCTCGGGGCGGCGAGCAGAGGCGAGCAGGGCAGTGGGGCCTTCACTGCAATGGTGTGGGAATTTTGTTCACTTTTGTTCTTGGAGGCTGAGCTATCTTGGAGTTTTCAGCATGCAATAAAACACACTCGACCACAAGGCCTATGTCGAGCCAGGATGACTGGAGGAGAAAGCCAAGTCCGTTGGCCGGACCATCTATATGGTTAGGCAGAATTGATAGCGTCTGTCCTGCTTTGTGCTTTCCTTTTTGTTTTGACTTTGTTACTAAAACAGAGCTGATGCCTAAGAGATGGGATGTTCAGTTTTATATTATGCCCTACTGAAGTCTTATTTACACACATTGTGTATGTGTGTGTGTGTGTGTGTGTGACTAGCATTGTATCACGGATTGAATTTGGGTTTGAATTCTTGCCCTGTCTCATTCAGTGACCTCAGGCATGTCATTTTTCTCTCTGAGTATCAATTTCCTCATCTATAAAACAAAGCCAGTGTTTCCTACTTTGAAGACTTAATTCATAAAGAACCTAAGACTGCACTGGCCAATATAGGGGCTATTGGTCTCTATGGCTATTTAAATTTAAATTAATTAAAAAAAAATTCAGTTCCTGGGTCACAATAGCCACACTTCAAGTGCTCAGTAGTAACCTACCAAAATAATTGCAGCTAGAGTCTTTCTATGATCGCAGAAAGTTCTACTGGACAGCACTGACCGTGCACCTTATCAGCTGCTCACTATGCTTCTAGACAAGAAACCGTGACCTCCACTACCTTTCACTAGCAGAAACACCTGCGGTCCACGGTGGCTTGAATTAAATCCGAAAATACATCTTACAGAGAGCAGTTTCCCTCAGAATTTAGAACTTGAAATTCTCAGATCAGCTGTCTTCTTCTTGTGGACCCCTCTTTCTATACATACAATGTCCATACGAGGGAAAACATAACGGCAGAGAGGCAAACAAAACACAAGCACAGCAAAGACCACAAAACCAGAGGGATGCAATGCCACAGGTGTTTGGAATGAAAGGTTCAGGATGCTTTTAGTAAAGGTTCTTTGAGGTGCAATCACGGAATCCAACTCCACCTGGAGTAAAACGACAAGCTGGGAACTCGGATGAGTGTTGAGATGTCTCCTGGAATCAAAGTAAGATTCGAGCCCCCAGGGTGGCTCCAGAGACCTCAGTTGAGGGACTCATGAATTAGCCCTCCGCTGTGCTTTCCAAATTCAACAGAGTTTCAGAATTGACTAAGATGTTCGTAAGATACAGATTCTAGGGCCCTCCCTTGGATATTTAGATTCATTATGTCAGGAGTGAGTTCTGGGAATCTATATTTTCCAAGTTCCTCGGTGAGTCCGAAGCAGCCATTTGGAAACCCTTTCTTTGGATCTTCGCTCCTAGCGCTCCAGCCGCTTGGCTCTTGGTTTGAACGCCAGGTTCTGAGGGAGAGGACCTGATTGGCCCAACTTGCCGTAGCCAGGTGCCTATGGTCCAATCAGCGCAGTTTAGGGGGTGGGGAGGAGCGTATAGCCACACGGCTCGCGCCTGACGCCTGCGGGCTAAAGTCGGAGACAGAAGAGTTTCAGTGAGGTAGGCGGAGGAGGTGGGCCTATCTCCTTGTGGAGTCAGTATCATTTTCAGTGCTTTATTTTGTGACGTCTAGAGGGTGGCAGAGTATTTCTCTTACGAACTAGTGTATTGTTGATTTTGCAATGTTTTAATGAAAAACTTACAGTTAATTCTGTGAACATGTAATTTTAAAGAGGCGCTTCTAGTACCCGGCTTGTTGGTATCCAAGGGGCTTAATCCCCTTTACTCCTCAGACAGAATATTTGATCTCATAATGGAAACAAACCGGTACATTTATCCAAGAGTGTGTGTAAAAATGTCTGAATAGCAGTATGCAAAGTGTGTTAACAGTAATTATCTCCATATGGCAGATTAGCTTTTAATATTATTAAACTTTATGTTCTAATTTTGATGACGGTAAATTTTTGCAATAGAAAAAAGGTGTTTTTTTAGTATAAAAATTAATAAATCAGATAACGATTGCCATGTTTATAATTGCCCATCCTAAAAACTTTGTGAAAAGATCTCTGTTCACTGAGGGCTGCCTTCATGCTCGAAGCTGGGAGAAGTTTCAGTTTCCAAGGGCCAAGGATTGCTGAGAAGTTCGGCACTTGTGTATCACACATCTCGCTTCCCAGGGTGCAATGGGAGCAGGATCTTCTAGGATAGTCCCTGAGAGTCAGACTGGGCAGTCTTTCATGGAGTTTTCTCTGTATGTCCTGGGCAGTGCCCAGCACCTAGTAAGTGTGCAAAGAGTGCTAAATGAATGAATAAATGAAGGAAGAATCTAAGTCAGATTCATATGGTGAAGCTTTGGGAAGAGGGAGAACTAAACGATGGTTATCTGACACGGAGCATTTGAATTCCTTTAGGTTACTGTCTTGGAGCTGGAAGAGCAAGGGACCATTGCCATTTGGGTCAGTGGTTTGGACAGTAAGTGGTGGTGCTCAAGAAACTGTGCCGGGAAGTAGCAGAAGTTAGACCACCTGGCCAGCATTTGCTGGATATGAAACTAGGGTGAGCTTGGGAAGGTCTTTCTGCATGAGGAAGATGGTGAAGGATGATTGCAAACTCCAGGCGTGGTGAGGCATCCTCAGCCAATGGGTATTTACCCCATTGTTTGGACACAGCTGCCCCTTTTCTATGGATGTATTTCGTCAATGACTTGAAGACATAAATGAATTGATCACATTCTTATTTGTGCACTTGATATCTTTCTGGTGAATTGAGCTTTTTATTCTTATACATTTTCTCTCTTTATATCTAATAATATTTTGTGCTCCAGAGTCTATTGGGTTTGGTATTACTATGACAGCTGTAGTCTTTTGGTTTTTGTTTCTTTCAGTCCTTTCATTTAACCACTTTGTGTCTTTAGGTTTAGAGTGTTTCTTATAAACATCCATAGTTGGATTTTTTTTTTAGTCTGACAGTCTTTGCCTTTTAACTTAAGTGTTTAGTTCATTATATTAATTAGGATCATTGATATATTTTGAGTTTTCTATTTGTCCTACTTTTTATTTCTTTTGTTTATCCTTTCTTCTTTATTGGATTGGATTTTGTTTCCTTTATTTCATCCATTTTGCTCCCTTTTTAGTTTTGGAAGTTCTTTTCATGTCTAATTTTTGTGTGTAGATGCTATAGAGACTTAAACATTTTTAAATGACCAATGCTTCTCAAACAATCGATCTTAGTGTTCATTCCTAGATAATTTTAATTCCAGTTACCCTCCTCCTAATGTGTATGCTCTTATTTGATGAATATATTAATTTTTAATCCCTCAAAATAGACATTGTAGTTATTATTTTATATGGTCAATATTCATTTAGATTTTCTGACATATTAGCCAACATTTTGTCTCTTAGACCTTCTGTGATCTGGATTCATTTTCCTTAGTGCCTGAAATGTATCCTTTAGTTGGTGGGAATTGTCTCAGTATTTCTTTTATTACAAATGTCTTCATTTGACCATCATTCCTGAAAGAAAGCATTCTTGGGCATGAAATTGACGATTATTCATCCATTCCTTTTACTCACAAACTACCATGATTGCTGATCTCTGCTAGGCGCTGAGCAGTCCAGGATAAGCCACTGTATCCCCTGTTACTGTTGTCATGGAATTAACCATCTGGATGGAAAAGTAGACAATCAAATTATTACACAAATAAACGTGAAAGTGCAACTGGTAACTGAGAGTTAATAGTGGGGAGCTTGTTCCAATCTGGGGAGCCAGGGAAAGTTTCTCTGAAGAAATAGAAACTGAGTTGAGGATTAAACCGAGTCTTGACCAGTGAGTAGCAGTTAACTCAGCAAAGCTGAGACTGGGATGACTGGAGGCAGGTGGGGTCATTCTGGGCAGAGGAAACAGTATGTGCCAAGGCACTATGGTGGAATGGCATCTTTCAGAGCCTGGGCAAGGCAACAAAGGATGGGACTGGGGAGGTCACATGGGGGGTCATGAGGGGCTTAAATTGTGTTACAGATTTTGTGCTTTATACCAAAATGATATATTTCTGTTGCAATCCATAGTATAGTAGTTGAAGAAAGGAAGCAAGGCAGGCACTAAGGAAGAGACAAGACCCAGTCTGAATTGTAAGGCACTTATATCAAAGTCCTCCTGCTAACACTTTGCAGCTTAGAAATATATCTAAGCTCTCAGTCTGGGGCATTTTTGAAAGGGGATATAGCTTGCTTTAGTTCACCTTACCAAGAGAGGAGAATGATGGGTAATCAACTTTTTTCTTGACCAGTTTTTCAAACTAGTTGGTAAGAACCATTCAATTCAGTGTCAACAATCTCCTGTTCCCTTCTTGACTCAAATCCCTGCTTGGTCCCTTCCTAAATCACTGCCAGCAAGTTCCTCTCCCCAACACAGATCAGTATTTTCAATCTTCTGAATGTAATTTCAGATTACATATGTGAACTCAGATTTGAAGTACCTTTTTTTTTTTTTTGGAGAATTAATTTTTATTTTCTATAAGCCAGTGTTTTATATGTTTTGATATGTTTAAATAATTATGTCCATGTCATATAGCGACCAGGGATTTTATAAACCAAACACAATCCTAAAATACGGATATTCTTTTATTTTCAGTTCTCTGTGAATAGAACTCCCCCTTAACATATATATGCTCTTTTCTAGACATTTTTTTTAACATTTGACTTTCATATACATTTTTAGGAATGCAATAAATATAAATGTACAACATTATTTATGATTCATTGCTGTTTCCAGTAGATAATAATTTAGACAAATGCTAGATGAGGTTTTCCTACCTACCCTTTGGAAAAAAAGTTTAAGAAAAGTAAGCAGTTTATATGGGACTATTTTAACATATAAAAGAAAGCTGCCTTTCAGACCAAGCCATCTTTATTTTCATCCACTAGTTGCAACTGTGGCTTAAGGTGGTGGAAAGAATATGGACTCCGGAGCAAACAGATTTGGGTTTGAATCCTGACTGCACAGCCACTGCTTGAGCAACTGGGTCCAAATATGAGCCTTCTCTGTATCCCTGTCTCTTAAACTAGGAAGAACATTATTTCATGGGATTAAAGAATAAATATGGTATTGCATGTTAAGAACAGGTTACTTGCAGCCACTCAATAAATATTGGTACTTGCTTCCCCTTTTGTTTATCTGTTTCATAAAGTGGGGCTGGTCAAACCTCTGCATTGTCTGTTTTGCAGACCACAAGTTGGAGTCATGAATTACAGTTACACTGCTGCTGCATTTCTTTAAAACAAATGTCTAATTTTGTTGGTGTCAAGTTCAAGAGAACTTTTCTCCTACATTTTCCCCAAAGTCAGATGATCAAAATCTGAGTACCAATTATTGTTCACCACTATTTTAAACATTTGACAAAGAAGTGTCAGAATACGTGATCAGAAAATTGAAAGAGATGAAACTCTATGCTGGTGAACATGTGGTGAGATAGGTATGGCTTATGTAGTCAGTTCCGGTGATCCTGCTTGTAGGAATCCATCATAAGGAAATAATCAGGGCTAGATAGGGGGATAAAAATTTATGTAGCAGCATGTTCATCACCACATTATTTATGGTAGTGTGATATTAGAAATTACCTAAATGTCTAACAATAGGGAAACAATTAAATAAATTATGGTACAACCCTTAGGATGTGGTTTACAAAGAATTTTTCATGACAAGGGAAAATAGTTCTGATATAATATGGAGGGGGAAAGGCAGACCACAGGAAAGTGTCTGTAGCATGCATTCAACATGGAAGAATTTTAAAGAAGGCCCCTCTCTTCATGTAGGCCTTAAAAAAAATGGGAAATGTACAATATATTAATGGCATGTTTCCTCTGGATGGATTAATGTTTACTTTCTTCTTTGTAGTTAAAACTATTTTCTCAATGTGCACTATTGCTTTTATAATCAGGAAGAGGAATTGTCTTGTTTTAAAGCATGACTGGCACCAGTGATGTGTGAAGCCTTCAGAGAGAACAGCCACCTGGCCCCTGTCCAGGGTGGCCCCTGGGTTTGTCCCTCCTACACAGACTGGTACAATCCAATTTTCCTTGGTTAAGGGGTCCAAGGGAGGTTGTGAGAAGTTGCTCTTCCAACATCAGCTATTGGTTTCCACGCTGAAGAACTCGGAGGTTTGGAGATTCCTGGGTGGCTGGGCAGCCCCATTCTCCACCTTCTGAGCTTCTCTAAAGGAGGAACAAAACCAGACTGACCTATATTTAGCTGAATCCTCCCTCTTGCTATCCCCTTCTCAGCATCCTACCAGACCATTGCTCAAGTCTTAGGCAGGGAGGTCGAGGATGGCCCAAGGACACATCTGTTGTACCCCAGGTGCTTACAGCCTAGTAGAGAACAAGAGTGGGTATTAATTAAAATCAATAGCTACTATTTGTTGAGCACTTATTGCATGGCACTTGTGGCCCTGTTTTAAGTGCAATACTTGCACAAACTCATTCAATCCTCATAACAACTCTGTGGGATAATTACTCCCATTTTACAAGGGGGAAACTGAGGCACAGAGGAGTTAAGCTCTTACAGTCACAGAGCTTGAAAGTGATAGAGCTGGGATCTGAACCTTGGTGCAGCTGCACCCAGTGTTTGTTCCCTTGTACGATACTTAAGAGCATGGAGGTTTGGAGCCTGACCTCTTGGGTTCAGAGCCTGGCTCAGTGTGATCCTGGGCAGGTTCCTCCATCACGTTGAGCTTCAGTTTCTTCATCTGTAAAATGGATGATTCTTAATACGTGGGATAGCTGCAAGGATTAAACAGTGCAGGTATGAAAGTACTTGGTGAGTAATAAACCCTCAGACAATAGAGGCTTCCCTTTGCTCTGACAAGGAGTGCTTTGGAGTTCCTGAGAGTGGGAGTAGGGGGGACTAGGTTGACCTGATTGAAGGGAAGCCTGGGGTGGCGGGAGAGGGCTACCAGGGGATGCAGAGTCCAACTGGGATCTGTGAGGTTGAATTCTGGGAGGATGGACAAGCAGGGAGATGGTCACTTGCAGGGAGCTCCTGGGGAAGGCTTGTGAACCCAGGGAGCATCCAGGTCCTATAGCTCTGTCCGCATGTCAGTGACTGACAGGTGTGCAGCTTGGGGGTGAGAGGCTGGGCTTAGTGGGCCCACACATGTTGGGCATCAGCACTAGGTGAGGTGGGTGTGGCCGGGCAGCAACCGGCTCTAGACAGAGAGGGGCAAGTCTGGGCCAGTGTTCCCTGCACCCCGGGAGCCAAGAGCTCATTAAGGAGGAGGGAAACGAGCAATTACCCTCAAACTTCTGAAAGTAAAGACCACAGGGAATGAGGACGGGAGGGGCATTGTTCTCCATCTGGGGCCCTGGAGTGCCAAGGAAGGCAGAAGGGATAAAAGGAGGATGGGATGGCTTCCAGGGGTCCCTAACCAAGGTCAGGACAGGGGCCAGTGACTCACCAGGGCAGCCTGGAAGGCTGGGGAAAGCAGTTTAGGATTGAGAACTCTAATGGGGAGCCTTGGGAGCTCTGGAGGAAGGGAGGGGCAGGCTTCAAAGGGGAGGGAGGCGTGGCTAGATTTGAGGGTGGGAGGGAGGAAGATGGGATATGGCTGTATCAGGGACTGGAGCCTAGGGGTGAATGTACCCTTCAGCCAGGGTGGCGCTGTCAAATAGAAATATAATGCGAGCCATATAGGTAATTTAAACATTTTCTAATGCCCACTAAAAGCAGAAAAAGAGGTAAAATTAATTTTAATAATATATTTTATATGACCCAGTTTATCAAACCCAAAATGTTTATCACTTCACCATGTAATTAATATAAAAATTATTACTGAGATATTTTATACATTTTTTTCTTGTACTGAGTCTTTGAAATCCAGTGCATATTTCACACTTCTGGCACATCTCAGTTCGGACTGGCCACATTTCCATAGTCACAGGTGGCCCTGGGGCTGTGTTGGACACTGCAGATCTAGACTTCCAGAAAGCTTATGTGAAGTTGCATGTAGTGTGTCCTCCCCACAAGTTTCCATTTTGTCCCCGTTTTGCCTCCACCGGAGCCGTGACACCAGCTGGAGGGTCGTGCTTTCCTCCGGCAGAGACGTGAGCAGGGCTGCGCCCCTCGGGCAGCCTCTGTCTCCTCTGTCCCGCTGGGCTGGTGTCCACTACACGCCTTGAGTTGAACATTAACCCTGGATTTCTCAGGGATATTTGGTTTAAAAAAATTAACTACTCTCTAGTCTGAAACACTGCTGTCTTCTGGGGTGTGGGGTGGGTTGAGGAAGTGGGCTTTCTTCGATTTCATTGTGGTGCTCACTCATGGGGATAGCATTGGAAATTTCTTTTGAAAACTAAATTTGATTTGGGAGCTACCTGGGGGGCTTAATTCAATAAAGAGCATTTGGTCATTACAGGCAAGCAGGTGCCACGGATAGGAAATTTCCCCTTGCTTTCAAGCTTTTTCTATTAGCTGCTTCCGAATGGCCATGACTTGGGAGAAAAGGAATTGGCTTCTAGACAAATTATTTTGCATTGATGGGATGTGGGTGTGGTATAGCGGTAAAGAAACAAACTTTGGTGTCAGATAATCCTGGGTTTGAGTTTCAGCTTTATGGCCGTGGGGAAGTCAGAAAGCCTTCCTGCATCTCAGTTTCCATGTCTGTGAAATGGGAACACAAACAATTAAGATTTGAGGGTGTATTGAAAGGATAAAATGAGAGAATGTGTGTGAAACTCTGATACATGAGGGCTCAGTAGATGGAAATAATAATTTATGGGTTACTGTTACTGTTATTTTCTTTATTTTTCAAGGAGCAGGGCCTGTTGAGTTTGTGGTTTGGGACAAGAGAGACGGGGAAAAAGATAATATGGGAGCAGAGGGGCAGGGTGTCTCCTTGCCAATGCAAGTCTGAAAGGGGGCGTCTGAGGAATGAATGTGGAGCTAGAAACTTCCAGTTGGGCAGGGCAAGAGTGGAGCTTCCGCCCCTGGGGAGGCCCTGGAAGCTCATCCTGCGCTGGCAGGCAAGCAGAGCTCTGGCCACGGCCGTGAACTCTGTCAGGGTCACGCTCCTCTCCACAGGTTTCCAGCTCCACCTCCCAAGTCCAGAGTTACCCAAACATTTTCCAAACCAGTCTGACCCCTTTCTAATGTGTTCCAGATGCATTTGTGAGAAACTGGAAAAATTCAGAGCCAAGCGGGAAGTTGCACATTTATGGCATCATGTTGGGCCTGACGGTTTTGCCCGGGGTGCCCCTGTTCCAGGAGAGGGTTACTCTGCTGCTGCTCGCCCCTCCCCCTGAGGGCATACGCAGCCCCTCCCAGGTGTGGAGTTTTGGCTGCCCCTGGCCAGGTGGGGTTTGTCTGAGGTGACCATCTTGGCCCTCAGACCCATCAGAAGGCCTTTGGTTTACTCGCTTTCTGAATATCTGGTGAGCTTCTACCATGTATGAAGCACAGTGCTAGAACTGGGAACACAATGGTGAGTAGAAATATGGTCCCTCCTCTATTGGAGCTTACAATCCAGTGAAAGATAAGGGATTACTCAGTTAACATGTGCTCTAAGGCAGCAGTTCTCAAATATTTTTGCCTTAGGACCCCTTTACACTCTTATAAATTATTGGGAACCCTAAAGAGGTCTTGTTTTTATTGGTTATATGCATCTATATTTACCATATTAGAAATTAAAACTAAGAAATTTTTAAAATATTTATGTTTTAAATGTTATTTTAAAATAGTAGCAATAAAGCCATTACATATTAACATCAGAGCAATGGCCTCAAAATACATCATGTAGCCTCTGGAAAATTCGACCATACATCCATGAGAGAATGAGAATAAAAATGACAACTCGTATGCCAATGTTCTTATTGGCCTCCTTGACTCCCTGAAAGGGTCCTGAGGCCCCTGAAGTCCCTGGACCCCACTCTGGGAACTGTTGGCTTTAAAATAAAAGTATATGGGCCTATAAGAGCTTAAAACAAGGAAGTCCAACTGAGGGTTGGGGCAGGAGACTAGATTAAAAGATAGAGGGCACTGGAGAGTGAAAAGACACAAGTAAAACATATATATGCAAAGGCCAAGGGGTGTGGGAGACAGAGCATCCTAGAGGAGCTGGAAGATCTCCTGAGTTCTCTGCTTGGGGTACACTGGGGCAGCTCTACGCTCCATCCTGCCCTTAAATTCCTGTCACCAAAACTTTACTGAGACCCTGTTCCATGCCTAATACAGTGCCCTCATGGAGTTGAGAGTCTGGAAGGGGAACATCCTATTCCTATTTCTATCCAGCATTGCTGTGATACGTGCTGAGACAGGGAGCTGGGTTTGATATGTGTGCATGTAGAAGAGGCACACAAGCCACATTTGGAAAGTCAAGGCAGCAGGGGGTTTAAGTTAAATCTTGAAGGGTACGTAGGGTGATCCAGTTATAGAGGGAGAGGGGTATATGCGCCAGGCGGAAGGACAGGTGGTCTCAAAGGGCTGGGAGTGAGAGACAGCTTGGGGCTTTGGCGGGAACAGGGAGATTGTACTATGGGAAATCATGATGCCTGGGAAGGGTAGTGACCATCCAGTGTAGCATGTAGATCAGAGCAGTTGACTCTGAGCTCTAAACCCAGAGTGGCTTATTGTTACGATGACAGATGGATTCTAAGCCATGACTCTGAAACTTTTGGGCAGGTCATTTCATCTCTTTCTACCACCCTAGAAAGGCAGCATTCCTGAGAGGTTAAGAACATACAGATTTTAGAGCCTGTCTGCCTGGATTCAGATCCCAGCTCTGCTATGAACAGCCTAGGTGACCTTGGCTAAGTTACTCGACCTCTCTTTGTTTCAGTTCCCTCATCCCTGACATAGGGATAATACTAGTACCTACCACATGGCTTAACATACTAGTAATATAACATTTACCTAATTTACATATAATATTTACATAATAATACTTTCTCATCCATGAAGGGAAGTGTATATCCCATCATACCCACCTTAGATAATGCTGTAGAATAGATAGCATCTTGGTGTTGTCAGCGACCCTAGGGATTTATCTGGTTCAAAGTCTTGCACAATTCAGGCATCGTCCCTGCCCATCTGTACATCCCAGACAGGTGGCCGTTCTGACTGTCCTCAGACATGTCCCATGATAATGAACTGGAGTGATGAGCGCATGTGAATAGAAGATCTTGGGAGAGAACAATGTTAAGCAGTTGGCTTATCCTTAACTATTGATAAGGAAACCAGAAGGGAAAAATAAAGTCAGAAAAGTGTAAATCTGACTTCTGTACCCTCTTGTTTCACTTTAGAGAAATGTGATATAAACATGTGGTTGGGGATGGTTGGCCAGGGCCTTTACAGCCAGGGTTTCAGTGAGAAAAAGAGAAGGTCCTCCTGCAGTCCTCTGCTATATTATTTTTCTAAAGCACAGCAAAGAGCAGAGAGCTGCAGGTTAAGTCAGCAATGAGAATCAAATGAACCATGAGAAACAGCCATAGTGCAATCCAGCTCTGAAGAGAAAAGCCGCTAGAAAGAAGACAGATGATCCAAGATGTGGTAGACAAGCTCAGTTTCTCAAGGGGTTGCTGGTCCTGAACTGCAGAGGAGATGAGCTGCTATTTAAGATGAAAAGGCAGACACCTCAAAACCCTAGCCCCTACTGGACTGAGTCCAGTAAATCCTGCTCCAGTGGCATCTGCAAAACCAGGGCTCTCTGCAGATGTTGGCCGTGCCACGAAGCCCACGCAAACAAGGGCTGGCTTTTTCCTCAGTGGGTTCAACTGAAGGTGGATCACGAGAATGGGGATCCAGGCCCCGTCTTAGCAGCCTTGGGGACTGTTTGGCTCTTCCCTGGGCAGGACACGTTCAATCCTCTGCCAGCCCCTGCAATGGTGTTTCCCTGCCTTCCTGCACAGAAAGACCCACTGTTAGCCATTTCTTTCTCTACTCATCCCCACAGCTTTGTTTCGAATGACAGCCTTGCTATATAGTGGAGAGAATGCCCACCAGCCCTCCCAAGTCCTGTTTTACTACAACACTGAGAGCAGCTGCAGACAGGACTATAGTTTGGTGAGGAAGAGTTTGGTCCTCTGCAGCTAACTTAACCAGTTAACAGCTAAGTGATTTGAGTGACTGACCACAATTTGCCTCTCTGAAAAGTGGAACTAATAATACCCACCCAGTGGGTTGTTATGAGAGAAAAACACTTGGAATTGTACTTGGAATACAGTAGGCACTCAATAAATGTTTGCCAGGGTTACTATTTCTGGAATGCTTGCTATTTTTCCGGGCAGTGTGCTCAACATATTACGTGTGTTTCACTTATCCTCATAATAGTCTGATGAAGGTGAAACTGTTAGTGTCCTCGTTGTGCAGATGTCAACTCACTGCCTAAGGTTGTTTAGGTAGAGAAGTCCAAACCTAACTCCACCTGACTCCACTGCTCATGCTTTCAAACAGTTTCCATATTGCCTCCAACATCAAATGGTTTCAAATCCCTGCTTGCCTGTTTTCTGGCAGGTTGACTTTGGTTCAGCCAATTCCTTTATCTGAGCCCCAGTTTTCTCCTCCATTTAAAAAGGAAATGGAGGCTGAGGAATGTGGTGGAGGAGAATAAGACCATTCGACTGAAATCTTGGCTTGGCTTTCCTGCTAAGTCTTTGAGAGTCTTTGACCAAATTATTCTACCTCTTTCTACCTCAGTTCTCCCCATCTGTAAGAATGAGGGGATTCGCCTTGATGGCTTCTGATGCTCCTTGTATATTGGACATTCTAACCTGCTCCTGGAGAAACTGAGGCCCAGAGAGCCTGAGAAAGTGGCAAAGCACATAATTGTCAGTCCTTCCAAAGCAGGCGAGGGCTCTCCAGTCAGTGGGCTTACTGAGGGCTGATGCTGGTGTTGCAGAAGGCGCTCTGGCAGGGAAGCCACACCTGACCCAGAGGGCCTTTGAGTGCTGGGGGCACTGGAATTCAGCAGGTTGAATTCTGCCTGAGGTGGAGTTCTTGCTTTGCCTCTTGCTTGCTGTAGACAAGTCATTTACTCTCTAAACCTCAGTTTTCCATCTGTTTAAATGGGGATAAAATGCCTCATTCACAGGGTGACTGAATGAGATGAGTCATTTGTATAATGCAGTTAGCACTGAGCACTCCAAGTGCAGCACAATAACGCTGGCCATGGCTACTGTCTCTGCACCATGCCACCTTGTACAAGGATCCGAGTTGGACTCTAGTCTCCTTGAGGGCAGGGGCCTGCCTACAAATGTCTATATCCTGAGGGCCTGCCATGGCACCTGCCAGTGCTCATCACATGCCTTCTGAAATAAGGGATACGTTTCTTCATGTCACAAATGAGGAGACCAAGACCCAGGGAGGGGACACCTTGTGCTCAAACAGCCTGCTGTTAGAAAACCAGGGCATGAACCTCTTAAATTTTGTCAAGACGGTCACTGGATGGTTTTACTCAAAGCAGATACTGGTACTATTGTAGTCTTCAGCCAGGGTCACAGGGAGGGGGTGAGTTTAATGCCTTTGAATCTGCACTAGATCTTGAAAGTTGCTACATGCTTCTAGAAAATGGATTTTTGGGAGGTCCTCAAAACTTAAAGGAATGCAGAGGGAATTTCTAGGGTAAAAATTGGGTGATTTTATGCTTGCATACTTGCAAGATGGGCTTTCCAGGAAGGTGGGGAGCTGGTGCCTGAGAGGTGACCTTACTAATAGTTTTTCAGTGACCCAAACAAGTCAAAATGCTTGCAGAAGTTCATAGAGCCTTCTTGTCTACCAACCTCCCTGTTGTTTCCAAGCTGAGCTCTTCTGCTGAAAGCAGGAGGTAGGGTTTTTTTTCAGGCTCTGAGCTGCTTCAAGTCAGGCAGGAAACATTTTCATGAGCCCCATATAATGAAGCGTGGTGACCTCTTGTAATGAAAACTCCTCCTCCCTTCAGAGTCCGTGCCTATGTGGATGGATCCCTGCCTAGGGACAACAGGCAGGGGTGACTTGTGTGACTTGAGGAGGAGATGTTGGGAACTAAAAAAAGCCCATAAATATTTGTTGAAGGGCCAAATTGATGTGGATATGGCATTCCTCAGGTTGAAAGGGGTGGGCCATTCTTACCGGCACTGCTTCTTGCTTAAAACCTCAGGGCTTCTGGGCAGGGAAGCAGCTGGTTCTTCAGTAGACTTTCAGGGTGAGTCTTTTTAAACACAAACCTTCAGAAGGTAGGCTTCTCAAATCTCATGTCTTCATCTTCCACCTCTTCCCTGTTTCCAGACCCTTAGCTCCAGCCCCCTACTTGACATCTTTCCTTGGATGTCTTAAAGACAAGTTCTTGATTTCTCCTCCTACTCTTATGCAAACTGTAACTTCCCAGACCTCCCCATCTTAGCAAACGGTTCCACCTACTGCCTAGTTTAAACCCTTGACTCTTTACTTTCCCCATGTCCAGTCCAGCACCAAATTTTGTGGGCTCCACCTCCAAAATTTAACTTGATTCTTCAGTATCTGCATTTCTTCTCTACCACTCTGGTTGGAGCCTCCTTGAGTTTTCTCCCAGACTTCTGGGGTAGTCTACTAACTCTCCACTGCTTCCAGTCTTACTCCTTTAGAATGTGTTATTCAACACAGCAGTCAGAGACCAGGCCCTTCTTAGTTTTCCCATCTCATGTTGCTATCCTCCCTTCCTCCCATCCTCACTTCCCCAGCACATGGTGGTTTTCTGACTCTTCCTGCCTCAGGGTCTTTGTACCTGGTATTTCCATTGCCTGGAGTAGTCCTCAGACATGGCTCTTCACAGCTCATTCTTTGGGTCTCAGTTCAAATCCCACCTCTTCAGTGAAGCTTTCTCTGACCCCGGATCTACAGCAGCAAGCCCACCTCCACTGTCAGTGGCTCCCTATCATCTTACCCAGGTGATTTCCTTCCCAGTGTCTAATATAGTCTGTAATAATCTCATATATTTTCTTGTTTAATCTGCATTCTTCTAGAATAGGTGTTAGCAAACTTTTTCTATAAAGGGTACTACAGAAAATATTATAGGCTTTGTCAACCATATGCAAATGTAAAGGGTCTCTGTCTCAACTACTCGATTCTGCCACTGTCATGAAAACAGTCATAGACAGCTCACAGATGAATGGGTGTGGCTGTGATCCAGTGGACAATGAAATTCGGGCAATGAATTTTGGACAATGAAATTTGAATTCAATGAAATTTGAATTTCATATAATTTTCACATGTCATGAAATATTGTTCTTCTTTTGATGTTTCTAACCCTTTAAAGATGTAAAAGCCATTCCGAGCTCTAGGTCCTTAGAAAAAAATTAGTAGTGGGGATTTGGCCCATAAGGTAGTTTGCCAGCCTCTGTTCTAGAGTGCAAGTCCCATGAGACCAGGAGCCATGTCTTTCTTGCCACTCACTATATCCCAAGCATCTACAACAGTTCTTGAAGTAAAGAAGATGCTCACTAAATATTTGATGAAGGAAAGAAAGGAGAGGAGGCTAACCATGGAGCTAATTGGACATGTCTCAAACATGGGATCTTCAGGTTTCTGGAAAAAAGGAATGAAGGAACAAGGAACAAATGAAAGATGATCATAGAGATGGGACATTTGAAGACATATGAACAGGAACCTCTGAATACCAAGTCCATCCTTCTGCCCATGGCCAGCACAACCATCAGCCACTCACGATTTGTATTCTCTAGGCCCGGAGATGCTTCCAAGTTAACCGGGAAGTCATCAATCCCTGTGCACAGTCTTCCAAACCAGCATTGCAACCAGTCTGTCAGCCCTATCCCATGGAAGGGTCATGGGTAGTTAGTATCTGAATAAATTAGCATTTAAGTTCTTTTATGAGGAAAGTTGTTCTCAGTCTTTAGAAATGAGAATTAACTTTATAATTCCACTTGGCATTTATATCATTTGTATTTTTTTCTAAATTTTTATGGTGAATGTCCTAGTTTGCTAATGCTGCAGAATGCAAAACACCAGAGATGGATAGGCTTTTATAAAATGGGGGTTTATTTCGCTACACAGTTACAGTCTTAAGGCCACAAAGCGTCCAAGGCAACACATCAGCAACCGGGCACCTTCACCGGAGGATGGCCAATGGCCTCCGGAAAACCTCTGTTAGCTAGGAAGGCAGCTGGCATCTGCTCCAAAGCTCCGGCCTCAAAACGGCTTTGTCCCAGGACGTTCCTTTCTAGCAAGCTTGCTTCTCTTCAAAACATCACTCCCAGCTGCACTCGTTTCCTCCCCCCGAGTCAGCTCATTTATATAGCTCCACCGATCAAGGCCCACCCCAAAAGGGTGGGGCCACGCCTCCATGGGAACATCTCATCAGAATCATCTCCCACAGCTGGGTGGGGCACATTCCAAGCAAATCCAACCAGCACCAAAAATGTCTGCCCCACACAAGACCACAAAGATAATGGCATTTGGGGGACACAATACACTCAAACCGGCACAGTGAAATATAGCATATATACAGAAAAGTGATAACTTTCGAAGTACAATTTAACAAGTAGTTAGCAAATTTCAAAGAATATTATGGGTTACAGTTCCACAATTTCAGTTATTTTCTTATTGTGAAATATAATATATATAGAGAAAGGTGATAACTTTCAAGTACGATTTAACAATTAGTTACATAGGAAATTTCAAAGAATGTTATGGATTACAGTTTTACCATTTCAGATATTTCTTTCTAGCTATTCTAATATCCTAGCAATTGAAAAAAAATATTTATATAAAGATTCAGTGTTCACAATCCTTAGTTAAATCCTATCTTGTTTGTTGCTACCGCTTCCTCTTGTTTAATCACTTTCTTGCTCTTCAGGGATGTCTAGGCAGTGACCACCCTCACTTGTTCATATTGAAAAGGGGTTTCAATATTATGGGAAAGGGGGACGCATCTGGTTGATGTTCCTGAATAGGCTTTTGCCTCTGGGTTTTGGGACTTACCTGGCATAGGAACACTCTGGAGGATTTAAGTTTCTGAAGAATAAACTTAGTGAGTGAAACTTTTATAGAATCTCAGATAGAGACCAGGGTATTCTTTAGGGTTTTCAGGCCTACTGTTGATTTGGACTTGTCCTATTGTGGCCATTTGGGTTATCTAGCTGAAGCCTGCATAGGAGTAACCTCCAGGACAGCCTCTCGACTCTATTTGAAATCTCTCAGTCACTGAACCTTATTTTGTTACCTTTCTTTTCCCCCTTTGATCAAAAGGCATTCTCAACTCTTTGATGCCAGGGTTAGGCTCATTCCCAGAATCCATGACCCACGTCGCTAGGGAAACTCATTTACCTGGGAGTCATGTACCATGCAGGGGGAAGGGTGATGAATCTATTTGCTTAGTTGGGCTTAGAGAGAGAAAGGCCACATCTGAGCAACAAAAGAGGTTCCCTGGAGATGACTCCTAAGGTGGGCTTAGCCTCCTTTTTATAGCCATAAGTTTCACAAGAGCAAGCCTCAAGATTGAGGGCTTCACTTATAAGGTAGGGGGTTCCTAAGTTCACATAGCATATATTCTGTCCAAGACAAACAATCAATGTCTCATATTATCTTCACCTAGCTGTACAATCATCATCACTCTCAATTTTGAACAATTATCATGACCCAAAATACCACAAAGCTCTTATCAGCCCCTACTTATATGTCCCTAGTATGTGTGTGGTACTGGTAAGGTATTCCTATTATATATAGTGCCTAGTATGCAATAGGTAGTTTTTCCCATATACCACTCTGTTGTTAATTCTTTGTACCAGTATCATACCTTAGAAATATATCATGCAAGCACTTGTTTATATTTGTAGTGCTAATCTGTGGGATACATGCCTTTAAACAACCACTTCGATCATGTTCGCCTTCAATGTGGCACTGATACTTGTATCCCATTAATGGACAATCATCACCCCTGTCCATTCTCATACCTTTAAGTTTGCCCTCTTTAACATGTGTGCTGGTTTGAGTGTATTGTGTCCCCCAAATGCCATTATCTTTGTGGTTTTGTGTGGGGCAGGCGTTTTGGTGATGGTTAGATTTGCTTGGAATGTGCCCCACCCAGCTGTGGGCAATGATTCTGATGAGATGTTCTCATGGAGGCATGGCCCCACCCATTCGGGGTGGGCCTTGATCGGTGGAGCTACATAAATGAGCTGACTCAGGGGGAGGAAGAGAGTGCAGGTGGGAGTGATGTTTTGAAGAGGATGTTTCTCCTGGGAGAAAGCCGTTTTGAGGCCAGAGCTTTGGAGCAGATGCCAGCTGCCTTCCTAGCTAGCAGAGATTTTCCGGACTCCATTGGCCATCCTCCGGTGAAAGTACCCGATTGCTGAGGTGTTACCTTGGATGCTTTGTGGCCTTATGACTGTAACTGTGTAGTGAAATAAACCCCCGTTTTATAAAAGCCTATCCATCTCTGGTGTTTTGCATTCTGCAGCATTAGCAAACTAGGACAGATTTTGGTACCGAGAGTGGGGTGCTTTTGCTGCTGTGTTTGCAAATACCAAACATGTTGGAACGGCTTTTCAAATGGATAAGGGGAAGACTCTGGAAGAATTGTGAGGAGCTTGATAGAAAAGGCCAAAACTGCTTTAAAGAGACTGTTTGTGGAAATATGGACTCTAAAGATACTTCTGATGAGGACTTGAACAGAAATGATGAATGTGTTGTAAACTGGAAGAAAGGCGATCCTTGTTTTAAAGTGGCAGAGAATTTGGCAAAATTGAGTCCTGGTGTCAGATGGAAGGAAGAATCTGGAAGCAACAGCTTGGAATACTTAGCTGAGGAGATCTCCAGACTATGTGTGGAGGACGTATCCTGGCTTCTCCTTGCAGCTTATAGTAAAATGCAAGCAGAGAGAGATAAACTTAGAACTGAACTCTTGGGTTCAAAGAAACCAGAAGTTGATGGCTTGGAAAATTACGGGCTTCCAGTGGGTGGAATCCCAGAAGCTACAGCCCAACGTGAGGATGTAACCAAACATGGAACCCAGCCACCATTTCAGTACAAGCCAGGATTGGAGATGGAATTATCCAGAAAGGATTTGTGGAAAGTCCTATTGTCTGATGGCTTTGACCCCTGCATGCTTCATGCAAAGCCAACAGAATTTTTGCGAGATCTTTATAGACGGAGCCATTGCCGGTCTGGACTGGAGGAGACAGACAAGGAAAAAATTAAAGGAAAAATCTCTTCAAAGACAGAGCCATGGAGGTTGAGGTCTGGAGTCAAGAGGTTTGGGGCTGGGAGAGCGGAGCAGCCCACATGCATGGAAAGGGTGAGTTTGCCCTGGAGGTCGAGGGCGGGCTTTCCCCCTCGATGCTCTGGAAGAGTTTTGCCACCTCAGGTCCCAAAGAGGGTGGAGCACATTTCCAGGGAATTGGGGAGAGCCTGGCTGCCACCACGCAGTTCTGAAGGGGTTGAGCGTGTGCCCCGGAGATGGAAGGGAATCCGGGAGCTGCCCCGATGTTTGAGGAGGGTGGGGCCGAGAAGGTGGTCTCCCCAATGTGTGGAAATGTTGGAGCACTCACCTAAGTGTTTGGAGAAGAACAGGCTGCCGAAAAGGCCCTTGGGAAGGGTTAGGCTCCCACTCTCTCAAGCCCCAAGGATGCAACATTGTTCTGTAAATGACTCTCGGAATTTGAAATCTAATGGACTTTGTCCTGTGGGTTTTAGGAACTGTTTTGCTCCTGTTAACCCTGTTTTCCTTACTGTTTCTCCTTATGGCAATGGAAATGTTTATCCTATGAATGTCTCTCCTTTGTATATTGGAAGCACATAACTTGTTCTAGGTTCACAGATCCACAGCTAGAGGGGAATTATGCCTTAGAACTGACCAAGCCTAAACTGATTTTGATGGGATTTTGTACTTAACTTTTGTTACTGAAATGATTTACGTTTTTGTGATATTGTGATGGAATGAGTATATTTTGTATTTGGAAAGATAATGTCATTTTGGGTTCCAGGGGGTGGAATGTGCCGGTTTGAGTGTATTGTGTCCCCCAAATGCCATTATCTTTGTGGTTTTGTGTGGGGCAGGTGTTTTGGTGATGGTTGGATTTGCTTGGAATGTGCCCCACCCAGCTGTGGGCAATGATTCTGATGAGATGTTCTCATTGAGGCGTGGCCCCACCCATTCGGGGTGGGCCTTGATCGGTGGAGCTACATAAATGAGCTGACTCGGGGGGAGGAAGAGAGTGCAGCTGGGAGTGATGTTTTGAAGAGGAGCAAGCTTGCTAGAAAGGAACGTCCTGGGAGAAAGCCGTTTTGAGGCCGGAGCTTTGGAGCAGATGCCAGCTGCCTTCCTAGCTAGCAGAGGTTTTCCAGACTCCATTGGCCATCCTCCGGTGAAAGTACCCGATTGCTGAGGTGTTACCTTGGATGCTTTGTGGCCTTATGACTGTAACTGTGTAGTGAAATAAACCCCCGTTTTATAAAAGCCTATCCATCTCTGGTGTTTTGCATTCTGCAGCATTAGCAAACTAGGACAACATGTCTGTACATATTAGGTTATCATTTCCCCTTCACTAGCTTCTGCCTATCTCTAGGTCTCATATGTGATATATTATAAGACGCTGATTTTACCTTGTTCAGGGAGTTAACATTAGTGGTAACATACAATATTTCTCTTTTTGTGTCTGACTTATTTCACTCAGCATAATGTCTTCAAGGTTCATCTATGTTGTCATATACTTCAGGACCTCATTCCTTCTTACTGCCGCGTAGTGTTCCATCATATGTATATACCACATTTTGTTTATCCACTTGTCTGTTGAAGGACACTTGGGTTGTTTCCATCTCTTGGCAATTGTGAACAGTGCTGCTATGAATATCGGTGTACAAATGTCTGTTCGTGTCACTGCTTTCAAATCTTTTGGATATATACTGAGAAGTAGAATTGCTGGATCATAGGGTAATTCAATATCTAGTTTTTTGAGAAACTGCCAAAGTGTCTTCCAGAGTGGCTGTATCATTATACAGTCCCACCAGCAATGAATAAGAGTTCAATTTCTCCACATCCTCTCCAGCATCTGTAGTTTCTTGTTTGTTTGATGGCAGCTATTCTTATTGGTGTGAGATGATATCTCATTGTGGTTTGATTTGTATCTCCCTAATAACTAGTGAAGATGAACATTTTTTCATGTGTGGTTTTTAGCCATTTATATTTCCTCTTCAGAAAAATGTCTTTTCATATTTTTTGCCCAATTTATAACTGGGCTGTTTGCACTGTTGTAGATGTTTTTTTAATATATGCTGGATATCAGTCTCTTATTAGATACATGGTTTCCAAATGTTTTTTCCCATTGAGCTGGCTGCCTCTTCACCTTTTTTGACAAAGTCCTTTGAGGCACAGAAGCTTCTGATTTTGAGGAGTTCCCATTTACCTGTTTTTTCTTTTGTTGCTTGTGCTTTGGGTTTAAGGCTAAGAAGCTACCTCCTATTACTAGGTCTTGAAGATGTTTCCCCACATTATCTTCTAGAGTTTTATGGTACTGTCTATTATATTGAGGTTTTTGGTCCACTTTGAGTTAATTTTTGTATAGGGTGTGAGGTAGGGGTCCTCTTTCATTCTTTTGGATATGGGTATCCAGTTCTCCCAGCCCCATTTGTTGAAGAGACTCTTCAGGGGCTTCGGGGCCTTATCAAAAATCAGTTGACCATAAATCTGGGGTCTATTTCCAAATTCTCAATTTTATTCCGCTGATCAATATGTCTATTTCTGTGCCAATACCATGCTGTTTTGACCACTGTGGCTTTGTAGTAAGCTTCAAAATATGGAAGTGTAAGTCCTCCCACTTAGTTTGTCTTTTTAGAATGTTTTTGGGAATTCGAGGTCCCTTTCCCTTCCAAATAAATTTGATAACTAATGTTTCCAAGTATGCAAAGTGGGTTGTTGGAATTTTGATTGGAATTGCATTGAATCTGTAGATCACGTTGGGTAGAATTCACGTCTTAATGACGAATAGCTTTCCTGTCCATGAACACGGAATAATATCTTTCCACCTAATTAGGTCCTTTTCAATTTCTTTTAGTAACGTTTTGTAATTTTCTGTGTAGAGGTCTTTTACGTCCTTGGTTATATTTATTCCTAGGTACTTGATTTTTTTAGTTGCTATTGTGAATGGAATTTTTGTTTTTTGATTGCTTACTCAGTTAGGTCATTATTATTGTGTAGGAACATTGCTGACTTTTGCTTATTAATCTTGTATCCCACCACTCTGCTGAATTTATTAACTCAAGTAGCTTTGTCCTCGATTTCTCAGGATCTTCCAAATATAAGATATCATCTGCAAATAATGACAGTTTTACTTCTTCCTTTCCAATTTGGATGCCTTTTATTTCTTTGTCTTGCCAGATTGCTCTGGCTAGAACTTCTAGCACAATGTTGAGTAGTAGTGGTGACAGTGGTCATCCTTGTCTCATTCCTGTTCTTAGAGGGAAGGCTTTCAGTCTCTCACTGTTGAGTACTATGCTGGCTGTGGGTTTTTCATATATGCCTTTTATCACATTGAGGAAGTTGCCTTCAACTCCTACCTTTTGAAGTATTTTTGTCAAAAAGGGATGCTGAGTTTTGTCAAATGCTTTTTCAGTGTCTATTGAGATGATCATTTGATTTTTCCCTTTCAATTTGTTAATTGTGTTGTATTACATTGATTTTCTTATGTTGAACCACACTTGCATGCCAGGAGTGAACCACACTTGGTCGTGGTGTGTATGATTTTTTAAATGTGCCTTTGGATTCAATGTGCAAGTATTTTGTAGAGAATTTTTACATCTATATTCATTAGGGAGATTGGCCTGTAGTTTTACTTTCCTGTAGTATCTTTATCTGGTTTTGTTATTAGAGTGATATTAGCTTCATAAAATGAGTTAAGTAGTGTTCCTTTTTCTTCAATTTTTTGAAAGAGTTTGAGCAGGAATAGTGTCAGTTCTTTTTGGAAAGTTTGATAAAATTCCCCTATGAAGCCATCTGGCCCTAGGCTTTTATTTGTAGGAAGATTTTTGATGACCGATTGGATCTCTTTGCTTGTGATTGGTTTGTTGAGGTCTTCTATTTCTTCTTCGGTCAGCCTAGGTTGTTCATGTGTTCCAGGAAATTGTGCATTTCCTCTAAGTTGTCTGGTTTGTTGGCATGTAGTTGTTCATAGTATTTTCTTACGATTTTTTAAATTTCTTCGGATCCATAGTAATGACCCTGCTCTCATTTCTGATTTTGTTTATTTAGATCTTCTCTCTTTTTGACTTTGTCAGTCTAGTTAAGAGTTTGTCAATCTTGTTGATCTTTTCAAAGAAACAACTTTTGGTTTTATTTATTCTCTCTATTGTTTTCTGATTTTTTTTGTTCTGTAGATCATTTATTTCTGCTTTAATCATTGTTATTTCTTTTCTTCTACTTGCTTTACGTTAGTTTGTTGTTCATTCTCTAGCCTCTTCAGTTGTTCAGTTATGTCTTTTGTTTTAGCTCTTTCTTCCTTTTTGGTACAGGCATTTAGAGTTATAAATTTCCCTCTGAGCACCACCTTCACTGCATCCCATAGGTTTTGATATGTTGTGTTCTCGTTTCATTCATCTCTAGATATTTACTGATTTCTCTTGCAATTTCTTCTTTGACCCACTGGTGGTTCAGGAGTATGTTGTTTAACCTCCATAAAGATCTTTGGTTGTTACTGATTTCTAGTTTCATTCCAGTATGGTCAGAGAATGTGCTTTGAATAATTTCTATTTTTTTAAATTTATTAAGACTTGTTTTGTGCCTCAGCATATGATCTATCCTGGAGAACATTCCATGAGCTGTAGAGAAGAATGTATATCCTGGTAATTTGGGATGTAACGATCTATACATGTCTGTTAAGTCTGATTCATTTATCACATTGTTCAGGTTCTCAGTTTCCTTATTGGTCCTCTGTCTGGTTGATCTATCTATAGAAGAGAGTGGTGTATTGATGTCTTCCACTATTATTGTAGACATGTCAGTTGCTCCCTTCAGTTTAGTCAATGTTTGGCTCACATACTTTGGAGCTCCTTGATTGGGTGTAAAAACATTTATGATTTTTATTTCTTCCTGTTGAATTGTCCCTTTTATTCATATTTAGTGTCCTTCTTTGTCTGTTATGACATCTTTGCATTTAAAGTCTATTTTGTCTGAGGTTAGTATAGCTACCCCTGCTTTCTTTTGGTTGCCACTTGCGTAGGATATTTTTTTCCGTCCTTTCGTTTTCAATCTCTTTGTGTTGCTGGGTCTAAGATGCGTCTCTTGTAAACAGTGTATCGATGGGTCATACATTTTAATCCATTCCATACATTTTAATCCAGGAGACTCTGGGGTTGGGGAGGGGCTCCTGGCGTTTCCATGTGGCGCCCTCACCTCTCCCCACCTCTCGCCTGTGCTCACTGGGGGCTTCTGTGGATGAAGAGTACACGTGGTCACCATGAGTCTGCTGAATCCTGAGATTCCTCATGGGAGCTCCTGGCTGCGGGGCTGTGAAGGTTTATCTCCCCGGCCAGCTGCTGGGATGGGTGCATGGGGAGTGGATAGCTACTCCCTTCCCTGCTTGGCAACCTGCTGCTGCTTCTCGCCCCAGGTGGTGGCCCTGGTCGAATAAACTCACCCCTCCTTTCAGACGCAGTTTCTCCACTTTTCCATCCAAGTCCCCACTGTGTGTTGTAGAGGTCCCTCTCTGGCTGGCCGTACCCTGGAACCGCTGTTCTGGGTGCTTTCTGCCCTTTCTCTAGTTTTTTTCACAGAGAACTTTGCTCTGCCTCTCCTATTCTGCCATCTTCCCAGAAGTTCCTATTTGTATTCCTTTTATTCCTCAACTCTCCTCACCTCTCTTGACCACTGGCTCAGAATAAATATTTCTCTGATTTTTCTTATGGCATTTGTCCTCCCTGCAATAGTTTTGAGACAAAATACTATTTTAATAGTAGCCTCAGAGGGAGAATTTTTGGCTCCCTTCTCCGTAATTTTTGATGGAAACTGTTTATTGCCTTGTGGTCGTTTCATTGGCATTCATTTGATGCTGTGTCCTGTCAAATGAAGCCCCATTTGGGCTTTATCTCTGGACACCATAGTAACATTGGGAAAGAAAAAGACTCAGGAAACTGGTTGAATTTGTAGAAACAATATAACTAAATCATATCTCTCACATCATATCAAAGTCCTCGAATAGTTAAAGATTTAAACAAGGAGAAAAAAGATGGGTAAACATTTAAAAACATAATTTGGGGGATAGCAAATGTCTCTAAACATATGGATTAAAGCAGAAGCATAGATACAGAGACTAAACAGATTATGTAAGAGTTAAAAACAAAATCTGCACAACTAAAAAAAAAATACCTTAAAGGAAGTCATGAAAAATCACAACCTTATAGAATGATTTGCTGACGAAAGGATTAATGTCCTTAATATAAAATGCTTTAGTATATTACTGAGGGTAAGAAACCTAATTGAAAAATGTGTAGAGAATTGTAAAGGTGAATATATAAGGATTTTAATAGAAAAATGAGCAAAGGACATAAACAGATGATTCACAAAATAAGCACAACTAGCCAACAAATATTTGAAAAAAATATTTGATCTTACTAGTAATATAAAAAGCCATAAATTAAAACAACTTTGAGGTGCCACGCTCTGCCTGTGAAATTGGCAAAGATGAAAAAAGAATGAGTAAGAGTGTACTTGACTCTTGGTGAGACAACATGACTGTGCATTTAAAGCTCACAAACTCAACAGTTCCCCAATATTGGAAGAGTTTCCTAGATATTCACCAACCTTAGTCAGCTATTTGTGTGCTCCTAATAGGTGCTTGATAAGAACTGACTGAATAAATGAATGAATGTCTGAATGAATATGGAGAAAGTATATGTAGGTATGTTAGAGTATTTTGAGTAGCAAACATTGGAAACACTCTTCGTGTTCATCAGTAGTGCATTGCTGAAATATATCAACAATGTAGGTTGCCAAACAAGTAGTTTAACAAACTGCCTGGCCACTAGGTTGACGAGATGGACTCCTGGAGGGGATGGCCTATGCAGTTATTCTGTTCCATTTCGGATTCATGCCAGGTACACCGTTGTTGCTTATGAGTTGAGTTGGGGTCTAAATATCAAAATCTTTCTATGTTAAATGTGTTAAAAATGTTTATTATCGCCGATTACTGGTTTTTAAGGAGACTGATAGGCCAGTTGTAAATGTGAGGTCAGTTACAAATGCCTTTCTCCCAGCCTCTTCCAGTGTCAGGATTTTGTAGAAAAATACTAGCATCTACTTAGCAGGCACAGCACACACATGCAAGTTGGACTTCAGTCCTGGGGTATCAAAAACCATGGAGAATAACATTCCTGCTCAAGGCATTTTAGCTAAACTTCTCCCTGTCTGCTTGAAGTGGCCCCTGCAGTGGACAGAGCAAATCTATTTTTAGGTTGCAAGTGTTATAAGAAGAACTCTTTAATTAGAGTGGGGGGTTTTTGGTAACAGCTTTCTCTTAACCTCTATGCCTGTTGGCTTGTTTTCCCTGATGTCATTAATCACCAGTGAATTCACAGTCAGCTATTGCTCCCATTGAAAGCCGCCTTCTGTGGGTAGCTGTCATGTGACTCAAAATGCTCAGTCTCTCCAGGGTTTGGCACATTCCTGCACGGCGATGGTAATAGAGCTTTAGGCAGTTGAATTTCGAGCGTTCCTTCGCAATAAGGCTCCAGCCAGGGTATTTCTCCCGCAGTGCTCTGTGGTTCTTGGTGTCAGTGAGAAGATTGTCATGGTTACGCTGAGGTGGAGAATAATCCCTGGTCCTGGGACCCGGAAGGGCTGGATGCTGCCTCGGGACCTCCGTGTGGAACTGAGCGTCAAAGAGTGATGAAAGGGAGAGAAAAACACAAGCTCCGTTAAGGTTCAAACCTAATTTTAGAGATTCCTTTATAATTTTGCTGGATCAGTGTGTTAAAATCTTCTTTGGAAATTGGAGGACTAGATTGTTTTACCAATTAGTGTGCTTTAGAAAGTTTTATGAATCAGGTTTTACTAAAAATAATTAACATGTATTGAGTACATGATACATGCCGGGTCATTGTTCTAAGTACTTTACACATTTTTAACTCTTGTGATCGCCATAACAGTCCTTGGAGGAAGGTACTGTTATTGTCTCCATTTTATAAATAAGGAAACCAAGATTGAATAACTTTTCTAAGGCCACTCCCTAGTGCGTGCCAGAGCCAGGAATGAAACACAGACTTGCTCTGGAGTTAGGTGCTTAGCCATAGCTTCCATTTTCTTGCTTTGTGATTAATAAGGCGTTTCTTTATCCATTTGTGGTAGATTCTAAGTAGCACGTGCCTTCTAGAACTTCAGCTTCTGGTTCTCACCAATTACTGCTTGTATCCCAAATTCAAAAGTTATTAAAAAGTCATTATTTGAGAGTGGAAAAGATACCTATATAAAGTACTGCACTTGTGGGAATACAAATTAAATCTGTATGATACTTTTGTCGACTGTTTTTACTTCTAGGAATGTATTCTAAGGAAATAATCTAAGATGTATGAAGAGACGTCTGTTTAAGGTGAACAGGGACCTTTATCTCTCTCATTTCTCATTGTATCAGCAGAACCTAAAACAGTTACCAGCACATAGGGGATATTCAGCAAATAATTGTTAAATGAATGTACTTCAAATCGCAGATAAACATCAGAGACACACATACAACTTCAGAGTCCAAAGGATGAAACTATTTTACATCCATTGATTGCGTGCTACATCGACATTACAAATCATGTTTGTAGAAGAATTTTCATCTACAATAGCTTTGAAATAATCTGTTAAGTGAATAAGTCAGGCTCACAAAGTGTAGGGACATTGTTTTCTTGGTTCTTAAAATACCATGGCAACTCCCTTATCATCACAATGGTGCGTTTATAGTTTCAAAACTTCCGGTAGAATTAATTTCACAATATCCAGGGGTGGTTGTCTCTGGTTGGTAGACAGTTGATGATCCTACCTTTGGTTTTGGAGTGTTTTCCATCTCCCCCACAATAAATATGTTTACTTTTAAAAATATGTTTCAAAAGAAATAAATATTTAAAATTGTGTTTTCCCTGGAGTCCCAAGTACTTACAAAAGTAAAGAACATAGGTAATTAAGGATAGAAAAAATTTTGATTAGAAAACCACCAAACATTGGTTGTATTTACCTAACATTTCACTTCTTTTAACTTATAAATATTTTTCAATTTTAAAACAATGAGTATGCACTATTTAAACAACATGGCATTTATATTTTAAATGGAAGAAGTAAAGTCTGTGTGGGAAAGTTTTAAAATTAGCTGTGGCATCCACCACTGGTCAGGGAGTTTCCCTGTGGTCCCCCACAGTGCAACTTGACTCTTCTCCCCGCCTCGTCCTTGTGATCCTAGTCATCTTGCTGATCATTGGGGGTGTGCCCAGTGCCTGGTACGTAGTAGGCTCCATATGTTTGTTGAGTGAGTGAACCAAATTTTGTGGAATCTGTTGTTAATTTAAGATTTAAACAGTTGCCGTTTTGTTTTGCCTTGTAAGGCATGGTTTCTTGCCCTGTCACTTACCCCTAAGATTCCCCCGTCTCCAGGTAACACACACTTCCTGGTAGATTTCAAATTGCTGTGCATCAGGTGTTCTGGATGCCCCAGAGCTGTAGGAGCACCAGACAGAGAAAACTTTGAACCACCTGGAGGAGAAAGTACTCATGTGGGAGACATCACTGCTTAGTAGTGACCGGGGCTCAGACCTCTCCCTTCTGATGTTGTCTCTCCATCTTTGCTGAATATTTGAGGGGTGGGGGTGAGGGTGATCGTTGAGGCTTGAGAATAGTCACAAAGCTCGGAATGGCCACTGGGGGTCAGTCTTATGCATGGGAGACGCAGTGGCCCCCAATTCTGCCCCCAGTCCCCTCAGTGTCTTTCCAGCCTGCTAACTGATACCTGAGATTCTGCTACTAAAGGTATATATCTCTTTAGTTTAAGATTCCTGTCAGAGAAAACAGTTAAATATTGTCAGTCATTGACACTTCAATGTGAATGTAAGTTCTGAAAGCATGTTTGGATAGGGAAGGGTTGGGAAAAACCTGTTACCTATTCTTTGCTAGGTTTTGTGTTAGGAGCTTTATATAGAGAGTAGCCATATAATTTATCATCCACTTCTGAGAGTGAAAGGAGGTGCTCACTGGATAGGATGCTGGGGTAACAAGGGAAAACCGGAACTGTCTTGTATCAACAGGGTTGTATGGTCTCCCAGTCTATCTCATTTAATGCTTGTTTCAATAAGCAAGGCATCCTGCCCATTTTATAGATGAGGAAACTAAGGCTTAGTGAGGTTAAGACACATGCCCAGAGCCCCTGGTTTCAAAGTTTGTGCTCTGACTCTCCTTGAGGCATAAGTCAGTGGACTCGAATGGGGCAGACTCGGGGACATCCCAATGGTACTTTAACTTACTGATTTTGCCGGGACCAACCATGGCTACAGCCTGGAAGGGTTGTGGGGTATGGCCCATGGCAGAAAAAGTCCACTGACCAGGCTCCATTCCCTCTTTGTCTCAAACGTGCCTCATCACCAGTTGCCAGACCACATCTTCAGATACAGCACGTCCCACCCTGGTGGTGTGTGGGTGGCCTGCTGGCAGGCCCGAGCTCTGGCTTGGCCTGTGCTATTTTATCTCCCAGCAGTGCCCTTCTTTCTCACAGGTCAAGATTATGAATGGTAGAGTCTCACAGGCTCGAATGGTAGTTTGAGGTTTTTCTCAACTTGTCAAGCTTTGTAATTTTCCCTGGACTTGGCTTCACGGACATGGGAAAAGGAGGGTCCAGAAACTTGTGTCATGTCCTTGGGAGGCTTTCATTACAGACAGCCAAGGAGGGTTTGAGGCACCCAAGCTTCCTTAGGGCCTGGGAGTCCAAAGGAGGCACAAGGGTCCTCAGTACTTATCTCAAATTAGGATGGGCATTTGCCTGAAGGGGGAGCCTATTTCTTCCTAGGTCGGGTTTGTAACCACCTCTCTCCATTCATGTCATTCATGTTCTAGAGCTACGTTTCCAGTCAGGCCTACCAACATAGCCAAGTAGAAGTGTTATTGTCATCTTTTAGAATTTATTTCATAAGTGGTAAGGCTGAGCCTTTTCAACTCCCACTCTTTCCTGGGCGGATCACAAGTCACTGGCCTTCACATTGTGGACTCTTTGCCTTGGAGAGGTCATCAGAGCTGACTCTAGACTCTTAATTGGAGTTATGGGGACATACTGAGGAGACATTACAGCAAGAAGAGACAACCCTGCCACTCATCACTGGGGGTAGTCAGTATGTCCCTAGAACTTCCTACTGGAGAAAACTTGATGATAGTTGGGGCCACTCTATTTCAGAGACACCTGTGTCCTTTTTTGGGACTTCCCTTCTTGTGACTACCACTAAGACTGAGCTCCTTCTTCTTTTGAATTTCCTTTTAAAGGCATTGCCTTACCATCCTATGTATATTTTCTCATTAACCCATTCTATTCTAGGTCAGAGCAGATGTGGAGTTCACCCATTTCCTTGATTTCCATGAAAAAATAAAACAAAACCCAATTCTAGGTATTGAGAAGATGGCAGTGGTAGTGTCATTTTTGAATCTCTGCAGATTCCTATGTACAAAAAGGCAACTGGAAAGCAAAACCAAATAAACAGGCAAACATCCCCAATTCCCAAATAGTTATTTCCACAGACTTCCAAATGGGAGTGAGTAATGATAGACCATCAAGAGCCACAAAACACACATGATGCCAATGTGAGAAGAAAGCAGAAAGTGACAGGACACATGACAGTCCTGAGAACAGGAGAACCGGAAGGTATCCAGCAGGTGTTCAGTGGGCAACATGATGGGCTGATTGAGGAAGAGCAGCTGAAACTGGGGGCAGAGCTTGCTCTCTCTAATAGCAGGTGAGCACAGGCACCCTCAGTAAAATTAGAAAGGGCAGAAGCAGCCTCGCCCCTGTGAACTCTAGAAACTTCAATGGCTCCCTATTGTTTGGTGTTGATTCTAGACTTTCTTTTAGCTTGACATTCAAAACGTTTCATGCTTTCACCCTAATATATCTTTCTAGTATAATTTCCAACCACATCTTTCCATTTTCCTTGTGTCCCAACTATACTTTTCTTTATTGTCTCATTTGCATCCCCAACTTCTTGTTTATTGCATCTCACCCCAGCTGTTATAGTAGGATTTGGGGAAGTTCTGATGACATCACTGAAATGTGCAGACTCAAAATGCAACTGATAGCTCTCAGTTAACATTTTTTTTTATTGTGATGACATATATATATATATATATATATATACACAAAAAATATGGCATTTTAACCATTTTTAAGTGTGCAATTCAGTAGCACTGATTACATTTATTTGTTGTGCTATTCCCACTATCAATTATCAAAAATTTTTAATCACCCAGAGCAAACACTTTGCTCTTTAAGCAATAATTCCCCATTCCCTCTTCCTCTACCCCTGGTAACTCTGATCAGTCTCTGTGAATTTGTTTATTCTAGGTATTTCTTATAAGTGAAATAATCCAATAATTATACTTTCCTGTCTGGTGTCTTTCACTCAGCGTAATATTTTCAAAGTTCATCTGTGTTGTGGCATGTATCAGCTCTCCAGTCCTTTTTATGGCGGAATAAGTATTCCGTTGTTTGGGTGCACCACATTTTATCTACTCCTCGGTTGATGGACACTTAGGTTCTTCCCACCTTTTGGCTATAGTGAGAAATGGTACTATGAACGTTGGTGCACAGGTATCTTTTCTAGTTCCTGCTTTCAGTTATTTTGGGTATATACCTAGAAGTGGGATTGTGGATCGTATGGAAATTGTAGTTTAACTTTGTGAGGCACTGCCAAACTGTTTTCCATAGGGCTCTTAGTTAACTTTTGGTACAAAAAGTTTTATAACTAGAAGTTCCTTTTGGAAAGGAATACTGCTTCTGCCAGATGAAGTTCACTGAGTCCCACATCCAATAGCACGACTCCTGCTATTGTCGTTCTTGCCTCGGCACCTGAGTCTCCCTTGGCTTTTGTTTTAGTTTCCTAGCTGCTGAAAGCAATACACTATGAAATGATTCGTATTGAACAATGGGACTTTATTTGCTTAAGGTTAAGCCTGGGAGAGTGTCCCAATCCAGGCATCATCAAGGCAGTGCTTTCTTCCTAAGGACTGGCTGCTGGCTATCCTTGGTTCCTGCCACATGGCAAGACACATGGGCGTGTCTGCTGGCCTCTGCCTTCTCTTCTGAGTTTTGTTGGTTTCAGCTTCTTGTGTCCATGGCTTTTTCCTTCTCTGTATTCATCCCCTTTATAAAGGACTCCAGTAAGAGAACTGAGACCCATCCGGAGTGAGTGGGGCCACATCTTAACTGAAGTAACCTCATCAAAGGTCCTACTTACTAAGGGTCCACACCCACAGGAAAGGTTAAGTTTAAGAAAATGATTTTCTGTGGTACCTACAATTCCAAACCACCACATCTTTCTACTAATTTAAACTAATTAATGATTTTGTCTTCAAAAATTCCTTAGCACCATGAAATAAAAATTCATTCCAAAATTGGAAAAAGACTAAAGACATTTGCTTGATTTTTGAAACCAGGACAGAGTATTTCCTTTTGCTCAGGGAGCACCAGCCAAGGGGAGGGTTCAAAGTCCACACAAGGTGCTATAGAGACATCCATGGAAATGATAAAGCTCTGCTGCTCAGAAGCCCTGGAGATTCCGTGGGGAGATGAAGCCCATTCATGACGCTCCAGGCGGTTAATACAATGCCAAGGAACCTTCTGGTCACTCTGGCCTTGGCCCTGTCCTGTGTCCTCATGGGAGTGTGAACAGGACCAGCCAATCCTTCAGAGAGGGCTTGAGTGCAGTGTTTTCCTTCTCTCCTATGACACGTGAGCGTCTGGGTTTCAGGGCGGGAGGAAAATTCTGATACGTGGAATCCCACCATGTCCTCAGTTGGAGAAACAGATGTACCATATGATTTTGAGTGTGGCACCCAGGATTTGGGTCTAGTTCAAGCACACAGCTCATAAAAGCCCAGGCAATAAAAAGTGAAGATGTAAAAGATAAAAGGGTTGCTTTTAGATGCCATAAAGTATTGTTTAAAACCATTCTTAACTGTAGTGTTCTAACCTTTACATTTCCATTTTTATGCCTGGAAAAAAAGGACTGTTGTGTATACTAACCAAGTCTTAGAAAATGAACAAGTTCTGTTAGTTCAGTAATGACATTTGAATCACTGTCTTTGCAATATGGGGTCTTGCCATCAGATGTTGGAAGGTATTCATTTCCTCATGCTCAGTACTCTGCTAATTCTTTAAATCCTGTAGTTAAATCCTATGCAGAAAGTAATACTACATCTGAAATCTCTAACAAAAAGACACGCAAGTTTTTTATGTAACTTAAGGTAAGACCTGTTGTGACCAATTTAATAGGGCAGCAGGTGTGGGAGACCCTCTTGAATATGTTTATGATAAGACTTGAACTTCTAAACAGCTAGCTAATACCATTTACCAGGTGTCATTTAAATTGATAGCAAAATAAAAATGACAAAAATAATAGTTTCCACATATTAAGTATTTTCTAAGTGTTAAGCCTTGTGCTTGATGTATCCTTTTTAAATCTCATCATGTCCTGGGACAGCTACTGTTGGACAGCTCCATTTCATAAGTAAGGAAGTGAAAATTTAGAGGTGAAAATAACTTGGCCCAAAGTCAAACAGGTGCCATAATTTTATTCCAAATTTGTCTGACTCAAGAACCCAATTTCTTTTTTCTTTGAAAATTTTTTTATTAGAGAATTTGTGGGTTTACAGGAACAATCATGCATAAAATAATGGATTCCCCACACACCACACCTCCACCACCAACACTTGCACTGGTGTGGAAAATTTATTACAGTTGATGTTAACACTTTTTTTTGTAATTCTTTTTTTAAACAGTAGTTATATTTGTTACAATTGATGAAAGATTATTGAAGTAGTACTACAATTATTGTCCATAGTTTACATAGGGGTATGTTCCCCCATATTCCTGATTTATTATTATTGTTATTTTTCATGCTTGTCTTATTTTATTACTCATTTTCTCATGCACTGGATAAAGGGGGTGTCAGTCACGAGGATTTTACAATTACATGGCCACAAGATGAAAGCCTTATAGTTATACAATCATTATCAAAGATCAAGGCTACTGGATTACACTTCAACAATTTCAGGTATTTTCTTCTAGCTATTCCAGTACAGTAGAAACTAACAAGAAATATCCATATAATGATTCAGTAGTCATAATCATTTGATCTTTCATTTGGTCTCTATCTTCAGGGATATTTGGGCAATGACATTTTAACTTCTTCATGCTGGAAAGGGGTGTTGACTTTATGGGGTAGAGGAATGAACCTGGTTGATGTTCTTGGAGAGACTGGTACCACTGGGTTTCAGGGCTTATTTAGCATGGGAGCAATCTGGAGGCCTTAAGTTTCTGAAAAAATAAACTCACTAAGAAAAACTTTTATAGAATCTTAGGTAGAGCCCAGGGTATGATTTAGGCTTTTTAGGAATACTGTTGGTTGGGGCTTGGCGTTGTGTGGGCAATTTGCAAATCTCACTAAAGCTTACATAAGAGTAACCTCCAGAATGATTCTCGACTCTGTTTGAAATCTCTTAGCCATTGAAATTTTATTCTGTGTCATATCTTTTCCCCCTTTTGATCAAGAAGAAGAGCCCAATTTCTTAATCACTTTTGTTTTACTGCATTTCCTTCAGTTAAAAAATTTTATAAAATGCTAAGTAAAGCTTCTTAAAACCATATTGTGCATTTCAGAAATTATGTTTAAAATGTAAATCAGTCTCTCTTTCAACTCTGAAGTTGAGGGGCCACATTGCTGTCTGTGAAAAGGTAGTAGAGTCAAAAGAAATAGCTTAATCTCCCTGAGTTTTAGTTTTCTCATTTGCAAAATAAAGGGATGGAGCTAAACACCCACCAGAAGCACTTTTTCCTTCTGACATTCATTCTTCTCTCCAACACAGTTTAATTTGCATTTTTTACTATTAAAAAAAAACCACTGGGTGAAATAATAATTATACAAATGGAATAATGAAGTGTAATCGTGAGTTTAAAGAGCTCACAGTCTTAAGGAAGAGAAAATCATGCCTGTGGGAACAGAGCAGAGGCAGGGACTTAGAAGTTGGGGAGGTTTCACACAAGAGTGATGGGAGCTCCACAAGGGGAAAGGGTAGGGTCTGTTTTTAATCTCCTTGCATCCCTGGGCCTGACAGGTTGGTAAATATTTGTCAAATGATTGCATGATTGAATGATTACATATCCAATATGATGCTATGAAAACAAGATGTTGGCTGGGTTGTAAAGGATCACTGGCCATCCTAGACCAACCAGCCCCACTGAAGGTAGAAAAGACAGAGAGGATGTTTATTCCAGGCAAGGAGATCGGCACATACAATTTCAGAGTGAGTTGAAGGAGGCTTTGGAAGTTTGGTCCCATAAGGAGGGTGCTCATGAGGTAGTAGCAGAAGATGAGTTTAGAAAAAAGTAGATTTTGACTCAGTGCATGGTGAGCCTAAATCTATGGGCCTTAGATAATGTGTGACTCTATGAGTTATTCTGGGGGGTGGGGTGGGGGGCTTTTTGATTGTGGGAACCTGTACTGCTACTTGATTAGTAGAGAGCTCTTTATGCATTATTCACAGCAATTGGAACCAAAATAATTTAATATGAGTACTTTCCATTAAAAGGGCAACAATGGAAACTCCACTAGGGAAAGATATGCTGGGTGGACCCCTATTTTAAGCAAAAACAAACTTTACCAACCTAAATTAAAGGAGAATTGGTGACATTAAACAACAGGTAGTCAGGCTGAATTTGAGTATGGGGAAGCTGTTTGGATGTGAGAAGTTCATTCGCCAGTGAGAATTCTGTTGGTTTGCCAGGAGAATTGAGAGTGAGAGTAAATGTGATGGCATCCTTGGAATATGATCTCTCAGCTCCGCCATTACGAGGTAGGGGTCCGTTTTCCCACTCCTTGAATCTGGGCTGGCCTTGTGACTTGATTGATTCATGGAATGGAATAAAAGGGATGGAATGTGAATTCTGAACCTAGACCTCAAGAGACCGTGCTTGCTTCCACGTGCTCTTGGGGAATCCTGCTACCACCAGTTGAACATATCTGGGCCACCTTGCTTGCTTTCATCCCAGGTTCAAAACCTGCAAACCTCCAGAAATGTGTGTGAGGCCATCTTAGACCAGCCAGCCCTACTCAGCCTGCCAGGTGATCAAAGATGCATATGCAAGTTGAGCTGAGTTCAGCAGAACTGCCTAGGCAACCCACAGTCTCGTGAGCAAGAATGAATGATAGTTTAAGCCCAAATAAAACAAAACAGAAAACCCAACAAAACAACACAACAAAAGAAGGGAGGGAGGGAGGGAGAAATAATAAGTGTGACAGGAAATAGTGATGGTGAGGTTGGCGTTTTCACTTGCTATGGGTTAGGTCCTGTGCTACCCACTTTAACACCTTATTTCACTTCATTATTTCTTGGTTATATCAAATTGGCTCTTAAATTCATGAACTCTCTCTTCAAGGGAAAGTTTAATTTCAAAGACTTCCAACTTGACTTGCCAAACTGCATGCCAGAAGGATTTCATTCAAAGGTTTTAGAGTCGGACAAATCTGGGTTTGAATTCCAAATTCTCCCTTTACAATTTGTACAGCCTTGGGTAACATATTTAATGCAAATCTCAGTGTCAATTTTTCCATCTGCAAAGTGTGATTAAAGAATACCCATACCTCTTATTGGAATGATGATTAAAGGAAATAACTCAAGCAAGTGCCTGCCCCAATGCCCACCCATCCCAGTGTGCAGCAGTATCTGCCACTAACATTGCCACCTGTGAATGTCAACCAGGTGTAAAGAGAGGGAAAGAATTGTTTAGCAGAGGTTCCCAACCTTTTTCCAGTCCGCAACCCAATGACAGTGAGTGTGGCACACCCTCTCCAGGGGCATTCCCAGGCTCAATTTTACTTTCTTCCTCTACCTCATTTTCTCTCAGTTAAGGAACCTTTCAGACAGAGAAAGTGACAGCCTAGCTATAACCATCAAACCACTCTCACCTATAAAGACTAAATAACTGCACATTTGAATAGCATAATACTACGAATTTCTGGCAGCAGTCTGACACCCATCACAACGTAGCACAATGCAGCAGGATGCTGTCTCTCTGGGCTCCCTGGGTTTAATCAGGGTGCTGAGAGAACCACTTCTCCTCTCTCTGATTTCCTTACTGTGAGCTTCACTTGGGCAAAGGCTCTGCCAATTCTTCTGTGTTCTTGGCACATATGACATTGTCTGGCACACAAACAGTAATTGATAAATATTTGCTGAATGAACAAATGTACTCCTCCACTCCAGGAGAGTGACAGAGCAAAGGGTTTCTCCCCTCCCCTTCCCCCCCAGTAAATCAGGGAGCCCTCTGGAGTTGCAAGGGAAAGTTGGACTGAATGTCATGGTTTGGAGGATAATCACCGGCTTCCCCCTAGTAGATTGACTATCGTTCTGGCTTTATCAGCCATAAGAATGAAAGAAAGGGGCTTTGTTCCCCAAGTGAAACATTACCAACCCACACTGTTCCCACCCTATAGCTGGAAGGGGGTAATGTCTTTTCAAGATCTTGCTAAAATATCCCTTGAATTTCAAGTCCCAGAGTCTGCTTTTTCCTTTTTGAAAAGTCTTGTGGCATAAAGAGGTGGGGCAGCAAACTAAACAAGATGAGGGGATTAATAAATAAAATATCAGATAGTGATGAGTCCTAAGCAAAAGCAAAGTAGGAAACAGAAGGGAGTATTGAGTAGGGAGTGACATTTTGCATAAGAAAACCAGGGAAGGGCTCATCAGGAAGGTGAACTTCCAGTAAAGATGGGAAGTAGGTGAGGGAGTGAGCCAGAGGTGTTGGAGGAGACTCCCTGGCAGAGGAGACAGAAGGTGCAACGGCCCTGAGGTGGGAGGATGTTTAGCTTGTTTGAAGATCATCAGTGATCTGGCGCAGAGTGAGCTGGGCGAGAGCAGTCGGAGGTAGAGTCAGAGAGGCTGTCGGGCTGTGTAGGGCCTGGGGGGCCAGGGTAAGGACATTGGCGTTTATTGTGTGTGAGTGAGGAGGATTTGAGCAGAGGAGTGCTGCTGAGATCTGACTTAGGATTTGACTGAATTGTTCTGGCTACTCTGTTGAGAACAGATGGAAGGAGGGCATGGATGGAAGTGGAGAGCCCAGTCGGGAGGCCGTCAGATGAGAGAGAATGGTGACTTGGAAGATGATGAGAAGTGGCTGGATTCTGGATGCACTTTGAAGGTAGAGCTGAAGGCTTTGCAGATAATTTGGCTGTGAACTCTGAGAGCAATGGAGCTCCCTGACTTTCAAGGCTAGGCCTGTTATATACGGAGAAGGGAGGTCATTATTTCATCTAGTGTGTATACAGATGCTTATCTATTTTAATAAATCCTGTAACCAATAATCATAACTCCATTAACTTAACTGCATAACTTAACCAATAACCTAGTTTTACTTTTTGAAACCACTTCCAAGTTAAGCACTAGCTGTAGTTTTCACAGAATGTGCAGAGCCTTCTATCAGCGAGTCATAGCCAGTCAGCTGGAAAGAAATTAGAGATCATCTAATCTAGAGGGTCTCACAGTATGGGGCAGGTCCCTAGTGCTTAGCCAAGGGATTTCAGGTGCGACATGGCAATGGATGTTATTGTGTCACATTTTGAAAACACAGTTCTTTTTCAATCAAATTTTCATATATCATATTATGAAAAAAATCCAATCTTGGTATTAAGTCTTAAGCTCTTCTTGAACACTTGCTTGTTTCCCTTTTTAACTGAGAGAGGCCTTGGGCTCAGAGTTGTAACAGGCAATAGAATCTCGCTAGAATTAAAAGACAATTTTGAATTCACTCAGTGTGTTTACTTTTTCCAGAAGCGTATTTATTTGTGGACATGGACTCATTAGTGGAGTATACCAAATGACTCTAATATTTGATTTAAGTAGTTCACTGAAGGCATTAGGATGATTGCGAATATTTTCTTCTGTGTTGGATTTTTTAAAAACTTATTCATTGGAGTATAGTATTTTTACAGAAAAGTACACAAATCCAAAGTGTGAAGCTTGGTGATTTTTCACAAAGTGGACACACATGTTTAACCACCACTCAGATCAAGACATAAAACACTAGAAGTTGGACGTCCCCTTCCCCGTAACTAATGCCTCCCTGTACCCCAACAAAGGTAACCATTATCCTGATTTCTAACACCTTAGATAAGATTTGCTGGTCTTGAAATGTATGAAACTGGATCATTCAGTATGAATTTTTTTTGTGGTTGGCTTCTCATCGCCCCTGCTATAGTTCAGAGATTCATCCATGTTGTTTATGTAACAGTAATTCATTCTTTTTCAGTGCTGTATATTATTATGTTGTATGAAAACATCACAATTTATTTACCCATTCTATGGAGGACAGATGCTATTTCCAGTTTTTGGCTAGTTATATGTGGCTATGAAGATTCTTTTACCTGTCTTTGAGTGTACACATCTATGCATTTCTGTTGGGGACTCATTTTTAGCCTTTCTGGTAGGTGTATGGTGATAGCTCATTGTGGTTTTGATTTGCACTTTGCTGATGATTAATGGGGTGGAGCACCTTTTTCTTCTGTTTATTGGTCATTTGGATATCCTCTTCATGAAGTACTCGGTGAAGGCTTTTCTCCATTTTTCTATTGAGTTGTCAGTCTTTTTTTTTTTTTTTTTAAATTGACTTGTAGGGATTCTTTATATATTCTGGATGCCAGATCTTTACATTAGTTGTTTGTTTAAATGCATTCTAAATACCTTCTTATACTCTGTGACTTGCCTTTTGATGTTACTGATGTTATCTTTTTCTTTGTGGTTGGTACTTTTTTTGGTCCTGGTTAAGAAATCTTTGCCTACCCCATGGTCATGAAGGTATTCTTTTATGTTATTTTCTAGAAGAAGCTTTATTGTTTTACCTTTCAGATTTGGTCTGTAATCTGTCTGGAATTGATTTTAATGTATGGGTTAAGGCAGGGGTCAGAATTTGTATTTGTTTCCTCATGTGAGTGTATAATGGACTCAGCATCCGTAATTGAAAAGACCATCATTCTACCTACTGCTTTGCAATGTCATTTTTTTTGTGAATCGAGTGTCTATATGTTTCTAGGTTTGTTTCTGGGCTTTCTATTTTATTCCATTGGTGTAGTGCCTAATCTTGAGTCAATACTACATTATCTTAATGACTCTTTCTATAATTTATAGTAAGTTATGTATTTTCCCCCTAGGAGTTTGTCCGTTTTATCTAAATGATCAAATTCATTGGCATATGTTTATGCATACTATATTCCTATTGTCTTTTTGGTGTTTGTAGAATCTTCAGCAATGTCTTACTATAAAAATTCTTGGTAATTTGTGCCTCCTCTATTTTTCTTTATTCTTATTGCCAGGAATTATCAATTTTATTAGTCCTCTCAGAATCCAAACTTTAGCTTTGTTGACTTTTGTCAGTCACATGTTCAATTTCTGTCTCACTAATTCCTGTCCTTTTCCTCAGTATTTTCTTCTTTCTACCCTCCTTGGGTCTAACTTGCTGATAGTTTTCTAATTTTTGAGATGGATTCTTAGATTTTTGATTATCAGCATTTTTCTTTTCTAATATAAACCTATACATTTCTTTCTAAATATGTTCTTACTTGCATCCCACAAGAGTTGATGTATCATATTTTCATTATCATACAGTTCAAAATACTTTCTAATTTTTATTGCAAATTCTTCCTTAAACACAGGGATTATCTAGAAGTGTTTAATTTCCAAATATTTTTGGATTTTCTAGTTATCTTTTTGTTATTGATCTCTATCTTAAATCTTTTGTAGTCTGTGTGGTAGGTAGAATAATTGATACCCCCTTACCCAAAGATGACTCTGTTCTAGTTCCTGGAACCTGTGAGTATGCTGTGTTGCATGGCAAAGGGGAATTAAGGTTCCACATGGAATCAAGGTTGCTCATCAACTGACTTGAAAAGAGGGATATTCTTTATTATTATCCAGGTGGGCCCACTGTAATCACAGAAGTCCTTAAAAGTGGAGAAGGGCTGCAGAGGAGGTCAGAGTGATGTGATATGAGAAGGACTCCACCAGCCATTGCTGGCTTGGAAAATGGAGGAAGGAGGGGCCACACGCAAAGGAGCAAACATGGCCTCCAGAGCTGTGAAAGGCTAGCAGATGGATTCTCCCCTGCAGCCTGCAGAAAGCCGTGTGCCACTGCCAAGATCCCGATTTCAGCTGTGTCAAATCCACATCACACTTCTTTTAATTTTTAAATATTTATTGAGATAAAAGTCACCATTTTAACTGTTTTAAAGTATGTAGTTCTGTTTTTTTCAGTACATTCACAATGTTGTACAACCATCACCCTTATCTAATGCCAGAATATTTCTGTCACTCCAAAACAAAAAAAAACAGCAACAAAACACAACAAAACACATGCACACACACACAAAGAAACCACCCATATTTCCTGATTATTTTTCCCTAAGCCCTTGGCACCACTAATCTATATTTTGTCTTGGGATTTGCCTATCCTGGACATTTCATATAAATGGAATCATACAATATGTGGCCTTTGAGGTCTGGCTTCCTTCACTTAAAGTTTTTCAAGATCCATCCATGTTGTCGTATGGAGCAATACTTCATTCCTTCTTATGGCTGAATAATATTTCACTCTATGGATATACCACATTTTGTTTATCCATTAATAATTTGATGGATATTCGCATTGTTTTCACTTTTTGGCTATTATGAATACTGTTGTTATAAACATTCATGTGCAGGTTTTTGTGTGAACATGTTTTCAGTTCTCTTGAGTATATATCTAGGAGTAGAATTGCTGGGTCATATGATAACTCTATATTTAAGGTTTTGAGGAACTATCAGACAGTTTTCCACAGCAGCTATGCATAGAAGCTTTTAAATTTGTATGAAGTCCAGCTTATCTAGTTTTCCTTGTTTTGTTCATGCTTTTGGTGTCATATTTAAGAAAATGTTGTGTGATCCAACATCACCATTTTATACTCCCATCAGCAATGTATGAGGTTTCCAGTTTTTCCACATCTTCACCAAAACTTGTTATTTTCCATTTTTTATTATACTCATCCTGAAACAGGATGTTGTGGCTTTCTTTGATTTTTATTTGCCTAATGACTAATGAAGTTGAGCATCTTTTTATGTGCTCATTGGCCATTCTCATATCTTCTTTGGAAAAATGTCTATTCAAATCCTTTGCCCATTTAAAAATTGGGTTATTTGTCTCTGTGTTGTTGCGTTGAACAAGTTCTTTACATACTCTGGTTACTAGAGCTTTATCAGACATATGATTTGCAAATATTTTCTCCCATTCTTTATGTTGTCTTTTTAATTTCTTATTAGTGTTCTTTGATGCACAGAAGCTTTTAAATTTGTATGAAGTCCAGCTTATCTAGTTTTCCTTATTTTGTTCATGCTTTTGGTGTCATATTTAAGAAAATGTTGCGTGATCCAACATCATAGAGATTTACATGTATATTTCCTTTTAAGAATTTTATTGTTTTAGCCCTTACATTTGGGTCTTTGAACCATTTTGAGTTAATTTGGGTATATGGTGTGATGTAGAGGTCCAAATTCATTCTTTTCCATGTAGATATTTCCTTGTCCCAGTAACATTCATTGAAAAGACTTCTCTTTTCCCATTTAACAGTCTTGACACTCTTGTCAAAAATCAATTGACCATACATGTATGAGTGTATTTCTGTATTCTCATTTCTACTTCGTTGGTCTCTATACCCATCCTCATGCCAGTACCATTATGTGTTGATTACCATAGCTTTGTAGTAAGTTTTGAAGGCAGGAAGTGTGAGTCCTCCAACTTTTTCCTTTTGAGATTGTTTTGGCTCCTCACGATCCCTTGCATTTCCATATGAATTTTAGGATCAGTTTGTCCATTTCTGCAAAAAAAGGCAATTGGAATTTTGATAGGGATTGCATTGTATCTGTAGATAAGTTTGGAGAGTATTGCTATCTTAACAATATTAAATCTTCCAGTCCATGAACACAGGATGCCTTTCTATTTATTTAGGTATTTGTTAATTTCTTTCAGCAATGTTTTGTAGTTTGCAGTGTGCAATTTTGCATTTACTTGGTTAAATTTATTCCTAAGTATTTTATTCTTTTTAGTGCTATTGTAAATGGATTTGTTTTCTTAATTTCATTTTCTTATGTCAGACTTTTAACTTACAGAATTGCAAGATAATAAATTTGTGTTGTTTTAAGCCACTAAGTTTGTGGTAATTTGTTATAGCAGCAACAGAAACGTAACACACTCTGTATTATTTCAGTTCTTTGATACTTGTTTTTATGTGCTCAATGGCCCAACAAAAGGTCATTTTTACTAAATTTTCCATGTTCCCCTGAAAAAATATTTATCTATAGCTGTTGGTTCAAGTGTTTATATCTGTCAGTTAGATAACTTTTTATGTTGTTCATATCTTCTATATCCTCAAGTAGTTTTTGTCTTCCTGTTATGTCAGTTAGTATGGATCTATGTCAAAATCTCCCACTGTGATTATAGATTTGACTAGTATGCCTTTAATTTCTGTCAGTGTTTGTTTTATATATTTTGAGGCTCCATTGCTACATGCATACATTTAGAATTGTAGCATATTCTTTAAGGATTAACTCCTTCAGCATTATCAAAAATCCCTCTCTAATCCTAGCAATCCTTCCTGCCTTAAAGTCTACTTGATCTGTTCTTAGTTTATCTACACTTGCTTTCTTTTGGTCAATATTTCCATGGTATATGTTTTTTCATCCTTTTACGTTCAACTTTCCTATATCCTTATACTTACGGGTTGTATCTTGTAAGAAGCATGTATTTGGGGTTTAAAATAATCCGGCTGGACATTTTGCCTTTTAATTTGAGTTATTTAATAATTAATTATATTATCTTAAAGTTTTCTTCTATTTTTCATGACTTTTCTAATTTAACTTTCCTCCCTTTTTGTCTTCTTTTGAATGAATTAATGTATTGTTCCATTTTCCCTCTTACTAGCTCGTTAGATAAACCTTTTTTTTTTTTTTTTTTTTTGCTCTTCTTTTAGTGGTTATGTTAGAAAGTACAACATACATCCTTAACTTTAGTATTAGAATTTGATAGAAATTGGTCTTCTTACTACTTCCTGGATGATATAAGGCCCTCAGAATACTTTAACTCTATCCCCCTCCAAATTTTAGTGTCATTGTTGTTGTATTTTAGCTCTACCCATATTTTACATGGCATAATAAACTATTACTGTTTTCTGCAGTCAATGTTTATTTGTTTCTCCACGTATTTACACTTTCCACTGTCTTCATTCTTTCCTTCATTTTCACACTTCCATCTGGTCTTATTTTTCTTCTGTCCTGAAGAATTCTCTTCAGTATTTCTCTTAGTTTAGGCCTGCTGTATATTTATTCTCTAAGGTTTTGTTTGAAAATGTTTTTATTTCATGTGCGTTTTTGAAGGATATTTTCCCTGAGTATAGAGTTCTAAGTTGGAAATTATTTTCTTTCAGCATGTTAAAGGTCTCATTTCATTGTTCCTTGGCTTCTATCATTTGTTTAAAAGTTAGCATCCATCATTACTGTTGCTCTTTTGAAGATATGACTCCTTTCTTTAGCTGTTTTTAAGGATTTTTTTTCTTTGTTTTTAAACAGTTTGACTATGATGTGTCTAGCTGTGGTTTTCTTTACCCTGTTTTGGGTTATAAAGATTTTTGAATCTATATCTTGGTGACTTTGGTCAATTACAGAAAAATTTTCAGTTCATACTTTTTCTCTGTCACATTCTGTCATATTTCTCATCCAGGATTTCAAAATATACCAAGCTCCATACCTCAATTATGTTCTTTTCTGTATTTATGTTTGTGTGTGTGTGTGTGTGTATGTATAATTTTACTGTCCAGTCTCAGTGTGGATATTTCTTTTGACCTATATTCTACTTTGCTAATCCTCTTTTCTGCATTGTCGAATCTGCCATGAAACCCATCTATTGAGTTCTTAATTACAGTTGTTATATATTTCAATTTTAAAGTTCCCCTTTTTTCATTTTCTAAGAATTCCAGTTCTCTGGTGAAATTCTCCATCTTGTTATCTACTTTCTTGAACTTATTAATCATGGATATTTTGAAGTCTTTATCTGATAACTCTAGTATCTAATTCACATATACATCTGTTTATCTCTTGGTTTTTGTTCATTTAGTTATGTCTCCTGGCATGCCTGGTAATTTTTGATAAATACTGAACATAATGTATGAAAAATTATAGAGTGCATGTGAAGCTCTGGATTACGATATCTTATTACAGAGAAAATTACATTTACTTTTGCTTCTGTCTAGTGTTTAGTGTAGTGACCGATTGTCTTTTTCCATTTGGGTTTGAGATGGATTGAAGTTGGATTTTAATCTTTGTGAGGGTTGATCTTTCTGCTTATGATGTGAAGCCTTTTCATTCTCCCAGTTGGAAGTTCAGAGGGCTTCTCCTCCCTGATGGACCCTGAACTTCAGGGTCCCCTGTGTTATGTTGAGATTCTACTTTTTAACCTTTGGTCCTCATGAAGTTGACAAATCAGCAAATGCCTGGAGGAGGACAGTGCTGTTAAATACCAGGTTTATCTCAGTGTGCTTTATTTCTCTTTGGGTCTTGGCTCCTTGAGTCCTAGCTGCCTTGAATCACCCCAGTGTCTCTAAACACTGTTTTTTACTTTTTGTATTTTATCCAGTTTTTTTAGTTGTTCTTGGCAAAGGAGTGATCTGAGGCAAACTACTCTGTCACAACTAAAAGCAGGAGTCAGTCTGTTGTCCTTATTTTTATCGTTACCTTTATTTTAATATAAAAGGAAGGTTGGAATCACTTTTTTTATTAATGAGATCGTTTCTTTTCTAAGTAAAGGTATTTATTATTAGAAATGTACAAAAACAGAAAATGCAACAAATAGCATCTCAAATATTCCTTTCCCTCCACCTAGTGTGTAACCATTTCAAATAAAGAAAGGTTGACTTAAAGGGAAGTAGTAATTAAATGGCAGGACAGATGGTGCTTGGAGATAATAAAATTGGTAATGGGAGATACAATTTTTTTTTTTTTTTTTTTTAGAGAGAGAGAAATCTCTACAAAAGTCACAAAATGCCCTGTCTTGCCCAAGGTCACAGAATATGCACGGCAGAGCTGCTACTATGACTCAGGCCTCCTGGCTCCTAATCCAATACTGCTCCAGCAGATCACCTGGTCCTGGGTGCTCTTCTCCCTGCCTGTCTCTTAGATATTTCATTTGTGTGGTTTATTTTCCATTTTGGCCTGGATTCTTCCATTTGTATCCTAACCTTATTTTTATAATTGTCTTTTAGCTTTTAGATTGTAGAAAAAGAAAGTGTGTCTAAGCCTAACCCGTAAGTGTGTGCATATGTGTGTGCATGCGAGTGGGTGTGTGTGGATTTCAACACCGCATCAGATTTTCCTAGCAGATCCTGCATAGTGGTTGAGCCCTGGAGAGTCATGGTGATTGATCCCTTCTAAATGCTCAGCTCCTTTTAAAAGCACATGCAAAAGAATGACCAGTTCTGAGGAATTTATTGTTACTAAATCCTTCCATTTGCTTAATTGTATTATTTGCCTGGGGGATGCTGTTTAAATGTGGAGCCAAGTCAGCTAAATGAAACATGATCCTGGCACAAGAAAATAACGATGAATCTCTTTTGCTAAATAACAGCCTCCCCTCTCATCTCCAGATGCTTGGGACCACACCCTCACTTTTGGGAGGCCAGAGAGGGTGGTGCCCGGCTTGGTCTTGGCTGTCAAGGGTATTGGCGGGAAGCAGGCAGACCCATGCAGAGAAACTGGAGTTTGGAGTTGGGGTGCGAGCAGACAATGAGGATGCCACGATTGATTGGTGAGAGAAGCATCTCAGGCTCTCTGAGACCCTTCCTTCTGTCCCTGGATTTAGGTCATGTCTCACCCAACACCAGACTAAGCAGCTGCAAATCAAAGATAGGGGTTAGCCATTTAATTGAGAAAATTACCAAGGTTGGAGGAATCTTGGAGGGGATCATCTATTTCCTTCTTATCTTACAAGGCCGCCAGGACTCAGAATTTAAAACTTCTCGATTAGTCAGTCACGTAATTGCACAGCCATCCACAAGCTGACACCTTTCTCATCTTTGACCTTTCCTTTGTGTGTGTGGGTAGGGAGGCTCTGAGGTAAAATGACAGCACAAGAAGCAGCAAAGACCATTCTACAATTGTTTCCCAAGGGCCATCTCTGTACCAGGCACTGGTCTAGCTTCTTGAGATGTGGTCGTGAACAAAACAGGCAGGGGCCTGCCCTTGTGGAGCTCACATTCAAAGCGGGGTGGTGGGAGGCAGACAAATAAGGCATGATGAATGGAAAGTATAATGAAGAAAGTTAAGTGGGGGAAGGAGATAGGAAGAGCTGGGTTGAGGAGGGCTACTGTCTTAAATAGAGTCATTAGGGAAGGCTTCTCTGAGAAGGTGAAGTAGGGGAGAGTTCTAGTTTACTAATGCTGCCAGAATACAAAACACCAGAAATGGATTGGCTTTTATAAAAGGGTGTTTATTTGGTTACAGAGTTACAGTCTTAAGGCCATAAAGTGTCCAAGGTAAGTCATCAACAATCAGGTATCTTCACTGGAGGATGGCCAACAGCATCCGGAAAACCTCTGTTAGCTGGGAAGGCACATGGCTGGTGTTTGCTCCAGAGTTCTGGTTTCAAAATGGCGTTCTCCCAGGACGTTCTTCTCTAGGCCACAGCTCCTCTTCAAAATGTCACTCTCAGTTGCTCTTGGGGCATTTGTCCTCTCTTAGCTTCTCCAGAGCATGAGTCTGCTTTCAATGGCTGTCTTCAAACTGTCTCTCATCTGCAGCTACTCTCTCAGCTTCTGTGCATTCTTCGAAGTGTCCCTCTTGGCTGTAGCAAGCTCGCTCCATCAGTCTGAGTTTTTATAGGGCTCCAGTGAACTAATCAAGGCCCACACTGATTGGGTGGGGCGCATCTCCATGGAAACACTCAATCAAAGAATTATAATCTAATCAACACCAACACATCTGCCCACACAAGATTACATCAAAGACAATGGCATTTTGGGGGACATAATACATTCAAACCAGCACAGGGAGCTTTGTGTTTTGGGGTTCAGGGAGACAGCAGGCCTGCCTGGTGAAGTGGTGGTTCTGAATGCCAGTAGGTGTCAGAATTGTGGTAATGTACAGATTCCCAGGCTCTGCCCCAGAGACTCTGATTTTTTAGGTCTGGGGCAGGGCCTGGCAATCAGCTTTCCTAGGACGCTCATCATGTGATTCTGATGCAGGGGTACAAGACTAACTCCTTTCCTGCTTTATAATCAGTTTTAAACTTTCTGAATTTTGAAAGCGTGGAAGAGAAGTATTTGAAGGAGGAGCTATTTTTCACATTCTAGAGGGAAAGGATTCCTGTAAACTCTCATCTGGTTGGCAAATGCAGTTACCATTGCATCAGAGAGGGAAGTGGTCAATTATTGAGTGCCTGCTATATGCTGAGTGCATTCCCATTTGCAGACAGTCTCTGGTGCTAAATGTCAAATCAGGACAGTGAGGCTCAGAGAGACCAAGCGACTCAGGGCTTTAAAGGGGTGGACTGCATGTTCTGTGCTCATTCCACTTTAACGTGACTTTTTGGCAGAGAAACAAGTGCCCTGGTCTGCTTGGTCTCCCCTGTGCCAGGACTAGTACCTTCATCTATCTGATCCCACTCTGCCAAGACTAGCTCTATTCAATGAGCTGGACTCTTGGTGAAAATTTTTTTAAGACTAATTTCTGGATAAGCCCTGGGTGTCAGGCATTTTGAAAAGTTGCTGACTTTCCGAACTAAAAGGGACCTCAGAGATCATTTAGCTACCCGGGATTAGGAAAGACGTGTTGTGTTTGCTGTCTACCATCCTCTCCCCTTCCCTCTCTTCCATGCCCATGGGCAGCATCAGTAATTGATGGTGGCATACTTTCCTGAAGAACCCAGATGTGACCTCAGAACCTTCTTTAACCCAGTGCTCCAGTCAATAAATAATGATTTATCAAAAGTGACTCACAAAGAAGAAACCTGTTTGCTATGCATAATCTGGATAATTCCTTCTTTAACACATTAGGAAACCAGAGTTCAGTGGGGTCATAATTTATCAAAGTCACACAGCTAGTTAGCAGCAGAGCCAGATTTCATCCCAGACCATTGTACTTTTCATTAGTCACTTCATTCGTTAGGAATCTCACTCCTCAGCCAGGTAAGTAAGATGACACAATTATCCTCTGTTTCTCTATCAAGCCATTTCAGTCTGGTGGCAGCAACATAGCATTCACTTCTCCCTTTGGTGCTGTGCCTAATTCTGGGAGACTAGGAGAGGGCCAAGACATATGGAGTTCCGTGTGGCTCTCCCTTGGTCCTGTCTCTCTGTGCTCCCATCTGCTGGTGATCCCTCACCCTTTGGTCTCCACTCATCATCCTTCTTCTGTCACCAATGCACGTGTCCCTCATCTTGATGGATCCCTGGTACTGGATCCTTAGAGGGCAGCTAAGTCAACCCTATTGCCATTCATAAGGTCCCTCCACATCCACCTTTCTCCCGCTTTAGCTGCTGGCCATGGATCCTGACTACTCTTTAAGGGCATGGGGGTCTTTCTGCTGCTTTCTTGCCTTTCTGCGGTGGAGTGTGTTCTGTGAGATGGTTTTGGGCTTGGTTTGCTGCACCCATTAAGAAGTCACCTTTTCTCTGGAGTCCTGTTGCATTTCTGGGCCTTTACTCAGGATCTGAGGCCCAGAATTGATCCCTTCTCAGTTGTATCTTTTAGCCTGGACAATCTGAGGTCTCCTCTCTCCCTGCTGGACCAGCCTAGATGGGGTGGGAGAGCTGGTGCAGGATCCACTTGCTCAGGACACCCTGGTGTCCTCATGCCCGTGTATCTGTGTTCAGGCCTCCCAACCCAGCCACTGTCCACTGGTGACGCCTTTAGTGGTGCCTCAGGCAGGCGGCTTCGCCAGTGGGGATCCATCACTGCTTTGCCCACATCTGCTATTATAGAGGAGTTCTTTCTTCCTGGGTCTTCCTCCCAAGGGAGACCTGAAGATCTTGAAGGCTTCAAAAGATAGGAAGAGATGCTTGTTTCTTTCTCTGTTGACTTACTATGTCCTGAGGCCATGGACTCCGAGTGGCCTTATTTAAATGAGGAAAAGGCCAGCGGGATTCTGGGGAGGGAAAAAAATATCAGGCACTATTTTAAAACATTATCTTGTCACGTCAAGTTGCCTCAGAAGTCTAGATTTCAAAACTTGTCTATTAAGTTTCACTCTGGCTTAGAGCACAGGTTGGCAAACTATGACTGATGGGCCAAATCTGTTCTGCTGTCTGTTTTTGTATGCCCAGCAAGCTAAAGATGGTTTTTATATTTTTAAATAATTGTGAAGTAACTATTTAATACCCTCTGTTTGTTTCCTAGTCTGCAAATCTTAGAAATACTATCTGGACTTAAAAAAAAGTTTGCTGTCCCCTTGTTTAGAGTACTTGGTGGAACGAGAGGTATTTTCTCTCAGCTCTCTGAGACTACTCTCAAAGTAACTGGTGTGACTTTGTTCATAATATGACTCTTGAGAGTAAAATACTGCTGCTTGCTCTGCCCCTCAGCAGCTGGTCTCAGTTCCAGGTCATTTGAAAGGGAGAAAATTTTAGAAAAATTGATGAGGAAGAGTCTTCCTAATAAAAATCCCCTTCAGTGTTGCCCTTAGTGATGCCAGGAGCAGATGTTACTTCCTTTTAGAGCCGCTTTCAACTAACAGTGACAGGTGGGAAATCTCCTGTGATGTGACGTTTCCTGCCCGTGAGCTTGCATTTTGGCATTGCCCCATAGAATACATGGGAAACAAATATAATTCCAATAACTTGGTTCTCCTGACAGGAAAATATGTCATTTGACTCACTGTATAATATCTATAACTACACATTTTTAATAAAACAAGCAAATTGTTTCTGAGTATTTGGAAGACTTAATTCTTCATTTGCTAGTTCATTTTGAAACCATTACAGTTCTGTGCATTACCCCATACAAAGATGTGAAATTAATCACTGTATTTTCTGTTGCGGTCTGAAAGTTGAACAAGTTAATGTTTCACCCAAATTAGCTTCTTTCCTTTCACATTTGCTCTATCATTAACCTTTCCTATTTGAGCCTGCAATAAAAATTACATCATGTTCAAACTCAAGGAAAGGTTTTGTGTAAGCCATGCCCAATGCAGATATTTATTACTGGGCTCGAGGTGCAGGAGTCACATTTATTTGGATAATTTGTTCACAATTTATGCTGTGACTATTTCAGTCTCTAGAACACACAAGAGCATACTCTTGTGTCAATCCATCACCATAGTGATGGGCACATCAACTACAGCTGTAAGTTCGGTTTTGCTGACACCTGTACACTGAGATTTTTTTAACAAACCTTTTTGACATGGCCAATCTTTATTATGAACTGGGAAAATTCACCTTCTTAGTTTTGGTTGAGCAGCTGATTATTCCTACTTTCTTATTGTAGAATTAGTAGTGATACTATAATAGCAGTAATCTTTTTAACATTGGCAAACTTTAATACATATTATCTCTTTTGAACTTTAGACAGCCTTGTGGACTAAGAATATAAATGCTGTCTCCATTTCAAAGACGGCCCAAAGAAGGAAGATGACTTAGTAGAGGCCACACAGCTAGTGGGTGGCCAGGTCTCTTGTCTTCTAGCTTTAAACCTTCCTCTTTTTACATCATACTATCTCTCTTTGTCTGATGGTTGACATATGAGGTGTTCAGAGATCCTCCAGTAATGGAAAGTCAGCCCAAGTGTACTTAAGGTGCTTGAGAGAAGAGTATTTATGAAGTTTAGAATGGGCATAAGCGTCTTTGATTCAGAATGTAGAAGCAATTTTGTTTTTTGAGGTTTTGGTCAACCAAAATAGGACTTCTTTGTTTAAAGGAAGTAGATTTTTAGAAGTCTTATAAAATAAACCCATAATGCTTTTGGGGGGAATCAAATAACTCTGGCTCAAAACGTTTTAATAAATTAAATGTAAGTGGATTAGAAACAGATAGTCTTTTCATGAAATACACCCAGGCCAGTCCTCAAAAGAGAAGCACTTAGAGAAACGGTTCGGGTTTCCATGGACTCTGGCACTCGGCACCTTTGGCCCCGCGTCTCTTTCTGATAATGGAATTATTTCTTAGACTTATTTCTGAGTCTTTTTCTTTGGCCTTTTGGATACACCTCTCTGGATGTGGCTGTTTAACCCTCACCATACTGAATGACATCACCCCTGCCCTAGTTGGGTAGCTGTTCAACAAGGTGTGATGGGTCACACTGTGGACTTGACCATGCCTGTAGCCTCTGACATTCCAACCCAGAGCAGGTGCATGTAATACCAGCGACAGGGTGACAGTGGGTGACGTTTTTGTGGGATCTAAGTACAGTGGCTGAGAGAGTGGGATTTAGAGTCAGGTGGAGCAGGCCTAATACCAACCCTGCCACTCACCTGTTACATTTGCAAGCTATGTAATCCTTTCCACCTCAGTTTCCTCAGCTGTAAAATGGGAATATGCACAGAAACTTTCTATTATTATTAGCTGAAGCAATCCAGATAAAATGCATATTTAGCTGGGTGTCTAGCACATAGTAGGTACCCAGTAAATACTGTGTCTTCATGAGGGTGTGTATTGATTAATGTTTACTACTTTGCTTCCATGGCTCTTTCTTTTGTTAATCCCACATAATTTTCATATGTGCCCTACCCTCTCCCACTCTACCCTTCTCTTATTGCATGGGACTGTCAGTTAAGGTGCCCTCCCTTGTCAGTGAAGGAAGTGGGCAGGTGGCCTAAGATAGACCAATAAACTGTCTCTCCTGGAATTTGATTCTTGAGTCAAGACACCCAAAGACTGAACGTGACTGTTATCTTAAGTGGTCTCAGCTGCGTGGATACCATAGCTACAGCAGTCCCTGGCTTTTCTGAGCCTGGTTGGTTAGTTTTTGCCCATATTAAAGCTGTCTCTTATATTAAATACTCACACACACACACACACTTTTAAAATTAAGCATGTCAGCATTACTCAAGGTCAATATTAATTGCTTGCAAATAAATATTCCCAATTGATAAATTTTCATCATTATTGTTGTAATTACATGCCTTATGTAAAGAGTTTATTTTTAAAATTTCAAAATCAGAAAAATAGTTTAAGGAAAAAAGACAACACCATAAGAGGACATAAAAATCATCCACTGAAGAGAAATACCCTTACCATTTTTATTAATGTGCTCTTTTCTGAATATGTGAGGTTTATATGTATTTGTCAATTTCTGTGAAACAATTTTTATGAGCACCCATAAATCTTCAAAGATTATGTGAAAGAGACCAATGTGTGGGAAAATCTTCAGGGTCATGGTGGGGAGTTATTTGTGGACCTTCTAGGTGAACCAGGGACAGAATTCCCGTAGTTGGCATTTATGAGGGAATTGAAACCTAGACTCATGAGTCAGGCCTCTGTGGTCATCTGGGCCACTCCCCTGTCCCCTTTGCCCAAGGTTTCCACTCCCTCTTCAGTCCTCGTGCCATGTGATTATCTGGCTGGCCCTCTCCAGTTCTGGGGAATTCAAGGTGATCCATTCCTTTTTGGAAGAACTCTGCCCACCAGGTAGACAACTATTTCCAAGTGTAGAGGATGGAGTGTCAAGGACAAGACGCTGAACCCACTGATAGAAGAGAGCAGGCAGTCCCTGGGGCCACCTCCTCTTTGCTGAATTCTGGTCATGTTTTCTATACATGTGAGTCATATTTGACACAGGATTTAGGTTCTATAGCAAGCAGTAAAAGCAATACAAATGGTTACTGTTACCCTCAGTGTTGGGAAGATGACACTTTCACTGGTTGAACATGGGATGAAGTAGTTGGCTTGACTCTAGGGGCCAGTTTTTAAGAAATATACCCCTAAATATTAGACTCATCCTCAGTGCAGTGACTCCCCCCTTCTCCTCCTTCTCTCCTTTACTCCCTGTCAGGTATAAAGCTGAGAGCAGCCATGCATTCTGCAAACTCACACCTTTCATCTTCTACTCCCTCCAGGGTGTATACACACTGACTGGAATGCTGGCAGAAACCATGGAGTATTATTATTATTATTATTATTATTATTATTATTATTATCATCATCATCATCATCATCATTTTAAGTTTTGAGAGGAATGGTAAAAACAAAATGAAACAAATAAGATGTTCTTCTGAGCAATTGTAGGTAGAGTCTCTGAAGCTGAATGTTTAGAGTGTGATTTCCCTGGGCTATGCTGAGAGATATGGAATTCTAAATCTAAACTGAAAACTCCGAGTTGCCGGACCTCATGGGCTCTTAACCACGACAAGGCTAGTGTGCCTGGAGTCCACACCAGTAGGGATGAGCCACTGCCTTGCAGAACCGGCCCCAGGGGTGGCTGTGGTTCAACTAATAGCAACTCCATCTCATCACTTGGTTCCCACAATCTCAGGGCACGTCTTGACAGGAAGCATTAAACCCATTTTCATCAGGGCAGCTATTTGGTTGCATTTAAAAAGACAATCATGTTCCAAAGAAGGCTTCTAATCTTTATCAAGTGGACCATGGATTTAATATATTTCTTATGCAGTACTTGAGAAAGTGATAGATACTTTATTAGTGAAGTGGTCATTTATATTAGAGTCATCATTGCGTTTATTTACACAGCCCTTCAAGAGAAATTATTGTTAAAATAGCCTAAGTGTCTATAATTTTGAAGTGCTTTGAAAAATAATTTCATCTAACCAGTAAAAATTATTGTGGGATCATTCTTAGCAATTATAAACTATTTACATGAAAAGCACTTTGGGAGATGCATGGACCATGACTTCCGGGGATCCGGTCCCAGCGGTGCATTAGTGGGACAGTTGGGAGATTGGGTTTGGAGAGGTGGAACAGTGGTGTGCTTGCAAGCATCCTGGAGCCTCACTGCCAGGGCTGGTTCTGCTGCCTGTGAACTGCGGGACCTTATGGAAGTCACATCACATCTCTGAGCCTTGGTTTTCCCATCTGTAATGTGGGTTTATGATAGGGGTAGCCTCATGACTTTGTGGTGAAGATGGAATGAAATAATATGTAAGGGACTTACTGTAAGCACTCAGTAAACACCACCTGTTCATCACAGTTTGCATTATTGTGGTGGTTCCTGTTATAAACTTTACAGAGTGTGGAATCTGTAATTGAAGTTGATTGCTCTGGTCTCTTCAATTTGTATAAGAAAATGTTCCTTCTATGAACATGTCTCTGGGTTCCAGAAACTTTATCAACTTCATCATCAATTCAGAGCTTTCTGAGACCACCTATATACGAGGGACTGAGCAAGGCTCTGTGAGGCGCTTTATGGGCCCCCCACATGCTTCTCACAGAGTTGGGGATAAAAACCGCGTTTTCTGGTGTGTTGTTTTGTAGAGCCATGGCCAGGGCTTGGCAACTCTGAGGAGGGAATGGTGGCCAGGCGCTGGAGTAGGCTGCGGAGACTTTGCCGAGAGGAAACGAGGTCTTGGAGGATATTTAGGTTTAGATGGGTGGAGAGGAATTTTCCAGGTAGGAAACTTCCAGTTGGAAGTGGGACTGGTCCAGGTTTGTGTGCAAGAAGCAGATTTAATGGCACACGTAACTGTGAGAACTTATGGCTTCAAGCATGGATAGAGCTATGTACTCGAAAGACAGCACCAGGACACACTTGCTCTCCTCTCTTCACTTCGCCCCTTGCTTTCCGGCAGAGGTCAGTTCTCAGAAGGGATCACCTCTCCTAGTGGCAAAATGGCTGCAGAAGCACAGTCTTCATCCTTTTGGGTTCCATTCGATTGGGGAAAAAACTTCCTGCCCCTATCCCAACAATCTTGCCAGAGGGCCCACTGGGTCTCACTGACATTGAATTTTGTGTCCATCCCTGAGCCAGTCACTCTGGCCATGGCAGTGAGATATGATTGGCCTAGACCCAGGTGACATGGGGCGGGGTGCATCTCAATACACAAAACAGAAACTGAAGCTAGCAAGAGTGCAGTTGTGTGAGAATGCTGTGGAGGGAAACGGCAAATGTTCCTCACCAGAGGAGGTTTTTTATGTCCGGGTTAATTCTCTTGAATTTGATATCTGATAATACAACGACCTGAAATTTGGGAAATTTATTACGTACCATGGAGATATTGAGCTTAATTCTCTCTACCCTTTTAAATAAAAAAAAAATGTACATTTGGAAAGGTTACCTTGGTTGAAATGAGTAATACCAGATTAGCTTCATGGCAAACCACAGGCTCCTTACTTCCCTAATAGTATTTTGTTTTCTAGCACATGGGGGACAGGATATGACTGATTAGGCCACAATTACTGATTTAAAGTTTTTCAAGACTGCAGCTAACTAAGTTTCCCTGATTTCCTTGGTTCTGTAAGTCATTTTGGGATTGGGTTATCTGTGATTTGGTGATACTTGGTTTCCTCAAAGTTGGAAAGCACCAATAAAAGGCAAGCACTAATAAAAGTGTTTGGGCTACTTTTTAAAATCAGTTTCTATACCAGTGAGAATTCTTATTTCCTTTTTTCCTCCCTCCTCCTCGTAAAGGCTTTATCCAGTTCCTTTTTCTTATTGTGTGGGAAGCTCTGACAACAACTCCATGTAAGATTTTTGGGCTTCCTCTCCCAGCCCTTTTGGCTAAAGATACAATGATGGTGATGACAATGACGAAGGTAGCTAAAGCAAAAGCTATCATTTATTAATTTGTTAGGCACTTGCTGTTCTAAGAGTTCTGTGAATATTATTTAATTTTATCCTCACAACAACTCTGTTAGGTTCACCTTGTTATCTCAGTTTTATAGATGACACAGATGAGGCAGTTTTATAGATGACACAGATGAGGCAGTAAGGCTTGGAGAGGTTAAATAATTTACCCAAGGTGACACAGCTTTAAAGAGACATAGCCAGGATACAAGCCCCAGGTCTGCCTTTCAAGTGTACCTAACAACCTGAGCCTGTGCATTTGAGGTTTCTATAACATGTTAAGTGATGACAAACAATTTAATTAGCAGCAATTTTATTATTAATTAGCCTGTGATTCAGCATATTATTCAGCATGTGATTGAGAACAAAGTATCCTGACATGCAGGATTTGTGTTGGGAGGATAAAACATTGGTCTTAGTTTGTCAGGTTGCTATGACAAATACCATACAATACATTGGCTTAGGCAACAGGAATTTATTGTCTCGTGGTTTTGGAGGCCAGAGGCTTGCATCCTCCTGGGGTCGGTAGTGTTCTCTCTGGCCAGCAATCCCTGTGTTTCTTGGCTTTCCTGTCACATGGAGATGTCTTCTCCTTTCTCTTCTGGGTTCTTACTGACTTCCGGATGTCAGCTCCTGCCCATGGCTTTCTCTTTATAGGCCTCTAGTAGTCCAAATTAACACCCACCCTCAGACAGTTGGGCTGCAGCATAACTAAAAATAACATCTTTAAGAAGTCCTATTTAAAATGGTTCACACCTATTTAAAATGGGTTCATACCCACCGGGATGTGATTAAGATTAAGAGCATGTCTAAATTGGAGTAATAATTAAATCTATCACAACATCTTAACCCAGAGTCTGCCATTTAGTAAGTATCCTATAAATGCTAGCTGAAGCTACCGTTTCTATCCTGAAAATCCCCTCCTGCAGTTACCTTTTGTTGCCACATGGTGGCGCTGTTGAAGATGGGTACTGCGCGGGCTAAGGTTCTCCCGTGGCTCTGTGAGGCGTTGCTGGGTCACATCCTGTGTCCAGTGGTATCCGTAGGGGATTCTGGCATCAGCCACCTGCTAAGCTAGCCTTCCTCTGTGGGACCTTCAGTGACTCCCAAACACAATTCCCCAGCCCCCCTCATGAATTTCCCTTCTTGGGGCTCATGTATCTACTATCTAGTTGTATAGCATTTTATCTGTCTTTTTGCCATTTGGGATAGGTAGCTATAGCATAATTTTATCGTAGGTGGTGTGCTAAGATATACAAAGGAGACAAAATCACGGAATGGATCAGTGTGTGGATAAATTATCCCTCACATTTAATAATCTCTTGGGGAGGCAGTAGATACAGAGGTGAAGAAAATCAACTTTAGAATCTCATCAAAACTTAACACAAATCCTATCTTTACTACTTGTAGCATGCATGATTTGGAACAAATGTTTTAAGCTCAAGTTTCCTCATTTGTAGATACAATTTTTTTTTTTTTATGAGTTGGCTGTGGTGCTTGAGTAAGATAATTTTCATAAAGGGCTTAGTAAATTCTCAATAAATAACTATTATTAATTAGTTCCTCTGTGGTCTAGGCTGGGTTTTTAAACATCCAGTCCTGCTATAATGCTTGTTTGGTAAATTCAAATTTGTTCTAACACTGTTGATATATTAGGAAACAATTTCATGTTTGCCTGTGTGCAGTTTTACCCAGGAGAAATATCAGGTGAGTACTGAAAATATACCTACCTGAACAAGGACATGTAGGTAGTTATAAAAACACACATGCACACACCTCAAACACTTGCCAGCTACAGTTCACCACCTGTTTTATGAGCTGCACCATCCACATCTGGTGCTACAACTTTCTAATTTTAGATGACCCTTTACAGTAACCCTCCACCACTTCACAATAACTCGTAAGCTACAACCCTTCCAGTGCCCACTTCCACAAACAAACTTCAAGTCTTTTTCAAGGTAAACTGAAATAGTATATTTATTTTTCCACCATTTAACCTGTCTAAAACTGTGATATCCTTTTTATTAGGCTCCTATCTTTCATCTAGTCCTATAGCTTTTAATACTGTTTACATGCCATTGCCCCCCCAAATTCATATCTTTAGTTATGACCACTCTTGGAAGCTTCAGATTCATTCATTCACCTACTCAATGTGACAACTCAGTATTGGTGTCTCAGACTTAACATATCCTAAACAATACTCAAGTTTCTCAGACTCTACTACCAAAACTTTTTTCCCCCTAACTCTTCCTGATCTCAGTAAATAGCAATACTGTCCACTCAACTGCCCAGCCTAGGAGTCACACCTGACTCCCATCTTTCTTTCACCTTCCCCCTACCCTGGTTGGTTCTCCTTCTACAAAACAGCTCACCACTTCTTACATTTCCATTGCCACCCTCCTGGTCCAAATTGACATCGTCTCTTGCCAGATCTATTTCAGTAGCCCCCTTCAGTGGTCTTCTACTTATTTTCTCCTTCCAGTTTATTTTCTACTCAGAGCCAGAATGATCTTTCAAACATGGAAGTCAGATCCTGTCTGTCTCCTGCTGACAACTCTCCTATGGTTTCCCACTGTGGAACCTTACAGGGCCTGTGCGATTTGGTTCACATCCATCCCCCTGAGCTCACCGTTTACTTCTCTCCCATTTGAGTAACCACACTGTAGCTGCATGGTCTCTTTTGTGGACCTCACACTTGCCTGGTTTCTTTTCATGTCAGAATCTTTGCACTAACTTTTCCATCTACGTAGAGTGCTTCTTTCCTGGTTCTGTGCCTGACTGGCTTCCTCTCACCATCCAGGTCTCTGCTCAGGTCTGACAGGCACATCCCTGGTCTGATCTTTCTCTGTACCATCACTTTACCCTGTTTAATTTTCCCCTTAGCACTTAGTATGATGTGTTTCCTTGTTTAATGAAATCATCTGCAACTGAAATATGAACTAGGAAGGGACCCTGCCTGTCTTGTTCACCACTATATCCCCAGTCCCTGGCTCATAGTATACATTCTGTATTTGTTTGCTAAATTCATCAAGAGAGCTGAACCCAATTCAGATGGTCAATTAGTTTTCCATGTCCTTTTGCAAGGATAATGTTTTTGTTGGTTTTAAATTTATTGAGTTGACAGAGGAGAAAATAAAACAGTGGAAGACTGGGTAACTTTTCTGTCCCTTAGTTAATATTGGATTATCCTTCTAAAACTGGGGGCTATCCCTTTTTCGCCTTGCTCTGGAACAAGCTTACAGCATTCCTTCCATTGTTCTTAGCAACCCCTGCCCTTCCTCGTAAGACTCAGATTGTTCTGGGACTATAATTTTCTTTTGTCTTTCTCCTAGTTCCTAGGCTCCCTCATTTCTCTTTTGAGTATGGTCTTTAACAGTCTAAGTTCATCAGATAATTCAGGTGTTTTTTTTTTTTTTTTTTTAAGCAAACAATACATGGCTGTATATAATTAAGTCCCCAGTTTTGACCCATTGCTGCATTTTCTGATGAAGAATTCAATTGTAGCCTTGCCTTACAGAGCAGGCATTAGATTATTGAAGACAGTTGAATGTAATTGTCATCATTTGACTTGCATAACTAATATCCTGTACATAATGTGGTTATATGAGATGCAAAATTTTTAAAGCAAAGTCTAATAGAAAATATTGTCACATTGATGAGTATGTAACTGTTGACATCATATCACAGTGCCTGGCTCATATTAAGAGTCAAAGGGATGTTGATATAGTGACATGTGAATTTCAATTATTATTTTTTAATAAAATATTATATATACAACTAAAGGTCCCCACCTCATCCTTTGCCCTTCTTTTTTTCAGCATAGATAACTGTTACCTTTAGGCTAATAAGAATTTCAAAATAGACTTTATTTTGTATATATTCTCTATATATTTTATCTGTATCTCTATCATCTATCTGTAATTTATCTATCTTCAATTATTTAAATGGTGTCATATTTTATGTATCCTTCTTGATTAGTATTTTTTTTTCAGTTGTTAATATGTTTTGAAATATGTGTGCGTTCATACACATGGCTTCAGTGCATTCTCTATACTATTCCAATTCTCCACCCGGGGACAATTAATTGTTTCTTTTTCCTTTTTTTTTTTCTCCCTTAATTGCTATTATGGGCAGAGAAGAGAAAAAAATAAAGCAGAAAATATCTTGAGCATGTCCCAGAATTTCTCCAGGCCATTTATCTAAAAGTGGAAGTGCTGGGTAATAGGCATCTGCTTCTTTAAATTACATGGATGTTACCATATTGCTTTCCAAAATGGTCACCCCTATAAGTGTTCCCACTTTCCCTTGTTCTTCCCCACATTTGGTGTTTTAAGATTTTTGAATTTTTAAGCTCATATTACTGAAGTTTTAATTTGTATTTTCTGGTTACTAATGAGGCTGAAGGCAAAGTTTCACATGTTGGACATTCAGATATTTTCTTCTGTGAAGTGCCTGTTAATTTCATTATTTATGTATTTTTAAGGTCAGTGGTCATGTTTTATTGTTTAAATGAACTCTTTACATATTTTGGGTGTTCAATCTTTGGTGTTATATGAACTTAAGATATCTTCTGCCAGATTTTGGTTCTTCTTTTTATTTTGTTTATGGTGTCTTGATCCTGAAGTTACACATTTTAATGTACTTCACTTCGTCATATATTTCCTTTAGGGTCTATATTTTTTGTATCAAAGTTGTAAAATCTATTTCTAGGCAAATAGAATAAAGATCTTATTTTATCTTTCCTTTTATGGCTAGCCAATCATTCTGCACCACATAATGAATGGTTAATCCTTGCCACATATTTGAAATTCCACTTCTGAAATTATGCCAAGTTCCCATATACATGGTTCTTTTCCAGTAACTAAGGCTGTTTCAGTAACTATAGCTTTTAATAAGTCTTAATGTCTTAAAAATATGAATACTCCTTATGTTCTTTCCCAAAAGTGTTTTGGCTTTATTCTGCTATATAAGTTTTAGGATTGATTGTCAAGTTCTGAAGAAAAACTGTTGGGACTTTGGGACTATGAGGTATTTTACTGGAAATATTGAGTGTTCCTTTCTATAAATATGGTAGCACTTTCCATTTATTTTAGAACTTTATTTTATGGTCCTTCAATAAATTTTTATAACCGTCTCCCTAAACATCTTGCATATATTTCATTGACTTTATTTCTTGGTACTTAATAATTTCCACTGTAATGTAAACCCATGTTTAAACAGTAACATTTTCTAATTGTTGTTAAGTGCATGTATGTACAGTTTTATTGTAACTTGACAGCCAATAGTTCTTTTTATCCTCATATTGTGACCTTCATAGTTTTTTATTGACTTACAATTTTGTCTGATATTAATAGAGTTAAACCAACTTTTATTTGATTAATTTTGCCCATATTTCATGTGCCGGTTTGAATGTATTATGTCCCCCAGAAAAAGCCATATTCTTTGATGCAATCTTGTGGGGCAGACATAATAGTGGGGATTAAGTTGGAATGTTTAGATTAGGTTGTTTGCATGGAGATGCGCCCCACCCAACTGTAGATGATAACTGATGGGATATTTCCATGGAGGTGTGGCCCCACCCATTCAGGGTGGGCCTTGATCAGTGGAGCCATATAAATGAGCTGACTCAAAGAGAAGGAACTCAGTGCAGCTGTGAGTGACGTTTTGAAGAGCAGCAAGCTTGCTAGAGAGGAACGTCCTGGGAGAAAGCCATTTTGAAACCAGAACTTTGGAGCAGACGCCAGCCACATGCCTTCCCAGCTAACAGAAGTTTTATGGACACCATTGGCCATCCTCCGATTACTGATGTGTTACCTTGGACACTTTATGGCCTTAAGACTGTAACTGTGTAGCCAAATAAACCCCCTTTTTATAAAAGCCAATCCATCTCTGGTGTTTCGCATTCCGCAGCATTAGCAAACTAGAACATTTCATTTTATATCATTTTACTTTCAAATTTTATTTGCCCTTATATATTTTAAGTGTCTTTCTTGTAAACAGCATATTGCTAAATTTTATGTTTTGTAAATCAAAACTGAGAGTCTTTTTGTGTTTTAGTGGATGAATTTAATCCATTTACCTTTACTTTAATTACTGTTGTAGTTGAATTAACATGCTTTCTCTACATTCATTCATTTCTATTATTGAGGTATATAATTTACATGGAGTAAAATGCATAAATCTTATATATACAGTTTGAGTTTTAACAAATATATAAACCCATTTAATCTATGCTCCATTTGAGACATAGAATATTTCCATAACTCCAGAGAGTTTCTTCATATTTCTATGTAGTCAATACTTCCCCATCCAGAGGCAAACACTGTTCTGATTCTATCTTATAGATTAGTTTTACCTGTTCTCCAACTTCATATCAATAGAATCCTACAGTATGTACTCTTTTCTAATTGCCTGAGTCTTTTGCAAAACATAGTATTTTAAATATCTATCTGCATTGTTGCATGAATCAGAGTAAGATAATTTATAGGGCTGAACAATATTTCACTGTATAAATATGCCATAGTTTACTCATCTGACCTATTGTTGATGGATGGTAGAGTTGCTTTCAACTTTTGACTTTTGTGAATGAAAACTCTAATTTTTAACAAAGGAATTTTGTGGATACATTTTATTTCTCTTGGGTAAATATATAGGAGTAGAATTTCTGGTTGAATGGTAAGTGGGTGCACACCTTTATAAGAAACTACCAAATGTTTCAAAGTTATATGTCATTTTACACTGCCATCAGCAGTTCCAGCTGTACCATACTGTTGCCAACAGGAGTTGTTTCCAAGTTTTAAGTTTTAGACATTCTGGAGAAGTAGTATATCTCGTTATGGTTTTAATTTAATTAATTTTCTTGACTGACTAAGGATATTGAGTATTTTTTATGTGCTTATTGTCCATTTGTATATCTACTTTTGTGTACTTTATTTTTAAAGTTTTTTGCCCATTTTCTATTGCATTGTTAATTTTATTGTTGAATTTTATGGGTCTGTTATATGTTCTGGATACACACACTTTGATAGATATATGTATTGTGAATATTTTCTTCCAGTATGTAGCTTATCTTTTAATTTCCTTATTGGTGACTTTTGAAGAGCAGGTGTTTTTAATTTTAGTGGACTCCATTTTATCAAATTTTCCCATGATTCATACTTCTTTTATCCCATCAAGAAATCTCTTCCTAACCCTAACTTGCAAAAATTGTATCCTATAAGTTTTATAGTTTCATCTTTTACATTTAGGTCTGTGAGCCAGTTTGGATTAATTTCTGTTTATGGTATGATGTTCATTTTTTAAAAATAAGGATATCTGGTTACTCCAGCACCATTTGTTGTCAAGACTATCCTTTATCCATTCATTTACCTTGCCCCTTTGTTGTAAATCAACAGACCATATATATGTGTGTGTTTGTTTCTGTTCAATAGATCTATATTGTGACTATATTTCTCTGAGTAAATAGTAAGTCTTGAAATCAGGCAGTATAAATCCTCCAGCTTTGCTCCTCTTTATCCAAGTTGTTTTGGCCATTCTTTTAAATTTTGGAATCAACCCATCAATTTCTACCAAAAAAAAAAAAAGCCTATTAGGATTTCGATTGTTATTGCACTGAATCAAGATAAATTTGGGGGAGAAATGGCATCTTATTTCAATCCGTCAGCGTGATATATCTCTCCATTTATTTAGAATTTCTTATAATTTTGAAAGCTGTGTTTTCTAATTTTCAGTTTTTGCTCATCAAAAGGTTTTGCATTTTGTAAATAGGTGTTATTTTTCCTCTTTAAAAAAATAACCTTTAATTTTAGAATAGTTTTAGATTTACTGAAAAGTTGGAAGGATAGTATAGAGATTTACTGTTCACTCCTGACCCAGTTTTCCCATTCATTAACATCTTACATTACCATTGTACATTTGTCACAACTAAGAAACTCTCATTAGTACCTTCCTATTAACTAAACTCCAGACTTTATTCACATTTCACCAGTTTTCCCACTAATGTCCCTTTTTGGTTCCAGGATCCCACCTAAGATACCGCATTTCATTTAGTCATCATGTCTCCTTAGTCCCCTGGTCTGTGACAGTTTCTCAGACTTTCCTTGTCCTTATGACCTAGACAGTTTTGAAGAGTGCTGGTCCGGCATTTTGCATAATATCCTCCAATTGGTATTTCTTTGATGTTCTTTTCATGAATAGACTGGTGATAGGTTTTAGGGAGAAAGACCACAGAGGTAAAACACTCCCTTTATTATCTTGCCAGGAGGGGGATGGGCTGTGTTTTGAAATATTTTTGTTTCATCTTTGAATTCAACTCCAGAAGGATCCTTAAACTTTCTTTTCTTGCCCCTCCTATTGCTTTCCTGAGGGTGTGGAAGAGAGGAGAGAATTGTAGGGGTGAGTGATTTTTTTTTTTTTTTTTTTTTCTCATTTGAACTCAGTCTCACTGGTCCATGCTTTCGTCTAAGGCTTGCCTGATTTCTTCTCATCCACACAAATTATCTCTGTCTAGGCTTGATGCCCACTCCTCTGTCAGACTAACCAAAAGGAATTTGAGGCTCTCTGCTCACCTGTGGGGCCTCTTTCCTCTTTTCAACTCAGTTATCCAAGGCTTCTGCTGCTCTTTACCAGCTCCTTAGAATACATGGCTTTTATTGTGTCTGTTGTTTTCTTGTCGATGACACAGAGAAACGGTCCATCACTGCCTTCTATGTCCTAACTAGAAGCAAAAGTTAAGTATATTTAGACTTTTTCTCAACCTCGTTTATTTGTTAGAATTTTTTTCCTCCTTTCCTTCCTTCTGTTGAATTCTTTGATTTCTTTTCTTTACACTTTTTCTTCTATCCCTTCACTGGTTTGCAAGTTATATCTTTTAAAGAGTCAGCCATATATTTTAAGTATGAATGCTTAACTTAAATTCAAAATATATGTGATGTTTTAGCTCTCATCATCCCCTTTATTTATTGTAATTTCATGTTTGTTTCACCCTTTTTTCCCTACAAAATTAGTAATTATTATTAATATTAATATTTATGCACTCAGTTCTTGGTTTTGATTTTTCCAATTCGTTCACCATTGGTTCTCTCATCCCACTCTTTTCTATGAGGTTTAAATTCCTTCTCTCTGTGATCCGTTCTTTGTTAGGTCTTTCAGCAAGGGTCTTTTAGTGATAAATTCTCACAGGCTTTGTGTGGAACTATATTTATTTTGCCCTCATTTGAGGAGAAAATTCTAGGCTTACTATTTATTTTTGCTCACTATTTTTAGTGTATTATTCACTTTTCTTCTAACTTATACTGTTGTTTTTGAGAAGTTTCCTGCCAGTTAGAATGCCATCTTTTGGTTGGTAATATGGCTCTCTGCCTACTTGCTTCTGAGGTTTTTCTCTTTGTCTTTGGCATCCTGTAGTTCTAATATGAAGTATCTAGATATGGATTATTTTTTTATTTTTGTTTCTGATGTATGCATAGAATTTCAATAATATATTCAATAATTTATTTCATAATATATGTACTATATATAATATATTTCATAATATATTAACTGGGCTCATGTTAATAGACATTTAGATTGCTTCCATTCTTTTATTATATCAAAAGTTCTGCAGTGAACATCCTGGTACAACATCTTGGTAATCTGAAAAAATTCCATGTTGTTTTAGTCACCAAAACTTTGTGATGTACTTTACTATCTGGTAGCTTGATAAATCCCTGCTATAGCATTAATCTTTCTTTTGAAATATCTTCCTTGAAATTTTCACTGATTATTCTTCAGATTAGTTTTAGAACAATTTTATCAAGCTTCAGATTAATGAGATGGCATTTATTTTAAAGACTTGTTTTGAAGAAAATTGGTGTAGGAATAATGCTATGTCTTCCTATCCAAGGGGTATTCATGGTATAGCTCTAAATTTGTCTTCTTTTTATTCCCCAGCATAATTTTATAGTTTTATTTGGGAAGGTTCTAAATATGTCTTGTTTTATATTTTTAGGTGTTTTGTGTTTTTAAGGTATTTTTTAATCTGATAATTTGCTGGTATATTTCTAATAGGATATTTTTAAATGCAATTTTATTGAGATATATTCACACACCATATAATACATTCAAAGTTTACAATCACTGGCTCATAGTATCATAATATAGTGCATCCATCACCACAATCAATTTTAGAGCATTTTCATTACTCCAAAATAAATATAAAAATAATAATAAAAAAGAACACCCAAAACATCCCATGCCCTTTACCCTCCCCATTATTTATATATATATTTGTTTTTATTTTTTTATTCATCTGCCCATACACTGGTTAAAAGGACTGTCAGTCACAAGGTTTTCACAATCACACGGTCACCCCTTAAAAGCTATATAGTTATACAATCATCATCAAGAATCAAGTCTACTGGATTATAGTTCAGCAGATTCAGGTATTTCCTTCTAGCTTCTAATAGGATATTGCATAAACTGTTTGTTTTTGTATACCTGTTTTCATCCAGGGAAACTTATTTAATTCTCTTCCTGGTTCTATTAGTTGTTGCTGTTGCTGTTTTTAACTGTTTCTCTTGGATTTTCCAGATTGAAAAAGAACATAACTTGTAAAAATGAATAACTATGCTTTTCATTTTCAATACTTTTACTTTTTATTTGATATTATCATCCAATTTCACTGGTTAAATCATACAGAATGTTAAATAATAGAAATGATACCACTCTCCTGTTCTTAATTTCACTGGGAATTACAGCATTGCTCCTGGTTGATTTAAGACATTTAAAACACACTCAAACATATTGAAAAAAAGTAACCTGCTTATTTTTAGAGTCTTTCTAAAATTGAGAAAAGTCTGTGATTTTATTAAATGATTTTTTTAATTGTAAAATGTCATACATACAAAAATTTCTAAAAAGTGTTTCCACTGTTAAAAGAGGAATAATAAAAGTACCTACCACCCACATTAATGAATAAAATATTTCCAGTACTTTCCAGGTCCTCTGTAGGTACCTCATCGATTCAGTCTTGCTCTCCCCCTCCACCAAAGGTAACTGTTATTCAGAATTTTGAATTTCTCACTCCCTTGCTTTTCTTTGTGCCACTATTTACATATCCCTAAATAATGGGTCCATAAATTTGTCTGAATTTGAATTTGATGTAAATGGTTTCTGTCATGTGTGTTCTTTTGTAACTTGCTTTTTCACACATTGCTCTTGCAGTTCATCCATATTAATATATGCAGTTTTAGTTTGTTCATTTTAATGTACTATCTATGGTATATATTACCCATTGTAAAAATGAAGCACAATTATTCTGTCCATTCTGTTTTTGCTGGACGTTTGAGTTGTTTCCATTTTTTCACTTTTGTGGACAATCTTGCCATATCATTTTTGTGTATGTTCCCTGGCACACATTGGCAAGTTTTCTGAAGGAGAGTGTCTTTGAAGAGTTTTCCTTCCAGTGATTAGAATTGCTGGGTCTTGCAGTTCGTGCATAGTCAACTTTACTGAATAACATGAAGCTGTCTTAAAAAGTGGCTGAAATGAGAATCCCCAGTGCTCCACATCCTTGTTTTACTTGTAGTACCATCATAATTTTAAATTATTTCCAGTCCAAAATTATATCCCAAAGTGGTTTTAATTCACATTTATGTAATTACTAATTGAGATTGATCAACTTTTAAAATGTTTATGGTTTATGTATTTCCTCCCTATTAATGCCTATTTTTGAGATTTTCTATTAAGTTATGAACTTTTATTACGGATTTATAAGAATTCCTTATCTCGTCTTGATACTAAACTTTTGTCAGTTGTATGCTGCTAAAATCTCCCAGTTTGTTGTTTTTCATGAAAGAAGTTCTCAATAATTTCAGTTTTTTCCTTTATGGTGTGTGCTTCTTTAAAAAATGCTTTCCTTCCTGAAGCAATGAAGTTTTTCTCCTATATTGATTTCATTTCTAGGTGGAATTCTTTTCAACATTATGTTGTTCAAGATCTGGTTTGTGGTGGTTTTGTGATAGGTGCTCCAATTGGGTTGAATTTTACAGAAAGCCTGTTTGGCATTTTCTAAGGTAATCATGGTTTTTCCTTAATCTGTTGATTTGATGAATTGTATTTCTTGGACAAACTCAAATTGGTAATGGTGTTTTATCATTTTTATACATATCTGAATTTGGTTCACCAGTATTTGGTTTACATTTTAAAATTTATTCTCATGAGCGAGATTGGCCTGTTGTACTGTCTCTGTCTTGTTTGGGATCAAGGTTAGGTTGTCCTAATAAAACAAATTCTTTGGAATAGTTTGTGTAAATTTTGAATTATCTGTTCCTATCTGTTTGGTAGAATGTGCCTGTAAATCCGTCTGGTACAGAAATTTCTTTTTTAACATTTTAAGCTATTGGTGTAATTTTTAAAGAGTTAACAGATTATTCCTACTTTTTCTTCTGTCTTGAGTCCATTTTGATAGGTTGTGTTTTTACAGAAACATCCATTTACTCAAAGTTTATAACTTTATTGGCATAAAAATGTCCATAATAACCTCTTATTAACTATTAAACTCTGAAGCATCTGTAGTAACGTCTTTTCTTTCATGCCTATTTCTTTGTACATTATCTCTGTTTTCATTGATTAATCTTGGACAATAATGTTCTGTTTATTAGTCTTTTCAAAGACCAACTTCTAGGTTTGTTGATCTTCACTCTTATGTGTTTTCTATTTTATTATTGTTTGCTTTTATCTTTATTATGTATTTCCTTTTATATTCTTTATATTCTTTTTTTATTACAATATTTTTCCTTTGATATCTGCCAGTTGGATACTTGGCTCACTGATTTTGTCTTTCTTAATTTTCTAATGAAGCTTTGAAACCTATAATTTCCCTGTAAATCCTGCTTTAGCTACCTCCAACAATTTTAATTATAAGTATTTCCTGATATCTGTTATTATTTCTTCTTTGACCCATTAGTTGTTTGATTTTAATTTCCAAATATATGCAGTTTTTCTATTTATGTTTTTTTTCATATTTTCTAACTTAAGTGCATGTTGGCCAGGCAACTCTTTTTTTGTTGGTTGGTTTTTTTGGCTTTAAACAATGGGAATTTATTCACTTACAGTTTGAGGATGTGAGAATATCCATATCAGGGCATCATCAAGGTGATGCTTTCTTCCCAAAGACCAGCTGCCAGCGATCCTTGGCTCCTCTGCCACATGGCAACACACATGGAGGCTGGTCTCTTCCCTCCTCTTCCCAGTTTCCTTACTTTGAACTTCTTGCTTGAGTGGCTTTTTCTCTGTATTCATTCTTTTTGTAAAGGACCCCAGTAATAGGATTAAGTCCCATCCTCAGTGAGATGAGTCAAGCCTTAACTGAAGTAGCCTCATCAAAAGATCCTATTTACAATGGGTTTATATCTCAGGAATGGATTAGATTTAAGAACAAGTTTTTCTGGGGTGCATAGAGCTTCAAACCCCCACAAGAGGTAAGGCCAGATCAGAAATTTTGAAGAGACAAGTGACTGAGAAGGAGAGAACACCAGCGGTGGCTCTTGTAAAGTTGTATTCACACATTAGAAGCTGGAGGGCAATTTTTGTTCATCGGGGTCTCTACAAAGGTCATTTTTTTGTTGTTTGTTTTATTCTTTCGGCACAGCTTATAAACTTGGAAATGCATTGCGGAAATGTAACTTTTATGCTGAGTCCATTTTTTTCCTTTAGAGTTTAAGCAGAGTTCCTTTTGACAAGGTTATTTGGATATAGTCATGCCAAAATGATCAAGGCCATAAGGACAAGGAGAGAAGAGTACTCTCTGGAAGTTACATGTAACCTCTCTCCACTCCCATCCTTAGAGTCAGGCAGGAGTTCACTGACAGAACCAAAGAAGGGAAATAAATGCTTAGCAGAAAAGGAGGGACAATTTTTTGGTCATCCTTCCCCATCAGAAGATTTTTCTATCTGAGCTCTTTCCTTCCCAAATCTAGGTGGATTTGGAGGTTTGTTTTAATAAATCAGATCATCACTAAAAATTGGCAATGATTTTGAGCACAGTTGTGGTAATATATGCAAAAGCATAACTTGAGTTATGAAGAGCTGTATAAAGGTTATTATTTCTTTGTGGTGCTTAATCAATGAGGATCACAGCTTCCCACTCAAATCCTATCTGCACTATTATATCCATATCCCTTTTTTATTTTAATAAAGAAGTTCTGAGTTTACAAAACAATCATGTATAAAATACAGGATTCCCTTTCACTACCCCACCACAAGTATCTTGCATTGATGTGGAACATTTGTTACTATTAATGGTAGCACTTTAAAAAAAATAAGTTGTACTTTTATTTATAGTAGTTACCTTTTTTACAATTGATGAAAGATTATAAAAATAGTTCTATCCATTGTCCATTATTTACATTAGATGTTTTTTTTTTGTTTCCCCATATACCACTCCGTTATTACCGCCTTGTATTAGAATTGTATATTTGTTATAATTCATGAAAGAGCATTCTTATAGTTGTTCTATCATCTACAATAAGGTTCACTGTGTTGTACGGTCCTATGTTTTATCTTTTAATTTTTATTCTAGTAATATATACATTGTAAAGTTTCCTCTTTTAACCACATTCACCTATACAGTTCAGTGCTGTTGATTATGCTCACAGTAATGTGCTACCATCACCACCACCCATTTCCAAACCTTTACCATCAGCCTAAATAGAAATTTGTACAAGTTAAGCATCAACTCCCCATTCTCTAACCCCACTTTATCTCCTGGTAACCTATATTCTAGATTTTAACTCTGTGAGTTTGCTTATTATAATTAGTTCATAACACTGAAATCACACAATATTTGTCCTTTTGTGACTGGCTTATTTCACTCAACATAATGTCTTCAAGGTTCACCCATGTTTTAAAATGTATCAGGACTTCTTTCCTTTTTACAGCTGAATAATAGTCCCTTGTATGAATATACCACATTTTGTTTATCTGTTCACTGGTTGATGGATACTTGGGTTGCTTCCATGTTTTGGCAATTTTGAACAATGCTGCTATGAACGATACTGTGTACCTATCTGTTCAATCCCTGCTTTCAGTTTTTCTAGGTAAATACCTAGTAGTGGGATTGCCAGATCATATGGTAATTCTATACTTAGCTTCCTGGACTGCCAAACTGTCTTCCACAGCGGCTGCACCATTTTACATTCCACCAGCAATGAAAGAATATTCCTATTTCTCCACATCCTCTCCAACACCTGTAGTTTTCTGTTTTTTTTTTTTTTAATAGTGGCCTTTTGAGTAGGTGTGAAGTGATATTTCACTGTCATTTTGATTTCTATTTCCCTAATAGCTAATGATGTTGAGCATTTTTTTCATGTGCTTTTTAGCCATTTGTATTTTCTCTTTGGAGCAATGTCTATTCAAATCTTTTACCCATTTAAAATTGAGCTGTTTCTCTTATTACTGAGTTGTGGGATTTCTTTATATATTCTGTATATTAAACCCTTATCAGATATGGGTTTTCAGATATTTTCTACTGTTGAGTAGGTTGTCTTTTTGCGTTCTTGAAAAAATCCTTTGATGCACAAAAGTTTTTAATTTTGAGGAGGTCCCATTCATCAATTTTATCTTTCATTTCTTGTGCTTTAGGTGTAAAGTCTAAGAAACCATTGTCTACCACAAGATCTTGAAGATGCTTCCCTAATTTGTTCTAGGAGTTTTATAGTCCAGGTTCTTATATTTAGGTCTTTGATCCATTTTGAGTTAGTTTTTACATATGCTGTGAGATAGGGGTCCTCTTTCATTCTTTTAGATATGGACATCCAGTTCTCTCAGCACCATTTATTGAAGAGACTATTCTTTCCCAGACTTGGCAGCCTTGTCAAAAATCAATTGACCATAGATGTGAGGGTCTATTTCTGAACTCTCAATTGAATTCTGTTGGTCAGTATATCTGTCCTTTTGTCAGTACCATGCTCTTTTGACCACTGTAGCTTTGTAATATGCTTTGAAGTCAGGAAATGTGATACCTCCAACTTCATTCTTCTTTTTCAAGATGTTTTTGGCTATTTATATGCTGATCTTGTATCCTACTACATTGCTGAACTCATTACCAACTCTAATAGCTTTGTTTTAGATTTTTCAGATCTTTCTATATGTAAGATCTTGTAATCTGCAAATAGTGAAAGTTTTACTACTACTTTTCCAATTTGCATGACCTTTATTTCTTTCTCTTGCCTAACTGCTCTGGCTAGAACTTCTAGCACAATGTTGAATAACACTAGTGACAGTGGACATCCTTGTCTTGTTCCCAATCTTGAGGGAAAGCTGTCAGTTTTCACTATGAGAATGATTTTAGTGTTGGGATTTTCATATGTGCCCGTTATTATGTTGAGGAAGTTTCCATTTATTCCTATGCTTAGCAGTGTTTTTATCAAAAAAAGATGTTGGATTTTGTCAAATGCCTTTTCTATGTCAATCGAGATGATCTTGTGGTTTTTCTCCCTTATATTGTTAATGTGATGTATTACATTAATTGATTGTCTTGTGTTGAACTACTTTTGCATACCTTTGATAAAACCCAGTTGGTTATGGTGTATAATTCTTTTAATGTGCTGTTGGATTCGATTTGTGAGTATTTTGTTGAGGATCTTTGCATCTATATTAATAAGAGAAATTGGTCTATAATTTTCTTTTCTTGTATTATCATTGTCTTGGGGTGATGTTGGCCTCATAGAATGTGTTATGTAGTGTTCCCTCCTCTTCAAGTTTTTTAGAAGAGTTTGAGCAGGATTGATACTGATTATTCTTGGAATGATTGGCAGAATTCACTGTGAGTCCATCTATTATTGGCTTTTATTTCTTGGTAAGTTTTTGATGACTGATTGAATTTCTTTACTTGTAATTGCTCTATTGAGGTTTTTATTTCTTCTCAAGTCAGTATAGGTTGTTTGTGTATTTCCAGGAATTTGTTCATTTTATCTAAGGTGTCTAATTTGTTGGCATACAATTGTTCATAGTATCCTTTTATGATCTTTTTTATTTTGGGGAGGTCAGTAGTAATGCCCCCCTCTCATTTCTGATTTTATTTATTTGCATCTTCTTTTTTTTTGTCTTTCCCGGTCTAGCTAAGGGTTTGCCAATTTTATTGATCTCATAGAACCAACTTTTGGTTTCATTGATTCTCTTGTTTTTTATTTCTCTACTTCATTTGTTTCTGCTGTAATCTTTGTTATTTTTCTCCTTTTGCTTGCTTTGGGATTAGTTTGCTGTTCTTTTCCTAGTACCTCCAGGTGTGCAGAAAGATCTTTGATTTTATCTCTTTTTACTAAGTATTTAGGGCTATAAATTTCTCTCTCACCATGGTCTTCACTGTGTCCCATAAGTTTTGATATGTTGTGTTCTAGTTTTCAAGATATTTACTGATTTCCCTTGCAATTTCTTCTTTGACCCACTGATTGTTTAAGAATGTGTTGTTTAACTTACATACATTTGTGAATTTTCCAGTTCCCCACCTGTTATTGATTGCCAGCTTCATTCCTTTGTGGTGTGAGAAAGTGCTTTATATAATTTCAAACTTTAAAAATTTATTTAGACTTCTTTTGTGACCCAACATATGGTCTATCCTGAAGAAAGATCCATGCACACTTGAGAAGAATTGGTATCCTGCTGTTTGGGAGTACAATGTTCTGTATATGTCTGTTAGGTCTAGTTCATTTATAATATTATTCAATTTCTCAGTTTCCTTATTGATCCTCTATCTAGATGTTCCATCTATTGATGAGAGTGGTGTATTGGTCTCCAACTATTAATATAGAGGTGTCTATTTGTCCCTTCAGTTTTGCCAGTGTTTGCCTCATGTATTTTAGAGTACCATGTTTAGGTGCATAGATATTTATGGCTATCATTTCTTCTTGGTAAATTGCCCCTTTTATTAATATGTAGTGGCCTTCTTTTTCTCTTATAACAATTTCACATTTAAAGTTATTTTGCCCGATATTAGTATACCTACCCCAGCTCTTTTCCGGTTACTGCTTGCATGGAATATCTTTTTCTTCCCTTTCATTTTCAAGCTATTTGTGTCTTTGACTCTAAGGTGCGTCTCTTGTGAACAGCATATATTTGGGTCATACTTTTTAAAATCCATTCTGTCAATCTGTGTCTTTTGATTATGGAGTTTAATCCATTAACATTCAGTGTTATTACAGTAAAAGCAATACTTACCTCAGCCATTTTGTCCTTTGGTTTTATATGTGATATATATTTTGTCTCTCTTTTTACACCTTTAGTTACCCTTACTGCTAATATTCATTTCTTCATTCTATTCCAAGCCTCTTTTCCCAGACTTTTCCTTTCATATTTCTGCAGAACTCACTTTCATGTTTATTATACAGCAGGTCTCCTGTTGACAAACCCTCTCTTTTTCTGTTTATCTGTAAATATTTTTTAATGCTCCTCATTTTTGAAGGTAGAGAAGTTGGGGCTGGTAGTTTTTCTTTTTTTTCTCTTTCAGTACCTTACATAGATCATTCCACTGCCTTCTTGTCCTCATGATTTCTGGTGAGAAATTGGTAGTCTTATTGAGGATCTCTTGTATGTGATGAATTGCTTTTCTCTTGCTTTCAGAATTTTCTCTTTATCTTTGGCATTTGACATTCCTTTAGTATATGTTTCAAAGTAGGACTATTAGGATTTATTCTGTTTGGAGTACGTTGTGCTTCTCAGGCATGTGTATTTATGTCTTTCAAAAGAGTTGGGAAAATTTCAGCCATTATTCCTCAAATATACTTTCTGCCCCTTTTCCCTTCTCTTCTCCTTCTGGGATACTCATGATGCAAATGTTTTCATACTTTGTGCTGTGAAATAGGTCCTTGAGATACTGCTCAATTTTTCCCATTCTTTTCTCTAGCTGTTCTTCTATTGGTAAAATTTAATGTGTCCTGGCTTCTAGCTCCCTGATTTTTCTGCCTCTTCAAATCTGCTATTGTATGCCTCTAGTGTACTTTTAATCTCTTCTGTTGTGTTTTTCATGCCAATAATTTGTTATATTTCTTTCTCTTTTTCTAAAATTTTATTTTGAAATAAATTCAAAGTTATAGGAACAGTTGCAAAAACAATACAAACCCCATACACAGAACTCCAGCGTACCGTGACCCCCCTCCCCCGATACCCCGATCCACCAACTTTAACATGCTGTCACACCACCATTTCTCTTTCCCTCCCTCCCTATCATCCATCATCTATTGCTCTGTCTTCTGAACATATGAGAGCTAGCTGCACATATCCTTGAACAAACACTATAATTCACATATACAATTCCCATGAACAAGAACATTCTTTTATGCAATCCCATTAAGCACAGCTAAGAAGTTCAAGAAATTCAACATTGATACAACGCTTACATTCTGTATTTCCTTTTTTTTTTTTTTCTTCTTATGTCTCAACTGTGTCCCTTTGAGCCTCCTGTCCTCCATCCTCAGATCCCATCCAGGGTCATCCTTGGCATTCAATTGTCATCTATTTAGACTGTCTTTTTTTTTTTTTTTAATTGTGGAAACATATATACAGCCTAAAACTTCCCATTCCATCCCCTCCCTAGCATTCCATTAGTGGGATTAATCACATTTAGAATGTTGTAATGCTATCACCTTCCCACCATCAATTACTAGAAATTTTCCTTCACCTCAAACAGCAACCCTACACTCATTTCTTAACTCCCCGTTGCCCCTTCCCCCACTTCTCATAACCCATACTCTACTTTTCATCTCTATGGTCATATTCTCTGATAATTTCTTTGTGTTTACTGTGGGGCTTAAAATTAACCTCTTAAATCCATAACAATCTTGTTTTTGTTTGATACCAACTTAACTTCAATAGGACACATAAACTATGTTCCTATACTCCTTCATTCCCCCACCTTTATATAGCTTTTGTCAAAAATTCCATGTTTTACATTGAGTCCAAAACCACTGATTTGTCATTAGAGTTTGTGTATTTTATATCCTGTAAGAAGTAATAGTGGTTACAAATAAAAAATTATTGACTTCTATTTGTATTCCATTGTGGTCAGAGAATGTGCTTTGAATATATTCAAATTTTTTTTTTTTTAATTTATTGAGGCTTGTTTTATGTCCCAGCATGTGGTCTATTCTGGAGAAAGATCTGTGATCACTACAGAAAAATGAGTGTCCTGGTGATTTGGGATGTAAGGTTCTATATATATCTGTTAAAATTCTCTATATCTCTCTCTCCTTTCTTTGTTTCTCTGTCAGTAGGGCTCTCTTTAGTATCTGAAGTAGGGCAGGTCTTTTATTGGCAAAATTTCTCAGCATTTGTTTGTCTGTGAAAAATTTAAGCTCTCCCTCAAATTTGAAGGAGAGTTTTGCTGGATAGAGTATTCTTGGTTGGAAATTTTTCTCTCTCAGAATTTTAAATATGTCCTGCCACTGCCTTCTCGCCTCCATGGTGGCCACTGAGTAGTCACTACTTAGTCTTATGTTGTTTCCTTTGTATGTGGTGAATTGCTTTTCTCTTGCTGCTTTCAGAACTTGCTCCTTCTCTTCAGTATTTGAGAGTCTGATCAGAATATGTCTCGGAGTGGGTTTATTTGGATTTATTCTATTTGGAGTTCACTGGGCATTTATACTTTGTGTATTTATATTGTGTAGAAGGTTTGGGAAGTTTTCCCCAACAATTTCTTTGAATACTCTTTCTAGACCTTTACCCTTCTCTTCCCCTTCTGGGACACCAATGAGTATTAAGTTTGGACGTTTTATTTTATCTATCATATCCCTGAGATCCATTTTGATTTTTTGATTTTTTTCTCCATTCTTTCTTTTGTTCTTTCATTTTCTGTTCTGTGGTCCTCTAGGACACTGAGTTGTTGTTCAGCTTCCTCTAATCTTGTATTATGAGTATGCAGAGTCTTTTTAATTTGGCCAACAGTTTCATTTATTTCCATAAGATCTTCTATTTTTTTTAATTTACTCTTGCAATTTCTTCTTTATGCTCTTCCAGGGTCTTCTTTATGTCCTTTATATCCTGTGCCGTGTTCTTCTTCACATCCTTTATATCCTGTGCCATGCTCTCGTTCTTTGATTATAGTCCTTTGATTAATTGCGCCAAGTACTTTGTCTCTTCTGATATTTTGATTTGGGTGTTTGGGATTGGGTTCTACATATCATCTGGTTTTATCATATGCTTTAAGAGTTTCTGTTGTTTTTGGTCTCTTGGCATTTGCTTTGCTTGATAGGGTTCTTTCAAGTTGTAAAAAATACCAATCTAATTTTTCAGAACTACAACTTGGTGGCGTACACTTTCTCTAACTAACCAGCAGTTGGCGTCTGCGAGTCACCTATTCCCGTCAAGTCAGTTCTCCTCAACTTTGTCTTTGTGGTGTGTGGGGAAATGATTCTTGTGGGGTTCAATTGGTGAACTCAGTTTGGGTGTGTTGTTGGTGCTGACCTCCCTGAATGTAGGGTGTGTGTCTGAGTGGTTAGGGAGGCAGGGCAGCTTTAATATTCAAACCTCCCAGGTGTCCCCGGAGATTCAGGGCTGTTGCAAGAGTCTAAGCCTTCATTTCAGTTTTGCCCCAGATTTTCTCTGCCTCTGACCCACAAGTCGCCGGCATCGATGTCACATCCCTGGGTGTTCCGAGCAGGCCCCCCTTCTCAGCTGTGATCATCCAGGACCTCTGCTGAGGGAAGGCTGTGCTACATCACAAGTGCGCGCCATCCCTCAAGGGAAGCCCCAGGCTGTCGGGCCATGCAGGGGCGCTCCCAGCCTGATGCAAAGATGGCTGAATGGGGCGTCTTCACCCCCCCACCCCCCCTTTTCGCACAGCTCTGCCTTCCCAGCTCCGGGACAACTAGCTGTGTATGCACCCAAGGCCACTGTCCACAGCTGATATTGTGGCGTGTGCGCAGTGCCATGGGATACACTCCCCATCACACTGGGTTTCCTGGCGTGGCTCTGGGCTTTGGGTATGGCCCTAGGCAGGAGTGTCTCCAGCCTGCCGGGGAGCTGGCTGCAAGTGGCACGGTTTCTTTCTCCTTGTGGCTCTCCCCTCTGCCCCCCTGGCCTGAGGGAATCAGCAGCGGTCTATCCTCCATGCCAGACACTTGAGAGGTTGGCACAGCCTGCTCCTGCTGTGTTTCGTGGCATGCTTCTCGCCATCGTAACTGCAGCTGCTCCTGGGTTTTTTTTTTTTTTTTTTTTTTTTTAAGAACTAGTCCATCTCCAAATGCCAACCCCTGGTTTCCCCACAATGCAGCATGGCCGCGGGACTTTCAGCCAACTTACTCACTCGTTTCAGAATGCAGACTCCTGGTTTCACCAAGTGCATGGTCCCTGTGGTTTTAGCAGACCTTGTCCAGCTGGTGCATCACTGAAACTGGTATTCTGGGTCACTTTCTGGTTTTTATCTAGTATTTTTCATGGAGGTGATTTTTTGCCCTGTCTCACCTAGCTGCCATCTTAGGTTTTCTGTTGTACTTCTTTTTATACTCTCAAATTCTTTATGTTCACACATTGTCTTCTTAATAAATTTTTTTAAAAGCCAAATTGTCCTTCGTCTCTTTGAATTGATTTAGGAGATTTGTTTGAACATTTTTGATGACTTGTTCCAAATTCTGTGTCTCCTCTGAAGTTTTAATTTGTTCCCTTGACTTGGCCATATCTTCCTGTTTCTTATTGTGGTCTGTAATTTTTTGGTGATGTGTAGGCATCTTATTTTCTTGATGAAATTTTTCAGTTTCTCTCTCTTGCCTTGGGTTTTATGTTGATTGTCTTTCTGTTAAGGCTCTTCTTGATGTTTGTTTCAACTTATTCTAGAACTTTAAAATAGCCCATGTTTAAACTGATCAGATTTCTTCAGCTCTTCTTCATCTGCTTCCTTCCCTTGCTTTCTAAGATTGCACTTTTTGTGCAATTGTTTCACCTCCTGGAGAGAGCTTCCTTTCCTCTGTTCCTTTTCCAGGAATCTTGATCTGTTTTTGTTTATTTTTGTTTTGACTCTATAGTTTTTTACCCTCCTTTCATTGTCTCTAGCTGCCTTTTCCTGAAGGGCAAATTCTGGGAGGGTCACTCCAAAAGGGACCCTCCCAAATCAGTATCTCTTAGCCAAAAAAGGGCCAGGGACCCATGAAGGGGGCATAGACCAGCTCCAAACTTGCCTCAAGGAGGGGATCAGGAAGAACACCCAAAGCTTCTTTGATGGTTCCCCAAAGGTGTTCTTTCATGGCCTGCCCAGCAGATGCCATCCTTCAGCAAACTGTTCCCTGCAACCCTCAGGAGGCACTGTGTCTTTAAATCTCCACTGCCTTCGCCCCTGTCAGGGGTGGGGTTGAAACATTGGCTGTTGCCACCTTTGTCCAGGTGGATTGAAACAGTAGTTCAGAGCCAGGACCCAGGAATCTGAGTTCGCTGATCAAAAGCCATGATCAGTGCTGAGCCATGCCCACCCCTGTTCTTCGGGAAGAGGATTTTTATTCCCCTTTCTAACAGGAGCAGCCAGCCAGGGACTGGATCCCAAGGTGGCCCACTGCAGGAGTGTGGGAGTGGCATCAGAAGCCCCATGCAAGAAGAGCTACTCACTGACTTAACTGTATTTCATTAGTGCCTTCCTCCCGCTCCTCCCTGGATGCTTGCAGTGTTCTTTTGGCCTCCAGGGCCCAAGAACAGTTGTTTCAGACAGTCCCTGCCTGTTCAGTAGGTGCTTTGGTGGGAAAACTGAGACCTTGGAGCTCCTTACTCTGCCGTCTTCCCCAGGAAACTTTTTTGGGTCTAGCTTCATGGCCTCGTGCATGCCCAGTTTTTATGTGTGCTTGAGAAGTTGTATGTTCTCCAGTTGCTGTGCTCAATATTTTATGTATCCTATTAAAATCAGGATTCTTAATTGCATATTTCAGTTTTTAATGATATCTTGGTCTGCTTGATCTATAAATTATTGAGAGAGATGTATTAAAAAATTTGTTGTATCGGTTGGTTTTCCCCTTCTCCTTTCAGATCTGTTGATTTTTTGCTGTGTATAGTTTGAGACGATGTCTGTTATATATAGCATATAGTTGCACATTTTTTTAATCTGGTGCTGCCAGGCACTTTTGTCTGTTATCTGGAGAGAGGAATCCATTTATATTCATTGTGAATGCTGATACATTTAAATTTATTTCTGCTATCTTATTATGTAATTTTGGTTTGCCCTACTTCTTCTGGTTCTTTCTTTTGGTTCTTTTTTTTACTTATTCCAGTTTTCTCTGCTACTTCTTTGGTGGATGTATCTTCCATCCTTATTCTTTTAGTCACTACACTAGCAGTTTTAATGAGCATGCTTAACTTAACAAAGTCTAAATTTAATTAATATATTTTCTATCCTCCCAACAATCCACAAATCTGATCACTGTTCTGTCATTGCTCATTATTTTTTTCTTAGCTGGATGTTCTTCTGCTCATATAGCCCAATATTTTTGTTTTAGCTAGTATGTTTGCCTTGCCCCATCCCTTTTGACATCATTTAAAAAAAAATTAATGCAATTTTATTGATATACTCACACATCATATAATCCATCCACAGTATATTATCAGTGCTCACACATCATATAATCCATCCAAAGTATACTATCAGTGGCTTACAGTATCATCATATAGTTGTGCATTCATCACTACAATCAATTTGCAAACATTTTCATTACTCTAAAATAAAGACAAAAAATATTTTTAAAATAATAAAAAAAATTAAAAAAAAAACACCCAAACCCTTTATCCCCCTATTATTTATATGTATTCTTTGTCATTATTTTGCTCCTCATCTGCCAATATCATGGTTAAAGGGAGTGTCAGTCACCTGGTTTTCACAACCACATGGTCACACGATAAAAGCTATCTAGTTATACAGTTATTATCAAAAATCAAGTCTACTGGATTACCATTCAACAGATTCAGGTATTTCCTTCTAGCTATTCGAATACACTAGAAACTAAAAAGGAATATCTATATAATGCATAAGAATAACCTCCAGATAGATCTCTCAATTCCGTTTGAAATATCTCAGCCACTGAAATTTAGTTTCATTTATTTTCCCTCTTTGGTCAAGAAGGCTTTCTCAATCCCACAGTGCCCGGGCCAGGCTCATCCCTGGGGGTCCTGTCCCTTGTTGCCAGGAAGATTTATACCCCTGGGAGTCATGGCCCATGTAGAGGTGGGGGAAGGTAGTGAGTTATTTGCAGAGTTTGACATAATTTTTTATCATTTTATACAATCAATATTAGTTTACCAATATTTATTTACCAATGCCTTTGTTTATTCTTCCTTCTTATATCAGATTTTCATCTGGAATAGTTTTTATAAACCACATATTTACCAATGTCTATTTCATTATAAGATTTTCATCTGGAATAATTTTTCTTCTGCCCCAAATAGATCCTTTAGAGTATCTGGTTTGTGGAAACATCGTTATTCAGAGTTTCATTGGGTCTAGAGCTCAGGGTTGACAGTAATATTTCTCAGCTCATTGAAGATACTCCACTCCTTTTGGCCACCTTTGTGGATGAGCAGTCAACAGTCATTCAAACAACTGTTTCTTGTAAGTAATCTGTGTTTTATCACTGGCTGCTTTTAGGATCTTTTCATTTTCTTTGATTTTCTGCAGTGTCTACCATTGTGATGTAGCTATGGTAAATCCTAAATCTGAAAATTATTTATTTGAATATAACTTTGGATATTATTGCTCTGAATAGTATCTCTCCACATTCTTTCTTTTATCATCTTTCATAAACTTGATTACATATGCTCTGAATAGTATCTCTCCACTTTCTTTCTTTTATCATCTTTCATAAACTTGATTACATATGTGTTAAACCTTCTCATTCTATCTCCCAGGTCTCTTAACCTTTCCTGTGTACTTTCCATCTCTTTATCTTTGCACTGCATTTGGAATACTTTCCTTCAATCTGTCTTCCATATCATTAATTGCTTCTTTAGCGCTGAGATTTTTGGTCAATTGTGGCCACATGTTGTCACCTTTAATTGTTAAGTAATGTGTCTCCATTGGGAGAAATCATTTAGTCCTTATCATCCAAGGTCCCTTAATGCTCTAGATGAAGATTAGGATCTTTTCAGTATTAGACCTAGAGAAAATAGGTTTACTAAGATGGGGTAGACTCTGCTTGGTGACCTCATTGTATCAGATGACATGCCATTTCAGGTTCACTCTACTTTTCTAAGACACCCATGTATTTGCAGCCAACTCTGGTAGGTAATGCCAAGAGCCCAACTGAGTTACTGCCAATGTATGTACCTGTAGTTGGCCACATCAGAGGATGAAATCAATAGTTATAGGCTTTGTGCTCACAGAAAAGAATATAATTTATTATAGTATTGATAACAATTCCACTCTCTACCCGATCTGACCACCAGAAGATGATTTCTCCCCATGGGGAAAAGACAAGCCTGTCTGGCCCAGCAGTGTGTTAGTCTTCTCTCAGTCCCTTCTTCCTTCCATTGTTGTTGGACACAGGAGGCCTTCTTCAGGCTGCTGCCCTTGGTATCGTCCCCCGTTGGTTTTAAAGAGTATTCATCAGAACCTCCTAAAGTGAGTGGTCTACCATGAAATTTGTAGACCAAGCAGATTATCCTAAATGATTTGCTGGTCTGTGTTATAACTGCCAGCAAAGACATAAAGCAGTAGTGAAGTATTGATGACCCTTTCCCCATTTTTCTTCTTTTATTGTATTTGGTTGGACATTTGGTTTCTAATTGAAAAGCTGGATAGGAGTAAACATTTTCTGAAGCAAGTGGGGAAGTCATGCATAGTGGAAAACATTCTGAGGTGGAAAGGTCTTTGGAGGTCTTAAAGAGCCAGCTGGCTTGCCATGGTCATTCAGCAAGTCGGGGCCCAGGAGGGGCTCCACCACCAGCTCATCACTCCCAGGCAGACCTCCTTTATGTACTTGTCTTCAGGCTCAACTCTTGGCTGATTTTGCTCCTCTAGTGCTCACTTGTGGCTTTGATTGCCATGGTCCATCTTCCTTCCCCACGATGCAGCTCTGGTCAGGTGACACATCACCGTGTTCCTCTGGATTTAGTGATTGGCTTAGGAATAGGCATGTGATTCAATTAGAAATACACTGAAACTTTTGTTGGGACTGTCAGAAAAGGGAGACATCCTCCTTTCCACTGGACTAGAAGCTATGAGGATATAGACTGAAGCTGAAGTGGCTATTTTACTATCACGAGGGTCAAGACAGTGTGAGAATGGAGCCAACACAGAAGGAGTAGGGCAGACAAATTTAGAGACAGCAGATCCTGGTGATGCTTTCTGAGCACCTGGATCCAGCCATGCCTGAAATCATCAATCCTCAGGGCTTTTCAGTTTCATGACTAAATCAAATCATGACTTAGAGAGTTCTGATGTGTTTTGATCAAACATCCATGGATGCTAATAAGGATATCCACATGACTCCAGTTCTTTGGAGTTTTGTCAAGAATTAATTGCTTAACTTTTATCTAATAATAGTATCATCCTTAACTGATCTATAGACGTGGTGCGACTGTTCAAACATTTTCTCGCTGGGAGATTATCCCTTGGCGTATTTCGAGTGTATCACATGGTTGTAAAGTAATTGGAGAAAATGGTTCAAACAAATAAAAAGGAAAGAGTACATTTTGAGAAACACGAGGAGGTTTATGTTCCCTAAGCCCTATTATTCTTGGTTGTTATTAAAAAGCTCTTTCTGGCAGACAGTCACAAGTCTGTGGGGTGAGTGGAAACCATGGTAACCCAGTGGAACCTCCCATCCCAGCAAAGACCCTAATTTTACCTTAAATAAGAGTAAGGAAATTAGTAATTACTTGGTTGATGGTTCTCAGCAAATAATATGGAATTACAAAGATGGTTCTTAAAACTAATGGAGAATGCCAAAATTCTGGGAACAAAGTGAACGTTTAGTTTTCAACAGGCAAATGATTGTAACCTGATCCCAGCTTAGGGTTTGTATAGGAGAACGTGGGGCATAGTTTATAGTTAGGATGGAGTCTAGCTCCAACTCAGAGGTTCTCAACCTTGGCGCTATTGATGTTTAAGACTAGATAATTATCTGCCCTTGTGCATTGTAGGATGTTTAACACCTCCCTGTCCTCTACCCACTAGATGCCAGTTGTACCCCCTGCCCTAATTGTGGCAACCAAAAATGTCTGCAGACTTTGCCAAGTGTCCCCTGAAGGGCAATATCACCCGAGTTGAGAACCACTGCTCTCAGCAGGGGAAATTTCTCTGGCCTTTACCCTCTATCTGAAGCTAGGCTGCAAACCGTACCCACACTGGCAACTCCTAGTGAACCTGCAAGGCAGCCAGGCACAGCCAGAAAGAATGTGGACTTGAGAGGCAGGTATGGCTGAGTTCAAATCCTGGTATTCCCAGCTGGGACACCTTGGGCTAGTTGGTTAACTTCTCTGAGCTTTGGTTTCCTCATCTGTAAAATGGAGATAATCATTCCCTAATCACAATGGTAGTTTGGATTGAGGTGAGGGATGTTAGTATTTAGCTCAGAGATGGTGCATAGTAAGTATTCAATGAATGAAAGGCATTTTAATTGGTGTCATTGTACCCAGTGTAGGGCTTTGCTTTATTGGAGAGGGTAGAAAAGGGGCAGAAGTGCAGAAGAGTATTAAAATACATTTCTTACCCCTCAGCATTTATAACTTCAGGAAGACAAGATTAACACAGAAGAAAATGTATGTTACAGTACAAGCTAATACTTGATGGCACTTGATGAGGAGAAATAAAAGAAAAATGGCATGGCACAAATTCCAAAACCCATCAGGGTCTGGAAGATGTTGTGGCAAGGTGGAGAGTCTATGCACTATCTAAGGGCTCCATCAGCCACTCTTCGCCTCAGACTGGTATCACCTGCTGAAACTGTTAGGTTCTCTGATTTTTTCAAATATTTGAAAATTTGGATTTTTTTAATGTAAAATCTTCCATTTTTAACATTTTACCCTGAAATTGAAAAAAAAAAAAAAAAAAAAAAAAAAAGGGAATGAAAGCACAATGTGATTCAACATATCCATGACTATGGAACAAAATTAAGCCTTCTGTGTGGCACTGTGTGAACCCTGGCATGGGGAGTACTAGTGAGGTTAACTTCAGAGAAAGAGCCAGTCTTGGTGAGTTGTAAGCAAGGCAAGGACATTCTGGAAGAGTGGGAGTTGAGCATGGCTGCAAAGGTTGGTAACTCTAAGCTAGGTGGCAAAGAGGGCATCACTGGACTGTCTTCTGGCCCATCTGTTTCTTAACTTGCACCAGTGTTTGCCTCATTTCTACTTCATCCTAGAAGCAAAATGCTCTTCCATGCTAAAAGGGATGTTTCAGAACTTTAGTTCTGAGATAAAAACAAAAGGGATTTTATTTTGCTAACTTACCTGGCATCAGATAAACCTGGGGCCTCCCTATCTGAGACGAGACAAAGCCTACTAAGGATTTCAGGCCCACAATAACCTAATTGGTTATTTCACCAGTAATAATGTGTTTTCTGTAAAGGTAATCTCTTTACTTTGTTTCCTACATCAGGTAAAGTTCATTTAGAGGATACTAAGTTAAAGACAGATGGCATGCATTCCTAAACGGCTCACCAATTATAATGCTATTTTCTGACACACCCTCCCACCCCCAACCTAAGGCAGGCAGGCAGTTGATTACTGCTTGTGTTCTTGATAAATCTGGGTGGGACTTTGCAAACTTCTGGACAGCTTGCCACTCATCAATGTAACCCTCCTCAGTAAATGAAATTGGTGTGCCACCTTGTTTTCACTTGCTTCCCATCTAAGTGTGTTACATCATCATTGAATGCTGACAGCTGTTCTGGATGGGCTTAATGTGTTATGGGGGACATGTCTGTCTCCAAATGGGGAGGCTTCTAAATACGTGCGTCATGGGTTCCTTCCCACTCAGTATCCCTCTGCCTGCCAGCATGGGGGGGAGCCCTTCTGCATCTAAAGTCATTCTTGATCAGATATAAACTGACCACGTCCAAGCTTTCAGGGATGTGGGATCTGCAATGGAGCAAAATCCTAGGGCTGTTAGAGTATGTGCTATTCTCTCCAAGGGTTGGGGAAAGGTGAGGAAGAGTGGGAGAGTAGAAGAATAATTTTTCTTGAGTATAAAATTATATATGACAGCGTTCAGCCAATCAAATAATGTTCTATGTGATAAGAAAGCAAGCACACACACATAAATAAAATACAACCAAGCACAAACAAACAAACAAATGTACTACAGTGGAAAGGGGGGATTGAAGGAAGAAGGGTATGAGGAATAAAAAAAGGTGACTTAGAGTTGAGCTAGTCAAAGAATGATGAAAGCCCCAGAAAGGAATGATAAGACCCAGTGGCCCCAGATAAACTTAACAGACCAAAGTAACTCCTCCAAGACTCTGAAAATTTAATTGTAATTGGAACCACAGCACACAGAGTGACTTCCTACTAAAATAAAAAATTTAAGTAGGACACAGTCACCTAACACAATAGTCACAATGTCTAGGATACAATCTAAAATCACTCAGCGTACTAGAACCAGGAAGGTCATGACTTGAATGACAAAAGATAATCAATTGTTAACAGCACCGAAATGAATCAGATGTTGGAATTACCTGGCAGGGATTATAAAGCAGCTATCATAAAAATGTTTCAGTAAGCAATTACAAATACTTTTGAAATTAAAAAAAATTAGAAAATCTCAGCATAGATATAGAAGTTATAAAAAGACTCAACTGGACATTATAGAACTGAAGTATACATTAATGGAAGATAGAAATAGTGAAAGTAAGGACAGATCAATAAAATTTACCTATTCTGAACAACAGAGAAAAAGTTGACTTAAAAACTGAACAGAGCCTTAGTGACCTGTGGGACAATAACATAAGAGCCAACATATTTATCATAGGAAACAGAAATAGAGGAGAAAAACAGAGAGTTGAAAGGGTATTTGAACACACAATGGCTGAAAACTCCCCAAATTTTGCACAAGATATAAGCCTACAGATTTAAGAAGCTGACTGAATATCAAATATGGTGAACCCAAGGAAATCCATGCCAAGATATCATAATTAAGCTCCAAAAGCCAAAAACACAGAGAAACATTTTGAAAGTAGCCAGTAAGAAATGAAACAGTACCTAGAATGGACCACCTCTTTGCAGTGTATTTCTTATCTGAAACCATGGAGGCCAGAAGGAGTTGGCATAACCTTTTCCACGTGCTAAAAGAAAAGAACTATCAACTGTAAGTTGGATATTTGGCGAAATGTCCTTCAGGAGCAAAGGGAAATAAAGACATTCTCAGACAAAGGAAAATTAAGAGAATTTGTTCTAGCAGACCTAGCCATAAAGGTTGGTGAAAAGATGTTCTTCAAACAGATAGGAAGTAATAAAAGAAGGAATATTGGAGCATCAGGAAGGAAGGAAGAATGAGAGAAAGAACAGAATTATAGGTATGTACAATAGACTCTCCTTTCCCTCATGAGTTTTATAAATCACATTTGATGATTTAAACAAAATTATAATATATTATGATACACAAGAAATTGCATTTAAAACCAGTGAAAGGAAAGGGTCCTAAATGGAAGAATGGGCTCTGCATTTTACTCGAAGAGGTGAAATGCTGATACCAATAGAAGGTGATGTTTGTTATAATACCTAGGACAACCAATAACAAGACTGTACAAAGAGATCATTTAGAAACACTTAGAGTTTTAGATGAAAGTCTAAAAAGTGTCCTAACAACTCACAGGAAGGCAAGATGTGAGAGAAACAGAGGAATGAGGACCAGAGGGAACAAACAAATAGAAAGATGTCAGACTTAAGCTTTTACTTATCCATAATTACCTGAAATGTGATGATCTAAATACACCAATTAAAAGGTAGAGACTGGCAGAGTAGTTAAAAATACATGACTCACCTATGTGGTCTCTACAAGAAACTCACTTCAAATACAACATAGGTAGGTTGAAAGTAAAAAGATGTAAAAAGATACAGCATGCTAGTACTAATTTTTGGAAAAGCAGGAATAAATATATTAAGATAAGATAAAGTAGACTTTGGAACAAATAAAACTAATACAGAAAAGGAGTGACATCACATAATGATAAAAGAATCAGTAAACCGGGAAGACATAACAATACTAAATCTATAGAAACCAAACAACAGAGTCTTAAAATACATGAAGCATAATCTGATGGAGCAGAAAGGAGAAATAGACAAATTCACAATTTTAGTTGTGAATCTAAAATTCCCCCTTTCAACATACCGCTCTCAACCATTGATAGAACTACAACCCAGAAATTCAGCGAGGATATAGAAATATAAGTAATGCATCAACCAACAGATACTAATTGACTTATTAGAGCACTCCACCCCAACAAGAGCAGACAATTTTAAATACTTAAAATTATATGGAGTATTTCCCTGACCATAATGGAATTGAACTAAAAATGAAACACAGAAAACAGGAAAATCTTTAAATATTTGGAAATTAAATAATCCATGGGTCAAAGAAGATGTCTTAAAAAATGCAGCATATCAAAATATGTAGGATGCAGCTAAAACAGTGCTTAGAAGAAAATTTATAGCACTAAATGTTAAAAAGAGATAAAGGATCTCAAGACAGTAATATAAGATCCTACCAGAAAAATTAGAGGAAAAAAAAAGCAAAATAAACCCAAAGCAAGCAAATAGAAGGAAATAATACAGAGAAGAGCAGAAATCAATGAGATTGAAAACAGGAAATAGAGAAAATCAATGAAACAATAAGCTATTTCTTTAAAAAAGATCATTAAAATTGGCAAACCTTGAATGAGACTGAGAAAAGTAAAAAGAAAGAAGACACAAATCACCAATATCAGGAATAATGCAGAGGATATCATTTCAAATACTGTAACCATTAAAAGCAAAATAAGGCAACACTAGGAGCAACATTATACTCATAAATTTGAAAACTTAGAAGAAAAGGACCAATTCCTTGAAAACCACAAGTTACTAAAATTCAACCAAGATGAAATAGACAATCTGAATAGTCCTTTAACCATAATAGAAATTAAATTTGTAATTAAAAATCTCCCAAAATAAGAAATATTCTGTCTCAAATAGTTTCACTGAAGAATTCTACCAAACATTTAAAAAAGAATTAACACCAATTTTGTACAGTATTCTTTAGAAAATAGAAGAGGTAGAAACACTTCGTAGTTCATTTTTATGAAACTGATACTATCCTGATACCAAATTGGGAAAAATACAATTTTAAAAAAGAAAGAAATCTACAAACCAATAACTCTCATGAAGTTAGATGCAAAAATTCTCAACAAAATATTAGCAAATGAAGTGTAACAATGCATTAAAAGAATTATACACCATAACCAAGTGGGACTTATTCCAGATATGCAAGGCTGGTCATTTGAAAATTATTCATTATAAACCAGCATATAAACAAGCTCAAGAAGAACAATCACATGATCATGTCAGTTGATACAGAGAAAACATGACAAAATCCATCACCCATTCAGGACATTAACTCTCATCAAATTAGAAATAGAGGGGAATTACCTCAACTTGAAAAAAAAAGCATCTACAGAAAACCTACAGGTAACATCATTCTTAATGATGAAAGTCTGAATGCTTTCCCCCTAAGATTAGTAATAAGGCAAGGATGTCCACTTTCACCATGTATTTAACATATTACTGGAAGTTCTAGCAACTGCAATATTGCAAGAGAAAGAAATAAAACTCATACAGATTAGAAAGGAAGAAACAAATCTTTCCCTATTTGCAGGTGATATCATTATCTACTAGAAAATCCTAGTAATCTACATAAAAATCCTAGAGTTCACTAAAGTTACCTCAGACAATAATGAATCACATTTCTCTATACCAACAATGAACATTTGGAAACCAAAGTTAAAAACACAGCACTGCTTAAAATCAGCACAAAGAAAATGGAATACTGTGAACAAAATGAAATGAATGAAATGAAATGTATAATTTTTTTTTTAAATTTGTATAAATTAAACAAAACATGTACAAAATATGTATTCTGAAAATTACAAAATATTGATGAAAGAAATCAAAGAAGAGATGTTCATGAATCGGAAGACTCACCATAATAGAGCTCTCAATTCTCCAAACCTGGCCCTACAGGTTTAATGCAACTTCTATCAAAATCCCACCAGTGTTTTTTGTAGATGTGGACAAATTAATTCTAAAATTTATATGGAACTGCACAGGCTCTAGAATGCTAAAACTGTCTTGAAATAGAACAAAGTGAGAGGAATCACTCTAACTGATATTAAAGATTTCTGTATAGCTACAGTAATCTAGATAGTGTGGTATTGGTGGAGGAGTGGACACATGGATATAGAACTCAGAATAGAGAACCTGGCAATAGACATATACAAATATACCCAAATGATATTTGACAAAGGTGCACAAACAATTCACTGGAGGAAATAAAATCTTTTCAACAAACGGAGTTGGAAAAATTGGGCATCCCTAGGTAAAAAAATGAACCTGACCTAAACTTCACACCTCATACAAAAATTAACTCAAAATGGATCACAGACCTAAATGTAAAACAAGACTGTAAAACTTCTAGGAAAAAAAATTTAGGGAGAAAAAGAACCTAGAACAAGGCAAAGAGTTCTTATATTTGACACTAAAAGTATGATCCATAAAATGAAAGATTGATACATTGGACCTCATCAAAATTTAAAATGCTTACTTTGCAAAAGGCCCTGGGAGAGTAAAAAAGCTACAGAGAGGGATGAAGTATTTGCAAACCACATGACTGACAAAGGACTAATATCTAGAATATATAAAGAGCTCTCAAAATGCAAAGAAAATAACACAACTCAAAAAGACATGAACAGATATTTTACCAAAGAGGATATATAGATGGCAAATAAGCACTTGAAAAAATGTTGAATATTTATAGCCATTAGGGAAATGAAAATTAAAACAAAGTTAAGATGCATACATCTATCAGAATGAAATTAGGAAAAAATCGTGACACCAAATACTGGTGAGCATGTGGAGAAACTGGATCATTCATTCACTGCTGGTGGGCTGGTAGGACTATCAAATAGTATAGCCACTCTGCAAAACAGTTTGGCATTTCCTGATAAAACTGAGCATGCATTTACCTCATGACCTGACAATTGTACTCTTGTGCATTTATCCCAGAGAACTAAAAACCTATGTTCACTCAAAAGCCTGTACATGAATGTTCATAGCAGCTTTGTTCATAACAGCCCCACACTGGGTCACTCCAGATGTCCCTCAGTGGGTGAATGGGGTTCTCCATACCATGGAGTACTACTCAGCAATAAAAAAGGAACAACCTTTTGAAACCTAAACAACTGGGTTGAATTTAAAGGGAATAATGCTGAGTGAAAAAGCCAATCCTCAAAGTTTACATACTGTATGAGTCCATTTACCTAACATTCTTGAAATGATAAAAGTAAAGAAATAGAGAACAGATAAGTGGTTTTCAGGGTTAGTAATGGGGAAGGAAAGGAAGTAGGTGTGTGTGCCAGTTTGGATGTATTATGTCCCCCAAAATGCCATTTTCTTTGATGCAGTCTTGTGGGGGCAGATGTATTATTGTTGATTAGGTTGGAACCTGTTGATTGAGTGTTTACATGGAGATGTGATTCAGTCAACTACGGGCAAGACCTTTGATTGGATAATTTCCCTGGAGGTGTTGCCCATCCTTTCAGGGTGGGTGTTAATTGGATCACTGGGGTCGTGTAAAGGAGTTCACAGACGAGGACCTCAGAGCAACTGAGAGTGACATTTTGAAGAGGGGCTACAGCTAAAAGAGGACAAAATGCCCCAAGAGCAACATTTTGGAGAATGCCATTTTGAAATGCAACCTGGGAGCAAGCGGATGCCAGCCACGTGCCTTCCCAGCTAACAGAAGTTTTCCGGACACCAATGGCCGTTCTTCATTGAAGGTACCCGATTGTTGATTCCTTACCTTGGCCACTTAATGGACTTAAGACTGTAACTTTGTACCCAAATAAATCCATTTCTGATATTTTGCATAACAGCAGCATTAGCAAACTGGAGCAGTATGGTTATTAAAGGGAGCTATGAGGAATCCTGTGGTGATGGAACTGTTCTCTGTGTTTACTGTGGTAGTGGATACATGAGCCTATACATGATAAAACTGCAGAAATCTTAATAGATACACTGCAGAAAACTAAATAGATACACATGCAGAGATGAGTATGAGTAAAACTGGGAAATCTCAATAAGATTGATGGCTTATATCAACATCAATATCTTGGTTGTGATGTGGTAATATAATTCTGCAAGATGTTACCATTGGAGGAAACTGGGTGAAGGGCATGCTGGATCTCTATGTATTAATTCTTATGACTGCATGTAAACCTAAAATTATCTCAAAATGAAAAGTCAACTTAAAAAAAAAAAAAGACTTTAGGACCTCCCTAATCAAGATGGCAGTGTGAGAGGCTTCACAGAAACATTGAACAACCAGCAAGAACTTGCAGAAACAGCTTCCTCAAACATCCAAGAAATAGATAAATGATCGTAGTTACAGAGTGAGCATCAAATCAAGAAAAAAACAACTTAAAAGTAGTATCTCCTGGTGCTTTGGATGGCCCATCCCTCATCCCCTCATTGGCTAGGTGCAGAACTGGCTGGCATTCCCAGTGTGGGTCCCTGGTCCTGGTTCTGGAGGGAGCAGAGTAACCGTCATGCACATACTGGGAGCATGTACGTCTGACCCAGTTTCTCTGGTGGTGGCCTGAGGGACTGAACCAGGACATTCATTGCAGGTTCACCATCCCAGAAGTTGCCCTGCATGTAGAAGGTAGATCACAGAGTTCTCCAACAGAATGCTGTTAGAGAATAGTCAGGTCATGGCTGCTTGGGGCCAGGGTTTGCAGGCTGTGGAGCATACAGTGCAGTGCCCAGGACAGTGAGGAAATGGTTTCCCAGGGAAGAGGGAACATTCATATCCATTTAAACAGGGGAATTCTTTGGGCTGATTTCATGTCCAAGACAAGATGCATGCACAGAAAGGACCAGGGAGGGCCCTATGCTTTGGCCTCAAGCTATTCCCTAAACACATTGTATGTGTAAACTCTGAAGGACAGCACTCACACAAGTCAATTTGCCAAGAATGATAAATGTGTTTTCTCCCCCACCTCCCCTTTTTCCCATTAGCTCCTGGTTCTCAAGGAAAATTCTGACATAACACTAGGCTTAAGAAAGAGATGCCTCAGAGTCTAAATTCCAGCAATAACACATTAAAATATCAAAATGTCCATGTTTCAACAAAAGGTTACAAAATATAAAAAGCAAGAGAAAGCAATGGCCTGGCCACAGAAGAAGGTTAAACATTTAGAAAAACCAATGATGAGACCAGACATGGGACATATCAGAGATTTAAAAAAAAAAAAAAAAAATTGTGTGTTGAAAGAGCTAAAAGAAAATCAGGTTAAAGATGGATGAACACAAAGAGAATATCAACAGAGAGGTAGATATGAAAAGGAACCAAATATAGCTGAAGACCACAGTAACAAATTCAAAATTCCCAAGAGGGGTTCTGCAGCAGAATGGAGCTGGCATAAGAAAGAATCAGTGAACTTGAAGATAAGACCATTGAAATCATCCAGTCTGAGGAACAGAAATAAGAAAAAAAGAAGAAAAGTGAACAGAGCCTGAAGAACCTGTGGGACCCCATCAAGCACACCAATATATGCATTGTAGGAATCCCAGAAGGAGAAGAAAGAAAGAAAGGGGCAGAGAGAATATTCAAAGAAATAGTGGCTAAAAACTTCCCAAATTTAGCAAAAGTCATGAATATGCACATCTGGATGTGCAATGAACTCCACACATGAGAAACCCAAGACAGACCCACCCAGTGACATATTATAATTAAGCTGTTGAATGCCAAAGAAAAATAGAGAGTTCTGAAAGCCACCAGATAACAGTAACATGTCATGAACAAGGGAGCCTGAGTAAGATTAAGTATTGATTTCTCATTGGAAATCAAAGAGGCAAGAAGGCAGATGGATGACATATTTAAAATGCTGAAAGCAAACTGTTTTCTTTCCAAGAATCCTGTATCTGGCAAAACTGACTTTCATAAATGAGGAGACTGACGCTTCCAGATAAATAACAGCTGAGGGACTTTGTCACCACGGGATGGCCCCTACAAGAGATGCTAAACAGAGTTCTTCAGGTGGAAAGGAAAGGACAATAGACAATAGATTGAAGCTGCATGAAGAAATCAAAGTTTTTGCTGTGGGTAATGACATGGGTAAATATAAATGCCAGTACCATTGTATTTCTTGTTTGTAACTCCACTTTTTACTTCCTACAGGTTCTAAAATGCAAATGAATAAAAATAATGATAAATCAGTGGTTTTGGACTCATAATGTATAAGCATGTAATTGTGACAAGAGCCACATAAAGGTTGGGAATAGAGGGATGTTGGGACAGAGTTTCTGTAAACTATTGAAGTTAGGTTGATACCAAAGCAAACGAGACTGTTATAGATTGAGTATATTAACTTTAAGCCCCATGGTAACTACAAAGAAAATACTGGAGAATATGTAAGATCATAGAGACAGAAATTAGAATACACGTTGCAAGGGATGGAGGAGGGTGGGGTATATGGGTAGTTAATGCATAATGGGTAGAGGGTTTCTGTTTTGGGAAATGGGAAATTTTAGTAATGGCAGTTGGTGAGGGTACTGCAATATTGTGAATTTTGTTAATCTCATCAAATGATATGTTAGGAATGGTTGAGATGGGAAAGTTTCTGTTGTATTTATGTTCTTATAATTAAAAATTTTAAAAAGCAACTGAAGAGACAGTGACAATTAAGTGTAGTACATGATCCTGGGTGAGATCTAGCAAGGGAGGAAAAAAGGCTCAAAGGGACATTATGGGGAATATGAAGAAATAGGAATACTAGAGTGTAAGTTTTATAACAATGTTAAATTTCTTGAACTTGGTAACTACATTTAAGGAGGTGGCATAAGTGAATACCCTTGTTCTTAGGAAATAAACATGGCAGTATTACGTGTTCAAGGAACATGATGTATATGACCTACAATCAAGTGTTCATAAAATGGATTGATAGGCACATAGATAGGAGGATAGATAAGTTTATATGGCAAATGTGGCAAAATGTTAAAATTGGTGGATCTGGGTATCTGGGAGTATCGGGGATTGTTGGAGTTCTCTGTGTGAGGTTTATATTATTTTTGTAACTGTCCTGCATATTTGAAAGTATTTCAAAATCAAAAGTTTAGATTAAAAAAAGACTATAAAAACTGAGGTTATCTGTGCAGCCATCAGTCCATACAACCATCCATCGAACATTAAGTTCTACTATGTGCTAGGTCAGGCCAAATGCCCTTGTGAATGGCTACCACTAAAACTTTCCAGAGGGTTCTATGAAGCAAGGAATATGACTCCATCACTATTGTATTCCTAGGTACATATTAATAATGGTCACAGGTAATTCTTGCGTAATACCTACTATGTGACAGGCATTCTTCTAAATATTTTAAATGAATTGACTCATTTAGCCTTCATGCAACCAAGTGACATAGGTAAACTTATCTCCATTAGACGTGAGGAAATTGAGACTTGAGGAGGTCAAATGAACTGCCCAGGGTCTCTCACCTACTAAAGACAGGAGGAAGGATTCCACTCCACCGCCCCTAGTGTACTTCCTCATAGGCATTGCTATGGACGGCCTTTCAATGGTACCCGGTTGGTCAGTATTTGTAGAATGAGTTTTGTGAGTGACACATTTGGACACCTGCTTTTCTATCCGATGCTGTCATTTTATTTGGTCACCCTTCTCAGTGTGCTGTGGCCCTGGGGAGATGCTGAGTCTCAGCTGCTCCCTGAGTTTCTGGGCCATCTCCCACATTTCCAATATTGTCCAGTTCTTCCAGCTCCACTTAGGTTTCAGTATTTCTAGGACTTCATCTTCTAACAGTCTCAGAGGGGAAGTGAGTCCTCTTTCTTTTGAACCTCCATGGCACTTTACCTACACTCGTCATGGGTGATCAATATTTGTCCATGTGCTTTTTTTCTTAAAATTTTTTATTGAGATTGTTCACAATAATGTGGTAATACAATTATCCAAAGATCCAAAGCATACAATCAATTGCCCACAGTACCATCATACAGCTGTGCATGCATCACCACAATTAATTTTTTTCAATTTTTAGAACATTTTCATTACTCCAGAAAAGAAATAGACAAAAAAAGGAATCTCAAATCCTCCCATACCCCTACCCCCCCCCCACACACACATTATTGATTCATAGTTTTGGTATAGTTTGTTACTGTTGATGAATGAATGTTAAAATACCACTAACTGCAGCATATAGTTTGCAATAGGTATTGTTTTCCTGTATGCCCCTCTGTTATTAACTTCTAGTTATAGTGTCATACATTTGTTCTAGTTCATTAGAGAGATTTCTAATATTTGTACAGTTAATCACGGACATTGTCCACCACAAGATTCACTGTTTTATACATTCCCAACTTTTAACCTCCAACTTTCCTTCTGGTGACATAAGTGACTCTGAACTTCCCCTTTCCACCATATTCACATACCATTCAGCACTATCAGTCATTCTTACAACGTGCTATCCTCACCTCTGTTCGTTTCCAAACATTTAAGTTCACCCTAGGTGAGCATTCTCATAATAAGCAACCGCTCCCCATTCTTTAGCCTCATTCTGTATCCTGGTAACTTACATTTCATGTCTATGGATTTACATATCATAATTACTTCATATCAGTGAGACCCTGCAATGTTTGTCCTTATGTATCTGTCTGATTTCATTCAGTATAGTGTCCTCGAGGTTTCTTCATCAACCCATTTTTTAAAGACAGTTTTGTTTACACGTCATACATTCCATCCTAAGTAATTAATCATTGGTTCCCTGTATAGTCATGTATTTATGTATTCAGCACCATCACCACTATCTATATAAGGACATCTCCATTTCTTCCACGAAGAAGGAGTAAGAGTCAAAGAAGGTAGAGGGACAAAAGAAAAGAAAAAAGAAAGAGAGAAAAAAAATGACTGCTAGAAAGCAACAAAAGGAAAGACAGCATTAAACTAAAATAGAATAAAGAGTCAGACAACATCACCAATGCCAGGAGTCCCATACCCTTCCCTATGTCCCCCACCCCCATATGCATTTAGCTTTGGTGTATTGCCTTTGTTATATTAAAGGAAACATAATACAGTGTTTCTGTTAATTATTGTCTCTAGTTTGCATTGATTGTATTTTCCCCCCAAACCCACCCTATTTTTAACACCTTGCAAGGTTGACATTCATTTGTTCTACCTCATGTAAAAACATATTTGTACCTTTTATCACAATCGTTGAGCACTCTAGGTTTCACTGAGTTAGACAGTTCCAGTCTTCATCCTTTCTCTTTGCTTCTGGTGTCCTACATGTTCCTAACCTTTCTTTCAGCCATATTCACAGCCATCTTTGTTCAGTGTACTTACATTGCTGTGCTACCATCACCCAAAATTGTGTTCCAAACCTCTCACTCCTGTCTTTTCCTATCTGTCTGCAGTGCTCCCTTTAGTATTTCCTGTAGAGCAGATATCTTGTTCACAAAATCTCTCATTGTCTGTTTGTCAGAGAATATTTTAAGTGCTCTCTCATATTTGAAGGACAGTTTTGCCAGATATAGGATTCTTGGTTGGTGGTTTTTCTCTTTCAGTATCTTAAATATATCACCGTACTTCCTTCTTGCCTTCGTGGTTTCTATTGAGACATCTGTATATAGTCTTATCAAGCTTCCTTTGTATGTGATGGATCGCTTTTGTCTTGCTGCTTTCAGGATTCTCTCTTTATCTTTGACATTTGGTAATCTGATTATTAAGTGTTTTTGGTGTAGGCCTATTCAGATATATTCTGTTTGGGGTAAGCTGAGCTTCTTGGATCCGTAATTTTATGTCTTTCATAAGAGATGGGAAATTTTCATTGATTATTTCTTCTATTATTGCTTCTGTCCCTTTTCCCTTCTCTTCTCCTTCTGGGACACCCATGACACGTACATTCTTGCTTTTCATTTTGTCCTTAAGTTCCCAGAGATGTTGCTCTTATTTTTCCATTCTTTTCTCTATGTTCTTTTGTGTGTAGGCTTTCAGGTGCCTTGCTCTCCTGCTCCTCAGTGTTTTCTTCTGCCTCTTGAGATCTGCTGTTGTGTGTTTCCATTGTGTTTTTCATCTCTTGTGTTGTGCCTTTCATTTCCATAGATTCTTTCAAACTTTCAATTTCTACCTTATGAATGCCCAATGTTTTCATTATATGCTTTATCTCTTTTGCCATATCTTCCCTAAACTTTTTGAATTGATTTGGGATTAGTTGTTAAAATTCCTGTATCTCAGTTGAAGTGTAAGTTTGTTCCTTTGATTGGGCCATAACTTCATTTTTCTTAGTGTAGGTTGTAGTTTTCTGTTGTCTAGGCATCTGGTTTCCTTGGTTACCCCAGTCAGGTTTTCCAAGACCAGAATGGGCTCAGGTCTTGGAAGGAGGGAATAGTATCCAGTTTCCCTGAAGGTGTTTTAGAAGGTTGGTACACCCTGTGAAGCTTCAAGTCATTGTGCTTTTCTTCCCAGCAGGTGGCACCCATCAGCCTGTAGCTCCAGACTGGTGTAAGGAGGTGTGGCCCATGGCTTTTTTCCCCCAGGCTCTGGGGTCTGGTTCTAAATGGAAGGTGGGTAGTAGAGCTTGGCCCCACCTCTTTCCTCTTAGGGAAGATACCCCCCCAGGAAGAGGTCATTAGCATTTGAATAGACTGTCTGCCTGTGGTATCTCTACCCTTGTCTGGGTCAGAGTGCTGGGAACTGAAAATGGCTGAGGCCTTCTCCACTGAGCCTAAAAAGGGTCAGAAAGCCCCCTTTAGGGCCCATCCATGGCCACCCTCTGGCTCTCCAAGGTTAGTCATCATTCAAAGCCTCTGTCGGCTTGTTGGGGATTCATAGCTTGTATTGAGCAGTCCATGCTTGTTAATTAAAACCCCAGTTGGAGCTCAGCTGTGCTATATTCACTTGCTAGGAGAGAGCTGCTCTCTAGAACCATGAAGCTTTGCAGCTTGGGCTGTGGGGGGAGGGGCTCCCGGCTTGGATCTGCAGTTTTTACTTATAGATTTTATGCTTCGATCTCGGGCATTGCTCTCAATTCAGGTTGGTGTATGATGAGTGGATGGTCACGTTTGTCCGCCTGCAGTTATTCTGGATTATTTACTAGTTGTTCCTGGTTGTCTATTAGTTGTTCTGGGGGGCAAACTAGCTTCCACTCCTCTCTATGCCACTGTCTTCTTCTGTGTGCTTTTCATCTGATTAATCTCTGCTTCCACCTCATTGTCTTGCACCGTGCCTTGTTGGCAACAAGTGGTTACCTAGTGTTGAATTAATGACACATAAAACCAGATCCTTCCGCAGTGAGGGGTGTCCCCAAAGTGGTCCATATGGGGGTGACCGGGTAACACTGACCATTTTCTACTTTTTACGTTTAATTTTGTTGTTTTATCCCTATTTTCCATAGCTGTTAAACTCTTTGAGGGCAGGTAATTTTTCTGATCGTGCGTGTGTGTGTGTGTGTGTGTGTGTGTGTGTGTGTGTGTGTGGGCATATTAAATCCCCATGGTGCCAAGCATGGTCCTACACAATTTATTTCTTGATGGAAGAGATGACTCCCACTGGTCATGGTTAAAAATCTATGTATCTTTAGTGCTGAAGTGAGAACCAGGTCATAACTGGAGGGACAAGAAGAATATTTCCTTTAGAAGACTTTGTTTTTGCGGCTTGATTTTTTTCTGGCCTTGGGTTGGTGCCAATGTGCATGGTTTATATTCTTCATAAAGGAACAGGTTAACTGCCTGATCATAACCAGCGCTGGTTGTGCAAGTCACATCACCCCAATGAAATAATTTAATAATGATAAAGTAATAAAATGGAGGATTTTATTCATCGTATTTCCAGGGGTCTGTTTCTCCTGAGAAAATTTTTCAAAGATGGAGAGAGCTGATGGGTTCCAGGAGGTGGTATGTGTTTTGGTGTGTGTATGAATGTGGGTGTGTATGTTGTTATATAAATAATAATAAGTATAATGTTAGGAGCTGGTATTTTTAGTGTTTGTGATATACCAAGAATGGTGCTAAGGGCTTTATAAGCATTAAATCATTTAGTGCTGTCTATAACTGTGTAAACTTGATACTATCATTACCGCAATTTCACAGATAAGAAAATGCAGAAGATTTAGGGAACTTGCCCAAGGTCACATGGGTAAGAAGGGGAGCTGATTCAAACCCGGGGCTCCTGAAATCCAGCCCTAACCATCAGTCTCTCCTGCCCTCCCTGGCACTTTCTGGACTCTTAGTGGGCACAGAGAAGTTCCTCATTTGGGAGTAACTTGTGTCATCACATTGATTAGACTCACATTCAGAGAAGTTCCTCATTTGGGAATAACCCGTGCCTCCACATTGGTTAGACTCACGTTCAGAATGCTACAGGCTGCTCTGGGGAGGGGGTCAGGCTGGTGGCCTGGTCAGCTTTGGTCAGGAAGGGGATTTGGCCTCCCGGGTCGAGATGCACCTTGAACTCTTGGGGGTTGTGTGCAGCTTACAGCTGCCTTCTGACTTTCCTCAGCAGTAACTGATGACTGGCCTTCCTATTGAATCCTTGGGATTTGTTTTATGTTTTCTTCAAAGGATCCAGGGGAAGCGTGACTCTGGCACATAAATCTTAGTCAAGTAGGATGGCCAGAGGGAGGACAGGTCAGGAACAAGAAAGCCCAAACTCACTTTGGAAGGGTGGGCAATTCACATAACCCCCTCCTCTGGGGCAGTCCAAGCTCCATGGAGGCTGCCTTCTTCTCCACTTCTCCAGGCCCAGGTGGTCTCGGGCCCTGACAGAGGCAGTGTCTCTAGCCGCTATTAGAAAAGAAAAAAAAAAAAAAAAAAAAAAAAAAAATTCCCTGTCAGGTGCTGCTCCCGGCTCCCTCGTTTGTCAGAATCCTTTCATACTGACTCAGTTTTCTAGACGTTTATGGAATAGATGCTCCAGCAGGGCGGTGTCCAGGCGAGCTGTGTGGTCGACTTGCCTCCCACAAGTTTTGCTCTTCAAGTTCTTTTAGCCAAAAACTAAGCAACTCTCCACCCTTTACCACCCTAAACACTTAAGGAAAAAAAATTCAGCTGAGCTGGTTTGTGTATAGATACATCCCTGAACTACCAACAAATACTGGCTGTTGGAAACAGGGAGTAGCTCAGAAGTTCTAGAAATTGGGAAGCATTTTAAAGAAATGGATCCAAGGGCCCCTGACTTTCTGCATGGGTCACTCCTTGTTCCCTTCAAGTTAGAGCCCAATGTCACATCATTAGTGAGGCCCACTTTGACCACCCTGTTTAAAATGGTAAATCTGTGCCCTTGATCACCCTTAATCTGAACTGTTCCTTTCCATGGCACTTGCCACCTTCTGATGTTCCACATAATTTAATTATCATCATGTTTATTGTAATTGCCTATCTTCTGCTTCTAGAATGTAAGCTCCATGAGGCAGGGATTTGTCTGTTTTGTTCACTGATATCTCCCAAATGCCTAGACCAGTGCCTGGCATATGGAAGGCACTGCAAAATATTTACTGAATGTATGAAGAAATGAATAAGTAAACAAATAAGTAGGCAGGCAATGCTTGCTGAGTGTATATTTCAGAGAGGAGATTTAGGCTTTTATCCCCAAACTGAAAGGTTAAGTTACTGAAGAATTTTGAACAGTCAGATCTGGCAGATTAGGAAACAATAGTTTTGGAAGATGGCAAGTATTCCAGCACTGGGACCTTCATGTGGCACAAATGATGAGGAGGAAATCTGAACTCTAGACGCCTAGTAGGTCTCTAGTCCCTTTAAAGTCCTGTCCACTTCCATGACATCAAGACTTTTGTTGCATTGGATGGCGGCTTTCCTCAGTTCTACAGAAGGGAGGGTGAACCTGTATGTTTCCCTGACCAAGCCAGGGCAAGGGTGGCAAATTGGTGGGTTTCCAGGGCAAATTGGTGGGTTTCCATAACTTTGAGGATAAAGTTATGGAAGGATTGCACCAGAACAGATAATGTCTTAAATCTTATTCTCTTGGTTTCAGGTAACAAAGTATCTAGCCTAGACCAGTTTAAGCCCAAAGAGGAATTTTTACTTGTAACCTACAAATCCAGGAGTGCCTGACTTCAAGTATTTCTGGATCCAGGAGCCTCAAAGATATCATTAGGAATTAGCTTCTTCCCATCTCTTTGCTCTGCCGTCTCCCATGTTGATTTCATTCTCAGGCTCCTGACAGTGTTTGCTTGCTTACTCTAAGTCCCTGTGATTATAACAACAAGATGAGAATGAGAGTTAACTTCCTCACAGTCTAACAAAAGTCCAAGAATATTGGCTCGGATTAGCGTCACTTATACCAGTTTCTATGGCCAGAGGAATGCTGTGAGCCAATTGGTCATGTGCTCTACCCCCAGATCCAGGGGTGGAGTCAGCAGCATATGCTGCCAATAAGTTTATTGGGGTAGAAGAGAAGTGGGTCCTCAAGTGAAAGTAAGGTTGTTATCACAAAGAGGGGGAATATTGTAAAAGGAAATTCATTTAGAGTAGGGATGAGAGCGGTTCCACCTAAAAGGCTAGCTCTAGTAAGATGTAAGTAACTCGCTGGAATGCCATGTTGAGAAATAATCTGGGACCAAGCCAGGGGGGAAAAAAACGTGTCATGATTGATTAGTAATATCTGTTATTTGCTCAGAAAGCAGTTGGGTGCCACATATTTGTTCTCCTTTATTTAGGCATTAGCCAGTGGAAATGATTACAAATGAAAACACACATAGAGTGATTACTGTGCTGGAACGTGTTCAGTTTTGAGACCCTGCAGTGAGTTTGTTATTAAAGTCCTTGTTGCTGTATTATTCACACATGAGTTGGGGCAAAAAGTGGGGCTCTAATTAACAAGAACACTCATTACCGTCAACGTCAACCAATGACGCCAAGCCAAGGTGACATTTAAACCTGCCTTTGTTCACTGGTGACATTGCCCACCCGGGTTATCCATGATGTGGCCCTGACCAGGGCTTGTCAGTTGGCATTGCTCATCAAATCTTGACCAGGATCCTATTTGTGATGGGCACTATGCCAGATACCAAATCTACAGTCGTGAGCAAAACAGATCTGGCCCCTGTCCTTGTGGAGTTTATATCCCACTGGGAACAAACCTCTTGGCTGTAGCTCTTTATAATATCTCTTTTTATTCTTATTTGTTTTTAAAATTTTTTTACATTCAAGGAAACTATGTTTGGGTATTATTCCATTCCAGCCCAACAAAAATGCCACCAGATCTTCTGCCTGGAAATGTCACCATTCTAAGCTTGGGTGAGAAAGTCATGTGGCTAAAGCAAATCTATACTCCCCCCAAATCCGCAAAGGTATTCTTTCCAAGAATATGCTTCCAACAAAGCCACCATTTGGAAGCTGAGTGATGATGCTGGTGGTTTTCAGGCAATGTCTAGCTCAGTACTGTCGGTAACTGTAACAGGTATGATTATTAATAACAACACCATTTTGCAAACAAGGAAACAAAGGCTCAGGACATTTAAGTGACTTTCTAAACACCTTCTGGATTTAAAATGGTGGCATTGGGGCTCATATCCATTTCTGCGTTTCAGGGACTAGGCTCCTGATCCCTGGAAGTACTGCCCTGTCATTTGCTCCTGGGCATAGAAATGGGTATGTTCTGATTGTACATTTGACCCCAAAGGACTTCATGAGTGGAAAGGGGGGAGAGACTTGAGTGTGGAGGCATTAATGATTTCATGTCTGTCCCCTTCCTTTTCCTGGGGAATTTGAGTTATCTTGTTTACTGTTAGGCTGTTATGTATGCTGGGTGTTTCCAGTGGCTGGGCATTAACTTTACCAATTACCTTATAGCAGGCCAAGGCATTTTGTAGCATAACTAATTGATGGAGCATTAATGAATTATAGGAAGCTAAGAGTCTAACAATATTTGTGTTTTCTTTAAGTGGATAGGGCCTCAACCTCTGGCTCCATATTCATGCCTCTCACACTTCTCATGTCGGACGCAGTGCCCAGTGGGTAGCAGCCACCCACATATCCAAGGGCTTCCAGGAGAGTCCCAACTTCATACGGTTTTATTATTTTTAGTAAAGATAACTCTGGATGGGGTTAACTGAATGGAATTTAATTTTTACACCTTTGTAAGAATGTTTATAAAAATTCCCAGACCAGAAAAACTCATTTTGCTGTTTTCTGTTCTTTGCTTAAGAGGCTGTGTGTGTGTGTGTTCACATTTGTCATCACATTTATGGGACCCTTCTGGGTAGATCTGGGTTTTCATAGGTTTTGCAGACAACTGGGAAGGTTTGCTTCTCTAACTGCTCAAGTAGGTGTCCTTCTGCCGAGTGGATTGCTGTTGGTCTATGGTATTAGGGGTGTGGTTATTTCCTGTGTCAGTTTTATAATCTCTCCCTAGAGTTTCCCACTCAAGAACAACATCCACATTTGTGATAGAGATGGCCTTCTTCACCTAGAGGTGGCTCAGCTCCTAGTAATGGGCCAGTGCGGGCCCTAAGGAGTCAACCCAGGGTGTTCACCATCACAGAGATTTAGGGAGATGGGGATGAAATTGAAATTTTGTAAGTGTTGTATTTCAAAACTGAAAAAATGTAGGAGCTCTGTAAAAAGGAGATTTTCCAGGTCCATCCCTCCCTGACTAGGAATGTCTGGCAAAGTAGATTTTGTGATTCTGAAGGGGCTGCCTGTAAATGTTTCTTCATAACAGAGTTGAAGATCATTATCTTGACATATAATCATGAGTTCTGAGATTTCTGGGAGAAGTCGGCATTTTTGATTCCTCTGAGGCTTTGGTGTTATGAGGGGAGAGGCCACCTAATAGTGAAATTTCCAAGGAAGTGGGTCGTCAGGGGTCTAGAAACCAAGTAGTCAATTCCCACCTGGCCTTGTAGGGAAGGTTCTGTGTCTGGAGAGGAGTCTGGGCACTGCATAGAATGGAATAAAGAGGGATGAGAGTCCATTGCAAGTGGTAAAAATCCAAGTCAAACTGAGCTAAACAAAATAGAGTTTTATAATTGAAAGTTGTAAAAGTAACAGAAAAGTTCAAGGGTAATATTGCTTCTGATAAAACTTGATGATGTGCTCAAATAGAGCCATTATAAATCAGTATCTCTCCAGCTTTTGGCTCTGCTTTCCTTTGTGTCATCTTCATTCTCAGGTAAGGTCTTACCATATGGGAGGAAGACAACTATCAAGAGCTCTAGGACTCATTCTACCAACTCGGCAACCCAAACAGAAAGAGAAATCCTCTTTCCCAGTAGTCCCAACAAAACCAAGGCTCATTCTCCACTTTTCCACACATGGAAATGAGGGATGGAGTCAACCTTTATTAATCCACATGTCCTGACAACAGAGGAAGAGTTGTTTCCTATAGGGAAATTTGGGATGCTGTGTACAGAAGAAGAAGGGGTGGATGACAGGCAAGCCGAATCAATGGGAAAACATCTTATATACACTGACTACTGCTGTCTTGGCAAAGCAAGAAAAGTTTGAAAATCTTTCAACTTTGTTCTTTAATTTATGAGCCTTCATTCACTGATTCACTCAACAATTCTATTTAATGTGCACCATGTAGAAGTGCCATGCCCAAAATCCCATGGTAGGCAAGAAGACATAGCGCTTGTCTTCGTGAGTGTTCCAGCCGGGCAGAGAAGACAGAACAGCAAATAGGCATATAGTTAGTGTGTTAGGTGTGATGGGGGAAGAGCATGCGCTAAGATAACACATGGGAAGGGAACCTATCTCCATCTTGGGGGGAGTAATAATTCATTTGGGGCCTCTAGGCTGAGCAGAAAATAGCCAGACTCCATAGAGGGTGGGAGGGTGGGAAGGGAGAAGAGCATTTCAAACAGAGGGAACAGAATGTGCAAAAGCCCAGAAGCAGGGAATACGAGTTTTGCATGTTTGTAGAACTGAAGGAAACTCATTATGTTCTGTGACTGAAGACTTCTCTGTTTTTCCAGGGAAGCATTGGGTCAGTGCTTGGTGATAAAAGTAGGATAGAGACTGAGGAAGTTTAACTCTTTAGTCCACTGGCCTGTCTTACCACATAGGGACTGAGACCTCACTTTGATATCACAGAACCAGATAGTGTAGTCCTGAGTTCAAATCAGGCATCTAGGAATTAAATATCTTCAGTTACATCATGATACAGAAAAAAAAATGTTGTATTTTATTATGTGAAAATGTTCTGGAGAAGAGAATTGATACAACATAATGATAGCTATGTTAAACTTATACAATACACTAATTAGAAATACACTAATGTTAACAGTTGTCAGTTGGTGATAGGATTCAGAGTGTTAATTTCTAAATTGTTATTTACATATATTATCCACATATTCCATGGGTGACCAGAAGGGAAAAACCAAAATAAAAACTCTACCGGTAATCGCCAAGTGTATATTCAACCATGAGAGAAAGACCATAAGGAAGAAAACAAGCTCAGAGCCCCGGCCCTGCAGAAACCTGTCATCTGCCTACTGGAGAGCATTTGTGATTTTTAAGTGAAATATAGGGGAGCAGTACTTAAGCTCTGATAGGACACCAGAGGCAGCTTGGTTCGGGGGCATTTTTGGCTGCACAAATGTTATTTGATTCACTTCCTAGAAGGAGTGAGGATATCACCTGCCTCAGCTTTTCAATGACAGAAGCAAGGAAGAGCATTCTAAAGGACTGTTTTTTCCCCTGATTTCTGTATGTGAGTGTTCCTGTTTCTTATTGCACTGGGCAATTGACAAAAGTAAACAAAAACTCAAAAACTCAAACAACAAAAAAGTTAACACCTAAAACAAACACAACAACGGAATACCTAAGCCACTCAAGGAATAAAACAAATAATCTTCTGATACATATGTACAAAATACCAACTGCTTTAAAATGGGATAGGAAGGTAAAAATATAGTTTTAAGGAACCCCAAACTTTGAAAATTAAAATCGAAGTATTATATCTGGGATAAATGTTTGCCTCATGGGACAGTTCTTTATATCCAAATAGAATTGCCCCTGGCAGAACAATAATATATCTGTCTATGGATTAGTAGACTTCAGAGTTAAAGCTGATTAGGGTGCAAAACACAAAGTTAAAGCATTAGGAGAAATGTAAATAACGAAAGTTCATGAGAAAATGTGCTTTAGTCAATGAATGAGAAAGTAGAGTTTCACTTAACGGAGTCAAGTTTACATGCTTTTTTTTTTTTTTTAAGTTCCCTCTTGGGATCTTAGCAATTTTTTTAAATTATATAAGAGCTAAATGTTCCTTTAGTTGAGGAATAAAATGAGTTGAGTTTTCCAACTGAATGTCTGCTCAGCTCCTCAGGGACCGTAGGAGGGAGAGAGAGTTGATAATAGTACAAATCAACAGTGTTATCATTCAGCCCTGGGAAGCTACCAGTGACTATTTGGGTGGTTACATTTATAGATGATCTATGTAGAGTAGCATCAGAAAAGGGACAGGTTGTTTTTCCCTTCCCCACTCTTGCCCTGGGGGAGTACTGTCATAAAGGGAACACATCTGAAATCAAGACCTGGACAACATTTGGTATGAGATCGTTGAATTCCACTGTCTTCGAATTTGTCACCAGAAAGCCAAAATTGTATGGGAATTTTTTTTTTTTTTTTTTTTTTTAAAGCTGAAAGAAATGATTCCTGGATGCTGTCTGGCTCTTCCTTTGTGGTGCTAGAGGTCACTAGCCAATGCAATATAATCAGCGTGATTGATTGCAATGGTATCATATATTATAATAATAAAAGATGTGTTACTGATACCATAAGAGCTATTTTTATCTTTTTCTTTCCTTATTTTTCATCTGTATCAGTGTGGTTTATGTAAACCTGACACATTTGTGTATGTGAAACAGATGCAGGGTAAAGCACAGTTGTGTCTGTTTGAACCATATTTTTTTAATCATAGACGTGATTTATGAAAATGTTCTTTGAGTATGAGTTTTCTTTCTCTCTCAAACAAAACGCAAAGTAATTATAAATCTAACATTTATTTTTTAAAACTTAAGAGGGCTAGAAGAAGTAACGTTTTTAAGTTGCTTCACCTAATCTGTCTTCATTAGGTGTTGTAAGAAAAACAGCATGTGACTTTTCTACAGATGGAAATGAGATGTTTAGAAATGAACTCGTGGGTGAAATCCATGATATGGAAACGGCCCTTTCAGCCACAGAGCGCACACCCCTTCAAACACTCGACTCTGGCAGAGGTCCTGGGTGCTTCTTCCCCTGCAGTTTTATAGCAAATGAAAAGAAAATGAGACTCTGCCATCCTCCACCCCCGATGGTGTAACTCTCACAGAGTGAGTTTCTGATTTTGCAGACCTAAAACTTAGGAGTCCCTCATTCCTGCTCATGTCCAGTCTGTCACCATAAGTTGGATAGCTTCTATCTTCTCAATACTTCTACAATCTACATACTTCTCGCCATCTCCATACAAACACCCTAGACCAAACCATCACCTTCTGTCTCCTGGAGATAACAGTCCCCAGCTGATCTCCCAGAATCTACTCTGCCCCACTCTCTTGAACCCCTTCTTTGCTGCAGCCAGTGTGATCTGAAAGGGCAAGTAGAGGCAACAGTTACTAGACCCTGGCAAGTACGGTGGCTGTAGGAGAGGGACCCCAGTCAGGAGCCATGGCCTTCCATGGAACGAATGACTGAATAACAAATAAATACCCCAACCTCTCTCTCTTTTCACCTTACCGTTTCCTGCCAGCACCCTCCATTGATTGAACCCAACTCAAATGCAGACAGAGGTAAAGCCCAGTGTATATAAACTTTGCAGAGATCAGCCTCCTGGGGAACAGAGCAAGATGGAGGAAGGTAGCTGGAAGATCTGGGGAGTGAGGGAGTAGGCAAACAGAGAACATCCCACACACAGCTCTTAAAACCCTTGCAATGGCACACCATTGCCCTTAGAACTGATGCCTGCTTCAAATGAATATCTTATCTCACATAGGGAAAAGTCATTGCTAGAAATAAAGAAGAAAAAACTGTAGTTTTTTTACTTCTCCGTACTACAGTAAGAAGCTGATGGCTAATGATGCTGCGAAGACCTACTTTTATGAGGAGATTTTCTGAGATTAGCACACTGTTCAAATGGATGCTGTTAAATTAATGTTATTTAAAGACCTTACAGGTGGTCTCTGCAGTCTCATTTATGTAGCTAGTTTCTCTCACTTCCCCACATCACCTGTGTCATGGCTAGGGCAATGGGTAAATGTTATACTGGTGCCACTGAATGACCCTGATCCTGAATTTCCCTCTGTCAATAGATCTGGCCTGTTGCTGGGCCTCATGCAAATATGGATCAGCCCATTCTCCCAAAGTTGGTTCATGGTTTGGTCTTCTTACCCTTTACAAAGAGGTGGATATTTGCAAGACTAGGTCTAAATTAAGCATGCATTTAGCATGCAAAGACTGGCAAAACTTTGAAAAGAAAATAAATCTAGGTTTTTGTCATTTATTTATACCTTGCCTTTGTCCTAAAAAGATATGAGATTTTCCTTTCTTTTTCTCCTTTTATTCCTTTCCTGCCCTCTTTTCTTATCTCTCTCTTCCTTTCTTTCCTTCCTTTATATGCTCTCTCGTTATCCATTGTCTAGAATTTCTCAGCTTTTAGTGACTTATTTTCCTTTTTAAATTAATTTGTTTAAAAATATAGAAAAGTACAATGAAAAAATTATCCATGGTTCTACCCTTTGGAATTAACTGCTATTAATTCACAGCGTATTTGATTCTGGTCATTTTTCTACTTAAGGTGTTATAAGAGAACACTTTCTGTCTCACCTAGCAAAGAGCCCAATAGTATTTGATGCCTGTAGTCCTAGGACCAGAGCTATCCCTAGGCAGAAAGAGATGCATGTTAATATCATGCAGTACTTAGAAAAACCAAGTGGCTCATCTGTGCAGCACATGCGAAGGAGATAGGTGAAGATGGGTTTTGAAACTTTTAACACCTAATTGGAGAGTATAAAAGGGTTAAAAGTGATGAAGTTGGGAGGAGTAAAATAGGGAGGAAAATCCTTGGGGAGAGTTCTGCTGTGTCTCACACCTCACTGCATCCTTCCACACCCTTGATAGGTGGGGTGTTTCTTCTTCCCCTCTAGTCCAATGAATGGGGCTTCAAGCTTACCACTCTGGGGTCTTGGCATAGATACCCTGGAGAGCTTTGGGACCTAGAGGTTAGATGTGGAACCAGGCATGGAAAAGCCCAAACGCTGTGACGGGCTGCCTGCTCTGATGGGCTTGGAAGTGAGGTGGTTGCTCTGGATACAGCCCATTCTCCCAGGATTTGTTTCCTTTGGACCAGATGTATGTCATTCAGGAAGAGTGCCACCTGGAGGGATTTGGGACTCCAACAGAGAGACTCGGCATTGGGCAAACCCAGCCAGGAGCCGTGGGGAGTGTTGAGCAGCCATCTGGAGACTCTGGCCTGTGTTAAACGAATTGGAGAGGGGAGATCCCTGGTGATGGAGGAATCTCCCAACATCTCAGACTTCCCAAGAGAGGGCTGGCTTTAAACATTTGCCATGGATCTCAGGTTACCCTCTGTTGGACCAGAAGGACCTTTATCTCCCTTTCCACCACCCAGGGCTAGATGACTCCGAAATCCAGTGGGCAGCTGGGGGCAGGAAAATATGAGCAAGACTGGGGAAATGAAAGATGTACCCTTCTCCCTCTGAGACAGGTTCCCTTCTGAGGCAGCCTGAGCTGGGGAGGGATGAAGTTTTAAATGGAATTTTGACTATTACATGGAACTACACATTATTTACCAAAATGACACAATTTCTGAGACTAAAAGTGATCAGGGGACTCTTTGTGAATTCACCACTCCCCAAAATATTAAAGAATTGTGCTTAAACTGAAGCCCCTTTGATCTCCATCCCCATCTTTACCCCCTTCCCCAATCTCTGCTTTGGGTTTATATTTTATATTCCTATGGGGCTTTAAACTGTGCAAAGTTTTCTTTTTCTTCTACATCCTGTCATTTGGTCCTTAAGCAATTCCTTGTGGTTAACAGGAGCAAAGCGAGTGTTAGCCCCATTTTACGGATGGGTGGCCGAGGCTCCTGGATGTTATGGGTGTGTCTTTGTGCTCACACCTGGCTGGTGGCATCAAGTGCTGTTCTTCAAGTTGCATCACAGCCAAGGGGAAGGGTTTGTTAAGGAGCTCATCCTCCAAGGGCTTCAAGTTTGTCTTCTCCCCTTTCCTGCCCTCCTCCCTGAAACTCACCCATTTTGAGAGAAATCTTCGTTTGCATCCTTGGTATGTTGATGACCCCCCTCTGCTGCCCCTGCATACCTTCCCTGTTAATGGAAGCACCGGCATCACTGCCCCGTAGTCGTGCCCAATTCATTTTAGTGGTCCGGGTCAGCCAAGCCAACGTTTACTCAGGCCCAAGGCCATTGGGCAGAGCCCTTTACAACAGCAACAGCAGCAGCCAATGAGGAGGCTTGTTTGATTCAGGTTCTTTGCCTTTTGGGATTGATGCCCGAGGTCTTTGGGATGGGCGCATGGCATTCCTTTGCCAAGGTATAATGGCCACCTCTTTGGTGGCCTGGGAGTCCCACAGATTTGAATGAGGAAACTCGATGCCACTTCGTTTGGCACTCAGAGCTGGAAGCCACCCCTGGACTTCTCTCAGGATTTGGAAACCTCACCTTGTGGCTGAGAGTGGGAAATTCCTCATTAAACAGCCAACTCCGTGTGGCTCTTTAGACTAAGAGAGAGGCTGTAAAATGCACACTGGGAGGATTTTGGGAGAAATTTGTTCAGGTTGCTCTTCCTTTACTTTTCTTGCCTTTTACAATTCAATTTAGAATTATAACCAACTGAAGAATTGTGGACTGCTCCATAGGTAGGGTCACCATAAAACTTATCCTTTAAACTAGATATTTTGAGAGTGAAAGTGAAAGGCCATCAAATGGGACTGTCCGGGGGAAAATCAGGACAGATGTCACCTCAGCTCTGGTACACCACCCAGGCCTTCCTCTGGCTAAATTCATCTGTTCCTTCCATGCACAAATCAACTTATTGAGAATGTTTTTAAAAGTTTTAATTTCTCCTACACTGAATAGCCGAATTATTTAATTGATTTATTTGTTGTTGGTGTGTCCTCAGGCTGTCAGAATGCTGTTCTAGTCTCGTGCACAACTTTGGAGTCAGAACCGAGTGTAGATTCTGAAATTTCCACTTGCTCTAAGTGAGACCTTGGCCAAGTTATTAATCTCTTTTTCAAAAGAGGCCACTGAGAGTAATGGTGAGAAGTGACCTTGCAAGCTGAATGGCTGGGTTGGAACCCCTGCTCTCCCACTTACTAGCTGAGTGACTTGGGCAAATTAGTTAACCTCTCTGCAATGTAGTTTTCCCAACTGTAAAATGGGGCTAAAAGTAATACTTACCTGTAGAGTTGTCAGGAAAGTTAATAGTTCTAAAGCAAGGATTGGTAAACTTTTTCTGTAAAGGCCCAGGCAGTAAATATTTTAGACTTCACGGGCTGCCTGGTCTCTGTTGCAAATACTCATTTCTGTCATTTTAGTGTGAAAGCAGCCATAGATGATGTGTACCTGAATGCACATGGCTATGTTCCAGTAAGACTTGATTTACCAAAACAGGTGGTGAGCCCATGTGTAGTAGTTTGCTGACTACTGATCTAAAGCATTTAGAGGAGTACCTGGCACAGAATCAGGGCTCTTTAAAGAATAGATGTTATTGTTACTACTACACAGGATAGCTATGAGAATGAAATAAAAGAATGTTATTTAAAAAAGGCCTGGCATACAGTGTGTACTATCTAATTTGTAGCTTTTAAATCATGGCATATTGGGGATATTCCATGCCAAGTTTGAAATCTGAGATACGAAATAGCACCCAGGGATGTCCTAACAGAAACGAAGCAGGGCACAGTAGTACTGAATGAAACGTGGGCTTCCCTTACAGTGGGTAGGTGCTCTGTGGCTTTGAGGGATCATACCTGGGCCATTTCCCACATGGACCAATGCTCTGCCTCATTAATTAGTGATACAGTGGACCCATTACTGGCTGCTGGTCTCAGTGGATTACCTGTAACTAGTGGTTCTCGGAGCATGGTCTCTGCACCATCAGCGTGCACATCACTGGGGAGACTCTTAGCAATGCAAATTCTGAGCACCCCGCCCCCAGCTCTACTGAATCTGAAACTCTGGGGATGGGGCAGCAGTCTGTGTTGTGACATCCCCCCAGGTGATACTGAAGCTGCTGGAATTTGAGACTCTCTGCTCTGGGTGATGGAGTCACAGTCCCTCTTGCCTCGAGTTTGTGACGTGGCGAAGGGATGAGCCACACTTTTCACCACTCTGCCCTCACAACCCTCCACCCCCGCCCCTCGATTCAAGGCCCAGAGCACATGAGATGTTAGAGATGCTTGTCAAGTGGGTGAGCACATAAAAGCCAAGCATAGTTCATCCACAGCCTTATCGTTGCCTCTGCTTTGACATCTGCATGAATGGCCGGGAGCTGATCCCTTTGGTCCTGTGGGAACTCTGATGACGATGTCCAGAAGTGCTCAGTGAGGTCAAACTCTTTGAGGGCCACAGGTATTCAGTGCTGCAAACCTTCAGTCCCCATCCAAGCCTTAAAATAAACCTGACCCTCGTGTGAGTTCAACTGAAGGCTTAAGGACCCTTGCATACTGCTCATCTTGCCAGCATCTGGGGGGAAACATCTTGTTCCCTCTGTTCTCTCTCTGAACTCGTGTTGTTGGTGGTGTTGGCAGGGTTTCCTCATTAGGAGAATATTAATGTGGAGAATTCTCCAGTTGGCCATAATTCTGCATGTATGTCAAACACACCAGGAGACGCTTCCCTTCTCTGTGGTCCAGGACCACTCCAGTACACGTTCACATAGTTTCTGCATGACCACAGCTCTCCTAAGAGCAGATGACCCTCCCGGGCATCAGACCACAAGCCTTCGTGTCCTTTGCAGAGTTGCATTCCCGGGAGGGCCAAGGAACCGGGAAAGGTCTGTTGAGACTGATGGCGCTTTGCCTCAAAGGAGCTGGAACGCAGGCTCCCAGGTAAAGCATGAGCACTGGGAGGTATGAACACATCAGGCGATGCTGACAGAACGGAATGTAAGCCTTCCTGGGCATCTGCGAGTGCAGATGGGATTTGTGATTGGAGGCAGCCTCCCCGCCTGCCATAAACACCAGCTCTCTGCTCCATGCCCATGATCAAAAACAAGTCGTGAGGAGCAGTGCCTTTCCACTGGAGTCATCCTGTGCCTCACTGCGAACACTTCACATTTGAAAAAAAGAAAACACACACTATCTAAAGACCTTCCTCTGACCCCCGTCAAGATCCAAAATAGAAGAGTAAGAAAAGAAAGGGGACTGTTTGTACAGTGATGTTTAAATAGATTTCTCTCTAGGGGAGCTACATTGCTCAGGGAGAAGGCAGATACAAACACACATGCATGTTACCTACCAACGATCAAATTGGGTTGTTGCTTATGTCTCCTTGTTCTGTGTTTCTGAAACTTGGTCTCAATCAATTCCCTAACAGGTCCCCCAGATGCCTCTTGGTACTGGGATTTCATTGTGATTGTTTCTCATATATCATGAGTGATATTTTTGTTTGGGGGAGGAAGTTTTAAAGATGGTTATCTTTTAAAGAGAACTCATAAAACAGGTATTGATTCATTTAAGACTCGACTCAAGTGGTTCCCATTTCTCTTGGGAGATTCTGGGAGGAGAAGTAGGAAGTGAACAAACAAACAAACAAAAAAAGCACACAGGATCCGCACAGTGTGAGTACCGTGCTCCTCTCCAGTGGGTGAGAAAGGAGCAGTTGCCACTATTATTTCTGCTGAGTGCCAGCACTCATTCATCCATGGTGAGCACGACGGCAGTGACGGAAGTGGTGGCACTCAAAATAAAGTTCATTTATCAAAGCTTGGCCAGTCTAAGAGAAATAAGGGACTACCGCACTGCGTTCAAGGATCTTCTCAGAACCTGAGTCGTCTTCTTTCTTGCTGGCTGGTGCTCCCAATTTATTTATTTGGGCATGATGCCTCTCATTTTTTTTACTGAAAACAAACAAAACTCTGACCACAAATGGGAGGAAGTTTTAACTCCCAAATGGGAAATATGGCTTTAGTGCTGATTAAATGCATTTTTAGTGCGTATTTGACTATAAGATCCTCTTTCCCCAGTGACCTTGACAAAGTCAGGAACACACCGAGCCTCTGAAAGAAAGGGAACGGTATCAAAGTGCTCAAGATTTTACAATCACAAGACGGATATTGCTAGCTTGATCACTTGTCTGGGGGACTGGTATTGAATTCTCACGTCTGCAGGAGGAATTCAGACTTAAATGCACTGTGGTCACTCTTCTTTGTCAGTCCAGTGTCCTCGGAGAGAGACACTCATAATTAAGTCTAAAATCTGGTCTCTGATGCAGTATGATGAATGAACACTCAAAGCACAAGGAGGGTGGGTAGGACTTGAATCATAGGATATAAGGAAAAGGCCTTCCCAGCAGAGGAAACAGCTCAAGCAAAGGTCCGGAGGAGGGAGTTGGCAGGAGGAGCTTTGTGGTGGGAGGTGAGTCCTGTGTGGGTGGAGAGAAAGGTGTTAGGGGGAACACAGTAGGAAACAAACGTCAGGTTTGGGGGTTAGGATTTTATTGTCTTTGGAAATGGGGAGGCTTAGAAGGTTCTTGAGCATGGAAAGGATAAGATGAGATCCGAGTTTTGGGAATGAAAGCTGGTATAAGGTGTGGATGGTGCACTGGGAGAGGGAGAGGCTGGTGATGGGGTGGTCGTTTGGGGATGCATATATTGTTTTAGGCAACGTGTACTGACAGCAGTGTAGGCAGGGAGGAGTAGGTTGAACCAGCTGATGTGGAGGCCATTGTGAGGGCAGGAATTTTTGAAGGGGGTGTGTATTAGTTTCTTAGGGCCGCTATAACAAATGCCCACGAAGTGTTTTCTTCGAACAGCAGAAATTGATTCTCTCACAGTTCTGGAGGCCGGAAGTCTGAAATCAAGGTGTCAGTATTGTTGGTTTCCTCGGGAGGCTCTGAGGGAGAATCTGTTCTGTGCTTCTCTTGCAGCTTCCGGCGGGGTCAGCAACCCCCGGCATTCTACGGCTTATAGTTGCATCCCTCCACTCTCTGCCTCTGTCTTCTCATGGCCTTCCTCTTGGATGATTTCATCCCAGGATCCTAACATGTTTCCAGATAAGGTCGCACTCCAAGTGCTTGGGGTTCAGGCCTGAACATATCTTTTGGGGGCTGCTGTTCAACCCACTGCAGGCTGCTGGTCCTGCCAAGGTGGAGGCCTCTGTGTCCGCTCGCCCCGTGATTTGCGTGGGACGGCTCAGGGCTCTGGAGCCCTAACAGGCCTTCCCGGTAACTGCTCCCTGAAGGACTGGGCTCCTGAGACAGCTGAGGAATGAGGCAGGATTGTGCAATTGGGTTTTTTCACCTGCGTTCAACCTCGGGTGACTCCTTACATGGGTGGGCAGGACTGAAATCTTTGGAGATGTACCTTCTATTTCCATCAAGGAGGAGGTTTCTGAGCTGTTCTGGTTTATACCTGAGGGGGAACAGACAGCTTTGGAAGCTCTATCCTGGCATAGATGGGCTTTCGTTGGTAACTAGAGTAACTCCCCATTTATTGCATTAGTAGACACTTCCCACATTGCTTGCCACTTTATAAACATATTTTCCCTTAACCCACTCTTTACCCTTTTATCACCAATTTACTGATGATGAAACTGGGGCTCAGAGAGTTTAAGAAACATCTTTTTTTTTTCCTGGTCTGACTTCATAATTCTGGTAGAAATAAATCTGTTGGTATTCTATTAGTATTTGCTGTTCTGTTTGCCTCTTCGTTATAATCTGAGCTATTTCTCTCTGAAAGCTGTTAGGACCTTCCCTTCATCTTAGTATGATTCTTTTTTTTTTTTTTTTTTTCTTGTGTTGGTCGGTTGATGGATCTTTTCAATCTGCAAACTGATGCCATTCAATTCTGGGATTTATCTTTCGTAATTTTCTTCCTTTTGTTTCTATGCTCCCTCTTTTTGTGTAACTCTTAAATTTCCAGATGTCACATATGCTAGACGAATCCTCCTGTTTATCTTGTATTTTCCATCTGTTTGCTTCCCCATCCTCCTTTCTGGGAATTTTTTCTCATCATATTCTTCCAACCATTCCCTTGAATTCTGTTTCTTTTATTTTTTTCTTTTCTGAGTATATTTTCATGGCCTCTGAATATTCCCTGTTCTTTTTTTATAGATGCAAAATCTTTCTTTTTCCTTTTGAACATATTAATTAGAGTATCTTCTGAAGTTTTACCTACTCCTTACATTGTTTCTATTTTCTCGGAGGAGTTTTCCCTCTTTATTTAACTTCATTTCTGTTTTTTCATAGTAGACCAGTGCTTCTCAAGTTTGAATGTGCATATGAATCACCTAGAGGCCTTGTTAAAATGCAGATTCTGAGTCAGCAAGCCTGGGTGGAGTCAGAAACTCTGCATTCCTCAGAATTTCCCAGGTGAGTCCATGCATCTGGTCTTGCATACATACTTTGAGTAGCAAGATTTTAGAAGCTGTTCTCAAATGTTTGATCTTCATTATCCATTCATATTTAAGAGTAAAATTTAAAATGCTGAATGGAAGTGCTGCAAGCCTGGGTGGGACTTGGTGCCTGGTGGGCTTTCTTTGAGGGAGATCAGGAGGCAAAGTGGCCATTTTACAGGAGACCCCAAAAGTTTAACCTAGAAAAGAATCCTCCAGTCACCAACCAAGGAGGGATACGTCTGTTACCGGCATTTAGGGACCAGCCAGGAGGCAGGGCTGGGCAGCTCATCAGTCAGAAGGCAGTCTGTGAATGTGTCCCCTTGTTTTTGGTGTGGAACTTCACCCTGCCCTCACCTCCTGCTTGTGGCCCTTGTTCTCAAATGGGCCGACCTCCTGTCGCCTACCTGCCTAAGGAAGGAGAGAGGATCTGGGGGTCTGCCTGTTTTAGGCTTATTCTCCACACCTGTCCTTCTAGGTTCTTCTTCCTGGCTTCCCCACTGCAGGTACTAGGGCATTTTTTTTTTAACTAAATATTATGAGATAATTGTAGATTAACATGTAGTTATAAGAAATAATACAGGGGAATCCCATGTATCCTCTTCTCCATATCTATCCCCCAGTGGCAATGTCTTACAGAACTATAGTACAATGTCACAACCAGGATTTTGGCCTTAATACGGGGAAGGTGCAGAACTTTTCCATCACCAAAAGGATTCCTCAAGTTACCCTTTTATAGCCTCATCTACCTCCCTTCCCCACCCTGTCCCTAGCCTCTGTCAGCATATAATCTGTTCTCCATTTCTATAGTCTGTCACTCAAGAATAAATGGATCCTACAACATGTAACTTTTTGGGATTGTCTTTCTTCACTCAGCATAATTCCTTTGAGATTCAACCCAGTTGTTGTGTGTATCAATAGTTCATTCCTTTTTTAATTGCTGAGTAGTATGCCATGGTATGAATTTGTCACAGTTTGTTTAACCATTCACCCATTGAAGGACATCTGGGTCATTTCCAGTTTTAACTACTATGAATAAAGCTGCTATAGACATTAGTGCACAGGTTTTTGTGCATTAAAGAAAATGTAAGTTTTCATTTCTTTGAGACCAGTGCCCAAGAGTACAAATGCTGAGTCATAGGGTATTTGCATATTTAGTTTTATAAGCAACTACCAAAATGTACAGAATGGCTGTTCCATTTCACAGTTCCATGATCAATGTATGATTGAGCCAATTTCTCCACATCTTTGCCAGCATTACTGTTGTCATTTTTGTTTTTATTTTAGCCGTTCTGATAGGTGTGTAGTGATATTGCATTGTGGTTTAAATTTCCATTTCCCTAATGGCTAATGAATGATGTTGAACAAATTCATATGCTTATTTCCTCTGGTATATCCTCTTTAATGACCTTTCTGTATGGTCATGTTGGCAGGCCATGGTTGGTAATGTATGTATTAAATTGTGAGAGGTCTGTTTTAGGGCCTTAGAGGAGTTGTGTCTTTGGAGAAGGGGGCAAGGGGTTGATGTAAAGGTGAAGAATGAAAGGTTATCACTTGCAAGACACAAGGTATTGTTTGGAGCCATCAGGAGAATGTGGGAAGTATATGATGTTGTGTCTTGCTTATTTCCTGCCCATTAAGCAGATTTTGAGCATCTGCTGTGTTTATGGCCCTGGGGTGAGCACTGAAGGGGAAGATCTGAAGCCTACCAGTGGTGTGCTGGTTTAACAACCAACTTCCCATGTCAGGGAGGCACCCTTGGCTTGTGGCATTTGCTGGTTTCTATGGTGTAAATACTCCAACCATAACTGATCTCAGGCTGCCAACACGATGTCACTGAACAGAGTTGGGAAGAGATGTGCAGTAGCACACCATTGTAAGTATTTCCACTTATATAGACATAAAGTACCTAAATAACCTCGACTATAGATAATAGTGAAATGTAGTAAAATCATTAGGAATGATAATTTTGAGTATTTATTATGTTTGCTTTTAATATAAATTAATTGTAACTTTATAAAATTTAATTTCAAATATAGACTATGTTTAACAATTGGTTCACAGAATTCCTGAAGTGTTAACAATTGGCTCTCCAGAACCCTTCCAGGCCGGCTTCTGTACATGACTGTCTTGTTCTCTTCCCTCATTTCTCTACATTCCTCCAAGTCCCTGAGGTTCAGTTTGTTTTCCTCTCTTCTTTTAGAAGCCTCACTCCATGACAAATACGTAGCTTAGATTATTATTGGTCTGTCTCTTCCGTCAGCTGAGGCAGGAAGCCCGCCTTGTTCATCTCCATCTCCACAGGCTCTTCCAGTAGTCTGAGTGCAGGGAGCATGGAAAACATTTGATGAGTGAGCGAGCAAGTGGCCACTGGGTGCAGGATGGCTTGGAGCCCACAGAGGTGAATGTGAGGTCTCCTGCTCCACGTTTTCGTGGCTCACGATGCTTCTTGGCCTGGCCACCCATCGCACGACTGTTTGCATGGATGAACATCCTTCCTGAGGATGGGGACTGTGGTTGCCTCTTCCCTGCTACAGCCACAGTATTTGGCACATAGTAAGTGCTCAGGCAATACTTGTTGATCCTGGCTGGCAAAATGAAGTTAATACCTATTTTTTAATCACACAAAAATACCCAAGTGCATTTCTGTTAGAAAAATATTCTAATATTACAGATAAGGCTGAGCACCTTCTGACCAACTCCCAATCCAAACACTCCTCTTCTGGCAAAGTGAAAATAACAATCAATATGGCATATATCCTTTCAGTTTTTTGTATGGTTGTTTAAATCTATGTACACATGTACCTGTAGAAATATATAGTATTATTTTGAGGTTTTTTACCTTTTTATTTTGAAATAATTAAAGATTCATAGGAAACTGCAAAAATAGCACTGAGAGGTCCCAGGTACTTTTCAACCCAGCTTCCCCCAGTGGTTACATCTTACAAAAATACTACAAAATCAAAACCAGGAAATTGACATTAGTAAAATGTGTATATAGTTCTATGGCGTTTCATCACAAGTGTAGATTTGTATAACTACAACCATAATCAAGGTGCAGAATTATTCCATCAACAAATTATTCTAATTTTTCCATCACCTACCTCTTTATAGTCAAAGCTCCCCAGTCCCCTCCACTGTGATCTGTTCTCCATCTCCATAATTTTGTTGTTTTGACATTTAATATTATATAAATTGAATCAATAGTATTTGACCTTTTGAAATTGGCTTTTTTCACTCAGCACAATGCCCTTGGGATTGAGGTGCTTTTTTTTTTTAAACATAAATGACATTGTACTGCACATATGCTTTTTAACTGAATAATATGTCCTAGTGACTGTTCCCTTTCAGTGCATTCATGTTTCTAGTTATTTTTAACTGTCATATAATATTCCACAGAACAGTTGTATCATATTTTCATAATTCTCCTAATGATTATTGCCCCATGAGTTCTTTCCCTTCCCCTTGAGGGCCGGCTTACGGGGTAGCACCTTTCGAATCTCCTGGCACAGAGGCTCTCATTGATGAGTTGCACTTAGCCATGCTTGGGAAACAGAAGGAATGGTATTTGGGAGAGGAGGTCCTAAAGAATCCACAGGGGAGACTCAAATATTTAAAATGAGTACATCAGTAAGTCCTCATGGTTCTTGACTCTCTTCTTCTTTGACCTCTTGCTAGGAAGGGGCTTGTCTTCTCAACACCCAGAAAATTGAATGCAGAAAGAGGAAAAGAGAAAAATGAATGAGCATCACTGCAGTTGTCCACACATATCAATGGTCAATTCCCACGGCAATGATTTCTGCCCCCACTGCTCCAGAAACCAGTCCCCCCAAACACACACAGACACACGTGCACACACACACATTCCGAGGGACATGGAAGCAGGTGGTAGGATGCCAGTCAGCTTCTTTCCACTTTTTTGTAGGCCAACCTTATTAGCCAGCTACTGTGTGACATGTGGGTGGGAAGATGTCCACTGAGTGTGTGATGTGGTGGTCTCTGAAGGACAGTGGGCATAAGGTAACAGGGTGGAGGTGAGATTCTGGGAACCCTTCTTTAAATCCCACTGAGCCAGCATGAGTCACAAGCTCCAGCTCTGTCCTGAGGGAATCTCGACATGGCTTCCACGCCAGAAAGCTTGGGCAAGCCCTGAACTCCAAACTTGAGAACCAAGGGCAAACCTGATCTGCAGACGACTCCAGGCCTGGATCTCTCACAAATTCCTTCTTGGTCTCTCCACCCTTTTCTTGCCATTCTGAGCCTTTTGTACAGAATCTTGGGCCTGTTATCCATGTCTGAAAAAGTTTAGAACTTTATTTAGAGTTTTCTTATTCTTTGGGAGAATAAAACTGGGCTCATTTTAATAGACTAAACCAGGAATCTAAACTGAAAGCAGAGGCCGGGTAAACAAATCCCTTTTATGTGGTGGCTCTAAATGAGTTTACTTTAACGAAAACAGGACAAGTAAATAAGTGAGGTTTACAAATATAAACTGCAAAGTTGCTGAAGTGTGAGATAAATTGTTGAAGAACCTTCTGTTTAAATTCTATGGCCTGGCATTTCTCTTCGAGTCTCTATCGGAGAGAATGTGGGAAGGAGAGAATGTTCTGAACAAGAGAAAAGAATTTCCCATAATGAGGCCAACCAGTGATCTGATGAGGGGACCTCACCTCCTGCAGGGACCTAGGGGGCTGGCCGGCTCCTCCATCCCCACAGGGAGATGCTTGGCTGGTGACATCACCTAAATGCCCCTGCCCCTGTCCAAGGGGCTTTTAGAAATAGTCTGTTCTTCCACTGTGACACAAAGGAGCAAGGAGTTGGGTGGGCAACCTTTTAGAGAGATGACGAGAAAAATTTCATCAGATGTCGTTGTTTCCTAAGGTAAACGTCCCTCCTTTGTCCACCAGTAGGTCCAGGGTGTGCCCAGCAAATGGAAGTCATTATGAAGATGAGTGTCCTTGCCAGTAGTATTGGTGACCAGGCATCCAACCACTCTCCCAGGGAAAATGTCTAAACGCGGCCTGAGATCTCATCTGGGTGTTTCTGGGACAGTCAGTTGGATTTGGAGGTGGGGGCAGGGGTCAAACCAGTCCAAGTACTGGGGGAAGAATGCAGAGAACAGAGGAGGGGTGGGGAGGTGACCCATGTGCAGTGGTGTGCTGGTACTTGTTCAACATTTGGCTTTTGGGTTGGGGGTGGGGGGATGTTACGTTTCCCAGGGCTGCCAAAACATATTACTATATGAAACTGGATGGTTTTAAACAACAAAAATTTATTCTCTCACTATCTGGGGGCCAGAAGTCTGAAATCAGGTGATGGTGGGACCATGCCCCTTCGGAAGGCTCTAGAGAAGAATACTTGCTTTCCTCTTCTAGTTTCTGGTGATTGCTGGCCATCCCTGGTGTATCTTGACTTGTGTCTGTATTGCTCAAATTTGTGCCCACATCTTCACATGGCCATCTTCTCTGTGTGTGTATTCTCTCCTCTCCTTATAAGGGCACCAGTCATATTGGATTTAGGGCCCATCCTAATCCAGTATGATCTCATCTTAACTAATTACATCTATCGAGACCCTGTTTCCAAATTAGGTTACATTCTGAACTTCTGGGTGGATATGAGTTTTGGGGGAGCACTGTTCAACCTGTTTCGCAGGAGAGCCCTGATGTGTGGTTTTGTGGATTTTAGTGGTTTAAATACTCCCAACATGGACAATATCAAGTTTCTGATGTGAAATCACACAGATAACAAAATTCTTTACTATTTAACAGTTGGCGCTGTCTAGCTGGTATCTGCCAGCTCCAGCATACCTTTGCCTGCAGGCTTCAGGAAGTGGGTTTTAGACAACCTGCAGGCATAAAGAGGCTTTTGTGGGGGAATAATGTCTCAACCATTTTCCTAATGACTTGGAGCACCCTGTGTTTCTTTTTTCGTGATACTTAGAATACTTGTTTAATGTTCGTCTGTCCTCCTGGACTCAAAGGCAGGACTGCATCTGTCTGGGTCACTGATGGATCCTAATACCTACCACAGTGTGTAGTGTATGCATAGTAGGGGTTCAAAAGATTTTCTGATTCCTCCAAAGATCTGTTGAATGCTATTAAAAACAGTAAAAGCAACTACTATATGGGCACTGGGCTCAGCCTTTGACAGGAAGTGTCTAATTCCATTTTCATAGTAGACTTCTCAAAATAGAAGTGCTACACATAGAAGGTTGGTTACAAATATAGTCATCTAGGCCCTATCTTTCTGAATGTGGGGGTGGTGGTATAAGATTCTTCATTTAAATAAGATTCCCAGATGGATTTTATGCAAACTCAAGTTTTATAAATGGGGTAGTTCTTATTTTTCCTACTTTATAATGAGGAAACTGATTGGCTGATGAGTTTTAAGTATGAAAACAACTGGGGAGCCAGGACTCCAAGTCGGGACTGTCAGATGCCAGAACTTTCACCAGTAGGCTAGATGGGCTTCCGAAATAAAACCGAGTGACTAGCAGATCTCTCCACTGTGTGTGCCCTGTGGAAGCAGGGGTGAGAGAAGGTAGGAGTCCACTGCACTAATTTTGGGTTGAGGTGATGAAGCCAGGTTTAGAGTAGAGGTAGTGGATATAGAAAGCAAGACATGGCAATACTTAGCAATTATTCAGTGCTTTGCTTCATGTCAGGTACTATATGTACTTTATATCCATAACCTCATCTTATCTGCATAACAACAGGAGAGTTGCCATCATCCTTGCTTTACAGAGTATGATTCAGAAAAAATAAATCATCTGAGTTCACTCCATCAGGAAGCAGGGCAGCTGGGATTGGAACCCTAGTTTTTGTTTTTTGTTTTGTTTTACAATGTTGTGCTACCATCACCACCATCTATTACCAAAACTTTTCCGTCAGAACCCTGGTTTTTCTGTCTGTTCCTGCGCCCCTGGTAAATTGAGGCTCAAACCCATGCACTGTGGCTGAAGGGGATGGTGAAGGCCACCATGAGTGAGGGTGGACACAGGTCATAGGTAGCAGGTGTCCTGTCTCTCTCAATCAGGGGAGCTTTGGCAGCGATTGGAAGAAACACAGTGGAAGCGCGTTAGTTGCACAACCACTGGGCAATACGAGCCTGTGTCTTTCTGGTTCCAGAGAATGTCACTGATGTGGGGACATTCTAAGTGCTTGTGTGAATAGATGTTTATCCGTTGCTGAAATTATTTTCTTATGGCTCATCAGTAGCCTAGGAACTGCATTTTGCCTCATCCCCTGGTCATATGCAGGCCAAATGAGGCCGAGAGTCACCCTTCTCAGAACCGGGGCAGTTTCCTTGGAGAAGGAGTTTATTTCTGAGGAATGTTCTCTTTGTCATCTGTTGCTCCCTCATGTTCCCCTTCATCTTCCCCACTCATGGTTTTGTATAGTGCTAATGACAAAGTTATGAAAATAAAATTCTTGCTGGCTACAAGAGGTACATATTTGCATGGTGGGGAGGTTGGTTTTGGAGACTGCATTTTTCTTGGAGGCCAGTCCTCCTGGGAATTATCTTTCTTGAACCCAAGGGTCTGGAAACAACATGATACAACACAATTAATAATCAAGCTGGTTGCTGCATAGAGCCTTTCTTTAAACATGTTTGGCATTCTTTGGGTGGGAAAAAGACAGGAACACAGAGCTGAGGGTAAGGAGCGGGGAGCATCAACAAAATGTCTCTGCCAAGGCCATGCTTTTTATCGATCTACCCTTGTGCTGCTCTTCCCTAAAGCATAGTAATGGAGGGGAAATGGATGGATTTCCTACATCCCCGTTGGGATTGTATATTGGTATATAATGTCACTGAGAGCAGATTGGCCAAATGTCATAAACTTTGATGGGGGCCTACCCGTGGCTGTTATAAGCCACCAGGGTTTTGGAGTTGTTCATTTCTGCTGCGTAATTATGGTGCTGGGAATCCCATATATTATGTGTGTCATGAAATAAGAATAAAGATGTGACTTTTAAAGGGTTTTGCTTTAAAGAGCCTTTAAACAATAGGTAATGACTTACATTTAGGCAAAAGGTATTTGCACCTTACAATGAAACCCTATGTAGCTCTAAAATAAGGAGATACTTGTGCATTTATTGATATGTGAGGCTTTCCAAAATATACTTTTAAGTAGAAAAGGCAAGACACAAAATGGTATGCATGGCATAATCCCGATCTGGTAAAGGTATACATGAAAACCATAGGTGGCCATATGCATTAAAACCTGGACTGCATAAAAATCACCTTCCCTCTAGTGGCATTTTGGACAGCCTTTGTCTCTGTGCTGTTCCCCCTGCTTTTTAGGGGGGCCCCTCGATCATTTTCATTTCTCAGCAGCTCTAATTTGCATGACATCATAAACACTCAGGAAGCAAAAGCCTTTAAAAGACCTTTCTTTATTCTTGTTTCTTGATACACGTAATATGTGGGATTCCCGACACCATAAAGTTCTCACTGGGTGCTGAAGTGTGTGGAAAGAGCTTTACGTTTTCACTGTTTTTTGGGGGTGGGGGGAGGCAACTCCCCTGACTCCCCTGTGGCTCTGTTTTATTCTGCCATCATTACAGTGTGTGGTTGCCCGGGATTTATGAAAAGACATATTGCATGTTTTACCACTTCACACAACTCTTGCTATCACACATTTCACCCTAATACCGCCATCTCCATTTGGAAAGTGAAAAATTAACTCAGTGCTTGGAACCACCCCCCCTTCCCGATGGAGTTGATTGCTGATTTGACTGGCATGTGGTTTTCAGTGGCTTTGTGAGTTCTGTTGGCATCATGTAGGCAAAATGTTTGGTGGTTCACATCAGCATTTGCCTGTGCAGCCAAGCATCTATTTATTAGTAAATGTGCATCTCCCCAGCCTTAGGAAGACTTGAAGGTTTTAATACAGCACTTAGTACAGATAATAGAAATTATAGTGGTTTTATTACATTCCATATCAACTGTCATTTATTGAGTGTTGACTGTGTTGGGCACTGCTAAGCACTTCCCATGCATTATCAAATTTAACCCTCCCCTTATCCCTTTGAAGCAGAACAATCATAATGCACAGATAAGTTGCTTAGAAATGTGGGTAAATGACCCAGGGTCACATACCTGGGGTTGCAGTTCAGCTATTTTGAGTTCCAGATATTGTGGGCTAGAGTGTCTCATGCATGGCCCATGGCTTGTTAATGGTGAGGCCATGCTTTTAAGCTGACCTTTACTCACCTCCGTGTTCTTCTGCTAAGTCGATAAAGTCTGGATCTGAGTCAGTAGAGGGAGTAGGAAAGAAGGAAATAAGAAATCTACTGTCAAGGCATAAATAAACCTGAGCATTGCCGCCTCTCGTTACCTCCAAATGTGGGACTGAATAGAGCTCAAAAAGAGCTGCTCCCGTCAGTCAATTGATACAGCACATCTTCAGACCATACCTATCCCATATTCCACATTGTTACATGATGGCTTCCAAATGGAGTTTTCAGGGGCCCAGTTTTCCTCTCCTACATAAGCCCTATCCTTCTCCCACAATAATACCAAAAAATATAATGGAAA